>NC_047090.1:55604181-56826512 GCF_902459505.1 Geotrypetes seraphini | reverse complement strand
GGCGGCATCTGTAGCTTTCCTCAGATCAACTCCTATTGAGGAAATCTGCAAGGCTGCCACTTGGCCCTCGGTTCATACATTCACCTCTCATTACTGTCTGGATACCTTATCCAGGAGGGATGGCCATTTTGGCCAATCTGTTTTGCAAAATCTTTTTTCTTAATTTGCCAACTCTCCCTCCATCCCTTTATGCCAACTCTCCCTCCATGTGTGAGAATATGCTGCCTGCTTGTCCTGGGATAAAGTACAGTTACTTACCGTAACAGTTGTTATCCAGGGACAGCAGGCAGATATTCTCATAACCCACCCACCTCCCCAGCTAGGTATCTGAACTGTGGATTCTCACAGATGCGCCCCCTAGTTCGGGCGGGAAGGCGCTTGCGCGATGCAGCACTCAGAAGCTCTTATAAAGATCTTCAAGCAAGTCTGCTTTCGAGGTTGTCCGCTGCGGGGCTCTGTCGGTGACATCACCCATGTGTGAGAATATCTGCCTGCTGTCCCTGGATAAGAACTGTTATGGTAAGTAACTGTACTTTCCAGTAGATAGGTGAGTCAATCTAAACTCCCGCCCTGTTCTTTTCTGCGCCTGCCTTCTGTCCCATTCTGCCTGTGCTTCTCCAGGTTTGTTTCTTTGATGCCAGTCAACCCTTCTTGGGCCTTGAAAATTCTGTATATATGTTTAAATCGCTTACAGGGGTCCTTCCTGAGCTCCTTTGATGCTTCTGTTAGCTGTTTTGATGTTTCTTCATTGAGCAGAACAGTTATTTCTTGGGAATGTTCCCATTGGTGTCCCTACTTCATGTACTATCGGTGAAATTCTTTGTGCTTAGGTACTAACTATAGGTGGCGGTAGAGCTCCCAGTAAAGTAGAGGAGAGTCACAGAGTCGCAGAAAAAATCCAGAGTGGATTCCTTCTGCAGATGGCTCGTGGCCATTCAGAGACAATTCACATGTCTAAAATGACTTGCCTATCTACTGGAAAAGATATTATCGAGGTAAGGACATAATCTCTTTTTATTGACATTATCAGAAAATATTCCAAAGATCTGCAGTTATTGTTGAGTGTTGAAATGAGGAAGGAATCCCTTTTTTTCTTTCAGACTTAGAAGGCCAAATACTGACCTCTGGAAAAAAATGGCAATACAGTACAGCAACTCTATTTTAGTAGACCACCACAATAGTAGAGGTAACTGGTGAATTCATTGGTTGAAATGTTTTGGCCAAATGGCTGTTTATGGTTACCAATGTGAAAACATTTGAAAATACATTTGACAAAATTTAAACAAATGCTAAAGTTTTGAAAGTTGTCAAAGTGTGGCAAACCTATCTGAAAAAAGCCAAAGCAGATCCAAATATTCACTTTGGATTGTTAAAAAAGAAACAGAAAAGCTAACAAATCATTGCCACCACTACCAACAAACTTGATATTAAAATATACACAGGAATCTACATTAGTTGATCAATCCATGCTCACGAACCACTTGCAGGAGAGTGTTTATCACATCTTTCAGTTCCTCCTTTAGTAGTATATAGTTCCCTCATCAGTTTTTCCTCTGCAAGCAAACCAAGAAGAGGTGTTCTGATCTGCTCTGTTTGGTTTTTATTATTTAGGGGTCTTTTTACTCCATTTTTGGGAGGCTTTGGTGTCAGAGGACCCTATATTGAGCCACTGTGACTCAATATGCCAGAGGACCCCATATTGAGCCATGAGGGTAGACATAGCTCCCAGTACAACCCCCAGGTGTACCTGATAAGCCAGCCTACTATGAGTTACTTAGAGGCTCAGCGTCTGCTCCCCTAGAAGCCTGCTCAATTTAAGTGCCATTGACTCGTGCTTGAGTCCTAGTGATTTGATGAATTACAGATCTAAAATGAAATGTGTTTTGTGCTAGTCTGGTAAGTTCCTCCAGCATTATCCTCATGGCTGATTTCAGCATGTCCATGATTGCAGGTCACCCTCTTCTAACCTGGTTCCTTTGATCTTCCCAAAATGTCCTTCTCCAATAATTTTTCTCTTCTGACAGTATGACCAAAAATAAGACAGTCGTAACTTCATCATTTGGGCTTCGAGTGACATAGTTGGTTTGATCTCCTGAATCGATTTGTTAGTTATTCTGGCATGCATAATATTTTTCTCCAGCACCAAAGCTCAAAAGAGTCAATCTTCTTTCTATCTTGTTTCCGTAGTGTCCAGCTTTTGCAGCTGTAATTGACCATTGAAAAAAAAATGAGTACATGGACAAGTCTGATCTTTATTTGGAGTGCTATTTCCTTGCCTTTGAATACTTTGTACAGAATGACATGGTGACTTACCCATGGCTAGCTGCGGGTAACCTGCTTTAACGGGGAGGAAAAAAACTGGTTGCTGCAGGTACGGGGACATGGCCATTCACTGCCCCGTGGAACAGTGAATGACCTTGTCCCCACAGTTAAGTATCTTGCGTGCATTGCCTCACTTCTCACCCCTTGCGATTGTGTGGTCCAGCAGCCCCCCCCCCCCTCCCGATCGTTACAGTCTAGGCATCTCTTCCCCTCTTCAGGGCCCTCTTCTCACCTTTGCTGGTGATTTTCAGTTTTCTCTCTCCCGAGTGGCCCGAGCTTTTTCCACAAGTTGCGTGTGCGGCTGCGTTGAAACTTCTCCGATGTGAGCCGCGCAGGCAGAAACAGGAAGCTGCGTCAGAGGCGAAGTTTTGGTGCAGCTGCGCACAACTTGTGAAAAGGCTTGGGCTGCTCAGAGAGAGAAAACTGAAAATCACCAGTAAAGGTGAGGGGAAGGGAGGGAGATGCCCAGACTGTAGCGATCGGGAGGGGGCTGCTGGACCATGCAAATAGCGCTGAAGGGAAGTGTCAGCATATGCAGTTTCTGCCCGCTACATGCTCTGGATCAGACAGTGGGAGAGCGATTCAACCTCCTTAAGCCACCTTAAGCAGACTGCCCTGCAAAAGTAAGGGCATTCACAATCTTATGGGTAATGTGGCAGATCACCGCCCCAAATTTCTGCCCAATAGACCTCGATGATCCACTGGGGGAAGCTTGTATTCCTTTCCTGTCCGAGTGTGATTTCTAAGGTATGCCGGCAAACAGAACAGGACCCACATGGTCTGTGTCCCTGATGTACATCTTGTTGTGTTCTAGTTTTTGGTAATGCAGAGGGTACCAATTTATCCTTCAAATTCTGGTTCCTTGATAACGTGATGGTGGGTTTGATATTCTTGAAGCATTTATGGAGGGTTAGAATATGCCAATGTTTAAAAAGGATATTGCATATGTCTTGAGATAAATGTGAAAACCTCAGTGTGCACACCATATCTGGCTATTTCTTGATTTTGTTACCAGTTTTGAATAAATTCTGCCTATGGAGTAATTTGGATCTCTGAAAACCCTTCTTAATTTCCTTCTGTGGGTAAATCATCCAAATCGGTAAATTGTCCAAATCGGTGGGCCATAGTTGCTTGGGATTCAAATGCCAATGGATTTGAACAAAATCTTTCTTAATCTTAAAAATTTACTATATGGTATAAAGTTATTCATTAGTTGTGGTTGATGAAAACTTGAATAGTGGAGATAACTGTTCCTATCGGTGGGTTTCTTGTAAATATTGGTTTGGAAGAAATATCTATCTTTTTAAATAAGAATATCAAGGAAAGATATATGCCTAGAGTTGAATTCCATCTTGAATCTTAAATTCCTATCCCGTGAGTTAAGCCAGTTGAAGAAGCAATGTAATTTTGCAACACTTCCCTTCCAGATGATAAAGACATCATCAATACATCTTTTATACAGTCTCAACTCTTCCTTAGATGGATGATCTTTAAAATTTTTGTTTTCAAAATGTGCAACATACAAATTGGGTATGTCTGGTGCCATTGTGGCCTCCATAGCTGTCCCCTTGATTTGAATATAATAATTTTCTTCAAAACAAAAATAGTTTTGGGTGAGTGCGATTGTGGCAAAGGCAACAATCAGCCTATTTGGTTTGCGTAAATCAGTTGTTCTATTTTTAAGCATCTGTTCTATAATGTGAATTGCAGCTAATTGTGGTATATTTGTATTCAGGGACTCAATATCCATGGTCACAAGTATAAGGTCTTCCATATCACTATCAAATTCTTCTAAAATAGTGATCATGTGGGAGGAATCTCTCACATACGAGTCTATGGGATAAATGGTCGCAAGAAGAAATCAACAAAATCAGATAAGGGTTCTAGCACAAAGTTATTCCCTGAAATGATAGGTCTACCTGGGGGATCACTAAGCGATTTATGAATTTTTGCAAGATGTAAATAGTCGGTATTGTAGGATAGTTATTGACCAAAAATTGTTTTTCTTTAGATGTGAGAATAGCCCTCTCATGGAAATCGTCAACTATTGTTTTGATCTCGGCCTGAAGTTTGGGGGTTGGATCTTCGTTTAGAGGGACATAAAATTATTTGTCTTCAACATGTCTCTGTACCTCATTGATGTATTTCTGCCGGTCTAAAATGATCCCGCCCCCCCTTATCCACGGGCTTGATGACTATATCATTATTAGATTTTAATTCTTGAATTGCTGCCCATTCAAGATTTGAGATTTTGATAAATTTATATTTTTGCTTTTTAACCCCTGAAGAACACTATATTGTCGAAACACGGACCGTGTTGGGTTCATAGCTCCCAATGTTTTGGGTCCTAGATATTTTTATGTGAATTATTAATTTGTATTTTTAATAAAGCCTATATCACCTCCTGTGTATATTAACAGAAAAAGAGATTCAGTTCTTACCTTGTTAATATCTTTTATAGTAGATAGGTGTGTTATTCTGGATAGATGGGTAATCTCCCCATGCTTGTAAGCCATGCAGAAGGAATTCATTCCAGCTGTTCGATCCCTCCTCCCTCCCCAGAGGGCTCTGCTGTTCCCTTCAGTTTGTATCAAAGCAGGCAATAGACTTACAATTATATAGAAACCCACACGAAGGAGGGGTACGGGGAAACTTCCCGAACTTCAACTCTGTTCTGCTCTAAAATTATAATAAACATGTTAAACATTGGCATTGAACAATTGAAACATTAGAATAATCATACCAAACAGAAACATTTATAGAGCTCAAATATTATCCAATGTGTTATAGCAATAGATTATTCTTTATACCCTTAAGGTCTGACTGAAATCCAGATTTCAGTTTGGACTCAAACTTTCTGATTGAGATAGTAGGCGGGTGCAGTAAATAACTGACTGGGTGGGGCTCCAGAATGGCACACCTATCTACTAGAAAAGATATTAGCGAAGTAATAACCTAATTTCTTTCTAGCACAATAGGTGTGTCATTCTGGATGGATGTTCCAGAAATCTAGGGTGGGACCTACAACTTTCCTCAAGGGAGTCTACCCAAGCTTCCACCCAAGAAGTCAAGCTTCTAGTCGAAGGCACCTTTACAGAGACTGGTGACTTTTCCACAGGCAATATATGCTGATGAGATGGCCCTATGGTTCCATCTGGAAATTGTGGCATTGGATGCCAGTGTGCTATATCGAGTCTAACTACTGAGCACAAAAAGATGGTCAGACAGCCTGAACTCATTGGTAAACTAAAAATATCATAGAAGCACTCTCCTCACATCCATTTCAGAATACAGTCCTTCTTAGAACCTGTGGACTAGAATGCTGGCAATCTGCCCACTTGATTGCCAAAACAATGCTGGTGTTAGCATCTAGCACGTGCAGTAATTCTGCACGAGCTAAGCGCGTGGTAAAACTGCTATCACAGCTTAGTAAAAGGAGCCCTAAATGTGTACTATTTGTATTAATTAATTATTAGTTATTTTCCAATGCTCAATATGACTGCCTTTCTTAAGGTTTGACACTTGTTCCATAATTTTTTATTAAATTTAAGAAGTATCCAATTCTAGAAGTGAATAATTAGATATTTGCCCTCTTTCAAATGGTATACAGCAGCATCTCTCAAATTTTTTTAACCCCGGCACACTAAAAACGGAGCAAATGTTTTTTGTGGCACTCTAGATGCAGCAAATGTTTTTCATGGCTGGAAAAAATTTTTTGGGAGAACACTGTTGCCGTTAGTTTTCAAGGTCCAATCACGTCAAAAAATGATGCTTATCTGGGCAGTTGTATAATAAAAAGAATGGATAAGATAACGAGAAGTGAAATTGTCATGAATCAGAGGGATACATACCCTGTAGGTCCTAAAAGCAGGCTTGTGGATTAGATATAAACTATGAAGGCAGTGGTGTACCTAGCATATGTGACACCCGAGGCCCATCATTTTTTGACCCCCCCCCCCATCTGTATGAAAAATAATGATTTTTAGTAACAATCCACACATCACACAAGAGTGTACCTAGGAAAAGGCAGCTTCATTGGAAAACTAAACAAGCCAGACTAGTACAGATCAATCCTACACAGTCAATCCTAACTGAAAACCATGTCTTTTGAACACACAGAAAACACCTTCGCCTAGTAAGGAATATAATCACAAACTAACCCCTCTCCCTTTTACAAACTGTAATGTGGTTTTTAGCCATGGTGGTAACAGCTCAGACTCTCATAGAATTCTGAGCAATTACCACCATGGCTGGTGCTAAAAAAACGTAGACAAAGGTTAAATTGAACCACCAAGAAGCTGGACTCTGTATACAATGCAACACCACAGAAACAGCGATGCATCTCCCCTAAAGCAAAAAAATAAATAAATAGAATTTTTTTCTACATTGTCTTCTCTGGTTTCTGCTTTCCTCATAGTCTTCCTTTCATCCACTGTCTACCCTCTCTCTGCCCCTTCTATATGGCATCTTCTCTCCTTGTATTCCACTTCCATCTCTCCCTTCACCCCTATTATTCTGGCATCCATCTTCTTCCCTTCCCTCCTCCAATGGTCTGGCATCTCTCTCCTCTTCTTCCATTCCCAATCCCACACCCCCATGGTCTGGCATTTCACTCTCTCCTCTCCCTTCCCCTCACTTCCATCAGCATCTGCCCCCTTTCTTTCCCTCCAACCCAATTCCATCCAGTATCCTTCCTCCTTATGTCTCTCTCTCCTTTCCCTGCACACCAATTCCATCAGCATCTGCCCCCTTTCTCCCCCTTAACCACCCTTCCATACCACCCTGACCCCCTTTTTCTCCCTCCACCACCCTTCTATGCTCCTCTCTCCCTCCAAACCAGCAAGGTCCCATGATGACTGCTTCTGTTGCCTCTGCCTCTGGAAGATGTAAGCGACGTTGGAGAGGGTGGGTCGGCAGACACAGGGAGTTGCGGCAAGGTTCCGCAATGACTGCAGCTGCCGGTCCGACGTCACTTACATCTTCCAGAGGCAGAGGCACCAAATGCAGTCATTGTGGGACCTTCCTGCACTTCAGTGCTGCTGCCGACTCTGCTTCGGAATAAGTACGGCAGCAGTGCTGAGATGCATGTGCCATTTAGAGCAGCTCGTAAGGTTCTGGATCCAGCCGGCTGTGTACCCCCCTAGGGCTGGCACCCGGGGCGGTCTGCCACTGTATGAGGGGACAAAAAAATAATAAAAAGAATGGATAACTTGACCGATTTAGACATGTCATACAATTATAACCAGACTATAGAAAGGAAACCGGAAAAGACCAAACCCATAGTACTAAGATCCAAATGCTAAAATCAGATATGTCGATTATGAAGAGACGTTTGGATCAATGCTAATTATAACGAGTGAGTCTTTAAAATATGAGACGGTAATGGATAGCCAGACCTTGTGGACGGAAGTGACAAATACTGGAGCCAAAACCAGAGCACTGTGATGAAACTTGAATGGAAATATGGATACCTATTTATACTTTTGAGTAAAATTGCGATGCGAACATGTCATAGAAAAGAATAAATATTGTGTAAACTAAAAACCAAGAACAATATACAGTATTGTAACACCGAACTCAGAATTAATGAAATAACATGCTAAAAGAACTTAACCCCCTCCCCCCCTCTAAAATAGGGCATATACATACTTAAAATGATGGCTGGTTACAAACAGTATGCCTAGACTATATAGACCTAAACAGGGCAAAAGTAAACGTATGGGAAATGAACAGCTGGTAATACAGTGTGTATCTTGAAAACATAAGCCGATAGTAGCTCAAAAACAAGGTAGATGAAAAGTGAAACCTGGGAAAGATCTAAATTATTGTTCAAATGAGCTTCGAATAAAACCACAGCACTTGGGAAAGTAAAAAAGGGAGAGTAAAATGGACTTACCGAAAAGGTCTCTGCACTGATGAGATAAACTCGTACGCAAAATAAATGTGAACACGCGACAGTGGGGCTATGATATTTGATCTGTTGAAAGAGGCACCAAAAAAGTGTCGGCAGTGGATTGGATGCACACTGATAGGGGAGGGGCATGGGGCTGTTAAAAAAGGCTGCTTTAATAAATAAATGAAAATACTGGTGAAAAACTAAATGAAAAACCAAAACCATGGCAGGGAAAGCAGCCATCATTCTCTGCTCGACGGCCTGAGTTTTGGTCCACCTCCTCCCCACAGCCTGCCGGGAGAGGAGTCTTTTTCTCTTCAAACTGCTGCAGGGAAAGCAGCCATCGTTCCCTGCTCGCTGGCCTGAGTTTCGGTCCGCCTCCTCCCCACAGCCAGCCGGGAGAGGAGTCTTTTTCTCTTCAAACTGCTGCAGGGAAAGCAGCCATCGTTCCCTGCTCGCCGGCCCAAGTTTCGGTCCGCCTCCTCCCCACAGCCAGCCGGGAGAGGAGTCTTTTTTCTCTTCAAACTGCTGCAGGGAAAGCAGCCATTGTTCCCTGCTCGCCGGCCCGAGTTTCGGTCCGCCTCCTCCCCACAGCCAGCCGGGAGAGGAGTCTTTTTTCTCTTCAAACTGCTGCAGGGAAAGCAGCCATCGTTCCCTGCTCGCCGGCCCGAGTTTCGGTCCACCTCCTCCCCACAGTCAGCTGGGAGAGGAGAACTTCACGGCCCCTGCATAGGTGCAGGTCGTGGGCAACAAGCCCCCCTTCTGCAGGATCGCTCAGACTCGGGCTCGACTCTGCCCATTTCAGCATCCTGCTCCTCTCCAGCCCACTTGAGAGCTGACAAAAGTTTTGCCCACTTGAGGACCGCCGAAAGTTTTGGCGTTCCCTACAACTTCACAAGGCAGAGGAAGGAGGAAGCTTCCCTCCATCTTGTCCCTCCTTCCTCCACCCGACACCACTAGAGCCCTGCTGCGGCTCTCTCTTACAAATCTAATAGACACCAGCTAGACATAATTGACAAGTTTTATCCTGATCTGATTCCATGTTCAAGTTCTTACATGATCCTACGTAATATGTTTAAGTTCTGCCTAATTACCAAAGATCAGCAGATTTTATTCAATTGTTTAAGTTCTGCTAAGGATCACTAGACTCTATCTAATTGTTTAAGCTCTTCAATTGGTAAGGTTCACCAGATTCTATTTAACTGTTCTAAGCTCTGTCCAACTGCTATGGTTTCATCAGATTCTATTTAATTGTTTAAGCTCTGTCCAATTGCTAAGGTTCACCAGATTCTATTTAACTGTTTAAGCTCTGTCCAATTGCCAAGCCTATCTAATTGTTTAAGTTGTGCCCAATTGCTAAAGCTCACCAGATCCCATTTAATTGTTCTAGTTCTGCCCAGATTCTAGTTCACTAGATTCTATTTAATTGTTCTAGTTCTGCCCAATTCCCAAGCCTATTTAATTGTCTAAGTTCCGCCCAATTGCTAAGGTTCACCAGATTCTATTTTAATTGTTTAAGCTCTGCCCAATTCCTAAGATCCACCAGATTCTTTTTAATTATTCTAGTTCTGCCCAATTGCTAAGACTTTCCTCTGTTCCTGCCTCCCAAAGGTTTCCCCAACCCCACCATGAAGCCACACCCGTGGTGTTTTTCTTCTCCTTCTCTGCTAATCCTCCAATATCACCCTCTGCCTGAAACTCCCCTCTCCCAACTTACCCGACCCCATTAATGTCAGTACTATTTGCCCAGGCAGAAATCACCCTTTCAAAAAAAACCCACAAAGAATCAATCATACCTCCTTAAAGCCCATTCCCCCTGCCAACCTTTCCAACCATGCCTCTGACTCTCTCACCCCAGTCCCGACACTTTACTGCAATGCCAGATCTGCATGCAACAAAACCCAAATTTTGAAGGACCTACTTGAAGATCTCGACCCCGGATTCCTATTCATCACTGAATCATGGATTGCAAAAGATGACATATTTACGCAAAACAAACTTTGCTCACACGGTTACCAGGGCCTCTTCTCCCCCAGAATTAACCGAAAAGGAGGTGGCTTGGCACTCCTCCACAAATCATTCTTCGATGTCCAGCTTCTCGAAAGGGTAGCCATGTCAACGACGAACTTCTCTGTCAATGACGAACTCCACCCTCACCCACTGGGTATCCTGCTATTATAATGTCCACCATCCCCCTGGAACAAATCCTCTGAACCCATCCTCGAGACCATTACAAACGCCTTCCTCAAATTTCAAAGATTACTAATCATTGGGGATATTAATCTCCACCTAAACGATACCACCAACAAAGATGCAACCGATTTCAATAACTTCCTCACTTCTTTAGGCTCCACACCCCCCCCAGCACTCTCTCCAACCCATGAAAAAGGGCACACACTCGACATTATCAGTTTACTAGATCTCACCGATCACAAAACTTCGGTTGATGACATCCGTTGGGAACATGTCCCCTGGTCCAACCACTTCCTAGGGGCTTTTTGCCTCCCCATTTTTATGTCTCACCTCGGGTCCCCTCCTCATTCCTCAAACTCCATTACCTTCCGAAAAAAAAATTGCTAGTGAACTATTCTGGACCAAATTCCTAAACCTACTTTCCACCATTCCTAGCCCTCCAAACCCTGAATCCAACTGGCACAACTGGATCACCCTCTCTGAGACCACCTACCACCCTCTCGCACCACTATCCACTAAAACTGTCTCCTTCTCCCGCAAGGCCCCTTGGTACCTCCCATATCACAGAGAAATAAGAACATAAGAAGTTGCCTCCACTGGGTCAGACCAGAGGTCCATCGCGCCCAGCGGTCCGCTCCTGCGGCGGCCCATCAGGTCCATGACCTGTGAAGTGGTTTCTGAGCATTTCTATAACCTACCTTTACTTTTATCTGTACCCCTCAATCCCCTTATCCTTTAGGAACCTATCTAAACCTTCCTTGAACCCCTGTAATGTGCTCTGGCCTATCACAGCCTCCGGAAGCGCGTTCCATACGTCCACCACCCTCTGGGTAAAAAAGAACTTCCTAGCATTTGTTCTAAACCTGTCCCCTTTCAACTTCTCCGAGTGACCCCTTGTACTTGTGGTTCCCCACAGCCTGAAGAATCTGTCCCTGTCTACCTTCTCTATGCCCTTCAGGATTTTGAAGGTTTCTATCATGTCTCCTCTAAGTCTCCGCTTTTCCAGGGAGAACAGCCCCAGCATTTTCAACCTGTCAGCATATGAAAAGTTTTCCATACCCTTTATCAGTTTAGTCGCTCTTCTCTGGACCCCCTCAAGTACCGCCATGTCCTTCTTGAGGTACGGCGACCAGTACTGGACACATTATTCCAGATGTGGGCGCACCATTGCACGATACAGCGGCAAGATGACTTCCTTCGTCCTGGTTGTGATACCCTTTTTAATGATACCAAACATTCTGTTCGCTTTCTTTGAGGCTGTTGCACACTGTGCCAATGCTTTCAATGTGGTGTCCACCATCACCCCCAGGTCTCTTTCAAGGTTGCTCACCCCTAGCAATGATCCCCCCATTTTGTAGCTGAACATCGGGTTCTTTTTCCCTACATGCATGACCTTGCATTTCTCTATGTTGAAACTAATTTGCCACTTTTTTGCCCACTCTTCCAGTCTCTTTAGGTCCCTTTGCAGGTATTCACAGTCTTCCGTGGTTCTAACCCTGCTGCAGAGTTTGATGTCATCAGCAAATTTAATAACCTCACATTTCGTCCCCGTCTCCAGATCGTTAATAAATATATTGAACAGGAGTGGTCCCAGTACCGACCCCTGAGGAACTCCGCTCGTGACCCATTGCCAGTCTGAGTAATGGCCCTTTACTCCAACCATCTGTTTCCTGCCTGCCATCCAGTGTTTGATCCATCTGTGGATATCCCCTTGCACCCCGTGGCTCCACAGCTTCTTAAGGAGTCGTTCGTGAGGTACCTTGTCAAAGGCTTTTTGGAAGTCAAGGTAAATGATGTCTATGGATTCCCCTTTATCCAGCTGGCTGTTTATTCCCTCAAAGAAGTACAGTAAGTTTGTGAGGCATGACCTTCCCTTGCAGAAGCCGAGCTGGCTCACCTTCAGTTGTCCATTGTTTCCTATGTGTTCACAGATTGTGTCCTTAACCAGTGCTTCCATCATCTTTCCCGGAACCGAGGTCAAGCTCACCGGCCTGTAGTTTCCCAGGTCACCCCTTGATCCCTTCTTAAAGATGGGTGTGACATTTGCTATTTTCCAGTCCTCTGGGATCTCCCCAGTTATTAAGGATAGGTTACATATTTGGCGAAAAGATTCAGCTATTTCGTTTCTCAGTTCTTTTAGTACCCTTGGGTGGATGCCGTCCGGACCTGGTGATTTGTCGCTCTTCAGTCTGTCTAACTGTCGAAGGACATCCTCTCGGCTTACCTCTAGTTGGACCAGCTTTTCATCATGGTCTCCGTTTATGATCTCCTCGGGTTCTGGGATATTGGATGTATCCTCTCTCGTGAAGACTGACGAGAAGAACTTGTTTAACCTGTCAGCTATCTCTTTTTCCTCCTTTACCACTCCCTTCCTGTCTCCATCATCCAATGGTCCCACTTCCTCCCTGGCTGGTTGCTTCCTCTTCACATACCTGAAGAATGGTTTGAAGTTTTTTGCTTCCCCCGCCAGTCTCTCCTCATATTCTCTTTTTGCTTTCCTAACTACTCGGTGACAGTCCTTTTGGTGCCTTTTGTGCTCCTTCTGGTTTTCCCTAGTTTGGTCCCTTTTCCATTTTCTGAACGATGTTTTCTTGTCATTTATCGCCTTTTTCACTGCATTTGTTATCCACGCCAGGTTTTTTGTTCGATTCTTTTTGCACCCTTTCCTAAATCTGGGGACGTACAGGTTTTGTGCTTCGTGCACCGTGCCCTTGAATAGGGCCCAGGCTTCCTCTACGGTCTCCATCTTCCCTGAGCTGTTGCAGAGCTTCTTTCCCACCATTTTCCTCATGGCCTCGTAATTTCCTTTTCTGAAGTTGAGTGCTATCGTTGTGGTTCTTTTCACCTTTGATGTTCCTATTTCTAGCTTGCACTGGATCATGTTGTGATCGCTATTTCCTAGTGGCGCTAGTACTGCCATCTCCTTTGCGGGTCCCCCTAGCCTATTGAGGTTTAGGTCAAGAGTAGCATCTCCTCGTGTTGGTTCCATGACCAGCTGTTCCATGAAACAGTCCCTCACCGCTTCCAGGAATTTTGTTTCTCTCGTGCAATTTGAGTGTCCAATGCTCCAGTCTATTCCAGGGTAGTTGAAATCCCCCATTACCACCACACTTCCGTTTTTGCATACCTGTCTCAATTCAGTCTCCAGGTCCTGGTCGTTTGTTTCCAGTTGTCCTGGTGGGCGATAGTACAGTCCCAATTTTATGTCTGGTCCGTTTCCTCCTGTCAGCTTAACCCATAGTGATTCCAAGCCGTCCGCCCTTACTGTTGTTTCCATCCTGGTTGAAGGAATGGAGTCCTTTATATATAGCGCTATTCCTCCACCCTTCTTGTGTGTCCTGTCCCTCCTATAGAGTTTGTACCCTGGTAGGACCACATCCCATTTGTTGTCATCGGACCACCATGTCTCTGTGACTCCAATTATGTCTATGTCCTCCTTACTGGCTATAACTTCTAGCTCTCCCATTTTGGTTCTTAGGCTCCAAGCATTAGTATATAGGCAATTTAAGTCCCGGTTGTTTACCTTCTCAGTTGGTTTTCCTCGTGGTTTGGTGCTCCTGCTGACCCCCTCATGGGCTGCCAGCCCCCGAGCCTCATTCCTTTCATCCTCCTCCTGTGGTGTGTCTGTTTCATCCTCACCCCCCTTCTGTGGTGTGTCTGTTTCATCCTCATCCCCCTCCTGTGGTGTGTCTATCTCATCCTCAGCCTGCTTCACCATTTTTGGATGTCCCTCTGGTTCCGGCTGTTTCCTCCTTTTCCCGCTCTTTAGTTTTAATAGTTCTTTGGGCCCCTGCATTGCGTCTTTGTTTTTTTTTTCAAAAAATGTCCACTCAGTCTCGAGCCCTCTATCGCCTTTTCCCGGTTCAGTATCCTTGTTTGATACTCTAGTCCGATGTGTCGATGTCAGATCGACTGTCGGCTTTCCTCTTGTCCTCAGTTTAAAGCCATGTCTATGCCGTTCTGGATGTTGCGTGCCAGCATCCTCGTCCCAGCCGTGCTCAGGTGCAGTCCGTCCCTCCTGTAGAGCTTGTTTTTCCCCAGGAAGGTTGTCCAGTTCCGTACAAAGTGGAAACCCTCCTCTTCGCACCATCTCCTCAGCCAACCGTTTATTGCTTGCAGCTCGGCCTGTCTCCTTGCATCTGCCCTCGGTACTGGCAGGATCTCTGAGAAGGCTATCTTCCTTGTCCTCAGCTTCAGTTTCCTCCCCAGGATCTTAAACTGCTCGGTAAGTGTAGTCCTGTTGTAGTTCCTTCTGCTGACATCGTTGGTTCCAACGTGGATTGTCACTGCTGTCTCCTCCGTCTCAGCTCCTTCCAGGATTCTCTCGATTCTGTCTGAGATGTCTTTTGTCCTCACCCCCGGGAGACATGTCACTAGTCGGTCTTCTCTGCCTCCTGCTATGTGACTGTCCACCTCTCTCAGGATTGAGTCTCCCACTACGATTGCAGATTTTTACCTTTTCTCGGCATCCTCTTGGGTCTCAGGTTGTCGTGGCTCGTTATGGGACGATATTGAAATGGATGTCAGAAGCATGATAGTGCAGTATTTTTGTAGCGCCAGTTTTTCGTATGATTCTGGGTAATTCTAGTTAGACAAACATCTGTGTTAGTTAAGGACCGCGCCCAAATAGAAGTGTACGAAAAATAGGTGAATAAAACATTTAAATATAATGTAGCTAAGGCCAGAAGAAAAAACACACTAAAGATTAATATAAGGAAAAGAATGGTGTTTTCTTGTGTACTTTGCTGTTGAGCTAAATCATGGTGGAAATCATGATTACATGATTACATGGAGTCCAGTTTAGGTTCTTTTGTATGTACTATGACTGTCCTGTCTTAGGCCAGCATCTTGTGCCAGTGAATAGTTTCTGTTCTTTGTTCAGCTTCCCGCCTTTAGCCTCGTGGTTCTAATTGTTAACAGATGTGCTCAGGCCAGTTAGGAAAAGCATATTAGACTCCATATTCCAAACTGAGATATAAAATGTATGAAGTATGAATGGCCAAGATATGAATGAAATTATGAATGTTTGGGGCCCATGAATGTGAAATATAAATGGTTTATAAGCAGAAACACTAAGAAAAAATCCTGAGCACAACATCTGGAAGTATTTAGAGTCAGTCTCAAGAATAGGGAGAAGGGGGGCATTGGAAGCCCATGCTTCAGGAAGAGGAGAGGGGGATTTAACCCCCCCTTTTCTCCAGAGTAAGCTTTCTGTGTAAGGCCATGCAATTTGAATCTGTCAGCTTAGGAGTTTTTTTTTTTCCTTTAAGACTCAGAACTTGTCAGCATGGAAGAAGTGAGAATTTATCAGCACCATGTTAATAATTATAGATTCTCTTGAATGTTATAATGTTAATTCAGAAATCAAAAGTAATTTTCTGAAAACTTTGTATAACTTTTAAACATGGAGGAATGTTTCTTTGTCTAAACTTTAAGACCACCCAGAGAAATGTTATTGGTCGTCAAACTTGATGATGTCACTAAACCAAAAGTTATATAATAGACTGTAATGAGATAGAAAAACGAGACCATTGTGAGAAGGCCAGCCTTTGGCCACGATGATGATCTCCCATGAGCGCAACGTAAGCAATTATGCTGTTCTTTTGATCTAATAATGGGAAAATAGAACCAATAATTCAATAAATCCTGGTTATAATTTTAAAACCTTGCGCTGGTGTCATTTTGCATGTAGAATTATTTTCAAACCTGAAGCTTTCACAAATGGCGTCAATGCCCCATGCTCAATTGGTGCCGAAACCCGGGAACTACTAATTTGACGCCTTGAAAAAGCTTATAGGTTATTCATAGAAACTCTAGGAACTCTAGAGATTTCGCATGGTTGTGTAACAAAAGGTAGTCACAGGTTGACTGGCTGCGCAGGAATATGGCGGAAATTAGAGATAAAACGGGACCGGAAAACTGGAAAATTGTGAGTATTACGCCTGTTTAAAGAAAAAAAAATTTAAAAAAAATAAAAAATAAAAAAATTAATTAAAAATAATAATAAAAAAAAATTATTTAACAATAAGGAGCATGCTGCTTGTACATAATTGTATAAAGTTAGTGGAAATTACTTGTTAATGGAAAAGAAAGAAAAAAAATCCCTTGCAGTGCTGGCATTTTTCCATCTGGCTTTTAAACTGAGCAGTGCCTGTCTGAAAGAAGAAAAAAATTAAGGTAGAAGTGCCCAGTAGAGAGCAGGTCTCCTCTGTGAACGTAAGTTTTTGCTTGTCTGATATATATTCTCCGGCTGTGTGTATAAGCTTTGTCTCTGAACTAACTTTTTCTCTCTGTGAAAAAGAAAACTGTCTGTTTTAATCTGACTTTGAAAAGTTTCCCTCACCCGTCTCTTTGTTTGAAAAAAAACGGGCTGAGGGCACCCCCTCCTTCTTTGTCTCCTTCAGTGCATTTTCAGTGCCTATCTGAAGTAAAGCTGTTGTATTGCTACTTTGAAAAGAAAAAATTTTTGTGTTTCTCAGCTTTGTCTTTCTAAACTCCAATTTCTGTCTCTCTCTGTCTTTTTTGCTCTGCCCTAACTTTTTCTCTTGTCTCTGGAAAAAGAAAAATAAAGTTAATGGCTTCCCGTTCCCTTGCTGGTCAGTCTTCTTTGTGTGAAAGAAAGAGCAAGCTGCAAATGAGGAATTTTCACCCCCACCTTTTTCCTCCCTCGATGCCTTCCACAGAGCTATCACGTGAGGAAAGAGGGGGAGGGAATGGAGCAGCAATGGAGTTCTTTTGTCTCAGGGCTACAGATTTTCCAACAGGTATTTGCTTATATACTAGTCAGTTAACAAATTTGATTCTTCATTTTTGAGAAGTCTCGGAGCAAGTCTGTTTGCATATTAAAAGGGTTTATTGAGAACTGGTAGTTTAGCAAGACATGAGAATCCTATGTATCCGTGGCTTAAATTTGTTTCCGATGTAGTAGAAAAAAGAAAAGCTTATGTAGTGTGAATATCAGGATTCAATGTGGTCTCTCTCTGATAAAACTTTACCAGCTAAGCACGAGCATGTAATTCAATTGTTTTGATGTCGAGAAGTTGAATATGTTAATTTAAGAAAAAAAAGGGCTTCTGTACGCTAGCTAAGTGATTCTTGCTGTGTTGAGAACAATAGAGGTATCTTTGCTGAACTTTTTTAGTGTTTAGAACCATGTGGGTTTGCATCCCAGTAAGAATAAAGAGTGAATGCCACGTATTTTTAAAAGTTGTAAGAGTGTTGAAAGAAAAAGAAATCAAGGTGGATTTTGCCATAAGTGAAAAAGAAAAGAAAGTTTGAATAGCTAGATCGTTTAAAAGTCTAGCTGGTTTCAAAGCTGGAAATTGAATGCAAAGTATGTTAGAATAAGGAATGTGATGTGAGACAAAGAGTTAGATCCTGAGTGAAGTGGATTTGTTATAGGAAATGAGTGATTTAACGAGAGTTAAGCCAGATAATTACGTGTTCTGGCAGTTGTAAGAGTGCCTGCTGGTTTATACAGCACATTTGTTTGAAGGTAAGGTATGTGAAAGCAGGATCTCTGTTACAGTAAAAGAATACTTTTCTGAAAAGAAAAAGTTTGATTTTAAAGGGTAGATACCATGCTTAAAAGCAGGCAAGTGTGCATAAGGGAAAAATAAAATCCCTGCCTTTATAGTTTTATCTCAGGGTTCAAATTAGTTTTGAATATGAATTTTTGTGCCCCTGCATGGTTTATAAAGTATTTTTAAACTTGTGCATTGTCCGAAATGTATGATTAGGGAGTAATTAAATGTAAATGCATTTTAAAATTAAATTGGGAAGTTTAAAATAAAAAGATTAAGAAAAATAGAGGTTAAGTACCTATATATTTTTTTTTGAAAATCGAAATAAATGTGAAACAAAGGGCTTGCTACCTTGGTTAACGGAAAAAGAACAATTATAATAAACTTTTATGTAAGTGGATGAATTCGGAATTGAAATTTTGCTTACTTTTTACAAGTAAGCTCTTCAGGATAGGAACCTAATAAAGAATATGGAATTGAGAATAATTCCCTGATGTTAGAAAAAAAGAAAGTCTAATTTTACCATGTAGAGAATGTGTCTGCATGTTTAAATTTTCCTGTGGCCATATTTTGGTACTACAGGACCCTGAAAAAAGTCTATTTAATCTGTATGTTTTGTGTTTCAGTTAAGAACCTTCTTTGAATCCTTTCAACAATTCAACACAGAGACTGTAACTCTGCAATACAAGAATTAGTACAGTTTGCAGAGGGGATAACGTGCCATGTGTTTCTTTTTTCTTTGTTCTTTTGTTACTGAACATGTGCTTTCCTTCCAGGATTTACACTGACCAGCAGTACCACATTCCACCACTAGAGCTGTGGAGAACACAGAGAAAAATTCCGATGCTGAATTTTCGGCGGGAATTTCAGTGTTCCTTTGTCTTCAACTAATGAGCTGTGCTTACCTTTCAGTTGTACCAGTACGGGTGTAAAGAAAAAGCAGTTCCATAGTTACAGAAAAGCCAAGCTTGAATTCTGAAAACGTTGCAGCATGAACTTTTTAAAGCCATGATTTAAATTTCACTGAAATCAATTTAGAGACTCCGACCTTACAAGTTGCTAAAACTATTTGCAAAAGACATTTCTGGACTCATATAAACAAATTTTGAACGAAAAAACAGACTTTATCTTAAACCATGTTACTTTAAATCATTTCATTTGAATTAGGCTTCTGAACTTTAATTATGCTTTTGCATAATTTCATAGACTTATTCTGATATTGTATTAATAACTGTATTTTCTTTATCATTGTCTTCATGCATTGTTCTCAGAAAATATTTTGTGTATCCTGTATTTTAAATTTTATTTCATATGACTGTATTTCCATATACAGTGGCAGCTTATAAGCTGTTACACAGTGCCACAATATTGTTTAATTGGGTTTAACAGCTGATATCATCAGTCCTTTTAATGATTTTAATTTAAATTTGAGAAATGAGTTCCTGCAACACACACAGAAAAAGAAAACTTATATCTGATGTGCATGCATTATCTGCACATAAGTACATTTCCATATTAAGCATATATTTGGGTTTTCTTAACACTGTGCATTATTTTACACTTTATTGATTTAATTCCAAAATTTTATAACATAACACTTTTGAGCATAGGGACTAATTAAATTAGGTAATACTGAGGTTCACTTTATCTTAGGGAAATCTAGGGTTCTATTTCTCTTTAACTATACTTTCTCTAAATTTTCTGACTTTTAAACTTTAAAAGTACTGGAGTTTCATGAATACCTCTATAAATAAAACAACAGACGTCTCTGCTCTAGGACTGTACTTGTACCTAGAACAGACACTGACTGTCTAGCTATCACTGGAATGGTAAGTTTCCTATATGATATGGTTTAGACAGCAACTTACATAAATGTACACTTAGATGGGTTTTATCTAGAATAGTGGATGGGATTTGCTTGCATTCTCACTAGAGAATTCAAGTAAGCTTTGGGTAAGATCTTCTAGGCACCTGCCGTTGCAGGCCTAGGTAGTACATTTTTCTGGCTTTTGCTATCTAATTGGCATTTAAAAGAATATACTTGCACAGACACACTGATCCATAAGAAGAACCGTACCCTGAGTGAACCCCAGCGCCACAGATAAGACCACGAGCTCAATTCTGAATATTACTTCATAAATTCAGTAATATCCAAGAGGGGATTGTCGTGGCTCGTTATGGGACGATATTGAAATGGATGTCAGAAGCATGATAGTGCAGTATTTTTGTAGCACCAGTTTTTCGTATGATTCTGGGTAATTCTAGTTAGACAAACATCTGTGTTAGTTAAGGACCGCACCCAAATAGAAGTGTACGAAAAATAGGTGAATAAAACATTTAAATATAATGTAGCTAAGGCCAGAAGAAAAAACACACTAAAGATTAATATAAGGAAAAGAATGGTGTTTTCTTGTGTACTTTGATGTTGAGCTAAATCATGGTGGAAATCATGATTACATGATTACATGGAGTCCAGTTTAGGTTCTTTTGTATGTACTATGACTGTCCTGTCTTAGGCCAGCATCTTGTGCCAGTGAATAGTTTCTGTTCTTTGTTCAGCTTCCCGCCTTTAGCCTCGTGGTTCTAATTGTTAACAGATGTGCTCAGGCCAGTTAGGAAAAGCATATTAGACTCCATATTCCAAACTGAGATATAAAATGTATGAAGTATGAATGGCCAAGATATGAATGAAATTATGAATGTTTGGGGCCCATGAATGTGAAATATAAATGGTTTATAAGCAGAAACACTAAGAAAAAATCCTGAGCACAACATCTGGAAGTATTTAGAGTCAGTCTCAAGAATAGGGAGAAGGGGGGCATTGGAAGCCCACGCTTCAGGAAGAGGAGAGGGGGATTTAACCCCCCCTTTTCTCCAGAGTAAGCTTTCTGTGTAAGGCCATGCAATTTGAATCTGTCAGCTTAGGAGTTTTTTTTTTCCTTTAAGACTCAGAACTTGTCAGCATGGAAGAAGTGAGAATTTATCAGCACCATGTTAATAATTATAGATTCTCTTGAATGTTATAATGTTAATTCAGAAATCAAAAGTAATTTTCTGAAAACTTTGTATAACTTTTAAACATGGAGGAATGTTTCTTTGTCTAAACTTTAAGACCACCCAGAGAAATGTTATTGGTCGTCAAACTTGATGATGTCACTAAACCAAAAGTTATATAATAGACTGTAATGAGATAGAAAAACGAGACCATTGTGAGAAGGCCAGCCTTTGGCCACGATGATGATCTCCCATGAGCGCAACGTAAGCAATTATGCTGTTCTTTTGATCTAATAATGGGAAAATAGAACCAATAATTCAATAAATCCTGGTTATAATTTTAAAACCTTGCGCTGGTGTCATTTTGCATGTAGAATTATTTTCAAACCTGAAGCTTTCACAAATGGCGTCAATGCCCCATGCTCAAGGTCTGTATCAGAGACTCGATCCTCCAATCCTTCCTCCGGGTTCTGATGGGTCTCTGCCTCCTCTGCCCGCTCAGTTCCTCCGCAAGGTCCTTCCCCCCTGGCGTCTGGTGGATTCTGTCCTCCATCTGTTGGTTTCCTTCTGAATTGCTGGTGATCCTGTGCCTCTACCATCTTGCAGGCCTCCTCGATGAATCTCTCAAGCTCTCTAACCTGTTCGTTGATGTGGCTCTCTCTGGTGGTATCCTCTGTTGCCTCAATTGCCCACAGTTCCTCTACGGTGCGGAGTCCCTCCAGCTCCTGTACCTTGACCTGCAGTCTCCCGACCTCCTTCTTCAAGCTATCTAGTTCCTGACATCATAAAAATATAGAAGATGATGGCAGAAAAGGGCTACAGCCCATCAAGTCTGCCCACTCTGCTTACCCACCCCCTGTCTATGCCCTAATGACCCAATTTTCTTATCTTGACCCTCGTAGGGATCCCACATGGGTATCCCATTTATTCTTAAAGTCTGGCACGCTGTCTGCCTCGATCACCTGCACTGGACGCTTGTTCCAATGATCAACCATTCTCTCTGTGAAGAAATACTTTCTGGTGTCACCATGAAATTTTCCGCCCCTGAGTTTTAGCAGGTGCCCTCTTGTGGCCGAGGGTCCCTTGAGAAAGAAAATATCATCTTCCACTTCGACACGTCCCGTGAGATACTTAAATGTTTCGATCATGTCTCCCCTCTCCCTGCGTTCCTTGAGAGTGTAGAGCTGCAATTTGTTCAGTCTCTCTTCGTACGAGAGACCCTTGAGCCCCGAGATCATCCTGGTGGCCGTCCGCTGAACCGATTCAATTCTGCGCCCATCTTTACTGTAATGTGGCCTCCAGAATTGCACACAGTACTCCAGATGAGGTCTCACCATGGCCCTGTACAACAGCATTATGACTTCAGGCTTTCGGCTGACGAAACTTCTATTGATACAACCCAATATTTCTCTTGCCTTAGATGAAGCCTTCTCCACTTGATTGGCAGTTTTCATGTCTGCACTGATGATTACTCCTAAATCTCGTTCTGCTGAAGTCCTAGTTAAAGTTTCTCCGTTCAAGAAGTACGTCCTGCATGGATTTCCGCTTCCGAGGTGCATGACCTTACATTTCTTAGCATTGAAGCCTAGCTGCCAGGTTGAGGACCAACTTTCCAATGTAAGCAGGTCCTGCGCCATATAATTCTGTAAACTGCATTCACTTACTATATTACATAGTTTGGCATCATCGGCGAATAGTGTTATTTTACCTTGAACCCCTTGAGTCAGATCCCCTATGAATATGTTGAAAAGGAGTAGACCCAGGACCGAGCCCTGCGGCACTCCACTGGTCACCTCCGATGTTTTAGAGAGGGTACCATTAACCACCACCCTCTGAAGTCTGCCACTCAGCCAATCATTGACCCATGCAGTTAGTGTCTCTCCTAACCCCATCGATCCATCTTGCTTAGCAGCCTGCGGTGTGGGACACTGTCAAAAGCTTTACTGAAGTCCAGGTACACGACATCCAAAGACTCTCCCAAGTCCAACTTTCTTGTTACCCAGTCAAAGAAGCTGATGAGATTGGATTGGCAGGACCTACCCTTGGTGAATCCATGCTGACTGGGATCCCGAAGATTCCCTTCATTCAAGATCGTGTCCAATTTGCTTTTAATTAGTGTTTCCATGAGTTTGCACACTATTGATATGAGACTCACCGGTCTATAATTCGCAGCCTCTTCCCTGCAACCCTTTTTATGCAGAGGAACGACATTAGCTAATTTCCAGTCCAGGGGAACTTTCCGCTTACTTAGGGAGAGATTGAATAGCTCAGCCAACGGTTTCGCCAGGACATCGCTCTATTCTCTGAGCACTCGGGTGTAAATTGTCTGGTCCCATGGCTTTGTTCACCTTGAGTCTTGCCAGTTCACTGTAAACTTCACCTGGTGTGAACTCAAAATTCTGAAATGGGTCTTCTGTGCTTTGTATTGCCTTCAACTGCGGACCGTGTCCCGGTGCCTCACAGGTGAAGACTGAGCAGAAGTATTCATTCAGTAGTTCGGCTTTATCGGAATCTGCTTCCACGTAACTTCCGTCCGGTCTTCTAAGGCGTACTATCCCGCCTGTGTTCCTTTTTCTGTTACTAATATACCTGAAGAAGGATTTGTCCCCCTTTTTAATGTTTTTTGCCAGAATTTCTTCCACTTGAAGTTTTGCCTCCCTAACTGCCATTTTGACCGCTGTAGACCTGGTCCTATATTCTACCTTTGCCTCTCTTTTCTCCATGTGCTTGTAGAAGAGAAACACTTTTTTCTTCTCCTTAATGAGGTGCAAGATCTCCGCGGTGAACCATTGGGGTTTATTGTTTCTTTGTCGTTTATTTACTGATTTTATGAAGCGGCTAGTTGCTTCATGTATGGTTGATTTCAGTGTTAACCACTTAGCTTCTACATCATCGGTCTCCGCTTGGTCCTGCAGCGTCCGATGGACGAAATCTCCCATGCGTGCGAAGTCTGTGCCCCGGAAATTGAGTACCTTTGTTTTCGTGTTTGATCTAGGGAAGCCTTTCCTAAGGTTGAACCATACTATGTTGTGGTCGCTGGAGGCTAGCGTATCTCCTACTGAGACCTCTGAGACGCTTTCCCCATTGGTGAGTACCAGGTCGAGGATCGCCTGGGCCCTAGTGGGCTCCGTTACCATTTGTTTGAGACGCGCTCCCTTTATGGAGGTTAAGAGCCTCCTGCTACCACTGGTTGTCACTGAAAATGAGTTCCAGTCTGCATCAAGCATATTGAAATCCCCTAGCAGTACAGCTTCTCCTCGTAGAGTGATATTCTCTATGTCTTCAATTAATTCTGCGTCCATGTCTTCCAGTTGTCTTGGGGGTCTGTATACCACACCTAGATACAGGCATTTTTCTCTGCCTCTTGCCAGGTTTACCCAGAGGGACTCCCCGGTGTACTTGACATCTGTGATCCTGGTGGTTTTGATGTCCTCTTTAATGTATAGAGCTCCTAACCTGCCCTCTCTGTCCTGATGAAGTAGATTGTAGCCCGGTATAGCCATATCCCACCCATGTGAGTCCGTGAACCAAGTTTCAGATATTGCCACCACATCTAGGTCGGCATTCCTTATTTCAGCCTCCAATTCTAGAATTTTGTTACCTAAACTGTATGCATTGACATACATGGCCCTCCATATCTTGTGTTTGCTAAGTCCCTGTGAGGCGTATTCTACCTGAGTCGGTGTGACTCCTAAAGAACTGTTTGCAATGTGGGTACTTACCTTGGACATGGTAGCGGAGTTTCGACTTACCTCATCAGGATAATTCCTTTCTGCACTAATATGTGAATGGGTACCCTCCCCCAACTTACCTAGTTTAAAGCCCTGTGAAGCAGGTGGGCTAGTCGGTGTCCGAAGACGTTCTTACCCCTACTGGTCAGATGGAGTCCGTCTGGTCCCTGAAGTCCTTGGAGTGCTTCCCCATAGTTTAGGAATCCGAAGTTCATATCCCGGCACCATCCCTGTGGCCACTCATTCGTCCTCAGGATACGTTCATCTCTGGCTCTTCCCTTGCCTCTAACTGGGAGGATCGATGAGAAAACCACCTGCGCTCCTGTCCGCTTCAGCCTCTCACCCAGTGCTCCAAAGTCTCTGGTGATGGTCTCCGGTGTGATCCTGGCAGTGTCGTTGGTTCCTATGTGGACAAGAAGCATAGGAAAGTGGTCACGGGGCGTGAGTAGTCTATCCAGACTGGCGGTGACATCTCGTATCCTGGCTCCAGGCAGACAGCAGACCTCCCTAGATTGCATATCCGGTCTGCAAATTGGTCCCTCGGTGCCCCTCAGCATGGAATCCCCGATGACTATTACTTCTTTGGGGGGAGCCAGTCAGTTGTCCCTGGAGATGGAGCTGTGTGTTGGGCCTGCTCCTGTTCCTCATCGGCAATTCCTTCCTGAAGAATCTGGAATCTGTTCCGCAGGGTGAGTTGAGGGGTTGATGTATAGCTGCCCTGTTTGTAAGAAGAAGGAGAAGATGAAGAGATTGAAAAAGTGGGGGGGTGTCTCCTATGTTTGCCTGTGGAGGAGGTCACCAGCTGCCAGGAGTCAGTGCCGCTAGCCATTTCCTGTATCCCAATTGTTGGTTTCAAAGCTGATGATTTGGGTGTCTCGAGGATGGACTTGTCATGGGCCTGCTCGGTGATTTGGGACAGCTCCTGGACGACTCCGTCGATGTAGGCCTCGTCCTCTCGGATGCTTCTCAGGCGTATCACCTCCTCCATGAGGCTCCTTAGTTCATAGAAACATAGAAATTGACGGCAGAAAAGGGCCACAGCCCATCGAGTCTGCCCATACCAATGAACGGGTGAAATCTGGACTGCCCACGGCGCGCAGCCATTTTGCAGGGCCATCTCAGCCGACGGAGATTCGAGGAGAGGAGAGCGTGCGAGCTCCGCTCCGCCCCTCTCCCGTGACCAGCGAGGGACAGATCGGGTGAAATCTGGACTGCCCACGGCGCGCAGCCATTTTGCAGGGCCATCTCAGCCGACGGAGATTCGAGGAGAGGAGAGCGTGCGAGCTCCGCTCCGCCCCTCTCCCGTGACCAGCGAGGGACAGATCGGGTGAAATCTGGACTGCCCACGGCGCGCAGCCATTTTGCAGGGCCATCTCAGCCGACGGAGATTCGAGAAGAGGAGAGCGTGCGAGCTCCGCTCCGCCCCTCTCCCGTGACCAGCGAGGGACAGATCGGGTGAAATCTGGGCTGCCCACGGCGCGCAGCCATTTTGCAGGGCCATCTCAGCCGACGGAGATTCGAGGAGAGGAGAGCGTGCGAGCTCCGCTCCGCCCCTCTCCCGTGACCAGCGAGGGACAGATCGGGTGAAATCTGGACTGCCCACAGCGCGCAGCCATTTTGCAGGGCCATCTCAGCCGACGGAGATTCGAGAAGAGGAGAGCGTGCGAGCTCCGCTCCGCCCCTCTCCCGTGACCAGCGAGGGACAGATCGGGTGAAATCTGGACTGCCCACGGCGCGCAGCCATTTTGCAGGGCCATCTCAGCCGACGGAGATTCGAGGAGAGGAGAGCGTGCGAGCTCCGCTCCGCCCCTCTCCCGTGACCAGCGAGGGACAGATCGGGTGAAATCTGGACTGCCCACGGCGCGCAGCCATTTTGCAGGGCCATCTCAGCCGACGGAGATTCGAGGAGAGGAGAGCGTGCGAGCTCCGCTCCGCCCCTCTCCCGTGACCAGCGAGGGACAGATCGGGTGAAATCTGGACTGCCCACGGCGCGCAGCCATTTTGCAGGGCCATCTCAGCCGACGGAGATTCGAGGAGAGGAGAGCGTGCGAGCTCCGCTCCGCCCCTCTCCCGTGACCAGCGAGGGACAGATTGGGTGAAATCTGGACTGCCCACGGCGCGCAGCCATTTTGCAGGGCCATCTCAGCCGACGGAGATTCGAGGAGAGGAGAGCGTGTGAGCTCCGCTCCGCCCCTCTCCTGTGACCAGCGAGGGACAGATCGGGTGAAATCTGGACTGCCCACGGCGCGCAGCCATTTTGCAGGGCCATCTCAGCCGATGGAGATTCGAGGAGAGGAGAGCGTGCGAGCTCCGCTCCGCCCCTCTCCCGTGACCAGCGAGGGACAGATCGGGTGAAATTTGGACTGCCCACGGCGCGCAGCCGTTCGGCGCGCCGACGAAGGCGCACGACAAAGGCGCATGCGCCTTAGTGAGCGCCTTCGTGAAGCGGCAGTAGTGAAGCAAACTAGAAACAAGCAGCTCACCAGCTCCCCTAAATAGGATAAAGCAATAGCTAAGAGATAATCCTTTCAATCAGATCACTCACATCGTTTATTTAGCAACCAACACCCCAGCAACCCTACTCACCAACAATGGCAACCCGCCTTCCTAAAACCCTGCTTGTCCTTCTGTTGCTCGCCCTCCTCATATCCAACTGGAAAACAGCAGGCTTCCATACTTACTCCATCCCAATCATTACAACAGACCTCAGGCAAACTCCACCAGCCAGGAAACTCCACTCCTTCAGAACTCTGACACCATGTCCTAATTCCAGCCTAGAAAGCATCCCAACATTCTGGGGTAAACGACCTCCGCCAAAACCCAAGATAAACAGCCATAAACACTTGACACCCCCAAGAATCTTCCTCAACTCAATCAGTTCACAACTCTCCTTCACAAATTTCACACCAATAAAATGTGCTTACATGAACATAAGATCAATCAATCCAAAGGTGGAATTAATCAAAGATTGGCTAATCAAAGATCATCTAGGATGCCTATTCCTAGCTGAAACCTGGATCACTTCAGACTCCGACCCAAGCATAATAGATCTCTGCCCAAAAGGATATAAATTAGAGCTTGTCTGTCGAGAAAACAAACGAGGGGGAGGGTTAGCCATCATAGTAAAAAACAACTTTAACTTAAAAGTCCTAGCCAAGAACTCATCCCCTCACCTGGACCTTCTAGCATGTCAACTCTCCGATAACACTCTCTCTGGAAACCTGACCTGCATTCTATGCTATGTCACACCAGGGAAATGGTCCACATCAAAACAAGAACTCGAAGAATTCATTCTCCAGAATTCACTAACTTCCACCCACAACTTACTCCTCGGAGACTTAAATCTCCATCTAGAAGACCACTCCTCCAAACAAGTAGAGGGAATACTCTCATATCTCGATACCCTATCCTATCAGATACTTAACCCCGAACCCACACACGAAAAAGGCCACCAACTGGACATTGCAGCATTCACGACCCATAATCTTGACACTCAAAACATACACACATCCAACGGTATATGGCACCCCTCCCTCTGGTCAGACCACTACAAATACACTTTCACCATAAACTGGGCTCAAAACAACCACAAACCCGCACCCCAAAAAATCCACATCAACACACGACAGAAAATCAATCCTACTACATTTTGGGAGAAGGTAGATCCAGCATTCGACCACATCAACCCCAAAGAATTTGTAACTCACTGGCGTACCATTAGCGAAGCTACTTTGAACGAGCTAGCACCAATAAAAACAAAAAACAAAATCTGTAGACCTTCAGACAAATGGTTCGACGCTGAACTTCTCCATTTAAAAAGACAATGCAGACACCTCGAAAGAATATGGAAAAAACAGAAACAAGACCAAACAAAAGTAGCATGGAGAATCCAAATCAAACAATATAACATCAAACTAAAGGAAAAAAGGAAAGCATACTATTCCAAACTAATAGGCACTGAAAACCCAGACTCAAAAATACTCTTCAATATTGTAAGAAAACTCACAGACACCAAACCTTTCCTAGCTACTCAAGGAAACCAATCTCCTTCAGCTCACCAATTAGCAGACTACTTCAAGCACAAAATCACCAATATCAGATCCACATTCAACAATTCATTAACCCTCCTCGATGAGATTATAACAACACCAACAATAGATGAAGCCTTAGTAGCTGACAGAACGTGGACTAACTTCCCCAAAATACAATGGAACGACATGACTCGACTATACAACAAATATAGTAAAACTTCTTGTGACCTAAACAGCTGCCCATCGTACCTGCTAACAACCGCATCCATCAAGTTCAAAGCTAACCTCATGAACTGGCTACAATCCACGCTCACAGATGGTCACTTCCCACCAGAACTAGGCGAGATTATTATCACCCCCATACCGAAAGATCCCAAAGCTCCAAACAATAATCCAGCCAACCACAGACCCATCGCTTCAATCCCATTATATATCAAACTACAAGAAGGTCTTGTAGCACAATACCTCACCAACTACTTAGAAGACCACAACATACTACACCCATCACAATCAGGTTTCAGAAAAAACCACAGCACAGAGACACTACTTGTATCTCTAATGGATATAGCCCACCAACACCTCAGCAAAGGAAACAGGATACTACTTATCCAACTAGATCTTTCAGCAGCTTTCGACCTAGTGGATCACAACATACTACTCCAGATACTAGACGCCATAGGGATCACAGGTTTGGTACTCAACTGGTTCCAAGGCTTTCTAAAAACTAGAACTTATAAAGTAAAGACAAAAGACCACATATCTGACCCTTGGTCAAACCCCTGTGGAGTACCACAAGGATCTCCATTATCACCCATACTTTTCAACCTCTACGTATCCTCACTGGGCACCACTCTAGACTCCCTAAATATAGTCTCATTCAGCTACGCAGACGACATAACAATCCTTCTCCCCTTCAATACCCAAGACCCCAACTCATCAGGACGACTGAAAATAACTCTGGAAACGGTAGAAACATGGATGACCAACCACAAACTGAAACTGAACACGGATAAAACCAAATTCCTGCTGCTAGAAAAAGACAAAGAACCTACCTTAACTGATCTGACGACAAATGCAATCACATACCCAATACAGCCAGCACTCAAAATCCTGGGAGTAACAATAGACAGGAGATGCACAATGCAGACTCATACTAACAAAACCATCCAAAAAGCCTTCTACACCATGCGCAACCTGCGAAAAATAAGAAAATTCTTTGACAAAATTCAATACAGGATCTTAGTCCAATCACTTGTACTAGGACTTGTAGACTACTGCAACAGCCTTTATCTACCCTGCCCCGCTTACATGACCAAACAATTACAGACAGTACAGAACACAGCACTCAGACTTATCTACTCGCTAGGAAAATACGATCACATCACTAATGCCTATCTCGACTCACACTGGCTACCGATACAAGCAAGAACTCAATTCAAACTATACTGTTTATTATTCAAAGCACTAAACGGAACAGCACCTCTCTACCTAAACAGCCGCCTAACCCGAAACCTCTCAACTAGAGTAAGGAGAACCCAGACTCCATTCACCTACCCCTCACTCAAAGGCACAAAACGCAAAAAGCTATATGACAACCTACTTGCTACACAGGCCGCGAAAATTGACCCCACCATATCCAAGCTGCTGACCACAACTACGGACTACAAAGCGTTTCGAAAAGATATAAAAACCATACTATTCAAAAAACACATCCCAATATTATAATCTACCATCATCTTCTCTCCCTTCATAACCTACTGCAACTCACAACCAACTGCAACTTCGTCCCCATAGGCAACATCTAATCTAGCTGCATCGGGCGTAAAGCCAATTCATATCTAGAAACACAGTCTCCCCAAATACCGAAAAAAATCAGATATAGCAACCTAGGAACAGACGATTTTTTGGTAACATAAGATTATGCGTTGTAATATTATGTAAAGTAACATAAGGTTATGCGTTGTAATATAACATAAGGTTATGCTTTGTAATATCATGTAATGTAAGTTATGCAATGTACTGGAATAATAAGGTAAAATAACATAAAATAACTCTACGTAAAGTCTTGTAAAGTTATGTAAGATAAATTATGTAAGATAAATTATGTAAACTTAATGCAAGTTATGCAAGCACGGTAAGGATAATGTAAAGTAACACAAAGTAACTCCACGTAAAGTTATGTAAAGTTATGTACGTAAAGTTATGTAAAGTTATGTACGAAAAGTTAAGTAAAGTTAGGTTTGCAAAGTTTGTAAAGTTATACAAATAATTGTATTGTCATCGCCTGGAAATGTCCAGCCATCTTCTAATGTAATCCGCTTAGAACCGCAAGGCACAAGCGGAATAGAAATCACTAATGTAATGTAATGTAACCACTCCCTGACTTTTACTCCCCTATAGATCCCACATGAATATCCCATTTTCTCTTAAAATCTGACACGCTGTTGGCCTCAATCACCTGCTGAGGTAGCTCGTTCCAATGATCGACTACCCTTTCGATGAAGAAGTACTTCCTGGCATCACCTTGAAATTTCCCTCCCCTGACTTTCAGCGAGTGCCCTCTGGTCACCGAGGGCCCTGTAAGACTGAAGATATCATCTTTCACCTCTATACGCCCCGTGATATACTTAAAGGTCTCAATCATGTCCCCCCTCTCTCTTCGCTCCTCCAGTGAGTACATCCGTAGTTTTTTTAGCCTTTCTTCATACGTGAGATCCCTGAGCCCCAAAACCATCCTGGTAGCCATTCGCTGAACCGACTCAATTCTCAATACATCTTTCCGGTAATGTGGTCTCCAGAATTGAACACAATACTCGAGATGAGGTCTCACCATGGATCTGTACAGTGGCATTATGACTTCAGGTTTTCTGCTGACAAAACCCCTACGGATGCAGCCCATCATTTGTCTTGCCTTGGACGAAGCCTTCTCTACATGATTGGCAGCCTTCATATCATCGCTAATGATCACTCCTAAATCACGTTCCACCGTGGTCCTGGACAAGGTTTCACCATTTAGTGTGTAAGTTCTGTGTGGATTTTTTTTGCCTAGGTGCATCACTTTACATTTTTTAGCATTGAAGCTTAGTTGCCAAGTTGATGACCACTGTTCCAGCTGCCGTAGGTCCTGCGTCATAAAGTCAGGCACACTGCTTTTGCCTACTATGTTGTATAGTTTGGCGTCGTCGGCAAACAGTGATACTTTTCCTCTAAGCCCTTGGTCAAATCTCCTATGAATAAATTGAATAGAATCGGTCCTAAGACGGAGCCCTGAGGTACTCCACTCGTCACTGCTGACGTTTTGGAGGGGTACCGTTTACCATCACCCTTTGAAGCCTACCACCTAGCCAATCCCTAACCCATGTAGTGAGTGTATCCCCTAATCCCATAGATTTTAGTTTGTTCAACAGCCTGCGGTGTGGGACGCTATCAAAAGCTTTGCTGAAGTCCAAATATATCACATCCAGGGACTCCCCGGCATCCAGATGACTAGTCACCCAGTCAAAGAAGTCAATCAGATTAGATTGGCAGGACCTTCCCCTGGTAAATCCGTGTTGGTGTGGATCTCGTAAATTTTCTTCGTCTAGAATTTTGTCGAGTTTCTGTTTGATCAGTGTTTCCATGAGTTTGCACACTATGGATGTAAGACTCACCGGTCTGTAATTTTCTGTCTGTGTTCTGCAGCCCTTTTTGTGGAGTGGAATTACGTTAGCTGTTTTCCAGTCCAGGGGTACTTTTCCCATGCGCATGGAAAGATTGAAGAGCACGGATAGTGGTTCAGCCAGAACTTCACACAGCTCTCTGAGTACCCTGGGGTGTAGATTGTCAGGTCCCATGGCTTTGTCTACTTTGAGTCTTGAAAGTTCGTGGTAGACGCTACTGGGTGTAAACTCGTAATCATGAAACAGGTCATTTTGGCTGTCTCTTGTCTGTAGTTGTGGACCAGCTCCCGGTGCTTCACAGGTGAATACTGAGCAGAAGTATTCGTTTAGTAGTTCTGCCTTGGTAGAATCAGATTCTGCGTAGTTTCCGTCTGATTGCCTAAGGCGTTCTATCCCATCCTTGTTTCTCTTCCTGTCGCTAATGTACCTGAAGAAGGATTTATCCCCTTTTTTAATGTTCCGTGCTAGATCTTCCTCTGTTCGAAGTTTGGCTTCCCTGACTGCCTTTTTGACAGCTTTAGATCTGGCCAGATAGTCTTCTTTTGCCTCCCTTTTTTCTTTTTAATGAGGTCCGAAATTTCCTTGCTGAACCATTGTGGTTTTTTGTTTCTCCGGCGTTTGCTTACTGTATTTATGTAGCGGCTAGATGCTTCGTTCAGGATGGATTTTAGATTTAACCACATAGTTTCTGGATTGTCAGTTTCTGCATGGTTTTGCAGCTCTTGATGGACGAAGTTTCTCATGTGGTCGAAATCTGCGCCCCTAAAGTTGAGGACCCTCGTTGCTGTGTTTGATTTAGAGAAGCCTTTCCTGAAGTTGAGCCATACCATGTTGTGGTCACTGGAGGCCAGCGTATCTCCTACTGATACCTCCGAGACACTGTCTCCATTTGTGAGTACCAGGTCCCGTATTGCCTGTTCCCTGTTCCTGCATGAGATCTCTATCCAGCTGCGCGGCCTCCTCTGTCTGTGTAGAGACTGTAGTGTAGCGCTGGGAGATGGTCTCGGTCTGCACAGAGACCTCTGTCCACCGTCCTGGGTTCTCCTCCTGCACGCAGTCCGTGGTCGCTTCCTGGATCCCCATAGCGACTGGAATACTGGTCTTGATTGTAGACTTCGCGCTTCTTGTCCTCCCTGCCATTGCTGAGTTGTAATTGAATCTGTCAGTAAGGTAGAGAATTAGGAAAATTAGAAAAATCTGTCTGTGAGCAGGTGTGAGATTTTGAAAGATTAGGGTGTCTGAGAGTTGGAAGATTGGGGTATCTAATGCTTGAAAGATAAGGGTGTCTGAGCGACTGAGAGGGTTGCTGTCTGTGAGTTAGTATGAGAGCCTGTACGATTAGGGTGAAGGGATAGTGTGTTTGAGAGGCCCTAAGGTATCGTTGTCTTGTGTAGTTTGGCTCTTCTTAAGTCTCTTCGCAAAGGCGCTCTCGCTAAGGCGAGCGCCTTTGCCGTGCGCCAAATGGCTGCGCGCCGTTGGCTCTTCCCCTTTTATGGGGGGAGTTTGGCTGGTGACATCAGGGGTGGGCGGAGTTAGCTCTCGCCTCTTCCCCTGCTAGCACCGCCTTCTCTGCTCCTCTCTCTGCTTCTTCCTGCTAGCACACACTCCGCTCACTGTTCTGCCATGTGCTCAGGACTCTTCTACCATGTGCTCAGGACTAGGCACAGCTCCTACAGTCTCCCTTCGGCTGGCCTTGCACTGTGGACTCTCTGCCGTTGGCTCGTCGCATATGTATGCTTGCCTCCCCGAGGGGAGTTAGTCATACATATGACATTCGATGCAGTATACTGGGAAGCTTTGCTGGGTTTCTGCTGCCTCCATTTCTCTTTTCTCGTACCTAAAGCTTCTCGTGGTGGAGTGTGCCCGGCGTGCAGCTAGCACTGCTGGCTCCTCCTTTTAAGGGGGAGTCCGGGCTCCGAAGCCGCTGGTGACGTGATGCAGGTGGGCGGAGCTAACTCTCGCCGCTACCCGCTGCTCGCCGCCGCTGACCCCTGCTTCCTCCGACTCCCTCCGGCTTCTTCCCTCTGTCTCCTCTGCTTGCCTGCCTCAGCCGCCCACACTTCCTACCTCCACGCGGCTGCTGAGGTCTTACCACTGCTGGCTCCTCCTTTTAAGAGGGAGTCCGGGCTCCGAAGCCGCTGGTGATGCGGTGCGGGTGGGCGGAGCTAACTCTCGCCGCTACCCGCTGCTCACCACCGCTGACCCTGCTTCCTCCGACTCTCTCCAGCTTCTTCCCTCTGTCTCCTCTGCTTGCCTGCCTCTGCTTTGCCTGCCTCAGCCACCCACACTTCCTACCTCCATGCAGCTGCTGAAACAGAAATGTCGAATACTGGAACGCAAATGGAAAAAATCTAAATCCCCCACTGACAGACAGTCCTGGAGGGTTAATATTAAGTCCTACAATACCGAATTTAAAAAAGCAAGGAAAAACTATTACGGTAACAAAATCTCCAGATCCAACAACCAAAGTAATACATTGTTTAACATCTGGCGCTCCATATCCTCTAAACATGAATCCACCACACTCCCCTCCTCTCCATCTGCCGACAATCTAGCAAAATTCTTCAATGAGAAAGTTACTACCTTACGATGCTCATTCCCACCAGCACCCTCTTACAACTCTCTGGTGTCTACCGACTCCAACCCGACTCTAACCGTCGCCAACCATATTCCAGTCGACAGATCCTGGACCGCCTTCGAGCTCGTATCCGATTCCCAGGTCGCTAAACTCTGCCTCAAGTGAGAGAGGTCGGAGGAGGAGCCTAACTAAGATGGCGACCTGAAGAACTCGGAGGAACGCCATCGGGTCAGCAACTAACAATGGTTAAACGGAAGTCAAAGACTCGGGTTTTCCCTTCGGAGCCCGGGTCTGGAGGAAATTTACCTGGCCCGATGGATCTTTTCATCGAGCGACGCCCGGGTGGAGAGCCGGAGGAGAGAGCCTTGGCTGGAGGCGCGAGTTTGGCGGTGAACTCGGGAGCCTCCTTTGAGGCGGTCAGCTTCTCCCCGGAGGAGCGCAGCACGCCAGTGCAGCCACGCCCATGTTCGTCGCTGAGTGCGACGGGAGAGGCAAGTGAGGCGGCGGACTCGGAGGACAGTGAGGTGGGGGAGGACCGGGATGTCCAGAGCGTCTTGACCGCCGGAGGAATACAACGGCCACAGCGTGAGTTTGCAAGTTTGCAAGGGGACCAGCAGAGTCAATCTCTAAAACAGCAAATTTCAGGTACTGTGAAAATTAAACCATTTGCAATAGTTCCCTTGAGAAAACCAGCTATGATAGATCTAAATTCAATTTGGGAAGCTATTTCCGAATTGCAGACCTCACTGGGAACACAGATGCAAAACTTAACTTCTTATTGCTCTGGGATATTACTGGACACAAAAAAATTACACCAAAGAGTTGATAAAATGGAGGTAGATATCCTTCAACATAGACAAAATTTAGATACTTTGACTGTGCAAAATCAGCTATTAATGAAAGATAATGGGAATATCAATTTTAAACTTGAAATGCTGGAGAACGCGTCAAGAAATAAAAATTTGAGGTTAATTAATTTTCCTAAATTGCAATTGGTTCCACCACTTGACATGTTCAAAAAGTATCTTACTGAAGTTTTGAAAATACCACAAACATCTTACCCACCAGTGGTTAGAATTTATTATCTTCCAATTGGAAAGAAGAAAATAGCTGAAGAACAACAGGATCCTGCGGAAGGAACTTTGGACGTCCTAGATTTGACTAATATTTTAGAAAGATCAGATTCTGAACAGATGACTGTGGCTAATAATGGAACCCGTCTTAAGAAACTATACGACAGCCTTCTAGCGACACAGGCAGCAAAAATTGACCCCACAATCACCAAACTAATGATCAATACAACAGACATCAAAGTGTTTCGAAAAGAAATCAAAACATTTCTATTCAGAAAACACGTCATTACCAACTAATATCCTCCCTTTATGCACAAGCTCTCCCTCGATAGAATAACACATTAATACAATTCTTAGAACCTTTCCTATCATACATACTCTGATTCCTATATAAACATTTTCCACACTATCCAATAAATTTCTTACTTCATTATTAGGTAACTTCCAATCTGTAAACCGTATAAACTGATAATCTCCACTATATTCTGTTATCAATTGATTCCCTTGATATGTAATTCTCAAAATTGAATCCTCTACCACACCATGTAATGTACACGAATCACTGTTATGTAATTTATCTAGATAATCTTTATTACGCAATTCTTTTGGTAATTCCTATAATTTGTATTCCGCCTTGAACAATATATAATGTATAATGTATTCGAAATTAATTTTCCTATGAACTGTTTTCCTACCTTCTTCTACTCTATGTTTATAACCTAACTAATTTATTTTTCTCAAGTACTTTAGCAAGAATGTGAGTCTTTGGGACAGTCAGGGAACTCTAAGTACTTTCTCTTCATCTTAATTAATCTTACTTATTGCATTTCTTCTGTTTCTACTGTAAACCGCTTAGAACCTCACGGTACAGCGGTATATAAGAAATAAAATTATTATTATTATTATTATTATTATTATTCAACTAGCATTGGAATCTGATAGGGATTGGTTGTTGAAAATATTTTTCAAATTTAAAGATATAGAATTTTTGAAGAATAAAATTAGAATGTATCCAGATGTATCTAGAGTAACCCAGAAAAAGAGGAAGCAATTCTTAATTCTTCGACCCCAGGTGTTAAAATTGGGGGCAACGTTTGTACTTAGATTTCCATGTAAATGTATAATTAATTTCCAGGGAACTAGATATGTGTTTTTTGAATCTTCACAACTGTCAAGATTTATTTCAGCTAAAGAGATTTCTACTGCTGTTAACCCTAACAACTTGCAACAAGAAGCTTCTTAATTAGTAGGGACCTAGGTGTGATTCAGGTCTACTCTTTGTTTTCCCAAGAATGTTTAGAGAATTATAATTATACCGATTTTTTCCTAAGCTCACTCCTCAATATAGTGGACTAAATAACAGTACAATTAAAAATTTTATTTAATGATTTAATTATATTTTACTTTTATCTAATTTGAAATGTAACTGTTAAAATGTTGATTTTTGTTGATTATGAAAATGAAAATTAATAAACATTAAAATGATAAAACTCTGCCTCAAGTTGAAATCCTGCAACTGTACCTTGGACCCTTTCCCCTCCTACCTATACAAGAAAATTCCCACACAAGCCATCTCATCTCTCACCAAACTTATAAATTCTGCCCTACTTTCAGGTCTATTTTCTGCAGAAATGGGACACATTGCCTTATCCCCACTTCTGAAAAAAGTGGATCTAGACCCTTCCACACCAGCCAGCTATCGCCCAATAGCAAATATTCCTCTCCTGACCAAGATGCTGGAGTCTATCAAATCCACCCAACTCTCATTCTATCTTGAGAGATTCTCCATTCTCCTACCCTACCAACAAGGCTTTAGACCCAACTTTAGCACCGAATCCCTACTGGCCTCATTAATCTCAAAGGTCCAACAACTTCACTCTTGCAACAAGTTCGGTGTTCTTCTTCAATTTGACCTTTCTGCGGCTTTCGATATTGTCCATCATGATATACTAATTCTTCAACTTTCTGAAATTGGCATAAACTCAACAGTCCTAGATTGGTTCTCAAAATTCTTATGTTCCCGCTCCTACTTCGTTAACATGAATGACTCCTCATCCCTCCCTTGGAAACCGATTTGTGGAGTTCCCCAGGGTTCACCTCTATCTCCGATTCTTTTCAATGTTTATATGTCCTCCCTGAAACTCCTCCAGCTATCCCCCTTGGAAACACTTTACACTTACGCCAATGACATCCTTGTCCTCCTCGAGACCGACTCTAACCTCACCAATCTCTCTGAGAACAACTCTTCATGTATATCAAACCTCCAATCCTGGGCACTCACCATACAAATGAAACTATGGCTCAGCCCAAAATTAGATCAGCTACCCACCCTCATCCCACTTTCCTCTGGCACCACTTTGCAGCTTGAACACTCAAGCAAAGTTCTGGGCATCATCACTGATTCTACACTGTCCTTTAACGACCACCTTAACTCTCTAGTAAAAAAATGCTTTTTCAATCTTCACATGTTAAGGAAAGTGAGATCCTGCTTCCATCAACAACACTTTGCTGTCCTCGTTCAATTCATCATTCTTTCCAGACAGGATTACTGTAACTCCATCTACCTAAGCCTAACAAAGAAAAGCCTTCTTAGACTCCAGCGGATTCAGAACACCATGGCTAAACTAATCTTTGTAAAAAGCAAATTCGACCACATCTCCCCGCTTCTGTCTAAGCTTCACTGGCTCCCAGTAATCCTTAGAGTTCACTACAAATGCGCCTGCCTAACCTTCAAGTCTCTACATGGCATCCTTCCTCCCCTTTTTCCACTATCTTGGAACTCCTCGAATCCCAACACCACCAGATCTACTCAAAAATTCAAACTATCCTTCCCCTCTTTAAAAGGCATATCCCATGCAGGAAAATTAGGGACATCCTTCTTCTTCAGGATCACCGAACTCTGGAACAGCTTTACTATCCAGCTTCGGAGTCTGACCTCCCTCCAACTCTTCCGAAAACATTTAAAAACATGGCTTTTCTCTAAAATGTAACGACCTCTCCCTCTTCGATATACTAAGTCTCTCTAAACTTCTCTGTACCAAGTTCTTCTCTGTACCGAGCTCTACTTCTGTGGAGATGATGCGGTATACAAACTTAAGGTTTAGTTTAGTTAATTTAATGCCAAACCTGACTGCAAGTGGTAGTGAAAGTAGCATAAGGCACCAGTAATATTGTTAGTGCCAGAGCTGCTTAGAATAAAGAACCGTGCTGTACATGAGGAGAAAAAAGAAAGAATGAGGTGATAAGATGTAAAGTGCTGGCCCCTCACTGCACCACTTGATAAAACTAAGGAGCGATGTTCTAGAGCAGGGGTACCCACACTTTTTGAGCTTGCGAGCTACTTTTAAAATGACCAAGTCAAAATGATCTACCAACAATAAAATTTAAAAAAAACAAACACAAAGCACACTGTACGCATAGAAAATGTTAATTATTATTCCTATTCCGGGTTTTTTTCAAAGAGGTCAAAGCAGATGACTCTATGCACCTCAGTAACAACCATACAAAAATAGACAAATATACCCCCTCCCTTTTTACTAAACCACGACACCAGTTTTTAGCTCAGAGAGCTGGGCTGAATGCCCAGCGCTGCTCTCGACACTCATAGGCTCCCTACGCAAAAAACCTCTATTGCGGTTTAGTAAAAGGGGACTGCAGATATAAATTCAGACACATTTTGATCACTAAATTTAAAATAAAATAATTTTTCCTACCTTGTTGTCTGGTGATTTCATGAGTCTCTGGTTGCACTTTCTTCTTCTGACTGTGCATCCAATCTTTCTTCCCTTCTTTCAGCCTGTATGCTTCCTCTCCTCCAGACCTCATTCCCTCCAACTTTTTCTTCCTCTCTCCCTACCCTTTCTTTCTCCCTGCCTCCCTTTCCTTCTTTCTCTCTTCATGTCCCCTTTCTTTTTTTCTGTTTCTCTTCTTTCCTTCTGTCTCCCTGCCTGCCCTTTTTCTTTCTTTCTCCCTGCCGTCCCCAAGCCAAAGCCACTGTCACCGGGGAACAGGCCCCAAAGCCACCGCCGCCGCCCCAAGCTCTCCCTGCTTCGGGCCGACCAGCAATCCTCTCCCCGACGTCAATTCTGCTGTCGGGGAGAGGAAGGCTGATCGGCCCAAGATCGCAATCAACCTATTGGGGAAATACTGCCGGGTCATGCCTTCGCGGAAACAGAAAGTAGGCAGGACCCAGCAGCAAGAAGAGTAAATTGTAAGCTTCACTGACGTCTCCTGCCTTAGCCCATAGCGAACGCATACTTTGGGGCTCTAACATGTGCGTGCCGGCTTCCCTTCTCTTCTCTTCCACCCCCTCCCCGCACACATTAGAGCCCTGGAGCATAAGTTCGCTATGGGCTAAGGCGTGAAATCTCCAAGCTGGGTTTTTTTGTGTGTGTGCGTTGAGCAGCACCAGCGACAGCAGCAGAATTCACAGCGGATGATAGCCGGGCGGTCATCCAAATTATCCGGGCGGACCGCCCGGCTAAAAGGCCCTAGGGAGAACACTGATCAGTTTATACATATGTATGTGTACACAGACTGGGGAATTCTATAAACGGCACCCTATTTAGGTGCCACTAGGTGCCCTAATCGCTGTTGCCTAGCAATGCCTAAGTTTGGGATCTGTGCCCAAATTAATTTTTTTTTTTTTAAATTCTTTATTTAAATTTTTCAAATAAACAACAATTGTGCTTAACAGGCAATATACGATATTAATACATCCAATATTAGTAATCATGATAATTCAAAGTAAAAATTATAATACAAAATAAATCCATTTTCATTATTGGATCAATATATTAACAAAAAAGAAGTAAACCATACTTTTTATTTAAACATAGTCCTCAATAAGGGAGGAAGGAGACTAAGAGAGAGAAATTCTTCCAGGAAAGATCACATATTAAAGTTTTACAGGAAATTAAGTGAAAGCCGATGGTTAATAAAAATAGACCTGAGTTATACCGAAAATCACTATGGTGCAAATGAAACACCTTTACCCTCCAAGAAGAAACGTAACTGCTGAGAATCATAAAAAATGTATCTATTGTTTTGAAATACAACAAAACATTTACAAGGAAATCTTAACTGAAAAGAAGCTCCCAATGATACAACTTTATCCCTATATGTAAGAAATTCTTTCCTTCTAGTCTGAGTCCATTTTGAAACGTCCGGATATATATATATTCTTTCTCCCAAAAAAGAAACTTGTTTTAAACCATAATACAATTTCAAAATCATTTCTTTATCCTGATAAAATACCAGGGATACTATATCAGTGTAGCTCGTCCGGACAATTCAAGATTTGATGATTCCAAGAAAGTTGTTAAGTCTTGTTCAGTAGTTGTATCAGACTCCTTTATTGTCCTTTCTAAATAATAAATCTTCTGCAAAGGTGGAATATTCATTTCCGTAATTTTTAATATAGAAATCAGGAAGTCCTTAAATAATTCCCTACGAGTTTTAAATTTAGACATAGGAAAATTTAAAATCCTCAAATTTAAACTCCTATTTTGATTTTCCAAGTTTTCAATTTTACGGAGAAGAAAAACTTTGTCCTTTGCATTCTGGTTATTTAAAGATTTAATCTCAGTTATAGATTTTTCAATGTCTCCTACTTGTTTCGCTTGATCACAAGAAACAATTTCCAATTTATTGACTTTAGTAGAAACTTCAGCCATCAAGGAAATAAATCCAATACATACAGTTTGAAGATTTTCAATTGCTCCCCACAGTGAATCCAGTGTAACCACCGCCGGTTTCACAAGCGGCTTGAGATGAGGTAACCCGGGTTCCCGCTCTCCTTCCCGGGTTTCACCTCCCCCACTCTCACCACCGCTTGCTTGCAGTGTTCCTCCTCCCTCTCCTGGTCTTGTCTCCGAGTTTGCCTGCAACAGAGTCATCTCCTGAGTCGGCTGCTGCCGAAATCCCTCAACAGGAAGTAACAGCTCCGTTGCACTGCTCGGGGGAGGAGAAGGGTCAGGTCCCAAGGAGCTCAGCGACGCATCGCTGTCCATGCTGAGCTGCTCCTGGAGCTCAGCTGCGGATCTGCCCAACGCCATCGGGACTGCGAATGTTGTTATCGCAGTTTGACGCGGAGTCGAAGTCGCGGCCAAGGAATGAGGGATATCCCTCTGCCGTCCCCTCCTCTTAGGCATCCAAGAACTTTGAAGAAAACGTTACCGAAGGTAAATTTTTACTGCCAGAACAGGAGCTTGGACTCACGCGTCCACTCCCGTCGCCATCTTGTCTCCGTCTCCTCCCGCATTGCAAATTAATTTTTTAATTGGCTTAATCAGCATGGTAATTGACCACGCTGGTTTTCAGCTAATCAAAAAAACCCCAAAAGCATTAAGCAATTTAAGAGTTTGGCACCAAACTCTTAGAATGCCTAGCGACACCTAAGTGGAGGCACTGTCCGACATCTAATAACGCCTATGTTAAAAAGGTGTGGTTATGGGTGGAGAATAGGCATGTTAAGTGTCGTTAGGCATCGTTAGATGTCCAAAAAAGGTGCTGCCAAATTAGGTAAGTTAAAAGCTGGCCTAATGGAGCAGCACCTACGTCTAGAACACCTAGCATTATGCCTGTCTGCTTAGTCGCTGCTAGGCATGATTCTATAAATGGCGCTGTTCTTGTGATTGACAAATGTGCCGAGTGGCACCTACAATGTAGGTGCTGTTTGGCGCCAAGTATAGAATCTGGTCCAGAATGCACAAAAGGTGAGGAGGAAGCGTGCATAGATGGATCAAAAATTGGTTGGCGGGAAGGATGCAAAGGGTAGGAGTGAAGGGTCACGAGTGGTGTTCCGCAGGAGTCGGTACTCGGACCGCTGCTGTTCAATGTATTTATAAATGATCTAGAAACAGGGATGAAGTGCGAGGTAATAAAATTCGCAGACGACACCAAACTATTTAGTGGAGTTAAGACTAAAGAGAACTGTGAAGATTTACAAAGCGACCTGAACAAACTGAGAGAGTGGGCGATGAGATGGCAGATGAGGTTTAATGTGGAGAAATGTAAAGTCTTGCATGTAGGAAGCAGAAACCTCAAGTACAGCTATACGATGGGAGGGATGGTAATGGGTGAAAGTACCCTAGAAAAGGACTTGGGGGTAATAGTGGACAAGACAATGAAGCCATTGGCGCAGTGGCCTCTAAGAAAGCGAATAGAATGCTAGGTATTATCAAGAAAGGTATTACAATCAGAACTAAAGAAGTTATCCTGCCGTTGTATTGGGCGATGGCGCGCCCGCATCTGGAGTACTGCGTCCAATATTGGTCACCATACCTTAAGAAGGATATGGCGATACTCAAGAGGGTCAGAAAAGAAAAACACGATTGATAAAAGGTATGGAAAACCTTTCATATGCTGAAAGATTGGAGAAACTGGGGCTCTTTTCCCTGGAGAAGCGGAGACTTAGAGGGGATATGATAGAGACTTACAAAATCATGAAGGGCATAGAGAAAGTGGAGAGGGACAGATTCTTCAAGCTTTCTAAAACTACAAGAATGAGAGGGCATTCGGAAAAATTAAAAGGGGACAGATTCTGAACCAATGCTAGGAAGTTCTTCTTTACCCAGAGGGTGATGGACACCTGGAATGCGCTTCCAGAGGGTGTGATAGGACAGAATACGGTATTGGGGTTCAAAAAGGGATTAGACAATTTCCTGATGGGAAAGAAGGGTATAGATAGAGGATTACTACACAGTTCCTGGACCTGATGGGCCACTACGGACTGCTGGGCATGATGGACCTCTGGTCTGATCCAGCAGAGGCACTGCTTATGTTCTTATGCAAGCAAACACAAATAGCAAAACATGAAGCAGATCAGTCAAAATGGGAACATAGTAACGGCATAGATGACGGCAGATAAAGACCCGAATGGTCCATCCAGTCTGCCCAACCTGATTCAATTTAAATTTTTTTTTTTTCTTCTTAGCTATTTCTGGGCAAGAATCCAAAGCTTTACCCAGTACTGTGCTTGGGTTCCAACTGCCGAAATCTCCGTTAAGACTTACTCCAGCCCATCTACACCCTCCCAGCCATTGAAGCCCTCCCCTGCCAATCCTCCACCAAACAGCCATACACAGACACAGACCGTGCAAGTCTGCCCAGTAACTGGCCTAGTTCAATATTTAATATTATTTTCTGATTCTAAATCTTCTGTGTTCATCCCACGCTTCTTTGAACTCAGTCACAGTTTTACTCTCCACCACCTCTCTCGGGAGCGCATTCCAGGCATCCACTACACTCTCCGTAAAGTAGAATTTCCTAACATTGTCCCTGAATCTACCACCCCTCAACCTCAAATTATGTCCTCTGGTTTTACCATTTTCCTTTCTCTGGAAAAGATTTTGTTCTACGTTAATACCCTTCAAGTATTTGAACGTCTGAATCATATCTCCACTGTCTCTCTTTTCCTCTAGGGTATACATATTTAGGGCTTCCAGTCTCTCCTCATACGTCTTCTGGCGCAAGCCTCCTATCATTTTCGTCGCCCTCCTCTGGACCGCCTCAAGTCTTCTTACGTTTTTCGCCAGATATGGTCTCCAAAACTGAACACAATACTCCAAGTGGGGCCTCACCAATGACCTGTACAGGGGCATCAACACCTTCTTCCTTCTACTGACTACGCCTCTCTTTATACAGCCCAGCATCCTTCTGGCAGCAGCCACTGCCTTGTCACACTGTTTTTTCGCCTTTAGATCTTCGGACACTATAATCCCAAGGTCCCTCTCCCCGTCCGTGCAGATCAGCTTCTCTCCTCCCAGCATATACGGTTCCTTCCTATTATTAATCCCCAAATGCATTACTCTGCATTTCTTTGCATTGAATTTTAGTTGCCAGGCATTAGATCATTCCTCTAACTTTTGCAGATCCTTTTTCATATTTTCCACTCCCTCTTCGGTGTCTACTCTTTTACAAATCTTGGTATCATCTGCAAAAAGGCACACTTTTCCTTCTATCCCTTCAGCAATGTCACTCACAAACATATTGAACAGGATTGGCCCCAGCACTGATCCCTGAGGGACTCCACTACTCACCTTTCCTTCCTTCGAGTGACTTCCATTAACCACCAGCCTCTGGCGTCTGTCCGACAGCCAGTTTCTGACCCAGTTCACCACTTTGGGTCCTAACTTCAGCCCTTCAAGTTTGTTCAACAGCCTCCTATGAGGAACTGTATCAAAGGCTTTGCTGAAATCCAAGTAAATTACATCTAGCATATGTCCTCGATCCAGCTCTCTGGTAACCCAATCATAAAATTCAATCAGGTTCGTTTGGCACGATTTACCTTTTGTAAAGCCATGTTGCCTCAGATCCTGTAACCCATTAGATTCAAGGAAGTACACTATCCTTTCTTTTAGCAACACTTCCATTATTTTTCCAACAACTGAAGTGAGGCTCACCGGCCTGTAGTTTCCTGCTTCATCCCTGTGACCACTTTTATGAATAGGGACCACATCCGCTCTCCTCCAATCCCCAGGAATCACTCCCGTCTCCAGAGATTTGTTGAACAAGTCTTTAATAGAACTCGCCAGAACCTCTGTGAGCTCCCTTAGTATCCTGGGATGGATCCCGTCTGGTCCCATCACTTTGTCCACCTTCAGTTTTTCAAGTTGCTCATAAACACCCTCCTCCGTGAACGGCGCAGAATCTACTCCATTTTCTCGTGTAACTTTGCCAGACAATCTCGGTCCTTTTCCAGGATTTTCTTCTGTGAACACAGAACAGAAGTATTTGTTTAGCACATTTGCTTTCTCCTCATCACTCTCCACATATTTGTTCCCAGCATCTTTTAGCCTAGCAATTCCTTTTTTTATCTTCCTCCTTTCACTAATATATCTGAAAAAATTTGTATCTCCCTTTTTTACATTTTTAGCCATTTGTTCTTCCGCCTGTGCCTTCGCCAAACGTATCTCTCTCTTGGCTTCTTTCAGTTTCACCCTGTAGTCTTTTCTGCTCTCCTCTTCTTGGGTTTTTTTATATTTCACGAACGCCAACTCTTTCGCCTTTATTTTCTCAGCCACTAGGTTGGAGAACCATATCGGCTTCCTTTTTCTCTTGTTTTTATTGATTTTCTTCACATAAAGATCCGTAGCCATTTTTATCGCTCCTTTCAGCTTAGACCACTGTCTTTCCACTTCTCTTATGTCCTCCCATCCTAACAGCTCTTTCTTCAGGTACTTTCCCATTGCATTAAAGTCCGTACGTTTGAAATCTAAGACTTTAAGTATCGTGCGGCCCCTCTCCACTTTAGCCGTTATATCAAACCAAACCGTTTGATGATCGCTACTTCCCAGGTGAGCACCCACTCGAACATTAGAGATACTCTCTCCATTTGTGAGGACCAGATCCAATATAGCTTTTTCCCTTGTGGGTTCCGTCACCATTTGTCTGAGCAGAGCCTCTTGAAAGGCATCCACAATCTCCCTACTTCTTTCAGATTCCGCAGACGGAACATTCCAGTCCGCATCCGGCAGGTTGAAATCTCCCAACAGCAGAACCTCCTCTTTCCTTCCAAACTTTTGGATATCCACAATCAGATCCTTATCAATTTGCTGCGAATGAGTCGGAGGTCTGTAGACTACACCCACGTAGATAGAAATTCCATCTTCTCTTTTCAGAGCAATCCATATCGCTTTTTCCTCTCCCCAGGTCCCTTGCATTTCGGTCGCTTGGATATTGATCTTTACATAGAGAGCTACTCCTCCACCTTTATGACCATCTCTGTCCTTCCTAAAAAGATTATATCCCGGTATGTTTGCATCCCATCCATGTGATTCACTGAACCATGTCTCTGTGATAGCAACAATATCTAGATCTGCCTCTAACATCAGGGCTTGCAGATCATGAACTTTGTTGCTTAGACTGCGAGCATTTGTGGTCATCGCTTTCCAGCTATTTTTCAGCGATAATCTCCTTTTTCGTATGGATTTTTGTGTCGTTTCACTTTCCGTTGCAATACTAAGAAATGAGTTGCTGATATTGCTTATGTTGCAGCCTTTACTACTATCACATCTTTTCTTTTGCCGGGGGTGGTCTCTATAATTGTCCTTCATACATACACCACCCCCACCTTCTAGTTTAAATGCCTAGAAAAATATTGTCTAAATTTCTCTGCAAGGTTTCTTTTTCCTGCTGTAGTAATATGTAGCCCATCAGTGCAATATAGCTTCTTATCCTTCCATGTATTTCCCCATCCTCCTATGTACCTGAAGCCTTCTTGATGATATCAGGCTCTGAGCCATCTATTAAAGTCCTCTGTGTTTTTCACTCTTTGCTCTCCCTTTCCATATGCAGGCAGTATTTCAGAAAATGCTAAAGTCTTTACAAAAGGTTTCACTCCCTCACCAAGCTCCCGAAAAGCTTTCTGTGCTACAAGTGTGGAGTTGTTGGCCAGGTCATTTGTTCCCAGATGGATAACAACATCAGTGTTAAAATCCTTAGTTTCTTCCTTAATTATAGTCAGTATTTGCCTGGAACTCCTGGTAGCTGAGGATCCTGGAAGACATTTCACTATTTTGGTCTCCTCGCCCTGTGTTCAAAGGTTAATGCCTCTGATGATGGAATCCCCCAACAGTAATAGTTTTCTGTTTTTGGCTTTTTTATTTGTACTTAGGGTGCGCTTGTTCTCTTGAGTTACCTTCATTGGTTCCAGTCCCACCTCCCTTCTGTTTTCTTGAGTATCGCAGTGCACTAGTGGAGCGAAGGAATTCTGTAGAGGTAATATTAGTGAAGGTGGATGTTTCTGTGTTACATGTCGCAGTCTTCCTGAGCCTACTGTGCCCCATTTATTCCTGGGCTGTTTTATTCTTTGAGGTAGAGGTGGTAAGTTGGTATGATTTTGTGGAGTGATGGAAGCTGCTTTAATTGTATTCAATTCCTGTTTAAGTTTGCAGAGCTCCTCCTTAATACTGACAAGTTGAAGACAGATGGGGCAAGCCTTAAGCCTCCAAATAGTATGTCTTGGAATTAAAGCACCACAGTGATTGCATAGAATAAAGGTCATCTTGATTGGTTGTGAAGTAACTTGATTTGAGTAGTCCTAATTATATGGGTCTCTATATATGAATAGTGGTCCCTGGGGTGGTGGGACTATAAGTCTTACCCTTATTCCTATGAAGGGAAAGGGAAAGAGGAAATAAGATTTAACAGAGGAAAGAGAAGGGTTTATTTTTTTGTGCTTTTTTTTTTTTTTAGTAAGAAACAGGGATGAGAAGAGAAATTAAGCAGATATAATGCTGAAAACCAGTGAAAAGAGCAGAATATGAAATGCAGAGCAACTTATCTTATTGAAGTTCCAGGGCAGCCTTGTTCACAGCAATGTCCCAAAGATAATGCAATTAACCTTAGAAGTAAAACAGAGCCCCTTCCTTCTCCACCTAATCAGCAGAAAACAATGGCTGAATACTAGTAAGACAGAAATATAGGCTCTATACCACCTAAAACACAGTATTTTAAACAAAAATGCAGGTTCTATCAGTGCTACCCTAAAACACAGGATTTATAACAGGATTTTCCCTACTTTAGTCACCCTGAGCCACAGGCACCAGGATTTAATTAGAGTTAACAAAGTCTTAATAATAATAATAACTTTATTTTTCTATACCACCATAGTCAAACTGACTTCTAGGTGGTTCTCATAGAAAGAAGGCTGGACAATCAGCGAATTACAAAATACAAGAAAAATGAAGTTACATCATGAATTGGAGAAGCATGGGGAAAGAATACATGAGAGAAGAAAGATGTTACATAATACAAAGGGGGTTATAAAAAAATGGGGTTATATTAAAAAAAAAAACAACGTATCTAATGTATGGAGGAATACCTTTCTTTTTAGATGGATCTCAAGGACAAAGCAATTTCTTTGAATTCACATTGCACAACATGAAACCTGGGGGAACCACTGAATAGAGATGAGAAAGATATGTAACAGAGCAGAACGAAAATGGAAGACTATGTTCATACCATTGTAAGAAATTGTTTTAAGAAAATAAGGTATAGTAGAATATAGGAGACAAAACAAGAAATTGAGAGCAGTATTTAAGTACTGCATTGGTAGAAAGAAAACTGCTAGGCTGTAGTCTCCAACAGCAATGTGGAAGACAAAGAGCAGCTTGACATGGAAGCAGAGGTAGATAAGGGACTGCAAGACAGAAAGGGCATTTCCCAGGTACCCAACAAGCATAGCACCTAGGCTTTCCTCAGAGATTAAGGTACAAGTTTTTATTATACTTGGTACTAAATTCTTCTCACTAGGGTGACACTGGCTACTAAAACTAACCCAGAAGCTGCCAGCTTCTCCTTTTCCCCTACCAGTTTAAAAATAGCATAATTCTAATTGGGCACCCCCACCCAAACCAAACCTAGCAATAGCATCCGATGATAACTGCCTCAGTGAATGCATGAAGCTGGCTAAACAATTCAGCTCTCCTTAAACTCATTAAGTTTTGTCAGCTGGTGTTAAGTATCGATTTCCCACATGTTAGCAGGCAGATTTTGCAGGGGGGGGGGTTTGTCATCAGAACTGGTTCAGCAGTGTTTTCTTTTCATGACTAAAAAACTAAAGCCATCTATAATAATAATGCTAAGCACGCATGCGCACTTTTACTGGCGTGTTCCCTGATCTGTAGGTCCGTGGTCGGCAGGAGTGCGCATGCGCGCCTACCACGCATTTCTCTCTCTCTCGCAGCGGGCTTGCCGGCTACGGAACCCTTGCAATTGACTGACAAAAAGTTTATTTTTTAGTTCAAAGCCGCCGTCGCGGCTCCTCTCTCGAACCGCACCTGCATCTGAGAAGGCTTCCGACGCAGACGGGGATCGAGAGAGGAGCCGCGGCGGCGACTCTGAAACAAAAAATAAACTTCAAAAAAACAAGTATTTTTTTTTTTTTATAAGTGCTATAATTGAGAAAGGAGATAAATGGGCCTTTCTAATGCCCTGATTTGCTCTGCCGCGTCTCTAATGATCCCCCTCACTCACAGTAAATCGTCGGCAACCCTCCCCACCTTCACGACTCACCCAAACCCCCGTTGACCCTCCCATCCGACCCTCCCACCGCGGTCTGACCAGCTCCCCTAGTCCCTTGCCGCCCTCCCCCCTCCCTCTTACCCTTTTTCCTCTGAAGAGGAAGAGGAAATAAGATTTAACAGAGGAAAGAGAAGGGTTTATTTGCAGTTTATTGAATACCAGCACATGACAAAGCAGCATTTCACCCAAAGCTGCATCAGGGTTAAAACTATAGTACAGATATAAAAACACTTGTCATCATACAAATCATATGAATAAAAGTCATAAAAAATTATAATATTTGTAATTTTACAAAAATAGGCTTCACCTATCAATACAACCACCGAAAAGAAAAAAGAGAGGGAGGCCTGGCTGTTATCCATCGCTCTGCCATATTCGCTGATCTCGAATTCTCTCCAGGTAACAGCCCTCTAGAACAGTGTTTTTCAACCTTTTTACACCCGTGGACCGGCAGAAATAAAAGAATTATTTTGTGGACCGGCAAACTACTAGGACTAAAATTTAAAACCCCCGTTTCCGCCCCATCTCCGCGAGCTTGGTCCCCGCAAATCACCTGATCCCATCCGCACAAGACTCAGTTATGATTTTATATTGAATGTATTTTATTAAAGTATAAAAAGAAACAATATTCTGTACAATTGTAATTTTATAAATACAAATAATACAGAGCAAGGATCAACAAAACCCCTGTCTCCCCTCCCCTTCACATATCTACTATCAAAGAAAACTAAATAAGCCATGCTACACAGAAATATAATGCTAACAAAATACTGCAGTCACACATGACAGGAATAGTGTTAGGAGAGTGCAAATAGGGCAACTGCCCCCTGGTCAGAGAGCGCCCTAAGCCAGCTGGAAGCTAAAGAAGCACTGCCTGGGCTTTGCAGTCCCCAGTTATATCTAACACCAGCTCTAGCAGGATATATATTTCAAATCTGATATATTCTAATCACAAAATAGAAATACAGTATAATTATTTTTTCTACCTTTTGTCGTCTCTGGTTTCTGCTTTCATCTTCTTTTCACTTCCTTCCAGCGTCTGCCCTCTCTGTCTCTTCAGTCCAGCATCTGCCCCTTCCATCCACTGTCTGCCCTCTCCCCCTTCCATATGGTATCTGTCTTCTTTCTATGCCCCTCTCTCTTTTCCATCCAGCCTGTGTCCCCTCTCTCCTTTTTACATGATTCATTCCAGCTTCACTGCTCTCTTCATTTTTATCTCTCCTACACCAGATCTAGCATCGTTGTCCCTCTCTTCTTATTTCTCTGCTGACCCCTTCCCATCATCAATCTCTCTACTTTCTCATGCCTGTCTCTCCCCTTCCCCTCCTCTAATCTCCCTGCCAGCTGTTTCCTTCCTTTTTTCCTTCTCCCTTCCCTCTTCCTCCTGTCCAGCAGTAACTCTCTTCCCTTTCTCCCCTCCCAGCAGCATCCCTCCTTCCCTCCAGGTCCAGTAGCAACTGTCCCTTTTTTTCCCTTGTCCAGAAGCTTCCCAGACTCCTTTCCCTCCTCCTCTCCCAGCAGCATCTCTCCTTCTCCCTCTCCAGGTCCAGTAGCAGCTGTCCCTTTATTTTCCCTTGCCTAGCAGCTTCCCAGCCTCCAACAGTGGCTTTCTCCCCTCCCAGAAGCTCTCCTTACTTGCCAGCGCAGCGATTCAGGAAGACAGCCTCGGGTCCTTTGAGTCGCGCCACCTCTGAGGAAAGATGGCCGCGACTCAGCAAAAGCCCCAAGGCTGCCTTTGTGAATCGCTGCGCTGGTAAGTAAGGAGAGCTGCAGAGAGGGGAAAAAGCCTCTGTCGGAGGCTCCCCATGATCTCTACGGCCCAGCGCGGACCAGCTGGAAATATCTCATCTATCTTGCCGGCCCTGCGCGGACTGGCAGGAAATTGAAGTTATGTTCAAATGATTTTTATTGTTCCAACAGAAAACAAACAATACAAGCAGTAACTTAGTCCAGTAAAGAACAATACAACAATCCCCCCCTCAACCCACCCCACCCCTGGAGTCCAGTGCCATAACAAAAACTGAGAGTCCGAGATCTTCCTAAATATTCAAGATTAAATATTCTGCTATGGGCATGTGGAGTGAGATCCTGCCAGAAACATTCCCAAGTCTGACGAAATCTACGACCCGGACCACGATCCAGATCTCCCAGCATTGCGTGGATTATCATCAGGGATCTCCATTGGGCATAAGTCGGAGGAGTAGTAGACAGCCAGTTGGTGAGAATAGCTTTCTTCCCCATCAAGAGTACTCTGGTTAGAAATGCGGACATTCCCTTGGGTTTAGGCGTGGCTATATTGTAATACCCAAATAATGCTCTCGGTTGCGGAAGCCAACACCTCCCCCAAAGCAGCGTAACATATTGTCCCAGGTGACTCCAAAACTGGGAAATTTTAGGGCAGGCCCAAAGCATGTGACCCAAGGAAGCATGAGCATGAGCACATTTCGGGCATAAATGAGACTGCGTAATCCCCATCCGGGCTGCTCGTTCTGGTGGGATATAGAGTCTCAGAACAAGTTTCAATTGCATTTCCCAGTGGGTGATATTAGGAGATACCTTTTGAATATGTTTCAATACCCATTGTAGCTGATGGGCCGTAAGTGCACACTGAAGATCTTCTGCCCACGCTGTCGCCAAAATGTTCAAGTTAGGGCCAGGTTGACAGTCCCGGACACCCACAATATGAAAGCGAAGAGGAATCCTCTGTTGCGCAGAAAGGCTGAAAAGTTCCGAGAGTGCATCTCTATTGTCCTCAGTGAGGTGGGTCACCGGTAGAGATTGTACATAATGGCGGATCTGGTAATAAGCAAACAAGTCATTAGGCTGTAAATCAAAAGTCTGACGTAATTCTGCAAAGGTTGCTATCCTCCCCTCCTCCAAAAACAGGTGGAAAAGATAGGAAATTGAAGTTAATCAATCTCGTCGGCCCTGTGCGGACCGGCAGAAATTTCCTGCGGACCGGCACCGATCCACGGACCGGCGGTTGAAGAACAGTGCTCTAGAATTCATTGAGTTCAGGTATAAGGCTTACCCCCTTCATACTGTTTGCTTCTGTATCTCCCCCCTCCTATTAGTTGCCAAAATCTCACGCACCTCCAATCTACTATCCTAGATTTCTGTGTCTCCTCTACAAATCCTATCATTCTAGATGACTTTAACATTTGCCTTGATGACCCTAACAACTCTTCCACCTCAGAATTTCATAAATTTTTAAACGATTTGAGCATCTTTCCACTAATAGCTGATCCTACCCATATTGCCGGCCACACTCTAGATATGGTACTTATCCAAGCATCTCAAAGCAACTGCTTTCAAATTTCCTCTATTACACTTCCTAATCTCCTTTCAGCAAACAAATTTTGATTAATTCAACAAATTTTAATCCAAAACAATTACCACTCAAAATTACAGCAAGTTAGAAGCTGCAGCTATCTTGTCTAACTTCAAACTCAACATAGAAGACATGTCAAGCCTCACTGTCAATGTCAAAATCTCTGTATGGAACCAGGCTATTACAAAACTCTTCGATTCCTTAGCTCCCATTACTACCTTCACGATTTCCTCACATAAACTTAAAAAATCCATGGTATTTGGCAAAACTGACCCTGATTAAAAAACAATTGCACTCCCTTGAGTGAAAATGGAGGCACAACAAAATGCTCTCTAATTTCAATAAGTTTAAGGAAAACGCCGCATATTATAAGTCCAAAATCAACAGAACAAAAAAAGAATATTATTCTAAACAAATTAACAAGGCCAAAAACGCCTCTGTATTATATGCAATAGTTAAGTCTCCTACGGCAAAGAAATAAGAAACAAATAGGATCAACCAAGCACCATCGGCCCAGACCCTTACCACCCATTTTATTGATAAAAGCAAAAAAATTAGAGATTCTTTCTTGCAGATAGGCCACATCAATAATTATCTTACTCCTCTCAGTCCTAAAGATTTCACTGATACAAATGCTTCAAGAAATCTCTCCTCTAAATCACAGGTGTCAAAGTCGGTCCTCGAGGGCCGGAATCCAGTCGGGTTTTCAGGATTTCCCCAATGAATATGCATGAGATCTATGTGCATGCACTGCTTTCAATGCATATTCATTGGGGAAATCCTGAAAACCCGACTGGATTACGGCCCTCGAGGAGGGACTTTGACACCCCTGCTCTAAATGCTCAGGTCACCCTCCTGACCTTGCAGGCTATCCAAAAATGCCTTAATTCACTAAATATAAAAGGGACCAACATAGAAGTTAGTCCACCTTTCTTCCTGAAACAATTCTTTTCCATTTTCGGTCCATATATTATGGACTTGGTTAGATCTAGTTTAACCTCAGGATCCCTACCCAAAATCTGGAAACAAGCAATCATTCATCCAATCATCAAGGACCATAAAACAAGTATCCAAGAAATTTCAAACTACCGGCCAATACTTAATATACCTTTTTTGGCTAAGCTCACTGAAAAAATTGTTTTCCACCAAATCTTTGATGTCATAGAAAAAACAAAGGCTTTACATCCCACTCAAACTGGCTTCCACCAACACCACTTCACTGAACTTTCACTCATAGGCCTAACTACAAAAATACTCTACCATTTCGACCACCATCAGTCAGTCCTTCTTATCTCTTTAGATCTTTCTTTTGCATTTGATCCATCGACCATAACCTGTGGAACCTATGAGGGAAGAAGCAGTGTTGGATCTAGTGCTCACAAATAGGGAAAGTGTATCTAGTGTCCAAGTTGGTGCCCACCTGGGCAGTAGTGATCATCAAGTAGTTTGGTTTGATATAACAGCTAAAGTGGGGGGCGGCCATACAAAATGAAAAGTCCTGGATATTAAACGTGCGGACTTTAGTAAAATGAGGGAGTACCTGAAGAAAAAGCTGATAGGCTGGGAAGATATGAGAGAAGTGGAAAAACAGTGGTCCATGCTGAAAGGAGCTATAAAATTGGCCAGTGATCTTTATGTGAGGAAAACAAACAAAAGCAAGGGAAAAAGGAAACTGAAATGGTTTTCCAAAGAAGTGACGGAGGAAATAAAGGCAAAAAAGCTGGTGTTTGTGAAATACAAAAAAACTCCAAAAAAAGAAACACAGAACAGAATACCAGATGAAATTGAAAAAAGCCAAGAGATACATCTTGCAGAAGAGGAAATGGCTAGAGAAGTAAAAAAGGGTGACAAATTTTTTTTTTCAGGTATATTAGTGAAAGGAGGAAGGCATAAAAAAAATAAAAGAGATTATGCATTTACTCTGGTAAGTTCTTTTCCAGTAGATAGGTGAGACATTCTAGACTAGGGGTCTCAAAGTCCCTCCTTGAGGACCGCAATCCGGTCGGGTTTTCAGGATTTCCCCAATGAATATGCATGAGATCTATGTGCATGCACTGCTTTCAATGCATATTCATTGGGGAAATCCTGAAAACCCAACTGGATTGCGGCCATCAAGAAGGGACTTTGAGATCCCTATTTTAGACAGATTGGTTAGTTCCCCTTAGCTGTGTGCTGCTGCAGAAGGAATCCACTCCAGATTTTTCACTCTGCCTCTGCTGTACTTTACTGGGTTCTCTAGCTCCACCTACAGTTAGTACCCAAGCACTGAGAGCCACCCAATACATGTGAAGTAGAGGCAGCTGTAGTAACAGGCTTAAACAAACTGCTCTGCTCAAGAATCAACTCAACAATAAAGTTAACCACCAACACAAGCTTCAAAGGAGCACAGAAACTACTTCCATAGAACAGGGTTTCTCAACCTGTGGTACGCGTACCCTAGGGAGTACGTGGGTTCCCCGCCCATCCGCCTGCTCCATTTAATTATCCCCTGCTGCTGCCCCAACTCCAGGGAGGGAAGGGCCAGGTGTGTGCAGCAATTGCATGCCGCCGGCCCACAAGCCTTCCCCCTGACGTCAATTCTGACATCGGAGAGAAGGAACGGGCCAGCCAGCGCTTCTTCACCTGCTTATGTTCAAATGATTTTTATTGTTCCAACAGAAAACAAACAATACAATCAGTAACTTATTCCAAGAAAGAACAATGCAACATCCCCCCCCCCCTTCCCAACCCTCCCCACCCCCGGTGTCCAATGCCATGACAAAAACTGAGAGTCCGAAATCTTCCTAAATATTTAAGAGTCTACTATGGGCATGTGGAGTGAGATCCTGCCAGAAACATTCCCAGGTCTGGCAAAATCTACGACCTGGACCATGATCCAGGTCTCCCACCAGTCTCCGCTCAAGCGTTGCGTGGATTATCATCAAGGATCTCCATTGAGCATAAGTCGGGGGAGTAGTAAACAGCCAGTTGGTGAGAATAACTTTCTTCCCCATCAAGAGAACTCTGGCTATAAATGCGGACATTCCTTTGGGTTTAGGCGTGGCAATATTGTAAAATCCAAATAATGCTCTCGGTTGCGGAAGCCAACGCCTCCCCCAAAGCAGCGTAACATATTGTCCCAGGTGACTCCAAAACTGGAAAATTTTTGGCCAAGCCCAAAGCATGTGACCCAAGGAAGCATGAGCGTGATCACATTTTGGGCACAAGTGAGACTGGGTAATCCCCATTCGAGCTGCTCGCTCTGGCGGGATATAGAGTCTCATAATAATTTTCAATTGCATTTCCCAGTGGGTGATATTAGGAGATACCTTTTGAATATGTTTCAAGACCCGTTGTAGCTGATGAGCCGTAAGTGCACTGAAAGTCTTCTGCCCACGTTGTCGCCAAGATGTTCAAGTTAGGGCCAGGTTGACAGTCCCAGACCCCCACAATATGAAAGCGAAGAGGAATTCTCTGTTGCGCAGAAAGGCTAAAAAGCTCCGAGAGTGCCTCTCTATTGTCCTCAGTGAGGTGGGCCACCGGTAGAGCTTGTACATAATGGTGAATCTGGTAATAAGCAAACAAGTCAGTAGGCTGTAAATCAAAAGTCTGGTGTAATTCTGCAAAGGTTGTTATCCTCCCCTCCTCCAAAAACAGGTGGAAAAGATATTGAAGTCTTGCACCTTCCATCTCTGAAAGGAGGCGTTTTGTAATCCAGGCTGAAAGGCCCCATTGCCCTGAATGGGTAGATATAAGGAGACCCCAGAAGACAACTTGGCAGTTCGACACACCCACTTCCATGTGCGCTGGGCTGGCGCAAATATCGGATAGCGGGACACCAGAGGACGTATATGTGGATCCGCCACATGCAAGTAATAAATTACATGGTACGGAGTTAACAGAGACATTTCCTGTGGCGTGGCAGAAAAATCAGATGTCCCCCTATACCAATCATTGATATGTCTCATCTGACATGCCATAGCGTACCAATGTACATTTAACAATCTGTATCCCTATCCCTTGGCAGACACATCCTAAGAAATTGCATTCGAGGTCGCTTGCCCCCCATAGAAAACATTGGAGACCCTTAATAAGACATGCATTGTGAGTATAAGATAATAATAGTGGTAGGACCTGAAAACGATACAACTATTTGGGAAAGAGCACCATATTAAAAAGGGCTACCTGTCCCGCTACCGAAAGGGGGAAGGTGGTCCAGTTTTGTAAGTTTTGCAGAGTGTCATGTAACAGTGGGGAGATATTACTAACATATAAAGTCTTAAGGTCTCTAGGAATCCAGACACCCAGGTACCGAATCGAGGTTGCCGCCCAAGTAAAGGGAAATTGACCTCTCCAGGTCAGTTGTAGTGTCAGCGGCCTAGCTAAAGCAACAGATTTCTGATAGTTCAGAGTGAAACCTGAATAAAATTTAAATTCAGTAAGTGCCTGCAGTAGATGGTCAATGGAGTGAGCGGGATTAGTAAGCATGAATAATAAATCATCAGCAAATGCTAACACTTTTAGGGAATGGTCCCCAAAGTCCACTCCTACAATGTCAGGGTCTAGGGACACAGTATGCAGAAAGGGTTCCAAGCATAACAAGAATAAAAGGGGGGGACAAGGGACATCCCTGTCTGGTACCTCGTTCAATTAAAATGGGATCTGTAATAATGTCGTTAACCAGGAGTCTCGCCCTCGGTGTCGTGTAGAGCGTGCGTAACGCTGTGGCAAACCAACCCGAGATTCCCATGAAGGTCAGTTCTTCACCTGCTTAAAGGTAACTGTCAAAAAATGCTCTGACATTTAAAGCTCCTCCAGAGTGCTGAGTTACCTTTAAGCGGGTGAAGAAGTTCTGGCTGTGTGTGATAGGTACCTCTTGTTTTTTTGAAAGTTTGTCGTTTTGAGCACTGTCTTTGTACATTCATGGTATGAATTTTATTTATGTTACTGCATTTGCAGATCAACAACTGGACATTGAAAGATTAGGTTTCTTACCTCTGCTAATCTTTCTTGTAGATATCCTCTGGAGCCTGAACTATCAGGTAATGAATTCATTCCAGCCTTGGCTGCAGAACTTAAAAATAATACCAACCCCCTCTGCGATGTCACCTATGCGGCCACTTCCCTTGAAGTTCAGTAGGTAGCAAAGCCAGGAGTATCTAATACAGACAGGAAACACAAGAAAAAGAGAGGGGGGGTGCAGGGACTCCCCGATACAAATCAATGCTGCTCATGATAACCAAATACATAATCAACAACTGCCAATAAAAGGCTAAGATAGGATAAGAAATTGAAACATTTCACACCTGCAAACCAGAGGAACAGATCACTAAAGAAGAACCAGTCTAAAGCGTAGAAAGGGCACCATCCAAGGCCCCCTAAAACCCCATAAGCTTAAAGAAAAGGACAAAAAATACTGAAGGGGTAACTAGCTCAACCACTAGACTGATACTGTTGAGTGACTAAAGAAAAGTACTTGAGTATGAAAAAGTCACTTCATGAAAAACAATCATGAAATTTATACATACTTGTCAAATTGCATATCGAATGAAACTCTGCTCAGAGACATGAAGGCACAATGTTCCGCCTCACCACCCAATCATTGCAGTGTTCAATACGAATTGCTCCAGGTTTAAATTTAACTGTTGTTTTGCTAGCTACTAAAGCTATGCTTAGCCTTTGATGGAAAATGTAGAATGTCAAAAAATCTTTCACTTAACTTGGAAAAGTAGCTGGTTCCGACGTGCCACGTTTCGGTCCTGCGTCAGGGAACCGACAAGCAAAAGCAGTTAAACTGGAGGTGAAAACTCACTAAAGATAGTATACATTTTGCTCGAGCCGTCCAAAACTGATTTCGTCTTGGAGCAGAGTTTCATTCGATATGCAATTTGACAAGAATTATGTATAAATTTCATGATGTTTTTCATGAAGTGACTTTTTCATACTAAAGAAAAGGACAAGCAAGGAAATGTTAGTGAGGTTGGTCAAAGAGAGATAGCCAGCTTACCAGTTACTGGCAGGCAACCTGCGAATTAGACAAAACAGATGGGCGGGAGTTCAGGCTCCAGAAGATATCTACAAGAAGGAAGAAGAGCAGCGGTAAGAAACCTAATCTTTCTTTCTTGTATAATCCCTCTGGAGCCTGAATTATTGGGACATATCAAAGCAGTCCCAAATCTCAGGGGGGCCCAATGAGCCCGCCGCCAGAACAGAAGGGCCAAAGGCCGCAATACCCATCGCTGCTACATCAAGCCGGTAAAACCCGGAAAACCAATATGAAGGGAAACACACGTGGCCGCCCGACAAATCTCAGGCGAGACCACGAAAGTCAGCCCACGAGGAAGCCCTTCCTCCAGGAGAGTGAGCCCTCATGCCAAAGGGATGCTGCTTCCCCACCGCCACACGGGCCGCGGAAATGCTCGCATGCAACCAACGTGAGAAGGTAGCCTCAGAACAGGCCGATAGACGGAAGTCATTAGTAGCCTCAAGGCATCACAAAAGGAGATACTGCACCTCCAGAGACCACAAAACGGGTCTTAGATTTGGAACCTGACAGGACAAAAGTGGGTAGCCAAACTACCTGGGAAATGTGGACTGCTGACCCCACGTGCAGAAGAAAAGAAGACATGGTCCTCAAAATAACTGCAGACTCCGTAATGCGGAGAAAAGGATCCCTGCATGACATAGCCTGAAGCACCGACAGAACCAGAGCAGAAGCATAGAAACATAGAAATAGACGGCAGATAAGGGCCACGGCCCATCAAGTCTGCCCACTCCAGTGACCCTCCCTATCTATCTTTGCAGATAGATCCCACATGTCTATCCCATCTGGCCTTAAAATCCGGCACACTGCTGGCCTCAATAACCTGAAGTGGAAGACTAATCCAGCGATCAACCACCCTTTCAGTGAAAAAGAACTTCCTAGTGTCACTGTGCAGTTTCCCGCCCCTGATTTTCTACGAATGCCCCCTTGTAGCCGCGGGACCCTTGAAGAAGAAGAAGTCTTCTTCCACCTTGATGCGGCCCGTGAGATATTTGAATGTCTCGATCATATCTCCCCTCTCTCTACGTTCCTCGAGTGAGTAGAGCTGCAACTTCCCTAACCGCTCCTCGTATGGGAGCTCCTTGAGTCCCGAGACCATCCTGGTGGCCATTCTCTGGACCGATTCCAGTCTCAGCACATCCTTGCGGTAATGCGGCCTCCAGAATTGCACACAGTAACGAGGAAATCAGTCTTAATGGCAACATCTCTCAGAGAAATCCCAGCCAGGGGTTCATAGATCAGAAGAGCCGGTGAGTGGAGAACCCGACAGTTTCAAGAGAGGCCGCAGCCTCCCCGCCCCCCATAAGAAGCCCACAACATCATGGGGAGACACCAGAGAACCCAAGAGAAGAGGGATCCAAACATGACAGTCCTGCAATGGGGACCTGGAAGAAGAAACCGCCAGACCCTTCCTGAGGCCAGCCCACAGGAAGGCCATAACAGGCACCACCGATGGGGCCAGGGGATCCATGTGAACTGCTGCACACAGGCCGAAAAGCATTTCTAGGCCTTCGTGGAGGCTGACCCCATCGAATTCCTGTTGCCATGAAGAAACATGGCAATGACAGCAGAAGAGAAGCCCCTAGCCCTCAAGACCGCGGATACAGCCCCAGGTCGCAAGACCAAGCCGTCCAGAACTGGAAGGGCTATCAGGCCCTGCATGAGCAATCTCCGATGGCAAAGAAGACACAGATCCCTCAACCGCACCAGGTCTGCGTATCAAGGACAGCCGAAGGCAACTTCACCCCAGCACATCCTGATGAGGATTCCACCGGGACAGAAGGGACAACTGAAGAGAACAGATGTGAGCCCTTGTCCACGGATCACAACTATGGTCGCCACCAATAGACCCAATACCTGCAGATACTGCCAAAGCTTGATCGTCCCGAAGTCCGTCAGACACTTGGTTCCTGCCCACATGGAACCAGACCCCCACGTACTCCAAGTACTGCAGCAGCTTGAAGCGAAACGTCATGAGATGGATCACCCAGCCGAGACTGTCCAGCAGTCACCGCTTGGCGGACCGCCAAGGGCCTTCCACCAAAAAGGGAGCTCTGGTCAGTCAGCCATCGAGGCACTGATGGACTTGCATACCCAGCGAGCGCAGATGGATAGCTACCACCACCATGACTGTGGTGAATGATCTGGGCGCCGATACCAATCCAATGGGCAGCACCGCAACCTGGAAGTGCCTCCTGAGAACATGCAACCTTAGGAACCTCCGATGATCCGGAAAAAAACAAAACAAAAATCGAGATGTGCAGCTACACTTTTGAGAAATCCAAAGAAACCAAAAACTCCCTGGGTGCCACAGCTGCCAGCACTGAATGCACCGTTTCCAGCCGGAAATGTAGAACTCATAGGACAACGTTCACTGCCTTCAGGTCCATAATTGGTCAGCAATCTTTAGAGTACTTTCATTGTCATGATGAAGGAAAGGTCGTATCCCCCAGTGCCCCAGTTTCCCTTTGGGACAGGCTCTTTAGCTGCCTGATCCAGCAACCTGTGCGCCGTGGCTCGCACCAGGCTGGCCCTGTCCAGAATTCCCACAGGAAGGGACAAGAATAATTCCGGCAGAGGCCGGAAAAACTGTAGTCAGAGACCATTCCTGAGCACAACGAGGACTCACAGGGCAGAGATTACCATTTGCTATTCCAGAAGGAAGACCGAAAGCCGCCCCCCTTGAGAAATAAAATCACGAGCATAGGAAAACTAGTTCTCAGCAAGGCTGCAGAATCAAAACTGAACTTCAAGGAGAGTGGCCGCACAGGTGACATCGCAGAGGGGGTTGGTTATTTTTAAGTTCTGTAGCCAAGGCTGGAATGGATGCATTACCCGATAGTTCAGGCTCCAGAGGGATTGTACAAGAAATGATACAGGTTCTTTGAAGCAGCTCGATAGCAAAATGTGTCAAACCCAGACCCTGTTAAAAACCATTCAGATAAGTCCATGCAGTTTCATTTCTCACTCAAGAGTTTTTGTTTGAAGCTTTAAAAAATATATTTAAAAAAGTGCTATGATTAGAGGTGGCAACCATTCATTTGTCCGGGCTTGTCCAGTGGTCTGATACCTAAATGATCTCTGAGCACTAAAAAAAGTCAGAAATTTTGTGTATTCTATTGTGTTTGCACATTTAAATATACTTCTTTGAGTGTTTTTGCATTTGCTTTATTGGGAAATGTGCATATATTATATTTTCTTTGTTCCCCTTTTTATTTGAGACTTATTAAAAGCACAAATGCTCTTGACACATCAATATAAAACCACACACTTTTTTATTTTATTTAAGTCATTTCCACGTGCAAAGATTGCCTCAAATTATTTTTCAAAATCGCAACAGTAACATGAAGCTACCGCATACACAAAAGTTCTGTATTTACAGATTCAAAGGCAGAAGATGCGAGAAGGTACAGTACAAGTCCATACATTGCGGATCGATAAACGAGTTCACGCAGGCGTCTCTAGAAAACCCTTCGCAGTGATGTCCTTTCCAGCTCTATCACACATGCAAGGCGTATCACAGGGGACCCTCACGTTTAAGTTTGCCAAGGACAAGGCCTGCGCCTTCCACTAGGCAGCCTCCAGGATAACCCCAACACAGAAACGTCGACTAGTAGGTGGAGATTAACTGGATGCATCAACCTACTCTCTCCTCTTCCTCTAACGCAACTTCTTTCCTACTGCTGCGACCCGCCCTCCGGAAACGGGAAGTTGCGACAGAAGGAATGCGCTGGGTTTGTTGTGGCTGCTAAATGGGTGACGAATGCGAATGCCGAGGGTGGGGGTACTCGGTGTATGGGCAGTGCGTGGGTTTTGGCTTCTCTGAAAGTCTTTTTCCTTCGGGCTGAGCGCACAGTTGACGTTATCAGTCTTTTGAAACCAAAGCATTAGATAGAAAATGTTTCTATGAAATAACGGGAAGGGGGAGTCGGGAGTCGTGTATGTTTTTTTTTGGCATTACTAACCAGGCGGCAATATTATACATATTTTTCCACCGGTGGTTTATAAAATGCACTGATAGGTTTATATCTGCGGGTGTAAATTTAGGCAGGTGTACTTTATGCGCAATTTCTGAAAGTTTTGTGAGGCTTTTTTTTTATATATATAAACATTTAATACTTTCTTTATGGATTAATTCCAGGTCCTTCTGCCTAGGCAACATACTGTATTATAAAATTTGCCTGCCACCTGATTGATCCCATTATTTCCCAATAAGGCAGCTGTCTATGTGCATTGTGATAAAAGTTGCTTCTCTTCATACCCATGCTACTTTCTCAGACGTCCTTTGCTGAAAGATGGTGTCCCATTGGATTCAACCTCTTAAGGGTATGGGAAACTATGGATTGTGAATGGCCAGAAACTGCTTTCAGGCTGGCTCAGCATCTGTAAAGGAAGGGGAGTGGAGAGGGGATGCTGCAGACACACTCACATTGAGAATAGCCCAGTTCTAGGAAGTGTTGCCCATTTCATCACGGTCCTTTAGAGCAGTGTATCGCACACTAGTGTTCTGCACAAGATTTTAGGTTTGCCACCAGAAGCCAGGGAAGAGGAGATGCATCCCTGTTGGCTGATTGCCTACAAGACGTGCCTCTCATGGCAAGAGACATCCTTTAGGCAGGCAGCCAGTGCTTCTCCTCCTCCTGGTGTCTGGAGGGCCTACGCACATGCATGGACATCAATGTGATGACATCACGCACGTGCATGGCTTCATTTCTTCAGCGTCCGCTCACTTCCGGGTGCCCTCGAGCCATGGCTGCCAGTTTAGTGTGCGTGGCTCACAAGGTTTGCAAGACACTGCTTTAGAATGTACTGTCTCAGCTTTGGTGTCCTCAGACAGGCTACATCTTCCCCTTCTCCTGGACTTATGTTTCCTGCCTAACACTTAATCCTTATTTCTTTTTGCAGTAAGAAAGCCTGGGTATTGTAACTATAAAATATTCTGATGCATTTATGTTTGAAAATTATGCATTTTCTTTGTTTCAACACTTAGAACATGGAGTCCAGTACAGATGCCCCCATGAAAGGTGTATTTGAATGTAAGCTGTGTAGGTTAACGGCACCATATAGTTATTATGGACAGAAGCCTCCAAACACACATTCAGTTGTGTAAGTACAATCTTTTACACCTTTTTTGTATTTTGAATAGTAAAATATTGAGATGATATATCAGTGTCCATAAACACAAGATACATATCACAGCAGTTATTTCATTAACAATGCTATACTCGCTCCCCCCCCAAAGAACTTATTACATCTAGAGTCACAGAGAAATAGTGACCTCCTCAAAGTAATTTAAGATCAGTAGCAGAAGCTAGACTTTCTGACAGTTCACATGGTTCCCAGCCTATTAATACAACCATCAGGCCATTCTTGTACAATCCTATTCTATTCCTGGACAAGAGGGTAGTCAATCGCATCTTGCGAGATCTCATCTAGAAAGCCTTATTTACATATTTTTGAACCTCCCCTCTTACCTTAGGACTGCCCTCTAACTTCAAGTTGTCTTCCTACAAGTGAAACAGTAGGAGCTAGTCTTTTCTGCTTGTTTCTTTTTTTTCCTGATCTTCAATAGTTTTGTGCTTTTGTATTTTTTGTGCTGCAGATTCCCTGTAGGGACAGCACTTTATGTGGAAGATCGCAGACTTTACTGGAAAAGTATTTTTCAGGGGAGTTGGCTGCTTTGATTTGTACCCACCTGGACAGCATGCATTCACATATTGGGGCTCAGGGACCGTTCTCTTGGGAGCATTGCTCACCCCAGGTTTCTCTGTTAGTGGGTTAGAGCACAGGCTGTGTGGCTCCATGGAGGCATATCCAGTATTGGAGACGAAGTGTGTTCCTCCACCCATTTGCGTATGTGACGTTTCTGGGTGAGGTGACGGTCTCTGGTTGAGGCATTGGGCCCGAGAGGTAGTCAGAAGACCAGCAGTCCAGGTTCCAAGGCTTGTTTAGCTGTTTCAGCTTCCATCTTGCAGCTCCCAGCACAGCACAACCTGGCCAGCCTCTGTGATTGATTTTGGGGAGTCTCTATTTTTAAGTTTTAAGGGTTTTGGGCATTAGCCCTAGGTCCACCTTAAAATCCGCTGTATTTTGGAGGTCAATGTGTTTTATTAGAAAAATTGCTCCCGCGGTGGCCATCTTGGATTTTCCCGTTTTCATTTAAAAGCTTTTTTCTGCCTCTACCAGCTTCATTTTTGCAAGAAAACATATTAGATGGACTCAGGACAAGATACTTTGGATTCATGCCCCGTTTGTGGCAAATGGCTGACAGGCAAGGATCCATGTTCCATGTGCTGCGTGAGGAGGGGAAATGGCATCAGCTTTAGCCTGTCCTGTCCCTTCAGGAGTTCTACCACTCAGGCTATCCAAGGTATGTCCAAAAAGGCGAAAATGGGTCCAGGGGCAGTACAAGTACATCCTAAGTGAAACACAGCCGCAACCTTGGGGTGATCTTTGACTCCTCTCTCTCCTTCTCTGCTCAGATCCAACAAACTGCCAAATCCTGTCGCTTCTTCCTCTATAATATTACCAAAACTCGTCCTCTTCTTTCTGAACACAAGACCAAAACCCTTGTCCACGCGCTTACACTACGCTTTGAGTAGCGTGGCAAAGAGACAGCAAGGGTTGGCACTAAGAAAGTTGGTTAAATGATTGTAGTAGTCCTGTTTGGTTAACAAGAGGGTAGATTGGAAGGACGTCAGCATGAATTTGAAATGAACAAAGTCAGCAAGCATGTGGGATTTAAGCCAAAGACATTCAGCAGCTCAAGCACAGGAGCGCAGGTAATGGATTTTGGGGGTCAACCAGGGCTGGGAACGGAAGGGGCAACGGATCAATAGAAGATGAGAGAAAGGAGTTATAGGAGAGAACAGCTTCGTTGGTAGACTTCTTTGACATTATAGTAGAAAGGAGAGATGAGACAGTGGTAGAGAGCGTGCAGGGTCAATAGCCTGAAGGTTCTTAAACATATGGTCGGGGTTGGGGAGGAGGGTGATGAGTTGTGAAGGTTAACAGCTGATGGTTGGAGATGGTAAGATTTGAGTTGCAGAATTTGGTGATAGAGCAGTTGGAGGAGAGGACGAGGTCAAGGCAGTAGCCTTTCTGGTGAGTAGGGGCGGTGGAGCACAGCTGCAGGTCGTTTGAGGATGTTAGAGTGAGAAACTTTGACTTATAGGAGTCAGAAGGGTCATCGGCATGGACGTTGAAGTCTCTGAGGATAAGGGAGGGAGATGAGGGTTCAAGAAGGAGAGCCAGGAGTCGAACTCAGTGAGGAAGGAGAACGATTTGTCAGGGGGTCGGTAAATGAGACAGGGGGGCGAATAGACGGATGGAGTGAACTTCAAAGGAAGGAGAACAGTGAGATTGAGGCAGAAGGGGTTGATATGTGCAAGATGGTGAGAGTAAGAGTCCAACACCGCCTCCATGACCATCCAGGTGAGGCGTGTGTGAGAAAAGGCACCCTCCATGACACAGGGCAGCAGCCGAAGCAGAGTCTTCTAGGTTTCAGTTAGCCCTAGCAGGTGGGGCTTTCTAGAGATAAAGAGGTCATGGATGAAGGTAAGTTTGTTGGATACAGAGCGGGCATTCCATAGGGCAAATGAGAAGGGCAGTGAGGAACGAGAGAAGAGAGGAACAGAAATAAGATTTGTTAGATTGCAGTGTGATCCCATGAGTAGGCTGGGAGATCATTGGGAGGACAGAGAATAGGATTGATGTCCCCAGCAGAGAGCATGGTGTGGCTGTGGAGACTATCTCCTAGAGGTAACTTATACTTTAATGACGTTAATGAATGTCTTGGATTAATCAATTAACAAAAAAGCTAAGATTAAAGATCAAAGAGGTCACAGGAAAGAAGGTAGTGTTTCATATGCATTTGAAAATACAGCATTAAGAGCAATAGTCAAAATTCCAATACTACACTTTTACAAGAAAGAGAGAGAATTTCAATGCAGTTAGGCACAGAGTAAGTTACCAAAAGTGACAAGATGCGCATATTAGATCCATTGAAAGCCCTACTGGAACAGAATGAATGAACGGGGTTATATAAACCTTGAAAGGTACTGCTTCACTGAGCTGGAGGAAGGATTTTGGCAGGGAGTGAGTTGATAACAGGAATGTGTAAAACTGGGTTGGGTGAAAATCCTGTCAGTCAAAAAAGACAAGATGTGTATATTAGATCCATTGAAAGCCCATTGAATGGGTACTTCTGGACGGGGGGGGGTTGGGAGAAGGAGTACTGCTGGACAAGGGGAGCAGGGAAGGGAGAAGGGGCTGGACAATGGGGAGGTAAAACAAAGGAAGAAGAGGTGCTGCTGGACCTGGCAGAAAGAGAGGGAAAGGAAAGGTGCTACACACTGGAGAGGAAGATGAGATGGTGCATGGGGAGAGAGCATGTTGGGTTGGGGTGGGAAGGAGGGATGCCACTGAGGGAAGAGGCAAGGACAGAGAGAGAAAGCGTGCAAGAGGCAGAAAGTGTTGGACTCATAGCGAGGGCAAGATGGATGGGGACAGAAAAGAGGGAAGGAGAAATGTTATATTGGGGAAGAGGGAGAGGGCAGAGAGTGACAAGTTGGACTCATGGAGGGAGAGAGATGTTGTTTGGTTGAGGAAAGGAGGACCAGAGGAATAGAGAAAAAAATGTTGGACTGACCAAAGCAGTTCAAATATTATGACAGCTCTTATGTTACCCGCCTTATTTATTTAGCAATATGACAATTATTATGTAATCCGCCTTGAACTACCTTGACAATTCTTATGTAATCTGCCTTATGTATTAGCAATATCATGACAATGCCTATGTAATCCGCCTTGAACCGCAAGGTAATGGCAGAATAGAAATCACTAATGTAATGTAAGAGGACGACTCCTTTGGAACCTTGGTTTTGAGGGCAGGTTTATGTCTCCACTCGGGGTTTTTGGGGCTGCTTAAGTATGTTCCTTGGTTCAGCATACAATCCCTGTTGCACTGGAAAAAGAGATTTAGGTTCTTACCTTCATAATATCTTTTCCAGTAGATAAGGATGGAATGTTGAACACCGCCCCCCCTCGCCTATCATTGCCGATGTGCCTGCCTGGACCTCCTGCTACTTGAAGGCTGTGTCTCTGATCTTTCTGCCAGCTATCATAAATTGGAAGACATTGTATATTGCATGTATATAGTTACTTGGGGTTTTCCCAGATTTATACAGATTATTATGGATATGTACTAATAAAGATTCTGTGTTCATGGCTAAAGTGCCGGGAGCGGGACTACAGAAGACAGATGTGAATAGGGATGGAGGAGTAATAGACTCTGATTGATTTTCAGAGGGTTGTGTTCGTGAGGAGCTAGCTAAAATAAAGATAGACAAAGTGATGGGGCCAGATGGTGTACATCCGAGGGTGCTGAAGGAACTTAGGGAAGTTCTGGTAGCTCCGCTGACTGACCTTTTCAATGAGTCTCTAGAGTCGGAAGTGGTACCGGAGGACTGGAGAAGGGCGGATGTGCTCCCTTTCCACAAAAGTGGAAGTAAGGAAGAAGTAGGGAATTACTAGGTTAGGCTAGGATAGGTTGATCTTCGCAAAAAGCAATTTTAACCTTGTTTTCCCGCTTCTGTCAAAACTTCACTGGCTTCCGGTGATTTCTAGGATTCACTTTAAATGTACCTGCCTAATATTCAAGATCCTACATGGCATTCTTCCTCCCCTAATTCCACTATCCTGGAATTCTTCGAGACCTGACACTACCAGATCTGCCCACAAACTCAAACTATCTTTCCCCTCGTTAAAAGGCGTCATGTATGCAGGTAAATTAGGGAAATCCCTTTTCTTCAAATTCACTGAGCTTTGGAATAACCTCCCTGCCCCGCTGCTGAACTTAGGCTCATTCCAATTATTCCAAAAGCATCTGAAAACCTGGCTTTTCTCCAAACGTAAAGCTAGCTATCCTCTTCATAACCTCTAATTTCTTATTATGTCCTTCCCTCATTTATTGAATTTAGCTGTAAACCATGCCGAGCTCTATCTTTATGGAGATGATGCGGTATACAAACTTAAAGTTTAGTTTAGATTATTAGAGGCCGGTAAGTCTGACATCTATGGTAAGCAAATTACTGGAAACGCTTTTAAAACAGAGAATGGTCAAGTTTCTGGAATCCTGTGGATTACAGGATTGGAGGCAACATGGATTCACTAGAGGTAGGTCTTGTCAGACAAATCTGATCAATTTCTTTGACTGGGTGACCAGAGAATTGGATAGAGGATGTGGTGTATTTAGATTTTAGCAAAGCCTTTAACAGTGTTCCACACAGACATCTAATACAGTGTTTTTCAACCTTTTTTGGGCAAAGGCACACTTGTTTCATGAAAAAAATCACGAGGCACACCACCATTAGAAAATGTTAAAAAATTTAACTCTGTGCCTATATTGACTATATATAAAGTAATTCTCTTGAATAGGAATCAAATAAACACAAAGAAAGTATTTTATAATGCTGCCACTGCCAACAACACCGTTGGCGGCGGTGGCACTCAAGTGGCTAAAGAGCCGCAGTTTGCCGGCCTAGGGACAACACTGGAGGGTGGCCAGCTGTGCACCCCCTTGGGACGTAAACCCGGGGTGGGGCAGACCGCCCCCCCCCCACCCTGGTATGCCACTATCTGTACCTCACTCCCTCCCTATGACCAAAAATTCTCCTTTCTTCTATTCCCCGTGTACACAACCATCTCTTTCCCTCCCTTCCTCTCTCCCAAGTCCATTTCTTCTGTGTCCAAAAACGCATTCCCTCCCCCACCTCAGCATCTCTTTCCCTCCCTTCCTCTCTCCCAAGTCCATGCCTTCTGTGTCCAAAAACCCATTCCCTCCCCCACCTCAGCATCTCTTTCCCTCCCTTCCTCTCTCCCAAGTTCATGCCTTGTGTCCAAAACGCACTCCCCCCCCCCTTTTGTGTTCCGTGTTTGCCTCCCAGCCCATATTTGCAACTTTCTCAGCAAAACGAAGCTCAAGCCGCGAGGCTTGTCTTCTGCTTCCTGTCTGCCCTGCCGCACACAAATAGCCGAACGGAAGTATTCTCCGACGTCAGCGCTGACGTCGGAGGGCAGGCTTTGCTTAAGCCCTCCCTCCGACGTCAGCGCTGACATCGGGGAACGCTTGCGATCGGCTATATGTTGGCTGCAGGGCAGGCAGGAACAGAAGACGAGCCTCGCGGCTCGAGATGTATTGAACTCCGCGGGTCCCCCGTCCAGCTCTCTCCTGTCCACGTGGGGCGGACCGCTCCCTCCCTAGACTGGTGGTACTGCCCTGATGGCGGCCCTGACCGTACGGCACACCAGGCAACATCTCGCGGCACACTAGTGTGCCGCGGAACAGCGGTTGAAAAACACTGATCTAATAAATAAACTGAGTACCCTTGGGATGGGTCCCAAAGTGATGGACTGGGTCAGGAACTGGTTGAGTGGAAGGCAACAGAAGGTAGTGATCAATGAAGATTGCTCTGAGGAAAGGGATGCTACCAGTGGTGTGCCTCAAGTTTCTTGGGCCTGTTCTTTTTAACATTTTTATAAATGATATTGCTGAAGGGTTGTCGGGTAAGATTTGCCTCTTTGCGGATAATACAAAAATCTGCAATAGAGTAGACATGCTGGATGGTGTGAATAACACAAAGAAAGACCTGGCGAAGCTTGAAGAATGGTCTGAAATTTGGCAACTAAAATTTAATGCTAAGAAATGCAAGGTCATGCATTTGGACCGCAAAACTCAATGCAACAGTACAGTTTAGGAGGTGAAGAACTTATGCGCACGACAGAAGAGCGGGACATGGGTGTGATTGTATGTGATGATCTTAAGGTGACCAAACAGGTAGTAAAGGTGACGGCGAAAGCTAGAAGGATGCTAGGTTGCATAGGGAGAGGTATGGCCAGTAGGAAAAAGGAGGTATCGATGTCTCTGTATAAGACTGGTGAGACCTCATTTAGAATATTGTGTACAATTCTGGATGCCGCACCTTCAAAAAGATATAAAAAGGATGGAGTCGGTCCAGAGGAAGGCTACTAAAATGGTGTGTGGTCTTCGTGATAAGGCGTATGGGAACAGACTTAAAGATCTCAATCTGTATACTTTGGAGGAAAAGTTGGAAGAGGGGAGATATGATAGAGACGTTTAAATACCTACATAATATAAATGTGCATGAGTCGAGTCTCTTTCATTTGAAAGGAAACTCTGCAATAAGAGGGCATAGGATGAAATTAAGAGGTGATAGGCTCCGGAGTAATCTGAGGAAATACTTTTTTACGGAAAGGGGATGCATGGAACAGTCTCCCAAAAGAGATGGTGGAAACAGAGACTGTCTCTGAATTCAAGAGGGCCTGGGATAGGACGTGGGATCTCTCAGAGAGAGAAAGAAATAATGGTTACTGTGGATGGGCAGACTAAATGGGCCATTTGGCCTTTATCTGCCGTCATGTTTCTATTTGTTCTTTTTCTCTCCATGACATGTTTATGAGCTATGTGTTTATGAGCAGATCAAAGTCTTGTTGTGGATGTCTCCTGGTTCTCTTTCTTCTAATCTCTCCTTTAGGGTTTTCACCGGCTTTGAAACTAACTGACTGGAGGAGGAGGAGGTACTGAAAACAGTAATCAGTATCTCCTGCAATGGACTCATGGAATCAGATGCAAGACCCTTGGTTCAACATACCATCCCTATCTACTGGAAAATAAATTATCAAGGTAAGAATCTAATCTTTGGCTAAGTTGCCCTACACTGTTAGTTGCTGGCTGGGTTTTAAGGTGGTTCTGAATTTCTGGTTTATAAGTTTAAAAGATTTTTTACAATCTGTTTTGATTGTTTATGATTGTTATACAGTTTTATAATATGAGCAGATTAGACTTGTTTCTCGGGAAATGTCCCTGTACCCCTCCCTCTTTTCTGTATCCTGTACAGGTATGGCTGTCTGCTTTTGTTCCAACTGAAAGTTAGAGGGCAGTACTGAGGTAAGAGGGGAGGTTCAAAAATATGTAAATGAGGCTTCCTACAAGAGATCTGGCGAGATGGGATTGACTACCCACTTGTGTGGATTTACAAGAAAGAAGATTAGGAAAGGTAAGAACCTAGTGCCAGATGCACTAAAGTCAGCGATCTTCCAACAATCATCACTAAACCAGTTTTGACTGATTTAGTGACAATCGCATTTGACGACCTGATGCAGAAAACAGCTCACTACGTGGTTTTCTGTATGATCACTTATTCTCTGATCCGATCATGCAAATAAACTCTTTAATATTGAAATGCCATATAAACTAGCAGAGTGATTGTTGCTTTAACATGGCTTCCCGATGCACAAAAAAGCGATTGCTTTTAGCGATTCGAAAAAAGCGACTGGTCAAGACCAGTCATTTACCTGTCCCACTGATACAAAAATATTTATAACATGGCAAACCTTTTTTTTTTTTTAATTTATCATTTTAAAATTTACAATGCTTTACTGAATCAGGAAAATTGAGATAATACAAATATTCCAGAAGAAAGAAAAGGTCTAAATTAACATTAAACCAAAGAACTCCAACAAGCCCACATTACGGGGGAAATTCACCTTTTTTTTTTTTTTTTAGATATGTCTTTTAAGTAAATAAGAATTTGTAAATTTGTACAAAAAGAAAATGTAAAGGTAAAAAAAATAAATCTACCAATAATTACATTAGGCAAATTCTCAGACTAATCCTTCTAGTGGCGTGTTATTACTTTGAACTCCAAATTAAAGTCTGAGTCCACTAATTTTAAGTACTAGCTTCATTTAATTTCAAAACTGCTCAAGTTGCAAAGGGTCCCCCAAAATATAATCTTTTTCTTTATATTTCAAAATACACTTAACATGGGAACTTTAAAAATAATGTGGCCTCTATCGCCACCTACCTTTATTTTTTTATTTTTAATATTTCTTAAGAAATATTAAAAAATAAAGGTAAGTGGCAGTGGGCATAAATGATTATAAAGATTTACATGACAGGAACTTGAAATGATATATATATCATAAGAGGTTCCAAAGATCGATGTCTATATATTTATAATATGCCCACCACTAGTTTTATTGCTCAATGAAAAAAGTAAAAAGAATGATATGGTAAAAATGAACATCATGAATTGATTATGGAGTTTTATTTTGTTATGACAACAGTCAAAAATTAATTAGAAATTGCTTATTCTATATTTTACACTCATCGTCTAGATACCCCATTTTTTGCTATTAAATATTTCACATGGGGTGGATGTTTTAAGGCTTAATTCTGTGATATCTTTTCGCTAACACAGTTATCGACAGGTCTAGAGCAGTCGGTTTTTATGATTGCTAAAACCCCATGCAAAATAGTCCAGCGATGTTAGTACATCAATCGCTTGGCTATTTTGTTTTTTTATTATTTATTTATAGAATTTTATAATATTACCAAGCATATACATCTTGTACAGTAAAGTGAGATCAAACAGCATAATAAACTAAATTTCAGAAATTAAGATATACCATAATATGTAATTCAATTTGAAAATAAAAAAAAATAGATAAATGAAGTAATAAATGATCTAATTGATCACACACTAGTCCTCCATGTGTTGGATCCAAGATTTAAAGAGTAGAACAAATATAAATCAAATAAGTTAAAAGGAAATCCATGTCTTACTACATTGCGGGGAGCTAACCTTCCATGGGCGCTGTTATTCCTTTCTCAAGACGTTTCGTTGAGAGAAACTAATCAGTTGAGACGGCTCTGTAAAAATATACTTCAAAGATAAATATCTGACTACACATTTACATGGATATCTCAAAAAGAAAATACCCCCTATTTGAATCACTCCAGGTTTTAGAAGTAGAAATTATTTTCTTCTCTTTTGAGTCTCTCTAGAGACATCAGGAAAAATCTGATTATGATGTCCCAGGAAGTCTTTGGACCTATTTTTAAAGAAAAGTTTTAATATCCAATCCTTGTCTGGAGCCAAAGCCACAGACAACAAGAGAGTGGCTGGAACAGCCAATTCTCTATCCGATTGTTCCAGAATTGCGGAAATGTCCAATGGTCTGTCCCGGGATTCCTCAATTTTTTCTTCTTCTTTGGAGTGGGTCTTGGCAGGAAGATAATACACTCTTGTAAGAGGAGGTAAGGAGCTTTCAGGAATTTCCAATATTTCCATAAAATACCTTTTCACCATTTCTCTAGGAGAAGTTGACAAGATCTTTGGAAAATTTATAAATCTCAAATTGTTAACTCGGCTATTATTCTCCTGAGCTTCCAGCTTCCTCCTGAGTATTATATTATCTTTAACCAGCAAATCTTGATTTTGTTTTAAAGATATTAGCTCCTTACTTGTATTTTGTGACTCTGTTTTTAATTGAGATATATCCTGTTTTAACACTTTTATTTCTTCTTTTTGTTCTTTTAATTCCTTGTCCAAACTTTTTATTTGAGGATTTAAAGAATTCCCCAAATTCACTACCAAGTCCCATAATGCTTCAAGTGTAACTTTAGGGGGTTTTGTAGGTGAAAAAAGTTGTAATGGTGTAGTATCTAACTATTCTGAAGTTGGCTTTACCTCAGTGAAGTCTTGTATTCCCCCAACCTCTGTTGTCCCGGTCGCAGGTCCTAGCAGAGAGAGCATGTCACTCTGCGTTGTTCTGTTCGGCGAGCCCTCCATGCTAGCCTCTGGAAACGAAGAAGCTGCCTCCTCGGGTGCATTCTGGTCCCGTGGAGAGCTGGCTGCTTGCGGCGTCGGTTGAAGGGGTGGCGCCCTGACGTCGGGGCTAAGGGTGACATCGAGCCCAGGGGATCTCACCACCGTGCTACTCTCCGGCGGCGTCCCTAGCGAGCTGGCACCCGACTCTTCCTGCTCCCGCTGTAGGCGTCGGAGAAAGTCATCTATAGTAACCGCTGGGGTTAAGGGTCGCCGGGAGGCTCCTCCGACGTTCCTACCCCATCTTTTCGGCATAATTGCAGGTAAATCTCGACGGCGTCCTCACTGCAGCAGAGAAACAGCGGCCATCTTGGATCCGCTTGGCTATTTTGCATGGGATTTTAGCTAATTTGCATGGCCAGATCAGAAAATGGGTGATCGAGGGAATGAGGGGAAAAACACATGGTGGGCCAATTTGTGCATTGGGTTGGTAACAGCGATCGTTGCTAAAGCTGTGAAAACAGATTTATCGACATTCGCTGACTTAGAGCATCCACCAGTTAATGCTAACTTGACTACAGGCATTGTATTCAATAACAAATACTGTCCTATGAATGCCCCCCTCCTCTCTCCTGACTCAGCAAGTGTTTCTTACTTCTATATGCACACAGTGTTAGACAAATTCCCTCTGCTAGAATTTATGTATTATAACCTCCATTAGTGTCTTTAGTTTTTGTAGTTTCTCTGTTTCTCTTTTATCACACCTGGATGTATTTTAAGTAAGTGTTTTATTCTTTAATGTGTTCACATCTTTGTATTATCTTGAACAATTAACATCATTAGAAAATATTAGTATTTTAATTTCTCACAACATGATTCTGGACACGATGCCTGCCGGTGATTGACATGCGGCAGGCACAGTTTCCAGAATCAGGCCCTTTGAGCTAGATGCACTAACGATAGTGACTCGATCGCTGTTGGCCGATTCTCCAGCAGTGATCGATGTGCTATCAAGTTTGCATGCAAATCATTTGCATGGAGGTACAAATCATTCACACATGGCTTATGACAACACATATTGCCATTATGGAAAGGATTTATGCCTTTCCATCAGATACATATCAGCTGTCAAGGTTCCAGTCAGGCCTTTAGTGATCAAAACCCTACTGGAAAGAGCCCCTTAGAAAATACATCCATGTGCTGTAGAAGCATGTAATATATGAGCTGCATGCACCTGACACAAAGGTGAGGTAAATATTTGTATAAGGTTAGTGATTTTACAGCATGGATTTATTATTTCACAGCCTTCTAGAAGAGTGCTACATCATAAAGGATCCATTTACCCCTACCAAGGACAAATTCCTTATACTTGGCTCGCAGTGTAGTTTGTGTAAGATACTGGTCTGCATAGGTCCGGTAAGGAACAAGTGAAATCTCTTTTGGGTTCCAGACATAAAGATTGATGAGGAAAAGTATAAAACCAATTTAAAATCTACTCCAATCGCTCTTTGAACCTTAGAAATGTATTTCGTTAAAAAGAAGAACAAAAGAAAAAAACTGCAGGAATGGTGTACAAGACACCAAGTCTTTAATAAACAAACATAAAAGTAATCATGAACATAATCCAAAAACAGTTTATATCCACAAAGGTTAAAGAACCTGGACCCGACACTCCTTCCTCGTGGGTCATTTACAGGGAAACCTTATGGATAACAATTGGAAAGAACAGTGTGATGAGCAGATAGCAAACTGTGAGCTCCTACGTGGTGCAGGAACCAAAACGAAAGTGTCGGGTTCAGGTTCTTCAGCCTTTGTAGATATAAACTGTTTTTTGATTATGTTGATGATAGCACAGTTACTTACCGTAACAGGTGTTATCCAGGGACAGCAGGCAGATATTCTCACATATGGGTGACGTCAACCACGGAGCCCTGATGTGGACAGCTTCATAAGCAGACTTGCTTGAAGAACTTTTAAAAAGTTCGCGACTGCCGTACCGCCTGACGTAGGGTGCGTGTCTCCTCAGTTCAGATAGCTAGCTAAGAAGTCACCAGGGGAGGTGGGTGGGTTGTGAGAATATCTGCTTGCTGTCCCTGGATAACACCTGTTACAGTAAGTAACTGTGCTTTATCCCAGGACAAGCAGGCAGCATATTCTCACATATGGGTGATCTCCAAGCTAACCAGAATGGGATGGGGGAGTCACCGTAATGTGTTTAGAGAGAAGGTCTACAGCCTGCAACCACTGAGGAGCCAGGGTCCACGGAGGAATTTTGAGGTGAAGTCTGGCAAAAGGAATCACGTGAACTGTAGAGGCCATATGACCTAGAAGAATCATCATGTGTCTTGCCGAAAGAGAAGGTAGGGTATACACTTTGCGACACAGTTCTACCAGAACGTTCTGACGCTGCTGTGGAAAAAATGCTCAGAGCTGTACAGTGTCCAGTACTGCTCCTATGAACTGTAGAGTCTGAGAGGGTTGCAGGTGAGATTTGGGGAAGTTTATTTCGATCCCTAAGCTTTGTAGGAACCAAATAATCCATTGGGTCGCTACAATAACCCCCTGAGATGTTGAATCTTGATAAGCCAGTCGTCCAGGTACGGGAAAATCTGAAGACCATGACAGCGCAGAGCTGCTACCAGCACCAGGCACTTGGTAAAAACTCTGGGAGATGATGCCAGACTGAAGGGTAGCACTCTGTATTGAAGATGATGAGTTCCCACCTGAAATCTGAGAAATTTGCGAGAGACTGGGTGAATGGGAATGAGTGTAAGCCTCTTTGAGATCCAGAGAGTATAACCAGTCATTGTGATCTAGGAGAGGGTACAAGGACGCCAGAAATAGCATCTGAAACTTTTCTTTGACAAGAAATTTTTTGACAGCTCTGAGATCCAAAATAGTTCTTCGGGACAAGGAAGTAAAGGGAGTAAAATCCTGTGCTCTGCTGATCCAGAGGAACTTCCTTGATGGCACGGAGAACAAGCAGAGCTTGATCTTCCTGGAGAAGAAGGGGTTTCTGTGATGAATTGGAAGGATATTCTCTTGGAGGGAGATCTGGTGAAATTGAAGAGAGTAATCCTCCCTGATTATTGTGAGCACCCAGAGGTCGGATGTGATTACTTCCCATCATTGATAAAAATGATGGAGACGACCTCCAAGGGGAAGACAGAGGCAGAAAGATTGATGTTATGCTTAGGGTTTGATGGTCAAAAAGGCTGAGTGGGCTTGGCCCGCAGCAGAAGTCTGAGGTTTACGCTTGACGTTGCTGTTGCTGCTGTTTCTTAGGAGGTGGCCTTGAATAAGGGGTGGACTTCTGAGGGTAACGCCTCTGGTAGGGTGGAGGAGGCCTATAACTCTTAGCAGTAGAAGGCTTCGGCTTAACTATAGAGGCAAATGATTTCTCATGCTCAGACAAGCGTTTTGTGGCTGCCTCAATGGAGTCATCAAACAGTTCATTTCCCTGACATGGAATGTTGACCAGATGGTCTTGCAGATTTGGATCCATGTCCACAGTTCGTAACCAGGCTAGATGACGCATTGCCCCCGATAACGCAGTGACTCTGAAGGACATTTCAAAAGCATCATATGCAGCCTGAACCATATGCATACGCAGTTGACCCAGAGTATGATGCATGTGTTGAAACTCTGGAAGCCGATGTTTTGGTAAATACTTAAAGAAAGTAGGCATGGTGTTGACCCAATGCTTGAAATAGGATGTGAATACAAAATTATACTTTAAAATCCGATTCATCATCATAGAATTTTGATACAGACGACGGCCAAACTTGTCCATGGTCCTCCCCTCTCGACCTGGAGGGACTGTGGCATAAATTTTAGCAGGATTGGATTGTTTTAAAAAGACTCCACGAGAAGAGATTGATGGGACAGTTGAGACTTCTCAGATCCTACAATGTACCATTTTATAACGAGATTCCAGCTTTGCTGGCACCGCAGGAATAGAATATGGGGTATCTAGATTTCTTTTGAAAGTTTGACAAAGGATGCCATTCATGGGTAATTTGAGAAAATCCCTAGGAAGAATAGGTGTACCCAGTTCTTCCAAATATTCCTTAGAATATTTTGAATCAGACTCCAAGACAATGTTGAGATCTTTACTCACTTGACACAGGAACTTAGTAAAGGACACCGGATCAGAAGAGGGATGACCCTCCTAAAGTGAAGGTGAACAAAAGCCCCTCTGAGTTCCCCTACTGCAAAGAAAGAAGGTGAAGCCTCTCTGGAATATTGGCACCGAAAATCTGAATCCATAGGCAAAGATGTGGAAGAAAGTCCACTTCAGAAATAAGCAGGAGAAGCAGAATGTTTTCTTTTGGAGAAACAAGCTGGAGAAGTAGTTACAGGTTTTGAAGTTAGATGTCTTGAAGAAGACCTCACAGGAGAAGAACTCGACTGACGAGAATCATACGGCTGCCGGATACGAGGCTCCACAGCAGATTGTCTCGACAAGGGAGTTGGTGGTCTCGAAGAGTCTCGATGCCTCGATGAACAAGGTCTTTCTCGAGAAGATGACCTCGGTCTCGCCGAATGCCTTGACAGATGATGTGAGGATGAACAGTGCCTGGTAGAACGGGGCATTGACTGAGCTGAATCCAGCCTTGATGAGGAATGATGAAGTGACCTTGACATGTGCCTCGAAGAAGGCAATACCTTGTGTTGTGAGGTAGGACTGGAAGCCGGAGATCGAAGTCGAGCCAAGGACTCAGCTCCTTGTATAGAGCGTTCAGACTGGCCTCGATGCACTCTCAAGGGCTCGACTCCTTGTAATACTGCTGAGTGCTCAGGCTGGACTGCAGAAAGCAGGGTCGAGGCAAGAGTCAATTTGGCAAGTATGTTACCAAATTCCTGATGCAGAATAGTTTCCAACATAGTCTGCAAAGCCGGCACCGAGACCACTGGAGCTGGTACAATTGGTTCAACTATAGACCTCGAAGAACAGCGTTTCCTCAATTTTGAGACACGCTTTGAAACGAGAGCTGCTTAGCTACACGGAAAACTTAGAACTGAGGAGACGCTGAGGAGACACGCACCCTACATCTGGCGGGAAGGCACTTGTGCATGTGCAGTGCAGCAGTCGTGAACTTTCTAAAAGTTCTTCAAGCAAGTCTGCTTGTGAAGCTGTCTGCATCAGGGCTCTGTGGTTGATGTCACCCATAGGTGAGAATATGCTGCCTGCTTGTCTTGGGATAATACTTTTGTTTCTTTATTAAACACATTGCGGGGCATAAGAAAAAAAAAAGTCTAAGTCCCCTTTTGGCCTAAGGCGCTAAACACTGAAAGTAGCAGAAGGGAAAATGTCCATTCTCAAAAAAACAAAACAAAAAACGTCCAAAATGAGGGTTTGTTTTTTTTTTTTTTTTGAGAATGGCCTACCTCTACATTCAACAGTTTAATCACACCAGATCACCACTACATCTAACCTTAGAATACATTATCAACCAAAAAATAGTCCAAGTCCCAAATGCCCAAAATAAGACCTTTTAGGCGAAGGAGGGGGCCAGTCCTTTGCCTAAAAGCTGGATTCTGTAACTGGTGTCTGTCAAAAACAACACCAGTTACAGAATTCCCCCCCCCCACAATGATTGCGGCAGGAGAGATGGCTCATCTCCCCGATCGTGATCCCCACCCCCCGAACTGCCACAACCCACAGCAGGAGAGATGCCCAGTCTCTCCTGCCGCGGTTCGTTGCAGTTTGAGGGGTGGGGGGATCGCGATTGCGGCAGGAGAGTTGCCCAATCTATCCTGCCGCGATCGCAATCCACCCCAAACCCCGAAATAATACCGGCAGGAGGGAGCCCAACCCCTTCTGCCAGTATTGTTCGGGGGTGGGGGGTGGATCTTCTGCCGCAATCACGATCCCCCCATCCCACCCCCGAACTGCCACGAACCACGGCAGGAGAGATTGGGCATTTCTCCTGCTGTGGGTCGCGGGAGTTCGGGGGTGGGTGGGGATTGTGATCGCGGCAGGAGATCCACCCCTGAAAAATACTGGCAGAAGGGGTTAGGCTCCCTCCTGCCAGTATTATTTCGGGGTTTGGGAGTGGATTGCGATCGCGGCAGGATAGATTGGGCATCTCTCCTGCCGCGATCGCGAATGGGCATCTCTCCTGCTGTGGGTCATGGGAGTTCGGGGGGTGGGGATTGCGATCGCGGCAGGGGAAATGAGCCATCTCTCCTGCCGCAATTGTTGCAGGGGGGGTGGGCAGGTTGCAGGGGCTGCTGAGCTGATCGTGGCAGCCGCGATCAGCTCAGTGGCCCCTATTCAGAACTTATACCTGTTTTGACTTGGTTTAAGTCAAAACGTGTAAGTTCCGACTGGGCAACCTGCTAAAGTTTTTGGTTATACAGTGGTACCTTGGTTTACGAGTGCACCGGTTTGCGAGTGTTTTGCAAGACGAGCAAAACATTTGCAAAATCGGTGGCTCGATTTACGAGCACCCCCCCCCCCCCCCCGCAATCCGGCACCCCCCCTGCCTCGAACCGGCACCCCCACCACGATCCGACCCCCCCCCGACACGATTGGGCGCCCCCCCGCCACGATCCGACCCCCCCACCACGATTCGACCCCTCGCCACGATCCGACCCAGCCCAGCAGACGAGGAGGCCAATCTTCAAGAGTGCCCAGATGAGGGTAAAAAGCGGCGGGGGGGTGCCCAATTGTGTCGGGGATGTTGGATCGTGATGGGGGGTGCCCAATCGTGGCGGGGGGGATCGGATTGTGGCGGGGGGGTGCCGGATCGCAAGGGGGGGCCTTCGAGGGGAGCATTGCCGGTTCTCGGGGGGGGGGGGAACGCATCAAAGCGAGTTTCCATTATTTCCTATGGGGAAACTCGCTTTGATAAACGAGCATTTTGGATTACGAGCATGCTCCTGGAACGGATTATACTCATAATCCAAGGTACTACTGTACTTGCTATACGACTAAGTCTAAGTCAGCCTCCCACCCTTTGCCCTCCTCTAAACACCTCTTTTCGCTCTAGGCGTTTAGAGGCCGGGGAAAGGCCTAATCTAGTTTTAGATATGTCTAAAACCAGCTTGATTATCGGTACTTGGACAATCTGGCTTTTTGATCGTCCAAGTACCGATTTAGGCCACTTTTTGGCCTTTTTTTTTTATGAGCCCCTTGGCATATTGTACACCATTTCTGCAGTTTTTTGTTTTGTTCTTTGATTCGATATATCACTGCAGTTTTGTTGGATTTTTTGCATTTGTCTGCCTTTTGTTAAAAAGACATATGAGGGTTGTAAATTTAAGATTTATTGTTTGAAATTATGAAGTATATGCTAGTTATGAGACCCCATTGCAATTTAATTTTGTTTTCTCTATTCCATATCTATTTTGGGGGGGTAGGTAGAATGAAGAGGGGAGAGGGAGAAATTTTGAGCCCTTGTAAAGTTTAATAGTAGAGAAATCTGATTCAGCTTTAAGTTGGGATCCTATATCTGAAAAGAGAGAGGAGGATTTTGTATATTAAAGTCCTCTTTCTTGTACAATCCCATTTTATCCCTCTCACACACTACCACAAGCATGCTCCTTTTATACCTTCAGTCTTAAATTCCTACAGGCCAAGCTGTAGGAGCTTATTTTTTCTGCTCGTGTTTCTTTTAGTGATTTTTCAGTAATTTTGGTACATTACAGTCGCGGTTTCGCCCTTGTGCTGTGGAAGTTTCCTGTGGGGACATTCTGGCAGCGGGAGATTGCAGACTGAGAAAGTCTGCTTCAGGGGGAGGGGGCCCTGCTCTGCTCTGCAGTAAGCCCCCTGGATAGCCTTCACATCAGATCTGGGCTCCAGAGTCTTTCCCTTGGGAACTAGCTTACCCCAGGTCTGTCCACTAGTGGGTGAATCTTTGATGAGCCAGTCGTCCAGGTAGGGAAATACCTGAAGACCATGGTTTCTGAGAGCTGTGGCTACCACTACCAGGCACTTGGTGAACACTCTGGGAGATGAAGCCAGGCCAAAGGGCAGCACTCTGTATTGATAATGCAGATTCCCCACCCGAAATCTGAGATATGGACGGGAGGCCGGATGAATGGGAATATGAGTATAAGCCTCCTTGAGATCCAGAGAGCATAACCAGTCGTTCTGATCTAGGAGGGGATAAAGGGATGCCAGGGATAACATACAAAATTTTTCTTTGACTAAAAATTTGTTGAGAGCCCTGAGATCCAGAATGGGCCACAGATCGCCCGTCTTCTTCGGAACAAGGAACTGGCTCGATGGCATGGAAACGAAGCAGAGCTTGAGCTTCCTGAAGAAGAAGGGCGGTTTGGAATGGATTGGAAGGATACTCTCTTGGAGGAAGGTCTGGTGGAACCTGATTGAAATGAAGAGAGTATCCTTCCCTGATGATTGACAGCACCCAGAGGTCGGATGTTATTGTCTCCCATCAGTGGTAATAGGAGGAAGAAAATTCAGAGACAGAACGGTGGAGGTTATGCTGTTTTAAATAGTCAAAAAGGCTGCGTAGCCTTAGGTGCAGCAGAAGGTTGAGGTTTCTGTTGCTTCTAAGTCTGCTGTTTCTTGGGAGGAGGGCTTGATTATCGGAGCCGCTCTCGGAGCAAAACGCCTCTGGTAAATAGGAGGAGTGCGTGCAGGCTTGGCAGGAGCTGGCTTTGGCTTAGGTCTAACAATAGAAGCAAAAGATTTTTCATGGTCAGACAGTTTCTTGGTGGCTGCCTCAATAGATTCATCGAAGAGGTCATTGCCTGCACAAGGAACATTAGCCAAGCGGTCCTGAAGATTAGAATCCATATCAATGGTACGAAGCCAGGCAAGGTGGCGCTTTGCTACAGAACAAGCAGCCACCCTGGCAGACAACTCAAAGGCATCGTAAGAAGACTGAAGTAGATGTAATCTGAGCTGTGATAGAGAAGCTGTTACTTCTTGAAATTCAAAGTGCTTTTGAGTGTCTAAATAACTGAGAAATTTAGGCAAAAGAGCAATGAACTCAAAATAAGTGACAAAATGGAAATTGTAATTAAGGACTTTAGAGGACATCATGGCATTTTGAAAGATGCGATGTCCGAACTTGTCCATAGTTTTCCCTTCCCTTCCAGGAGGAACGGTAGCATAAACCTTGGAAGGATGGGACCTTTTCAAGGAGGACTCCACAAGTAGGGATTGGTGAGATAACTGTGAATTCTCAAATCCTTTGCAATGGAGAGTTTTATATCTGGAGTCCAATTTGCCTGGAATAGCTGGAATTGCATAAGGAGTTTCCAGGCATCTGGTAAAAGTCTGAGACAAAAGCTTGTGAAGAAGAACTTTAAGTGACTCTGCCAGAGGTTGAGGAAGATGCATGACTTAGAGATACTCCTTAGAGTATTTGGAACCAGCATCCAATTGAAGGTCTAAGTCAACAGCCATCTGACGAAGAAAAGATGAGAAAGATAGCTGATCTGCCAATGCCTTGCCTCGAGAAGGACTCGAGGTCCTCGAGGCAGCCTGGGTCGAAGATGATGCTTTGGCATGAAAAAAGGCATCAAGAGAACATGAAGACTTGGACGAAACAATCAAAACCCCTGAGTCCTCGAGGTGCGGAAGTGGGGTCCTCGATCGAGGAGTCGGTAGTCTAGTAGAACTGGAAGGTGTAGATTGAGGCTTAGTAGAAGAAGGGCATTCTTTGGAAGAAGAGGTATGCCTGGAAGTATGCCTTGAGGAAGGCCTCGATTGGAAGCAGACCTTGAGGATCGAGGAGACTTTGCCCCGGAGATAGAAGCAGTCAAAGCCACCAGGGAATGGATAGGGCTGGAAGCTGTTGATCGAAGCTCCAGAAGCTTGATGGAGGAACCTCGATGCACTCCCAAAGACTCTGGTCCTTATATAGAATGTGAGGATTCCTGTCGAGGCACTTGCAAAGAATCTGCTCCTTGCTTTATGTGCAGATGCCAGACCAGACACTCACAGAGACTCTGCTCCCTGCATAGAGTGTGTAGGCTCAAACTGAGGCATAGGAAGAGGCTCGACCTCGCGGGAGTCTGCAGAATGCCTAGGCTGGATTAGAGTAATAAGCTTCGGTTAGTAAGGAACTGAATGAACTGTTTCTCTAGCATTGTCTAGAAAGAAGCCGGCAAGGATGGATCTGCGTCTGAAACCGGACCACCTGCAGGTGCTGGGCTCCGTTAAAGCTTGCAAAATAAGTTTGGTGCAGTAACAGAAGGAGGCATAGCCCCTGATGAAACCGAGTGTGAAACGGTTGGGCAGCCGTCGGGCACAAAAGATAAATGCTTTCCTTCCTCTAGCACCTTAAACACCTAATGCACTTTATATTTATTGAAATTGATATTAAAAATATTTAAAAACACTTACAGCACAGGTCACTTTACCAAGACCAATGATGAATTTATCACCCCAGTAAGGGCATGAAAAATTATTTAAGTAGTGCCTTGGGTATTTGAGGTCTGGTAATTCAATATAAACTTGATTTGAATTTGTTCTCTGATTCATATTATTTGTTGTATTCGAGAGCCATGTTCCACAAAAACATCCATTGGCCCGGTCTGTACAACAACAGACTCTTCCGGGAAGACCCAGATCTTCAATTTTCTCTTTACCATCTTGGTAAGCAAAAGAAATATTCAAAAAGACTATGACAGCGTCTCTGTGAAGGCTTCAAACCGCCATCTTGGGTAAGCTCTGCCTCCATACTCTCTTGGATGCTTCCAGAAAATCAGCCACACGACAGTGTTATACTCAAAAATGGACCCGGTTTTCTGCCTGGTGTATTCCTCATCATCAGAAACCAAAATCCACCTCTCTTTCTTCAGTTTTGGATTACCTCCTGCATTTGTCGCATTCTGACCTCAAGTCCACTTCCATTAGAGTCCATCTCGGTGTAATCGCTGCTTTTCATCAAGCAGTGGATGGAAAACCTCTCGCTGCTTATCTGGTGGTTTCTAGATTCATGAAAGGTCTTTTCAGTGTCAAACCAGTGGCTTGGGATCTTTTTTTTTTTTTAATATATTTATTTATCATTTTAATACATCCTAAATACAAGATGTTTAAAGGAAATACAGAAAATATAATACTCTCTTAGTCATAATACAAACTAAGAACTGAAATTTAAACATCCATAATAAATCAACTAATACAGTCCACAACCTGAGAGGCGGAGACAAGATGAAAATAAAAGCCCCCTCGGGAAAGGGGGAATATACAAAAGAAAATAAAGATATTAAGAAATAGAGCAGCTAGTTCTTATCCTATCCAAAATAATAATACCGCATAATTAACCTGTATCATTCGGGCTGTGTAGAGATTCCTTTACCTTCAAGGAAAAAACCTAATTGGGCAGGTTCAAAGAAAATATATTTACTCCCCTGATAGGAGATAAAGCATTTACAAGGAAATTGCAACTGAAAACTTGCCCCCAAAGCAATCACCTTTGATCTATATAACAGAAATTCTTTCCTCCTAGATTGCGTCCACCTTGAAACATCAGGAAATATATATACCCTTTCCCCCAAATAGGTAATCTGCTTTAAATTGAAATATAATTTCAGCAACATCTCTTTATCTTGAAGAAATACCAACGAGACCAATAAAGTTGCTCTTCCCTGAATTTCAATATCTGAAGACTGCAGAATAGCGGAAACATCTAATTGAGCATTTTCCTCTGCTAAAGCTTTTTCTTTCTGCATTTGTTTTAAATAATAAATTCTTTGTATCGGGGGAAGGCTTGCTTCTGGTACTTTTAAAACATTCAACATAAAGTTCTTAAACAGTTCTTGAGGTGACATAAACTTGGCAACCGGAAAATTAAGAATCCTCAAATTCAAGTTCTTCTGCTGGTTTTCCAAGTTTTCAATCTTTCTCAAAATCATCATTTTATCTGTTGTTTGTTTGGTAATTAAATTCTTAGTCTCTGTTGTTACTTTTTCTAAATTTTTTAAGTCCACTTGGTGTTGCTGAGTAATAGACTCTAGGGAGCTTATCTTGGAAGTAGAATTCTGAGTTATAGTAACAAAGTTAGAACATACCAGGTGAAGATTCTCAATCGCAGACCAAATAGAGTCCAGGGTAACAGCATGTGGTTTCACCAACGGTCGAAGGAGGGAGATACCAGCCGACTTTGGTACGGCTCCTGCTCCAGGAATGGAATTCTGGGCTCCTGCAACCTCCCCATCGCTGGCTACCAACGGCTCCTTTCCCCCAGAACGCTGCTTCTCCGACGTCGAGGTCAGCGTGTCTGTTGTGTGTTTCACTTCCGGGTTCGCTTCGGAGAGAGAACAAGCCTCCCCCCCCACACACCGGGGGAGCCCTCTAGCCAAGTCTGCTGCTGCGAAGATTCTCCGGGAATGGGAGGGGTGTGCGGTCCTCGTGGGCTCAGCGAGAGAGACATCTCGCTGCCCAAGCTGTGGAGTTCCCGCTCCCCAGCAACGGAGACGCCCGATATGGAAGGAGGGACTGTAAATGCTGTTATTACAGTCTGCCTCGGCGTTGAGAAGCCCGAGGTAGGTAGAGGGAAGCCCCTCGTTTTTCCTCTTCGTTTAGGCATGGAAATAGCGTTTTAGAGAGTGAAATGAAGGAAATTTTCTCCTAGAAGAGGGAAGTGCTCCTCTCAGCATCCTGCTCCATACGCCATCTTGCCGTGGCTTGGGATCTTAATGTGGTATTTGCTAGACTGATGAAGCCTCTATTTGAACGAATGTCTTCGGGTTGTCTCAAATATCTTACTTGGAAAGTGGTTTTCCTCATTTCTCTAACTTCTGCTCGCAGAGTTAGTGAACTTCAAGCATTAGTGGCGGATCCACCATTTAGAGTACTCCATCATGACAAGGTGGTGCTCCACACTCATCCAAAGTTGTTACCGAAAGTTGTCACTGAGTTCCATCTCAATCAATCCATTGTCCTTCCAGTATTTTTCCCCAAGCCTCATTCTCATCTTGGAGAAATAGCTCTTTATACTCTATATTGCAAACGAGCATTGGCCTACTATTTGCAACAGACTAAATCACATAGATCATCTCCCCAGCTTTTTGTCTCCTTTGATCCTAACAAGTTGGGTCATCCTGTTTCCTAAAGGATGATTTCCAATTGGTTGGCTGCTTGCATCTCGTTTTGTTATGCTTAGGCTGTGCTGCAACTGGAGGGTCATGTCACAGCTCGTAAGGTTCGAGCTATGTCAGCTTCAGTGGCTTTTCTCCGCTCTGCCCCTATTGATGAAATCTGCAAAGCTGCTGCTTGGTTCAATCTTTCACCTCTCATTACTGTCTGGAATCCTATTCCAGATGGGGTGGACATTTTGGCCAAGAAGTATTATAAAATTTATTTTCCTAAAGGCCAACTCTCCCACCACCCCATTCTGGTTAGCTTGGAGGTCACCCACAAGTGAGAATATGATGCCTGTTTGCCTGGGTAAAGTTCTTAAAATTAACCTATACTTTAGCAGCTGTCCATACCAGGGCTCCGTGGATGACGTCACTCACATGTGAGAATATTTGCTTGCTGTCCCTGGATAACACTTGTTAGGATAAGTAACTGTGCTTTCTCAGCCTGCTGCTTTAACCATTAAGCTGCTCCTCCCCTCATCAAATAAGAAGTCTGTTTCTAATGACTTTTGAATGGACAGCAACAGGAAGATGAGAACTGAGGTAGTGAGTAGCTTGCAGAACAGGTTAAGTATTCAAACTTGTGGTTAAAATCGGTTTTTTTCCCCCATCTTTTTTTAGAATTTTTTGTATCCAATAGAGACAATGATCATCAAACATAGAAAACAGAGTTAAAGTTTAGACATACATTTTCATTGCACAATCCACCCATCCCCACCCACCCCCACCCTAGCCCCCTCTATGGGTCAAAATTCCGGGAACAAATGGAATGAAGATCAGCATCTTCTACCAACCCCCAGGGCAGTTCGAAGAAATTGATGGAGAAATGACGGATGAGATTAAACGCAATTGCAAGGGAGGCAACGCAGTTATCATGAGTGACTTCAATTATCCGGGGATAGACTGGAACCTAGGCAGTAGGGAGACCAAGTTCCTGGATACTGTAGGCCAGGGGTGGTAAAGTCCCTCCTTGAAGGCTGCAATCCAGTCGGGTTTTCAGGATTTCCCCAATGAATATGCATGAGATCTATTTGCATGCACTGCTTTCATTGTATGCTAATATATCTCATGCAAATTCATTGGGGAAATCCTGAAAACCCAACTGGATTGTGGCTCTCGAGGAGGGACTTTGACACCCCTGCTGTAGGCGATTGCTTCCTAGAACAACTTGTCAAGGAAAATATGAGAGGAAATGCAATTCTGGGCTTAATTCTAAATGGACTACAAGGACTGGCGCAAGGTGTAAAAGTAGAAGGAACGCTGGGAAACAGTGATCACAATATGATCCGCTTCAACCTGGACACAAGGGCAAAACATCGATCCAGAATGACGGCCAAGGCACTGAACTTCCGAAAAGGGAATTACGAAAAAGAGACTCATTGTGGGGAAGAAGATTAAGAAGAGGATAAGCACTGTAAAAACGCTATAGCAAGCAAGGTCACCGAGGCGTAACTATATATACCGTGTATCAACAAGGGATCCAATAGGAAAAATAACAAGGAACTGGCATGGCTCACTGTAACGGTGAAGGAAGCGATCAGAGATAAGAAGACTTCGTTTAAGGAATGTAAAAGGCAAAACCAGACAAACACTGGAAAAAGCACAAACAACATCACAGCAAGTGCCATTAGGCGGTAAGAGGAGTCAAAAGAGATTATGAGGAAAAAATAGCCAAAGAGGCAAAAAATTTCCAGCCGTTCTTTCGATATATTAAGGGGGAACGACCTGCGAAGGAAGCGGAGTTGGATGACCATGGAATAAAGGGAGTACTAAAGGAGGACAAAGCCATCACTGACAAACTGAACACATTTTTTGCGTCTGTATTTACCGAAGAGGATATACCGAGGGCAGATGTGAAAAGGCAGGAAGAACTACAATCAATAAATGCATGGATGAGGAGATGGTGTGAGGAAGAAGGGTTCCACTTCGTGAGGAACTGGACAACGTTCTGGGGCAAGAGCAAGCTCTACAGGAGAGATGGACTGCACCTGAGCGTGGCGGGAACAAGACTTCTAGCAAACAACGTCAAGAGAGGAATAGAACAGGCTTTAAACTAAGAGAAAGGGGAAAGCCGACAGTCGACCTAGCGTCGATGATTCGGAAGAAGGTATCCCGTGAAGATACTAAGGGGAAAAAAGGCAGGGAAGAAACAAGAGACAAATTACAGGAGTCAACTAACCCAGAAGAGGAGGTTAGAAAGATTGTAGCAAAAGAGAAGACACCAAAGACTGAAGCACAGGGAAAAGAAATGAAGACGACAAAATGCCAGGATCTAAACTGCATATATACTAATGCAAGGAGTTTAAGAAACAAAATGGGGGAGCTAGAAGCCATGGCCAATGCAGAGGACATAGACATCATTGGAATCTCTGAAACGTGGTGGAATGAGGAAAACAAATGGGATACAGCACTGCCGGGGTACAAGCTCTATCGCCGGGATAGGTCAGGTCAGAAAGGAGGAGGAATAGCCCTATACGTAAAAGAAAGCATACAATCGACAAGAATGGACACAGCGGAGATGATCAACAAACTGGAATCGCTATGGGTTAAAATACCGGGTAGGAAAGGGCATGAAATAAAGATGGGCCTATACTATCGTCCACCCGGGCAAACCGGAGATAGCGATAAAGAAATGGATGCCGAGATGAAGCGAGAATGCAAAAGTGGTTACACAGTTGTTATGGGAGACTTCAACTATCCTGGGATAGACTGGAGTCTTGGAAGCTCAAGATGCGCTAGGGAGACAGAATTCCTGGAGGCTATACAAGATTGCTTCATGGAGCAGCTTGTTAGAGAACCGACGAGAGGAAATGCCACTCTGGATTTAATCCTAAATGGACTAAGGGGACCTGCAAAGGAAGTGGAAGTAGTGGGACCGTTGGGAAACAGTGATCATAATATGATCAAGTTCAAGGTTGAAGTAGGCATACCGAACGGAAAGAGAACCATAGTGACATCTTTCAACTTCAGGAAAGGAAACTATGAAGCAATGAGGGAAATGGTAAGGAAGAAACTTAGGAACACTTCCAAAAAATGGCAAACAGTAGAACATGCCTGGTCTTTTTTCAAAGACACAGTGAGCGAGGCACAAAATCTGCACATCCCCAGATTCAGAAAGGGGTGCAAAAAGGGTCGAACAAAAGACCCAGTATGGATGACTAAAATAGTGAAGGAAGCGATAGGCAATAAGAAAAATTCATTCAGGGAATGGAAAAAGGACAAAACTGAAGGGAACCAGAAGGAGCACAGGAAGTATCAAAAAGAATGTCACCGTGTGGTTCGAAAAGCCAAAAGAGAGTATGAAGAGAGGCTAGCCAGGGAGGCACGAAATTTCAAACCGTTCTTCAGATATGTTAAAGGGAAACAGCCAGCTAGGGAGGAGGTAGGACCGCTGGACGAAGGAGACAGGAAGGGAGCGGTGAAGGAGGAGAAAGAAGTCGCAGAAAGACTCAACATGTTCTTCTCGTCTGTATTTACAAACGAAGACACAACCAACATACCGGAACCTGAACAAATATTCAATGGAAATCAAGCAGAAAAATTAACATCCATGGAAGTGAGCCTTGATGATGTACACAGGCAGATAGAAAAACTTAAAACTGACAAATCCCCGGGTCCGGACGGAATCCATCCCAGGGTTCTGAAGGAATTAAAGGAGGAGATAGCGGAACTACTGCAGCAAATTTGCAACCTATCCTTGAAAACAGGCATGATCCCGGAGGATTGGAAGATAGCCAATGTCACGCCCATCTTTAAAAAGGGATCAAGAGGTGACCCGGGAAACTACAGACCAGTGAGTTTGACTTCGGTTCCGGGGAAACTGACGGAAGCACTGATTAAAGAACACATCGATGAACATCTGGAAAGAAACGAACTTTTGAAAACAACCCAACATGGTTTCTGCAGGGGGAGATCGTGCCTAACGAACTTATTGCACTTCTTCGAAGGAATTAACAAACGGATGGACAGAGGAGACCCCATAGACATCATATACCTTGATTTCCAAAAAGCCTTTGACAAGGTGCCTCACGAACGTCTACTCCGGAAACTGAAGAACCATGGAGTGGACGGAGACGTACATAGATGGATCAGAAACTGGTTGGCGGGTAGGAAACAGAGGGTAGGGGTGAAGGGCCACTACTCGGACTGGATGGGGGTCACGAGTGGTGTTCCGCAGGGCTCAGGGCTCGGGCCGCTGCTATTTAATATATTCATAAATGATCTAGAAACAGGCACGAAGTGTGAGATAATAAAATTTGCGGACGATACAAAACTATTTAGTGGAGCTGGGACTAAAGAGGAATGCGAAGAATTGCAAAGGGACTTGAACAAATTGGGGGAATGGGCGGCGAGATGGCAGATGAAGTTCAACGTTGAGAAATGTAAAGTATTGCATGTTGGAAACAGAAACCCGAGGTACAACTATACGATGGGAGGGATATTATTGAATGAGAGCAACCAAGAAAGGGACTTGGGGGTAATGGTGGACATGACAATGAAGCCGACGGCACAGTGCGCAACAGCCGCTAAGAAAGCAAATAGAATGCTAGGCATAATCAAGAAGGGTATTACAACAAGGACAAAAGAAGTTATCCTGCCATTGTATCGGGCGATGGTGCGCCCGCATCTGGAATACTGCGTCCAATATTGGTCTCCGTACCTTAGGAAGGATATGGCGTTACTCGAGAGGGTTCAGAGGAGAGCGACACGCTTGATAAAAGGGATGGAAAACCTCTCATACGCTGAGAGATTGGAGAAACTGGGTCTCTTTTCCCTGGAGAAGAGGAGACTTAGAGGGGATATGATAGAGACTTATAAGATCATGAAGGGCATAGAGAGAGTAGAGAAGGACAGATTCTTCAAACTTTCGAAAAATAAAAGAACAAGAGGACACTTGGAAAAGTTGAAAGGGGACAGATTTAAAACGAATGCTAGGAAGTTCTTCTTTACCCAACGAGTGGTGGACACCTGGAATGCGCTTCCAGAGGGAGTAATAGGGCAGAGTACAGTACAGGGGTTTAAGAAAGGATTGGACAATTTCCTGCTGGAAAAGGGGATAGAGGGGTATAAATAGAGGATTACTGCACAGGTCCTGGACCTGTTGGGCCGCCGCGTGAGCGGACTGCTGGGCATGATGGACCTCAGGTCTGACCCAGCAGAGGCATTGCTTATGTTCTTATGTTCTTATGTTCTGACAGGCTATACGCAGGAAACGAAGACAGGAGACTGACAGGGTTGACGGTCAGTCTAGAAGAGGTATGCAGGCAGATTGATAGGCTTAAAACGATAAATCCCTGGGACTGGATGGCATCCATACCAGGGTAATCAAGGAACTGAAAGGGACTATAGCTGAACTGCTTCAACTAATAACCAATCTGTCGATCAAATCAGGAAGGATTCCGGAAGACTGGAAAGTGGCAAATGTTATGCCGATCTTCAAGAAAGGTTCAAGGGGAGATCCGGGAAACTACAGACCGGTGAGTCTGACCTCGGTACTGGGAAAGATGGTAGAGGCGCTGATAAAGGACTGCATCATTGATCACCTTGACAGACACAATCTGATGACCAGCCAGCATAGCTTCAGCAAAAGAAGATCTTGCTTGACGAATTTGCTGCACTTCGAGGGAGTAAACAGGCAGATAGACAAGAGTGACCCGGTCAACATTGTATAACTGGATTTTCAGAAGGCATGCAACAAGGTTCCGCATGAACGACTACTTTGAAAATTGCGAGCCATGGAATCGAGGGTGAAATACTCACGTGAATTAAAAACTGGCTGGTAGATAGGAAACAGAGAGTGGGGGTAAATGGACTGGAAAAGCGGCACAAGTGGAGTGCCGCAGGGTTCGGTGCTTGGACACGTGCTCTTCATCATATTTATAAACAATCTGGAAATTGGTACGACAAGTGAGGTGATTAAATTTGCAGATGATACAAAGTTATTTAGAGTAGTGAAGACGCAGGAGGATTGTGAAGACCTGCAACATGACATAAACACGCTGGAGAAATGGGCTGCGACATGGCAAATGAAGTTTAACATGGATAAGTGTAAGGTGATGCATTTCGGTAACAAAAATCTTATACATGAATACAGGAGGTCCAGTGCAGTACTTGGAGAGACCCCCCAGGAAAGAGACTTGGGAGTACTGGTCGACAAGTCAATGAAGCCTTCCGCACAATGCGTGGCAGCGGCAAAAAGTGCAAACAGAATGCTAGGAATGATTAAGAAGTTGATCACAAACAGATCAGAGAAGGTGGTTATGCGGCTGTACCGGGCCATGGTACGCCCTCACCTGGAATATTGCGTTCAGCACTAGTCGCCGTACATGAAGGACACAGTACTACTCAAAAGGGTCCAGAGAAGAGTGACTAAAATGGTTAAGGGGCTGGAGGAGTTGCCGTACAGCCAGAGATTAGAGAAACTGGGCCTCTTCTCCCTTGGCTAGGCTACTTCATAGACGGCGCCAGGTTGACATACGGCGCTTTTCGGAAAGAATTAAAGACCACTCTGTTCAAAAAATTTATTTCATAGCTAGACTTCCTCCCCCCCCTCTCAAAGATACCGCTCACCATACTGAATCCACTTTTTCCCCATTAACGGTACTTTGTATTCCGTATTCTCTGACTGTTCAATGATTCTTCATCATTTGTATTCTGTTATTCGCTGGCTTTCCAACCATTTCAGTGTAATATGTTAAAATTATATTGTAATCTATGTATATCATTCTTCTTGCCAATATGCACCATTGTAATCTCTGATCGCTCTGTGACCTCTTCTCTATCTTTATGTTGTAATTCGCTAACTGTACAGCTATTCTTCTCTGTGAACCGCCTAGAAGTCGCAAGATTAAGGCGGTATAGAAAAATAAAGTTATTATTATTATTATTATTGAAAAGAGGAGACTGAGAGGGGACATGATCGAAACAGTCAAGATAATGAAGGTAATAGACTGAGTAGATAGACAGGTTGTTCACCCTCTCCAAGGTAGAGAGAACAAGAGGGCACTCTCTAAAGTTAAAAGGGGATAGATTCCATACAAACGTAAGGAAGTTCTTCTTCACCCAGAGAGTGGTAGAAAACTGGAACGCTCTTCCAGAGGCTGTTATAGGGGAAAACACCCTCCAGGGATTCAAGACAAAGTTAGACAAGTTCCTGCTGAACCAGACGTATGCAGATAACGCTAGTCTCAGTTAGGGCACTGGTCTTTGGCCACCGCGTGAGCGGACTGCTGGGCATGATGGACCACTGGTCTGACCCAGCAGCGACAATTCTTATGTTCTTACCCTTCCTCACAGCCGTGTTCTCCATAAACAGTGTATTTCCTCCATTGCATATACACATCCCACACTTTATGAAAGTCTTGCACTCCCCCCCTCCTATGTGCCGTCATCTGAGATATCAGACAAACATAATCAAGCTTATGATACAATAAGGCCTGAGCAGGTGCCTCCAGTGTCTTCCAACAATTACCATCCTGGCGGTTGTAAAAATATGTATCACCAGTTGATATATCTCTCGTGGAATACCCTGTACAGGAAAGTTCAACAAACAGCTCTCAGCTCTTTTGGAATAGAAGAAAGAAGTACAAAGCTGAAGATTTATCATAACTTTAGTCCAAAAAGCAGCATTTTTGGGATATTCCTACCAGATATGCTTGAAAGAGCCCATCTGCCCACAGTTACGCCAACATTTTCCATCCCCAGATTTAAAAATGTTACATAATTTCAGAGGGGTATAATGCCATTGGTATAAAAGCTTATATCCATTCTCTACCAAAGGAGTGGACAAAGCCAAATGCAACAACCCTTTATATCCCCTATTCCACATGGGGGCAGAAAAAGATTTGTTAAAATCAGCTTTTAACCACATTAAGCATTTAGAAATCTAGTTTCCTCCATCCTCGGGTTTAGATAAAATGTGGGTTAGATTAGGATATGACTAAAAAGACTGGGTTTTCAAGGTCAGTATCATAGTCACTGCTGACTAGCAAATTTATACTTAAGTGTGGCAGCACAAATGACTGCCCTAAACCTAACTACAAGTTAGATTAAACTGGATATTCCCAGATTTAGCCAGCTTGTGTGGCTAAATATTTGGACCGATTTATTCAGAAGTTTATTGAATATCTACCCTTATGTCTTCCAATATTGTAGAATATTCAAAAACTCAAGCTATATATTTACCATAGATACTCACTATATTAGTCCTTCCCCTCAACTCCAGGGTCTTATCTCCACCTTCCTTTCCCCATCTGACTGCTATCACACTATCTCTTTCTGTGTTGCTCCAAAGGTACTCTGTCCTGGCACAGGGCCTTCAGCTCCCTATGTTTAAGTGCTGCCACACCAAACCGTCTTCTGACAGGAGCTACAGAGATGAAAGATGAAATGTTTTACTCCAGGAGGAGAGAGAGATGGAAATGGTTTAGGTTTATTAACCAACAAAACAAGGAAAATTAAGTAATGTTCAATCAATATCAAATACAAAATCATGAGAACAAAACTTGTATCAAGTGAATTTTTTACTAGACCTCAAACACCCAAGGCACTACTCATTATCTTCCTTCATGCCCTTGCTGGGGTGGTGTTTTCATCAGTGCCTTTCTGTTACTGCACTTTATGCACTTTACTATTTATTTATATAGAGCCTGTTTACAATCAACATATTAAAAATATATTTATGCACACGTCACGTTGCTAAGACCAATGATGAAAACACCACAAGTTTTGTTCTCACGATTTTGTATTAGGTTTATTAACGACATACTAGTTTTCAAGATAATCACAGTAGAGTGATGTACAATTTAATAAAAGGTAAAGAACACCTCTCTGTAAATAGGACAGTAGAGATTAAAGAATAAAAACGGGCCAAGCAAAGTGTGGCCAAATATTAAGTAGGTGGAGGCTATTCTCCTGGTGGTGACAGGAGAGTAGAAGAACAAGAACCCGAGCAGCAAACATACAAGGAGGATGCACTGAGCGGAGGACACGAACTATCTGACACCAAGGAAGAAGGATCCCATGGAGGGTACTCACAGGAGGAAGAAGCAGGATCCTAGAGGGAGAAGAAATGAGAACCACCAAGGACACTGATCTGTGACTGCAGTGGAGACTGAAAGAAGGGAAATCTGCAATCCTGGTGGGAGACTCGATCTTGAGACAGGTGGACAGTCACATAGCAGGAAGGAGAGAGGATCGGCTGGTGACCTGTCTCCCAGGAGCAAGAACGAAGGACATCACTGATAGAATTGAAAGGATCCTGGAAGGGGCAGAAACGGAAGAGACAGCAGTGATAGTCCACTTCGGGACAAATGATGTCGCCAGGAGAGACTACAGCAGGAAGGCACTCACTGAACAGTTCAAGATCTTGGGAAGGAAGCTGAAGATGAGGACTCAGAGGATAGCGTTTTCAGAGATCCTACCAGTACCGAGGGCTGATGTGAAGAGGCAGACGGAACTACAATCAATAAATGCATGGCTGAGGAGATGGTGTGAAGAAGAGGGATTTCACTTCGTGAGGAACTGGACAACGTTCTGGGGCAAGAACAAGCTCTACAGGAGAGATGGACTTCACCTGAGCATGGCGGGAACTAGACTACTAGCAAACAACGTCAAGAGAGGAAAAGAGCAAGCTTTAAACTGAGAGGAAGGGGAAAGCCGACAGTCGACCAGGTGTTGATGATTCGGAAGACAGTATCCCGAAAGGATACTGAGTGGGGAAAGTGCTGGGAAGACACCAACAACGTCAAACAAGCAACGAAATACCGAAGGAGACAGACACATCAGGAAAGGGATAGGAGGAATCTACTACATGGGGAAGACAATAAGGAACAGGAAGAAGGGAATGAACGTAAAGAAGAAACATACCACGTACCACAGGGGGAAGACAAGAGAGACAATAAGCAAAAGTCTGCAGAACGAGAAGGGGACGGGAAGAATAATGAATCGCAAGGTAAAATAATCAGACAACAAAACTATCGAGACTTAAACTGTATGTACGCTAATGCAAGAAGCCTGAAGAACAAAATGGGGGAACTAGAAATCGGGGCCAAAGATGAGAATCTAGACATCATAGTAATCATGGAAACATGGTGGAACGAGGACAACAAATGGGACACAGCACTACCAGGGTACAAGCTCTACTGAAGAGACAGGACACATCAGAAAGGAGGAGGAATAGCACTTTACGTAAGGGATACCATTCCATCGACCGGTGTGGACGCAGTAACAACAAATGGCCAACTGGAATCAATATGGGTTAAAATACCAGGAAGAAAGGGAACCGAGATAAAGATGGGACTGTACTACCGCCCACCCGGGCAAACAGAAGCAATGGATGAAGAACTGAGAGCTGAGTTGAGGCGAGAATGTAAAAACGCAAACACCATAGTTATAGGAGATTTCAACTACCCAGGGATAGACTGGAGCTAAGGAATCTCAAAATGTTCAAAGGAATTGGAGTTCCTAGAGGCTGTACGGGACTGCTACTTGGAACAGCTTGTCAAGGAACCAACGAGAGGGACAGCTATTCTGGATTTAATCCTCAACGGGCTGAGAGGACCTGCCCAAGAAGTGGAAGTAATGGGACCTTTAGAGAACAGTGACCACAACACGATCCAATTCAAAGTGGAACTAAGTATGCCAAAGGGGAGGAGAACCATTGTAACAACGTTCAACTTCAGGAAAAGGGAACTATGATGCCATGAGACAAATGGTAAAGAGAAAACTCAAGAACAGCTCCAGAAAGGCACAGATGGTGGACCAAGCCTGGACCTTATTCAAGGACACGGTGAATGAGGCACAAAACTGGTATATACCTAGATTTAGAAAAGGGTGCAGAAAGAATCAAGCAAAAGACCCAGCATGGTTAACCAAAGTAGGTGGTAGGGGATAAGAAAAAATCCTTCAGGACGTGGAAAAAGGATAAAACCGAGGAAAACTGGAAAGAGCATAGGAAGCACCAAAAAGAATGTCACCGCGTGGTCAGAACAGCAAAGAGAGAGTATGAAGAGAGACTAGCAAAGGAGGCACGGAACTTTAAACCCTTCTTTCGATATGTGAAAGGAAAGCAGCCGGTGAGGGAGGAGGTGGGCCCCCCTGGATGAGGGTGATAGGAAAGGAGTGGTAAAGGAGGAAAAGGAAGTAGCGGACAGATTAAACACGTTCTTCTCGTCGGTCTTCATGAAAGAGGACACATCCAATGTTCCGGAACTGGAAAAATTCTTCAAGGGGGACCAAGAGGAAAAGTTATCGTGCATGGAGGTAAGCCACGAAGACGTACTCAAGCAGATAGATAGGCTAAAAATTGACAAATCTCCGGGCCCGGACAGAATCCACCCAAGAATACTAAAAGAACTTAGAGATGAAATAGCGGAACTACTGCAGCAGATTTGCAACCTATCCTTGAAAACAGGGGTAATACCGGAAGACTGGAGGATAGCGAATGTTACACCTATCTTCAAGAAGGGATCCAGAGGCGACCCAGGGAATTATAGACCGGTTAGCTTAACCTCAGTTCCAGGGAAGATGGCCGAATCATTAATCAAGGACAGTATCAATGAGCATATAGAAAAAAATAAGCTGATGAGAGCAAGCCTGGAAGATCTTGCCAACGAACCTGCTGCACTTCTTTGAGGGGATAAGCGAACATTTGGACAAAGGATACCCCATAGACATAGTATACCTGGACTTCCAGAAAACCTTCGACAAGGTACCTCACGAGCGCCTACTAAGGAAACTGTGGAACCACGGGGTGGAAGGGGACATACACAGATGGATCAGAAACTGGCTGGCGAACAGGAAACAGAGGGTAGGAATAAAGGGACACTATTCTGAATGGAAAGGGGTCACGAGTGGTGTCCCACAAGGGTCAGTGCTGGGACCACTGCTATTCAATATATTTATTAATGACTTGGAAACAGGGACAAAGTTTGAAGTTTGCGGATGACACAAAACTCTCCGGCAAGGTTAGATCTGTAGAGGAATGTAAAGAACTTCAAAGGGACCTGAACAAACTGAGTGAGTGGGCAAATAAATGGCAGATGAGCTTCAATGTAGAGAAATGTAAAGTTATGCACATAGGGAAAGGGAACCTGATGTACAGTTACACGATGGGGGGGATAATATTGGGGGAAGGCAACCTAGAAAAGGACTTGGGGGTTTTGGTGGATAAAACAATGAAACCGGGAGCACAATGCGCAGCGGCCTCAAAAAAGGCGAAAGAATGTTGGGTATTATCAAAAAAGGTATCACTACCAGAACCAAGGAACTTATCCTCCCGCTATATAGGGCGATGGTGCGACCGCATCTGGAGTACTGCATTCAGTACTGGTCGCTGTACCTTAAGAAAGATATGGTGATACTCGAGAGGGTCCAGAGAAGAGCAACAAAAATGATAAGGGACATGGAAAACCTCTCATATGCTGAGAGGCTGGAGAAGCTGGGGCTCTTTTCCCTGGAAAAGCAGAGACTTAGAGGGGATATGATAGAAACTTATAAGATCATGAAGGGTATAGCGAAGGTAGAGAGGGACAGATTCTTCAGACTGGCAGGGGCAACAAAAACTAGAGGGCACTCAAAAAAATTGAAGGGAGATAGGTTCAGAACAAATGCTAGGAAGTTCTTCACTCAGAGAGTGGTGGACACCTGGAATGCGCTTCCAGAGGAGGTGGTAGAGCAGAGTACGACTTTGGGTTTCAAAAAGGGACTGGACGAGTTCCTGAAGGAAAAGGGGATCCAGGGGTACAATTAGAGGGTTACTATACAGTACAAAATGCTTTAGAGTAATAAATCACTACAGGTCATTGACCTGGGGGGCCGCCGCGGGAGCAGACTGCTGGGCATGATGGACCTATGGTCTGACTCGGCAGAAGCAATGCTTATGTGCTTATGCTTATGACACATATCAGACCCATCTTCACCAAAAGCCTCCCTGCACAAGCAAGTCTTGAGGGAGATTTAAACTTGGCAAAATATGGTTTTAGATGAAGAGATTTCAGAAGGCCATTCCAAAGAGATGGAGCTGCAAGTACTAGGGACCTGGATTGGCCACCGTGAGAACGGGTTACTAGGCTTGATGGACCATTGGTCTGCCCCAGTAAGGCTTTTCTTATGTTCTTATAAAAAATGGCACAATCTTTGGTGATAGCAAACTTTGCTTTGGGAATACTCAAATGGTTGACATTAAGATGTGTATGGTATATAGGGAATTAGAACGAAGATATGATGGAAAAGTATGAAGTACCTTGTGGGTAAGGGTTAAAAATTTATAGCGGATTCAAAAAACGATGGGAGGCCAGCGATGCTGAATGAAAAGTGGAATCACACAATCAAACTTAGTGGTGTGAGAAATGCTGGACTTGTATCTCAGCTCACATATAACAAGTTATAGATTTTGCAATCTATGTTATCTGTGTAAAAAATATTGCCCAAGATGTCTACAACCAATCAGACAAGCAAGTATGTCGCAAACAAATTCCTATTTGGGTTTGTCACTAATCCAGTGCAATTTGGTTTCCAAGTCTAAGGGTGGCTCTTCCACAGGTAATAAGTCTAGTACCAAAACATTTTAACTTTAAAATTAATCTGATTTAAGTTTAGTAGTCTTACCAGTTACTGGGTTATAATAAAAACTAGTCTTTAAGCCCGTTACATTAACGGGTGCTAGAATAGATGTGTCTGTCTGTCTGTGTTTCTTTATCTCTCTCTCTCCTTGGCCGCTGTCTGTATCCTTCTGTCTCCCCCTCCCCCTGAGAAAAGCTGTCTGCCCCCAGCACCCACCTCCCCCCCAAATGTCTCTCCATGGCCCTTTTCTGTCTTCACCCCCAGAGCAAAGCTGTCTGTCCCCTTTCCCTATCTCTCCATGGCCTCTTCTGTCTCCCCCAGCACACCCCTCCCCCAAAGCAGCCCCCTATCCCTCTCCCTGTCTCTCCATGGCCCCTTCTGTCTTTCCCCCAGAGCAAAGCTGTTTGCCCAAACACACCCCTCCCCCCAAAGCAGCCCCCTTTCCTTCTCCCGTTAACTCTCTCTCTGGCCCCCTTTCTCTGTCTGTCTTTCTGTCCCTCTCCCTGGCCCTGTGTCTTTCTTTCTTTCTGTCTCCCTCCCTCCCGCTGTCTGTCTGTCATTTTTCCCCATTTCCCTGTGCAGCAGCATTTCCATCCCACTTCCCTATGCAGCAGCAACAGCATTTCCCTCCTATCCCCCCCTTTCCTGTGTAGAAGCAGTAGCAGCATTTTCCCCCACTCCCCCTTTCCCTTTTCTTACCTTATCTTCCCTGCTCCGTTCGGCCCCTCCTCCTTCTTTTACTGCCGTTGTCGATCCGGCCTGCTCCTGACCCTCCCACCGCCGACAAAGCTCGGGACTCCAGCCGCATAGGCAGCACTTTAAACACACTGCTTCGTGGCCTTCTATTGGCGATTTCCTCTGCCGCGTCTGTCTCCGATGATGTAATCAGAGATGCGGCAGAGAAGGGCGCAATGCAGCGTGTTTAAAGTGCTGCCTACGCCGCTGGAGTCGGGAGGCGACGGAGAGGGCAGGGGGTGCTAGCGGCCGGCAGCGGTGGAGAGCAGGGAAGGGCGCCCATGCCACTTGTCTTGCCTCGCGTGAGGCCAGACCGTAAGCCGCGCATGCACACTTCCTATGTGCGCTACAGCTCATGGAAAACTGACACACGCATAGGAAGTGCGCATGCGCGGCTTACCGTTTTATTATATTAGATGAGGTTACAAATGATCCTCACTGTATACATAAGTAGATAAAGTGCTTAAGAAACTACATAGTACAGGAATGTGGGTGGGGGAGGGGGGAAGTGAAATTGATTTAGAGACTTCCTGAGACAAATTTTTGATAATAAAAAAGTGTATTGTACTTTCATTTTTGTGATGTCCTCTTGGGCTGAAGGTTTGATTTAGTTTTTTTTAATTTAGTTGCATTGGAGCATGTCAAATTTTTTTGAGAAATGGAAGATGTAACATGAAATAGAAGTTGCACATATGCCAGCCTATTTGTTTTACAGGAGTGCAGTCTGTTCTACTCCAAAAGGTTCTGTCTGCCCTGCGTTAATGAGAACATCGAGGCATTTCCATGGGAGATACATCAAGATCTGGATAGAAGGAAAGCACATGCAAAATCCCAGCACCGTAAAGGAACAGAGTCAAAAATGTAACATGCAAAAGAACAGTTATTGCCATCTTATAGAAAGCAAAAAATCTGATGTTTCTTGTTATATTAGACATTTTGGTGAATTGTAGGATCTTTACTACAGCTCAGGACTTTCATATCAATGACAACAATAAATGTGAAACCAGACTTATGTACTAAATTTGGAGTAAACTCTTTTTGCTTTGGGAATGTTTCTGCTAAAGTCTACTAAGGAGGAGAGTATGGCGCAGTGCTTAGAGCTACAGCCTCCACCCTGAGGTTGTGAGTTCAAATATCAATTGCACAAGTCACTTAATCCCACTGCCCCAAGTACATTAGATGGGGAAAATGCTTGAGTACCTGATTTGTAACCCATTCCCTTCTTTGGGAGGATGGGCTAAAAAACTGAATGACTATGGGAATAGTTAGGGTTACAAGATTTCTTAATTTAAAAAAGAGGACACGTGGTCCCGCCCCAACACAAACCTCATCTCTTTTCTGAGTGCGGGCCACATGTGAAGAGCCTCCAAGCATGTGCAGATGCAACATGATGATGTCACATGCATGCATGTGAAGTAATCACTTTGAATCCATGCATGCTTGGAGGCCTTCCAAAACCTGGAGATAAACTGCTGGGTTTTGGTGGAGTTTATCTGGACCCCTTAGACCTGCCCCAGGCCCACCCATCCCCACCCCAGCCATGCTGCCTGCTGCTGAAAAGCCATCCGGGGAAATCTGGTAACTCTAGGTTTTGGAAATCTGGACACCCGGACAGTCCTCTAAAAGGTTTTCCTGGATATCTGATAACCCTAGGTATATAGGAACTGTATCTCAAGCAGTCTCTTGCAGGTGAGCAGTTAGGTTTACTCAAAATATATTGCTTATATTTCTCAAGTGTTGTAACTTTATACCAGAAGTCTGCAACCCGTTTACAAACTTGTCAAAAATAGTTTGAGAGTTACAACCCTGCTAGCAATCTGGATACTTAGGTAAATTGCCTCCATCCCCCTCCCCCCATCTTGGTAGTCAAATGTCTCTAATTCTCCACTTCTCGCAGTCTCTTTCCTTATCCTCACCATCCTCTCAGTTCTTCCTTATTCCTCTCTCAAGTCCTTCCCTCCACACACATTCCTAGTGTTCTCTCGATTCTCTCCTCTTCCAGAAATCTTTCTCTCTCTCATCCTAGCAGATAGTGTTGCTCTTCCTGCATCCCTAGTATTCTTTCTCCTCTCATTTCCAGCAGTCACTCCTTTCTCCTTTCCTTATCCTTCAGCAATCTCTCGACTCAACTCTACTCTTTTAGTCCCGCTCAATCCCTTTGCTCCCAGTTTTCCCCCTTCTCTTTTCCCTGTAATCACAGTCAGTTAGCAGGTATGCTTTGTCCTCCCACACATCAGCAAAGATAATACTCTTCTAGTGCAATAGGCATATCAATCCTGAACTCTTGGGTAGTCAATCCCTTCCCACAAGATGGGTGCAAAGAGCCTCATTAGCACTTTCTTCACTTCGCCTCCGATCACTCTGGACTGTCCTGTACCTCCTCAGCTTGTCTTTCTACATGTGAGATGGTAGAAGCCTATCTGATCTTGAGTGTATTTTTCATTTCAGGTATTTTTCATCTGCTCGTGATGCTCTTCATTGGTATTGCAGAGGCTCCCTGCTTGGGACATCTCTGGTTGCGGGAGAGTTTAGATGCTGACATCATAAGTCTGAAGCCAAAGGGCAGACTGCTTTGCAGTGCACCCACTTGGCTGGCTTGCATTAAAAGTCTTGGAGCAAGACTCATCCCAGGTTTTCTACATAGAGGGTTTGAGTGGGTATGTGGAGGTTTTTTTTACCTGGATCAGGGCTGACTGCATTTCCTTCTCCCTCCTGCTGTGCATGTAGGTTCCGCTGAGGGTTGAGGTCTCCAGCCGGTTGGAGGATCAGAGTAACAGTCAGAAGAAGCAAAATTCAGTTACAGTTACTTTATTTGATATGCTGCAATTAATATAAAAAGTTAAACTAAAATGGTTTACAATTGTAAAAGCAGGGGTAAAATTTCTAAAATCGATAAAAACAAACAAGGTAAACATAACAAAACCAGCACAAGACGGTGAAGGGGAGAAGGTAAAATTTACAGTTTTGTATATTGTAGGGAAAAATAGAGAGGAGAACAACAAAAGGTAAAGTGAAAAAACAGTGTTAACCAATATAAAATAGCTATTAAAGGGTTGTACTAAATGCCATTTTAAAATAATAAGCCTTTAATTGTGACAAAGTTTTTGAATGATTTTTCTGCCCATAAATATAGTGGAAGAGAGCCATTGTAGGAGCCATTACCGAGAAATTAGAATCCCTATTAATATCCAAAAACATTTGCCTGAAAGATGGTAGTCAACAAGTTTTAATGGGAGGATCGGAGATTCCTTTGAGGGGAGTAGGGAATCGGGTAACTAGCCAAAAATGAAGAAAGACCAGAGATTGAATCTGGAAAGAGAGTACATTATACTTAAAGGGTATTCTGTAAGAAATTGGAAGTACAGTATATGTTCTGACTCAAGTAAAGATGTAATGTGATCATATTTAGATCGACAGTAAAACAAGTGAAGTGCAGTATTTTGCACAACTGAAGACGAAGTTGATATTGAGGAAGACCAATTAAAAGAGTTACAAAAATCAAGTTTGAAAAGTACCAAAGAATGCGGAGTGAATTATGGTTTAAGAGTGACCGAATGGAACAAAGCTTAAGAAGTTTTAAGAATAAGGAATAAATAATTCTGGAAATATGAAAGTGAAAGGATAAAGAATTGTCTTTAGTTACACCAACAATTTTAATGGACATGGAATATGGTAAAGTAGTACCTTTGATAAGGAAACATGGAGAGTTGATAAATATTTAGGGCTCCTTTTACGAAGGTGCGCTAGGGCCTTAACGCGCGGAATAGCGCACGTTAAATTGCTGCATACACTAGCAGCTACCGCCTCCTTTTGAGCAGGAGGTATCTTTTCGGCTAGCACGCACTATAGCGCGCGCTAATCCGTGGCGTGCGATAAAACTGTTAGCACACCTTTGTAAAAGGAGCCCTTAGTAGAAGAAAAAAAATCATAGTAGATATTTTCTGAGAATTTTCAACCTATACAGTAATATACAGTCAACAACCACCGCGTCTAGTTTATTAGAAATTAAGGAGTAATAATCAGGACACAGAATTAAGCAGATAAAGAAGCTGAATATCATCAGCATAAATGAAAAAAGTAAATCCAAGAGACTGAAGCAATAATGTGACTGGAGCAAAAAAAAATAATAAGCATGGGCCCAAGAACCGATCCCTGAGGAACTCCCAATTGAAGTTGAAACATAGAAACATGATGCAGGCCAAACGGCCCAACCAGTCTGCCAATCTGCAGTAACCATTATCTCCTCCTCTTTCTAAGAGATCCTACGTGTCTATCCCATGCTTTCTTGAATTCAGACTCAGTCTCCACCACCTCTTCCATGAGACTGTTCCATGCATCTACCACCCTTTCTGTAAAAAAGTATTTCCTTAGATTACTCCTAACTCTTAACTTCATCCTATGCCCTCTCATTGCAGTTTCCTTTCAAATGAAAGAGACTCGACTCATGCACATTTATATTATGTAGGTATTTAAATATATCTATCATATCACCGCGTTTCCTCCAAAGTATACATATTGAGATCTTTAAGTCTGTCCCCATACTCCTTATGACAAAAAACTCAATCACATTAAGGGGCCGAAATCCAAAACACAGGCTAAGTCGCGGGCCAGACCCCGCCCCCATAATAATACTAATTATAACACCATTTTTTCCATTCATTTTCATATACAGTATACACACACAATATAATCTTATTAACACATAATGGTAATAGTTAACCACAAAATTAAACTACACAAAACACACTGTATGCTTCTCAACATTCATTCCTACCAAAACATAGATAACCCCTATGCATATACGGGACCAAAAACTAAAAGTACTAATATATTAAAAAAACACCCTAAGATTCAAGATTCTGCATGCAGTACAACTCCCAGAGAAAAAGAAACAAATGTATTTCTTCCTGAGCAGTGCAAAAGATAGAATGCTCAAAATTAAAATGCTCAAAATTGACACAATTCAAACACTAACTTGAAAATATCATTCCCCCTACCTGTGTTGTCTCCCTCCCTCCATGCTGTGCCTCCCTCCAGCGGGTGTCTAACCTGGCCGGCTCCAACCTTGCTGTTTTATGCGGTCCGCAGTCAGATTCCCCCCTGGTGTCATCTTGTGGCCAGCTCCCTCCTCCTCACAGTCGTAGTATGCACGAAGCCACGTGCAGCCTGCACCTGATCGGGAAGCCTTCTCTCTGATGTCGAAACACTTCTGGATGAGATGTGGGATGCGCGAGGAGCCGCTACATGCGGAGGCGGAGGAGGAGAGAGCCGGCCACAAGGTAAAACTGGGAGCATCGGACAGCGGGCCACATAAAACGACCAGGAGGGCCGGATATGGCCTGCGGGCCTTGAGTTTGACACCTGTGCTCTAGACCATCCATTTTACATCTTTTTGAAGGTGCGGCCTCCAGAATTGTACACGATATTCTAAATGTCTTATACAGGAGCATCAATACCTCCTTTTTCCTACTGGCCATACCTCTCCCTATGCACCCTAGCATCCTTCTAGCTTTTTCAGCCACCTTTTCAACCTGTTTGGCTACCTTAAGATCATCACATACAATCACATCGAAATCCCACTCTTCTGTCATGAATATGCATGAGATCTATTTGCAAGCAATGCTTTCAATGCATATTCATTGGGGAAATCCTGAAAACCTGACTGGAATACAGCTCTCGAGGACTGGAGTTCCCTACCCCTGCTCTAGACTGTACCGTTCCCTCGGGTTTTTGCAACCCAAATGCATGACCTTGCATTTCTTAGCATTAAATTTTGGCTGTCGTAACATCAGAGGGAAGGCTTCCAGATGAGGCGTGGGACACTGTCTGCGGCTTTGTGCACTGTGTCAGTGAGGAAGAAGGAGCCGGCCCTAAGATAACACTGGGGGCGGCATAAAACGGCCAGGTGGGAGGAGGCCAGAAGGTAAGGCAAAGCATGGAGGGAGGGAGACAACAACAGTAAGAACATAAGAACATAAGAAGTTGCCTCCGCTGAGGCAGACCATAGGTCCATCCTGCCCAGCGGTCCGCTCCCGCGGCGGCCCATCAGGCCCATCGCCTGAGTAGTGGTCTATATCTATCTATACCCTTCAATCCCTTTTTCTTCTAGGAATCTATCCAAACTTTCTTTGAAACCATTTAATGTTTTCTTGTTTACAACAGCCTCTGGAAGCACGTTCCATGTATCCACCACCCTCTGAGTGAAAAAGAACTTCCTAGCGTTTGTTCTAAACCTGTCCCCTTTCAATTTCTCCGAGTGCCCCCTTGTACTTGTGGTGGTCCTTAATTTGAAAAATCTATCCCTGTCTACTTTCTCTATGCCCTTCAGGATCTTGAAGGTTTCTATCATGTCTCCTCTAAGTCTCCGCTTTTCCAGTGAGAAAAGTCCCAACTGCTTCAACCTGTCGGTATATGGGAGATTTTCCATTCCCTTTATCAGTTTAGTTGCTCTTCTCTGTACTCCCTCAAGTACTGCCATGTCCTTCTTGAGGTACGGCGACCAGTACTGGACACAGTACTCCAGATGCGGCCGCACCATTGCACGATACAGCGGCATGATGACTTCCTTCGTCCTGGTCGTAATACCCTTCTTAATGATACCCAACATTCTGTTAGCTTTCTTTGAGGCTGTAGCGCACTGCGCCGATGCCTTCAGTGTTGCGTCTACCATCACTCCCAGGTCTCTCTCCAGGTTACTGACCCCTAGCGGTGTTCCCCCCATTCTGTATGTGAACATCGGGTTCTTTTTCCCCACGTGCATGACCTTGCATTTCCCTACGTTGAAGCTCATTTGCCATTTTTCGGCCCACTTTTCCAGCTGCGTTAGATCCTTTTGGAGATTTTCGCAGTCTCCCCTGGTTTGAGCCCTGCTGTATAGTTTGGTGTCATCTGCAAATTTAATAACCTCGCACTTGGTTCCCGCCTCTAGGTCGTTTATGTAGATATTGAACAGGAGCGGTCCCAGCACCGACCCCTGCGGAACTCCGCTCGTGACCCCTTTCCAGTCTGAGTAATGGCCCTTTACGCCAACCCTCTGTTCCCTGTTCGCCAGCCAGTTTTTGATCCATCGGTGGATCACCCCTTGTACCCCGTGGTTCCATATCTTCTTAAGCAGCCTTTCGTGTGGTACCTTGTCGAAGGCTTTTTGGAAGTCAAGGTAAATGATATCTATAGATTCCCCTTTATCCACCTGGCTGTTTACCCCCTCGAAGAAGTGCAATAAGTTTGTGAGGCATGACCTACCCTTGCAGAAGCCATGCTGACTCGGTTTTAGCTGCTCATTTTTTTCGATGTGTTCACAGATGATGTCCTTAATCAGTGCCTCCATCATCTTTCCTGGGACTGAGGTCAGGCTCACTGGCCTGTAGTTTCCTGGGTCTCCCCTTGAGCCCTTCTTGAAGATGGGCGTGACATTTGCTATTTTCCAGTCCTTCGGGATCTCTCCGGTTTTTAAGGATAGGCTGTATATTTGTCGAAGTGGCTCCGCTATTTCGTTTTTTAGTTCCTTGAGTACCCTTGGGTGAATGCCGTCCGGACCTGGAGATTTGTCACTCTTTAGTCTGTCTATCTGCTTGAGTACATCTTCTTGGCTTACCTCTAAATTGACCAGTTTTACATCTTGGTCTCCTTTTCCGCTCTCTTCAGGTTCTGGGATGTTGGTTATATCTTCCCTCGTGAAAACTGACGTGAAGAACTCATTTAACCTGTCAGCTATTTCTTTCTCTTCCTTTACCACTCCCTTCCTGTCTCCATCATCCAATGGTCCCACTTCTTCTCTTGCCGGTTGCTTCCCCTTGACGTATCTGAAGAACGACTTGAAGTTTGTTGCTTCCTCTGCCAGTCTCTCTTCATATTCTCTTTTTGCTTTACTAACCGCTCGGTGACACTCTTTCTGGTGTTCTTTGTGCACTTTTTGGTTCTCCTCTGTTTTGTCTTTTTTCCACTTTCTGAACGATGCTTTCTTGTCGCTTATCGCCTTCTTCACTGCATTTGTTATCCACACTGGGTTTTTTGTTCTGTTTTTTTTGCACCCTTTCCTGAACTTGGGGATGCACAGGTTTTGCGCTTCGTGCACAGTTCCCTTGAGTAAGGTCCAGGCTTTTTCTACGGAATCCATCTTCCCTATGTTACCTTTGAGTTTTTTTCCCACCATTTCCCTCATGGCATCATAATTTCCTTTTTTGAAGTTGAGTGCTGTCGTTGTGGTTCTTTTCCCCTTTGATGATCCAATTTCTAGCCTGCACTGGATCGTGTTGTGATCACTGTTACCTAGCGGGGCTAATACTGTCACCTCCTTTGCTGGCCCCTCTAGTCCGTTGAAGATTAGGTCAAGAGTGGCGTCACCCCGTGTTGGTTCCTTGACCAGTTGCTCCATGAAGCAGTCCCTCATGACCTCTAGGAATTTGGTCTCCCTTGCGCAGTTTGAGTGCCCAATACTCCAGTCTATCCCTGGATAGTTGAAGTCCCCCATCACCATCACCTTTCCGCTTCTGCATACCTGCCTCAGTTCTGCCTCCAGGTCCTGGTCGATTTCTTCAGGTTGTCCTGGTGGGCGGTAGTACAGACCCATTTTAATGTCTGCCCCAGTTCCTACCTGTAGCTTAACCCATAGTGATTCCAAGCCATCCGCCTGAACTGTTGTTTCCATCCTGGTTGAGGGTATGGAGTCTTTTACGTACAGCGCTATTCCTCCACCCTTTTTATGTGCCCTGTCTCTCCTGTATAGTTTGTACCCTGGTATGGCCACATCCCATTGATTTTCTTCAGTCCACCATGTTTCTGTGACTCCAATTATGTCTAGGTCCTTTTTGCTAGCAGTGATTTCTAGTTCTCCCATTTTGGCCCTCAGGCTCCTAGCATTTGTGTACAGGCAGTTTAAGACCCAGTTTTTTGCCCTCTCTTTTTGTTCTCCTCGTGTTTTGGTATTCCTGCAGTCCTCCTCATGGTTTGCCAGCCCCCGAGTTTCATCCTCCTCCTGCTGCTGTGTGTCTGTGACGTCCTCAGCCTGTTTCCCTTGCACCACTTGTTCTTGTAATTTTCTCTCAGTTCTGGTCTCTATTTCACAAGGTCCTTGCTCCTCTGGCTCCTGTTGTTCCATGTTGGTGCCTCTTACGAGTTTATTTTTGAATTTAGTGTTTGTATTGTGTTAATTTTGAGAATTTACATCTGCTATCTGTATTTTGCACTGTTCAGGAAGAAATGCCTTTGTTTCTTTTGTACTGCATGTAGAGTCTTGCATCTTAATGTTTGTTTGTATATATTAGTACTTTTGGATTTTGGTCCCGTATTTGCATAGGGGTTATCTGTGTTCTGGTAGCAATGAATGTTAAGAAGCATACAGTGTACTTTGTGTAGTTTAATTTTGTGGTTAACCATTATGTGTTAATAAGATTATATTGTGTGTATATATGAAAAATGAATGGAAAAAAGTGTTACAATTAGTACTATTATGGGGGTGGGGTCTGGCCCACGACTTAGCCCAGTGTTCTTCAACCGCTGGTCCGCAGACCAGTACCAGTCCACAAAATAATTATTTTATTTCCGCCGTTCCATAGGTGTAAAAAGGTTGAACCCCTATGCAAATATGGGACCAAATCCCAAAAGTACTAATATATACAAACAAACCCTAAGATGCAAGACTTTGCATGCAGTACAACCCCAGAGAAAAAGAAACAAATATTTCTTCCTGAACAATACAAAATACAGACAACAGATGTAAATTCTCAAAATTGACACTATACAATCACTAAATTCAAAATAAAATCATTCCCCCTACCTCCATGCTGTGTCTTCTGTCCTGGCCGGCTCCCTCTTCCTCACTGACACAGTGCACAAAGCCGCGGGAGTGAGGAAGAACATTGTGCTAATAGATCTCATGCATATTCATTGGGGAAATCCTGAAAACCCAACTGGATTGTGGCCCTCAAGGACCGACATTTGACACCCATGCTTTAAGGGAAGTTTTTTTTGTTCTAATAGCCTCTTTCACTTCACCTTTTAACCACGCCAGTCCTCGATTCCTTTTCATTCCACCTTTCCTGATACGTGGAATACATCTGGTCTGGGCTTCCACAATGGTATTTTTAAATAACATCCACACCTTGTTTGCAGTCTTAACCTTTGCAACTGATCCTTTTAGCTTCTTTTTAACCATTTTCCTCATTTTATCATAGACACCCTTTCAAAAATTATTTGGGGGGGAAGGGCACAAAAACTAGCCAGTTCAATTTTATCCAGCCTGTAACCTGTTTTTAAACACAGCTGAGAAAGAAACAGGGGAAAGTGTGCATGCAGTCCCCCACTATTACTGTTTAGGATATTGGCTGTAAAAGTGCCATCTATTTTCTGTCGATTTTGTTCATAAACTGTCATCAGAATAGACCAGTTCTTGATAAACTGCTCAAGCCTGTCTACCACAGATTTCCATCTAACATTTTGTGGAAGCATTATCTTGATTCCACCCATTCTTTTCAGAGCTGCTGCTGCAAAATGATTGTTACAGAAGTATTTAGCAATTTCAATGACATTACCTCCCTTTTTACAAAAGCAGGCCAGTACGCTGAATGCTCTGCGCTGCTCCTGATGCTCATTGGAACTCTATGAGTGTTGGAAACAGTGCAGAGTATTCAGCGTGCCCGCCTGCACTAAAAACCGCTTCCATGGTTTTGTTAAAAAAAGGGGGAGGGGGTGTTAGTCTTTATTTCTGGGACACCAAAATCTTTGGCTAGGAGGTGCGGCAAATGAACACTGCAACCATACTTGTATGTTATTAGCTTGGTATTCTCTCCCTACTCTTCTAAATTTATTCTCACTTTAGATACATTTGCAGCATTGTCTGTGACTAAACTATACTAGACATTTGAATTCTTGTTCACATTTTATTATAGATCTTTCTGCTACTTTCTGTAAGTATTCTGCAGTATCTTATACCCTCAGCACAAGTCCTTGCCACTTACTTCATTGATAAAGTTCAGAAAATCAGAGAAACCTTTCCGACTAATGCTATGGCATGTCATACAGTAGATAACGTAGGTTCTCATAACTCAACTAATCTGTCCTACTCAAAATGCTCCTACTTCACCCTCCCTAGTTTGGAGGAGATACATAGATGCATCAACTTACTTAACTTAAAAGGGAATAGCACAGAGGTCATCCCCCCTCCTTTTAAAACGATTCTTTCCCATCTTCGGTCCCTACATTAAAGACCTGATTACTTCAAGTTTATCATCCGGTTCCCTACCTAAGACTTGGAAACAATCAATCATCCATCCAATCATCAAGGATCAAAACACTAGCACCCAGGATTTGTCCAACTACCATCCCATAGCAAATATACCGTTTTTGGCAAAACTTACCGAAAAAATAGTTTTCTAACAAATTTCAGATTTCGTAGAGAAAACTAACGTACTTCATCCCAATCAAACAGGTTTCTGCCATCATCATTCCACAGAACTTTCCCTGCTAGGTCTTACCACTAAAATACTATACCATCTTGATCATCACCAATCAGTACTGCTTATTTCTTTAGATCTTTCTTCCGCTTTCGATACTATAAACCATAGTTTATTTCTAATGCGACTCCAAGAAATCGGCATATCCGACCAGGTCATGGACTGGTTTGCTTCCTACTTTACAGATAGATCTTCAAAAGTCATCTTTAACAGCACATCTTCTGAACCCTTTTCCACTAAACACGGAATACCACAGGGATCTATTCTATCACCTTTGCTTTTTAACATCTTCCTAGCGCCCCTACTGACAGTTGGCCAATCCATTGGATTCACCACATTTGCATACGCGGACGACGTGCAATTAATTCACCCTATCGACCTTAATAACATAGATGAGGTTGCATCCATTAATCACAAATTAGGAATGATCAAAACTTGGTTAGACTCAAATAAATTGTCACTTAACATAAACAAATCAAAACTCATGATCTTTCCATTAAAAGAAGGAACATCACTCCAGGCTCCCCTGAAGTTTGATTCGCTCTCTATTAAAACTGTTCCAATGTTAAAATTATTAGGAGTCACCTTCGATTGTAAATTTTCTTACCACACTCACATTAGCACAGTTGTTCAGAAATGTTATTATCGCCTTAGAATGATTCGTTCTCTTGCAAAGTTGTTTGAACCGGCCTCTCTAAACACACTGATCTATTCTTTAGTAATCTCTTGTATTGACTACTGTAACGCCCTTTACAAGGGCATTACAAAAAAGGAAATCAGGCGGCTTCAAATTGTGCAAAATATTGCTATTAAGATTATTTGCGGGGCAAAGAAATATGATCACGTCTCACCTCTTTTGTTCAACACACATTGGTTACCAATCGAACATAGAGTCAGTTATAAAATCCTACTTCTATCATTCACAACAAAATCAAATAACCAACCCGATTTCATTAACAGACTTTTAATTCCTTATAATACATCAAAACCTCTTTGTTCGACGTCACAGAATCTCTTCACTATACCCTCTTTAAAAATGATTAACACATTGGGCTCTAATAACTTTGCCGTCACAGCCCCTACTCTTTGGAACTCGCTGCCTAATTATTTGCACTGAAAACTTTTTTGTTCCAAGACGCCTTTGGACAATAACTGTCCTTTTAAGGGCATATTTCAATGTTTTAATATTTTTTAATATTTCAAGGTCTTAACATTTCAATATTTTAATATTTGCATATTTTAAAAATTTCATAAATCTTACTCTTAAAATCTTTGAAAATTTCAATTATAAAGTAAACTGCTATCTTACCCAAGCCTACCGTACTTTCCTTTTATGTTTACCTTTTCTATAAAAACTGTAGTTCTTCCCCACTTCCCTATTGTTTGCATAGGTCCGTATGATTGTGTTTTCTTATATTTGGATTTTTCCAGAACCCCTTGTTTTTATAATGATGTACGTTTTTATTTTTATGTACTATTACATTGTAAACCGTTTAGATATTTGATTAAGCGGTCTAAAAATATCTTAATAAACTTGAAACTTGTATATACGTATTTCCTGAGTTATCAATTGTTTCTGCAAGAAAGACATTCCCTTCTTCTGTTGTTACACAAGCACATACAACAGGATCATTGTGGACATTACTCCACCCATCAAGACTTAGGTTAACAATTTTACACTCTAGACCTGTTGCATATTGCTCCATTTCTCTGCTATACACTTTATCAAGCAGTTTCCTTGCAACATCTGTTCTGCTGGGTGGACTGTCCTCGTATCAGTAACTGAACCATATTAATGAAGTGTGGGTTTTCAATCAGATGGAAAGAAGAGTCTGTCACATAAACAAACTGGGAAATTTTTTCATCAATTACCTCTTTTTCTAATTTGCTGATTTTTATCACAAACTTATCTATGGTGGTTCCTGGCTGATCAGATTTTTTTTCTTTCTTTTATATGATATACTATGGATATGTGATGTATATAATGTGACAAACACTATCCTGGCCAGATAACTCTGAAACTGTAGAACAGGAGGATGGTGATCTCAAAGGTGTGTTGTTTCCAGAATCCTTTAGGTTAATGATAGATTCCCCTAAACAAAAAGTCAATGCAATTATTTTATTATTGATATAATTTCTGTTTATTTAGTATTACAAATTGCCACTCGGTACTGCCCAAAAAAGGAATATTTGCTTGTTCCAACTCTTTATTTCTCCTTAACAACTATATAAAAATGATGGTAACATGCAGTAATAATAACAAATATAATTTTGTTCAAATAGGACAATTTCTAATAGCAGTCTTTACGAAATATGAAATCAAAACATTTACCAACCTGAAGATTCTCCCTCTTCAAAATGTTCCTTTTGTAATCTTCATCAAAGTACTTCTCGTGATGTTGTTTCATTTGGACCACCAGGCCTTGCATTTCTTTGTTGCCATGTTTCCGTTTTGCACACATATCTGCCTTACCCACAGATAGAGGAACTTCATTAAAATATTCCCAAATTGGGTCTCTTTTATGGTTTGCTGTCATGTTAAGTTTTATCCTCAGGCTATACACACAAAGATCCCAAGACTTATGGAGTATTCTGCTCAAAAAGTTTTACTTTTACTGCTTGTCCCTCCCTTTTCACACTTAGCTATTTGTGCAGATATATAAACTAAGCACTTAAGAGGTAAGGGGCTGATTCTGTGTACATCAATTTTCTAAGGAACAACTGTACATTTTCTCAACTCTTGTTTATCTGCAGAAACAAATTCACAGAACCAAGCATCTGAGATAATATCTTCTCAATAGAAAAATTGCCCATGATGTGAATGGATTAATGGAATTCATTTACCAATAAATTTAAACATTGCATGAATATATAGCATTATGCTAAATGAGTGTATTGCAAACTGTGTATCCTGGAGGATTTCAGGTGTGCCCTGAGATGCTAGCGAGGAGGAGAGGCACCAGCTGACTGCTTACAGGACGTGCCTCTCATGGTAAGAGGCACGTCCTGTAGTCAGTCAGCCAGTGCCTGTGCCTCTCCTCCTTCTCACTTCTTTTGCAGCACCCCCCATCGGTGGTAATAGGAAGTTCAGGGCCGTGGCTGGAGGACATCCATGCATGCACAGACATTGACATGATGATTGTGTCAACGTCTGCGCATTTCTGGGTGCTCGCAAGCCGTATTCCTGAGATTAGTGTGCCAGCAGCTTAAAATGTTTACAACACATTGTGCTAAATAATTAAAAACTAATCCTTATTTCAAGATGAATAACTTCTGGACTTTAATGTATCTTAAACAGAAAACTAGATACATTTTTCCTCAAAAAAAGCATTTTATTTTAAAAAGTTTAATTTAAATAAAAAAAATCTGAATTAAAATAAATCTAATTTTTAGAAAATCATTTATTTTTATCCACTCTGGTTTGCTCTTTGAAGTAGTATTTTTATCTGGCTATGAACCAGTGAAACTTAATACAAAGGAAGAGGGAGGGCAAGAGAAACATGATAGGGACCTTCCCAAAACACCAACCCAAATAGTTATATCACAAAATTAAACTATTTATTAAAGCCTATTGCAAATATCTATTGAGGTAGCTGTTCTACATTTGTACAAATTCAATGCGCAAATAAGATGGCTTTGAAACTTATCGGAAGAAAATGTTATTTGCCCTGAACCTGAAAGTTTTTGAAGGCATTTTTCTTCTAGAGTTTACAAGGCCTCACCTGATGAAGAAGGCTAGCACTTTCTTAAAGTCCTTACAATTATTAAATTGTTTATAGCTGATGCAGTAGAACTGAGAATATTAGATTTTTGGAGTGCTTGTTTACCAACAGCCTTTACTGAAGGAAGATGTTAAGTAAACAGGGCTTTACATAATTTAATTTAATACTTACCGTATTATATTGCACTACTACCAGCAGTACAGGATGCCCACAAAAACACTCCTTGATTTTAAATGGTTAGAAAATTAAAACTTATTGGAATACTTTTATAAATAAGATGACAGCAAATACAAGTCCCAAAAAGAACAGTTAGCAAGATCTTACACAATTGCTTGCACTTTCACCCTTATAAGCGGTATTACACTGCTCCCAAGGATAATGGCATCCCTGCAGCACACTAGCACCATTATGTAATTTAGCTTAATTTTGAAATTTTTCATGTAATCAACAGATACCATATGAAACTTTATGAGCTGATGAAACTGTAGCCTCAAAGGTGAAAGAATATTCCAACAAATTTTCATTTTGTAACCATTTAAAATCAAGGAGTGTTTTTGTGGGCACCCTGTATAACTACTGTCTAATGCTTTTACATTACAATCCAGTTTCCAGCCAGGAGAAGAGGCTACAAGGTTTTGGACAACATATAATCCCTTTTTCCAGGACAGCTAAGGGCACAATATTCAGCTAGTGGTATCAGTGTTTTGTTCACTGCCGCAGGCATTAAACCCAGAATTTGAATGCCGAACCATGTCTGAGCACTAGCATTGAATTTCCAGATTTCTGGAGCAAGCTAACACATAGACAGTTAAGTGTGATATTCGACACTTAACTATGTGCAAAAGATAAGACTGATTTTTATTCAGTTAACCTGGCTTAAGTGCTGAATATGAAGAGATTAGGTTCTTACCTTGATAATATCTTTTCCAGTAGATAGGGATGATATGCTGAACCATCTGTGCTTGCGAGCATACTGCAGAAGATGTCAATCACAGCTTTTCAACTCCTCCTCCTTCTACATGGTCTCTGCTGCCCCCTTCAGTTCATACCATATAATTAGTAGTAATGCCAAAGTCAGTGACAACCCTACAGAAGAAGGAGGAGTACAGGGTATCTGATTTGCTCAGATGAATGAAAAATAATCACTGAATGAACAGTAAAGTAGTTAAAACATTAACAACCCTCTGAGAGGAATAATGAATGTAAGAAAAAGCACAGTTACTTACCGTAACAGGTGTTATCCAGGGACAGGAGGCAGATATTCTTGACTGATGGGTGACGGCACCGACGGAGCCCCGGTACGGACAATTTTAGAGTGATTGCACTCTAAGAACTTTAGAAAGTTCTAGCTAGGCCGCACCGCGCGTGCGCGAGTGCCTTCCCGCCCGACAGAGGCGCGCGGTCCCCAGTTAGGATAAGTCAGCTAAGAAGCCAACCCGGGGAGGTGGGAGGGACGCAAGAATATCTGCCTGCTGTCCCTGGATAACACCTGTTACGGTAAGTAACTGTGCTTTATCCCAGGACAAGCAGGCAGCATATTCTTGACTGATGGGTGACCTCCAAGCTAACAAAAAGAGGGATGGAGGGAAGGTTGGCCATTAGGAAAATAAATTTTGTAAAACAGATTGGCCGAAGTGTCCATCCCGTCTGGAGAATGCATCCAGACAATAATGAGATGTAAAAGTATGAACTGAGGACCAAGTAGCAGCCTTGCAGATTTCCTCAATAGGAGTGGAACGGAGGAAAGCTACAGACGCTGCCATAGCTCTAATTTTGTGGCCCGTGACAGAACCTTCCAGTGTCAGGCCGGACTGAGCATAACAAAAAGAAACGCAAGCAGCAAGCCAATTGGACAGAGTGCGTTTAGATACAGGATGACCCAACTTGTTAGGATCAAATGACAAAAACAGTTGAGGAGATGATCTGTGAGGTTTGGTGCGATCAAGATAGTAAGCCAGAGCACGTTTACAATCCAAGGTATGCAAAGCCTGTTCACCTGGATTAGAATGAGGCTTTGGGAAAAAACCAGGTAGAACGATGGATTGGTTAAGATGAAATTCAGACACAACCTTAGGAAGGAACTTGGGATGTGTGCGGAGGACGACCTTATCATGGTGAAAAACAGTGAAAGGTGGATCCGCCACCAGTGCATGGAGCTCACTGACCCTCCTGGCAGAAGTGAGAGCTATTAGAAAGACCACTTTCCAAGTTAAAAATTTAAAATGCGTTGAGGCCAACGGCTCGAACGGAGGCTTCATCAACGCAGAAAGAACCACATTCAGATCCCATACAACAGGAGGGGCTTTAAGGGGTGGTTTCACATTGAAAAGGCCCTTCATGAACCTTGAAACTAAGGGATGAGCTGAGAGGGGTTTTCCATGAATCGGCTCATGAAAAGCTGCAATGGCACTAAGGTGGACCCTTATCGAAGAGGATTTAAGACCAGAGTCAGATAAGGACAATAAATAGTCCAACACCAGTCCCACTGCTGTAGATATGGGATTATGGTGATGTAACAGGCACCAGGAAGAAAATCGAGTCCACTTTTGTTGGTAACATTGAAGAGTAGACGGTTTCCTGGAGGCATCAATAATAGAACGGACAGGCTGAGAAAGGAGAGCATGAGCTGGAGTCAGCCCGAGAGATACCAAGCTGTCAGGTGCAGAGACTGTAAGTTGGGATGAAGCAGTGTTTGCTGATTCTGTGTAAGCAGTGAAGGAAACAGAGGAAGAGGTATGGGTTCCCTGGAACTGAGTTGAAGTAGAAGGGAAAACCAATGTTGTCTGGGCCACCGTGGAGCGATGAGAATCATGGTGGCTTGTTCCCTCTTGAGCTTGAATAAGGTGCGCAGCATGAGCGGAAGAGGAGGGAATGCATAAAGGAAGAGATTTGACCAATCTAGGAGAAATGCATCGGGTTCCAGACGGTGAGGAGAGTAAAGTCTGGAGCAAAACAGGGGCAGTTGATGGTTGTGGGGAGCTGCAAAAAGATCCACTTGAGGAGTGCCCCATTGAGAGAAAATGAACTGGAGAGTCGAGGGGTCGAGAGTCCATTCGTGAGGTTGAAGGATTCTGCTGAGATTGTCTGCTAAGCAATTCTGTTCCCCCTGGATGTAGACTGCCTTCAGGAATAGGTGACGAGCAGTCGCCCAGGTCCAAATCCTTTGAGCTTCCTGACATAAGGGACGGGATCCCGTCCCTCCCTGTTTGTTGATGTAGTACATTGCAACTTGGTTGTCTGTGCAAATGAGAAGAACCTGAGGAAAAAGGAGATGTTGGAAAGCTTTGAGGGCGTAAAACATTGCTCTGAGTTCCAGGAAATTGATGTGGTGTTTCTTTTCCTGGGTGGTCCAAAACCCCTGAGTTTGGAACTCGTTCAAGTGAGCTCCCCATGCATAGGGGGAGGAATCCGTGGTGATGACCAGTTGATGAGGAGGTAGATGGAACAGTAGACCTCTGGATAGATTTGATGATTTCAACCACCAAAGAAGCGACTGTCGAAGAGACGAGGTCACAGATATGTGTCGTGAACAAGGATCCGTCGCTTGTGACCACTGAGTCGCTAGGGTCCATTGAGGAGTACGCAGGTGGAGACGTGCGAAGGGAGTGACATGTACTGTGGAGGCCATGTGTCCCAAGAGCACCATCATGTGATTCGCAGAGATGGAAGGTTGCTGGAACACCTGCTGACAGAGATGAAGAATGGTGTGAAGGCGGTTTGGAGGAAGAAAAGCCCTCATCTGAACAGTGTCCAGAATGGCTCCAATGAATTGAAGTCGCTGAGTTGGAATGAGGTGCGACTTGGGTAGATTGATTTCGAACCCCAACAGTCGAAGGAAGTAAATGGTCTGATCGGTGGCTTTTTGAACGGACTGAGGAGAAGAAGCCTTGATGAGCCAGTCGTCCAGGTAAGGGAAGACTTGAAAGTTGTGGGAGCGGAGATAAGCTGCGACCACAATCAGACATTTGGTGAATACCCTGGGCGAGGAGGCTAGGCCGAAGGGTAGCACCTTGTATTGGTAATGATGTTGATTGACAAGAAAGCGAAGATATTGTCTGGACATCAGATGAATTGGAATGTGAGTATACGCCTCCTTGAGATCGAGGGAACATAGCCAGTCTTCCTGAGAAAGAAGAGGGTATAGGGTGGCAAGAGATAACATCTTGAACTTCTCCTTGACCAGACATTTGTTGAGATCCCTGAGATCTAAAATTGGTCTGAGATCTCCGGTCTTTTTGGGGACAAGAAAGTACCGGGAATAAAATCCCAGGCCTTGCTGGTCCAGAGGAACTGGTTCGATGGCATTGAGAAGAAGGAGGGATTGAACCTCCTGAGCGAGGAGGAGGGACTGAGCCTTGTTGGAAGCAGACTCTTTTGGCAGACTTAGAAGTGGAGGAGTCAGAAAATTTAGGGAGTAGCCGTGGGCGATGATAGCAAGTACCCACTGGTCGGAGGTGATTGCTTCCCAGCGAGATAGAAAAACTTGTAGTCGACCTCCTATGGGCTGAGGTAGAGGACATGAGGGAGGAAGACTGGCAATGTTCTGGAGAAAGGAGTCAAAAGGGCTGTGTCGACTTAGGTTGAGTAGCCGGTTTGACAGTAGGCTGCTGTTGTTGACGAGCCTGTTGCTGCTGCTGACGCTGTCTGCGAGGTTGAGGAGGATGAGGCTGAGCCGGTCGAGCAGAAAACCTCCTTTGATATGAAGATTGTTGCCTGAATGGACGAGGAGGAGGAGGTTTCTTCTTGTTTTTCAACAAGGTGTCCCACCTAGTTTCATGGGCGGAGAGCTTTTGTGTGGTGGTATCCATGGACTCCCCAAACAGCTCATCCCCTAGGCAAGGCGCATTGGCAAGCCGGTCCTGATGGTTTACGTCCAGTTCTGAGGCCCGCAGCCATGCCAACCTTCTCATTGCTACAGAGATAGCAGTAGCACGAGACGTCAGTTTAAAAGTATCATAAATAGAACGGACCATAAACTTCCTGAGTTGCAAAAGACTAGAGGTACATTGCTGAAAAGCAGGAAGCTTACGGTCCGGAATATACTTTTGAAAAGAGGTTACCTGTTGAATGAGATGCTTCAGGTAAAACGAAAAGTGGAATGCGTAATTACCTGAGCGGTTGGCCAGCATGGCATTTTTGTAAAGACGCTTTCCAAATTTGTCCATGGCCTTTCCTTCCCTGCCAGGAGGGACAGAGGCATACATACTGGCTCCTGCAGATTTCTTTAGGGTTGACTCTACCAACAGAGATTCATGGGGAAGTTGGTGTTTGTCAAATCCAGGTATTGGAATCACTTTATACAGAGATTCCAGTTTTCTTGGGGCTCCTGGGATTGTCAAAGGAGTTTCAAGATTTTTATAAAAAGTTTCCCTCAAGATGTCATGGAGGGGTAACTTTAAAAACTCTTTAGGAGGTTGGTCAAAATCCAAGGCATCCAAAAATGCCTTGGATTTTTTAGAGTCAGACTCTAAAAGAATAGACAGGGTGTCTGACATCTCCTTTAAAAATTTAGTGGAGGAGTGCTCTGGCTTAGCAGTAGTATCCTGCACCGATGGTTCCTCCTCATCAGATGTGTAATCCTCCTCGGTACCGAGGGGATCATCTGAATCGTCCCACAAGTCAGGGTCCCGTACCGATTGTAAACGGCCCTGGGAAAGTGGAGTCGATGTATCAGTATGTTTAGTCTTGCGTACCGATTTACCAGACCGAGTGGAGACGGTACCTGGAGAATGTAGAACGGTACGGGGTTCAGAGAACAGTACCGGCTCCGACACCGTAGGAGTAGCACGCCCTTTTGGTTCTGCTGACAGAACAGGCATGGACAAAGATTTTTGCGGTGCCGAAACAGTCGATGACAATAAAAGAGGCTGTTCGACAGACGGCACTGACGGCTCAGTCGGTACCGACACTGGAAGGTTCGGAGACAATAGAGCCGGGAGCAACTGTTGGAGTTGCTGCGTAAGCTGGACCTGGAGGATAGAGGCAATGCGCTCATCCAACGTTGGTCCCGATGGCACCGGTACCGGTTTTTTCTTGCTCGGTACCTTCGGTGCCGCTTGACGCTCGGGAGAAGTCGATGCCGATGACGAGGCAGAGACTTCAATGGGAGCGGAGCGTTTACGGGGCCGGCGCTCAGTCTGCAGGACTTGGCTCACTGCATGCTCGACTGGCGGGCCTAGAACAGTAGGGGAAGGCTTCTTAGCCGGCTTACCTACAGGAGTCGACACCGACGATGGATCTGGCGGTTTCGAGGTAGTCGGAGTTGATTTGGAGGAAGTTGTCGACGTCGATACCGGTGCAACTTCCATAGCGGTACCGAAAAGGATCCGCTGCTGAATTTGTCGATTTTTTAAAGTTCTTTTTTGTAAAGAACTACAGCGGGTGCAGGTTTCAGCCCTATGGTCCGGACCCAGACACTGGAGGCACCACTTGTGTGGGTCGGAAAGGGAGATAGGGCGTGCACACCGCTGACACTTTTTGAAACCCGGTGACGGGGGCATGAAGGGAAATACTGCTGTAGCAAAATCGAAGCCCGAGGCTTCGATGGTGCCAACAGGCCCCGCCGGGTCAGATTCGACAAAGAAATGAAAAAGAAAAAGATTTTTTTTTTTTTTTTTTTTACACAAAAGGTAAATCAGAAGGAAAGAAATAAAATATGAAGAAAAAAATACGTGCGAGCGGGAAGGCAAGTGAAATAGAAAAAAACTTCCAACAGCCGTTGGAAACACGCGTCTTCTTAGCTCCGCGGAATTAAGAAAACTGGGGACCGCGCGCCTCTGTCGGGCGGGAAGGCACTCGCGCACGCGCGGTGCGGCCTAGCTAGAACTTTCTAAAGTTCTTAGAGTGCAATCACTCTAAAATTGTCCGTACCGGGGCTCCGTCGGTGCCGTCACCCATCAGTCAAGAATATGCTGCCTGCTTGTCCTGGGATAATACAAGTTAAGCAAGAAACAAAAGCAGCCCAAACATTTATGGAGCTCAACCATTCTTCCTTTGTAATCTTATATACAGACTCTTCATAATCCAGTAGTCTGACTGATAATAAAATCTTAGCTATGGAGCTGACCATTAAGTTTCAGTCAGAAAGCAGGTGCATGAGATAAATTGCTGGATGGGTGGTTCAGTATACCATCCCTATCTACTGGAAAAGATATCAAGGTAAGAATCTAATCTTTTTCCAGTGCAATATGGATAGTATGTAGTATGGATGTACCTAAGCAGTCCTCAAAGTCTAGGGTGGAAGAAATGAGCCTGCATGTAGTACTGAGGACCCAAAAGCAGTATCCTCCAGTGCTGTAATGTCCACCCTGTAGAATTTGGTATAAGTATGAAAGGAGGACCAGATCACTGATCTACAAATCTCAAGAGGAATTGCTCTTGCTTCTGCCCAAGACAGGTGGCTATTTGCCTCAACCAATGTATGTAGAAGATATAGCTCTATGAATCCATCTAGAGATGGTGGCCTTGGAAGCGGGTCTGCCTCATCTCGCCTGATTGGTCAACATGAAAAGATGATACTGAAAGATGAAACTCATTGGTCTCCAGGTAACACAATAGGACTCTCCTGACGTCCAAAACCTTTAAGGCCTTGTCTGTCTTCTTGGACTCAATGAAGTGAAATGCTGGCAACCTAACCTATTGGTTGACATGAAACACTGAAACGACCTTCAGTAGATAGGAGGGAACCAAACACAAAGTTATTCCTGCTTCCATGATCCTGAAGAATGTCTGCACAACAGGGACTGCAATTCTGACACTTTCCTGGCAGATGTAATTGCTTCCAAGAAGATTGCTTTGACAGATCCATGAGGGAGGCTTCCTATAAGGGCTCAAACAGGGCTCTGTTGAGGCCCTCAAAAACTATATAAGGTCTGTTCAAAAAATTCCAGGATAGTTTGCATTGCATTGCATTCTTCTTCCAATCACCAATTAGCGCACACAAGATCCCTCACTTGATCAACATGATCATCATCAGTTGACATTGATGGTCTTCCAGTTCATGAATTGTCTTCCAATTCATGACCACTTTTAAAGCGTGAACACCATTCAAAACCCCTTCCATTACTCATGACATGTTCCCCATAAGCCATTTTCAACATTTCATAAGTATTTGTAGCAGTCTTACCCAATTTAAAACAGTGTAGCACTGCTTATTGAGGTCGTACATGATGAAAAATAGCCGATCACAAAAACACCTGTAGCTTGGAGATGAAAACAGATATCAACAAATGGAAAAAAGGAGGTTACTCATGAGATTTCAAGCTACTCAACGCTTGAGATGGTAAGTTCTTTTGAGATGCGCTAGGCAGCATTGAGTAGCTTGAAATCTCATGAGTAACCTCCTTTTTTCCATTTGTTGATATCTGTTTTCATCTCCAAGCTACAGGTGTTTTTGTGATCGGCTATTTTTCATCATGTACGACCTCAATAAGCAGTGCTACACTGTTTTAAATTGGGTAAGACTGCTACAAATACTTATGAAATGTTGAAAATGGCTTATGGGGAACATGTCATGAGTAATGGAAGGGGTTTTGAATGGTGTTCACGCTTCAAAAGTGGTCATGAATTGGAAGACAATTCATGAACTGGAAGACCATCAATGTCAACTGATGATGATCATGTTGATTAAGTGAGGGATCTTGTGTGCGCTAATTGGTGATTGGAAGAGGAATGCAACATCTTCATTTGTTCATGCCACAACATTCTAACAGAAGTTGGGGATGTCTCACATGGCAGCAAAATTTGTTCCGCGGTTGATGACTGATGACCAGAAGAACAATCGTGTCATGATCTGTCAGAATCTTCTTGAGCAGGCAAATGAAGAAGAAACATTTCTTGATAAAGTGATAACTGGTGATGAGACATGGGTCTACGGTTATGACGTGGAAACCAAAGCTCAATCATCTCAATGGAGAATCAAAACATCGCCAAGACCAATAAAAGCTTGGCAAGTTTAATCAAACGTCAAAGTGATGTTAACAGGTTTTTTTGACAAACTATCAACCAAAATTACTATCTGAAAGTGTTGAAATGACTCCATGAGAAAATCAGGAGGAAGTGGCCCAAACTTTGGAGGGAACAGTTGTGGTTCCTGCATTATGCACCTGCTCAAACCACCATCATAATTCTCGAATTTTGCACAAAAATGCGATGACAGTTCTTCCCCAGCCACCTTGCTATCCTGACTTGGCCCCTGCTGACTTCTTGTTTCCTAAATTTAAATCCACACTGAAAGGAAAGCAATTCAACACCATCGAAGACAAAGCAAAATTTGACGCAGCAACTTTTGGTGATTCCTGAAGATGCATTTAAGGGCTGCTTCTAGAAGTGGAAACGGTGTTGGGGAAAAGTGTATATTTAGGGAAAGGGATTCAATGGAATAAGTTGTAAGATTGTTTAATAAATTTTTATAAAATCAGTCCTGGAACGTTTTGAACAGACCTCATATTTATTCATTGTTTTCTATAGTGTTATCCCAGGTGAGCTCAGAATGGTTTGCATGAATTTATTCAGGTACTCAAGCATTTTTCCTGTTTGTCCTGGTGGGATTACAATCTATCTAATGTACCTGGGGCAATGGAGGGGGGAGATTAAGTGACTTGCCCAGGGTCACAAGAAACATCATACTGAGGCTGTAGCTTTAACAACTACAAGTCTCAAATCTTGGGCCATAGTCTTAGGGTACCCTTCAAGAACCTATGTTCGGATAGGCTGTTAGAGAAGTTCTTCTCTAGGCCCTGGAAGCAAGAGGGCCCTGCTCCTTGAACTCTAAGGGACGCCACTGCCAATTCCTTATCAAGGCTCTCTTGGAGAAATGCCAGGACCGATGAGATTAGGGCATTGCCTGGCTCTAACTTATATCTGCTGCACCGGTGCTGAAACATCCCCCAAGCTTTAGCATATGCTGAAACCACTGTTGGCTTTTTGGCTCTAAGGAGAGTAGCAATGACTAATTCTGAGTATCCTTTTTGGACTAGCCATGCCATAAGACCTAAGTGTCCCGAATCTTCTAGGGCAATCAGCCCCTGTGAGAGCAAGTCTGGATGCACCTGGATTTTAAGTCTTTGCTCATTTTATAGTTGTACAAGATCTGGGTACCACAGGCGCCTGGGCCAATGTGGTGATACAAGAACTACTGTTCCCTTGTAATGTGCTATTCAGCGGATCACCTGCACTATCATGGGTCGGGGAAAACAATATAGTAGCCTGTTCTCTTGCCATTGTTGAACCAGGGCATCTAACCCTGCATTTTCAGGTTCATATCTTCGGCTAAAGAACCGATTCACTTTTCTGTTCTTTGCAGTTGCCATGAGGTTGAACATCAGATGACCCTATTTTCTCACAATGGCCTGGAACACTTTGAGGAACAATGACCACTTTCCCGGGTCTGTCTGCCGAGATAATCCTCTTGAACATTGTCCATTCCAGCCATATGCGCTGCAGAGATCTGCAGGTGTGTTTCTGCCCAAAACATAGAAACATGATGGCACATAAAAGCCAAATGGCCCATCCAGTTTGCCCATCTGCAGTAACCATTATCTCTTCTACTCTCTAAGAGATCCCACATGCTTATCCCAGGCTTTCTTGAATTCAGACATAGTCTTTGTCTCCACCACCTCTTCTGGGAGACTGTTTCATGCATCTACCACCCTTTCTGTAAAAAAGTATTTCCTTAGATTACTCCTTAGCCAATCACCTCTTAACTTCATCCTATGCACTCTCATTCCAGAGCTTCCTTTCAAATGAGACTCAACTCGTGCATTTACGCCAAGTAGGTATTTAAATGTCTCTATCATATCTCCCCTCTCCCGCCTTTCCTCCAAAGTATACAGATTGAGATCTTTAAGTCTGTCTCCATATGCCTTAAGACGAAGAACACGCACCATTTTAGAAGCCTTCCTCTGGACTGACTCCATCCTTTTTATATCTTTTTGAAGGTGCGGTCTCCAGAATTGCACACAATATTCTAAATGAGGTCTTTCCAGAGTCTTATACAGGGGCATCAATACCTCCTTTTTCCTCCTGCTTTCACCTCCTGCCAGAATGGAGTGCTCCTGGTGCCTCTCTGCCTGTTGACATAGGCCACTGCTGGCATTGTCAGAGAAGACTGACTGCCTTGCCTTCAGCAAAGACTAAAGTTGGTGCAGCGCCAGATGAACTGCTCGTAGTTCCAGCCTGTTGATAGACCACTTACACTGCAGCAGAGTCCATTGTCCTTGAACTGGGTGACCATTGCAATGAGCCCCCCCAGCCGAACAAGGAGGCACCTCCAATGTCTCCTTAGCCCTTCACGTGCTGAGTGGCACGAGGCACAAAGGTGCTCTTCCGGCATCTATCCAGTGTAAATTTGACATGAATTAGGGATAAAAGAGCCTGAGGACTCCATCCCTGCAAGTTTTGAGGCAAAAAGAGTTTTGAAGGTCCTGGAGAACTTTGTAAAAAAAAAAAAAAAAAAGAAATCCAAGATGGCCACCATGGCAGTATTTTAGTGCCAAAAAGGCTCAAAAACAGCTTAATAAAAAAACTCAGAAGAAAGGGCTTTAGAGGTGGGGAACCCTAAAGGAAGGTCTAGAGACCATTAAAATCAGCTTTTTCAGATCCCCATGATTTAACAGCCTTACTCACTGTGAGCTGTACTTTGGATGTGCTGCAGCCTGTCTCAGCTCTAAAAGTAGCTGGATCTGGGAGAAGAAATCACTGCCTCAATGGAATTGTCCTCCAAATGCTGAAATCTTCAGGCTACTAGTCAGACCGAAGTCTGACTGATCCTCAACCTCCACGGACCCACAGGAAGTGAAAGAACCCCACTGAACCCTCTATGGATGCGTAACAGCTTGCACTCAAGCCCCTGTGACCCAGTAGACGAGCAAAGCCTTCTAGGGGACTGAACCCAAAGCTCCACAATGGTTTCTGCAGGCTAGTCAACAGGTACCACAGAGGGATTGGCCTGTCAGTTGCAGACCTCAGTCTGATTCTCCTCTATGCAGTCAGCTTTCCTTCCAATCTGGAGAGCTCTGAGCACAGAAAACTGCCAAAAACCATGAAAAACCAACAAAAAAATAAAGAAATATACAGAGTAGATCAGAAAGAATCCTTCTGGCTCACGTGTAGAAGGAAAAACTGAAGGGGGTAGCAGAGCCCTCTGGTGAAGGAAGAGCTGAAAAGCTGGAGTGGATTCCTTCTGCATAACTTGCGAGCGTAGGGAGAATACCCTATAGTCCAGAATGGCATACCTATTGCACTATAATATGGATTTAGACATTTATGCTATATACATGTCTAAATGCTAGTTTATTCATATCTAATATCTGACTAGCAGCTTCAAAATACCTCAGTAGATGGTATTAAGTGCATGTTTTATCTACAATGCAATTAACACATAAGTGTATTATTTCTGTGTTATTTGTTTGTGACGATATTGGTCACACTCCTGCAGTTCATGGAAACTTTGCAATTACTGCATATTAATTTTGGCCATTAATGTGCGCTAACTGCAAAATTTTAATGAAAGATTAGGTTCTTACCTTTACTAATCTTCTTTCTTGTAAATCCACACTTTATTCCGGGACCAGTGGGTTATTTCCCTACACCCACCAGGACTTTGTAGGAAACCTCAAACTTCAGATGCTTAAACTCCTCCCCCTCTTACTTCACCACTGTTTCTGTGAACATCAGTTAGTCTTAAAGAAGCCAAGAACTTCTGTAGAGGATAAGAAGAAGAGAGAAAGGGGAATGGGGACATTCCCCAATAAATAAGTCATATCAACAAATGCAAAAATGAAAAATGAGAGAACAGGTCATAAAGCATTAGAAACCTAAAAAAGTGCTACAAGAAGACAGTCTGCATTGTCAGAAGAGGGCGCCTAAACAAGGAACTCTCCAAAACTAAGTGCTAAATATTACATTACATTAGGGACTTCTATTCCGCCTATACCTTGCAGTTCAAGGTGGATTACAAAAGAGCTACCTGGACATTTCCAGTGAAGTTACAACAGTTTTGTGGGGGTTTTTTGGGGGTTTTTTTTGTTACAAGGGAGGAGAGGTACCTGGATTAATTCTGGAAGAACTTGCAAATTGGATATTAAATTGACAGTATGTTACTGTGTGATATAACACACTCTTATAAAGGCTGGTCAGAAAACAGAAATCCAGCTTACCAATATATGTAAAGGCAGAAAATTGGCAACTCAGCAAGGCATAGGGCAGACTCTCGGAATAAAGTGTGGATTTACAAGAAAGAAGATTAGCAAAGGTAAGAACCTAATATTTCATTGTTGCCCAATCTCGCTTTATTCTGGGACCCGTGGGATGTAACAAAGCAGTCCCAAAAATTCAGGGTTGGTCTGATGAGCCTGCTGCCAACACAGAGGCACCAAAAGCCGCATCATGCCACATTGAACCTGTAAAACTTGGTGAATATATGCAAGGAGGACCAGGGAGCAGCCCTGCAAATCTCATCCAGAGAAACAGCTGACGACTCTTCCCAAGAGGATGAAACACCTCTAGTAGAATGAGCCCACACCATGAGGGGGAGGGGGGCTTCTTTCTGGCTGCCACATAAGCTGCGGAAATGGCCATTCAGATCCACTTGGAAATGGTGGCCTTAGAAGCTGGCCTACCCTTGCAAGCAGGACCCACTAGAACAAACAGGTGGTTAGTGAGGCGAAACTCATTGGTGACCTCCAAGTACCGCAACAAGATCCTGCGTACATCCAAGGACCACAACACCCAGTCCTGCTCCCTCAAACCAGAGGAAGCAAAAGCAGGAAGGTGGACTTCCTGATTCACATGGAAAGTGGAAACCACTTTGGGAAGAAAGGAAGGAACAGTGCGCGCAACATCACACACTGGAATCCGTAATACGCAAAAAAGGATCCCGGCAGGAAAGAGCCTGAAGATTCGAAACCATATGGGCTGAGGTAATAGCCACCAGGAAGACTGTGAGATCCATAAGAGCTGCTTGCTCCAGAGGCTGATAGGCAGATGAGCCAAAGAACGGAGAACCAGGTTAAAATTCCAAGTTGGACAGGGAAGTTGCAATGGAGATTGAAGCTGCAGAGCACCTTGCAGAAAATGAGCCACATCTGGATGAGTTTCCAAGGCGCCTCTCAGAGGAGGGGGGCTCATACACGAAAGGCTGGCAATTTGCGCCCGGAGCAATGCTACCACTAGGCCATTCTTCAGGCCATCTTACAGGAACTCCAGGACCCAAGGGACTGATGGAGCAGCTGGGTCCATCTGTTGCAGGCTGCACCAGGCCTGATAACATCTTCATGCCTTCACATAGGCAGCCACTGTGGATTTCCTTTTGCTGTGTAGCAATCACAGTTGAAGATTAGCCCCGGCTAGTCAAGGTCACGCACTCAAGAGCCATGTCATAAGACCAAAGCGATCTGGATCCTGCATTGCGATCAAACCCTGTGTGAGGAGGTGAAAATAACAAGGTAGCTGAAGCCCCTGATCCTACTGAAGCCGAACCAAGTTGGCATACCAAAGCCACCTTGCTCAATTGGGTGTGACCAGGATCACTGGACCTCCATGGGCCACTATCCATCTCAATTCACACAGTATCATGGGCTAAGTAGGGAAGATATATAGTAGACCCTCCCGTGGCCAGGGCTGCACCAGCGTGTCTAGGTTTTCGCTGCTGGCCTCATGATGGTGACTAAACAACCAATCTGCTTTCTTGTTGGCCATAGTCACCATGAGATTGAACATAGGACACTCCCGCTGATCTTCTATGCAATTGAACACTCTTTGAAACAGAGACCACTCTCCGGAATCTTGAGAAAATCTGCTTGAATGTTGTCCACTTCTTCCACATGCGCCGCTGACAGTGTCACAAGATGTCTTTCTGCTCACCATGTGAGGTAAATGTAAAGCCCCTTAACATGATTGTGTACTTACAGTTACCCTGTGGTAAACTGCATTTTAAGTGCTTTAATGCAGTTTAGTTAAAGGGTCCCAATGTTAACCCCATGTATCTTTACAAAAAATGCTGTTGTATGGAGAGAAATACTGTATTATAATAATTAAAAAAAAATTAATACAGAAACAGAAGATCCTTAGTTGCAAAGATGTAAATGTGAAACTTAAGATTCAAATATAGTTTGTGGTATTATGAGAAGAGTAAAACATTATTATTCAGATAGAATTTGGACAACATGTGGTACAGAATCCAAAGAAGAGAAAGGTCTACATTTGTCGACTAGAAGTTCTACAGACACCTGCTTCAGTGCTCTACCCACCAAATTGTTTTGAGAAAACGAAGCCCAAAATTCCTCAAGGTTAATAGCATATTCCTTCTAAATGGAGATCAAGAAATAATGATGGGAACAAAATGAAATACCATACAGTGGAACTTCGGATTGCGAGTAACGCAATTTGCGAGTATTTTGCAAGACGAGCAAAACACTCAGCAAACTTTTGTCTCGCAAACCGAGCACCGCCCCGATAAACGAGCTCTCAGCAATGGTGGGTACCTGCCTGTGGGTGCAGCAGCGCTTTCAGCATGGTGGCTTCCTTCCCTCGGGGTCCCTGTGTGGCTGTCCTCCTGCTTCAGCTAATGCCTCTGCTGTCTGTCAGTGGCTCCCGATCCAAGCCGGCCGCCATCCTGTGCAAGCATGCACACGACTGCTCCTCTCCTGAGCCAAGCCAGCCGCTGCCCCGACAACATGCTCACCACGTACAAGCATGCAGGACGTACTGCGTGCTTGTACGTGGTGAGCGTGTTGTCGGGGCAGCGGCTGGCTTGGCTCAGGAGAGGAGCGGTCGTGCGCATGCTCGCACAGGATGGCGGCCGGCTAGGATCGGGAGCCAGGAGGCGCTGACAGACGGCAGAGGCATCGGCCGAAGTGGGAGGGCAGCCGCACAGAGATCTCAAGGGAAGGAAGCCACCACGCTGAAAGCGCTGCAGCACCCACAGGCAGGTACTAGCCCCTGGGCCACCATAGCAAACCTTGGTTGTGGAACGAATTGTTTGAGTTTACATTGTGGCCTATGGGGAACTTTGCTTTGATATACGAGTGCTTTGGCTTACGAGCATGCTTCTGGAATGAATTATGCTTATAAACCAAGGTACCACTGTACTTGAAACAATACATAAAGCTTTTTTTTTAGTATGTCTCAAATATAAAAGTCTTCTTATACAGTGCTAACACGCAGCGCTAGCAAATGATCAATAGGTTTCATGAATTCCAGTGCAGCCAAAGAATGTGCATTAGTGCTATATGACGTACACAGATGGATCAGGAATTGGTTGGCGGGTAGGAAGCAGAGGGTAGGAGTGAAGGGCTACTACTCGGACTGGAGGAGGGTCACGAGTGGTGTTCCGCAGGGGTCGGTGCTCGGACCGCTGCTATTCAATATATTTATAAATGATCTAGAAACAGGGACGAAGTGCGAAAGAATAAAATTCACAGACAACACCAAACTATTTAGTGGTGCTTGGACTAAAGAGGATTGCCAAGAATTACAAAGGGACCTGAACAAACTAGGGGAGTGGGCGACAAGATGGCAGATAAAGTTCAATGTAGAGAAATGTAAAGTATTGCATGTAGGAAGCAGAAACCCGAAGTACAGCTATACGATGGGAGGGATGTTATTGAGTGAGAGTACCCAAGAAAGGGACTTGGGCGTAATGGTGGACAAGACAATGAAGCTGACGGCACAGTGCGCAGCGGCCGCTAAGAGAGCAAATAGAATGATAGGTATAATCAAGAGGGGTGTTACAACCAGAACAAAATAAGTTATTCTGCCGTTGTATCGAGCGATGGTGCGTCCGCATCTGGAGTACTGCGTCCAATATTGGTCGCCGTACCTTAAGAAGGATATGGCGATACTCGAGAGGGTTCAGAGGAGAGCGACATGTTGGATAAAAGGTATGGAAAACCTTTCATACACTGAGAGATTGGAGAAACTGGGGCTCTTTTCCCTGAAGAGGAGACTTAGAGGGGATATGATAGAGACTTACAAGATCATGAAGGGCACAGAGAAAGTGGAGAGGAACAGATTCTTCAAACTTTTGAAAACTACAAGAACGAGAGGGCATTCGGAAAAGTTGAAAGGGGACAAATTCAAAACCAATGCTAGGAAGTTTTTTTTCACCCAACGGGTGGTGGACACCTGGAATGCGCTTCCAGAGGGCGTGATAGGACAGAGTACGGTATTGGGGTTCAAGAAGGGATTGGACAATTTTCTGAAGGAAAAGGGAATAGAGGGCTATAGATAGAGGATTACTACACAGGTCCTGGACCTGTTGGGCCACCGCGTGAGCGGACTGCTGGGCACGATGGACCTCTGGTCTAACCCAGCAGAGGCACTGCTTATGTTCTTATGTTAAGTTTTTATGATAAACTGGCCTAAAGAAATTGTTCACTTGACTAAAGTGCTTATATTACAAGCGCCAATTGTATGTTGGACATGCATAAACTGGCACTTAAACATTTATCTTGCATTGTTAATATCTATGTTCTGATTTTACAAATCCTGGATGTAGCAAATCTAAAACTAAAGAACATGCAAATGACAAAGGGTGGTAGTCTGGGCATGTTTTATGTGGGGCTAACTAAGGTAGGCCTAAAAATGAAAGCTTATTTTCTATTTCCATAGAGGATTGAATGTCTATGCCCTAACAGACCTATGTCTGGATTTACACCTGCTACTTAAGATGGGTAGGTTTCAGAAAAGTGCTCCTAGTGATCAGTACTCTACTAGAAGGTTTAGGGGAGGTCACTCCCTCAGTCCCCCAATGTTTGATGCCCCCCTTGAAAGTGAAACTGGCAAGGGATACCAGGCTCTGTGACAGCTTCAGGAAAAATATACACTTCCCCCTCTGTATTTGCAGTTTCACCAATCGCAGTTTCAGTTATTCGCGGTTTTTCGTTTGCAGGCTCCGCCCCCCCAATTACATCAGAGAAAATCGCTGCTCCCAGCTTTGCACAGAAAATTGCTGCTCCCAGCGTTGTACAGAGAAAATCACTGCTCCCAGCGGTGTGCAGAGAAAATCGCTACACTTTCTTCACAGGAACAGGTGGTTTTAGCATATTCTCTAGGGTTTTTAACAGAAAACTACGAATAGCATATGAAAAGTTATTCGCAGTTTTTCTGTATTGGCTGATTTGTTTTTTCCCCTATCACCGTGAATACGGAGGGGGAAGTGTATATTATGGACATGATTTTATAATTAGCACCTAACTCCTAGGTATTGTTGAGCACTACTGTCAATCATCCGCTAGAAGCCGTTTACAGAATTGTGTTGTCACGACTAAGCAGTCTTAGGCACCAGTAGTTGTTGAAAACTTAGGTGCACTGCCATGTAGGCCAAGGTTTTCTTGGCCTAAATGAGTGCACCTAAGACAAACCACGCCCAAAATATACCCTGAATCCACCCCTAACCATACCTATTTGCTAGTAGGCACCTACCAGCTAATTAATTTTATTAATGGATTTTTAATTGTTTTTAATGACGCTTTCAATTATCAGCACCGATTAAGCCAATTAAAGAAAATTAAGTTAGGCACACTGATCTAGACGCCTAACTCTAGGTGTCATTTATAAAATTGGGCCTATGTTTTTAAAATGGCAAAGTTAAATGTTTATATACATTTAACCAGTGCACAAATGTCATTTTTTCTGTGTATGTTATGTTAAAACAGGCTTTGCATTGGGAGATCCTATTCTAAAATACTAGTGAATTTGAGATATTCCAACCTGGACATCTCAATTCTGATTTGAATGACATTTTTAAAATGCTGCTGAAAAAGCACAGTTTTTTACCTTAGCAGGTGTTATCCAGGGACAGCAGGCAGATATTCTCAACATCTGGGTGACGTCAACCACAGAGCCCTGATGCGGAGAGCTTCACAAGCAGACTTGCTTGAAGAACTTTTGGAAAGTTCACAACTGCCGCAACGCGCATGCGCGACTGCCTTCCCGCGCAAAAGCTAAGAAGCCAACCAGGGGCGGTGGGTGGGTTGTGAGAATATCTGCCTGCTGTCCCTGGATAACACCTGTTACAGAAAGTAACTGTGCTTTATCCCAAGACAAGCAGGCAGCATATTCTCAACATATGGGTGACCTCCAAGCTAACCAGAATGGAATGGTGGGAGTGGTGGCAGTTCAGGAGAATAAATTTTGTAATGCTGCCTGACCAAAGTGGCCATCCCATCTGGAAAAAGAATCCAAACAATAATAAGAGGTGAAAGTATGAACCAAGGACCAAGTGGCAGCTTTACAGATTTCCTCTATAGGAGTAGATCTAAGGAAAGCTACAGATGCCGCCATGGCTCTAACTTTATGGGCTGTGACTCAACCCTCAAGATGCAGTCCAGCCTGAGCATAGCAGAATGAGATGCAAGCAGCCAACCAGTTGGAGATGGTTCTCTTGGAAACTGGATGTCCCAACTTGTTTGGATCAAAGGAGACAATGAGTTGAGGAGAAGATCTCTGTGGCTTAGTCCTTTGTAAGTAGAAAGCGAAAGCACACTTGCAGTTCAAAGTATGAAGAGCTGTCTCTCCAGGATAAGAATGAGGCTTTGGAAAAAACACTGGAAGTACAATGGATTGATTTAGATGAAATTCTGAAACAACTTTTGGTAAGAATTTAGGATGAGTATGGAGGACCACCTTGTCGTGATAAATACTGTGACAGGAGGGTCCGCCACTAAAGCTTGTAGCTCACTGACTCTGCGAGCAGACGTGAGAGCAATTAGGATGACCACGTTCCAAGTGAGATATTTCAGATGAGCTGAAGACATTGGTTCAAATGGAGGCTTCATCAACTTAGCAAGAACCACATTGAGATCCCAAACCACTGGAGGTAGTTTGAGAGGTGGTTTGACATTGAAAAGTCCTTTCATAAATCTGTAAACCACAGGATGAGCAGATAAAGGTTTCCCTTCCAACAGTTGATGGAAAGCAGCAATTGCACTGAGATGGACTCTAATAGAGGTTGATTTGAGGCCTGATTGAGATAAATGAAACGGGTAATCCAGAACTGAAGACAAGGAGGTAGACTGAGGCTCCTTGTGATGAAGAGCGCACCAATCAGAAAACCTAGTCCATTTCTGGTTGTAACACTGCCTAGTGGTAGGCATTCTTGAAGCCTCTAAAATGTCCTTGACAGATTGAGAGAACTTTAGATTGGCAGTTACGTTGAAAGGAACCAAGCTATCAGATATAGAGACTGCAGGTTGGGATGAAGTAGAGACCCCTGACTCTGTGTAAACAGAGAAGGAAAAACTGGTAGAAGTAGTGGCTCCCTGCTGCTAAGTTGAAGTAGAAAGGAGAACCAAGGTTGTCTGGGCCACTGAGGAGCTTTCAGAATCATGTTGGAATGTTCTTGTTTGAGTTTGACGAGTATCTTGAGAATTAGAGGGAATGGAGGAAAATAGAAGGATTTTTTAAATGAAGAGATCTCAACGTGGGACAATGGAAAAGTGAGAGCTGGTTACTGGGAGTAAAACATTTATATATGTTCTCTAATACTTATCTAATATGTTGAGGCTGGAAATGATCCTCCTTATAGGAAATGTCAACTGTATTATGTAGTCTGATCTACATTTGGAGTCAGCAAGTGACTTTTGGTAAAGTTTGCAGTTACGGAAACTGAATTCACTGTTCAATTAATAGACAGACAACACTGACAGATTAGGAAGTGATGAATGGACGGAACCAGGAAGAGAAGAGATCTTAATACATGGATATTAATTGCCGGTGTGGGTTTGTTTATATGAAAACAAGTTCAGTGATTGGGCGTACAGAAATGCAGCAGATGAAAATACCAACTGAAATGGTTAAAGATACTGTAAAGATTGATGAAATTAGTGGGAGAAGAAGATTCGTCAAAAGGTTTGGAAGGATTAAATGGAGGAAATATATATGTTGACTAATTTGGGAATTTAATGTTTTATTGACAATATATGTTTATTTTCTTTTGTTATATATGCTTTGTATTATTTTTTTTAGGGGAAAAGGATATATTAATGCTAGTTTATGGTTGTATTTATAAATTATTCCAACATGTTTAAATGTTCATGATATTTATAGGGTGAGAGATATCTAACTTAAAGGGAAATTTTTGAGAGGAAATAATTTACTAATAATTTATTCAGGAATGTAAAACAGATAGTGAAAATATTAATGATCATTTCATTTAATTCTTTCTTTCTCTAAATATATATTATTTGTCTTCATTAAAAATTTGAACACATAGGTTACAAATACTCTAAGGTTATTTAATACAGGGATTTGATAATAATATTAAAGATTAATATTATAGATTAAAGATATTGTTTATTATTGAATTGATGACATTTTTCTTTTACAGTATAAACTGATCTTTTGCAGTAGGAAAAATTGTTTAAAATTAATATTGTTAAATTATAAATATTAAGCTTGAAAACTTGGCTCTTTGCAAAAATCTAATCACCTCCCATTCTCCAGTATTCGTCCCTCTCTTTCCTCTTAGTCCCTCTCCTTTATCCCTTATTGTAGTTCCTTTCCTCTTAACTCTGTAAACCGTGCCGAGCTCTGCGCTCGCAGAGATGGCGCGGTATACAAACCTAAGGTTTAGTTTAGTTTAGTTTAAGCTAGGATTTGGATTCTATTTGGGGAAAAGAATTGAAATAAATTTTAGAATAACAGATTTTCACAATGGATAGGAAAAATGTTTTATATGCATTAGGTTTATAGAGGGGATAGGGGATAGATTGCGGGTCCACTGTCTCGTACCAAGTTCACCGTATCAAATTGTCTTTGTGAGGGGGGATATGGGAGGGATAGGAATATGGACTCGGGAGGGCAAGGGATGGGGAAGGGTTCTGGATGTGTATGGAAATTTATTTTTGGGATACTTTGATAGGAAAGATTATGATTGAAATGTTTGGTATATTTATTTAGGATGTCTTTAAAAATATTCTCATTAAATGTCAATGGCTTCAATAAACCTATTAAGAGAAAGAAAATACTTAATTTTTTAAAGAAACAAAATGCTGATATATACTGCATTCAAGAGACTCACTTAAATGTCACTGAATCAAAAAAACTAAAAGGAGGTTGGATTAGTGAATGTTTATATGCCCCTGCTGTGTGTAAAAAAGCTGGGGTGGCAATCTTAGTAATAAGTGTTTAGCTACATTTAAATTAAAATCTGCAGATTCCCTAGGCAGATGGATCCATGTAGACATGAGCTTGGAGGAAAACAAGATGGCGCTTTTTAATGTATATGCTTCTAATTCGCATCAGGATGAATTTTTATAAGACTCTTCAACAGTTGATACTACCACTGGCTGCTTCTAATGTAGTTGTCCTTATGAGGAGTGTGTGGCGCAGTGGTTGGATCTACAGCCTCAGCACCTTGGGGTTGTGGGTTCAAACCCCGCGCTGCTCTATGTGACCCTGGGCAAGTCACTTAATCCTCCATAGCCCCAGGTACATTACATAGATTGTGAGCCCACCGGGACAGAGAGGGAAAATGCTTGAGTACCTGATTGTAAAAACCACTTAGATAACCTTGATAGGCGGTATATAAAATCCTAATAAACTTGAAACTTGAGATGGCGGGGATGTCACTAGTGAAAACTAGAAGAAGTCAGAAATTGCTTTGATAAATAATATATGAACTGACTTCGCATTCAACACAAACCTGTCTATGAAGTGTAATCAATATGTTTTAAGTTGCTCAGAAATGTGAAACTCAACAAGGGGGGAACGCACCCCCCTAGAATGGGAACAGAGTTTACCTCCCAGTCATTGCAACTGTTTCTGTAGAGATCACACTTCAAGCCAGGATGTTAGTTAATAAAAATTGTTACAGTCCTTGAAATGATATGAAGTATAGGATTTTCTCCTTTCTTCTTATGCTTGTTTTATACTTGTCAGAACATCACTTAAGCATGATTAATAGAATCATAACTTAGCTCAATGAGGGGTTTGGGGTCCCGATGCGGCCCCGTTTCGTGTCCTTCGTCAGGAGACCCACTCACGATTGCTGGAAAACTGGCTGTAGTCTTTTAAACTTCAGTTATGTTAAAGTTAGTGATACGACAACATTTCTGCAATACAAAAGTCATTTACAACATCGGGTGTGAGTAAAAATCCATAACCACACCTCGATGAAAAGTATTACTTTTTTAAGGCTAAACTAGAGGAGGGAATGCACAAAATACATACCAAAACTGAAAAGCTCTCACACCACAAAGTGTATTCAAACAGCCAGAAAGGACACAGCAGTACACTCCCGATTTAAATAGAGAGAAGGGGGAGGGATTTGATGACATCATCAAATGGCTGATGCAATAATCAAAACTGTGAAGAAAAACTGTAAAACAAGAAAACTGTAAAATGCTGTAAAAAATGAATTAAAAAATAAAACAAAAATAATACAATGATCTGCAATGTTACCACCTGGCCAAGGAACAAAATAATATTGAGAGTCATAGAAATGCAACCCATTCCATCTCGCTGTTCAGTCCGTGTGGGTGCAAGGTGTTGAGGATAAAAATCCACTTCTGTTCTTGTTTCCAAAGCATCCTTGCAACATCTCCTCCTCTAGTAGGAACTATGACATTGAGAATAGAAAAGATGAGGTCCGTGGGTACATGTTGATGATCCAACCAGTGCTGTACTAGGGGGGCCTCTTTCACTCCTGTGCGAATCCTGCTGATGTGTTCACATCAGCAGGACTGGGAGGTAAACTCTGTTCCCATTCTAGTGGGGTGCGTTCCCCCCTTGTTGAGTTTCACATTTCTGAGCAACTTAAAACATATTGATTACACTTCATAGACAGGTTTGTGTCTAATGTAGTTGTGGCAGGGGACTTTAATGCTGTGATGGATCATTATTGGATAAAAAGCCTAGTAGAATAATAAAGTCATTGGGATTAGATAATCTGGTGCATTCATGTGCACTCAAGGAGTTTGACGAGTGTCTTGAGAATTAGAGGAAACACATACAGGAATTTGCTAGTCCATTCCAGGAGAAAAGCATCTGCCTCCAGGCGGTGAGGAGAGTAGATCCTGGAGCAAAACTGAGGCAGCTTGTTGTTGTGGGGAGACGCAAAGAGATCTATTTGAGGAGTTCCCCACTGAAAAAATATGTGATGAAGAGATGACGAATTGAGTGTCCATTCGTGAGGCTGTAAAAGACGACTCAATTTGTCTACCAGAAAGTTTTTCTCTCCTTGAATGTAGAGCGCTTTCAGAAAGATGTTGTGAAGAATTGCCCAATTCCAAACCTTCTGAGCTTCCTTGCAAAGAGGGAGAGATCCTGTTCCTCCCTGCTTGCTGACACGTGACATTTCCATCCCTAGAGATGAACATGTCATGGGTAAATCCTGCATGAAACCTATGCCCCGACACAAAAAAACAGGGGTGAGTAGGGATTCTGAGATAGTAGAGGACAGGGCCGCCTATCCTGAGGAGCTTGAGCCCGACCATGAGCTGGAACCCCTTCCGAAGCCAGAGCCTAGTAAAAGAATAAGCTCCCTTAGAAGCAATATTGCTAATGACCTGAGAGGGAGCCAGAGAGCACCCAAACCTGTGCCCCAGCCACACAAGCAAGGCAGTGGCTGTAACTGGTTAAAACAGCTCTCTAAGACAGTGAAGCAGGCAGCTCATGAGGACCTAGCTGATAGGACTCTCCTGGCCAAGCAAAGGCAAGGACCTACCCAGGAACCCATGGAGTGGGAAGGTTCTGCGGTCCAGGATTCTAAAGAGCAAGCAGTCCCTGAAGAAAGCATGGACTTTGTTGAATATGGAATGCCTGAAGTTGGAAGTGTGGAACCTATGGACATGAGTCTGGCAGTTGCTTGCTAATAATTTGAATTTTCCTTTTTGGAATTTTTGTGGGGACACTCTTTGCAAAGAACTGTGTTGTTGGAGAAAGTTGTTTTGTTTGTACTGCACAGCAGTGGGGGCTAGGATGAAGAGCAGTGCTGTAGCTGTGCTCAGCACTGATTAAGCTGCTCCACCCCAGCTGTGATTAAGCCAGGAGAAAGCTGGTGTAAGTAACTGTTTGTGCTTTGCTGCTTCTACATGGAAACCCAGTGACCTTCAGAATTGGGGTAGGATCCCCGAAGAGCTAGGGTTGGGTCTTTGTGGGTGCTTTCAAAAGCCATTATAAAAGGGGACCCAGCAATTCTGTGCCCAGTCTTACAAGGCTGGAGAGTTGCTGCTACTGACGTAGGCAAGGTCTACAACACTGCCTTTTTTCTAAAGTTTGATTGTGTGAACTGTTTTGCAAAAAGCCTGGTGAAGAACAGGACTATATTTGTAAAAGCCCAGGTCTGCAGGAAGACGTGGGAAAGTGTTTTTCTTTGTTTGTGTTTTTTTTTTCTTTCTGGTTTGAAGCTGTGTGAAGCTGCCAGAATAGTGACTGAGACTTGTGTTACTTACCTGGGACAAAACCTTAGTTTATTTACTGAACTGCAACTAGTTACTATAACTGTTTTTGAAAAGAGAGAAGCCGGAGTGGCAGTTTGTATTTTAGTTTTTCTATTTTTGATAAATGTCTGAGCAGGGGTTGGCTGTTTATTGTGAAGCCAAGGTACCTGATCACCGTTTGGGGTCTCCCCCACTGGGAGCTGCGCTAGGGACGTGCTGCCACCTGTCGGCGGTCCTCCGCAGCGTTCTTGCGGAACCAGCAGGTGATACACAGTACATGGCTACTTGATTGTCTGTACGAATGAGGACTACTTGATCGTAAAGAAGATGTTGAAAAGCTTTGAGAGCATTGAAAATCGCTCTGAGTTCTTACAGATTTATGTGGCTCCGACTATCTGCGCTGGACCAATGCCCTTGAATACGGAGACCATCGAGATGAGCCTCCCAAGCATAAGTCGAAGAATCTGTCGTGAGGACCTTCTGATGAGGGAGCGTTTGAAACAGTAAACCTCTGGAGAAATTGGAAAAGTGGATCGGAAGCCTGCACCCATTGAGAAGCCAGGGTCCACTGAGGAATTCTGAGGTGAAGTCCGGCAAAGGGAGTCACATGAACTCTAGAGGCCATGTGACCCAAAAGAACCATCATGTGTCTCGCTGAAAGAGAGGTGAGGGGTAATACTTTGTGACAAAGTTGTATGAGAGTATCCTGGCGTTGTTGAGGAAGGAATGCTCTGAGTTGCACAGTGTCCAGTACAGCTCCAATGAACTGTAGGTTTTGAGAGGGTTGTAGCTGGGATTTTGGAAAGTTTATTTCGAACCCCAAACTTTGGAGGAACCAAATAGTCCATTGGGTCGCTACAATAACCCCCTGAGATGTAGAGTCTTTAATGAGCCAGTTATCCAGGTACGGGAAAACCTGAAGACCATAACTGCACAGAGCTGCTGCTACTACCACAAGGCACTTGGTTAAAACTCTGGGAGATGATGCCAGGCCGAAAGGTAGCACTCTGTATTGAAAATGATGATTTCCCACCTGAAATCTAAGGAACTTGTAGAGGCTGGATGAATGGGAATGTGAATGTAAGCCTCTTTGAGATCCAGAGAGCATAACCAATCGTTGTGATCCAGAAGGGGATACAAGGATGCTAGAGACTGTATCCAAAATTTTTCTTTGACAAGAAATTTGTTGAGAGCTCTGAGGTCCAAGATAGGTCGTGGATTCTCCTTCTTCTTTGGGACAAGGAAGTAACGGGAGTAAAACCCTGTGCTCTACTGTTCTAGAGGAACTTCCTCAATGGCAGGGAGATGAAGCAGAGCTTGGGCTTCCTGAAGAAGGGAGGTCTGTGACTGATTGGAAGGATACTCTCTTGGGGAAGATCTGGTGGAACCTGAAGGAAGTGAAGAGAGTAACCTTTCCTGATTATTGTGAGGACCCAGAGGTCAGATATAATTAGTTAGATGGTCAAAAAGGCTGAGTGGACTTTGGTATAGCAGGAGTCTGAGGTTTATGCTGCCTTTGTTTTTGTTGCTGTTGTTTCTTAGGCGGTGGCCTGGAATAAGGTGCTGACTTCGAAGGATAACGCCTCTGATAGAACGGAGGAGGCCTATAACTTTTAATAGTGGAAGGCTTCAGCTGAATTATAGAGGCAAACGATTTCTCATGCTCTGACAAGCGTTTTGTAGCTGCCTCAATGGAGTCGTCAAATAACTCATTCCCCTGACATGGGATGTTGGCCAGACGATCCTGCAGATTTGGGTCCATATCTACAGTGTGGAGCCAGGCTAGATGATGCATGGCCATTGAAAATGCCGTCACCCTGGAGGACATTTCAAACGCATCATATGCAGCCTGAACCATATGAATGCACAGTTGACCTAAAGTATGATCCATGTGCTGAAAATCTAGAAGCCAATGTTTAGGTAGATACTTAAAGAATGTAGGCATAGCATTGACCCAGTGCTTCAGATAGGACATGAAGACAAAATTATAGTTCAAAATTCTATTTGTCATCATAGAATTTTGATACAGCCAAGGGCCAAACTTGTACATGGTCCTTTCCTCTAGGCCAGGTGGAACTGTGTCATAAACTTTTGCAGGATTAGAGAAGACTCCACAAAAAGAGATTGATGGGATAGTTGAGACTTCTCAAATCCCTTAGAAGGAAGCATCTTATAACAGGATTCTAGCTTTGCTGGCACTGCAGGAACAGAATACGGTGTATCCAGATTTCTTTTGAAAGTCTGAGAGAGAATGGCATTCATGGGTAATTTGAGAGAATCCCTAGGAAGATTAGGCATACCCAGTTCTTCCAAATATTCTTTAGAGTACTTTGAGTCAGACTCCAAGGTAATGTTGAGATGTTTACTCATTTGACCTAGAAACTTAGGGCTCCTTTTACTAAGCTGTGATAGCGTTTTAGCGCACGCTAAACCCGTGCTATGTGGCTAGAACTAACGCCAGCTCAATGCTGGCATTAGCATCTAGCGCATGTGGCAATTCTGCGCACACTAAGTGCATGCTAAAACTGCTATCGCAGCTTAGTAAAAGGAGCCCTTAGTAAAAGACAACGGATCAGATGTCCATGTTGAGGTGAAGGTGAACAAGAGTCCCTCGAAGCCTCTCTGGAATATTGGTACCGAAGGTATGAATCCATAGGTAAAAATGAAGAGGAATGTCCACTCCTGGAATGAGTAGGAACTGAAAGGTCACTTATCTAAGCCCTGCAGTCTTTCTGTTACATGCCCAGGAGGGCAAAATACAATATGGTTATCTCAGCATACACAGTAAGAAGCTAACACCCAAACTACAACACCCAGTGTAGGCAGGGTAGAACATGAGATAAGTCATGTCTGCAATTAAACATAATTCAGCATTTTTATTAAAGAGAAAACTTAGTTCAAGACTCAGAAAAACCAGTCCCAGACTCCTTCAGAATGTTTTCATTTTGAAGTAACAGATGGTGAAGAAAACCTTGCCGGAGAAGAACTCGACTGGCGAGAATACTGTGAATATCGAATGTGAGGTTCCACAGGAGTTTTCCTCAATAAGGGAGTTAGTTGTCTCGAAGAGTCTCGATGCCTCGATAAACGAGGTCTGTCTCGAGAAGACGACCTGGGTCTCGGTGAATGCCTCGACAGATGATGAGATGAACTGTGCCTCGAAGAATGAGGCAGTGATGTTGAATCCAGCCTCGATGTGGAATATTAAGGAGTCCTCGCCTGTGCCTCGAAGAGGGCAAAGCCTTATGTTGAGAGGTAGGGCTGGAAGTTGAAGATCGAGGTTGAGACACTTGCAAGGACTCAGCTCCTTGTAAATAGTGTTCAGACTGACCTCGAAGTACTCTTAAGGACTCAACTCCTTGGATAGAGTCTGTAGGTTGGACTCACGGACTTGACTCCTTGTATTACTGCTGAGTGCTCAGAGTGGAGGCAGGAGTCAATTTGGCAAGCATATTACCAAACTCCTGATGCAGAATAGTTTCCAACATATTCTGTAAAGCCGGCACCGTGACCACTGAAGCTGGTACAGTTGGTATGGCTATGGATTCCGAGGAAGACGACCTGGAAGAAGAGTGTTGCCTTGATTTTGAGACCCTTTTCTTGGACAGTCTTGGAACCACCGATTCTAAGGGTGGCATGGGCTGTGACTCCAGAAGAGTTGGCTTAGATATCTTACCTGATGGAGACACTGAGGATAACGACCCTTCAGGAGATGATTTAGCAGACTTTCCTGAGGATGAGGATTTCCCCATCAAGGAAGGTTTTAATGAGGTTGAGGTCGAGGTTGAAGATTTGAGCCCCACAGAAGACTTCAACAGAGTTGAAGTCAAGGTTGAGGGCGCAATCGGGGTTGAGGCTTTAGCTGAGGAACGATTCATACCCCCGAAGATTTTCTCAAGTTGAGCTCGACAATGTTTAAGGGCTCGATTTTGATGTGTAGCTCAGTGAGCGCACGATTCTGGACAATGATCAGATCCTAAACACTGCATACACCATTTATGTGGGTCAGTGATGGAAATCGCATGTTGACACTGGCTACACTTCTTGAACCCCGTGACTGGCCGGGACATGGATTGAAAAACGGCTATGGCAAAATCAAAGCCCACAGGATGAGGCTGTGAAGTAGGCCCTGCTGTGACACGACAAAAAATAAACAAGAAAACTTTTTTTTAATGCTACACTACGACCCTGTAAAAAGAAAATAAGTACCTGAGCCGCGGTGAAGAGAAGGCATTAGTTTGAACTAACTCTTGCGCAGAGCTTTGAAACGAGGGCTTCTTAGCTCCACAAAAAACTTAGAACTGAGGAGATGCTGAGGAGATGTGTGCCCTACGTTGGGCAGGAAGGCACTCGCGCATGCGCAGTGCGGCAGTCGTGAACTTTCCAAAAGTTCTTCAAGCAAGTCTGCTTATGAAGCTGTCTGCATCGGGGATCCGTGGTTGACGTCACCCATGTGTTGAGAATATGCTGCCTGCTTATCTTGGGATAAAGTGCAAGTCTGAATTTACATTCAGAGTTTCCTCTATGCAGGTTTAATTGATTTTTTTCAGTGAACGCACACAAATACACTTCCTTTTTGAAAAACTGTTCTTGCATAACCAGCAGGTATAAAGGAAAGTGCATAGTTTCACTGGGATAATCTCCATCAGTGATCTCAAACTCAAACCCTTTGAAGGGTCACATTTTGGATTTGTAGGTACTTGGAGGGCTGCAGAAAAAATAGTTAATGTCTTATTAAAGAAATGACAATTTTGCATGAGGTAAAACTCTTTATAGTTTATAAATCTTCCCCCCCCCGAAGGCCTGCATGTTCCCCCCTTCTTTGCAGCATCCTCCAGCTTCCACCCTGGCCTCTCGGTCTTAGTTTCAGCTAATTACCACAGCCTTCAGAGAGGATCACCATTGCTGTAGCGTTCCTTGCAGGCTGCCATCGGCCTCTGCAGCACATTCACTCTGCCGCTGTCCTGCCCCTCCTCTGACTTCAGGGGCAGGATCGCGGCAGAGGAAACATGTTGCTGAGAATGACGGCAGCCTGCAAGGATCGCTACAGCACCAGCAATCCTCTCTGCAGGCTGCAGTAATTATCTGAAGGTAATAGTGGGAGGCCAGGAGGGAAGCTGGAGGATGCTGCAAAGAGCGGGCAGCATTAGTACAGACCATGGGCCGCAAAATAGTACCTGGTGGGCTGCATGTGGCCCCTGGGCCGCGGGTTTGAGACCACTAATCTATATGCATATTGTCAAACTTTCAAAAGTTTGACCATACATGTCAATACAAACTCTTCCTCAGTTCCACTCCTGTGAACACCTCCTCTGAAGTCTGAATAAAACTGATGCATACACAGGCTATACCCACATATATTACCTGCACATTGTGTAGGAAATTTTATAAAAGCCTGTTTCCATTGGTAATGTACTATTTTTTTGCCTCTGACAATGCTTCTGAAAAGGTACTTTAAGTGTGACTTTCCTAAGTTAGAAATACTAGGGAAAATTTTTCATAATCATTGTTTCATAATCTGTAACTGATTTATCATCATTATCAGGGCAAAAATAATTTACCAAATATGATTCAAGTTAGAGGCAGAGTTGGGCTCCTCAAGCTTTAATCATTATATACCACATTACTTCCTCCATTTGTTCATTAAATACCCCTGTATACCCTTACAGCAGGGTTTGTAGCCTGTGGATTACTGAAAATTTAATTGTAATTCATGATTGAAAAACAAACATCAGCTGAGCTCCACTGTGTCAATTAGTTCTGAATTGTAAGGCTTAGTTCTGGAATCCTCTGTAACAGGGATGCAAGAGTTCAGGCTTTGAGTGCTGCAAACAGGACAGGTTTCATGTTATCCCTAATAAGTATGCATGTCTGAAAATCTATCTGATGCATATTTATTAGAAATATACTGAAAACCTAGCCTGTCTGCAGAACTTGAAGCCTGAACTCCTGAATTCATGTCTACAGTGATGGGTCTCAATCCAGTCCTCAAAACACATTGGGCCATTCTGGTTTTAAAGATATTCACAATAAATATGCATGAGTTAGATTTGTGTTCACTAGAGGCACTGCATGTATACCTTTTCTGTGTATTCAAATTGTGTATATCCTGAAAACCACCAATGCCAGTTGGGTTCCAAGGACTAAGCCACAACCATTGCTATCTAAAACTACAGCTAAAAAAAACTTTGAATCCTACACCTTTTACCATATAAAATCGAGAAACGGAAAAAAAAATTAGTGTTAGATAATTTGATTTTATGGTGGGCCCCATCAACTTTTCTTAATCTGGGCAACACTGGTCAAAGCCTCCATGGACTAATAACTGAAGGTGCAGAAACCAATAGCATCACACAAAATTATAAAAACTTCAAGAAAGTGCTAGTTCATTTCCAGCAAGAATGAGTGAAAAAGCCTCCAGCCTAAAGACTGCAAATCCTTGAAAGTGTCTTGATCACCAGTGCATCACGTGAATGGTTAAGTACCTAGCAAAATAGACATTATAAATATACTGTAACCGATCAAAATTATCAGCAAAATCTATCTTGATAAGCATTTCATTGTAAAACAAAGTTCACCAATCCTCATACATTATTAATTTTATAACTAAAATTATCAAAAGACTTCCTTGCTTTCAATTCTTGAGCCCATAACAAGTCTTGCAACTTACTGCTTCATGAAGACAAGAAACTTGACAATCCACCGATTAATGATGCCTTACCCATTTTTCTTAGTCATCTAGATTAGTAGACAGAAAATTTGTTTGCAAAATAATTTTGCTCCCATCTAATTATCAAAGTTTGCTGTGGGCTATATGGAATTTAAAAAATATACCCCTTTCTCCATCTAGTACATGTCCTTATAGATTTCCTGTAGTAAAGGATGCAAGGATGCATCAGTTTCAGTTTTTTTGATCTCCTGGACAAGAAGCGCATGCTCGGTGACAAGCTGCCGAAGGTCAGCCATTTTCTGGAGCAGCTTGGGGAAGAGGAAGCTGTCATCAGGATGGTTACTTTGCAGGTGAAGTTTTAAAACATGCACAATGACTTCCTGTATCCTTTCAACATTTGCTACATTTACAAGGCCAGGACGATCTGTTGCCAACAAATATAAAAAAATGAAGAAAAAACAATCAAGAAAACACATTGTTATTATGACATTTAATAGCACAGTTTGAAAACCAAACAACTATGGCACCTACATCAGCTAATACTATAGCCACTAAAAGGAGTAGCATTCACACTTAAAACAAAATTAAATTCTTTAAGCAAATAAAATGACAGCCTCTCTACAGTTAGAAAGTTGACTTCATGGTTTTCTAAAACAGGTACTTCTGTCCAGTTTCCTTAAATGTAATTACCCAAGAGATCAGAGAGTGGCTGGTGGACACTTAGTACCTCCTCCCTCCCTTCCTCTTTCTGTCATCAAGCTCTCTGACAAACAGAGGTGGTTACTTCCTAAATGATGCAATAGGAGAAAGGAGAAGGAGTAAGAATGGTCATTTTCTAGGGTTTTTAATTATTTTATGACTACTTTTTGTACTTGAGGAAAATTGACATTAAAATTTACTTGATCTCACTGTTCTCTCTTGTAGTAAAAGATGACCATCTGACTGCAAGCTTACATTCTAACTCCTGAACAAAGCAATGATGCTTTAATCTGTATACATTTGAATTAAATCAAAATTAAAAATTGAATTGCTGGGGAGGGGGATGGGGGCGTTCTTTTTGTACATTATGCCTCTGATATAACAGTTTCTCGGTCGGAGTGGGGCTGAAGGATGATAGATGGCCTGCTCCAGGGCCCATAAGAGTCCAGGGGCCCATAAGAGTTGCTTTTGCTCCTGGACCTAGGTCTGTTAGTGGGGAATAGTTGGTTAGGTGATTTTGCATTATGTTTATAAAACCTGATGATGACTGTTCTCTCTGCTGTAAAAGTTGTTCCATTGTCTCTTACTCGACTTTGCTATGTTTGATTTGTTTATGATTGTCTTATCATCAATAAAATTGTTTGAACGTAAAAATTGAATTGCTACATACATCTTGAAGAAGTGCTCACAAAAGCTAAGTATTACAACTGAGTACAGCTTAGTCAATCTGGCTGTCCCATGTATGACACTGTTCTAAGAGAAGAGAAATTGCTATGACAAAAACATTTTACTTCAAATCTTGGAGTTAAGCCATATAGTTTGATTTGTAGATTTATGTATTGGATTAGAAGTTAAATTATCTGTATATATTTTAAAGTTTTCCAGGTGTCAAGTAGTATTTTATTTTCTTTGTATAGCCTAGGCATTTTAACACTAAGTATATGACACAGCCTCAAAGGAAAACATGAGTTGCAATTCCAGCCTTAGCCAGTCTGGGAATTTTTCCATGAGTTCTGGGAGGACCCAATACATACCTTGGCGCATAATATAGGATTGATGATACCTATAGAAATTTGGAAAATTTACCCCGCCCTCTGTAATTAATTTTTGTAAAGTCACTAAGGCAATTCTAGCTATTTTACCTTGCCAAATAAATTTTGTGAGAATACTGTTTAATTTTTTATAAAAAGACCCCTGAAAAAACACTGGTATCATTCCCATTTGGTAACAAACCACAGATGAAATCATCATTTTAACTGTTTGGACTCTCCCCACCAGGAAATATGCAAGGGATTCCATTGCTCACATAATTCTGTAACCTTCTGTAATATATTCGTATCGGCGGATTTAAGATTGTCTGGAAGCAATGGATAATAGAAGGAATACGTACTCTTGAAGATGTAATGTCCAATGGTAAACTGCTTGATTTTTCACAGTTGCAACAAAAATTTGGCTTGAATAAATCACAAAGTTATAAATGGCTGCAACTGAAGCAAGCCATTCAGGCAGGGTTCCCTGAATGGAAAAATCTTAATAATCAATATAGTTTAGAATTCCTATGCTTCCAAGCGGACTTTCTGGGACACCAGGCCACATAGTGGTACAAATTAATATCTGGATTGTTGAATAAAAAACCAAGGACTGGTCTGAGACATTTGGAGCATTGAGATTAAGCACGAAATTACGGCATCTCAATGGTTGTGTATTTGGTCTTGGAGGATGAGATGTATAATGTCAGCGTCTATGAAGCAAACGTGGTTTTTCTTACTACATAGAGCTTTCTGGACCCCTGTTCATTTAAAAAAATTGGATAAATCTAAATCTGATAGATGCATATTGAAGCAGGGACTTTAGATCACTTGTTATTCTTTGTCCATATATACTAGAATTTTGGAAATCAATTTGGAACCAAATTAATTGCCTTTTAGAAAATCATGTGGCATTATCATAAGACACAGTATTATTTGGCATGGAAATGAGGGCAAAGAAACAAATTTCCTCTAATAATAATAATAAATTATTGCTCATTTTAACAGGGGTTGCCATTCAACAGATCATGTACAACTGGAAAAACTGGAATAGACTCAATTACTGTGGAACTCTGTATGCCACATATATAAAATGGAAAGGACATTAGCTGTCCAAAAAGGAAATTATAGCAAATTTCAGGATGTGTGGAGGCCATTGATAGATTATTGCAAAGATTAAAAATATTCTTCCCTGATTATAATATATGACATATGAGGGAGGGTGGGGGGAGGGAAAATTTGATTATTAAAGAAATAGGGGTACAATATTTTAGGATGATATGATCAAATGTAAGAATTCAAGTGTTTTTAAATGTTCAATTGTTAAACATCATTTACTGTACTTGATTTTAAGATATGAAATGAATAAAGATTTTTTTTTTTTAAACATTTTACTTTTTTTTAAAATTATCATATTTGCTTAGCTACAAGACTGTCTTACTGTAAGGGCTCCTTTTATCAAGGCGCGCTATGGGGGTTAGCGCATCGGACATTATATCACGTGCTAACCCCTGCGGCAAGCCAAAAAACTAACGCCTCGTCAATGGAGGCATTAGCGACTAGCACGGCAGGCGGTTTAACGTGCGGTATTCCGCGCATTAAACCCCTACCGTGCCTTGATAAAAGGACCCCTAAGTATAATTACACCCTTAATCTAATCTTCTTAGATATATTAGGGGAAACTAGCTGGGAACTGGGACTTCCAGATTTTAAAAAAGGTATTTTAAACAGACCCCTTCATTTTATAATGTCAGTGCCTAAATGTAATCAATTTCACCAAGGCACCTATGAGCTCCTTTTATGAAGCCACGTAATAGCACGCGCTAATTTGCCAGCCGCGCTAGCCGCTAACGCCTCCTCTTGAGCAGGTGATAGTTTTTCAGCTAGCGCGCGCTAAAAATGTGCATGCGATAAAGCCGCTGACGCAGCTTTGTAAAAGGAGCCCTATATCTTTCAATGTTACACTTGTTGAGAAACTCACTAGGCATCAAACATTGGAGAACTGCTTGTAAATTCAAAACAGTAACATAAGAGTTGCTGTTTTTAATCTACAAGCAGTTCTCCAATGTTTGAGTGCCTAAATGTAAGCACGTTCTGCACACTAAATTATAAAACACTGCAGGCAAGGGTACATTTAAGCCTGTAAGGGCTCGGTGCTATTTTATAATTTAGTGTTATGTTATATTAATCAGGTTTTCTATTCCGCCTTTAACTATTCAGTTCAAGTTCAGATTACATTACAAGAGCACAATTCACTTAGGCCAAATTCTATATATGGCGCAAACTCCCCCCCCAAAAAAAAAAAAAAAAAAAAAAATAACTGGTGCTGAGAAGCACAGCGCTTAACGCGATTCTCTATAAGGCTCCCGCTATATATAGAATCTTGTTTAGCGGCTGTTCGCGGCATAACATTTAGGCCTAAATGCCTGTGCCTAGGTTGCAAGTGGATCAAGTGTATTTTATAACAGTGTGCCTAACTTTTAGGAATACCCATAATCTGCCTGTACTCCTCTGGCCGTACCCCTTTTTGAGATTCGCACACTAGAAGTGACATGCACCACTTTACAGAATGGCCTATCAAGTTCTGTGTATAACTTCTAATTAGTGTCAACTGGTATCAGATAGGTGTTAACTGCTAATTATTGGCATCCATGGGCTTGTTAAACAATTAATTTGTGTGTATAAATTGGCTGTGTGTTAAACAATTAATTGTTTATAAATTGGGGTTAGTACAGAAATGCAGGAGGGAGAGTCCATGTGGACCGAGCATAGGTGAGGATTCCCATTTACACATGTAATTTGCAGAATATTGTAAGCTATGCACTGCCACATTTAGCCACGCACATTTATGCCTGCTATTGATTTAGCATAAGTAGGTGCATCTAATTGTAGGTGCATAGGTGCTAATTTATCCTAGTATTTTGTAACAGAATCTTGGCACCCATGTGCTGTTATAGAATTAGCGCTCAGTGTGCTGCAACTAGGCACCTAACTTGGACATTTCCTCAAGTCTTTGTAAAATATATACAAAGGGCCTCTGAAAAAGTTCTCTGCCCAATCACGAAGAGAATGATGTGGAGCCATGAAACTTACAAGTAATTTAACACTTTTCTTGATGCTTGATGATAGGAAATGAAACAAAGTGTCAAGAAAAGTGTGGAATAACTTGTAAGTTTCATGGCTCCACATCATTCTCTTCTTGGCTAGGCCGAGAACTTTTCAGCAGCCTTTTGTATATGAACACAAAGAAATACACATGCAAGTACAGGATGTCCAGCAGGAAAAGCCATGTTTGTAAAAAATACATTTTTAAAAAAGGGAAGATTAGTTAATTACCTCGATAATCTTCTTCTCAGTAGAAAGGAACATAAGTCTTAAACATATGGGTTACAGTGGGAGTTTTAGTATATGGTGAAGTTTGGAAGAAAATACGAATTCATGTATTTTGTTGAACACCATGTATTATACGATTGAGTGTATTGTTTCCTTTTTGAAAATCAATAAACACATTGAACATAAACATATGGGTTACTTCCTTTTACCTGCAAGGACTGCAGACTTTTTGGGCCAGATTCTGTACAGCTGAGATGCTGTGGGGTGATTTGAAACGGGCTGTACATGCAAGAAACCCCTCAAACATCTCCCAGCTGGAAGAATTCTGCATTGAGGAATGGGACAAACTTTCTTCAGACCAATGTCAGAGACTGGTAGATGGCTACAAGAAGTGTCTCACTGCAATTATTTCAGCCAAAGGGGCTAACACTAGCTTTTAGGGTGTCCTAATTTATTCCTCAGTTGGAATACACGTTTTTGTGGATATCTTTTGTTTCATGAGTAAATCAAGGAAAAGTTTTGTTGTTTACATGCAATTACATCACTTTCTTTTCCAGAGATAAAAAAAAAAGATTTGACATCGATATGTGAACATTTCTTAAGAAAGAACTGAATATTTCATGGCGTGTCCTAATTTTTCCACATGACTATATATATCGCTTCAAGACCCTCATCTGCTTTGCTCCCATCTACCTCCTACATCACCTCACCCTAAAGTACAAACTCCATCTCTCTTGCAGAACATTACTGTTTACATTTCCTTCTCCCAAAGGATGCAAATTTAAAAGATTCCTTAACAGGACACTCTCCTTTCAAGCAGGGATATAGAACAGCACCTTAAGCGACCTAATCCTGAACACACTAACATACCACTCATTCAGAAAAATACTAAAAACCCATTTATTTGACAAGTATATCTGATCCTTCAATTCTGCTCATCACTTACCTCATCTTACACGGTCCTACCTCCTTCCACTTACTGCCCCATCACTCAACTATCTTCCACTCCTTCCCAAATCTAACTGATGTAATGCCACCTTGCTGTCTTACAGCTCCTCTTGTACACTGTCTTGAACTGAAAAGGTATGATGGGATATAAATAAATCTATTATTATTATTTTGTGGGGTAAAGAGGACTTCTCTTTGATAATAGAAAAAAATGTTTAATAATTAATTACTCAAGCAAAGCACATGAAATATATATATATAGAATACTAAACCAAAAGGCTAAAAAAATAAGAAGAGGATCCCTACTCACAACGGCTGTGGTTCAGAGCAAGCAGACATGTCTAATGCACAATCTTGAAATCATTGTGACATTATCAATATGCACTTAGATGGCAGAATGTTACTAAAAAATAATAGGAACCCTTGCCTAAATGAACATTCCTATAGCTCAGTGGTTAAAGGCACTTCTTCCATTTTCCACAGATCATGGGTTCAATCCCCTGGTAAGAATATAAGAATAGCCTTACATGGTCAGACCAATGGTTCATCAAGCCCAGCAGCCCGTTCTCATGGTGGCCAATTCAGGTCACTAGCACCTGGGACAAACCCAGAGTAGCAACATTCCATGCTACCGATCCAGGGCAAGCAGTGGCTTCCCCAATGTCTTAATAACAGACTATGGACTTTTCCTCCAGGAATTTGTCCAAACTTTTCTTAAAACCAGCTATGCTATCCGTTTTTACCACAACCTCTGGCAATGCCTTCCAAAGCTTAACTATTCTCTCAGTAAAAAAATATTTCCTCCTATTGGTTTTAAAAGTCCCCTAGTCTTTGTAATTTCTGACAGAGTGAAAAATCGATCCACTTATGCCAGTTCTACCCCACTCAGGATTTTGTAGACTGCAATCATATCTCCCCTCAGCCTTCTCTTTTCAAGGCTGAAGAGCCCTAACCTTTTTAGTCTTTCCTCATATGAGAGGAGTTCCATCCCCTTTATCATCTTGATCACTCTTTTTTGAACCTTTTCTAATGCCGCTATATCTTTCTTGAGATAAGGCGATCAGAATTGAAAGCAATACTCCAGGTGAGGTCGCATCATGGAGTGATACAGAGGCATTATAATATCTTTAGGGTTCCTTTTAATAAGGTGAGCTAGCGTTTTTAGCGCACGTAGGAAATTACCGTGAGCTACACCGCATGCTACGCTTCTAGAACTAATGCCAGCTTAATGCTGGCGTTAAGGTCTAGCTCAGCAATGTAGCGCACGATATTCCACGCGTTAAAGTCCTAACACGGCTTAGTAAAAGGTGCCCTTAGTCTTGTTAACCATCCCTTTTAAAATAATTCCTAGGATCTTGTTTGGTTTTTTGGCCGCCATCACATATTGGGCAGAAGGTTTCATCGTATTATCCCAGGACAAGCAGGCAGGTATTCTCACAAGTGGGCAACGTCATCCGACGGAGCCTCGATGCGGACACCTCACAAGTAGACTTGCTTGAAGAAACTCGAAGTTTCGAGTCGCCCGCACCGCGCATGCGCGAGTGCCTTCCCGCCCAGCGCAGGGCGCGTCTCCTCAGTTCTTACTTTTCTGCGGAGCCGAGAAGTCCGTCTTAGATTCTCTGCGTGAAGTGGTTTCACTTGTGCCTTCTTTTGTCCGCGGTTTTGTGTTCTTTTTACTCAGAATCGCTGTTTTATTCTTTCAAAAAAAAAAAAAAAAAATTTTCTGTTCGTTCGACCGGGCATGCCTCGTGGCCGCTTTGATCTTGCGGCGGCGCTTTTTCGGCCTATGTCCTGGCCTGCAACCAGTTTTAAAGAGTGTTCCAAGTGCCAGCGCGCGATTTCCCTCACGGACCCTCATCGATGCTGTATTCAGTGTCTTGGGCCTCAACATCTCCCGAAATCATGCTGGCCTTGCTCAACACTCAAGTCTCGTGCTTTCAAACATGGTTGCATCCTGTGGGAGCAGCTTTTCAGCATGGAGTCTTCGATGGAGCTTTCGTCCTCGAAGGGTGCTTCGCCCTCGACCTCATCCAAAGCTCTCCAGGCTTCCACAGCTTCTACCTCGAGCCTCATCAAACCTGCCTCGTTTGTACCGGCTCTATCTTCGACACCGGCTGCGGTGCCTTCCTCTGTCTCTTCAGGTCAGATAGCACAGCAGCCCATTCCCCTGGTGGTGCTTAAAGTGCCTAAGGCTTCTAAGTCCAAGCACTCTCACACTGCCTCGAGGGAACACAAAGCCCGTACAGGTGGTCCCGTTGGAGACACGGATCCATCCTTGCTGGCTTCGTTCCAGACCTTGTTAGAGAAGCAATTCATTCATCTCTTTACTACCATGGGGCCGAAGCTTCTCTCAAATATCCAGCGAGGTCTCCCGCGAGGTCGAGCCGCCTCCTGTGCCTCAGTCGTATGCACACTCTTTGCAGGGAGCAGAGTCTTTGCAAGTGTCTGGTCTGGCATCTAGGCATGGACAGCAAGGAGCAGATTCTTTGCCATTGCCTCCGTTGGAACCCTCACACTCGAAGCAAGGAGCAAAGTCTTTGCGAGTACATCAAGGTTCTTCCACTCAGCCTCCACTGCTTCGTTCCACAGCCTCCAGCCCTATCCATTCTCTGGGGGCTTCGACTGGGACGTGCTCTCCTCGATTATCGAGGTCTGCTTCGAGGCACAGCTCGCATCACAGATCGAGGCATTCTTCGAAGCATTCATCCAGGCATGCCTCGCCTCATCGCAAGCAGCCTTTTCTTCAATATTCTCCACTGCCTACATCGAACCTTCCGCTTCCGGACCTCGAGGACCCGGTGAGTTCTTTTTCTCCATCCAGATCTCCTTCTTCACTGGATCAAGCTGCCTCGACATCCTCGAATCCCTCTCGAGGCCAGGCTTTGGCAGATCAGCTGTCTTTTTCATCTTTTCTGCTTCAGATGGCAGTTGACTTAGATATTCAACTTGATACTGGATCTAAGTTCTCCAACGAGCATCTCGAGACCATGCATCTACCTCAACCTCCAGCTGAATCCCTCAAGCTTCCTCTTCACAAGCTTTTGGATCAAACCTTTGTCCGCTGTCTGGAAACTCCTTATTCCATTCCAGCTGTTCCAGGCAAATTGGACTCCAGATACAGGACAGTACATCATAAGGGGTTTGACAACACTCAATTGTCTCACCAATCCCTTCTGGTTGAATCGTCCCTTCTCAAGTATATGCCACTGTTCCTCCGGGAAGGGAAGGTAAAAAGATGGACAGATTTGGTCGTCGCATCTACCAGAATTCCATGATGACCTCCAGAGTTCTCAACTATAATTTTCATTTCATCACCTATTTTGAGTTCTTTCTCTCCATTTTTCCAAAGTTCACGCCTTATCTGGATTCTCATATGCACTTTGAATTCCAAGAAGTCCTCGCATCCTTGTCACAACTCCAGCTGCAGCTTCTTCAGTCCTCCTATGATGCTTTTGAGCTGTCTGCTCGAGCTACTGCTTGCTCTGTGGCCTTGCGATGTCTGGCTTGGCTCCGTACCATCGACATGGATCCTAACCTACAGGACCGGCTGGCTAATGTTCCTTGCGCTGGCAACAACCTCTTTGACGAGTCTATAGAGGCAGCCACCAAGAAGCTCTCGGACCATGAGAAGTCTTTTGCATCCATTCTCAGGCCGAAACCGAAGCCAGCTCCTCGTCCTACACGCCCTCCTCAAATATATCAGAGGCGTTTTCCTCCAAAACAGGCTCCTTCTACTCGTCAGCCTGTTAAGAGGCAGCATCCCCAGAAGCAGCAAAAGCCTCAGCCACTTGCTGTACCTAAGGCTCCTCAGCCTTTTTGATTGTCTAGAACAGAGCATAACCTCAGTCGTTCTGCCATTTCCAGTTTTTCCCCCCTATCGGAGGTCGTCTCCATCATTTTTACCACCGATGGACGACGGTTACTACCAACCTCTGGGTCCTTTCCATCATCAGGGAGGGATACTCTCTTCAATTCCATCAAGTGCCTCCGGAACATCCTCCAAGAGAGTATCCTTCCAATCCCTCCCAGACCACCCTTCTTGTTCAGGAAGCTCAAGCTCTTCTTCAGCTTCGAGCCATCGAGCCCGTTCCTCTGGCTCAGCAGAACAAGGGTTTTTACTCCTGGTACTTCCTTGTTCTGAAGAAGATGGGCGATCTGCGGCCTATTTTGGATCTCAGGATGTTCAACAAATTCCTAGTCAGAGAAAAATTTCACATGTTGACCAGCCAGACAAGTAAGCTCTTCCCCCAGCATTCCGTTGGAAAAATCAATATGCTTGCTTTTAAATATTATCAGAAGTAGGAGATCAACTGCTTTTACACCTAAGCAGCACCAAGACCAGCCGCCACTATCGAGAGCTTTTGTCCCAATCCAGCCAGACGTGTATGCTCTTCACCATACAATTTGTTGGAGAGATCAATCTGCCTGCTTTCACCGTGGGCCTCATCTGGGGCAGCCTCCTTGGAGCGGCTGGAGCACGGGCAGTATGTCTGGGAGGGAATGCATGGATGGGAGAACATCGCAGGGGAGGAGACATAGGCATCCTGGGACTGTCTGCCAAGTCTCTTCCCTGAAGAAGTCCTTTCTGAAAACGTCAATCGCTCCTCCTAAACTTACTTGCTCCACTTCATTTTATTAAATAAAATGTTTATTTTATTTTTATTTTTCTTCTAACTCTACTTTTCACTTCTCTATTACCCTCCAGGTACTTTAGTTAGATTGTGAGCCTTCGGGACAGTAAGGGAATTTTTCAAGTACCTTTCTTATTTCTAATCTTAAAGTATATTTTCTGTAAACCGCTTAGAACCTAACGGATGTAGCGGTATATAAGAAATAAATTACATTACAATTACATTACATCTCTTTATCCCCTCCTCGAGCAGAACGACAGGTTATGCTCTTTGGATCTCAAGGAGGCCTACACACACATTCCCATCCATCCGGCCTCCCATCAGTACCTCAGATTTCGGGTGGGGACTCTACATTTTCAATACAGAGTACTTCCTTTCGGTCTGGCCTCCTCACCCAGAGTCTTCACCAAGTGCCTGGTTGTGGTGGCCGCTGCTCTCAGGAACTATGGTCTTCAAGTATTTCCATACCTTGACGACTGGCTCATCAAAGACTCCACGTCTCAAGGCATCGTCGTAGCGACCCAACCGACTATCTGGTTCCTGCAAAGTCTGGGATTCGAAATCAACTTTCCCAAATCCCATCTACAGCCGTCTCAGACTCTTCAATTCATCTGGGCCATTCTGGACACGATCTAACTCAGAGCATTCCTTCCTCAACAACGTCTGGAAGCTCTTCTCCAGCTTTGTCATGCAGTGTCCTCTCGCCCTTCCATTTCGGCGAGACACATGATGGTTCTTCTGGGTCACATGGCTTCCACAGTACACGTGACTCCTTTTGCCAGACTTCACCTCAGAATTCCTCAGTGGACCCTGGCATCTCAATGGACGCAAGTTTCCGACCCTCTGATTCGACACATCCAGGTCACTCCAGCTCTGACACAGTCTCTTCGCTGGTGGATGCTCTCTTCCAATCTATCCAGAGGCTTACTTTTTCACACGCCCCCCCATCAAAAGGTTCTCACGACCGATTCTTCAACTTACGCTTGGGGGGCTCATCTAAATGGTCTCCGTACTCAAGGCTATTGGACCAGTACAGATCATCAGTGTCACATCAATCTACTGGAACTCAGGGCGATTTTCAATGCTCTCACTGCTTTTCAGCATCTACTTCACGACCGTGTAGTCCTCATTCGAACGGACAATCAGGTCGCGATGTATTATGTCAACAAACAAGGCGGCACGGGATCTGCCTCCCTCTGTCAGGAAGCTCTGAAAGTTTGAGATTGGGCAATTCACCACAACACCTTCCTCAAAGCTGTCTACATTCAGCTGTCTTAGCGGACAACTTGAGTCGTCTTCTACAGCCTCACAAATGGACTCTCCATTCCACGTCCCTTCATCACATCTTCTCTCAGTGGGGAACGCCTCAGATAGACCTCTTTGCAGCCCCCCACAACTACAAACTGCCTCAGTTCTGCTCCAGGATCTACACTCCTCATCGTTTCGAGGCAGATGCTTTTCTTCTGGCCTGGACGAATCTCTTTCTATATGCGTTTCCTCCATTCCCTCTCATTCAAAAGACGCTGGTCAAGCTGAAAACCGACCATGCCACCATGATTCTGGTTGCTCCTCGGTAGCCCAGACAACCCTGGTACTCCCTTCTCCTTCAACTCAGCAGCAGGGAGCCATACCTTCTACTAGTTTTTCCTTCTATGCTTACGCAGGATCAGGGATCTCTGCTTCATCCCAACCTGCAGTCTCTACACCTGACAGCTTGGTTCCTCTCAACGTAGCTCCTCTCCAGTTTTCTCAATCTGTGAGGGATGTTTTAGAAGTTTCATGGAAGCCTACTACTAGACAATGCTATCACCAAAAATGGACTAGATTTTCTACTTGGTGTTTTTCTCATCATAAGGAGCCTCAACATTCCTCCTTATCTTCAGTTTTTGACTATCTGTTGCACCTTTCTCATTCTGGCTTCAAGTCTACATCGATCCGAGTCCATCTTAGTGCAATTGCTGCTTTCCATCAGCCTATTTAAGGGAAACCTCTCTCTGCTCATCCTGTGGTTTCCAGATTCATGAAAGGACTTTTCAATGTCAAACCTCCTCTCAAACAGCCTCCTGTGGTTTGGAACCTCAATATTGTTCTTACTCGGCTGATGAAACCTCCATTTGAACCAATGGACAAAGCTCATCTGAAGTATCTCACTTGAAAAGTGATATTTCTCATTGGCCTCACTTCCGCTAGATGAGTCAGTGAGCTCTAAGCATTAGTTGCGGATCCACCTTTTACGGTGTTCCATCATGACAAGGTGGTTCTTCGCACTCATCCGAAATTCCTTCCTAAAGTGGTCTCTGAATTTCATCTCAACCAATCCATTGTTCTTCCAGTGTTTTATTCTCATAAGTTGCCAACTCTCCCACCATCCCACTTTGGTTAGCTTGGAGGTCACCCACTTGTGAGAATACCTGCCTGCTTGTCCTGGGATAAAGCACAGTTACTTACTGTAACAGTTGTTATCCAGGGACAGCAAGCAGCTATTCTCACATCCCACCCACCTCCCCGGGTTGGCTTCTCTGCTAGCTATCTGAATTGAGGAGACGCGCCCTGCGCTGGGCAGGAAGGCACAATTCTCTATAGTGCATCTACTGCTGCTGGTCTCGGTGAGCTGTTAGCACCGCTTCTTTTAAAGTGTTCTCCCCTGCTGGATCAGGGGAGGGGTGTAACTGATCAGGTGCCCTGCTGGAGAGGGGCTCCCAATACTGCTGCTGGTCTCGGTGAGCCGTTAGCACCGCTTCTCTTAAAGTGTTCTCCCCTGCTGGATCGAGGGAGGGGTGTAACTGTGATCAGGTGCCCTGCTGGAGAGGGGCTCCCGATACTAGTGCTGGTCTCGGTGAGCTGTTAGCACCGCTTCTTTTAAAGTGTTCTCCCCTGCTGGATCGGGGGAGGGGGTGTAACTGTGATCAGGTGCCCTGCTGGAGAGGGGCTTCCAATACTGCTGCTGGTCTCGGTGAGCCATTAGCCAATTGATTTCTCCTTTAGGAAATTATCCAAATATTTTTAAAATCCCACTAAGATAACTGATTTCACCACATTCTCCGCCCACATACTCAAACTATCTTTCCCCTCGTTAAAAGGCGTCATGTAGTTTCAAGTTTCAAGTTTATTTAATTTCTTTGATTACTTCGCATAGTCCAAATCCAATACGATTTACATAAGTTCAAAAATTGAGTAAAATATTAAAAACCGACAAACATAACATTCACTACTAATACAATAAGGAGGGAGGCGGTTGACAGCAATTGACATAAATTCAATTCTAAAAAAAATGCCCTCCGCTCAATTTCACTATTTAAACCCTGAGGAGACAAGGTACCCAAGGTATAAATCCACCTCTGTTCTAAGGTGTAAAATTTAGCCTTCAGATCGCCACCTCTAGGAAGTGTAGGCACTTCTTTGCGTTTTTCCGTTTTAGATGTGCCTACACTTCCTAGAGGTGGCGATCTGAAGGCTAAACTTTACACTTTAGAACAGAGGTGGATTTATACCTTGGGTACCTTGTTTCCTCAGGGTTTAAATAGTGAAATTGAGTGGAGGGCATTTTTGTAACTTCTCTGGCATTAGTCGGTCTATGTAAAAGAGAGTTTATTATTTGGTTTTGCTTCCTGTTTTGGTTTTGACCGGCCGCTATTTACTTTTGTTTTAACTTGGTAGAGCGGTATGTGTGACAGTTTGCTGAATGTAGCTTTTAAAGTAGCATGCATGTGTGAGTTACCGGCATCGGGCTTTGAAGTTACATTTGACAGTATGAATGGGTACGAGGTTGCACACGTAGACTTACGTGGCGACGTATGACGTACGCGGAATTTAGTTTTGGCACGTGACAGTCTTTAAATAGCGTATTTGGAATGCAGATCTCCGTTTGCACTTTAAGAAGAAACCACGCTTGAAAGGTACAAGCTAACTGTATTTCATATCACATGGTGAGCACTTTCCTTTAGATTTAGCCATGTATAGCGTTTTGAAATGTAGAATGAAGTAGGTTTTAACTTTGTGTATTGAATTAAATATTATAATTTTAATTTACATTTGTTCTTATTTCAGAGCTTTCACCTCCAGTTTAACTGTGTTTGTTTGTCGGTTCCCTGACGAAGGACCGAAACGTGGCACGTGGGAACCTGCTACTATTTCAAAGCTAAGTCTAAGTAATTTGCCTTTTCATTTTAGACTTGCATAAGAAGCCAAGCATAGCCGTTGTAGCTAGCAACATAACAGTTAAGGATAATGTCTCAAACTGGAGTAAAAAATGTTTTGAACACTGCAATGATTGGGTGGTGAGGCGGAACATATTGCCTTCATGTCTCTGAGCAGAGTTCTACTAGTTAAGAATTGACAACTGAATTACTATCTATGAATATTTTTCACGTAGTGACTTTTCTGTATACAAAGATAATAAATCTGCAGCTTTTCCTTCTGATTATTACATTACATTAGTGATTTCTATTCCGCCATTATCTTGCGATTCAAGGCGGATTACAAATGAATTGTCAGAACATTAGAAGTGTATAAGGAGTTGTTTGTACATTTTCTTAAGTTGCTAAGGATTACATCTGAATTGTCATGACATTAGATTATGGAGAATGAGTAAAAATAAGAAAGTTTCCACAACCACTATTTTTGTGACACTGTATTTAGAGGAGTTTCAGTATTTCTTGGGATTCGTTTTTTGAAACTAGAATTGATACAGCCAAGTTGGGATGTGTACAATTCCAGTAGTATTTTAGGACAGGACTCTGTGTGGTGGCACATGCAGTGAGAACATTCATTTTACAAAGAAACATGAAAAAAAATCAATAGAGAAAAGCACAGTTGTTAACACATAAGTTGTGAAATGTTTTGCATTTATGTCAGCACCTATATGTGTATGCTTCCATTTTGCAAACCTACAATTGTAAATGCCATTAATAAGACAAAGACTACAAGTGTTATTATTTTTCCATCCAACTTAGAATCTAAACAATGGAGGATTAAGGAGGATGTCTCCCTAAGTCCCTCTTGTAAAGTGCCAGACTAAATCTGGACTTTCAAAATATCTGTATGTGTGAAAGAGAAAGTATAAATTCCAACCTGCTAATTTTCCCACATATACATGTATTCCCTTTGTAAAATAGGAAATACATATGTAGATTTTTGTTCCTCCAAAGCCCTGTCCACATCACACCAAAGTTATAGCCCCTTGCAATCTACACATTTAGATGTAGCAGAGATATTACTGGTGTTCTAAAATCAAATTTTACACATGTATGCAGTCAACTTGGGTAAATGTATTTGTGTGTGTAAATTACAAACAGAATTTCTAAAAGAGCTGCCTATATTTCACTAGCCACTGGTGAATGTATAACTTGCTTTGAATATTGGACCTATGTTTATGGTTTTTCTTGATGTTACACAAGCTTTTTTTTGTTATGGAATAATTGTGTATAACTATATTTCTTCCTCAAAAATTATCTGCATACATAAATGCGTTCTGATAAAAAGTGAATAAACAAAATACAGTATACAAAAATAAGCCATTGGTCAAGACTCGTATTCCTCTTGCACTGGAAAAAGTCTTATTTTAAATTCCCCAAGGATACCTGACGTAGTACACTCTAATAGCTAAGCAAAACCTCAAAACATGTTTGCATTCACAGGCCAAAGAAAATACTTTGAAAAAAGACTTGTCAATACTATTTAAACAGCAGATCTGCTAAGGAACATTTGCAGCTATTTGCTACTTTGGTAGAATGAATGTTTTCAGTATGAGCAATGACATTTTAAAAATGTCAAATGACACATCATCAATAAAAAGAAACATTAGAAGCTTACCTCCACAGCAAATAAGAGCAGCAACAAAAAGGGATATATCACTATCATCCAGTTCCAGTGCATTGAATTTCATTGCAAACTCAAACTTGGGTTCCATCATGTCACCAACTGGCTTCCTTAGACCTTTCAGGAACTCCCGAGTTATAAAACCACTTCCATAAGCTACCAGCATCCCATCCTTATTCATTAAAGATGCTAGCATAGCAAACATGGCTTCATAAACTCCGTATTTTAACAAGGTCACCTGATCATTCAAGTCTAAGTTTACGAAGCCAGGGATAGACTTGGCAAATTCTGTAAGTTCCGTTACAGTCTCTACTGATGTACATTGACAGCAATGAAAGAACCGAACTTCTGCTTCCTTGTTCTGTATTCCATTGGCTACCAATTTTGCCACCAGTGTCTTCTCTGCCATGCACAGGGTCTCCATATCATGTACAACAAATGGCTAGAATGGAAGAACATGATTATTGTAGTATGCTGTTTTTTTAAAAAGCAAATTTACATTTTTTTATCACTTCTCCATAGTGCTGGTGCAAAATGGCAAGTGTGGTAAGAATGATGGGGGATGTCAAAACCTGTCTCAAGCAGCATGTTTTTACCTCTGTTGTGTCAGCCTTGTCTACTCATGAGGCTCTAAATATTTACTCTTAAGCTACATGATGCAGGAAGGAATTCCAGTGCAAGCTTCATAAGTTTGGGAGACCTGCACCAGAGTTTTTTCCTGTACCTCAATAATGAAAGTTGGCAGCTGCAACCCCAGGGGGAGAAAGGGGTGCTATTTTGCAAGGGGGCACCAGAAAGCCTGGCTCCACCCCTGCTTCATCACATTAACAGTCACTCGTCTTAAAAAGGGACTCATGTCACCTCAAAAGCTTGAGTATTAGAAACTCTTCAGAGTTGAGGCAACAAAATGCAACACAACATACAAAGACTTCAGTGGAGTAATCACTGATGCTAATCTATTTAATTAAAACATGGCTATTTAACCAAGCATTTCCAGAATGATGAGTCGGTACCTCGGTCTTTGTGCTTTGCTTATCCATATAATCCTTACCTTCTCATGTCTCCTCGTCTCCCTCCCCTCTAAAATAGCCCCTGACCTACGAAGATCCTAGAATGTTTCTGTCCTAATAAATTTGTTACTGCAGATGGGCAGACTAGATGGGACATTTGGCCTTTATCTGCCATCATGTTTCTATGTTTCACACAGTTAAAGGCCTTATAGAAAGTCACAAGCAAATTAATTAATTAATTAATAACATGTGGCACTTATGTTTAAATGATTTTTATTATTCCAGCAGTAAGAAGCAAATACAAACAGTAGTACCATTCAGGAAATAACATTTTCAACAATATAATCAGTTCCCCTCCCATCCCCCCCTCCCCTCCCCTCCCCAAGAATCCATGGCCAGTCCAACAGCTGAGAGTGGGAATAAAATCTTAAAGATTCAAAAGTCTACTGCGAGCACGCGGTGTGAGGTCCCGCCAGAAGTGCTCCCACACCTGACAAAATTTGCGACCCGGGCCAAGAGTCAAGTCTCCCACCATGCGTCTCTCCAGTGTTGCGTGCACTATCATTAGAGATCTCCATTGTGCATATGACGGGGGATCACGGGAGAGCCAGTTGGTGAGGATGGCTTTTTTTCCCATCAAAAGGGCTCTGGAGATAAATGCTGACATTCCCCTGGTTTGGGCGAGGCTATATTATAAAATCCAAATAACGCCCTCGGTTGCGGAAGCCATTACCTTCCCCAAAGCGATGTGGTATATAGGCCAAGATGAAACATGTGGCACTTAATACAAAGATAATTTTTTAAGGTTGCTCCCATTGCATAAGCTAAAAGATTTTATGTCATATGATGATTTTCAAACTGTTTTAATAGCATTTGATGCTGCCACCTATTGAGGCCCTGCTGCATTAATTGGTTAACATGTGGAACTATAACAGATGTTAAGTGTAAGATACAGTACCCTCCCATTCTCTACCTCATTTTCTACTCCATTCCCTGGGATTGCCAGTTAATGCAGGAATTTCAACATGTGCTAAGTTCTGATCTGTTGACTTACCAGTATGTATTAATTCCCACATTAACTGCTTATTGCACTTTAGTAAATGGAGCCCTATTTGTGTCCTCTCTAAAGGCAATTCTATAACTGTGCATATGCAGTTACATGTGCCTTGTGCATGTGAATACACACACAAGCAGCACTTAAATGCACAAGTACACTACATGATATTCTATAAGATAGCACATAAATGCTATAGTGTATAACTACATATGGGCGAAGCATGGGGATGTGGACAAGTCTCCAACTACATATGTGACTCAAACAATGCTATAAGTCACGTGGGTTGCACTACACACTTAGGCTTGTCCATTTATACCTGCCACTGATCTGTTATAAAATGTTTGCATCTAAATGCAGGTAAGCCAATGTGGTTTTACGCTAGGATTCTAATAACGCCTAGATTCCATTATAGAATTCCATTTCTCCTTGTGTAGAAATGAGACATCTAAATGGAAGCATCCTGTTATAGAATGGACTCCTTTGTGTGTAGCTCATAATGTGCAGTCTTGCTGCTATGCATACTCAATAGCAAGCTCACAAATAGCTACCAGATGTCAGGATCTTATATTTCATGAAAAAAATACAGGCAGTTTCCAAGTTACAGATGTCCGACTTAAGTAAGACTCATACTTAAGAACATGGTTGCGGCTTCATTTGATTTCACTGAGCAGAATTTCCTGTGGCATAGACTCCTACACTTCTCCTGCAGCAAATTCAGGAATGATAGATGGCCACATTAAGAACAGTATGTGGTTGTGTATGAGGTACCTAAGAGGGAACACTGGTAAGGACAGTTGACCCTTTTGTCAGCTGGGAGCAGAGGTAAGCAGCAAGAATCTTAAAATATACAAGTTCTGAGTTACATACAAATCCGACTTAAGAACAGCTTTAAAAAACATAACTTGTTCTTAACCAACATAACTCGTTTTTAACCCGGGGACTGCTTGTAAAAATCTTCTTATTTCAGGAAGTTTTTGAAATGATGAGAAGGAACTGAGGAACATTTTGAGGGTGCATAGGTAAATGCATTCATCAGTGTTCAGCAAATTCATAATAGGATTTAATCATCTATTTTTTTGTAATGAGAAATGAAAATGATTATGTTTTTAATGTTTTTAATATGTTAAGTTTTGGGTTTTTTTTTAGTTCAATCTGTTTATTAATTTTAACAAGTACAAGTAAATACAGTGAATAACAAGCGTGGTTCACAAAGGTTTATATGCATGAACAATGAACAGAGATGTCCCATTATGAAAGTACTATCAGAATAAGGAGCGATTACAGGGTTTGAAGATATACGTCAATGGGTTGCCATATTTTACTAGTAAGTCTTGGTTGGGCTAGATGGTGTTTCTCAGAACCATATGGAATAATCCTAAATTGGAAAGATAAAGGTGTATGGCAACGGAGATATTCTCTTGTCTACGCTTCCCTGCTCTATCTCCTAAACATAATCAATGGTCTTTATTGACTTCACTTCTTTCTAGCATACAATTTTCCAAAGGCTGCTGCCTTAGGAAATAGTGTACTTTGGTTAGATCCATAGGAAAAGAGATTTCTACCTTCTATAAATTATATAGAGACTCTCGTTTTCCACCACCCAGTGAACTCATGAATAAATGGTCCCAAGAGCTCCATATAGATCCTTCCATAGTTGACTGAAACAGATTCTGGTCCAAGGTTAACTGTCCTTTGCTGTCTGCCAGCATGACCCAATCGCTACTATTTCTTATGTGGCGTGCCATATGGACCCCCTATAAAATAAAAAAGGCTAAACTCATGTCCAATGATCTATGCTGGCATTGTCTGCAATCACAAGGTACATTGGCCCATATGCTTTTCACTTGTACTTGCGTTCAACCCTTTTGGGAACAAATATGGTCCACAATCAGTTCCATTGCCACATGTACTGCTGACTTGTCTTTTGACATTATTATTATGTGCTCTCTATATCCTTGTTTTTTAACTTGCTCTTGTGATCCTAAATTGATAGATATCATGCTCTCAACTGGTATTCAACAGGTACTGCAATTTTTGGAAAAATGCTTCTTCACTCAGCTACACTTTTTGGTGGAACCACGGGGTGGAAGGGGAAGTGCACAGATGGATCTGTAATTGGCTGGCGGACAGGAAGCAGAGGGTAGGAGTAAAAGGACACTACTCTGACTGGGAAGCAGTCACGAGCGGTATCCCGCAGGGGTCAATGCTGGGACCACTGCTGTTCAATATATTCATTAATGACCTGGAAGTGGGGACGAAGTACGAAGTTATAAAATTTGCGGACGACACAAAACTCTCCAGTAGGGTTAGAACTGTTGAAGAATGTAAAGAACTACAAAGGGACTTGAAAAAACTGAGTGAATGAGCAAATAAATGGCAAATGTGCTTCAATGTAGAGAAATGCAAAGTCTTGCACATAGGGAAAGGAAACCCGATGTACAACTACAAGATGGGGGGGATGGTATTGGGGAAGAGCAACCTAGAAAAGGACTTGGGGGTCTTAGTGGACCAATCAATGAAGTCGGGAGCACAATGCGCAGCGGCCTCCAAGAAGGCGAACAGAATGTTGGGCATTATTAAAAAAAGGAATCACTACCAGAACCAAAGAAGTTATCCTGCCGCTATATCGGACGATGGTACGCCCGCATCTGGAATACTGCGTTCAATATTGGTCGCCATATCTTAAGAAGGATATGGTGACACTCGAGAGGGTCCAGAGAAGAGCAACAAAAATGATAAAGGGCATGGAAGACCTCTCATATGCTGAGAGGCTGGAGAAACTGGGGCTCTTTTCCCTGGAAAAATGGAGACTTAGAGGGGACATGATAGAAACTTACAAGATCATAAAGGGTATAGAGAAGGTAGAGAGGGGCAGATTCTTCAGACTGGCGGGGGAAACAAAAACAAGAGGGCATTCAAGAAAATTGAAGGGAGACAAGATTCAGAGCAAATGCTAGGAAGTTCTTCTTCACTCAGAGGGTGGTGGATACCTGGAATGCGCTTCCGAAGGAGGTGGTAGAGCAGAGTATGATTTTGGGTTTCAAAAAGGGGTTGGACAAGTTCCTGAAGGAAAAGGGGATTGAGGAGTATAGTTAGAGGGGTATTATATAGGATAAAATGTCTTAAGTAAAGGATCACTGGGGGGCCGCCGCAGGTGTGGACTGCTGAGCACAATGGACCTATGGTCTGACTCGGCAGAGGCGATGCTTATGTTCTTATATGAATATGTTAAATTTTATATGCAATGTTTACTTGGGATGCACTAAGCTGAGGCAGACATTAGCTGCCTTAGCTCCTGGGCCCTGAGTCGCAAATTGCCCCGTTGCTGGCTGTGGGAGGAGCGTCGAGCGAGCGGGCATTACAGCGTATTTGCGCTGAAATTAGATGGACAGGTTTCTGTCCTCGCTGGTTCCCCCGATGGCGACGAGAACGGGGAAAAAAGAGCATGAACGCCCGCAGCACGGAGGAGAGAAAATGGCGCCGTCAACCTCGATGGCGGTTCATCAAAAAGCGCCGGAGGCGCTGGCGGCTCTCACACAGGCGGTGGCGGTGGCTATGCAGCCGAGTCTTGACAAATTGTCAGAGCAGCTTTTGAAACTGGAAAATATTTTATCTGACACTACAAGCCGAACAACTGCTTTAGAATCTAGAGTATCAAATTTGGATGATGCACAGAGGTCTCAAGAAACTATTTTACAGGAACTGCAAGCTCTCACAAAGAAGCAGGCAGAGAGGCTGGAGGATTTTGAAAATCGCTCTCGCAGATCTAATCTACGTTTTTTAGGTATTCCAGAATCAGTCTCAGGCCCAAAGTTGCTGCGGACGCTTGAAATATGGATGATGAACACCTTTTCTATGCCAGAGAGCTTGGGTCCTATTCGCATAGAACGGGCGCATCGGCTAGGTAAGGAACAGGCCCGGGAAGCGCAGCCTCGGATGGTTATTGCTAAACTATTGAATTATAACCATAAAGTTGAAATTCTGCGCAAGTATAAACAACTCCGAGAGGATTTAAAATTTGAAGATTGGTGCGCATCTTTCAAGATTATTCAGCAGCCCTGTCAGAGCGCAGAAAGCAATTTTATCCGATTTGTGCCTCATTAGCGGAGAAAAAAGTTCGCTTTCTTTTTTTATATCCATCTATATTGCGCATATTTCATCAGGGGCAATGGCATGTTTTTGAAATAGCCGCGGAAGCAGCTCTTTATGTGAACACCCATGTGCTTACCCAGTCGGATCTAACATGACTGAGAGACTGAAATATGATTGCACAGATGCCTTACTAATTGCTGCATTATGGATTTTAAGCTTCCACTGTGGGAGCTTAGGAATACTATTGTTGGCTATCTTGGTTTGAGCTGGTATTCCTATATATGTTAAGTTATTACTGTTCAAGGGATCAGATATTACTGTTTTATGTTATGGATAAGCTGTTGCTTATAGGTTGCTTATAGGCTAGTAATATAGATATAATATTCTTGTACTAGTAGCGCCTCAGGGCCTGGAGTGGCATTGTTTTGTGATCTTTCACACCTCTGGGACCGCCTTAGGACGGACCTTTAGTTGTGACCACAAAGCTATGCGAAGGGGGGTTAGGCTGGAATGGGAAGGTGGGGTGGGAGGGGATCGATTGGGGGGGAGTCCATTGCTATTGTATTGTTATTGTTTTGCTATTGTTATTGTATTGTTATTGTTAATGAGTAAGAGCTATTGGACGCAAGAGGGTGAACATCTTGAAGTTATTGTAAGATTCTTGCCAGATAAATCACTTAATGTAATGAAGACACTCAGGCAGGTCCTGAGTGTATTATGGCTGTCCTGGGTATGGCTGGGAACCTGGGGTCGTCTCTTTTTCCACATGGTATATTTGTCATTTGTATTACTTTTGTTTGAACTTAATAGCTAATAATTTGAGAATAGCCTCATGGAATGTGTCTGGTATTACCTCCCCTATAAAAAGAACAAAAATTTTAACACAACTAAAACGACATAAAGTTGATATTGCTTGTCTGCAGGAAACCCGCTTGACGGAGGTAGAACATCAGAAATTAAGGAGATCCTGGGTGGACGCAGTATATGCAGCCTCATCTATACAAAAGCGAGCAGGGGTAGCGATATTAATCCGTAAGTCCTTACCATACACAGCGAGATTGGTTGATATGGACCCACAAGGTAGATATGTACTGTTACAAATGACGGTAGGAACATATTCTTTCTTTCTTTTGAATATATATGCACCCAATACCTATGATCATTCCTTTTTTGAGGGAATCACAGCATTGCTTTTAGAGCAACTTATTGATCCGGTATATTTAGCAGGTGATTTTAATCAAGTTTTAGACCCGAGTTATGACCGGTCTGGGCCAGGACAAAACACAAGCTTGTCCCAAACTAGAGGTATACCTTTCCTTTGTGCCACTTTGGATTTAGTTGACCCCTGGAGACTTTTACATACTACAGAACGGGATTATACTCATTGCTCCAGGGCACATAACACACAATCTAGAATAGATTATATTCTTACTATGAGTAGAGCATTTTTAAATGTGGATGCAGCGGTCATTGGCCCGACAATAATTTCTGATCATGCGATAATCTGGATTGACGTGAACACGGGATTTGGTATTCGGGGATCTGTACGTTGGCGATTCTCTAGTTATTTATTTTCGGATGACCATTTTAAAACTTATATAATTTCTAAATGGAAAGAATTCCTGACCTTTAATGATCAACATTGTAATAATCCGACGCTGTTCTGGAACACTGCTAAGGCCGTGCTTAGAGGAGACTGCATAGCTTATGTTATAACACGGAATCGTCGATTATCTAGGGGCATCATTAGGTTGGAAAAGGAATTAGTTAATGCCAAACGACACTACACACAACACCCTACACGATCATCTAGGGAACATTTGATTTCGGTGGAGGCGACCCTTAATTCTTATATACATGAACGTACGGTTAAAATGCTTCTGTATCAAAAATATCGCTACCATCGATATGGTAATCGTGCAGGGAAATTACTAGCCCGATTGACAAAACAAGCTCGGGGACATCGTTATGTAATGGGATTGAGGGATGTTGCGGGACATATACAGCATACTACAGCACACATTGCGCAGATTTTTACAGCTCATTTTCAGAAGATATATTGTTGCCAGGACTTAGGAGCTGCTCCCCTCATTTGGGATTACTTATCTGGCTCTGGATTATTGCCACTTTCAGAGCCAGATGTTGAGTTCCTAAATGCAGACATTTCTTCTAAAGAATTGCTACAAGCTATTAAACATCAAAGAAATTTTTCGGCCCCAGGGCCGGCTGGCTTCACGGCAGAATTTTATAAGCTATTATCAGAACAGTTGAGTCCTTTTCTTAGGAATTATTATTCTCAGGTAATACAAGATGAACACTTTCCTGTTGAAGCGAATGAGGCTTTGATTGCTTTGATTTTGAAGCCTGGTAAAGACAATACGGCTCCTGAGTCCTATCGTCCTATTTCTTTATTAAATGTGGATATTAAAATTCTCTCTAAAATACTAGCTGAAAGATTAGCAATTCTTTTCCCGAACATCATTGCTTCAACACAGGTGGGCTTTGTAAAGGGTAGACAGGCGGTACATAATGTTCGCAAGGCACTATTATCGTTGGCTCATACACAATTTCATGATATCCCGATGCTATTACTTAGCTTGGACGCCGCGCAGGCCTTTGATCAAGTTGATTGGACGTTTCTATTTGAAGTGTTGAACTTTATTGGAATTTCGGGTTGGTACGCGACAGCGGTACGTACGTTATATTCGACACCGAAGGCGAGAATACTTGTAAATGACATTATTACTGAACCTATACTAATTGAAAGAGGTACCCGTCAGGGGTGTCCCTTATCCCCTTTATTATTTTTGCTTTACTTGGAACCATTTCTTCGCACAGTGTCTCTGGACTCTGATATTGTAGGGGTGGACTTTGGGGATCACTCTTTAAAAGTGTTAGCCTATGCAGATGACATATTATTTATGCTCACTAACCCACATCATTCTGTTGAAAAACTTTTGCAGGCGCTTAATGAATATAGATTTTACTCAGGTTTCACCTTGAATTACCAGAAGTCTGTTGCATTAGCCAGTCCAGTGACACTGCAACAGACATGGAGGGGACACTTTCCTTTTACATGGGCAGTGACCTCGATTTGATACCTGGGTGTTTGGATCCCTAGAGATCTTAAGACTCTTTATGATAGCAATATTTCCCCATTACTACATGACACCTTACATAGTTTACAAAACTGGTTCACTTTTCCTCTCACAGTAGCGGGTAGGGTAGCTCTTTTTAATATGGTGATATTTCCCAAATGGTTATATCGTTTTCAGGTCCTGCCTCTGCTCTTATCTTATACACATAATGCTAGATTAACTAAAGGTTTACGACGCTTCCTTTGGGCTGGTAAACGATCCCGAATGTCATTCCTTAGGATGTGTTTAACTAAGGATAGGGGGGGTTATGGTTTATTGAATGTGCGTTGGTACTCTATGGCATGCCAGATGAGACATATTAATGATTGGTTTAGGGGGACATCTGATTTTACTGCAACGTCACTGGAGTTGTCTTTGTTGGCTCCGTTTCATGTGAGCTATTTCTTACATGTGGCGGATCCACAAATGCGTTCTTTGGTGTCTCACTATCCGATATTTGCACCAGCTCGACATGCATGGAAGTGGGTTTGTAAAACTGCAAAATTGTCTTCTGGGGTTTCCTTATATTTACCCATCCAGGGCAATGGAGCCTTTCAACCTGGAATGCAAAATACTACCTATCAGAGATGGAGTGCTTGGGGACTTCAATATCTATTTCACTTGTTTTCAGAGGAGGGGAGACTAGCAACTTTTGTAGAATTGCAGCAGACATTTGAATTACAGCCAAAGGATCTGTTTGCATATTACCAAATCCGACATTATGTTCAGTCTCTCCCAATGATTCATCTTACGGAAGATAGAAGGGAGGCTCTTTCGGAACTCTTTAGCCTTTCTGCACAACAGAGCATTCCTCTACGGTTTCACATAGTGGAGATTCGAGATGGTCAATCCGGCCCTAATTTGGACATTTTAGCGGCAGCTTGGGCTGAAGATTTGCAATGCACGATAATGGCCCACCGGGTACTGAAGAATATCCAGAAGGTGTCTCCTAATATCACCCACTGGGAAATGCAGTTGAAAATTGTTTTGAGACTTTATATTTCACCAGAACGAGCAGCCCGGATGGGGATAACTACATCTCATTCTTGTCCGAAATATGCACAGGCTCATGCTTCATTGGGACATATGTTTTGGACCTGCCCCAAAATTCAACAGTTTTGGAGACATCTTGGTCATTATATTACAATGCTTTGGAGAAGGCGTTGGCTTCCACAACCAAGAGCACTATTCGGATATTACAATATAGCCACTCCTAAACCTAAGGGAATGACAGCTTTTATCACTAGAGTGCTTTTGATGGGAAAGAAAGCAATTCTTTCTAACTGGTTATCCCGAGATCCTCCTTCTAATGCTCAATGGAGAGCCTTGATGATAACTCATGCTACGCTGGAGCGAAGATCGGTGGGAGACTTGGAACATGGGCCGGGTCGTGGATTTCGTCAGACCTGGGAATATTTCTGGCAGGATCTCACACCATATGCTCGAAGTAGACTTTTGAATCAATAGATTTACTTTTCACTCTCAATTTTACTGTGGCATTGGACTCTTGGGGTGGGGAGGGAGGGGAAGGGAGCGAGGGGGAGTGTTTTACAATATTATTTCCTGACTATGCTATTTGTTTTATTTGTTATTTTCTTATGTTCTTATTTGTTGAAATAATAAAAACATGTAAACTCATGGAAACTTTACTTAAAGGTAAACTAGACACAATTTTGGACGAGGGGAACCTAAGGGATCCCTGTCAACATGGATTCACTAGGGGTAGGTCATGCCAATCCAATCTGATCAGCTTCTTTGATTGGGTGTCGGGAAAGTTAGACTCGGGAGAGTCTCTGGACATAGTGTACTTGGATTTCAGTAAAGCTTTTGACAGTGTACCACACCGCAGACTATTGCACAAGATGAAGTCGATGGGGTTAGGTGAGAAACTAACTGCATGGGTCAACGATTGGCTGAGTGGAAGACTTCAGAGGGTGGTGGTCAACGGCACCCTCTCTGAGACATCGGAAGTGACTAGCGGAGTGCCGCAGGGCTCGGTCCTGGGACCATCCCTTTTCAACATATTCATAAGTGACTTGACCCGAGGGCTTCAGGGTAAAGTAGCACTGTTCGCCGACGACGCCAAACTGTGTAATATAGTAAGTGAAAGCATTCTCAAGGATAATATGACGCAGGATCTGATCACGTTGGAAAACTGGTCCTCGACGTGGCAGCTGGGCTTCAACGCTAAGAAATGTAAGGTCATGCATCTTGGTACCAGAAATCCATGCAGAACTTATACCTTGAATGGAGAAACACTGGCTAAGACTTCAGAAGAACGGGACTTAGGAGTAATCATCAGTGCAGACATGAAGGCTGCCAAACAAGTTGAGAAGGCCTCATCTAAGGCAAGGCATATGATGGGATGCATCAAAAGAAGTTTCATTAGCCGCAAACCTGAAGTCATAATGCCACTCTACAGAACCATGGTGAGACCTCACCTGGAATACTGTGTGCAATTCTGGAGGCCACATTACCGTAAAGATGTGCTTCGGGCTGAGTCGGCCCAGCGGATGGCCACTAGGATGGTCTCCGTACTCAAGGGTCTCTCATACGAAGAAAGACTGGGCAAGTTGCAGCTCTACACTCTAGAGGAGCGTAGGGAAAGGGATGACATGATTGAGACGTTTAAGTACATCACAGGTCGTGTCGAAGTGGAAAACGACTTATTCTTTCGCAAGGGACCCTCGGTCACAAGGGGGCACCAGCTCAAACTCAGAGGAGGGAAATTTAATGGTGACACCAGGAAGTATTTTTTCACAGAAAGGGTGGTAGATCACTGGAACAGACTTCCAGTGCAGGTGGTCGAGGCCACCAACGTGCTCGACTTTAAGAATAAATGGGACATCCACGTGTGATCCCTACGAGAGTTAAGGAACTAGGTCATCAGCATTCAGACTTAATGGGGTGGGTAAGTGGGGTGGGCAGACTTGATGGGCTGTGGCCCTTTTCTGCCGTCATTATTCTATGTTTCTATGAACATACTTGTGATCTGTTAAGAATGATGGGATTGGTAAAATATTTCTTAAAAATAAAACTATAATAAATGAAAAGATGCTATGGAGTAATTTTATATAACCTTTCGAGCAAATGTGAATTTGTGCAAAAGAATTTATGTGCAAGAGAACCTATTGTATAAAGAGCACATGAGCACCTATGTTGCCTCTTTAAAATACTTTGTGAAGACCATCAAAGCTGTGGATATTTACACCAGCTCAGAAGCCGGTATATATATTTACACATGTATGCATGTAAACCGCAGTTACCCACATCCTTCCCCAGGGTGCAGAGCTGAGCAATTGTGCTACTTTGGAAATTGTTGAGCAATTGTGCTAATTGTGCCCTTTGGAAAGAGTTGTTGACCCTCTGTCCAGGCGCTCCCGCTGAGCAGACCTGGGCTGATCTGGCTTTCCTGGATTCCAAAGATCCACCATGGGCTGGATGGATGGGTGGCTGTGTATGAGAGGTGGCATGAGTGGGCAGTATCAGTTGTGTATTGGGTGAGGGTATGAAGATCTATTTCCCTGAGGAGTGTTTGATGAGGTTGAGTGTCTGTGGGATATAAAATAGAAAATGTGAGATGCAGCGGGGCTGGATGGGCACTGTTCTAATTGAATATCTGATGACACATTCATTATTGTCTTTGTACAGTATTAAACATCATTGTATTGTTTGATGGTTGTACAGTCTGTGTTGCATTTCACAAAATAAAACAGAGGAAAGACTAAAAAGGTTAGGGCTCTACGGTTTGGCAAAGAGAGGGCTGAGGGGAGATATGATTGAAGTCTACAAAATCCTGAGTGAAGTAGAACAGGTACAAGTGGATCAATTTTTCACTCCGTCAAAAATTACAAAGACTAGGGGACACTATGAAGTTACAGGAAAATACTTTTAATTATTTTTATTTATTTATCATTTTTCAATAACATATCAAGTATCCACTTGTACAGAAAGATAAAGTTAAACAAGAAATAAATTACAGATCAAATTATAATCTAATAACCCAATATATCTTAACTTTAACTCAAGTCCTCAATATAGATCCAAAATGTAGAATCAGAGAGCATATAACAACAGAAAGTAAAAATAGAAAACTAACAATTATATTGGCTCAGACAGGAGATCTAACAATCTGATCTAAGAGTGCTTCATATTCTTCCTCCTATTTTCAGTCAAGCCGTTGACAGGAAGGATGTCAGTTGGCTAGGATCAAAGAAGACATATTTTTGCATTTTGATACACTATCACACATTTACATGGGTGACGAAGAAAATAAGCTATAACACCTGGCTTTAACAACCAAAATTAATGTCAATGTTTTTGTGTATCTCGTGACAGGTCTGGATACATTTGTATTTTATACCCTAGAAAATTTTTATGTTTATTTTTAAAGAAAAGTCTTAATAGCCAGTTTTTATCTGGTGCTAAGGCAACTGTAAGAAGCAGTGTTGCGGGCTTTACGACTTCCCTATCTGAAAGTTCCAACAATGTAGAAATATTAAGCAATTGTTGATCTTCATCCTTTAACTTTTCTTCCCTTTTAATGGGTAAGTAATACACTTGGGTGAATGGCGGTAATAGTTCTTCAGTAATTTCCAACACTTCCATCATGTAACGTTTCAACATATCTCTCGGAATAACTGCCGCAACTCTAGGAAAGTTAATTAATCTGAGGTTATTGCTACGGGAAAAGTTTTCTAAAAACTCCAATTTTCTTCTTAAATTGATATTATCTTTCACCAGTGTTTCTGTAATTTGTTTGGAAATTTTCATTTCTTGGGAAGAATTTATTGTTGAATTTTTCAAGTCCTATAAATCAACTTTAATGTTCTTAATTTCATTTTCTTGAGTATTAATTTTATGCTCTAACTGAGAGCATAAAATCCGCCACAAGATCCCAGATAGCTTCAAGAGTTACCTCTTTGGGTTTCTTTAGTGGAAAGGAAAGTTTTTTAGAAGGAAAAGTCAATGTTCTCACCAACTGTAGTTCCATCTTGGCTGCAGCTCTCCTGCTCACAGGCAAACTGTGGTGCTGGTAAGTCCCCAGATGAAAGGAATACCCTGTAAATGTAGGGTTTCCAACTCCATGCTCTCCTCCAAGTTCCTATTAGCCTCCGGGGAGAGTTGCACACCGACATCTGATGGCTCCTCCACCCGTGGGGAGCTGGCAATCGGGGGAAGAGGGGGAGGCACTCCAGCGTCGAGGCTCAAGGTGTTTTCAAGGCCCAAGGAGAACGCTTCCGTCTCACCCCAGCATATCTCCAGAGGGCGTGCCGACACTTCCATGAAGTCCTGCATTCAACGCAAGGCTCCAGTGGCACTACGCCCTCTCCGCTTCGGCATGTTGCAGGTAATTGAGTCAGGAAAAGTGAATTAGGTGAGCTCTCTAATGCGAGTCAACTCAGCCAAATAGTTAATACACCATCTTGGATCACTCCCAGGAAAATATTTTTAAAATCAATAGGAAGAAATATTTTTTCACTCAGAGAATAGTTAAGCTCTGGAACACATTGCCAGAGGTTGTGGTAAGAGCAGATATATAGCTGCTTTTAAGAAAGGATTGGACAATTTCCTGAAGAAAAAGTCCATAATCTGTTATTGAGAAAGACATGGGAAAAGCCACTGCTTGCCTTAGATCGGTAGCATGGAATGTTGCTACTGCTTGGGCTTTGCCCAGATACTAGTGACCTGGATTGGCCACTGTGAGAATGGGCTACTGGGTTGATGTTCAACATCTGGTAATTTGGTCCCTTGTAAGAAAGCTATGTCTAACATTGTGTCTTTCAAATGTGCTAACAACTTGCTTCGTTTAATGGGAGAATTCACTCCACACACATTCCAAGATACTATTCTCACCTTGGCATACTGTTTAGCGCCTTTCAATATAGTAGCTATTACAACTTCACATATGGTTCTCTGTGAACCACGTCTCTATGATCACCACTATATCCAACTCACCTTCTAGATCCAGAATCTTGTTTCCCAAACTTCGAGCATTAGTACATACTGCTTTCCAGACATTACCTCCTTTTCCCCTCCGTGTAGAGGTATTCAGTGATTTAAAATGTTTGCAGTCTAAGCAACAAAGTTCATGATCTGCAAGCCCTGATGTTACAGGCAGGCCTGGATATTGTTGCTATCCCAGAGACATGGTTCAGTGAATCCCATGGATGGGATGCAAACATACTGGGATATAATCTTTTTAGAAAGGACAGAGATGGTCAAAAAGGTGGAGTAGTAGCTCTCTATGTAAAGATCGATATTCAAGCGACTGAAATGCAAGGGACCTGGGGAGAGGAAGAAGCAATATGGATCACTCTGAAAAGAAATGATGGAACTTCTATCTATGTGGGTGTAGTCTACAGACCTCTGACTCAATTGCAGCAAATTGATAAAGATCTGATTGTGGATATCCAAAAGTTTGGAAAGAAAGAGGAAGTGCTGCTGTTGGGAGATTTCAACCTGCCAGATGCATACTGGAAAGTTCTGTCTGTGGAATCGGAAAGAAGTAGGGAGATTGTGGATGCCTTTCAAGAGATTCTGCTCAGACAAATGGTGACGGAACCCACGAGAGGAAAAGTGATATTGGATCTGGTCCTCACAAATGGAGAGTATCTTTAATGTACGAGTGGGTGCTTACCTGGGAAGTAGCGATCATCAAACGGTTTGGTTTGATATAACAGCTACAGTGGAGGGCAGCCGCAAAATTCAAAAAGTCCTAGATTTCAAATGTACAGACTTTAATAAAATGGAAGAGTACCTGAAGAAAGAGCTGTTAAGATGGGAGGACATAAGAGAAGTGGAAAAACAGTGGTCTAAGCTGAAAGGAGCAATAAAAATGGCTACGGAACTTTATGTGAATAAAATAAATAAAAACAAGAGGAAAAGGATACCGACATGGTTCTCCAAACTAGTGGTGGAGAAAATAAAGGCAAAAGAGTTGGTGTTCCTGAAATATAAAAAAACCCCAAGAAGTGAAGTGCAGAAAGGACTACTGGGTGAAACTGAAAAAAGCCAAAGAAAGAGATACATTTGGCGAAGCACAGGCAGAAGAACAAATGGCTAAAAATGTAAAAAAGGGAGACAAAATTTTTTTCAGATATATCAGTGAAAGAAGGAAGATGAAAAATGGAATTGCTAAACTAAAAGATGCTAAGAACCAATATGTGGAGAGTGATGAAGAAAAAGCAAATGTGCTAAACAAATATTTCTGCTCTGTGTTCACGGAAGAAAATCCTGGAGAAGGACCGAGGTTGTCTGGCAAAGTTACATGGGAAAATGGAGTAGATTCTGTGCCATTCACGGAGGAAAGTGTTTATGAACACTGAAGGTAGACAAAGCGATGGGACCAGATGGGATCCATCCCAGGATACTGAGGGAGCTCAGAGAGGTTCTGGCGGGTCCTATTAAAGACTTGTTCAACAAATCTCTGGAGACGGGAGTGGTTCCTGGAGATTGGAGAAGAGTAGATGTGGTCCCTATTCACAAAAGTGGTCACAGAGATGAAGCGGGAAACTATAGGCCAGGAAGCCTCACTTCGGTTCTTGGAAAAATAATGGAAATGTTGCTGAAAGAAAGGATAATGAACTTCCTAGAATCTAATGGGTTACAGGATCCGAGGTAACATGGTTTTACTAAAGATAAATCGTGTCAAACGAACCTAACTGAATTTTTTGATTGGGTGACCAGAGAATCTAATCTAATCTAATCTTCAGTCTTATATACCAGATCATTCCCCTAGGGCAGTGGTAGGCAAACTCAGTCAAAAGAGCCAAAGATCAGTAGTACAACGATTAATATTTCCTTTGAGAGCCATATTCCGCGCCCGCTTGTGCTACGACGTCAACCTGACTGACACCGCACTCACCCGCCTGTAGTTGAAATTGATTCGTGGCAGAGACTGGAGAATGACACGGGGAAAAAGTTTGTCTCCATTCCCGCCCCGTCCTCATGAGCTGGGTCCCCATTCCCGCAAACCATCTGATCCCATCCACACAAGCCTCGAATAGTTTTATACTGAACTTATTATATTAAAGTATAAAAAGAAACAATATTCTGTACATTGTCAATTTATAAATCAGCATCTTCTCCCCACTCTATCTTCCCCATTTCCCTTCAGCCTCCTCAGCCCACTCTCTTTCCACTTCCCTTCAGCGCACGCACATAAAAATAAGCAAGCAATTTTATATCATTTTCATTCTATTCATTCATAGAAATTAAAGTCTAAATAATGCCAGTCACATAACAAAACATGATTTTACAAAAATAATTCCCTACACAGTCAAGCCTACAAGAATTACTAGATGTCTTTCAGCAGCTCCCCTCCCCTTTACCTTCATGGCCAAGTCAAAATGATCTACCAACAATAAAATTTTTAAAAACACAAAGTACACTGTACACAGAGAAAATGTTAATTATCATTTATATTCCGCGGGGAAATGGGGAAGAGAGAGTGGGGAGAAGATGCTGATTTATAAATTGACAATTGTACAGAATATTGTTTTTTTTATACTTTAATATAATAAGTTCAGTATAAAACTATTCGAGGCTTGTGTGAATGGGATCAGATCATTTGCAGGGATGGGGACTGAGCTTGCGGGGAGAGGAGACAAATTTTTTTCCCCGTGTCATTCTCTAGTCGCAACATCAGAGGGAAGGCTTCTGGATAAGGCGCGGGACGCGCAAGGAGCAGCTGCCCAAGGCTTTGTACACTGTGTCAGTGAGGAAGAGGGAGCCAGCCCGAAGATAATGCCGGGGACGGCATAAAACAGCCAGGTGGGAGCAGGCCAGAAGTTAAGGCACAGCATGGAGGGAGGTAGACAGCAAAGGTAGGGGGAATGATTTTATTTTCAATTTAGTGTTTGAATTGTGTCAATTTTGAGAGTTTACATCTGCTGTCTGTATTTTGCACTGTTCAGGAAGAAATGCATTTGTTTCTTTTTCTCTGGGGTTATACTGCATGCAGAGTCTTGCATCTTAGGGTTTGTTTGTATATATATTAGTACTTTTAGTTTTTGGTCCCGTATTTGCATAAGGTTATCTGTTTTCTGGTAGGAATGAATGTTGAGAAGCATACAGTGTGCTTTGTGTAACTTAATTTTGTGGTTAACCATTATGTGTATATGTAAAAAATGAATGGAAAAAATAGTGTTACAATTAGTACTATTATGGGGGCAGGGTCTGGGGTGGAGATTGGGCGGAGATGGGCGGGGTTTGGTCCATGACTTAGCCCAGTGTTCTTCAACCACAGGTCTGCAAACCGGTCCACAAAATAATTATTTTATTTCTGCAGGTCCATAGGTGTCAAAAGGTTGAAGAACACTGCTCTAATACAAAAAAAGTACCTTCCCCCTGTTCTACCAGCCCACTCCTCTAACCAACTGGTCACTCTGTTCAAAGCATGTACTTAGACAACATGCTCATTTACAACCTGTTGCTATTATAATGACACTCAGAATAGAGAATGAAATGATGAGTGTTACCCATGGCTAGCTGCGGGTAACCTGCCGAAATGGGGCTGTAAAAAAAATTGTCACCACAGGGACGGGGAGATGGCCATTCACCGCCCCGTGGAGTGGTGAATGGCATTGTCCCCATAGTTAACTGAGGATCATGCTGAAGATCGCACGGTCCAGCACCCCCATCCCTCCTTCCTCCAAATCGTGGTCCAGCCATTTCCCTCCCTCCTTCCCTTCCCTGGCTTACTATAATTTTCATCTTAACAAGCTGCCAGAGCATTGAAGTCACATGTAGCAGCTGGAAAGTCCTCCTCTGATGCAATTTCCTGTTTCTGGTTGCGTCAGAGGAGGACTTTCCGGCCGCCACACATGACTTCAAGGCTCCAGCAGCTTGTTAAAATGAAAATTAAAGAAAGCCAGCGAAGGTAAGGGGAAGGGAGGGAGGGAGCTTCTAGGCCGTGGCGGGAGGTAGGGGGCTGCTGGACCAGGTGAAGGGGGGTGGAGAGGTATAGATGCTGTACACTTTGGTGGGGAATATATGTGGGGGCAAGGACGGGGAACGAGCTCGCGGTGACTGGACTGGAATGGAGCTCGCGGTGGCAGGATGGGGACGAGGCGGAGACTATAGAAGTATGGAAAGAAAACCATGAATAAAGCCACCATCTCCCCTCTTTCCTCTAAGTTGAATACACATACAAATACATGCATGCAAAGGAGTTGGAGAGAATTCCACAACTCATGCTCCACATGCTTTCTCCACTTGTTTTACCCTTCTGAACATGTAATGAAAAATAGCAAATTTTTTATGCAGATTAACATATGGTTCTTTTCATGATACAGCTCAAGAACCACTGTATTTTTAACTCCATAAGATGCACTTTTTTTCACCCACAAGTTTGTGAAATATTGGTGTGTCTTATGCATCGAAGATAACTTTTTTAACCACTCTCACAGACCCCGTCGTACCTTTTTTAATGCCCCGCTCGTTGGGGATATGCGGGCTGACCGCCGCTGCTGCTCCCTGCTCACCTGCTGCCGCTGCTCCCTGCTCGCCGCCACTCCAGGAAGGTAAGGGAAGAGCCAGCGTGCAGCGATTGCATGTCGCCGGCCCACAAGCCTTCATCCGACGTCAGTTCTGATGTTGGAGAGAAGGTCCTAACGTCAGGAGAAGGCTTGAGGGCCAGCGGCATACAATCACTGCACCCTGGCCCTTCCTGGAGTTGCGGTGAGCGGTGGTGGACTGGGGGCAGAGGAGGAGGAATTCAGCGGTGGGTAGGCAGGCTTCGGCAGGCAGGGAGGAAGGCAGGCTTTGGCGCGGCAGGGAGGGAGGGAGGATGAAGGACAAAGGCTTGAAGGCAGTGAGGCGGAGGGGGCATGAACTTGAGACATGGGAGGGAAGGGGGCGAAGGACAAAGGCTGGCAGTGAGGGGGAAGGGGCACGAACTTGGGACATGAGAGGGAGAGAATAGAAAGGGACACTTGTTGGATATGATTGAAGAAAGGAAGGAAGGATACTCATGAAATCACCAGACAACAAAGGTAGGAAAAATTATTTTAATTTCAATTTAGTGATCAAAATGTGTCAGTTTTGAGAATTTATATCTGCTGTGTGTATTGTGTGTATATGAAAAATGAAAGGAACAGGTTGCCTGTCAGGGAAGGGGATTCAGGGTGCAGAGCCTGGCAGGGAGGGGTAACAGGGTGCAGAGCCTGGCAAGGAGTGTGAGGTTGGGTGCAGAGCCTGGTATATATTAGTCCTCAATTTGGTTCAGAATGTTTTTTCTTGTTTCCCTACTCTAAATCTAGGGTGTGTCTTATGACAAAAATTATGCTTTCACATCATCAGTATGCTACAGTCCATTCAGAAATACAGCTACTTACTGGATTGTTACTGGCTTTCCCAGCAAGAATGGCTCGAGCTTTAAACTTATTCATGTTAAAGCTTTTCTGATAGGCCTCATATATAAGCTTAGCAAGACATTTAAGATCTGCCATTTGTGAATCTTCTATATCTTCTTCACATGTTTGAACTTCTGCTTTTAATTTTGCCTTCTCAGATCGTGGCATTCGTCCAAAACGGATGGCTGAGGAAAGAAACAATAAAACAAACATGTAGAAACGCACCACCAATAATTATTCTATAAGCAGGATTCCCTTTTTTAAAGTGCACTTCATCAGTGCAAACCACCTTTTGTTGAGTTTGCATGCACACCAATGGCATAGCCAGACAGCCAATTTTGGGTGAGGCTGAGCCCAAAGAGGGCGGGCACAAAGTTTTCTCTACCCAACTCTACCCTCACCTCAAAATATAAATAATGTAGTAGCTAATCAGGATTTATTTATTTAGCCCATCCTCCCCATGAGCCAGAACAGGTTACAGTGATACATTCACAATATTTTGGAGGCACAGGATTAAGGGTACAATCACATTAAACTGGACAAATGGAGAAGGTATATTTTATTATATATTCACAATAAAGCTTTCCCTCCGGAGTTGCGGTTTCACTACTCAAGGGTTCGATTATTCACAATTTTTTTTGCAGGTTGCCCGAATCTCCTCAAACTACTTTTTATGGGCTGTTACACTTGTTTGCCGTTTAAGCTGCAATGTTATGTTACTGAGCTGACGCAGTTTGAATAGGATTATCAAAAAGAATCCTAAAAATCCTGGTTGCCTGAGTTGATCCTTTAGTTCTAAGCTGTTGACCTGGTGACCTAGCAGTGACGTGGGGCAGGATCGATCATCCTATGCTCCTGCCCCATGCAAAACCATCATCAAAATGGCTGCCGTGAGTTCCCATGGTGGTCTAGCGGTGACACAGGGTAGAAGCGATCTCACGGAAGCCATTTTGATGATGGCTCTGTACGAGGCAGGAGCATAGGAAGATCGCTCCTACCCCGCGTCATCTCTAGACCACCAGGTAAGGTCGGGGACGCAGGTTGGAGGCGGGGTGGGTCAGAGCTGGCCCAAAACATTATTCGCAATTTTTTCCTGTTCGTGGGCCGGCTTTGCCCCTAACCCCCACGAATACGGAGGGAGGAGTGTATATTGGAGACAGAGAAAGCAGAGTTACTTACTGTAACAGATGTTATCTAGGGACATCAGGCAGATATTCTCATATGGGTGATGTCATCCACAGAGCCCTGGTACAGACAGCTGCAAAAGTGCATTGGCACTTTTTTTTTTTAAAAGTTCAATCAGTTTTATTAGCATTTTGTCATATAAATACAAACATAGACCTCATATTCGTAATAAGTCTTTACAGAGTGTAAGCACAGGCGGTCCATGACATATCAGGAAAAACAGAACAAAGAAATAAGAACATAACCCAACTAACAAGCTCATCAGTCGTGTGTACAGATCTTAGATAAACACACAGGTATGAGAGGATATAATAACATTAAAGTGTGTCCCGGAAAGTTACAAGGTGGCTCATACAGTCATATACTTCAAAAAGATGATACAATAAAACACATCTTGTGTTCGTGGTTCAACTCGAGGACAAGCGTGTGTCTGGATGGTCTCAAGGTCGTAGACCTGCCCCGACAGGATGGGGAAGACCATGGCCGTTTAGAAAAAGTGAGCCTCGCCGCAGTAGCAGGGGAAAAACTGGTCCCCGGCCTGGACCCCAGAAAAGTCACCGGCGACTCAGGGGAGGAAGACTCGCTCGAGGGAACCCGACGAGTCTTACGGGTGAGGCCTCGAGAGACGAGGGGACTGCGACTGGGTCGAGACCTAGCTCAAAGGCGTCGAAGTTGGGACTAGTTGGCTTACCACCGAGGAAAACTATGTGGTAATAACTGCCTTAAGCATGTCCTCGAACATAGGCACCGAGACCAAAGGTAGGTGGGTTGGAGGTGCAGCAGTGCACTCCTTTGGGGGCGACCTCGAGGAAGAGTATTCCCTACATGAGGAGGCACGCTTAGACTGATGTCTTGAAGACGCCGACAAGGTGGCGCTGACATGAGACTCCGAGGTAGGCTTCTTCGCTGGCATACCTGAGGAGGGAAGAGGAGACTTACCCGAGGCCGGAGTAGCAGGAGAGGCCAAGGCCAACGGGGACTTCAAGGCCGAGGCGCCCAATGAGGGCATCGAGGCCGAGCTCGAGGCCAGTCCCGCAGGATCCATGGGGCCAAAGAGTTGGAGAATCTTGGCCACCCATCGACAAAGAGCCCACGGTTGTAAAGTCGCACAACGGGGACACGACTCAGTGCGATGCTCTGCACCTAGGCACTCCACACACCAACGATGAGGATCGGTGATGGAGATAACCCGGTTGCACTTAGTACAGTTTTTTAATCTGTAACGAGGCTGGGACATAACAAAAAGGAGGGCTGTGGCCCCACGAGGCCAGGCGGCTAGAAGGAAGACCGGAAACCCGGTCAAAAAAAATACGAACTGAAAAAAATGAAAATAAAGAAAATTAAAGACGCGAGCACAGCAACTCAACAGAAACTAACCAAATAAGCCACGGTGCAAGAGGGACAACGAGATCGCGCGAAGCAAGGGAGCAGTGCTTCTGGCTCCGTGGAAAACAGAGAACTGAGGACACGCTGAGGAGACGCATGCCCTAGGCAGGGCGGGAGGGGCACGTGCGCATGCGCAGGCCAATCGCAAGCCTGAAGGTTTTCGAGCAAGTCTGCTTGCGAAAACGTCCGCTATGGGGCTCTGTCGGTCACATCACCCACATGTAGAGAATATGCTGCCTGCTTGTCCTGGGATAAACCACTTTATTTGGATACTAGTGTTTCAGCCCGTTACATTAACAGGTGCTAGAATAGATTAGTCTGATCCAGTATGGCTATTCTTCTTGTCTTACCCACATATTCAGGCGCCCATTTCCCCTTTTACCTTCCCTATTTCCACCTTTTTCTACCAACTTAAAAATCTGCCCCCTTTCTCTGTCCTTCACCTCCATAGAACTCTTTCTCCACCCCTCAGCATGCTTACCTTGGCTTTAGGTGGCATTAGGCGACATCTGATAGGTGCCCATCTTTTGTAGAACCATGCCTAAGAAGATATGCACCTATTGCCCAATCAAGTTCTATTTTTTTCAATTATTAACTTGTTAAAGCTCTTAATTGAAGACAATTTATTAATTAACCCCCCCCCCTTATTTTACTAAGCCACGGTAGACATTTCTTCCGCAGCTCAGAGCGCTAAATGCTCCAACACGCATAGAATTCCTATGAGTGTCAGATCAGCATTGGAGCATTTAGCACTCCAGGTCGCAGCAGAAACCTCTATCTTGGCTTAGTGGGGGAGGTGTTATTAGAAAATTGGCTTCAATTATGAGCTTTAAGTTAAGCACCTCACAGAATTTGGCTCTAAATGATCATGATAATTTCTATAGGATAATTTTCATGATATATTTTCTTAAATCATAGGATAGCATCTTGTAGTTATTTATATTTTGTACAGAATTATATATAACCCCCTCTCCCCCCAATAAAGATCTTTCTTTTTACTTGTCCAATCAGACCTTAGACTTAGTGGGGATAGGCGGACCCGCTATGCCTAAGGCCTGATTGGTCCAGGCTTCTAGAGCCTGGGCCAATCAGGCCTTAGGCTTCGGCGGGATGGGCCAGGAAGGGGCGGGCCTGCTTCATTTCGACGAGGCTTGCCTGCCGGCTCAAGACGTGCAAGACCCATCTAAGAACAGGTTTGGTGGAGTGGAGGTTTGGGGGTTGTTAGCGCCGGTGGGGGGGGGGGGTGCGTCGGTAGTGTGTGTGTGTGGGGGGGGTGCGTCTTCGGGCAGAGGGTTTGGGCACCCTCCTGGTCAGGGGGCCGCGGCCCGCTATACTTATAGCGGCAGAGAGATCCCTTGCCGCGATAAGTGTAGCGGGCCGTGTCTAATCTAACCCGTTTCTCTCACCTGCATCTGTAACATGGACGCCGGTTACAGAATCGGGGTTTAGTTTAGGCCGATTCTGAATAGGACGCCTCTCCCGGGTGTCCTATTCAGAATCAGGGCCTAGGTGTCTTGCCTTCAATATAGGCGGCCTGCCTGGGGAGCATTTTTTTAAAAAAACGTGCATCCCGATTGGCTGATTAGACAGCTGTAGGACGCCTACAGCTGCCTAAAATCGGGACTTTTAGAGAATCAGGCCCTATGTGTCTGTATATGGCCTTTTGGTTGAAGATGGGCTGGGGAGGGCTTCAATGGCTGGGAGGGTGTAGATGGGCTGGAGTGAGCTTTGACGGAGACTTCAGCAGCTGGAACACAAGCACAGTACCAGGTAGAGCTTTGGATTCTTGCCCAGAAATAGCTAAGAAGAAAATTTTTTTTTAAATTGAATCAGGTTGGGTAGACTGGATGGACCATTCGGGTCTTTATCTGCCGTCATCTACTATGTTATGTTACTATGTTCTTAACTGGCATGGCTTTCAAGAGAAGCAGTGGTCCACAATAAATCTGTAGCACCAGAAGAGGATCGAAAAAAAAGAATAGGGTATTTCCACTCAAAGCAGATCTTAATTGACTTTCAACTTTCAAAAAGGTATTGGGGGGGGGGGGGGGGTTATGATAGCTTTGTGAGTCTTCCCTCGATGACAATTTTTGTTGAACAAAAAGTTTTAATCTATATCACTTTTTTGTTTGTGATCTTTGATCTTTTGATGATCTCATGTGCTAAATACAGATTGAAAAATAAAACTATATTCTTAAGAGAAAAAGAATAAACCACTTTATACTGGCTTCTTGTACATCCTACAGCTGATAAATTGAAGAAGTAGATGGATGCTCTCTCCTTCCATTGTGTTATAGTGACATAAAGTACAAGACAGCAAATGTCACTTGCTGCAGGATTACATTTCATTTTGGAGAGAGAAATTATTCTAGGAAACCTGGAAAGGAACAAAGTAAAAATAGGTCACAGCCATTCCCACCTACCATTGTGTGACATTCCAACAGACAGGCACTTCTGGAAACGGCAATATTGGCACTTGTTCCGATTCTTTTTCTGAATTTTACATTTACGCTCACATGTATCGTACACCAGCTTCAATCGAATTGTTCTTCTGAAAAATCCCTGTAGAAGAAGTTTAGCACACAATGAAAGCAATTGTATATCGGGTCCCCTAGGTTGAGAGGGCAATACGGAGCCTATTTCTAGCCTATCTTTATAAAATACTATCATACGTGGCAGAAATCACAGCTAAATCAAAGCTGCTCATATTTGTGCCTGTTCACATATCTGCTCCACCCAAATTCAGCTGCTCCCTCTTATGTATCAAAGAAGCAAGCAAAATGTGGATGGTTAAAATCTTCCAGGTAGTGGAATGCATCTCACCTTGCTTGAGCCAATGCTGGATTCACACAGTCCATAAACTAAGCACTCACCAACAACTGCACATAACGGGCTAAATTTAGTAAATGGTGACCAAATTTGGGTGCCAAAAAATTAGCATTAAGTGCAATTCTATATATGATGCTCCAAGTTGAGCACCACTAGTGCCAGGATCTGTGCTCAATTTTGGTGCGAGGATTTACACCAAGTGAAACCTGGTATAAATCCTCACACCCAAATTAGGCACTGATCTGCCATTTTCTGTAACAGTGCACGCAAATTCTAGACATGCCCCTTACTTGTCCATGCCCCCTTTTGAATATGTGCTTAAAAATGTAGGTGTGAATCTTTAAAGAATACTGACTAGAAAGATGCAAGCGTAAATGCAAATTGTTGCCAATTAATACCAATAATTGATTGGTATTAATTGGCTCATCATGCAATTAAACTGTTCATGCAAACTGGGCAATGCGCCCAAATTTGTGCATGCAATTTAGAGTGCTAATTATAGACTTTGGGGAAAAGCTTGCACAGAAGTGGGAAACAAAGACTGGAAGTGAACAAGATACTTGAAAAAAAATACTCAAATGAACAACTCTCCAACATCGACGAATGGGAGAAACCTAACAAGTCAAGCAGCATTAAATGGTAGCAGTTTGTGGGGGCAGCTAGTCATAAGCTGGTTGCAACTTTTATTCATAAAACTTCTGAAAACTAAATGGGATCCTGCTTTACACAATACCTTTCCAGAAATAAATTGCATGGTATCTTAGAGTGTTGCACTTAAATTCACAAGTGGAAAGACATTTGCAAAAGAGCATTCAAGTCAGAATTAAGACGCCCTACTCTTAACATCCAAAAATACATCCATCTCACAGCCATTTTCAAACTGGAAACATGTTGGGATTTCTTGTTTCTAAATATGTGAGGACATTATTGCACTGAAAACATCCAAAATCAAAGAAAGATTAGGTTCTTACCTTGATAATCTTTTCTCTTATAGATGTATCTAGTGGTTCTGAGCGCTAGGGTTTTGCATCTGAACATGCAAGTTGCTTGCAGAATGCTGTCAATCATCTTTTAAACTCTGCCAAAAAGACGACAGTGTGGAAGATGAAGATACGGCGGTGATGATCCTTGTGGGGACGAACAACGTGAGTAGCAGAACTACAACAGAGAAGTACTAAAAGACCAGTTCCGGACGCTAGGAAAGAAGCTGAAGACAAGAACGCAGATGATAGCATTCTCGGAGATCCTGCCAGTACCCAGGGCCCAGTGGTGTACCAAGGAGGGGGCGGGGGGGAGGTCCACCCCGGGTGCAGCCTTAGGGGGGCTGCACAGCTGGACAGGTCCGGAAAATTCCTGGGCTGTGACGGCACTGAGCAGCATCGGCGCCCCCCCCTCGGCAATGGCACTCAGCGGCATTGGCGCCCCCTCTGCCCCGCGACAGCACTCAAGTTCAGCCTCCTTCTCTCGGCATCAGCAGAACTTCAGATCGGCAACAGGTGCTCAGTCAAAAGCTTCCCCTGACTCAGCTTCCTGTTTCCGCCCAGGCAGTTCAGTCAGGGGAAGCTTTTGACTGAGCACCTGTTGCCGATCTAAAGTTCTGCTGATGCCGGGAGAAGGAGGCCAAACTTGAGTGCTGTTGCGGGGCAGGGGGGGCGCCGATGCCGCTCAGTGCCGTCCCGGGGGGGGAGGCCTTGCCAATCTTGTTGCCAAAATCGGAAAGGTGAGGGAGAAAGATGGGCCTGTGGTGGATGGAGAGATTGAGAGAAGGGGACAGATGATGGAAGTGGAGAGAAGGGGGAGAGAGAAGAGGGCAGATGATGGAAGTGGGAGAAAGAGAGAGAAGGGGCAGATGATGGAAGTGGAGAGAAGGGGGAGAGAGAAGAGGGTAGATGATGGAAGTGGGAGAAAGAGAGAGAAGGGGCAGATGATGGAAGTGGGGAGAAGGGGCAGATGATGGAAGTGGGGGAGAGAAGAGGGCAGATGATGAAAGGAGGGGGAAGAGAGAGAAGGGGCAGATGATGGAAGTGGAGAGAAGGGGCAGATGATGGAAGTGGAGAGAAGGGGCAGATGATGGAAGTGGAGAGAAGGGGGAGAGAGAAGAGGGCAGATGATGGAAGTGGGGGGGGAAAGAGAGAGAAGGGGCAGATGATGGAAGTGGAGTGAAGGGGGAGAGAGAAGAGGGAAGATTATGAAAGTGGGGAGAAGGGGCAGATGATGGAAGTGGGGAGAGAGAAGAAGGCAGATGATGGAAGTGGAGGAAAGAGAGAAGGGGCAGATGATGGAAGTGGAGAGAAGGGAGAGAGAGAAGAGGGCAGAGGATGGAAGGAGGGGATAAATAAAAGGAGGGCACATGATGGGGGAAAAGGATTGAGTTAGGGAAATACTGGAGGGGGTGAGGGAAAGAGGTGGTGAGCTGTAGGTAGACAGTAAAAAAGGAAATTGATGAGAAGGTAGTAAGAACGTAATCTAGATGGATGCAGAAAATAAACTGAAAAGGAAAATGAGGGAAGAAAGGGATTGCAGAAAAGAGGTGTGGGAGAGGGAAGGAGAGGAGAGAGATGCCAGACCAATGGGGGTGAAAGGAGAGATGGAAGGGGAGTCATACAGTTTCTGGAAGAGGCATAAAAGGAGAGAAGATGCCATATAGGGGCAGAGAGATGACAGACTGTGGATGGAAGGAAGAGAGTAACAAGAAGATGAGGAAAGCAGAAACCAGAGAAGACAAAGGTAGAACAAAAATTTTCTATTTATTTGTTGCTTCAGGAGACATGTGTCACTGTTTCTGTGGTGTTGCATTGTATGCAGAGTCCAGCTTCTTGCTGGTTCAATTTAACCTTTGTCTATGTATTTCTATTTTATCCCCCCTTTTACAAAACTGTGGAGCGTTTTTTAGTGTCAGCCGTGGTGGTAGCAGCTCTGATGCTCAGAGTTCCTGGATACTGTAGGTAATTGTTTCCTGGAACAACTTGTCAAGGAAAATACAAGAGGTAATGCAATTCTGGACTTAATTCTGAACGGACTGCGAGGATCAGCACAAGGTGTAGAAGTAGAAGGGACGGTGGGAAGCAGCGATCACAATATGATCTGCTTCGACCTGGACACAGAGAAGAAACATTGGTCCAGAACAACGGCCATGGCGTTGAACTTCCGAAAGGTAAATTACAAAGGAATTAATCTCATGGTGGGGAAGAAGATTAAGAAGACGATAAGCACTATAAAAACTCTAGAGCAAGCTTGGTCCCTTTTTAAAGACAGTCACCGAGGCGTGAAAATCTACATATATCACGTATCAACAAAGGATCCAAGAGGAAAAAAAACAAAGAACCGGCATGGCTCACTGTAGAGGTGAAGGAAGCGATCAGAGACAAGAAAAATTTGTTTAAGGAATGGAAAAGGTCAAAAACAGACGAAAACTGGAATAAGCACAAATAACATCAACGCAGGTGCCACAAGGCGGTGAAAGGGGCCAAAAGAGACTACAAGGAAAAAATAGCCAAGGAGGCGAAAAATCTTCAAGCTGTGCTTTCGATATATTAAGGAAACGGTAGGACCGTTGGATGACCGTGGAATAAAGGGAGTGCTAAAGGAAGATAAAGAAATTGCTGAAAAACTGAACACATTTTTTGTGTCTGTATTTACCGAAGAGGATATACAAAGCATACCGGAACCCATCAGGCTATATGCTAGAAATGAAGAAGGGAAGCTGACAGGGTTGACGGTCAGTCTAGATGAGGTATAAAGGCAGATTGATAGGCTAAAGTGTGATAAATCCCCAGGACCGGATGGCATCCATCCGAGGGTCATCAAGGAACTGAAAGGGTCTATAGCTGAATTGCTTCAACTAATAGCCAATCTGTCGATCAAATCGGGAAAGATTCTGGAAGACTGGAAGGTGGCGAATGTTACGACGGTCTTCAAGAAAGGTTCGAGGGAGGATCCAGGTAACTATAGACAGGTAAGTTTGACCTCGTTACCGGGAAAGATGGTAAACGCACTGATAAAGGACTGCATCATTGATCACCTTGATGGACACGGGCTGATGAGGACCAGTCAGCACGGTTTCAACAAAGGCAGATCGTGTTTGACAAATTCGCTGCACTATTTTGAGGGAGTAAATAAGCAGATAGACAAGGGCGACCCGGTCGACATTGTATATCTGGATTTTCAGAAGGCGTTTGACAAGGTTCCACATGAATGACTACTTTGGAAAATTGCGAGCCATGGAATCGAGGGTGAAATACTCACGTAGATTAAAAACTGGCTGGAGCATAAGAAACAGAGAGTGGGGGAAAAATGGACAATATTCGGACTGGAAGAGCGTCACCAGTGGGGTGCCACAGGGCACAGGGCTCGGTGCTTGGACCCGTGCTCTTCAACATCTTTATAAATGACCTGGACATTGATACGACGAGTGAGGTTATTAAATTTGCAAATCATACAAAGTTATTCAGAGTAGTGAGAATGCGAGGGGATTGCGAAGATCTGCAACGTGACATAACCAAGCTCAACAAATGGGCATCGACATGGCAAATGAGGTTCAACATGGATAAGTGCAAAGTGATGCATGTCAATAACAAAAATCTCATGCACGAATACAGGATGTCCGGGGTGGTACTTGGAGAGACCTCCCAGGAAAGAGACTTGGGAGTTCTGAACGACAAGTCAATGAAGCCGTCCGCACAATACGTGGTGGCAGTGAAAAGGGAGAACAGAATGCTAGAAATGATAAAGAAGGGGATCACAAACCGATCAGAGAAGGTTATCATGCCACTGTACCGGGCCATGGTGCGCCCTCACCTGGAGTACTGCGTTCAAGTACTGGTCGCCGTACTTGAAGAAGGACAAGGTACTACTCGAAAGCGTCCAGAGAAGAGCAACTAAAATGGTTAAGGGGCTGGAGGAAATGCCGTACAATGAGAGATTGGAGAAACTGGGCCTCTTCTCCCTTGAAAAGAGGAAACAGAGGGGACATGATCGAAACGTTCAAGATACTGAGGGGAATAGACTTAGTAGATAAAAACAGATTGTTCATCTTCTCCAAGGTAGGAAGTACGATAAGGCACTCTCTAAAGCTGAAAGGGGATAGATTCCGTACAAACGTAAAGAAGTTCTTCACCCAGAGAGTGGTAGACACCTGGAACGCTCTTCCGGAGTCTGTTATAGGGAAAAACACCCTCCAGGGATTCAAGACAAAGTTGGACAAGTTCCTGCTAAATTGGAACGTATGCAGGTGAGGCTGGACTCATTTAAGAGCACTAGTCTTTGACCTGAGGGCCGCTGCGTGAGTGGACTGCTGGGCAGGATGGACCACTGGTCTGACCCAGCAGCGGCAATTCTTATGTTAACCTGTAACCTATTCTGAGCTTTTTGGGGACAATGGGATAGAAAACAAATTAAATAAACAAATTATTTATTTATTTATTTATTTTAATGGGCACACATGTTGTGAGAGTGTAAAACATACACAATGAGCCCATAAAAAAATTAATAAAATCGTACATGGACCCCTCCCCCCAATGATAGCCCCATATTCCCTCAAACTTAAAAAAAATTGGCAGGGGGGGGTCACGTGATGCCATGCTCCGAGGAGGTCGCGGTTAGCTTCCTCTCCGGCCACCAGCCTACTTAATCCTATCCTCTTCTCTAAGGTATAGAGGGCAGAGATTGGGCCCTATGCAATTTCGGATCATGCCTGAGTGTGGATAGACTGGAACCTGGACGTGATGCCTCGCCCCCCCCGGGGTCCTGTGCCTACCCTTTATGGCTCCAGGAGATCGCAGGCGGGTCTTGAACTTTGCCTATAAAGAGGCGGTGTTGCGAGCGCTTTGGGGAGGCCGCCAGCTGACTTTACCAGTCCTATCAGGTGCTCTGCCTCACCAATGATCTATATAAGGGCATCAACACCTCCATTTTTCTGCTGGCTATTCCTCTTTCTACAACAAACAGGAGACACCGCTTCCACACAAGTTAAGAGCAAGAAACAAATAATGAAGGTGACCAATTGGTGCTCAACATGATCGTGTTTCGGCCCTAAAAGGGGCCTGCTTCAGCAGTCTGAGATAAAACAACATATAATGAAATCATGTCGGCATCCTCCATAATATGTAAATAGAAATCCACAACAAAATATCACATAAATAACTTTTGTGTAAATAATTATAGACATATAAAAAAACATTTAAAGACTACAATTTTAATACACATTATATGAAACAAAAAAGTTTTTTAATTATACTTCAAAAAAGACATTGATATGCAATAAAAATACATATATAGATAAAAACATTTAAAAAACAATAAAACATTTTAAAACATCAATAAGCATAGAATTCACTATTTAATGTTTGATGAATTGAATGAAATTAAAAATAAACCAAATTATTCAAAAAAAAGAAAAATGTACTATTTGTTAATATGAAATAAATTCAAAGTCCCTAAGTAGGGCTGTGGAGTCGGTAGATAAATCCTTTGACTCCTCAGTTTCTTGGGTATTTTGGTTTGGTAGGGACTTTCTTTTTTTCTTTAGCATGGTTTGAGCCTGCACCTAACTTTTGCCTTCTGTTTCTTTTGGTGGGGTTGCTTGTTTTTGCTGTGGCGGTGGCTGATTCAGGGAGACAAGCTTTTTTCCTGAGCGCTTGTCCTGTTGCTGGATGCTGTAGGCTGGGACGGCATCATGGCAAGCATTCCTATTTTTTATTCCATTTTCTTAGTTTTTTGATCTATTTTTATGATGGTTGAATAGTGCGACTAGTTACCTTGAATGTTGGAGGTATTAACTCCCCTATTAAAAGAACAAAAATTTTACAAAACCTGCAGAGACTTAAAATGGATATTGCATTGTTGCAAGACACACACCTTACTGACTTAGAGCATGCTAAATTATGGAGGGGCTGAATGCTGTATAATCACAGCTGCGGTTGGGAAGAAGTGGGGAGTGGCTATCCTTTTTCGTAAATTGGTAGCCTCACAGATTACACCAGTGGCTGTTGATGCAGGTGGCCGTTATTCCTTTTGTATGGCAGAGATCGTGGGAGTCAAGTTGTTGGTTGACTGTGTTTATGTTCCAAATACCTATGATAAATCTTTCTATGCTTGTTTGAAGACTTTCTTATTGTAGCATGCTCATCTGATGATTTTGGGCGGGGATTTCAATGTTGTCTGGGACTCTTCCTTGGACAAATCTCATCCTGCTTCTGGTGATAGAATGACTGAGGCTAAGGGTTTCCCCCAGTTATGTCAGCTTTTGGATCTTTTGGATGTTTGGCGACTCCTTCACCCTGGGGAGCGGGATTATACCCGTCTCGTACTCACTCCACTCAATCTCGTATTGATTATGTGTTGCTCTCTCGGTCTCTCTTCTCTAAGGTACAGAGGGCAGAAATTGGGCCCTATGCAATTTCAGATCATGCCTGGGTGTGGATAGACTGGAACCTGGACGTGGTCCTAGGCCTACCCTTTATGGCTCCAGGAGGATCCTAATTTTTTGTCCTATCTAATGAAGGCGTAGAAAGATTATCAATTCCATAATAGCCAGCATGTAGAGGATCCCGTTTTATACTGGGAAACGGCAAAGGTGGTTCTTAGAGGAGCTATTATTAGCTATGTTAGTAGGGTTCGGAAGGCACATGATCGGGAGTTGATTCGTTTGTCTGGCCAACTGACAAAAGCTCGCTGTGTTTTTGGTGTCCAACCCACCTTGATTAACAAACGGAATTTACTGTCTTTGCAAACGGTGTTCAATGAGATTTTGCAACAAAGGGCTTCTCGATCTATTGCCTATTACAAATACCGCTTATATGTTCATGGCAATAAGGGTGGGACATTTTTGGCCCATCTGGTTTCACAGAGGGAGAGTCATAAGAAGATCTTGCAACTTCGGACTGGAGGCTTAGATCAGGTTATGGGTGACACTGCCATCTGTGAGGTCTTTTACTGTTTCTATGCCAACCTTTATGCTCCACCCCCGGATCTGGGGCTCCCTGGGGAACTTTATTTAGATGGCATTGATCTTCCGTGTCTTACTGAGGGACAGCTGGAAAGACTGAATGCGCCTATTGGGGTTGGGGAGGTGGAGCTCGCTATCACTCAAAGTTCTACTCTGAAGGCCCCTGGCATTGATGGTTATAGGGCTGAGTTTTATAAACCTATGAAACCTGAAATAGTGTCGCCACTGGTTAATATGTTTAATGTGATGGTCAATGCCTAAGTGATGCATAAACACCTTAATGTGGCTCAAATATAGTTCTCCTGAAGCCTGGGAGAGACCCCTACTCTCCCAGAATCTTATCCTATCTCACTGCTCAATTTTGATGTCAAGCTTTTGACTAAGATTTTGGCCAATCAGTTGGCCCGGCTCTTGCTGCTTCTTCTTCATGAGTCTCAGGTGGGTTTTGTTTAGTGTCGTTCGGTGGCCAAAAATTTGCGAAAGATCTTGACCTCTTTAGAATATAGCACTCAAATTGCATCGCCTTCTTTACTTATTAACTTTGATGCCGATAAAGTGTTTGACCATGTTAGGTGGGATTTTTTGTTTGCTACTTTGACCAAGTATGGTTTTCATAGCCGCTTTGTCTTGGCTATCCGTGTGCTATATGCTACTCCCCAGGCCACTTTGTGGGTTAACGGCTGTAGGTCATCGTTATTTGAGATTCATAGAGGAACCCATCAGGGCTGTCCTCTGTCACCTTTATTGTTCATATTGGCCCTCGACCTGCTTCTTCGTGATATTTATTCGAACCCGGATATTAAGGGGGGTCAACCTGGGGACTCAGAGTTTCAAACTAGCAGCTTTTGCGGACAATCTTTTGGCTCTTCTGACGGACCCTATCCATTCTTTGCAGGCTCTTTTGGAAACTATTAGAGAATATGGTGATTACGCCGGCTTTTATTTGAATTCGCTTAAATCTGAGGCTCTGCCATCCTCTTTGGCTTTGAAGGCTCAGTGGGGTGCTTCCTTTCCCTTGCGGTGGGCTACGAGCTCTTTTAAATATTTGGGGGTGTATCTCTTGATCTCTACGACACAACTCTATTCACTTAATGTTTCTAAGCTTTTGGCGAATATCAAGATTCAGTTTGAGGCCTGGAGTGATCTCCCTTTAACTTTGATGGGCCGTATAGCCTTGATTCGCATGGTGATTTTCCCCCATTGTCTGTATGTGCTGCAAATTTTGCCGCTTCGCTTATTGAAGAAGGATCTTTCCTGTTTGAACTGGTTATTGTCTCGCTTCTGTTGGCAGTCTCGTAAGCCGAAAGTGTGCTTTTATTATTTAGTGGGTGGATGGATGCAGGGGGCATTTGGACTTCCTGATTTCGGTCTCTATAACGATGCTTGTTTGCTTCGACACCTGAAAGACTGGTTGCAGGGTACACAATATACACCCTTGGATTTTGAACAGGCTTTTTATGCACCTCTTTCTTTATCTAGTCTGTTACATTTTCCTTTATGCTGGGCCGGGATAATCCTACTTTTCATAGTTGGGCTGACTGAGGAATTACTCTTGTGGAACACTTGTAGACCGAGGAGGGGAGTTTGAAACCCCTTGCTGCTTTTGGTGATCGCTTTGGTAGGTGCTGGGGTGATATTTTTCCCTACAGTCAAGTTAAGCATTATGTTCTCTCTCTTCCTCAGGAGTGGATCGCACAGACGATGGGGGTACACCTTCGAGGTTTCTTTGAGGGGGTGTCAATCTGTTCTACCTTGGTGTCAGTGTTGTATACAGCCCTTTCTGAATTTGCATGCCCTAAAGATATCTCGTGGATACAGGGGAGCTGGGGTCATGAACTTCATAAAGACCTTAGCCATTGGAACATTCTGCGTGCCCTCCGGGGGTTCCCTCGTTTAATAACATGTGTGATGCTTAGAGAATGTTATGCTAGAGTGATTTATAGAGCCTATTATACTCAGGTCCAATTACATAAAGTGGGAGGCATTGATTCACCCCTCAATCTGAAATGTGGCCGGGATCCCAATACTTTTGCTCATTCCTTTTGGGACTGTTGGACAATACAAGTTTTTTGGAAGCCCATAGTCCATTATTTCCAGAACTTATTTTGGAGTCCAGTTTCGGGTATTGTGGAGCAATTGGTTTTGGATCTCCCTGGGGCTTTCCGCTGCCTCCTCAAGGGGGGTCCCCAATGATGTCATAAGGTGTGTCTTCTTGCTCGCAAGTGCATTTTGCAATCCTGGACTGTTTCTTAGCCTCCTTCATATTGGACTTGGAGATCTTTAGCACATAATTTGGCCACCTGGGAGGCCCAGGAGGCGGGTTGTCGACAGCGGCGCAGTTACCTGCTGATTTGGGGAGCCTATCTGGATTCCTTATCTCCTAGAGGCTGTAGCCTCCTTTTGAATCCTCTTGCCTAGCTTTGCTGGTGTTCCACGCGCTCACTCCCAGGGTCAGTCACTGCCAATCCTTTTCTTTCTTGTACTTTCCCTTTTTTTTTTTGGTTGGGGGGATCCTTTCGGAAGTAGCCCATGGGCCATCAGAGTACGGGCCTTTGGAATCCATGAGACTTCTTGGTCGTCTTCTGTATATTCTCTGGAGGGGGATCGGGTGGGGGGGGGGTTGAACTGAGGAATCTTGGTGGATGGGTTGGGGGGACGGGGGATGGGTTTTCTATTCTGGTTGTTGCTGAAAAATTGTGAATTGTTGGATGTTGATTCCCTTGATCTTGTTGTATTCTTTTGTTTTTGTATTTTTCGCATTCGCAATAAAAAAGATTTGAACATAAAAAATTGGCAGGAGGGAAGCCCATTCCCTCCTGCCTCAGTCACCCAGAACTCCCCACACCTTTGACCCCCTTACCTTTAAGCTAAAGATCGGAAGGATTGATGCCCACTTCCTTCTGCCACTGCCCCCCATACCCTCCGACTTTAAATTAGGGCAGGAGGGATGCCTATTCCCTCCTGTCTCAGCCACCTGGACTTCCCCACACCTCCGACCCCCCCACCTTTAAATTAAAGATTGGCAGAAGGGATGCCCACTCCCTCCTGCCACTGGGTTCCCCCCTCCCCCGCATACTCCCTAACTATAAAGATTGGCAGAAGGGATGCCCATTCCCTCCTGATGCTGGGAGGGAACCTATGAACTCCCGACCCCCCCATACTTCTAAATTGAAGATCGGCAGGAGGGATGCCCAATCCCTTCTGCCGGCAGATCCGCCTCTTCAAAATGGTGAGATGCACTGGGAGGGGCATAAGGTTCTGATTGGCCCAGATACCCATTATAAAAAGAAAACGCTGGCTTTTTTAACACTACTGGCATCTTCAGACCTGTCGGAGATTTTAGAGCGTTAAAAGCCAGCGCATCATTTTAATAATGATAATCTCGTTTTAATCCATTTATATATAATAATAATAATAATAAAAATAATTTTATTCTTATATACCGTCATACCGAAAAAGTTCTAGGCGGTTCACAACAAGGTGAGCTAATACATGGGATACAGATAAAATACAAATTAGAATAATGGACTTAAAAACAGATAAAGACAGAAAGCATTTACAATATAATGCAGAAAATACCGGCATGGCAGGGAAAGAAGTAATACATAGAACAGATAAAATATATAATGCTTATGTATCTTATTGTAAATCGCTTAGAAAATTATGAATAGGCGATTAATCAAATTAATAAAATAAACATAAACATCAAGTTGAATATAAGTAACTTGATTGAAAAAATGAAGCAGAATGCATTAAGATACCAGCCTATCAAAGAGTTGAGTCTTTAACAATTTTCTAAAATCAAGATAGGAAGAGACCTCTAACATAATATGATTATTGGAGGCTGCTAGAAACCACGGAAAAGACCGCGATTAGCCATTTTGGGCATTGGTAAATGAAATACTTCAATGCTAAACAGGTTAAAACTGGTTTAGCATCGATCATTAAAGGCATGTTGAGTTTTGAGCATATGGGCCTGTGTCCAGTGTTTAGAAAAAAAAGCTCACTGCAGAGCTTAAATATGGACCCACAGATTTCCATATATTCTTTTTCACATATTCTTTTCCACAGAAATCTTACCTGCATAAAGAGCTTTACATTCATTGTTATTTTCAAAGGGGAAATATGAGGGTGTTTTTCCTTTCAAAGTTACCTCCAAGGTCCTTGAGTACAGATACACAGACTTCACCCACAGATGGACAGTTTGAAAATAACTCCCAATCCACTATTTTGAAAATTACAATGAAACCTTGTTATTCTGGCCTGTAATTTTTCTCTCACAATTAGACAAATCCTCAGTTTGGAAAAAAAGATATAATCTGTTAGGCACAGAAGAGAATTTAGGAAAATATTACACAATACCTTACACCCTTCACAAGCATGGACCCCATAATGGTAGCCAGAGGCTTTATCTCCACACACTCTGCATTCAAGGTTTAAGGTCCCATTGAGAGATTCATCTATGCTGCCTGGAACTGCAGGGCAATTACCAGATGAAGGGCTTGATGCAGGTGAAAGTGTATCTAAAAATGAAAATAAGCCAGATAATGTCAATTATCTTGCGTAGAGGTGAGCTAACTTGTGGATACACAAACAACAGCAAAGGCATATTGGTAATGCTTGCCACTATCAACTGCAAATGCCACATGAATTCAATACCTTATGCACAATAAAGCATGGTGGGGAATTTCAGAGAAAGTTCAGGGCAATAATGAAGGATTTATTGGGATGTTAAGAGATTCAGTGAAAAAGAAAAAAAAGAGTATCCTAAAACTGTAAAATTTCAACTGGCTAGCAGTAGCAAGAGAGGAGTTGTCATATTTTCAAGTGAAAGAGAGGGAAGAGGGGCTTCAGACTATATTGTAAGCTATAAAAGGAGGGGAAAAACAGCTCTTTCTTGGAGGAATGAAAGGGAGGGGGCAGTTAATGGTTAATAGAAACATGACAGCAGATAAAGGCAAAATGGCCCATCCACTATCTCCTCCGCTTCCTAAGAGATTCCATGTGCCTGTCCCAAGCTTTCTTGAATTCTGACACAGTCTGTCTCTACCATAGTGAGAGAATATTCCACGCATCTACCATCCTATCATCTTTAAACTTCATCCTATGCCCTCTCATTCCAGAGTTTTCCTTCTTTTGTAAAAGACTAACTTCCTGTACATTGATGCTATAGAGATATTTAAACATCTCTATCATATTCCCTCTCTCCCATCTTTCTTCCAGTCTGTCCCCATACGCTTTATAACAAAGTCCACTAACCAATTTTGTTGCAGCCTTCTGGACAGATTTCATTCTATTTATGGGAAGATTATATTCTTACCTCAATAATCTTCTTCCTAGTAACAGGGCATGAGTCCTGATGAGTGGGTCAACTTTCCCTAACTGCGAGCTGTGCAGAAGGAATCAGACTTTTTCTTTGGCTCCACCTCCTTCCTTAGTAGGCTGTACTGACTCTTCAGTTTGTACAAAAGCAGTCAATATCCACTACAATGCAATAAATAAAGGAGGGGTTTGGGGAACTTCCCCGACAAGACATTTCAGTTCTGCTCTATAACAAGTACAATGAACAATATTAATAAAAACATATCAAATAAAACAAAGTAGAACAATGAGGCCACATATCAAGAGTGCAACCAGCACTAACGTTTATGGAGTTTGCATACTCTTAATTGCATTTGTAATGATAACATGGTTTTGTTCGCCTAAAACCTCACTGGCATGAGAAGATTTCAAGATCTGGACTGACATACTTATTTGAGACAGTGAGCAGGTGGATAATTAACTGATAGGATGGGGTGTCAAGACTTGTATGCCCTGTTACCAGAAAGCACAGTTACTTACCTGTAAAAGGTGTTATCTGAGGACGCAGGCAGATATTTTCACATGTGGGTGAAGTCATCCATGGAGCCTGGTATGGATGCGCAAAAAGTGTACTGTCACTTTAAAAGTCTAGAGAACGGCCGGTGCTTTCTCACCCGACATCAGCTCAAAGGACCATCAGTTCAGTAAAATAGCTAAGAAGCCAACTAGAGAAGGCAGGAGGGTTGTGAGAATATCTGCCTGCTGTCCTTGGATAACATCTGTAACAGGTAAGTAATTGTGCTTTATCCTTGGACAAGCAGCAGCATATTCTCACATGTGGGACTCCATAGCTGCCAGGATCATGTGAGCGGTAACAATCTTTGTATTAACATTAGTCTGTCAAGTTTAGCAGGGTTGGTGGGGAGTTGGCAACTAAACGGAGAATAAATTTGGTAGAACTGCTTGGCCGAACCAACTATCCTGTCTGGAATGATTCTCCAAACAGTAGTAGCATTTGAAGGTTTGAAATGAGGACCAGATGGCTGCCTTACAAATAGATATGCTACTGAAGTGACGATTGCACTAACCTTATGTGCAGTAGCATGGCTTTCCAGTGTCAGCCCAGCCCAAGCATAGCAGAAGGAGATACAGTCCTCCAGCCATGTAGAGATCATTCTCTTGATGACAGGCACTCCACGTCTGTGAGGATCGAATGACAGGAAGAGCTGAGTGGAAGTCCTGTCTGGCTTAGTCCAATCCAAGTAATAAGCTAATGCATTTTTGCAGTCTAATGTGTGAAGTGCGGCTTTACCAGGATGTGAGTGTAGTCTTGGGAAAGACTTGAAGCACAATATATTGGTTTAAGTGAAATTCTGATACTATGTGAAGGAAGAATTTTGGATGAGTTCGGTGAACCACTCTATCATAGTAAAATGTTGTAAAAGGTGGATCTGACAAAAACGCTTGAAATTCACTTGGCGAGCAGATGTAACAGATATGCAGAATGTTACTTTCCAAGTAAGATGCTTAAGAAATGAGGATGAAAGTGTTTCAAATGGAGGCTTCATTAGAGTGGAAAGGATAACATTAAGGCCCCAGGCCACCAGAGGTGGTTTGGTGTGGTTGACTCGTTTCATAACTCTGATAACCAAAGGATGTAAAGATAGTGGTTCTTTTTTTTATCAAGTAGAGTGTGAAAAGCCCTGAGAGACTAAGATGAACTCTAAACTAAGTAGTTTTGAGACCTGAGTCAGAGAGGTGGAGGAGATAATCCAAAACCGATGGAAGAGGACAAGTTGTTGGATCCAGAGAATGGAGATTACATCATAAAGTAAAACACGTCCACCTGAAACGACAGTAGCACCACATGGAAGGTTTTCTAGAAGCTTCAATAACAGCAGTAACAGGATAAGATAACATATAAGTGTCTACTGCTTGAGAGAAAATACCAAGCTGTGAGAGGAAAGGAATGGAGATTGGGATGGAGGAGAGAGCCTTCATTCTGTGTTAGCAAGGTTGGAAAGATTTGTAGTGTGATGGGAGTCCATAAACTGAGTTATAGTAGGAGAGGAAACAAAGGCTGACATGGCCACCATGAAGCTGTGAGAATCACGGTGGTTGGCTCTTGCAGAAGTTTGAGAAACATTTTCTTGTTTAACAGAAGTGAGGGGAATGCATAGAAGAATTTGTTTGTCCAGTCAAGGAAGAAGTCATCTGATTTGGAGTGTAGATTCTAGAGCAGAAGGTCGGTAGTTTGTTATTATGAGGGGATGTAAATAGGTCTATTTACTCCTGGCAGAATTCTGCAAATGCAGAATTTGTGTAGAATTCCTCACTCCCCTCAGGATGCAAAGAATTCTGCATATGCTGTGCAGAATTTAATGCAGACACAGGCAGTAAATGAGGTGTGACATGCTGCCCGACGGGTCATTTTCACTTCCTGGGCTGGCTTAGACTCGACATGCCAACATACTGTTGCACGTGGGGAAGAAGAAACCTCAGAACACCACCTGGTAGCTATTAAATGGTGAAAACTCATAGGCATAAAAAATCTTTCCCACCTCACACAGTTCAATGGCTCTGTGCAATGCAACTACAAGATTAGAGAGAGAAAAGTCAAACATGCTTATCTCATATTGGAGGTCCGTTTCACCAATGATGGCTAGCGTTTTACAGTCTCTGCTGACTCAGGGTGTGGACTCACTCATCAGACCTAAAATGAAAATAATCAGAAGTGATGACAAAATTCCAGATAATCGCTATGTCCTGATCTAGAAAAAAAAGTTTGTAAGGCACCTCTGTTTTACAGCATCAAAACTTGTCCTCCTGCTCCACAAAGATGGCTGTGGTACGCCAAGATACCATATTTGAAGACATTGTGCAAAACTCATTCCGTTCTGGTTTCCAATATATCTCCATGAGTTGAACATGTTCTGATTCACAAATCCCGTCATTCCCATTATTGGAAATACCGCTATACAAAAGGTGCTTTGTCAGAACCACCGCCACTATCAAATATAAGGCAGAGTCATTTCCCAACACCAAAATTTAAACATCCAAGTAAAATGGGATTCATTGAAATATTTAATATTTGATGTTATCAAAAAATTTGATTTCACTCTAATCTCAGATTCATGCCTACCGGTTCTTCACTATCTAGAGTATGGATCCAGAACTATTTACGTGGTAAAAAGAGCCAGCGGAGTACAAAAACCCGCAGAAACCTCCTGTGCTCCTGAAAAATCAGGATGAGGAGGTAAACTTCCATGCGATCCAGGGAAGCCAAGAATTCCCCAGGCGCTACCCCCACCAAAAACCGAACGCACTGTTCCCATCCGGAAACGGGGTACACGCAGAAAGGTAAGCATGGACTTGAGTTCCAGAAAAGGCTTCCAATGTTCGGAGCCTTTCGTTGGAATGATGAGAAACATCGCATATCTCTCAGAGCCCAAGGCTTCTTGTGGAACCGGATCCATTGCTGCCAGATCCAGCAATCTTTGAACTGCGGCCTGCATGCGCCGGGCATGATCCAGATTTCCCGTGACAAGAACAGGGAGAAATCTGACGGTGGTCGGAAAAAAAATTTAAAGTGGAGACCCGGTCTGAGCACTTCGAGGACCCACAGGTCCGAAATCATCTTCTGCCACTCCGTCAGGTAGGCCGAGAGGCATCCCCCAATCTGAGGAAGAGGAGCCAGAGCCCTGGCGTCAGAACTCCCTTGTGGGATGGGCAGGAGGACTGTTGTTGGAAAAATGTTGTGCCTGACCTCCAAAATGAGACCTGGAAGGTGCTCCGAACCAGTACCCTGTAGATGGGGGTCCGGAGTACTGGAGAGGTCTCCTATAAGGACAAAAAATCTTGGTTGTCCAGATCCTCAAGCAGGTCAAGGTTTTGACCCGTAAAGCACTGCCCACTGGCCAGGACAGCCAAACCTTGGCCAGACAAGAGCAAACATCTGAAAGGAAACCAGCTCAGCACAGCTGTAGAAGAAGAAACCCCGGCTTACCAGTGAATCCACATCATTCGCTGAGCAGAGACCGAAGAAGCTCCAAGTTTAGCAAAAACCTTCACCATGCAAGGAGGGTATCCGCCAAACAAGTCACCATGGAGACTAGGAAATCAAAGTCCTGAAGGACAACCCCCTCGTGAGTGCCAAGCACTGGCAACAAAGGAGGAGGTCACTGTAGCTCACACTCCCGCCGATGAAGAATCTAAAAGGCATTTGAGGACAAAATCTACCCGCCTGTCCTGAACCTCTTGCAGGACAACCCCTCCAAGGGCAAGAACATGCGGTTAGTGACTTGTGCCACAGCCAAAACCACCGTCAGCAAAGCTATATGCTTGGAGAATTCCGGGTCCATGGGATGCAAGTGCGCTAAGACCCTAGCACAATTAAGGGGACCTCCTGGAACTCCCAAGTCACTAAATGCATCCTATCCCAGTCCAGAAAGGAAGAAGGCAGCAGGCGCTGATCACTCATGAAGGAACATTCTGCCAGCAGCTGGAGGTCTGAAATCAAGTTCAGGACCCTGAGGACTCAGAAAGGAGGGCAGGTCATTGTACAGACCGGAAGAACCTGCGCACAGCCGGGACAACCCCAAGTACTGGGGACCTGTCGTCAGTGGGATCCCGAAGATCTGCCAGAAAAGCCACACTAGTGGATGCTGCAGAAAACCCTACAACAGCCAAGGGACAGAGACCAGGGCAGAAGCGATGGCAGAACCACCAATTTGCTCTCCGGTGTCACCAAAAGTAAAACCCAAAGGCATGCTGGCATCCAGAGGGAGGGCAGATTCCATCTGCAGCAGTGGATTCAACGTGGAAGAAGCAGGCACAGCCTCTTTGAACCAGAAAAACCTGACACCTTATCTGACACTTGCAGGCGGGAAATAGGCACTGGCAGCGAAAGTCGTGCTTGCATGCCGCAGTATTGGTGCTCTAGCCAAAGAATGAGACATTCAACCCCCAAAGCTGCGCTCATGGTTCTAAGTCATGCGGTTTGAACCCATTTGAGGGGGACCGGACACGCCAAAAGCATCTCCGGTAGAAGTGGAGGCCAAGGGGGACTCTCTGAAGGAGGAAAACGAAGAAACTGCGCCAGTCTCGCGGCTTACGTGAATTGCATCTACAAAACTGCCAGCCATCTATCGTAATTGAGGCATGAATCCATGCCATCTTGTCCTGAGGTGGCCATCTGTGAAATTTGGAGCATAAACGAAGCTTTAAAGGGCAACAAATATACTTTTAAAAGTCCCCCCCCCCAAAAAAAAAAAAAAAAAAAAATCCAAGATGGCCACCGCAGGTGCCGATTTTGCCTTAAAACGGCTTGGGAAAATCACAGGAAATTCGATTTTTAGATTTTACAGGTGGGGAGGGGGCCTAGGGCATGTAGGGAAACCACCCCGAAACCCCTTTTTAGGACCCCCCCCAAATTGTCAAACAGAACATGTGCTGCAATAGAAATGAATGGCAGCCAGCTAACACAAAGCAAGCAGAAAGATCATACCTCAGGAGCTGATAAAAACTGGATTTCATATCTTCTGACCGCCTCACCTTCCCAATCACCCCAGACAGGGACTCTCTGGACCTCACAGCAAAATTAGGGAAGACATGAGGTCCGGTTCTGATCCCGTCATACCTCCAGGGAACTGAAGCAGCCTGCGCTCTACCCTGTTGCAGATGAACCAAGGATGAGGTGGCTCCCGATCCCAGAGACCCGATTTGACCTGCAGGCTGTCTGAGGGGTTTACTGCAGGTCTGCTAACAGTGCCCTCTTAGAAGCAAACGAAGTAAATACTAAAGTCTGCAATCTTTCGGCAAAGGATGTCCCTGAAGGGTGAATCCACAGCACAAGGGCAACCCGTGCCAAATGACGAAATAAAAGAACTAGAAATGTAAAATGAGCAGAAAAGATAAACCAGCAGTCAGAGCTACAGGAACAGACTGGAATTCTAAGGCATGTGACAGGATGTATATACCTAGGGAGGGGCTACAAGTTTGTTTTGGAGTGCCTGCAGCTCAGAGCTAGAGAGGATACACAAATCTGCTGGTGAAGATTCCAAAGTTTATTGTACAAGAAATTAATATTATTGATAATCAAAAGAAAACTCTTTAATATTCTGATTGCTACTGCTATTCAGGGTTCCTTTTACTAAGCAGGATAAGAGCATTTTACCACAGGCTGGTGAGGTAAATGCTCTGATGTTCATTGAATTCCTATAAGCGTCAGAGCATCTACCTCAACTGCCCATGGTAAAATGCTCTTATACTGCTTAGTAAAACCCAGCATTAATCATTTGTAAATGGAAGGATAATTCACATCTTAATTTCACAGAGTGGCGAAGTTATATCTGTTCCATAAGAAAATATGAGGAAATTATTGTAATTAAAAATCATAAACTTTTGTAAAATCTGGGCACTAGGTAGATAAACTTTGTAGTAAAACCTAATCATTACAGACTTCATTCATATTCCAATTTCCTACTGTTTATTGCTCGTGGCTTGTAAACTACTGCAAATCAATTTTGTAATAAGCACTAATTGTTCAAACTTACACATATTTACTCTTAAGTGTATTTGTATTTACACTGTTTGGGTCTCATTTAAAACCCAATAAAATATATGGGAAAAAAAGAAATGGGTCATTTGCAATTAATTCAAAATACAGCTATAAAGCTTATTACTAGCAAAAGAAAATATGATCATATCATATCGCATTTGAAATCTGCTTATTGGCGCCCAGTAAACTGCAGAATAGCTTATAAATCCTCTTACTTGCATTTAAAATATGCCTTTTCCATACTTCCGCTTTTTTTAGATAGTCTCCTAATTCCTTATACCCCGTCTAAAATACTTTGTTCTATTCAGCAAACTCTCCCCCTCCTTTACTAACACGTAGCAGGGGTTTTAGCTCCGACAGCGGCGGTAACTGCTCCGACGCTTATAGGAATTCTATGAGTGTTGGAGCAGTTACTGCTGCTGCAGGTACTAAAACCCGCACTATGCGTTAGTAAAGGAGGCAGGGCAGGATTAATTCGTCGAGGGCCCCTAGGCACACAAGTACACTGGGCCCCCTGCCCCGCCCCACCCCACCATGCCCCCAGGTGGAAATAGGAAGCTGCGTCAGAGGGAAGCTTTGGGCAAGCAGCAACGCTTGCACAAGTACAGTTCCCGTTGCATTTCTTACCCACGTGGCTTGGTTGTCTTACTTTCCGTCGATGGGGGGGGAAGCTGCGTTGCCGATTGGGGTGGGGCCAGCATTGCGGATTGGGGGGGGCCTGCATTGCCGATCGATACTGGAGGGGCCCATTGCCATTTGGAAAAAACAATGTTGATGCCCTCCTTCATCGGGCCCCCCTGACAATTTCGGGCCCTAGGCACGTGCCTACTTGGCCTATTGGTTAATCCTGCCCTGAAAGGAGGGGATCTCTTATTCCTTCCCACAGGCAAATATTTTACGACACAACAAGATCAACCATATTCTCAGTAATTAACTTGACATTATAGAATGCCCTTCCAATCCACCTCCAGATGGAAACTTCAATAGATAAGTTCAAAACTTTGCTCAAAGCCTTCCTGTTCTCTGATGCATTTAAAATATCTTTGTTTTTATGACCTCAACCCTACTTCTAAAAGATTCCTTCAACCTTGTTCTTTTCCTTTGCCCATCCATGATGTCAGTGTATGAAAGATTCCCCCCTCCTTCCCTCCCCTTTTTTTCCTTCACCCTTCTTTTTGATAAAATTGGAGTTTGCCCTTCTCCGTTCTCTTTCTTGTCCCCTCCTTTTGAATTTTTGTTATTTGTGTTGACATTGGGGGGGGTTATGGATATTTAATTCTATTTTTTATTATATTATACAGTAGACTCTCAGTTAATTGGCACCCTTGGGAATTGATAGATGCCAAATAAATGTAGTTTCTGGTTGCTTGAAAGTTACTATTAAAAACAGGCCAAACTAATACTATACCCCATACTATGCCATAAACTGTTTCAGACAAACTACTGGACATGTGGTAGACAAAACGGGAGTGTACTTAGATGTGGTGTGCCATGTTTACACTTAAATTTCATTTTTGTTTAAAGTATTACAGTATTTCTTTGATTTTTTTTTTTTTGCTGGTTACTTGAGAGTTCTGGTTGCTTGAATTCCAGTTAACAGAAAGTCCACTGTACTTTTAAACTAGTGATAATCACCTCCAAATACACTTTCCGCGCTAAAGCTGCACGCTCAGGAGCCATGCTGTAAGCCCAAAGTGTTCCAGATTTTCCATGGGCACCTGGCCCTGTGACAAGTAAATCCAGATGAAGGTGCCAAATTTGAGACCCGTCTTTCTGCAAGTGCACCACATCCATGTACCAGGGCTGACACAGCCAATCCAGGACTATCAGGGTTACCAATTCTGGGTGGAATGCTATTCTGCGGATGACCCAGCCTATCATGGACCACTGGGGGAACACATACAACAGCTCCTCCTCCAGCCAAGGTTTTACTAAGGCATCCAGTCCAGTACTTTCGGACTCGAATCTTTGGCTGAATAAACAATTTGCTTTCTTGTTCATTCCTGAAGCCATCAGATCGACCATCAATTGTCCCCAACAATGCACATTGCACTGAAAGACTTCCTGGGACAACGATCACTTCCCTAGAACCAGTGTCTGCTTATACATTCTCCACACCCACTATGTGAGCTGTGGAGATCACTTGCAGGTGGATTTTTGCAAAACAGGACAACTGGGCCTCCAATCTTAATGGAGCACTTCTGGTGCCTCCCTGCCAGTTGACATAAGCCACTGCTGTGGCACTGTCTGAGAAGATGATTTTAATATGCTGGATATTGATTGGACTGTCCCAGCTGCAGAACTGTCTAGAAGCAAAGAGATCTTGGATTTGCTACAGGAAGAATTGTTTCGGCAATTAGTAATGGAACCCACGTGGGATAGAACTATTTTGGACTTGGTGCTTACAAACGGGGAAAATGTTCCTGAGGTTATGGTGGGTGATCATTTAGCATCTAGTGATCACAGAATGGTGAGGATCAATATCAAAATGCAGGATGAGAGGACTTACTCAAGATTGAAGGTTCTAGACCTCAAAAGAACTAACTTTGTCAAGATGGGGGAATACCTCAAGGAAGAGTTAGTTAGCTGTTAGGGAACAGCTAAATGAAGTAGAAAAGCAGTGGGCAAAACTGAAAGAAGCTATCCTAAAAGTGACAAATCTTTATGTTAAAAAAGTACATTAAATAAAAGGAAAAGAAGGCTGCTTTGGTTCTCAAATGCAGTAGCTGAAAAGGTGAGAGAAAAAAAGATTAGCCTTCATAAATTACACGACATTGCAGAAAGAGGAAGACAGACAAAAATATGTGGGAAAACTATGAAATGTGGGAAAAGCTGTCAGAAAAGCAAAGGTGCAAATGGAAGAAAAATAGCCGATAAGGTGAAATTGGGGAACAAAACATTTTTTAGATATATAAGTGATAGGAAGAAGTATCAAAATGGCATACATAGTGAGGCTCAAGGATGAGGGAGACAAATATGCAGAAACCGATAAGGATAAGGCTGAACTGCTTAATTATTTCTGTTCTGTGTTCACGGACAAAAGACCGGAGGTAGGACAGCAAAAAATGAACACAGCACCCATCGCACAATTAACTTCCTCATGCCAAAATATTAGTTAGGATGATGTATACACGTTCTGAAGAAATGCCAGCAGCTTCTGCTATCTCAGTAGGATTAATTGGCGATCTTCCATGATGATTTAGTGAATTTCATCAACCATTTCATCGATTGTTGCTGTTTTTGGACTTCAGGAGCATTCTTCATCAACCATGCATGTCCAGCCATGTTAAAACTTAGCAGCTCAGGTTTTCACCATTGAAAATGAAGGAGACCCATCACCATACTCTGCATATAACTCAGATTTAATTTAGGTGCCTGCCAGCGCCTAACGTAAATCAATTTGTTTGTGAATCCGGGCCTTTTATTATTACTATGCTGTTAACAAAATCATAGGTTTTTATGTTAAACTGTACCTGCTGTACACCACTTTGGGTGAATCTCTTCATAAAGGCAGTTAATAAATCCCAATAAATAATGAATTTGAAATCCATCTGCAGTCTGAAGATCTAATCAACAGATTAACATTCTTAGGGTTTTATGTACTGTGGATAAATCTGACCCTTAATGAAACATAAGAAACATGGTATTTTTTGGAACCTCACCACAGTTTAGAATAACCTTCAAATTAGAGAATGATAAGGGGACAAATTTTTTCCCCATCTCCGTGGGAACTCATTTTCCCTTCACGTCCATGCAAGTTATTTTCCTGTCCCTGCCCCATTCCTGCAAGTTGCATCCTCATCTGTACAAGCCTCAAACACTTTAAAATCATAAGTGTTCATGGCTTGTGCGGTGAAGGCAGAGCTTACAGGAATGGGACAGGGGCACGGGCAGGGACAGAGACAGTGATAAAACTCACAGGATAGGGAAATTGAGCTTGTGTGGGGACAGGGACAAATTTGTCCCAGTGTCATTCTTTACTTCAAATACTTTTTGGATTTAGCTCATGTTCTTATTACTAAATCATTTTGAGATGAAATTGACACCTTTAGATATGGCATTGCCTACTAATCAAGATTTTAAAAAAGGCTCATTTAAACATGTACTATCCAGAGAATCACACAGGGCATGAATGTTTACGTGTAACAATTATTTGTAATAATCCAACCACAAACCTTCAGACTTATTCTTTAGGCTGTGACATGTTTTGCTGACAGCTTGGTGCTTGTGATAGGAAATAATGTTTAGTGATACCCAACTGTGTACTCTGTCAAACACAAGTACATGCACTTACCTGTAATGCCCGATCCATCTGATCCTGGACCATTTTCCAAACACTGGTAGTCTGTGATACTGAAGGCTCCAGAACTGTCATCTTCTATAGAATGAGAGATATCCTGTATGTCTCCTATTTCTTGTAGGAAATCACCAGACATAGGGCTATCAAGACTGTCATCTTCTAGCGGGGACAGAGGGCAAAGTTGGTTGTCTGCATCTACCATCATGGTATATGAAGTGTGATGATTTATTGGACATTAGACTGTAAATGAGAAAGAGATTTATAAATATACAGTAAAACCTTGGATTGCAAGTAACTTGGTATACAAGTGTTTTGCAAGACAAGCAAAACATTTTTATTAAATTTTAACTTGACATACAAGCAATGTCTTACAATACAAGTACATACAGTATACATACATCACAACATCAGAACTGAGCCGATGGTTCTTCTCTCTGCGGGAGTGTAGTGACTGTTCTAAATGAGCAAGGTCTTGCAATACAAGTACATACAGTATTTTGTATTAAAGTTTTGGGGTTGTGGAACGAATCGTCGAGTTTCCATTATTTCTTATGGGGAAATTTGCTTTGATATACAAGTGTTTTGGATTACAAGCATGGTTTTAGAACGAATTATGCTCGTAAACCAAGGTTTTACTGTACTTGTAAAGCAAAATAAACCAGTGTTTCTTATCTTTCTGTTATCTCTATTTACAATAGTCTTTGTCTAAAGAACTTAATTGTTAGTAAACAAGAGGGTAATTTTATAACAGGTTGCCTTGTGTGAAGGACAAGTAAGCACCAATTTTAAGGTTATCTTATGCCATAAAGGTACCTTATATGTTATAAAATATTTTATTTATTAGGATTAATTTACTGCCTTTTTGAAGAAATTCACTCAGGGCAGTGTACAGCATAAGTAAGTGAAAGATAAACAATAGACAATTACAGCAGTAAAAATATTCAAACATCAATACAGGGTATGGCATAGTATACTATATTATCATGCCAACACAATACGCAATAAAACATTTTAAAAGACAGCATATGTGTAAGAAGAGATGGACCATAAAACATATGTTCATATAGCTTTGCTGGTATTTGATGAATGAAGTTACACTGTAACAACAGAAATAAGAATATAAGAACATTGAACATAAGAATTGCCATCTCCGGATCAGACTATCGGTCCATCAAGTCCGGCGATCCGCACACACAGAGGCCCAGCCAGGTGTACTCCTGGTATAATTCTAGTCACCCATATCCCTCTATGTCTCTCGTAAGGAGATGTGCATCTAGTTTGCTTTTAAATCCGGGAACGGTGGATTCCACAATAACCTCCTCTGGGAAAGCATTCCAGGTGTCCACCATTCGTTGCGTGAAGTAGAACTTCCTGATATTTGTCCTGGACTTGTCCCCACTTAGCTTCAGTCCATGTCCTCTTGTCAGTGTCACATTAGTCATTGTAAATAATTTTCTTTCCTGCTCTATTTTGTCGATTCCTTTCAGTATTTTGAAAGTCTCGATCATATCCCCTCGCAGTCTCCTCTTCTCAAGGGAGAACAATCTCAGTCTCTTCAGTCATTCCTCATATTCCAAGCTCTCCATACCTTTTATTAGCTTCGTTGCTCGTCTCTGCACCCTCTCCAGCAGTTTTATATCCTTCTTTAGGTTGGGAGACCAATGTTGGACACAGTATTCCAAGTGTGGTCTGACCATTGCTCTATAAAGCGGCATTATAACTTTCTCCAATCTACTCGTGATTCCCTTCTTTATCATGCCTAACATTCTATTTGCTTTCTTTGCCGCTGCTACGCATTGTGCCGACGGCTTCATGGTCCTATCTATCAGTACACCCAGGTCCTTTTCCTGTTCGCTCTTGCCCAGAGTTGCACCTGACATTCTATACTCTTGTTTCTTGTTCTTTCTGTCTAAATGCATTACTTTGCTCTTTTCCACATTAAACTTCATCTGCCATTTCTCCGCCCAACTGACATAAGTCACTCTGGAGTTCCTTGCTATCCTTCTGCGATCTGATTGCCCGGCATAGCTTTGTGTTGTCTGCAAACTTGATGATCTCACTGGATGTTCCTTCTTCTAGGTCATTGATGCAAATATTAAATAAGATGGGCCCAAGTACCGAGCCCTGGGGTACACCGCTAGTCACTTTCTCCTAGTCTGAGAACTTCCCATTTATGCCCACTCTCTGCTTTCTGTTCTCCAGCCATTTGTCTATCCATCTTAGTAATCATAACAAAGAAAAGAACAAGGAAAAAGTAAAGAAAAAATATATATTTGGACTGCTCAGGGCCTTCTGGTCTCGCTCTGTCCGAGATTCTGAAATTGAGAATCTCGGAGACAGCGAGACCAGAAGGCCTTGAGCATGCGCAAATGCTCAAGGCCCAGTCTAGCCCAGCACAAGCAAAAGGAAGGATCGCCGATGCACCGCTCAGCCCAGCCCAGAAGAGGGAGGATCTTCGGGCACCGGCACCGGCATGTCCTGTGCGTTGGTGCTGGTGCCGGTGCCAAATCGGCGTAAGGGATATCGTTTTGGTGCTCGGGGGAGCATGTAAGATCGCCGGGGGGGGGGGGGGGGAACGACTCGAGCGGGGGGAGGGATGCCGGATCGCTGGGGGGGATGCCGGGTCATTAAATTTTCGCTGCCAAATTTCAGACCATTCTTCAAACTTCGCCAGGTCTTTCTTCATGTTATTCACACCATCCGGTGTGTCTACTCTATTGCAGATTTTGGTATCTTCCCAAAGAGGCAAACTTACCCGACAACCCTTCAGCAATATCGTTTATAAAAATGTTAAAAAGGACAGGCCCAAGAACAGAACCTTGAGGCACACCACTGGTAACATTCCTTTCCTCAGAGCGATCTCCATTGATCACTACCCTCTGTCGCCTTCCACTCAACCAGTCTTGACCCAGCCCGAGGATACTCAGTTTATTTATTAGGCGTCTGTGTGGAACACTGTCAAAAGCTTTGCTAAAATCTAAATACACACATCTAGCGTACAGCCAGATCATTTATAAATAAGTTAAATAGCACCGGTCCCAGTTCAGATTCCTGCTGCACATCACTATTTACCTTCCTCACTGAGAAAAATGGCCATTTAACCCTACCCTTTATTTCTGTCCAATAACCAATTCCTAATCCACAACTGAACACTGCCTCTAATTTCATAACTCTTTAATTTTCTCAGGAGCCTCTCATGAGGAAATCTGTGAAAAGCTTTCTGAAAAACTAGATACACCACATCAACCGGCTCACTTTTATCCACATATTTATTCACACCTTCAAAGAAGTCAAGTAAATTAGTGAGACAAGATCTCTCTCGGTTGAACTCATGCTGATTCTATCCAATTAAACCATGCTTGTTTCTATGTTTACGTGTTCCACAATTTATTTTTTTATAATTGTTTCCACTATTTTGCCCAGCATTGAAGTAAGGCTTACTGGTCTGTAATTCCCCAGATCTCCCCTAGAACCCTTTTTAAAAATCGGGTTAACATTGGCTACCCTCCAATCTTCAGGTACTATAGACGATTTTAGCGACAAGCTACAAATCACTAACAGCAGGTCAGCAATTTCATGTTTGAGTTCTTTTAGTACCCTGGGATGTTTACTATCTGGTCCAGGTGAATTATCGCTTTTTTACTTGTCAATTTAGCTTAGGACATCTTCCAGATTCACCGAGATTTTTCAGTTCCTCCACATCATCACCCTTGAAAAACATTTCTGGTTTAAATATCTTCTTCCGTAAAGACTGAAGCAAAGAATTAATTCAGTCTCTGCCCAAAGATTATCGCTATAAAAGATACCATAATCCATAGGCATCAGAATGAGGGGGAGGGGTACCACATGGGCCATGGCCTCCCCCAAAATTTCCAGTGGCAACAGGGTCAATGGTATATCTACACAGGCGGCACTCTCCTGGGAGTGGCATCTTACTGCCAGCCACTGTACCTGCTGGTCAGCTCTCTCTGTTGCAAACTATTCCCCATCTACTCCTCTCCCCCCCAGCACATCTACTTCATATTTCTTGCAAATGTTTCCATGTTTCCAGGAGGAGAAACAGATTCTCAAAGCCACCCTGCCTCCACCATCTCTCTACTGCCTGCCCCGCCCTCTCTGACAACTTCTTGTTTCCACTGGGGCGGGCTGTGGAGAGAAGTCGCCAGGCGGCAGTAGAATGGCATTGAGAATAGTTTCCTCTGCCCAGCAACATTTGCAAGAAATGTAAAGTAGAAACACAAGGGGGAAGGAAAAGATGTTGGGGAAGGTTCGCAGTAAAGAGCCGACCAGCAGGTATGCTGGCCGGTAGGAAGATGCCACTTCTACCAGAGTGCTGCCTGGTACCACCAGATTTGGGGGAGGGGTAGAAGGTAAAGAGGAAGCAATATAGAACTTGGGAGAGGGAGTGGGGAAGGGTTCAAATGAGGGAAGGAGGGAGAGACGTGACATTCAGGAATAGGGTATGGGGAGGAGGGAAAGATGTCTGATTTGTGAGGGATGGGGAGAGATGGATGGGGAAGGCAGCGAGGGTAAAAGGATCACAGGGAGAGGTGGCAGAGGGGGGTAGGAGGGGTACAATGAGAGATGGATTTGGAGAACGACAGAGGGAGCAAGAGAGGGAGAGAATGACATGGGGGAAGGCAGAGGGGGGTCAGGGAGAGATGGTACAAGGAGGTTAAAGAGAGGGAGAAATGGAAATAGAGGGGCAAAATGGAGAGAGGGAGAGATGGATTTGATGGAAAAGGCAAAATGTGGAAAGGGAAGGAGATTCAAGGGAGGGGCAGAAGGGGGAGAAAAGATGGATTACTCAGGGAAAGCAGAGAAGGGGGTACAGCAGAGCGTCGGGAGGCATTACTGGTGCTTCTCCTCCTCCATTTCGGCATGGTGAAAAGGAAAATATTTATTAAAGTACAGGTAAAATCCATGACGTCTAACTCATCAGTGAGCTGTAGCGGCCATCTTGGATCGACAGCCATTGTTTGTTTTTTAAAATAACAAAGAAAACCATAAAGAAAAAATACACGTCAGCGGGAAGGCAAGGCAGGTGAAAAAACAGACTTCTTAGCTCCGCAGAAAAATAGAAACTGAGGAGGTGCATGCACTAAGTTGGGTGGGAAGGCACTTGCGCATGCGCGGTGCGATCAGTTGCAAACTTTCTAAAGTTCTTCAAGCAAATTTGCTTTGCAGCTGTCCGCAGCAGGGCTCCGTGGATGACGTCATCCATATGTGAGAATACGCTGCCTGCTTGTCCTGGGATAACACTGCATTAGCTTAACTATTCACACAGATTTTCCAAACTTGTCTTAGTAACCCAACTGTATTTTAAATTTTCATACATTAAGTTTTCTCTTTTTGGGATTTGGGCCGAGTTTTATGACTATACTTTTTTCACTTTATTTTGAGATAGTAGAGTTAATTTCTTGAGCTTATGTATGTCATTTTCTTAAATTTATCTCAGATACACCGGTGAAGAAATCCTGAAAAATCTGACTGGCTAGAGGGAAAGGGCCCTTGCTTCGAACCATTATGTCAGAGCTTATCTCACTAAAAATTGCATTAAAAGACTTGAAACTCAACAGATAAAATTAAGCAGGACCTGCACATGATGAAGGAGGACTTGTGAACCTGTCATGCTCAAATAGCCACATCAGAGGAGCAGGCAGATGGCACCAAACAAAAGCAAAACCACCTGTGGAAGTCAGTTAAGGAAATTTAACTCCCAGCCCTCTAAACACTCGCAGGGAAGTTGGAAAGAATGTCATACTCCGCATACTTTCCCTACTTATTTGCATGTAGTTTATAGTTTATAGCTACTCTGAATAAAATTCAGATACTGGATGTTTAGTGTAGCTTTAAAAGAATACTGCTTCCCACCACTCTTTAAAAATTGAGACAGTATTTCTGTTACTGATATTTATGCACCCTGTATGCAGGATTTCATCAATTGGAACCAGAGAAATAATTTATGGATCCAGTAAGTCCTAGAGGATTCATAAGGGAATAATTGGGTGGCTTTTATGGAGCTGTGGCTCCCAAAGTTTTGAAACAACAATTCACTAAGGACGCTAAACTCATAAAAAGATATTGGGTGCAAGTGAAAGGCAAACTTTAGGAGAGGCTCTGTCATTAAAGACCCTCTGCCATTAAAGTTTTCCAATATGTGGCTCCGACAACATTATGTGCTCCACTTACATATCAGGGCAGGAAAATCCTTATCTTCCCAGACCTGAAAATCCAACTGGCTGTGGGGACACCAGGATAGGTTTGAGAGCCCTGCACTCACATATATCCTCTCTATTCTACCACTAAAAAAGGACTCTTGGGCTAGTAGTAGGCATCCCCTACTGCCTAATCATATAAGAGCAATCCTATGGAAGGAAACTTACTTATAAACAAACAAAACAGAGTGTCAATCAGATAACTTAAAATGAAGATCTACAGCAGCAGGACACAGCAGCAACAGCAATGACAAGGATCATCTTTCAAACAGCTAAGTGGCTGGTAATGAACTTTTGTTGTGGGGTGCAAACAAATAGTTCCAATAGTACTTAAGAGAGTGACACAGGGACAAAAATTCATCACCGTCCCCTCACCATATCCACATTTTCATCCTTGTCCCCACAGTGAAGTACATTTTTCATCCCCGGCCCTTCCCCGTAGTTTTCATTCCCCTCTCCACAGTCTTCATGTTCTTCCCTGCACCTTTCCGCTCAAAGCAGAAGCATGATTTTATGCAATTTTATGAGCCTAGGGCATTGCAAATAAACATTTTGGGCAAATTCTATAAACAGCATCATGATTATACGCAGCGGTAGGCGTCCTACCGCTGTGTAACCAGCCAACTGGAATGCAATTTGTTAAAAAAACCAAAACACCCTGAGGCAGGCTGCCTATATTGTAGGCGCCTTTGCAAGCCTAGGGAGGCACGTAGACCCGTCTAAGCTCGCCCAAGGCTAGGCGTGGTTTTGCCTGGAGGTGGCTTTAGGTGAGCTTAGGTGTCCCTAAGCATCTCCCAAGGGCCGCAATAGGTGTCTGAAATGTAGGCCAGTAAAAATGCTGGCCTACATTTCAAGTGACCACTGAACTGATTGCGGCAAGGGAATCTCCCTGCCATATTTGGTTTAGCAGCCGCAGCAGGAACCCGACCTACCGCGAAGTCGGCTGGCAGGAGGGATGCCCAATCCCTTCTGCCGCAAACCCCAAAACAATCCCCAGCAGGAGGTATGTCCAAGTCTCTCCTGGCAGAACCCCCGAAGCCGCCCACCCCCGAATGTCCGCAGCAGGAGTGCCCAATTTCTCCTGCCACCACCCCCCAAGACATCCACTGGCAGGAGGGAAGCCAAGTCCCTCCTGCTGGAAATCCCCCCTCACCCCAAGACATCCCTCCTGCGGGTAAGTCTTCACAGAGGTGATGGGTTCTCTACCATGGCCGCTAAACTGATCACGGCAGGGAGATTCCCTTGCCATGATCAGCTCAGCGGCAACATGATTCTCTAACCAGTGCCTGTAACATGGACGCCGGTTAAAGAATCATGGTGTTAGGTGGGCTTAGGCGTCTTTCCTTGAGGACAGTTACAATTCTATATAGGATGCCCTTGTGTGATTCTCAAAAGCCACTTGGGGGCTTCTGAGACCAGACGTCCTATACAGAATCCAGCCTTCTAAACACTTGCAGGGAAGTTGAAAAGAATGCCATACTCTGCATACTTTCCCTACATATTTGCATATACTGTAGTTTATAATTTATAGTTAATCTGAATAAAATTCAGATACTGGATGTTTAGTGTAGCTTAAAAAGAATACTGCTTAAGGTTTTAGACGAAGATTTGGGTATTCTGATTGGGTTGTGAGGAACTGGTGTTTGCTTTATGGCAGCATCCAGGTAGGAACTTGTCTATTTGGTCAGTAAAGAAGCCTGAGAGCTTATCACTGTTGAAGTCTGAGTTTAGGGTTTGGATGTCTCCTTGTGAGAACAGGTTTTTTGATCTGTTGGGAGTTTTTAGTAGTTGTTGGGAGTAATAAGAACATAAGAATTGCCGCTGCTGGGTCAGACCAGTGGTCCATCATGCCCAGCAGTCCACATACGCGGCAGCCCCCAGGTCAAAGACCAGTACCCTAACTGAGACTAGCCCTACCAGGCCTTTTTAGCATCAAGTATGGCTTGTTTATATTCTTGATGTAGGTTCCTCCAGCTGGATTTGTCCACGCTCAGTCTGGATTTGTACTATTTCCTTTCTGCTCTTCTTAGGTCTCTCTATTTATTTCAGTAAACCAGGGGGAGGAGTGTTTAGAAGGAAAGTATTTGCGTTCTTGGACTGAGGCTAATCCTTCATAAAGAGCTTTAACTTTGTTGTGCCAGGTCATGGCAGCCTCGTCAACAGATTTGAAATTGGGTTTTAGTGACTTGGCTAGGTTGAAAAGGCCTGATGAGAGAGGTCTCTTATGTCAATTGAATTGTTATTGAAGATTTTCGTGGGTTGGAGTTGTTTCATGGGTGATGGTTGTTTCGCTGTGTAGATGTGGTTAAAGTGATCAGGTGGTGATCGGACTAGGGTATTGGTTTGATGGAACAGTTTGGATTAAATGTTGCATCTTTTTGAGTGAAGATTAGATCTAGGTGAGGGGACTATTCGGTGTGTTAGTAATGGGATATGTGTTAGTGATAGGATGAAATCTGCCGGTGTTCCAGTTGCATTCAGGTAGTCTGTAAAATTGAAGTCTCCTAGGATAATAATCTGGTTAGTCACATAGAAACATGATGGCAGATAAAGGACAAATGGCCCATCCAGTCTGCCCATCCGCAGTAACCATTATCTCTTCCTCTTTCTAAAAGATCCCTCATGCCTATCCCAGGCTTTCTTGAATTCAGACACGGTCTCTGTCTCCACCACCTCTACCCTTTCTGTAAAAAAGCATTTCCTTAGATTACTCCTGAGCCTATCATCTCTTAATTTCATCCTATGCCCTCTTATTCCAGAGCTTCCTTTCAAATGAAAGAGACTCGACTTGTGCACATTTACATCACATAGATATTTAAACAACCCTATATCTCCCGTCTCCCGCCTTTCCTCCAAATTATACAGATTGAGATCTTTAAGTATGTCCCTTTACGCCTTATGACGAAGACCACACACCATTTTAGTAGCCTTCCTCTGGACTGACTCCATCCTTTTTATATCTTTTTGACTCCAGAATTGTACATAATATTCTAAATGAGGTCTCACCAAAGTCTTATATAGGGTCAGCAATATCTCCTTTTTCCTATTGGCCAAACCTTTCCCTACGCACCCTAGCATCCTTCTAGCTTTCGCCATCACCTTTTCAACCTGTTTGGCCACCTTAAGATCATCGCATACAATCACACCCAAGTCTCATTCTTCTGTCGTGCACATAAGTTCTTTACCCCTAAACCAGGGGTGTTAAAGTCCCTCCTCGAGGGCCGCGATCCAGTCGGGTTTTTAGAATTTCCCCCAAAGAATATGCATGAGATCTGTTACCATACCACGAAAGCTGTGCATGCAAATAGATCTCATGCATTTTCATGGAGGGAATCCTGAAAACCCGACTGGATTGCGGCCCTCGAGGAGGGACTTTGACACCCCTGCCCTAAACTGTACCATTCCCTTGGGTGTTTGCAGCCCAAATGCATGTCCTTGTATTTCTTAGTATTAAATTTTCGCTGCCAAATTTCAGACCATTCTTCAAGCTTCGCCAGGTCTTTCTTCATGTTATTCACACCATCCTGGGTGTCTACAATATTGCAGATTTTGGTATCATCCACAAAGAGGCAAATCTTACCCAACAGCCCTTCAGCAATATCATTTATAAAAATGTTAAAAAGAACAGGCCCAAGAACAGAATCTTGAGGCACACCACTGGTAAAATCCCTTTCCTCAGAGCGATCTCCATTGAGCACTACCCTTTGTTGCCTTCCACTCAACCAGTTCTTGACCCAGCCCGTCACTTTGAGACCCATCCTGAGGGCACTCAGTTTATTTATTAGATGTTTGTGTGGAACATTGTGAAAGGTTTTGCTAAATTCTAAATACACCCCATCTAGCGCACTCCCTCTATCTAATTTTCTGGTCACCCAGTCAAAGAAATTGATCAGCTTTGTCTGACATGACCTACCTCTAGTGAATTCATGTTGCCTCCGGTCCTGTAATCCACAGGATTCCAGAAACTTGATCATTCTCTGTTTTAAAAGTGTTCCCATTAATTTGCTTACCACAGAAGTCAGTCTTGCTGGCCTGTAATTCCCTACTTGGAAGTAGGAGATTTAGTAAGCGGAGATTTTCTTTTGACAGGGACGGAGGTTTGTTGTGGGTAATGTATGGTAGTATGAGTGTGATAAGAAACGCCTTCGCCGGATCAGACCTAGGTCCATCTAGTCCGGTGATCCGCACATGCGGAGGCCCAGTTAGGTGCTCCTTATTGGAGACCCGGATTTCCTGTATCCCCCGATATGATTTGCAAGAAGGTGTGCATCCAACTTGCGCTTGAAACCCAGAACAGTACTCTCTGCCACAACCTCCTCTGGGAGAGTATTCCAAGCACCCACCACTCGCTGTGTGAAACAGAACTTCCTGACATTTGTCCTGAACCTGCTGCCACTCAGTTTCAGGCTATGACCTCTTGTCCGTGTCACATCTGAAAATGTCAGTAATGCTGTTTCCTGGTCTATTTTATCAAATCCTTTTAATATTTTAAAAGTCTCTATCAAATCTCCTCGCAGTCTTCTCTTTTCGAGGGTGAACAGTCCCAGTTTTCTGAGGCGTTCTTTGTAGCTCAAATTCTCCATACCTCTGACAAGTTTCGTGGCTCGCCTCTGCACCCTCTCCAGCAGAGTTATATCCTTCTTAAGGTATGGAGACCAGTGTTGGACACAGTATTCTAAGTGTGGTCTGACCATTGCTCTGTAAAGTGGCACTATGACGTCTTCCGATCTACTCGTGATCCCCTTCTTAATCATGTCCAACATCCTGTTTGCTTTCCTCACCGCCGCCGTGCATTGAGCCGATGGCTTTAGGGTTCTGTCTATCAGTACCCCCAAATCCCTTTCTTGTTCGCATTTGCTAATGTCACACCCAATATCCTATATTCATGTTCTTTGTTTTTCTTTCCCAGATGCATTACCTTGCATTTGTCTGTGTTAAAATTAATCTGCCACTTTATCGCCCACTTTTCCAGCTGGTTCAGATCCTTCTGAAGATCCTCGCAGTCCCTTTGAGAGCCAACTACCCGACATAGTTTTGTATCATCTGCAAACTTGATTATATTGCATGTTGTCTCCTCTTCCAGGTCATTTATAAAAATATTGAACAAGATGGGCCCAAGAACAGAGCCCTGGGGCACGCTGCTAGTCACCTTCTCCCAGTCCGAGAATTTTCTATTTATGCTTACTCTCTGTCTTCTGTTCTCTAGCCATTTGTCGATCCATCTGTGCACTTCTCCTCCTATTCCATGACTTAGTAATCTACTCATAAGCCTTGCATGCGGGACCTTGTCAAACGCTTTCTGGAAGTCCAAGTAAATTATGTCCACTGGATGTCCACTATCCATGTGTTTGTTCACCTTCTCAAAGAATTGAAGTAAATTTGTCAAACATGACTTCCCTTTCCTGAAGCCGTGTTGACTAGCTCTTATTAGGTTGTGATCTTCCAGGTGGTGTACAATGTTATCTTTAATTATTGCTTCAATTATCTTCCCAGGAACCGATGTGAGACTCACAGGTCTGTAGTTTCCTGGTTCACCTCTTGATCCTTTTTTGAAAATTGGGATGACATTTGTTATCCTCCAGTCATCTGGTATTTGCCCGGTTCTAATTGACATGTTAGCTAAGGATTGTAATAGTTCCCCAATTTCCACCTTAAGTTCCGGTCCAGGGGATTTGTCATTCTTTAGTTTGTCAATCTGAAAGTATATCATGTCCAACTCCACATTTTCTGTTGCGAGGCTTTCCTCTATGCCTCCGGTGAATATCCTCCCTGTTTCTGGCATTGTTGCAGTGTCCTCATTTGTGAAGACAGAGGCAAAGAATGAATTTAACCTATCGGCAACCTGTTTGTCTTTTTTAATTGACCCTTTCCTTCCTTGGTCGTCGAGAGGGCCCACTGCCTCTCTTGTTGGTTTCTTTCCTTTTATATATCTAAAAAAGGGCTTAAAGTTTTTGGCTTCTTTCGCTATCTTTTCTTCATAGACTTTTTTGGTGTCTCTTACCACTATATGACACTTTTTCTGGTCGATTTTGTGACAGTTCCAGGCCTCCGTCGTTTTTTCTCGTTTCCATCTTTTAAACAATTTCCTCTTTTCCCGCACTGCATCCTTCACCTCTTTGGATAACCAAGCTGGTTGATCTTTTTTCACCTTCCTTTGGATATATTCGGTATGTAAAGATTCTGTGCTTCTATGATGGTGTTTTTCAGAAGAGACCATGCTTGATCAACTGTTTGGATTTGTGCTTTCCCCTTCTTGAGCTGTTTTCTAACCATAGTTCTCATGCTGTCATAATTCCCTTTTTTGAAGTTAAAGGTTGTGGCTTTAGTCTTGATTGGTTTCCCTTTTCCGATGCCAATGGAAAAATTGATCATATTGTGATCACTTGTCCCCAGAGGGGCCGCAACCTCTACATCTGTTGTCCTTCCAGTAATGCCATTCATGACCAAGTCCAGGATTGCGTGATGTGAGCCAAGGGGTGGCTTACCTCATAAGATGAAAAGGAGTGAAAACATTTTTTCTGTCCCCACCAAGAAAGAAATATCTGAGGGAGCAAGAAACTTTTAAATACCTGATCATGTGATTAGAAGCACTCAGGTACTGTGCACAGATAGGGGGGGGGGGGCAGGGCTGGCAATCCTATTCTGGATTTGGGTTGTTCAGAGAAGATGCATTTTCCTGGCTTTTCCTACAGAGATAAGTACAATACGTTTACATTACCTTACATGTGCTAACAAGGTAAACATTTGCTATAGAGTACAGTAGTACAGATGCTAATCCAATACATCTAATGTAAGCTCTGCTAAACAGAATAACTATTGGACATAACAGAGATTTTTATACCCCAAGAAAGCTAGGGTGGGCTTGCTGCACTGACCCTTAAGACCGAGGATCCAAAGGTAGAGTCAAGTCTGGCAACAACATCCACTCTGTAGAACTTGGTAAATGTGTGAAAAGACCATGTCGCTGCCCTGCAAATCTTCTTAGGAGAAACAAATCTAGCTTCCATCCATGAAGAAACTACACTCCCGGCAGAATACATCTTAACAAAAATAGGGGACAGTTGCCCCATAAGAATGTAAGTGGACTAAATGGCTCTATGGATCCACCTAGAGATCGTAGCCTTGGAAGTGGGCGAACCCCACATAATAAAATGAGCCACCACAAACAGATGGTCAGAAAGCAAAACTTGTTAGAGACCCGCCAATAATGCAGGAGCACCTTGCGCAAGTCCAACTTCTTTAGCAGACGATTCTGATTGGAACCCATCAGCTGAACAACCGGCAAATACACTTCTGGATGGACATGGAAAGCCAAACCTACCTTCGGCAAAAAGGAAGGAACTGTCCACCGGGAAACTCCAATTTCAGGATCGCAGAGGAAAGGGTGTCAACATGACAACGCCTGCCATTCGGAAACCTTACGGACCCAAGAGACAGCGACCAGTAAAACATTCTGGAGTGTTAAATCCCGGAGAGAAACATCCCTCAGTGGTTCAAAAGGAGTCCTGGCAAAGCCAGACAGCACCACATTAAGGTCCCAGGTGGGGACCGGATTCTTAATGAGTGGCCGGTCCAAAAGATCTTTCTGTAAAAACCGAGCAACATCCAGATGCAACGTCAAAGAGAACAGACAATCCTGGGATCTAAAACTGGATAGACTGGCCACCGGGATCCGCACAGACACCACTGTAAGGCCTTTATCCAGATCCACTTGGAGAAAGCAAGGACCCGTGACAGCTGATTCGAATAAGGGTCCTCCTGTTCTTGGTCACTCCAGTGCTCGAAAGGTCTACACCTTAGTGTAAGCCAACACCATGGACGACTTGGTAGACCTAAGAAGCTTTAGCTATGACAAGCTCCGAATAGCCTTTATTTATTTTAAGGCTAAGAACTCAAGAGCTAAGCCATAAGAGCAAAATGACCCAGATCCTTCATGACAACTGGGCCTGGGTGAGAAGGTCAGGAAAGACACTCAGGCGCAGACTGTATGCCACCTGCAATTGCATCAGATCCGTGCACCGCGGCCTTCCATGTAAATCGGATGCCACCAGAATGACGCGGCTGGGGTGAGTTGCAATCTTCCAAAGGACCTGGCTGAACAGCAGCAAAGGTGGAAAAACGTATAGAAGAACCTCCGGAGGCCACAGTTATTCAAGAGCATCAAGTCTCTCACTTCTGAGCTGGATCTGCGACTGAAGAAGCGTGGAGCCATCTTGCTTTGCGCCGCAGCCATGAGGTCGAGGTGGGGCTGCCCCCAGCGCCTCACAATTGCTCAAAACGCTTACTGTGCTAGGGTCCACTTGTCCGGAACTCTAGGCTGACAGCTGAGGAAGACTACTTGAACGTTGGCCACTTCGGCCACATGCTTAGCTGTCAGTGTCAGGAGACGACTTTCCACCCAAAAGGGAAAGAAGTCAAGCCTCCTGAGCCAAGGGAGAGTTCTTGGTTCCTCTCTGACGATTAACAGAGACCACAACCATCAATGATCGACCAATAATTCTGAAAAGGACGATGACCGTAGTGAGCCCCTCCCAGCTTCGAAGGCTGGCATCCGTGGTTACTACAATGCAGGAGGCAATGCTTAATGGAATGCTTTGGCAGAGTGACTGAGGAAGAAACCACCAGGTCATACATACCCTGGCCTCCAGAGTCCACGAACTCAGCTCTAAGACATTTCAGTAGAGGGCCCAGCGAGAGAGGAAGACATTCTGAAGAGGACGCATGCATGTAGTCCAGGGAACTACATTCAGCTTGGCAATCTTGGAAACCAGAATCTGTAGGAAGTCCTACACCGAAGGGGCCACCATCTTCAATATCTCCAAGATCTGTGCCCGGAGCTTCTGTTTTCGAGCCTTGAGCAAGTAAATATGGCCCGCTGCCGTATCAACTATTCTAGCGATTGCATGGGCATCAGATGGCTTCATTTTGGTGAAGGTCCGCAATGCTGTCACCTCCGACTCCTCCTTCACTTTCTCCCCAGACCACAACTGAGTCCACAAAATTAACTTTGTGTTCATGACCAATTCACCTCCACCTCTCTCTCCTCCAGCCTGCCCTGCCGACCCTCCGTTGTCCCCTGATGCCTTTTCTCCTTCCCGGAAATCGCTGAAAAGGAAACTGTGCATCTTCTTTCCTCTCCAAACTCACTACCTGTTCCTCTGATCCCATTCCCATCCATCTATTGATCACCATCTCCCCTCAACCTATCACTCTCCATCACAACTGCATTTAATGCCTTCAAACAAGCAGTAGTTACGCTGCTCCTGAAAAACCATTGCTGGACCCTACCTGCCCCTCTAATTATCGCCCTATCTCCCTTCTCACCTTCTTGTCCAAACTACTAGAATGAGCTGTCCACTGCCGTTGTCATATTTCCTTTCGGCTCAAACTATCCTCGACCTATTTCAAATTGGGCTTCTGCCCCCTTTATTCTATGGAAACTGCCCTTGCTAAAGTCTCCAATGACCTGCTCCTGGCATTTGATACCATAGATCACCACCTATTCATTGATACGCTGTCTTCGCTTGGGTTTTAGGGTTCTGTTATTTCATGGTTTTCTTCCCTTCTTCCTATCTTTCCCATTGCACCTTTAGTGTAAGCTCTGGAGGATCCTCCTCCACTGCCGTTCCGTTATCAGTTGGCATAACACAGGGATCCATCCTGGGACCTCTTCTTTTTTCCATCTACACTTCTTTTCTTGGTGTTCTAATTTCATTCCATGAGTTCCAGTACCACCTCTATGCTGATGACTTACAAATCCACCTCTTTACCCCTGAAATTTCTATGGGAATCCAGGCTTGATTCTCGGCCTTCCTATCTGATATTACTACCTGGATGTATCACTACCATCTAAAATTAAACATGGCCAAGAATGAACTCCTTATCTTTCCTCCTAAACCCACCTCTCCCCTTCCTCTATTCTCTTTAGTGGTAGATAACACTTTCATCCTCCCTGTCTCATCAGCTCGCAACCTGGGGGGTCGTCGCTCTCCTTCTCCTTGCATATCAAACAGACTGCTGAAACTTTTCATTTTTCTCTCTTTAATATTGCTAAAATCCATTCTTTACTTTCTGAGCATGCTGCCAAGACCCTTCATCCATGCCCTAGTCACCTTTTGTCTAGATTACTGCAATGTGCTTCCTGTGGGTCTTCTGCTAAGCCATAAATCTCCCCTTTAATCTGTTCAAAACACTGCCGCACGCCTCATTATACCCACATTACTCCTCTCCTCAGGTTGCTTCACTGGCTCCCTGTCCTTCTCCACATACAATTCAAACTCCTCTTACTGACATTCAAGTATATTTGCTCTGCAGCGCCTCAGTATCTCTCATCTTTTATTACTCCCTATAGTCCCCCCCCCCACCCAGGAACTCCATTCATCAGACAAGTCTCTCCTGTCGGTACCCTTCTCCTCTACTGCCAACTCCTGTCTCCATCTCCTCTGTACTGCACTGTACATCTGTAGCTGCACTGTACATCTGCAACAATCTGCCTGGCTTGCTAAGTCAGGCTTCATTTCTGGCAGTATTCAAATGCAGACTGAAAGTCCACTTATTTGAAGCTGCATTTACATTTCTCCCTCTGGATTCGCGGGGGATAGGGGCAGAGCCAGACCGCGAATGGTGAAATACCGCGAATATCTTCTGGTCCGGCTCTGACCCACCCCCCGCCTCCCTCCTGTCTTCCCCCCGGCATCCCGGCCTTACCTGGTGGTCTAGCAGGCTTTCGGGGCAGGAGCGATCTTCCTACGCTCCTGCCCTGTGCAGATCGCCAATAGGAAATAGCTGCCGTGAGTTCCCGTAGTCTCTCGGAATGGGGAGGGGGAAGTGTAAATCCTAATCCTACCAGTCTGTCAATCCCTCAGTCGTCCTTTACCACCTCTCCAGTCCTCTCTAATTCCCTTCATGAGCACTAAGCTCAGACTCCCTTTTGTCCTATGTGACTCCCCTTTTGTCTTATGTGTCTGTCATAAGCGTTTTATCAAATTTACAATAAACTTGGAAACTTGGATAATTAGACTATAAGCTCTTCTGAGCAGGGACCATGTCTTGCGTTTATAATGTGCAGCACTGCGTGCGTCTGGTAGCAAAATAGAAATAATAAATTGTTGTTGTTGTCCTTAAGAGAAGTACACAAGTCTAGTTTTCAGCATAAACAAAACATGCAATCGAATACACTGATGAATATTCAAGGCTGTAGGACCTCCCCCACCCCAAAAAAAAAAAAAAAACCCCACCAAAAAAACAACAAACGCAAACAGGTTTAAGATTTATGAGAAGAATTATCTACCTCCACTCTATGCACCTCAGGCTACTGATAAGGAGAAGAAAGGATGGTCAAATTAAAAATAAGCACTTAGACTCATCAACATCACAGCAGTATGTATTCAGACTCCTTAATCTCACCAAAAGAGGGCACAAATAAACTCATAAATGCATTCTGCTCTTGCAATACTCAGTATGCCTCATAAGTTATTACACAATAGTTGTTATGATTTTGGATCTGTAAAGTGACGCAAATGAACAAAGACCACCTTAAAAAAAAAAAGGGAATCTAAACACCGTCATTACTCAATGACCAAACAAACACAAGGAAAAAGAATTAGCCCTAACCCCCTCAGGTCTCATGATAAGCGACAGAGCAATTATTTATACCTAGAAGCATACAGTTCCTCACCACATACAGTACTCCCTGCTGGAGGAAAGTATAGGAAAAGGAGTAATTCAAGCACTACACAAAATTTCCAAAGGTCTCTACACCAGCAATTTCCCCAAATATGTATCATGTCAAAAATCTGTCTAAGGCAGAATTTAAAATAATCTAGATAGCAGTTTTTTTCAATTGCTATCTTGATAATTTATCTGTTTAGTTCAGATCTGCTAAAAGGTAACCTTAAACTACAATATATGACAGTGCCAGCATAGGAACTGTTGTATCTATATACTCAGTGCAGCTACCTGACCTTTATAGATCAAATAAAGCAAAGATACTTACCTGTAGCAGGTGGTGTTCTCAGAGGACAGCAAGCATATATTCTCACATGTGAGTGACATCATCCACGGAACCCGGCACAGATACTACCAAGTGTACTGTCACTTTAAATTTTTTAGGCAGTGCCCATACAATGCTCATGCTGGTGCCTTCCCATGTGACGTCAACTTGTGGAACCATCAGTTCAGTAATATAGCTAAGAAGCCAACTAGGGGAGGTGGGCGGGTTGTGAGAATATATGACTGTTGGCCTCAGGAGAAAGCAAAGATACTTACAGAGGACATGCAGGCATAATATTCTCATATGTTGGACTCCCAAACTGCCAGGATCATGATTTTGGATGAAGAGAATGTGGTCATGGTGAAAATCAAGAGGGTTGGAGGGTAAGTTGGAGCTCAAGAAGTAAAACGATTTTGCAGAACTGTCTCTCTTGGAATTTTGCTCTAAACAGTAGTGAAAGGTGAAGGTATGGATCAAGGTCCAAGGAGCTGCTTTGCAGATGTTCTCAATAGAAGTGGAGCGGAAATGAGCTAGCAAGGCAGCCATAGCTCAGACACTGTGGGCTGTTACACAGCCCTGCAACGTAAGCCCAGCCTAAATATATGAGAAGAAGATACAGACCGCCAGCCAAGTAGAGATGGTTCTCTTGGTAACAGGAATTCCAAGTGTTTATGTTTATTATGAATTTTATATACTGCTCTGGCAATGACTGATCTAAGCAGTTTACAAATAAAGGAATGTACATAAAAATGAAAATGGAATGGAACTTCATAAATTACATAGGACAGAGAAGGTAGAACAGAGAGGATAGACAAATAGAAAAAATAGAATAATTACAACATCAAATCATCACAATTTTAAAAATCTGCACAGAAAACCCAGTAGAGGCCTTACATTGTCAAATTAATTTTGGTGGCAAAATAAGGGGAGGGGAAAATTCCTCAAAAGCCTGGTTGAAGTAGAAAGTTTTTAACTTTACCATAAATGTTTTAAAACTAAGATCACTTTGGATGTATAACGGAAGGTTATTCCTTAGAGAATACTGGGGATCTCTTGGGCACTGGAAAGACCAAAAAATCCGATAAAAATACCCCAAAATAGTAATCAGGTGCAGAGCAGAAGAAAAGACACCATCCAGTGGCGTACCTAGGGTATGTGGCACCCGGGGCCCATCATTTTTTGACACCCCCCCCCCCCATGTAAAAAAATATTTTTTGTAATGACCATGAAACGGAATAAATGGTCAGAATAGAAACAGGCAGTGAAAATTTTCTTATATTCCAAACATAACATAACATAAATTATGTCTGAATTGTCATGACATCAGAAGTACATATGGAGTAGTTGCAGGTGATGCTTGGGACAGTTCTGATTGTGTTAGTTCGGTTTTATGTGTTTTTTGAATAGAAGGGTTTTTATTTCTTTTTGAAGGTTTTGCAGTATGTGGTCAATGTCAATTGGTTGTAGGGTTGGGGGTCGAGTGTTGCAGCTCGAATGGCTAGGAGGTTGTCGAACAGTTTTTTTCCTTTTGACGTTTTTGGTTGGAGGGTGTGTGAATGGTGCGTGAGTTCTCCTATGTCTGTTTGAAGTGGATTGAATTATTTAGCTGAAGAAATTAGTTACCCCCTCATCCCACACACATTAATTCTCTTCCATTTTTGTTCCCATTATAAAAAACACTGATAAGTTCCCAGAAAAAAAATACATTAAAATAAGAAGTGAAAACAAAGGCCCCTACAGATGAGAACATAACATAAGAATAGCCTAACTGGGTCAGACCAATGGTCCATCATTCCAGTAGCCCATTCTCATGGAAGCCAATCCAGGTCACTAGTACCTGGTCAAAACCCAAAGAGTAGCAACATTCCATGCTACCGATCCAGGGCAAGCAGATACTTCCCCCATGTCTTAATAACAGATTATGGACTTTTCCTCCAGGAATTTGTCCAAATCTTTCTTAAAACCAGCTACACTATCTGCTTTTACCATAACTTCTGGCCACTTCATTTTTAAGTTTAGATCTTTCCTTTCAAACAGAGACCTTGCTAGATGTCAAATACAGCACAAGGTAACTTCACATGGACTTAGCTGTGCAGGAAATGTGAATCTCCTCATACACCCACCATATAGTGCAAAAATGTGCAAAGGTCTGTTTTTTTCTTTCGATCACTACATAGCCTAATGCCACACAAGCAGCGCTGTTACAAACATATTCTGTAGGTCAATGCTAAGGATAACAAAGTTTCCTTCCTTGGACCAGAAGGAGATACTGATAAACCACTGGAAGAGATCCCAACACAACACCCAATGACCCACTCAGTGTGTGAACCAGTTGAGTGGAGTGGAGTAACTGGGGGATGGAAATGGGCCCGGAGTTTGCTCAGCAGAATTTCCCAGACCACCTCTTCCTCTCAACACATTGACACGCTGCCACCACCACCACTAGAAACACCTCACTGGGTAGGCCAGCTATGCTATAAACTTTATAAAACACATTATTATATTTTCTTATAAAGCACATATTTTAACTGAACTCTCTGACATCCTCAGCCTTTCCATTCACAAAAATAGAAGGAAGAAAAGTTCCCATTTCCTGCTGTTTCATGTCCCCGGCCTATACAATATTTTTTTTCTGCAGACCCTTCAAAAGTCTGACCAAATCCTCGTTTCACTTGCATTATAAAGTACTGAGGATGCCATCTCTCCCCAATCCCAGGTCCTAAAGTCTAAGACAGTAGCGCAAACTAATGCTGCCAGATTCAGGAAAAAAAATTTTGATTCGATTCAGCCTATTGAATTGGTTTTTCAATTCGATTTTCCTGCCCAGTTGGGTGATTTTTTTCAAAACTCCTGGTGGGTTTTATAGCTTTTTCACCCCCTTTGGCTTCTCCTAACCACACTGGCGCTGTGGTGTAAATAAAATAAAGAAACAAAAAGGACTTTTCCTCTCTCTGTTAAATCCTAGCTCACGTTTGCAGTCCAACACCAGCTCTGTCAGGATATACATTTCAAATCTGACATATTATAATAACAAAACAGAAAATAAAATTAATTTTTCTACCTTTTGTTGTCTGGTTATATTTCAAATCTTGTTGGTCCAAGGCTCTGGTTTTCTTCTGATAACTTGCTTGCCAGAGTCTCCTTCTTTCTTCTTTCTGCGTGCTAACCATCCATCTGCCAACTCTGTCCTCCCTTTCCATTTCCCTTCCCTCCCCAGGAAGTCTGGTATCTTTCCTTTTTTTCATCTCCCTCCACAGATCCACCTTTTCTTAACTACCCTTTCATCCGGCATCTCTCCCTCCTTCCCCACCACCCCAGAGTCCACCATCTCTCCCTTTCTTTTCCCAATTACCCTCCTATCCAGTATCTCTATCCCTCCTCCACACCATCCCTTGTGTCCAATTTCTCTCCCTTTCAGTTCCTTCCCTCCCTAAATCCCATGGTCCATCATTTCTCTCCCTCTCCTCTATTTTCAGACCCATTATTTCTTCATCCCCTCCCCAAAGTTTGGCATATGCACGTCTCTTTGAACACCCCCTTCCCTCTGTGTACTTCTAAACCAGGGTCCCCCCCAAAGGCCTGTCCCCCCTTGAAGGCCTGCACCCCCCTTGAAGGCATGTCCCACCCCCTTGTAGGCCTGTCCCCCCCCCTTGAAGGCCTGTCCCTCCCCCTTGTAGACCTGCCTGCCTGTCCCCCCCTTGAAGGCCTGTCCCCCCCTTGAAGGTCTGCACCCCCCCGAAGGCCTGCACCCCCCCGAAGGCCTGTCCCCCCCTTGAAGGCCTGTCCCACCCCCTTGTAGGCCTGTCCCCCCCTTGTAGGCCTGTCCCCCCCTTGAAGGCCTGTCCCCCCCTTGAAGGCCTGTCCCCCCCCCTTGAAGGCCTGCACCCCCCCGAAGTCCTGCACCCCCTGAAGGCCTGCACCCCCCCGAAGGCCTGCACCCCCCCGAAGGCCTGCACCCCCCCTGAAGGCCTGTCCCACCCCCTTGTAGGCCTGCCCACCCCCTTGAAGGCCTGTCCCTCCCCCTTGTAGGCCTGTCCCCCCACCTTGAAGACCTGCCTGCCTGTCCCCCCCTTGAAGGCCTGTCCCCCCCCCCCTTGAAGGTCTGCACCCCCCCGAAGGCCTGCACCCCCCTGAAGGCCTGTCCCCCCCTTGAAGGCCTGTCCCACCCCCTTGTAGGCCTGTCCCCCCCTTGTAGGCCTGTCCCCCCCTTGTAGGCCTGTCCCCCCCTTGAAAGCCTGCTTGCCTGCCCGCCCCTTGAAGGCCTGTCCCCCCTTGAAGGCCTGTCCCCCCCTTGAAGGCCTGCACCCCCCCCGAAGTCCTGCACCCCCCCTGAAGGCCTGTCCCACCCCCTTGTAGGCCTGCCCACCCCCTTGTAGGCCTGTCCCCCCTTGTAGACCTGTCCCCCCTTGAAGGCCTGCCTGCCCCCCCCCTTGAAGGCCTGTCCCTCCCCCTTGAAGGTCTGCACACCCCCCCCGAAGGCCTGTCCCCCCCCCCTTGAATGCCTGCCTACCTGCCCACCCGCCCCACCCCGAAGGACCGCTCGCCCCCCTGGCCTCCCCGCACCACCTATGAAGCAGCACTACCTATGCTCCCGGCCTTGCCGTTCAGTCCTCACCACCACCACCACCCCCGAAGGACCGCTCGCCCCACTGACCTTCCTGCACCACCTATGAAGCAGCCGCAGCAGGATCGCGACGTCAGCTATCCCTGCGCTGCTTCCTGCGCCGCGTTCCCGCCCCTCCTCTGATGTCAGAGGAGGGGCGGGACCGCGGCGCAGGAAGCAGCGCCCAAGCAGCTTAGGGATAGCTGACCTCGCGATCCTGCTGCTTGCTGCTTCACAGGTGGTGCAGGAAGGTCAGTGGGGCGAGCGGTCCTTCGGGGGTGTGGGGTACTGAACGGCAAGGCCGGGAGCACCCCTTCAGGGCTGGCACCCGGGGCGGACCGCCCCCCCCCCCCCCCCCCCTTGGTACGCCACTGACACCATCGCAACTGAGAAACTGAGGGAGAAGGGCACTGCATGGTGACACAAGGAGGTGGACCTGCAGAAAATGTGTTTGATCAATGCCTTCTGCAATTATGGGGATAAAACCTATAGTCCAGACTACTGTACCCCTTGCACTGAAAACCTAAATTTAAACCTAAATTTTCCATGGCTAACCAAGTTGCATGTGGATACTTTGTGGCACAGGAAAAATATGCACAAAGCTCTTTCGAGCAGAGACTGTATTCTTTGCGACTCTGTACTGCACTACATATGTCTGGTAGCATTATATAAATAATTAATAGTAGTAGTAGTAGACATATATTTTTACAATGTCACAGAAGTTACTCAGATAAATTTCCTGGCAACAGAAAGTTACAGATGCAAGCTAGTAAAAGGACAGGGATGCAAACCAGTGTTAACATAGGGGGTCTTTTACTAAGGCACGCTAGCTGATTTAGCGCACGCTAAATGCTAACGTATCCATAGAATATAATGGGTGCGTTACCATTTAGCGTGCGATAAATCGGCTAGCGCCTTAGTTCAAGACCCCCATAATGTCTTCCTGTGAAGGATGGCTAAAAAGTAATATTTGGACAACATAAAATAGATGTGGAGATTTTCATTTAATTACTTCAGTTTTTTCTTTCTCTACTTGTAAGCTAATTTGACCACATGCCGTCCAAAACCAGCCTCTCCAGTTTTTTATTGAACTTTTTTGCCTGTGGGGAAGCATAAAAAAGAGGGGAAAATAGTTCCAATTAATCTGGAAGACTTTTCAGAAATTTTGAACCCTTAAATTTGTAACTAAATGCCTGAAGGAGTACACAAGCAGCAGCAGTGGAGCTTTGAAACAGAGAAAGAAAAGTACAGCTTGAAGATGACCTCTTAAAAGTATAATAAGCAGGTGGTGAGTAATATCTTACCTTATTAACTGAGCTAAAGCACTGAAATGCCAGGCATGCCTGGCAAAGGCTTAAGTAGACCCCATTTAAATTCTGACTGATGGCAGGACCCCTGGAAATCAGCAGTCTTCAAATCAGATGAGTCCTGCAAACCAAATATATGGCAATAAAAGCACAATTACAATATGTTTTGCTTCAAAACGACATTCCTCAGTGGAAGCAGATCACATGCAGGGTGATTAGCCTTTGATCTCACTGTATACTGTGTTTTTTTCTCAATATTTGTTCCCCAAGCTAAGTTAGCTAACATACATACATGATAGATAAGGGCCCTACTGATCAGTTTCTGAATTCTGTCTGTCAGTGTCCTCACTTGTTTTAAGCTGTTCAAGTCCCCACACTCATTTGAGGTTGTCAAAAACACCAAAAAAGAGGAGCATTCAGCAGTCACACTGGCAGATTCATAGAGGAGCACCACCACAAAAGAAACTTGTTACTCAAAAATGAATGTCATTATTGCAACATTAGAATACTGCTGCACCTTCCCCTAACACTATTACTGCATTATGATAGCTTAATCATTACAGTTCATCTAATGATTAACAGGATAACAGTGCAAGAACAACTATTTGTTACTCAGATACCCACAGTTTAAATAATAAAAAAATACTGTCTATCTGTGAATCTGTTTGACTAATTTCCTTTAAACCACAACATATAATGGTTTGAACTTTGACAATCATCTAGTTCTCTATTAATCCAATCTTATTTTTGAGCATGTGAACACATTAGAAAGTCTTCCACTAAAATAATTAAAATGTATGACTTAATGCAAATACATTCCCTATCTAATCAATTATACTACCAGAGTTCAATGCCATAAGCCAGCTGCTGAAGTTTCGACACATGACTCAGTCCCTGTTCTCATTTGCTCAATGAAAGTGACACCACTCTGAAGGAACCACCCTTAGGGTAATCTACCTCCAACTTCACTTAAAGCCTTTCAAGGGACTTAGAAAAGCAACCCTAACACTGACAATTCTACCACGTACAAGAAGACTATAGAAGGATGGGAAGGAAGGAAGGAAGGAGAAGGAGAAGTGATGGGAGGAGGGAGAACAGGGTTTTCTCTCCCCAAAGTTATGACACAAATCTCTACCAAACGTTTTGTTTCAATCATGTTTATTAACTTTCAAGAAAATACATAAATCAAGAACAACAAGGTGACACAAAGAAAAGTTACCATGTACAGTAAACAAAAGCAGAGACAGTGTCACAAATCTCAACAAAGTCCATGACTATCCATCCCTACACCGCCCCCCCCCCCCCCCCCCCCCGGGAATGTGAGGGAAAAACAAAACACAATTATACTGCCAAGAACAACAGGAGGGATGAAAATTGCTCCTATTCCCACCCGGAGGTCAGCATGGTCTACTTTCCAGCAGAGACTTAGGGCAGAAATCTGCCACTAGGCCATAAAGAAAAACAAAACTAAGCAGAGCAGATCAAAACAGCTCTACACAGTTCGCTTGCAGAAGAAAAACTGAGAGTGGACACTGGGCTCCGCCTCCATGTGGGAGGTGCTCAAAACTACAAGTATTCACATTTCTGCAAGTCCACTTTATGGGATCAGATTGATCACCATGTGTAGGGAACTTCTGAGTGGTTGTAACAGAATCTGAATTTAAAAGATGCTATCTGTTGGACTTAGCCAACTATCCAAGTAAGTCAGAGTCAAACATTCACAGGTCCAAACCTAGCTTGAGGATCACCCAGTCCAAAAGCAATCAGTGGCATAGTAAGGGAGGGGCAGGGGGATACTGACTGCCTCCGGTGCCATCTTTGCACCCGGGGGGGGGGGGGGGGGGCACTGGCGCCTCCCTTCTTCTCCGCCTCCTACAAACCTATTTAAAAGTTTGTTGGTGTGAACAACATCTTCCATTGCTGCTCGCACCATCCTCGGCTCCCTTCTGACGTCACTTCCTGGTCGCAGAACCAGGATGTGACATCAGAAAGGTGCCAAGGCTGGCATGAGTAGTAGATGGAAGGTGCTGCTTGAACCAGCAAACATTTCATGAGATAGGTGGGGGGTGAGGGCAGGGGTAGGGTGTGCATGGAGCGGCAAGGAAGACTGGGGAGACGCAACACCATCCTGTAGAAAAGATAGAATGTTAGCTAAAGAAGCCTGGAAAGGAGAAATACCCTGATCGCCGCACCAAGATTCAAACACCCTCCAGACTCTAGCATAAGACGCAGAAGTAGATCTCTTTTTGGCTCGGAGTAGGGTGGAAATAACTTGCTCTGAATAACCCTTACGTCTCAGCCGCAACCTTTCAATAGCCAGGTCATAATACCAAAGTGGGACGGATCTTCCATGTTGATCGGACCCTGATGAAGCAAATCTGGAGTCACCGGAAACCGCAACTGGTCGCCTGTCGAGAGGCTCATCTGATCTGCATACCATGGGCGACGCGGCCAGTCTGGAGCTACCAATATCACCAAGCCCTGAAATCAAGCTACATGATGGAGCACCCGACCTATCATTGTCCAAGGAGGAAACACATAAAGAAGATGACTGCGAGGCCAAGACACATCCAATGCGTCTACTCCCTCCGACTCCCGCTCCCTGTGTCTGCTGAAGAACCAAGGAAGCTTTGCATTTCGAGACGAGGCCATGAGGTCCATTTCTGGAATGCCCCAGCGCTGCACCAGCAGCTGGAATGCTTGAGCAGATATTTCCCATTCTCTAGGATCTAGAATATTCCTGCTAAGGAAGTCCCCCTGAACATTTGCTTGTCCCACAATGTGAGCCACTGAGAGAAGAGGAAGATGAGCTTCCGCCCACTGAAGCAGAATCATTGCCTCGCTCGCCAATTGAGGACTGCGGGTACCTCCTGTCTGTTGATATAAGCAACCGCTGTGACACTGTCCGAAAAGAGCCTGGTTGGCTGATTTTGAATCAAGGCCCGAAATGCTAGAAGCACCAGCCAGATCGCTCGCAACTCCAGAAGATTGATAGAGCACTGAGCCTCGTCCGGAGACCAGACCCCCTGCGCTGAGGACTGAAGGCACTGAGCCCCCCCAACCCAACAGACAGGCGTCCGTAGAAATTATGATCCAGTCCGGCAATTCCAGAGGCATAACCTTGAACAGATTGGTCCTGTTGATCCACCAATTCATGCTGAAGGATGCTCGAGGCGTCCAGCGAAGTTGATGATTGTAATCCTGAGACACCAGGGACCACCGGGAGAGAAGTGATTGCTGCAACAGTCTCATTTGAAAGTGAGCCCAAGGCACTACTTCCAGAGCTGCCACCATCGATCCGAGAACCTGCACATAATCCCACACTTTCGGAGCGGGAGACCGCAGAAGGAGACGAACTTGAGACTGTAATTTCTCTCCCCGAGCTCTGGGTAGGAAGACTTTCCCCACCTTCGTATCGAACAATACTCCTAGATATTCCAATGATTGAGAGGGAACAAGAGAGCTCTTTGAAAAGTTGACTACCTATCCCAAAAATTGAAGAACTGAAATTACCCTCTGGGTCACTGTTAAGACTCTCCTGGCTTGAAGAGGCCCGAATTAACCAGTCGTCCAGGTAAGAATGAATACGAATGCCCTCCTTGCGAAGAAACGCTGCCACTACTACCATCACCTTTGAAAAGGTCCTTGGAGCTGTGGCAAGGCCAAATGGCGTTGGTCGAAACTGAAAGTGCTAAGCGGAGATACCGCTGATGCGGCGGCCAAATGGGAATATGTAAGTAGGCTTCCTTGAGATCTAGTGCAGTAAGAAACTCTCCTAGCTGAATCGCTGCAATAACCGATCTTATGGTTTCCATGCGGAAATGTCTTACGTTGAGAAACTGATTGACCCACTTGATATAGAGCACCGGTCTGACCGATCCTCCCTTTTTGGGCACTACAAAGTAAATGGAATATCTTCCCTGGCCCCTCTGCTCCATAAGAGCTGGAATAACCACCCCTAGATCCAGAAGAAGCTGAAGAGTAACTCGAACCGATTCCCTCTTGGCCACCCCCGAACACGGGGACACCAAGAAAGAATCTGCGACGGGAGAAGAAAATTCTAGTTTGTAACCTTCTCGAATAATGTCCAATACCCACTGATCAGACGTTATCTTTGCCCACTCTGCCAAAAAGGAAGACAGTCATGGGAATGGCGGAGAGAGCCGAGTCCCCGTCATTGAGCATTTCGTAAGGCTGGGGTACGGGCTGGTTGAGCGGTTGGGGGTTTTGCAGGATGAAAGGAAGTCTTTTGTTGAAACCTCGGTTTGGAATTAAAGGAGGATCCATAAGATGTCGGAAAGTACGGTTTCCCAGGTCTATATCTTCTAATATCCTGGAAGTGGGGCTTGGGGGATACCGGCTTCAAAGGTCCCTTAGGTTTATCTTCCGGCAATCTCTGCGTTTTGGAGTCACCGAAATCTTTGGCCAACTTATCTAAATCCTCACCAAACAAAAGACGACCCTTAAAGGGGAGCCTCACGAGCTTCAGTTTAGAGGCCGCATCCGCAGCCCAATGACGGAGCCATAAAGATCTGCAAGAAACTATTGAAAGAGACATTTGTTTAGCAGATGCACAAATAATCTAATCTAATCTAATCTAAACCTTAAGTTTATATATCGCATCATCTCCATGAGAATGGAGCTCGACACAGTTTACAAGAACTTAAAATAGTGGGTAGAGAAGAAGAAAAAGGATTACATGAACTTATGTGTAGAAGGGGGGAGAGAAAGGGGGGAAGGATAGAGCTACAATTTGCTGAAAAGCCAGGTTTTCAGTTGTTTGCGGAATAACTGAAGGGAGCTCAGGTTCCGCAGCGGGGTGGTGAGGTCGTTCCAAAGACCTGTGATTTTGAAGAGAAGGGATTTTCCCAGTTTGCCTGAATAGTGGATGCCGCGTGGAGCGGGGAAGGCTAGTTTAAGCCTTTGGACAGTTCTGGAGGAGTCGGGACTGGAGGAGTTGAAAGACAGTGGGATAAGAGGAAGCAGGATTCCGTGAATGATCTTGAAAGCCAGGCAGGAACATTTGAAATGGATTCTGGAGATTATTAGGAGCCAATGAAGTTTGGCAAGGAGTGGGGAGGCATGGTCAGACTTGCGTTTTGAGAAGATCAGTTTGGCTGCAGTATTCTGGATTAGCTGGAGTCTTAGAATACTTTTTTTTGATAGATTTAAGTAGATGGCGTTGCAGTAATCTAGTTTGGAGAGGATAATGGATTGGACAAGGATGGCAAAGTATTGTTGGCTGAAGTAGGATCTAGCTTTCCTCAGCATGTGAAGGCTGAAAAAGCATGATTTTGCCAAGGAGTTGAGGTGGTCATTGAGGGAGAGAGAGGAATCGATAGTGATACCAAGGACCTTGCATGAGAACTCAAGCTGTAGTGTATCGCCTGTGGGTAGTGTGAAAAGTGTGGGCAGGTGTTCGAATTTTGGGCTGAGCCAGAGTAGTTTTGTTTTAGATTCGTTTAGTTTCATCTGTACCGAGAGGGACCAGGCATGGAGTCTCAATATGCAAGCTGTAATGTTTTCGTGGAGGTTGGTGAGGTTCTGGTCAGTCTCAAGGAGGACAAGGATGTCATCTGCATAAGTGTAGATTGTTTCCAGGGGAGATAGTTGAAAGAGTTTCAGGGAGGACATGTAGATGTTAAAGAGAATAGGGGAAAGGGGTGATCCTTGAGGGACACCGCAAGATGGAGTCCAAGGAGTTGGCATGGTGCCATTTGTGTTGACGGTGTAGGAACGGGAGCATAAGAAGTTTGAGAACCACATTAGGACGGTGGAGTCGATTCCAATCTCGGAAAGTTGGTAAAGTAGTATGTCGTGATGGACGACATCAAAAGCAGCGGAAAGATCGAATTGTAGTAGGACAGCGAATATGTTACGTGAGTGTAGTTGTACCTTTGAAATTAGGGAAACTAGGAGGGATTCAGTGCTAAAGCAGGGTCTGAAGCCATGTTGGTAGGGGTGAAGAATGGAGAATCTCTCGAGATAGGAGGAGAGCTGGGTAGCAACTATGGTTTCTAGAAGTTTGGTAAGTAGAGGGATATTTGCTATGGGACGGTAGTTTGATGGTAGGGAGGGGTCGAGATCGGCTTTTTTCAGAATAGGTGACAAGGCAATGTGGCCCATTTTTGTGGAGAACAAGCCTGATAGTAGAGCAGAGTTAATGAGTCTCGTAAGGGAGGAGATGGCCTGTGCAGGAATGTTTTCATAAAGGTGGGATGGGAAAGGATCTAAGATGCATTTGCAGGATTTCAGTCTGAGGCAGAGTTTAGAGATCTGGGGTTCAGATATGGGTTCAAATGTCGTCCAGGATCTATCCGCTGGGATAGGGTTTGAGTCATAATATCATATAAAGCATCTGCCATATAAGCTAAACCTGTTTCCAAATCCGGAAAGTCAGAGGGAACAGTCATCCCTGACTCCAACATGGAATCCACCATGCCTCTGGCGTTTCCCATTGGGCGAAAATAAGTTCCAGCATAGCTTCGTGGACCGGAAAAGTATTAGGTGGTTTCCTCGTGCCCGCCATAAGAGGGTTAGCCGACCTTGAGGCCTGCGGATCCGCTTGAGATATATTCAAACCCTGCAATGCTTCTGAAATAAAGTGGGATAATGCCTCCTTATGGAAAAGATGGAGCACTGTGGGATCATCCACCTCCCTACCTAGAGCCTCTTCTAACTCCAAATCAGCAATATCCCTATCTGCTAGAGATTCAGGAGGAGGCAGGGATAAAGCGGATCCTAAACGATTGTCCCCACTCTACATAGGGGCCACTCTGCGACGTTTTGCGGCACGCAAACCCTGCTGAGATTGGGTAACCGGGAGCTGAGGAAAAGCAGCCAAATCACCTTCCCCCTGAAGTACAGGCTGAGCGCTCTGCAAAAGAAATGCTTTATGCAACAGCATCACAAATTTGGGGGAAAACGGCAAATGCTGTGTCGGAGAAATCACATCCATCAAATTACTTGCAGTGTCAGCTGTGTGAAGCACCGCTGCTAGAGCCCTATTCTGCCCCATAGTTATGTCTGACCTCAGTCCAGCCGTTACCACAGACTCCTGCTCTGCCGTTAAATCTGACACCTCGCAGAGAAGAGAAACCGCTGTCGGCAGTGAAGTCTCACTAGTCAGTAGCTGACTGCTATGAACCGCCGATGAGGCCGTAGCTGCCGACAGTGCCGGAGAAAACAAACTCGCGTCTTTCGGGCGGGAAAGCGCTGACAGAACCGGCGCCATATATGTATCCTCCCCTGACGCATCCGCGCACCCTGTAGAGCACAAACCCGACGGTGTTTGCTGCTTCCCACAGCGGGAACACCGTTTAACCGCCTCAGCTGCCATGCTACTCTACCAAATTAAAAATAAAACTGCTTACCCACAGCACACAAGAACAGCCGGCCAACTAGCAAAAAACCGAAGTAACAGAACAAAGTAACAAGAGTCTTGCCCTCACAAACCGCTGCACACGGGAAGTTTTGAAGAGAGTAGTAGTTGTAGATTGCTTACAGAGTACAAGATAGCTACTCAAATATGGAAGCTCCCTGTTTGTTGTTTTTTTTTTCAAGGGAAAGAAGAAATACATGGAGTAAACACCCCTCACTGGCTCTGAGGGGAGGGTGAGGTAGTGTCCTGGGGAGGCCCAGATGTAACCTCTAAAGTCGGCACCATTCAGCCGAACACCCCTTTCTCACTGAAGAGAATTCTCAACAGGAAATCAGACGACCATAGACAGCCAGAATTCAGGAGCTATTAGGATAGCGACCATGACCTGCTGGGAAATAGAGCATACTGAAGCTGCAGTAGACGTCCCAGCCAAAACCACCACCTGTTAATCAGTTCTCTATCTCCACCTGCTGGTCAATGTTTGCTATCCCACTAGTCTCTGGATTCATCTGCTGCCGTTGCTAAGGAATACAGTTTAGGGGGTGAAGAACTTTTGTGAATGAAAGAGGAGCGGGACTTGGGAGGTGGCCAAACAGGTTGAAAAGGCAACGGTGAAAGCTAGAAGGATGCTTTGGTGCCAGTAGGAAGCAGGAGGCATTGATGCTCCTGTATAAGACTCTGGTGAAACTTCATTTAGAATACTGTGTACAATTCTGGAGAATGCACTTTCAAAAATATATAAACAGGATAGAATCAGTACAGAGGAAGGCAACTAAAATGGTTGGTGGTCTGCATCATAAGGCCCAGTCTTAAAGATCGCAATATGTATACTTTGGAGGAAAGGCGGGAGAGGGGAGATATGACATTTAAAGACGTTTAAATACTTATTGGCATAAATATGCATGAGGCAAGTCTCTTTCAATTGAAAGGAAACTCCAGAGTGAGAGGGCATAGAAGGAAATACTTTTTTACAGAAAGGGTGGTAGATGCATGGAATAGTCTCCCAGTAGAGGTAGTGAAGACAAAGACTGTCTAAATTCAAGAATGCATGGGACAGGCACTTGGGATCTCTTAGGGAGATGAGGAGATAGCAAATGCTGCTGATGGGCAGACTGGATGGACCATTTAGCCTTTATCTGCCATCATGTTTCTATGTTTCTGTTATCTTTCGAGTTTGTATCGATACTATCCTCTTTCTATTAAGGGAACCTTTGTGTCTATCCCACACATTTTGAACTCAATCACTGTTACTACCTCCACCACCTCCACAGGGAGGACATTCCAGGCATCCACCATTTACTATGGGGCTCATAATCGAAACTTATGTTTAAATGATTTTTATTATTCCAGCAGTAAGAAGCAAATACAAACAGTAGTACCATTCAGGAAATAACATTTTCAACAATATAATCAGTTCCCCTCCCAACCCCCCCCTCCCCTCCCCAAGAATCCATGACCAGTCCAACAGTTGAGAGTGGGAATAAAATCTTAAAGATTCAAAAGTCTACTGCGAGCATGCGGTGTGAGGTCCTGCCAGAAGTGCTCCCACACCTGACAAAATTTGCGACCCGGGCCAAGAGTCAAGTCTCTCACCATGCGTCTCTCCAGTGTTGCGTGCACTATCATTAGGGATCTCCATTGTGCATTGTGCATGGGGATCACGGGAGAGCCAGTTGGTGAGGATGGCTTTTTTTCCCATCAAAAGGGCTCTGGAGATAAATGCTGACATTTCCCTGGGTTTGGGCGAGGCTATATTATAAAATCCAAATAACGCCCTCGGTTGCGGAAGCCATCGCCTTCCCCAAAGCGATGTGGTATTTAGGCCAAGATGTCTCCAAAACTGTTGGATTGCGGGGCAAAGATGCGTGAGCCTGATTGCATTTCGGGCAAGAATGCGACGCAGTAATCCCCATCCGGGCTGCACGTTCCGGTGGAATGTAAAGTCTAAGAACAATTTTCAATTGCATTTCCCAGTGAGTAATATTGGGTGACACCTTCTGAATGTTCTTCAGGACCCGTTGTAACTGTTGAGCAGTCAACTGGCAATGCAAGTCCTCAGCCCATGCTGTCGCTAATATAGACAGATTCGTACTCGGTTGGCAACCCCGGATCCCCACAATATGAAATCGTAGAGGCTGTTGGGCTGAAAGGCTGAAGAGTTCCGAAAGTGCCTCCCTGCAGACTTCAGTAAGGGCAGCCACTGGAAGGGACTGAACATAGTGACGGATCTGGTAATAGGCGAAGATATCATTAGCCTGTAGGTCAAAAGTTCGTTGCAGCTCGGCAAATGTGACCAGGCTCCCCTCCTCCAAAAACAGGTGAAAAAGATATTGTAGACCTTGTGCTTGCCACCTAAGAAAGGTGGCATTTTGCATGCCCGGCTGGAAAGCTCCATTGCCCAGTATAGGCAAATATAAAGACACCCTAGAAGACAATTTGGCTGTTTTAACATAACATAGTAGATGACGGCAGATAAAGACCCGAATGGTCCATCCAGTCTGCCCAACCTGATTCAATTTAAAAAAATTTTTTTTTTTTTTTTTTTCTTCTTAGCTATTTCTGGGCGAGAATCCAAAGCTTTACCCGGTACTGTGCTTGGGTTCCAACTGCCGAAATCTCTGTTAAGACTTACTCCAGCCCATCTACACCCTCCCAGCCATTGAAGCCCTCCCCTGCCCATCCTCCTCCAAACGGCCATACACAGACACAGACCGTACAAGTCTGCCCAGTAACTGGCCTAGTTCAATCTTTAATATTATTTTCTGATTCTAAATCTTCTGTGTTCATCCCACGCTTCTTTGAACTCAGTCACAGTTTTACTCTCCACCACCTCTCCCGGGAGCGCATTCCAGGCATCCACCACCCTCTCCGTAAAGTAGAATTTCCTAACATTGCCCCTGAATCTACCACCCCTCAACCTCAAATTATGTCCTCTGGTTTTACCATTTTCCTTTCTCTGGAAAAGATTTTGTTCTACGTTAATACCCTTTAAGTATTTGAACGTCTGAATCATATCTCCCCTGTCTCTCCTTTCCTCTAGGGTATACATATTCAGGGCTTCCAGTCTCTCCTCATATGTCTTCTGGTGCAAGCCTCCTATCATTTTCGTCGCCCTCCTCTGGACCGCCTCAAGTCTTCTTACGTCTTTCGCCAGATACGGTCTCCAAAACTGAACACAATACTCCAAGTGGGGCCTCACCAATGACCTGTACAGGGGCATCAACACCTTCTTTCTTCTACTGACTACGCCTCTCTTTTACAGACCCATCTCCATGTCCTTCTGGCCGGCATAAAAATGGGGTAATGAGACACCAAAGGACGCATCCTCGGATCCGCCACATGTAGAAAATAGCTCACATGGAACGGAACCAGCAAAGATAACTCCAGTGGTGTAGCAGAAAAATCAGATGCTCCTCTAAACCAATCATTAATATGTCTCATCTGACAAGCCATAGCATACCAACGTACATTTAATAAACCATAGCCCCCCCCTATCCTTGGGCAGATACATCCGTAGCAAGGGCATACGTGGTCGCTTACCACCCCATAGAAAACGCTGTAGCTCTTTCGTTAAACAAATGTTATGGGCATGGGACAGCAGCAGAGGTAAAACCTGAAAGCGATATAACCATTTGGGAAAGAGCACCATATTAAAAAGGGCTACTCGGCCCACCACCGATAAGGGAAAAGTGGACCAATTCTGTAGATGTTGTGAGGTGTCTTGAAGCAATGGGGTGATATTGCTGGAGTACATGGAGTACAGGGTCGTAAGGTCTCGGGGGATCTGTACATAATCGAAACTTAAACACGACTAAAAACCTGCCCAAGTCGGCACTTGGACAACCTAAAAGACAGGTCATTCAAGTGCCAATATTGAAACCTATTTTTTGGATGTATCCAAGGACCTTTTAGGCCTCCGAATGCTGCTGTATGCTCAGAGTTAAAAGTGACATATCTGAAGGAGTGGTTAGAGCGGGATGTGAGCTGACCTAGACTTAGTCGACCTGCAGGGATAATCAAAGGTTTTACGAGACTTCCTGGATAGAACTTATACGTTGTGACTTAGATCAGTGTTCTTCAACGTTATTTCACCTATGGACCGGCGGAAATAAAAGAATTATTTTGTGGAACAGCAAACTACTAAGACTGATATTTTTTTTAAAAAACCATTTCCGCCCCATCTCCGCGAGCTCTGTCCCCAAAAACCATCAGATCCCATCTGCCCAAGCCTCAGTTATGATTTTATATTGAACGTATTTTATTAAAGTATAAAAAGAAGCAATATTCTGTACAATTGTCATTTTATAAATACAAATAATACAGAACAAGGATCAACAAAACCACTGTCTCCCTCTCCCCTTCACATATATCCCCCTCTACTATCAAGAAAACTGAATAAGCCAAATTATTACAGAATGCTACACAGAAATATCATGCTAACAGAATACCACAGTCACACATGACAGGAATAGTGTTAGGGACGTGCCCCCTGGTCAAAGAGAGCCCTAAGCCAGCTGGAAGCTAAAGAAGCACTGTCTGGGCTTTGCAGTCCCCAGTTATGTCTAACACCAGATCTAGCAGGATATATATTTCATATCTGATATATTCTAATCACAAAATAGAAATAAATTTTTTTTTCTACCTTTTGTCATCTCTGGTTTCTGCTTTCATCTTCCTTTTGTTGTCTCTGGTTTCTGCTTTCATCTTCTTTTCACTCTTTTCCTTCCAGCGTCTGCCCTGTCTCTTCAATACAGCATCTGCCCCTTCCATCCACTGTCTACCCTCTTCCCTTTCCATATGTTATCTGCCTTCTTTCTATGTCCCTCTCCATCCAGCCTGTGCCACCTCTCTCCTTTTTGCATGATTCATTCCAGCTTCGCTGCTCTCATTTTTATCTCTCCTATACCAGATCTAGCATCTTTGTCTCTTTCTCATTTCTCTGCTCACCCCTTTTCCAGCATCAATCTCTCTCTTTCTCATTTCTCAGTCTCTCCCCTTACCCTCATCTGATCTCTCCACTCCACCCTGAAACCTTCCCCTCCTCTAATTTCCCTGCTGTTTCTTTCCTTGTTTCCTCCTCCCATGTCCAGCAGTAACTTTCTTCCCTTCCCTTTCTCTCCTCCCCTCTCAGCAGCATCTCTCCTTCTCCCTCCGTCCAGGTCCAGTAGCAGCTCTCCCTTTATTTTCCCTTGTCCAGCAGATTCCCAGCCTCCAACAGTGGCTTCCTCCCCTTCCCTCCGCTCCCCTCCCGGCAGCTCTCAGTACTTGCCTGCTGCAGCAATTCACTTTGGCAGCTTTGGGTCCTTTGATAGGTCGCGCTGCCTCTGAGGAAAGAGGAAGTTGCATCATCAGTGGCGGGCCGCAACTCAGCAAAAGCCCCAAGGCAGCCGAAGTGAATCACTGAGCTGGCAAGTATCGAGAGCTGCTGGGAGGGGAGTAAGCCACTGTCGGAGGCTCCCCATGATCTCGCTAGCCCTGTGCAGACGGGCAGGAAATTTCAGCGTGTCTATCTTGCCGGCCCTGCGTGGACCAACAGGAATTTTCTGCGGATCGGCACCAGTCTGCGGACCGGCGGTTAAAGAACATTGACTTAGACGATGTAAAAACAAATATAAGTGCCCAAAAGGTATCCAAAGTAACCAGATAATCACTGCAGAGACACAATAAAGATCCACATACACTCCCCTAATGTTCACTGACCCCCCTCACACCCCCATAAAGATCAGAATAAAAACATACATACCTGTCTCCAGAACATCAGCACCTAGTATAGGAAAGTCTAGTAGTGCTGCGCACAGGTCTTTTAAATAGCCGGGGGAGGGGGGGCTAGTAAACCATAGAGAGGAGGATCCAGGCCCATAAGCCACTCTAACCACTACATTTATGGTGAAACAAGTGCGCCCACCAAAACCCTACTCTACTGCCATAAGGGCTATTGAGGTTATAAACAGGTAGGTATAGTGGGTTTTGGGGGGTGTTCTGGAGGGGCTCAGGATAACCTATAAGGGAGTTCTGCTAAGATGTTTAAGTGACAACCTTTTTGTGAATTTCACAGCAGTGCCCTGCAAGGTGCTTCACTGCTCTGTTGCCATGTCTGGGTGGCCAGTCCATCACAATGCTGGTCCCTCCCACATCCAAATGGTCTTGTTCTGGGCGTTTGGGACTTGGATGAAATTTTGGTAGAGAATGTGACATAAAGATAGACATATTGGCAGTCAGGACATACAATAGCCTAGATAGACGATTTTTGGGAAAAAAAAATTTTGTGACGTATTTTTCGAGAATGGGCATTTTCCCACTGCCGACTTTGCCGACACTGCCACTAGCACTATATGTCCCAATAGGACTTAGACATATGTTTTGATTATGCCCCTCCATGTTAAGTATGTGATAAAAACATTAGATAACACATTTAAGACAAAAGACTTTAAAGGAAACTCACATTCTGGAGTAACCCCATATACTCTCCCACTGCCTAGTTACATTGCATCTCATAAGAACATGAGAGGATAAGAACATAAGAATAGCCATACTAGATCAGACCAATAGTCCATCTAGCCCAGTATCCTGTTTCCCACAGTGGCCAATCAAGATCACAAGTACCTGGCAAAAACCCAAATAGTAGCAACATTCCATGCTATCGATTCCAGGGCAAGCAGTGGCTTCCCACTTGTCTGCCTCAATAGTAGACTATGGACTTTTCCTCCAGAAACATGTCCAAACCTTTTTTTAACCCATCTAGGTTAACTGCTGTTATCATATCCTCTAGCAACGAATTTCAGAGCTTAACTATTCTTTGAGTGAAAAAAATATTTCTTCCTATTGAAATTCACCTAGTCCGTGTCATTTTTCATAGAGTAAAACATCAATTTACTTGTACCCATGCTTCACCAATCAGGATTTTGTAGACCTCAATCATATCCCCTCTCAGCTGTCTCTTTTCCAAGCTGAAGAACCCTAGCCTTTCCTTATATGAGAGGAATTCCATCTCCTTTATCATTTTGGTTGCTCTTCTTTGAATCTATTCTAATTCTGCTATATTTTATTTGAGATATGGTGACCAGAACTGAGCGCAATATTCAACATGAGATCACATCATGGAGAGAAACATATATGGAGAAAGCCTTTGATAAGAGTTCACTGGGAATATTTGGATAGTGTATTAAGGTGGGGCTGGATACTGGGTTTGTTCTTCTTCCAGGATGTGTTAAGGTAAATGGGTGTTCCATCAATTTTAAGGGCACAAGGAGGAAGACTGAGGCCCTTAATCTTTCTCTTACTATCTTTATGTTGCAGTGGTACAGGTGTCCTTTACCTGTCACTGAATAAAGGATTCTGAGGTACAGGGGGTTAGTTTGACTCCACTATGTAGAAAACATTTTGAGGCTAATTTAAATTGTTCACTACCATTAAGCAGACTTTCACTCTCATGCTTTAGTAGGATGGTTTCAATAGGGTCTTTCACTCTTATGGATCAGCAGGATAGTTGCAATTAAAATAAATGTCTTTCCTAGATTCTAGTATTTTTTTCCAAGTACTATCTATTGGAATTCCAAGGCATTTCCTTAAGGTTCCATAAGACTGTATTCTTAAATTTTATCTGGTGTGACAAGAAAGCAATGTTACTTACCGTAACAGTTGTTATCCAGGGACAGCAGGCAGCTATTCTCACTAGTGGGTGATGTCATCCGACAGAGCCCCGATACGGACGTCTCACAAGCATGTCTTGCTTGAAGAAACTCAGAAGTTTCGAGATGCCCGCACCGCGCATGCGCCAGTGCCTTCCCGCCCGATGGACCGGGCGTGTCTCCTCTGTTCAGGTAGCTAGCCTGAGAAGCCAACCCAGGGGAGGTGGGTGGGACTTGAGAATAGCTGCCTGCTGTCCCTGGATAACAACTGTTACGGTAAGTAACATTGCTTTATCCCAGGACAAGCAGGCAGGTATTCTCACTAGTGGGTGACCTCCAAGCTAACCTCAATGGGATGGTGGGAGTGTTGGCAACTTAAGAGAATAAATTTTGTAACACTGTTTGGCCAAACTGTCTATCCCGTCTGGAGAAAGTATCCAGACAATAATGAGAGGTGAAGGTATGAACCGAGGATCAAGTGGCAGCCTTACAAATCTCCTCAATTGGTGTCGATCTGAGGAAGGCTACAGAGGCTGCCATTGCTCTGACCTTATGGGCTGTGACCCTACAAGGAAGGGATAATCCAGCCTGGGCATAGCAGGAAGAGATACAAGCCGCCATCCAGTTGGAGATGGTACGCTTCGATACAGGTCGTCCCAACTTGTTCGGATCAAAGGAGATGAAAAGTTGAGGAGCAGTTCTGTGTGGCTTGGTGCGATCCAGGTAGAAAGCCAAAGCACGTTTACAGTCCAGAGTGTGAAGAGCCGATTCTCCATGATGAGAAAGAGGCTTTGGAAAAAATACTGGAAGTACAATGGACTGGTTGAGATGAAATTCAGAGACCACTTTAGGCAGGAATTTCGGATGAGTGCGGAGGACCACTTTGTCATGATGGAATACTGTGAAAGGTGGATCCGCCACCAAGGCCTGAAGCTCACTGACCCTGCGAGCAGACGTGAGGGCCACCAGAAAAACCACTTTCCAGGTGAGATACTTAAGTGGAGCCCTGTTGAGAGGTTCAAACGGAGGCTTCATGAGTTGAGAAAGGACGACATTGAGATCCCAAACCACGGGAGGAGGTTTGATAGGAGGATTGACATGGAAAAGTCCTTTCATAAATCTGGAAACCACAGGATGAGCAGAAAGAGGTTTCCCCTGTAGAGGCTGATGGAAAGCCGCAATAGCACTCAGGTGGACTCTTATAGATGTAGACTTGAGACCAGACTGAGACAGGTGTAGAAGATAGTCCAACACAGAGGATAGGGAAGCTCGCTGAGGCTCCTTGGCATTGGAAATACACCAGGAAGAGAATCTAGTCCACTTTTGGGAGTAGCATTGTCGAGTAGCAGGCTTCCTGGAAGCCTCTAAGACATCCCTCACCGCTTGAGAAAACTGGTGAGGAGTTACGTTGAGAGGAACCAAGCTGTCAGGTGGAGAGACTGCAGGTTGGGATGAAGCAGTGATCCCTGATGTTGAGTAAGCAGAGAAGGAAACACTGGAAGAAGGACTGGTGTCCTGCTGCTGAGTCGAAGCAGAAGGGAGAACCAAGGTTGTCTGGGCCACCAAGGAGCTATGAGAATCATGGTGGCTTGGTCCGATTTCAATTTGACCAGAGTCTTTTGAATGAGAGGAAATGGAGGAAACGCATACAGAAATCGATTCCTCCAATCCAGCAGAAAGGCATCTGCCTCGAGGCGATGAGGAGTGTAGATCCTGGAGCAAAACTGAGGCAGTTTGAAGTTGTGGGGAGCCGCAAAGAGGTCTATCTGAGGCGTCCCCCATTGTGCAAAGATCTGATGAAGGGGGTTGGAATGGAGAGTCCATTCGTGAGGCTGGAGGAGTCGACTCAAGTTGTCTGCCAAGACATTGTCCTTCCCCTGAATGTAGACAGCTTTGAGGAAGGCATTGTGGCGAACTGCCCAATCCCAGACTCTGAGAGCTTCCTGGCAGAGGGAGGCCGATTCCGTGCCCCCCTGCTTGTTGACATAGTACATGGCGACCTGGTTGTCCGTGCGGATGAGGATCACCATGTCGTGAAGCAGATGTTGAAAAGCTTGAAGAGCGTAGAAGATTGCTCTGAGCTCCAGAAGATTGATCTGATGGTGGCGGTCCGCACTGGTCCAGAATCCCTGAGTGCGAAGCCCATCCAGATGAGCCACCCAGGCATAGGCCGAGGAATCGGTTGTGAGAACCTTATGATGAGGAGGAGTGTGAAACAGCAAACCTCTGGATAGATTCAAAGAGGTCATCCACCAAAGTAGAGACTGCCGAAGAGCAGGAGTGACTATGATGTGTCGAGTCAACGGGTCTGACACTTGAGTCCATTGAGAAGCTAGGGTCCACTGAGGAATTCTGAGATGGAGCCAGGCAAAGGGTGTCACATGAACTGTAGAGGCCATGTGGCCCAGGAGGACCATCATGTGTCTCGCTGAGATGGACTGACGAGAAGATACAGACTGGCAGAGATGAAGAAGAGCATCCATGCGCTGAGGAGGAAGGAATGCTCGAAGCTGAATGGTGTCCAGTACCGCCCCGATGAAGGGAAGGGACTGGGTAGGCTGCAGATGGGATTTGGGGAAGTTGATCTCGAAGCCCAAGCTCTGCAGGAAGCAGATCGTGGTCAAGGTCGCCGAAATGACCTCTGGAGCAGAGGGGGCCTTGATGAGCCAGTCGTCGAGGTAGGGAAATACCTGAAGACCCCTGTTCCGGAGTGCAGCGGCCACCACCACCAGACACTTCGTGAAGACTCTGGGAGACGAGGACAGGCCGAAAGGAAGCACTCGATACTGCAGATGTAGATGTCCCACCCGAAATCTGAGGAATTGGCGGGAGGCCGGATGAATGGGAATGTGAGTGTAGGCCTCCTTGAGATCCAGAGAGCATAACCAGTCGTTCCGCTCGAGGAAGGGGTAGAGAGAAGCAAGGGTCAACATGCGAAACCTCTCCTTTACTAAAAACTTGTTGAGGACTCGAAGGTCCAGGATGGGTCGTAGGTCGCCCGTCTTCTTCGGGACGAGGAAGTACCGGGAGTGAAAACCCCGGTTGTGCTGGTCCACCGGGACCGGCTCAACGGCCCGAAGCCGAAGCAAAGCCTGAGCCTCCTGAAGGAGAAGGGCGGTCTGCGTTAAGTTGGAAGGATACTCTCTTGGAGGGTGGTCCGGGGGGACCCGATGGAAATGAAGAGAGTATCCTTCTCTTACGATGGAAAGGACCCAGAGGTCGGTGGTAATAGCCTCCCATCGATGGTAAAAATGATGGAGGCGACCCCCGATGGGAAAAATAGGGGGATGCAGAACGAGGTCGGATATGCTCCCTGGAAGAGAGTCAAAAAGGCTGAGTAGCCTTCGGTGCAGCCGGCGGCTGAGGTTTCTGCTGAGCCTTCTGGGGAGGCTGTCTCTTCGCCGGTTGTCTCGCAGCAGGAGTCTGACGAGGGGTGTAGCGCCGCTGATAAATCAAAGGCGGTCTAGAAGGTCGAGACTGCTGAAGCTTGGGCTTAGGCCGAAGGATAGATTGAAAAGACTTTTCATGATCCGAAAGTTTCTTGGTAACAGTTTCGATAGACTCGTCGAATAAATCAGCGCCCGCACAAGGCACATTGGCAAGTCTGTCTTGGAGGTTCGGATCCATGTCAATTGTCCGAAGCCATGCTAATCGACGCATGGCCATGGAACAGGCGGCAGCACGTGCCGAGAGCTCGAAGGCATCGTACGAGGACTGCATCAGCTGAAGACATAGCTGGGAAAGGGAGGCTACCACTTCCTCGAACTCGAATCAAGCCTGAGCATCAATGTAAGGAGTAAACTTGCGGAGCAACGGCAAGAAGAACTCCAAATATGAAGAAAAAAAAGAAATTATAATTGAGCACTCGAGACGCCATCTTAGAATTCTGGTAGATTCTCCTACCGAACTTATCCATCGTTCTCCCCTCTCGTCCCGGTGGTACAGAGGCATAGACCTGGGAGGGATGAGAACGCTTGAGAGAGGACTCGACCAGCAGGGATTGGTGAGAGAGTTGAGCGCCCTCAAACCCCTTATGATGAACAATGCGGTATCTTGCATCCAATTTGCTCGGGACCGCAGGGATGGAGTACGGCGTCTCGAAACATCGCATGAATGTTTGATCCAGTAATTTATGCAGAGGAAGTCGAAGAGACTCCGCAGGAGGATTAGGCAAGTGCATTGTGTCGAGATACTCCTTAGAATACCGAGACCCAGTGTCCAAAGTCACATCCAAGTCATCCGCCATTTGCCGGAGGAAGGAAGAAAAAGACAACTGGTCCGCCGGTACCGGCCTCCAAGACGGGCTGGAGGAAGTAGAGGCCTCAGGATCCAGGGAGACTTGGGAGCGACAAGGAGAATAAGAGGTAGATGGCTCCTCGTACTCCGGCCCCTCCTGGGGAGATAAATCCGATGAGGAGTACCCCAGACGTGGCAGCTTCTTCTGTGGCGAAACCTCCGAGTGGCGCGAGGAGTGCCGAGAGGAGTGTCTGGATCGATGCCCCTCCCGGTGCCGGGAGGGAGAGCGAGAACATCTATACTTCGCATGGTCCCCCGAAGCTTCCAGTGAATGTATGGGACTGGAAGCGGTAGAGCGAAGGGGCGGAATGGAGGCCGCCTCCCGTGTTGCAGCCCAGGCCTGGTATGGAGTGCGGAAGAACTCTTCCTGTGATTTACTATGCCCAGGGCTTCGATCATCAGTCGAGGGAACGGCACCGTGATGGCGCGGAGGCGTAATGGGCTCTAAAGGAGGCATATCGCTAAAGGAAGCCCGCCTCGAGAGACCAGCCGCCCTTCGCCGCTCCTCCTCGTCAAGCAACGAGATCGATCGATGAGGAGGAGGGGGAGGGGGCGGTCCGCCCCCTGGGACCGGGACCGGGAGGTCACCCTGGATGGAGGCGATTAATCTGGGCCCCATAGTCTGCATGAGCTCGACAAACTGAGCTTCCAGGAGGGACCGCAGCGAAGCCGATATGGAGGGATCCGCACCGAAAGGGGGTCCTCCAGCACGGTCTTCGCGCTCCTTCGTGGTCGAGTGCTTCTGCTTGGCAGCTTTCGGCACTTTAATGACCACAGGTGGAATAGTGGAAGGCGGTACCTGAGCCGAGGAGACGGGGACAGGCACCGACGTCGAACTCGTGGCCGAAGTTGGGGTAAACGAAGTCGGCTTCAAAAGGCCCAGAGTCGCAGGAGCAGCCGCTGGTTTCACATGGACAGGCGAAGCGGCCGATGAAGTCGAAGCCGAAGGTTCTTTAGCAGCTTCCATCTTGAACATCGACTCCCACAACAGGCAGCGCCGCTTAAACGCTCGCGCTGTTAGAGTACAACAAGGCTGGCACGATTTCGGGAAATGTTCTGGACCAAGACACTGTAGGCAGCGTCGATGCGGGTCCGTCAGCGAAATCGCGCGCTGGCACTTGCTACACTTTTTAAAACCGGTGATTGGCCGGGACATAAGCCGAAAAAGCTCCGCTGCTAGATTGAAGGAGCTGGGCCTGAGCCACGTGGCCGACCCGCCGGAAGAAAAAATTTATTTATTAATTTTTTTAAATAAAAGAATAAAATTTAAATAAAACGGGAATTCAGTCAGCGCAGAATTGAAGTAAAACTTCTCAGCTCCGCGGAAAGAAAAGAACTGAGGAGACACGCCCGGTCCATCGGGCGGGAAGGCACTGGCGCATGCGCGGTGCGGGCATTTCGAAACTTCTGAGTTTCTTCAAGCAAGACATGCTTGTGAGACGTCCGTATCGGGGCTCTGTCGGATGACATCACCCACTAGTGAGAATACCTGCCTGCTTGTCCTGGGATAAACATAAGGCTGGATTCTCAAAACTCACCGGTAAAATTTGGTGGGTTGATGTAGTGGTCATAGTGGGAGCAATTTTTTTCTTTTACTGGCAATTCTCAGCATAATAACAGAGTCATTCCACACCAACTGTACAAATTTTTAGAATGATCCCTACCTTACCATCTCCAATTTCAATGAAACTTGGCACATAGATGCTCTGGCTTGAAAAACTAAGCCCTGCAAAGTTTCAACCCCTAAAACCTGAAATTCATGTAGTAAGAGGTACCTAAGTAGAGGCCGTAAAATTTTTATGTATATTGTACAAAACAAATAGGCAACTTTAAGGACCTCCTGTACACAGAGTATTGCTAACATCAGCCTGAGATTTAATCTACATATACAACTTTTTGTACTTAATAAGCTTTTAGAGTTTCATAAGTCTAGGCTAAGGGCTCCTTTTACAAAAGGTGCGCTACACGCTAATGCCTCCATAGAGCTGGCGTTAGTATTTTCCATGTAGCACGGGGTTAGCGTGCGCTAAAAACACTAGCACTCCTTCGTAAAAGGAGCCCTAAGTGCTCTTCTGATGCCTTAATGCCAGTTAGCCAAAAACTCAATTTTCTAATTTTTGGCTTCATCTTTGGAGTACCATAGATTTGTAACAGATTTAAATGGTTTCTTCTAGCTTGGTAAAAACAAAAAAACTATGGATGCTAATGTTCTGAAAATGATTTATTATATGTCTTTTCACAATAAAATCATAACAACATAAAAATACATATGAAATAGTCCAACCGGACCCTACATGGTCCATGTTTCAGCAAACACGCCTTCCTCAGGGGTCCATGTAGTAAGAACTGACTGGAGACAAGAACAAAAGGCACAAAAAAATTGCTATGGATATTACAAGTCAAACAGAGCAGCAAAAATATTAATAACAAATGTTACTCATTTTTTAAGCCTTGCATTTTAGTTTGACACCAGCAATCATTTTGCTTCAAAAAGCTTTGGATAGAGTAACTTTTTCTCTACCAGATATCTAATTTTCAGGAGGGTGTTTTTTTTTGTATAGGGAAGAAATTTGCAATTGAATTCAGATAGTCTCAGCAGCGTAACTAACTATTTAAAAGTATTAATTGTATTTGTCATTGGAGAGTTCTTGAAATATTCAAGTTGAATTATGAAAGAACTTTAGACCACACAATTTACTGTTTATTGTTTGTTTTAAAACTTAATTGTGGCATAGGGCTAAAAATTGACAGGCACTAAGAATGTTGGTTAGTGGTAAAGGAATTGTGTTATGTATTTGTTATTAAAATATTGTCAAAATTTGCGTTGGTCCATGGTGGTTTAACCACTGCCAGTTTATTCAAACTGGCAACCCCATCGCCAAGAGGTCACGCCCGATAGCCAGGCAAGTCCAGCCACGGGTGGGTGGGTTTCTTAGCCAAGGTTCCCAAGCCTTACATGGGTCTCTTTATGGTTCCCAAACCATAGTCACACTTTATTTATTGCATAAAGTTATGAAATTTATCTTCAATGAGTTGAATTGTTAATTCTGTAAATGTGTATTGTTGACCGGTTACTGTGCTTGGTGCAGGCAGAATTGCAAAAATGTGGTCTTCAGAAATCCAACAAGTGTCCCTCCTAGGAGGCCAATTGAAATGAGTGAATTGGTCCATGAGGATGCATGAAATTTATGAGTGAATCATGCTCTTCAATTGATGTCTCACAGATGTTTCCAACCCACCATTTGTTATCATAAACACATGCTATGTATTGTCCAGGTTGAAGATTTTCTATCTTTAGAGAAGCATTAACTGGAGAGTAATCCAGTGACCCAATAGTTGCAATAAATGATGAACAATCATTTGATACACTTATCTTATGTATCCAATCAGGGATAAAATGATAATTTTCACGAGTTCCAGCAACTGTAAAGGCAGTCCCAAATCTTCTTTCTTTCTTTTTTTTTTTTTAAGCTCAATCTGTTTTTTTATTGTTTTTCATAAACAAATATATAAGGATTCAACAAAACTGGAGAGAGAGAGAGAGTTAGGTTACACACTTTGATTGTTCACAAAATTATCAATGGGAGCCCATAGTTGGCTTTGAGAGTGGTAGTAGAAAACGCTTCTCAAAAGCATATTGTTCTAATCGTTTATACATACATACTGAATTCCACCAGGAGTAATTTAGACAGGACGCCAATTTCCAATTTTGCAAAACCTGTTGTAGACCCACAGATATCAGCATATTAACCTTTTCCTATCGTAATAAATTTTACGTTACGCTGGTTCCAATCGTAATTATTTTAGCAAAGTTTTGTATTATTCACCGTTATCATTTACGGCTATTGTAAACATAATGTAAATAAGTCATAAGTCTGTAAATTCAAATATTTTGTGTTCCTGGCTCTTTATTAGTCCATACAGACTGTTTATCCACTGTCTATGTCATTTTTGGAATGTCCCGTCATCCGGGACAAACATTAGGAAAAGGTTAATCAATTTTGGCTTACATTTTGAATTATCAAAACAAGTATGAAGTGAGCGCAAGATTATTATGTCACATATGTCTGCAGTATAGTTTGTTATTATTTTGATTGCAGACCAAATGGCTTCCCAAAAAGGGCGAACAGCTGCACATTCAAAAAGCATATGAGACAAATTTCCTACTGAGGTAGAGCAGTGCCAACATTTATCATTGTCTCTAAGTGTGGCTTTCTTCGTACAAGATGGTGTCCAAGTAACTGTCCACATAAGAAAATAGATGGGCTGGGACAAACCAGCTGACATGAGAGGTCTATTCATCTTTGACCAAACAATTTCCCATTCAGAATGTGGTAGAGAAACATTAAGGTTTTTTGCCCATATTTCTTTTACACCAACAAAGTGTGAGTCTCGAAGAAGCTGATAATTAAAGGAAATAGCTTTTCCTTTCTTTTTTACTTTAATGCACCAACTGATCATACAAGTATTTAACGATAACTATATTTTTGATAACATAGTTGTTAAAATAGATCATTGTTGATATTTGTGAACCAATAATGGATAATTTTCTGTGAATCTGGAAAAGGTCATAAGGCCATCTTTATTGTACAGTTGATTCACAAACCATATTCTGCTCTTTTGCCAGGGTATAAATTGATTTTGTTGCAATTTTATCAAGTGTGTGAAGAGCTGTTTAAGTAGCTTTCAAAACTGGATGATGTTTGAAGGTGGGTGGGAGAGACATTGTAGGAAGAGCTTGAATTGGAATTGGTGTACAAATATATTGTTCTAATTCTAGCCAAGTGGGGAGTTGAGACATTAAACAAGAATCCGTTTGGAGCCATAGGGCCCCATATTTTATCAAGGATGCCGGGTGGTATCTATAAAAATCCAGTAAGTTGATACCCCCTTTTATTTTAGCTGCTGTTAATTTTTTCAGTGCAATTTTAGGTTTCTTATTGTGCTAAATGAAGCTTTGTATTTTCTGATCAATCCAATGATAAAGCAAGGGTTTGCACAGGGATGGCAACATGTCAAGAATGAAGTTTATTTGAGGTGCGAGAGTCATTTTGATTGAAGAGGTCCTTCTACACAAAGTAAGATACAATGGGAACCATTTGGTGAGTTTAGCAATATTAAAGTCCATACTACAATGATAATCTTTGTGTATATAAGAACCTAAAATATTTTACTTCTTTAGTGGTCCAGGTAAATCCAAAGTGGCTAATATCCCTTTCTGTTATCTGATCATTTGGTGGAAATAGAACTGACTTCTCCCAGTTAACTTTATATTCTGATAATTGGGAATAAGATCGTACAATTTGTTGGAAAGCTGGAATAGAAGTTTGGGAGTTATGCAAAAAAAGGAGAATATCGTCAGCATAGGCAGCTATTTTAATTTGTCTAGTAAGGGATGGAATTCCTAAAATATGAGGCGACAGGCAAATGGTAGATCGTAATGGTTCTAAGGAAAGATTAAATAAAAGCGGGGAAAGGGGGCAACCTTGTCGAGAGCCTCTGTGAAGTTGGATGTGGTTGGTTAGACCACTATTCTTCAACCGCCGGTCCGCAAAAAATTCCTACCAGTCCTTGCAGGGCCAGCAAGATCGGATTGGGGCCATCGGCAGCGTCTGGGCTGTAACGGCGATGAGCAGCTTCGGCGCACCTCCCCCCCCCCCGCGACGCAATTCAAGATCGGCAACAGGCCTCCCCTCTCCCGCGATGGCACTCAAATTCGGCAATGGGTCTCCTTCTCCCCACCGACATCAACAGCACTTCAAATCGGCAACGCAGTGCTCAGCCCAAAGCTTCCCTCTGACTCGAACTGCCTGGGCGGAAACAGGAAGATCAGTCATAGGGAAGCTTTGGGCTGAGCACCACATTGCCGATTTGAAGTGTTGTTGATACCCTGGGGAGAAAGAGGCCCTTTGCTGATTTTGAGTGTCATCGCAGGGGGGGTTGCCGATCTTGTTGCCAAAATCGGAAAGAAAAGCGAGAGGAAGGGAGAGAGATGGGCCTGTGGTGGATGGAGAGATTGAGAGAAGGGGCAGATGATGGAAGTGGGGGGAAAGAGAGAGAAGAGGCAGATGATGGAAGTGGGGAGAAGGGGTAGATGATGGAAGTGGGGATAAGGGAGAGCAAATGCTGAATGGAAGAGGAGAAAGAGAACACATACTGGATGGAAGGAGGGATAAGAAAAGGACATATGCTGGATAGGGAAGAAGATAGAGTTAGTGAGATAGTGGAAGGGTGAAGGAAAGGGGTGGCATGATGTGGATAGACACAGTGAAAAGAGGGAAACTGAGGACTGCATAGTAAGAAAAAATTTAATTTAGACGGCGGCAGAAAATAAAGAAGGAAGACCAGAGAAGGAAAGGGAAGAGAAAGATGCCAGAGAACGGGGAAGGAGACAGAGATATCAGATCTGAGCGGAGGAAATGAGAAGAGAGAGATGCTAAAAACCACAGGGGGGAGGGAAAGAGATGAAAGGAGAAAGATGCCAGACCATGAAGGAACAGAGGAAAGATGATGGTTGCCAGACCAAAGGGGGGGAGGTCTAGAGAAGAGATGGCAGGGGGAGACAGTTTCTGGAAGGGGCAGACAGTGGATAGAACAGGCAGATGCTGGATTGAAGAGACAGGGCAGACGCTGGAAGGAAAAGAGTGAAAAGAAGATAAAAGCAGAAACCAGAGACAACAAAAGGTAGAAAAAAAACCATTTTATTTCTATTTTGTCATTAGAATATATCATATTTGAAATATATATATCCTGCTAGAGACATAACTGGGGACTGCAAAGTCCAGGCAGTGCTTCTTTAGCTTCCAGCTGGCTTAGGGCTCTCTCTGACAATGACAAGGTGGCACTCGCCTAACACTATTCCTATCTGCAGTATTCTGTTAGCATGATATTTCTGTGTAGCATTCTGTAATAATTTGGCTTGTTTAGTTTTCTTGATAGTAGAGGGGATATATGTGAAGGGGAGGGGAGACAGGGGTTTTGTTGGTCCTTGCTCTGTATATTTGTATTTATAAAATGACAATTGTACAGAATATTGTTTCTTTTTATATTTTAATAAAATATGTTCAATATAAAATGGGGGGATCAGTGCTAGGGGAAAGCAACCTTGAAAAGGACTTGGGTGTGTTGGTGGATACAACAATGAAATCAACGGTGCAATGTGCAGCAGCCTCAAAGAAAGCAAATAGAATGTTGGGTATTATTAAGAAGGGTATCACAACAAGGACGAAGGAAGTCATCATGCCGCTGTATCGGGTGATGGTGCGCCCGCACCTGGAGTACTGTGTCCAGTTTTGGTCGCCGTACCTCAAGAAGGACATGGTGATGCTTGAGAGGGTCCAGAGAAGAGCGACGAAGATGATAAGGGGTATGGAAAACCTTTCATACGCAGACAGGTTAGAAAGGCTGGGGTTCTTCTCCCTGAAAAAGCGGAGACTCAGAGGAGACATGATAGTGACTTTCAAGATCATGAAAGGCATCGAGAAGGTAGACAGGGACAGATTCTTCAGACTACTGGGGACCACAAGCAAAAGGGGGCACTCGGAGAAGCTGAAAGGGGACAGGTTTAGAACCAATGCTAAGAAGTTCTTTTTCACTCAGAGGGTGGTGGACACCTGGAACGCACTGCCGGAGGTTGTGATAGGACAGAGTACACTACGGGGTTTTAAAGAAGGATTGGATAAATTCCTGAAAGATAGGGGGATTGAGGGATACAGATAGAGGTAGAGATGGGATATAGAAAGAGTATAGATAGAGACCAAGGGGGATTTACGGGTTCAGACTAAGATAATCGTACAGGTCATGGGCCTGATGGGCCGCCGTGGGTGCGGACTGCTGGGCGCTATGGACCTCTGGTCTGACCCTGTAGAGGCAACTTCTTATGTTCTTATAAAATCATAACTGAGGCTTGTGCAGATGGGATCAGATGGTTTGCGGGGAACGAACTTATGGAAACGGGGCGGAAATGTGTTTTCTTATTTCAGTCTTAGTAGTTTGCCAGTCCACAAAATAATTCTTTTATTTCTGCCGGTCCACGGATGTAAAAAGGTTGAAAAACACTGGGTTAGACAGTTATTTATGAGAACTTTTGAAATAGGTTTCCAGTATAAAGAATGGATCCAAGAAACAAAGGATTCACCAAAATTAAACCATCTCTGAACCAATGTTCCCTCTAAGGATTGATGAGGTGTGTGCAAAAAAAAATATGCATGAGCGACAAGTTACATACTCCACAAATTTATGAGCAGGAGCGGAGGACGCATTTTTAAACAAATGTAGTTTATCCTTGTACTCCTTATGTATTTTTAATCATCTATGGATATGTTTGTATGTTTATTGTTCAAATGGTTTTATTTATTTCCCAAAATTTATTTTTGTTATACGCAATGAAAATATTAGATATTGCGTTTAAATCAAAATCTCAATAAACTTGAAAATTGAAACGAGTGCCCGTGAGATTGTGGGAGGGTTAAATACTCAAAACTTAGAAGAATAACAATTTACTTAAAGTTTTTGCTTCGCCAGCTTTCTGGTATCTTTACATACAGTGGCGTACGTAGCATATGTAACACCCGGGGCCCATCATTTTTTGGCACCCCCCCCATCTGTACGAAAAACATGATTTTTAGTAACAAGCCACATTTCACACATGAGTACCTAGGAAAAGCACAGTTACTTACCGTAACAGGTGTTATCCAGGGACAGCAGGCAGATATTCTTTACGCATGGGTGACGTCACCGACGGAGCCCTCGGTATGGACCTTTTTAACTAGAAAGTTCTAGTTGGCCGCACCGCGCGTGCGCGAGTGCCTTCCCGCCCGACGGAGGAGTGCGTGGTCCCCAGTTAGGATAAGCCAGCTAAGAAGCCAACCCGGGGAAGTGGGTGGGACGTAAGAATATCTGCCTGCTGTCCCTGGATAACACCTGTTACGGTAAGTAACTGTGCTTTATCCCAGGACAAGCAGGCAGCATATTCTTTACGCATGGGTGACCTCCAAGCTAACAAAGAGGGAGGAGGGATGGTTGGCCATTAGGAAAATAAATTTTGTAACACAGATTGGCCGAAGTGTCCATCCCGTCTGGAGAAGGCATCCAGACAGTAGTGAGTAGTGAACGTGTGAACTGAGGACCAAGTGGCCGCCTTGCAGATTTCCTCGATGGGCGTGGAACGGAGGAAAGCCACAGAAGCAGCCATAGCTCGGACTCTGTGGGCCGTGACAGCACCTTCCAGTGAGAGACCGGCCCGAGCATAACAGAACGCAATACAGGCAGCAAGCCAATTGGAAAGCGTCCGTTTGGAGACAGGACGACCTAGACGGTTAGGGTCGAATGACAAAAAGAGCTGAGGAGATGAGCGGTGAGCCCTGGTACGGTCAAGGTAGTAGGCAAGGGCACGCTTACAATCCAGCGTGTGCAGCGCCTGTTCCCCAGGATGAGAATGGGGTTTAGGGAAAAAGACGGGCAACACAATGGACTGGTTGAGGTGAAAAGCTGAGATCACCTTTGGAAGGAATTTTGGATGGGTACGCAGGACCACCTTGTCATGGTGAAAAACAGTGAATGGTGGATCGGCGACCAGTGCATGCAGTTCACTAACCCTCCTGGCAGAGGTGATGGCAATTAGGAAAAGCACCTTCCAGGTAAGGAATTTGAGCGAAGTTGTGGCAAGAGGCTCAAACGGAGGTTTCATGAGTGCTGATAAAACCACATTCAGGTCCCAGACGACAGGAGGAGGCTTCAGAGGTGGGTTGACATTGAAGAGACCTCTCATGAACCGGGAAACCAGTGGATGAGCCGTGAGAGGTTTTCCGAGGATAGGCTCGTGAAACGCAGTGATGGCACTGAGGTGGACTCTGATGGAGGTAGATTTGAGGCCAGCATTGGACAGCGAGAGCAAATATTCCAGTACAGTTTCCACCGCTAAAGAGGTGGGATCGTGATGATGCCGTAGACACCACGAGGAGAACCTGGTCCACTTCTGATGGTAACATTGGAGGGTGGCCGGTTTCCTGGAGGCGTCCAAAATGAGACGGACAGGCTGAGATAGATTCTCAGGAGAGGTCAGCCCGAGAGAAACCAAGCTGTCAGGTGGAGCGAAGACAGATTGGGATGTAGTAGAGATTGATGCTGCTGTGTAAGTAGAGTAGGAAACACAGGAAGAGGAATGGGCTCCCTGGAGCTGAGTTGGAGCAGGAGGGAGAACCAGTGTTGTCGAGGCCACCGAGGAGCGATGAGAATCATGGTGGCCCTGTCCTTGCGGAGTTTGGACAAGGTCCGCAACATCAGAGGAAGTGGAGGGAAGGCATACAGGAACCGATCTCTCCAATCGAGTAGGAATGCATCCGGGGCCAGACGATGAGGAGAGAAGAGTCTGGAACAGAATTGGGGCAGCTGATGATTGTGAGGCGCTGCAAAGAGATCCACCTGCGGAGTGCCCCAGCGAGCAAAGATGGAGTGGAGTGTTGGAGGGTCCAGCGTCCACTCGTGAGGTTGAAGGATGCGGCTGAGATTGTCGGCCAGGGAGTTCTGTTCGCCCTGGATATAGACAGCCTTGAGGAAGAGATTGCGGGCCGTGGCCCAGGTCCAGATGCGTAGAGCCTCCAAACAAAGGAGGCGAGATCCGGTGCCGCCTTGCTTGTTTATGTAGTACATGGCGACTTGATTGTCTGTGCACAGGAGAAGAACCTGAGGGCAGAGAAGGTGCTGGAAGGCCTTGAGAGCATAGAACATGGCTCTGAGTTCCAGGAAATTGATGTGATGTTGACGCTCCTGCGGGGTCCAAAGTCCCTGGGTGCGTAGATCTCCTAGGTGAGCTCCCCACGCATAGGGGGAGGCATCTGTGGTGATGATCATGGAGTGAGGGGGCAGATGAAAGAGCAGACCCCTGGAAAGATTTGAGGAGTTCAACCACCATTGGAGAGATTGCTGAAGAGATGATGTCACAGAGATGGGATGAGAAAGAAGATCCGTAGTCTGTGACCATTGGTTGGCGAGAGTCCATTGAGGTGTTCGGAGGTGGAGATGTGCCAGAGGAAGGACATGTACTGTCGATGCCATGTGGCCCAGGAGGACCATCATCTGTCGGGCAGGAATGGAGGGAAGCAGGAGGACCCGACGACAGAGATGGAGCAGGGTCCGCTGACGATCAGAGGGAAGAAAAGCCCTCATTAGTGTGGTGTCCAGAACTGCTCCGATGAATTGAAGTCGCTGGGTGGGAAGCAGATGCGACTTGGGGTAGTTGATCTCGAACCCCAGGAGGTGGAGGAGAGAGATGGTGTGATGAGTAGCCTGTAGCACAAGTTGAGACGTAGGTGCTTTCACCAACCAATCGTCCAAGTAGGGGAACACCTGGAGGTTGTGAGACCTGAGGAAGGCCGCTACTACTATAAGGCACTTGGTGAATACCCTGGGTGATGAAGCGAGGCCAAAGGGTAGCACCTTGTACTGATAGTGACGGTGTTGCACCTGGAAACGCAGGTAGCGGCGAGAATTCGGATTGATTGAGATGTGAGTGTAGGCCTCCTTGAGGTCCAGGGAACATAGCCAGTCGTGTTGAGAAAGAAGAGGATAGAGCGTGGCAAGGGAGAGCATCCTGAACTTCTCCTTGACGAGATACTTGTTGAGATCCCTGAGATCGAGAATGGGACGGAGGTCTCCCGTCTTTTTGGGTACCAGGAAGTAGCGGGAGTAGAATCCCTGACCCCTTTGGTCTGGAGGTACTTCTTCGATGGCATTGAGAAGAAGGAGGGATTGAACCTCCCTCAGGAGGAGGGGGGTTTGAGATGAGTGAGAAGCAGACTCTACGGGAGGGTTGTCCGGTGGAAGAGTCTGGAAGTTGAGAGAGTAGCCGTGGCGGATGATGTTGAGGACCCACTGGTCCGATGTGATGACCTCCCAACGGCTGAAGAATATGAGGAGACGACCTCCGATTGGTTGTGGAAGAGGTAGCGAAGGTGGAAGACTGGCTATGCCCTGGAGAGAAGAGTCAAAAAGGCTGAGAAGGCTTAGCAGGAGGAAGAGGCTTGTTTGGTTGATTGGACTGAGAACGAGCCTGTGCCTGGTGATGTTGCTGCCGTGGCCGCCGAGGATGTTGGGGAGGCGGATTGAGTGGCCTGGCTGAGAATCTGCGCTGATATGAGGATTGAGGCCTGTAAGGTCGTGCAGGTGGAGCCTTCTTTTTTGGTTTAATCAGGGTGTCCCACCTGGTTTCATGCGCAGAGAGTTTCTGGGTGGTGGAATCCAGGGACTCTCCAAACAGTTCATCCCCCAGACAGGGGGCGTTGGCCAGACGATCCTGGTGGTTAATGTCCAAGTCTGAGACTCTCAGCCAGGCCAGGCGGCGCATGGCTACAGCCATGGCAGAGGCACGGGAGGTGAGCTCGAAGGAATCATATATCGAGCGGACCATAAACTTTCTCAATTGAAGGAGACCAGAGATCTGTTGTTGAAAGAGTGGCACCTTTCTCTCTGGAAGATACTTTTGGAGGGCGGATAGCTGTTGAACCAAGTGTTTCATGTAAAATGAAAAATGGAAGGAATAGTTGTTCGCCCTGTTGGCTAGCATGGCATTCTGATAGAGCCTCTTGCCAAACTTGTCCATGGTTTTACCCTCTCTGCCAGGAGGGGTGGAAGCATAGACACTGGAGCCCTGAGTCTTCTTTAAGGTGGATTCAACCAGGAGAGACTCATGGGGAAGTTGTGACTTATCAAACCCTGGAATTGGGATAACTCTATAGAGGTTATCTAACTTGCGGGGGGCCCCAGGCACTGTAAGGGGGTTCTCCCAATTTTTATAGAAGGTTTCCCGTAGGATGTCGTGCACGGGTAGTTTAAGAAACTCCTTGGGAGGTTGTTCAAAATCCAGAGCCTCCAGAAAGGCTTGGGATTTCTTGGAGTCTGACTCCAGAGGGAGAGATAGGGCTGCTGACATCTCCCTGAGAAACTTTGAGAAGGAGGATTGCTCAGGTTTGGAGGTGGTATCAGGAGCTGAGGGATCCTCATCGGAGGAGGAGAGATCCTCCTCGGTACCGGGAGGGGACTCTTCCCACAAGTCTGGGTCCCGGACCTCCGGGTGCGCATGCCGCGACACCGGGGTGGAAGGTTCGGTATGGTGAGTCTTGGACAAAGATTTTCCAGAGCGTACCGAAACGGTACCGGGAGAAGAGGACCGGCGTCGGTCCCGGTCCCGGGAAGAATGGTGCTCCGCCCGGTCCCGAGGAGGATCCGCAGTGGTATGGGAGTGAACCACAGGATGGGCATGAAGTTGCTGGGCCGAAAGAATCGGCATGGAGGTATTAATAGGTACCGATGGGGTGGATACCGGTGGCTCGGTACGGGGCTCGGGCCGGTCTGGTACCGAAAGGAGCGGTGCCAGGATAGTAGGCAACAGGTGCTCGAGCTGATGTTGCAGCTGTTCCTGCAGTTGAACCTGGAGGATGGCCGCAATTCGGTCATCCAGGGGAGGCACCGGAACCGCTTTCTTTTGCTTCGGTTCCTTAGGTGCCGCTCCACGCCCCGGCGATGAGGAGGCCGATGAAGAGGCACTCACCGAAATCAGGGCGGAGCGCTTTCGGGGTCGGCGCGAGGCCGGCAGGGTCGGTGTCGCCACTGTGGCTGGTGGGCGCTCGAGGGAAGGGGTAGGCTTCTTAGCCGGCTTACCTTGCGCCAGCGGCGCTGATGTGGGGTCGGGCGTCGTCGAAGTAGACGGTGCCGATTTTGATGGTACCGCTGTCGATGCCGTGGAGTCCATCGTCGACCCGGTGCCGAATAAAAGATTTTGTTGGATTTGCCGGTTTTTAAGTGTCCGCTTTTTAAGAGTAGCACAGCGGGTGCAGGAGTCCGCCCGATGCTCCGGACTCAAACACTGCAAACACCAATTGTGTAGGTCAGTGAGGGAGATCGGGCGGGCACACCGCTGGCACTTCTTAAAACCGGCTTGCGGGAGCATGAAGGGGAAAACAGCCTCCGCAAAATCGAACCCCGAGGCCTGTATAATGGCAACAGGCGCCGCCGGGGCAAAAACGAAAAAAGGGAAGAAAAAATCAAAGTTTTTTTTTTTTTTTTTTTTTTTGAATACAAAGAGAAAGGAAACCCGAAGGTAAAAATAAAGAAAAATAGAAAAAATTCGCGAGCGGGAAGGCAAAAAAGTGAGTTCAACGGCCGTTGAAAAAACACACGCGTCTTCTTCGCTCCGCGGAAACGAAGAAACTGGGGACCACGCACTCCTCCGTCGGGCGGGAAGGCACTCGTGCACGCGCGGTGCAGCCAACTAGAACTTTCTAGTTAAAAAGGTCCGTACCGAGGGCTCCGTCGGTGACGTCACCCATGCGTAAAGAATATGCTGCCTGCTTGTCCTGGGATAAAGGCAGCATCTTACATATTGCAGTAAGCAGTACATCAATACACCCATTGTAAAACTAAACAAGCCAAACCAGCACAGATCAATCCTACACCGTCAATCCTAATAGAAAACCATGTCTTTCGAACACACAGAACACAGAAAACACCTTCGCCTAGTATGGAATATGTCATTACAAACTAACCCCTCCCCCTTTTACAAAACTGTAGTGTGGATTTTAGCCACGGTGGTAACAGCTCTGACGCTCATAGAATTCTGAGCATCAGAGCTGCTACCACCACGGCTGGCGCTAAAAAACGCTTCACAGTTTTGTAAAAGGGGGGATAAAATAGAAATACACAGCTTCAACGCTCTAGCTCAGGGGTGCCCAAACTTTTTGGGCTTACGAGCTACTTTAAAATGACCAAGTCAAAATGATCTACCAACAATAAAATTAAAAAACACAAAGCACACTATACGCTGAGAAAATGTTTTTTCAAAGAGGTCAAGGCAGATGACTCTATGCATTGTCACCTCAGTAACAACCATACAAAAATAGACAAATATACCCCCCTTCCTTTTTATTAAACCACAATAGCAGCTTTTAGCGTAAGAAACTGCGCTAAATGCCCAGCACGGCTCTCGACGCTCATGGGCTCCCTGCGCTAAAAAACACTATTGCGGTTTAGTAAAAGGGGGCCATAGTGCAAAATATAGACAGCATATATAAATTCAGACACATTTTGATCACTAAATTTAAAATAAAATCATTTTTCCTACCTTGTCTGGTGATTTCATGAGTCTCTGGTTGCACTTTCATCTTCTGACTGTGCATCCAATCTTTCTTCCCTTCTTTCAGCCTGTATGCTTCCTCTCCTCCAGACCTCATTCCCTCCCCCAACTTTTTCTTCCTCTCTCCCTGCCCTTTCTTTTTTCTCTCTTGATGCCTCCTTTCTTTTTTCTGTTTCCCTTCTGTCTCCCTGCCTGCCCCCTTTCTTGCTCCCTACCCTCCACAAAGCCACTGCTGCCACCATCGGGGGAAACAGGCCCCAAAGCCACCACTGCAACCATCGGTGGAAACAGGCCCCAAAGCCACCGTCGCGGCTGCCCCAAGCTCTCTCTGCTTCCCACCGGGCTGACCAGCAATCCCCCGACGTCAATTCTGCCGTCGGAGAGGAAGTTCCGCCCAGCCAGGCAGCGATTGGCTGGCCCGAACTTCCTCTCCGACTGCAGCCTTAGGGCGGGTGCACAGCCAGGGCGGACTGCCCCCCACCCCGGTATGACACTGAAGACATGGCAGCGGCTCCTCTCACAAATCCCCACCTGCGTCGGAAGTCCGATGCAATTGGGGATCTTGAGAGGAGCCGCCGCTGCATATTTCAACTTTAAAATACAGGCCGCCGTCGCTTCCTCTCACCTCATTCTCGAGTGAGCGACAGGAGAAAGCGTATGAGCGACACCACTGAAAATAGTGAGCAATCGCTCATGCGCTCACCTTAGAGGGAACACGAACCTGCAGCAGGAAGGGCCATTCAACACTATCAAAAGCTTTTCTGCATCTATAGCTAAGCTCACTGCAGGTTCCGAGAGGCTTTTTGCGCAGCCATTGATGTTATGAAAAAGTCTGAGATTGTCTCCAATGACTCTATGTTTAATGAATCCAACTTGATCTAGTAAAATAAGGAATTCAATTACTTTATTGAGACGATTGGAGAGGAGTTTCGTTAATATTTTATAATCTGAGTTTAAAAGTGATATGGGTCTGTAATTTTTAACTAGGTCGCGATCTGGCTTTGGGAAAACAATGATCGTGGCTTCTGCAAAATGACGCTGCTGTTCTGGATAGTTATGAATGTAATTAAAATATGTGAGCAAATGGGGAGAAAGATGTGAAGCAAATTTTTGATAAAATTCACTTGTCAATCCATCTGGACCAGGGGATTTATTAGTGGCTAATATGGAGATGGCAGTATGGAGTTCTTGAGCAGTAATTGGAAAATCAAGTTCTTGTTTAAGTTGTTGTGTTAAGGTGGGATGTTCTATCGATTTCAACCAATGTGCAATATCTTGTTAAGAAGGGGAGACTTCAAAGGCAAATAATTGGGAGTAGAACGAATCAAATTCACTCTTAATTCCTTTGGTATCCGTCAATACATGATTGTTCGAGGTTCACATGGAAGATATATGGTATCTTTCATTTTTGCCTTTAAGATATTGCACTACAGATCTTCCCACCTTATTATCTCCCATATAATGGCCAGATTTTTGTATAAATATGTCCTGACAAGCAATACCTGAATATAAGGAGTTGAATTCGTATTTCAGCTTGAGAAGCTGTGAGAAAGTGATTTTATTTCTGGTTGAGTCATTACTTTATCTTTTTTCCAGATCTTTTATGTTAAGATTTGATATACTGCTTCTACATTTTACTGACCTAAGCGATTTACAATGTATCAAACTAAAATGAAATGTTTTATGTTGGATTCTAAAAATTGAAGTTGTTTGGATGATTGTTTCTTTTTCCAAGTTATTAAGCTAATAATTTCACCTCTAAGAGTACCTTTATATGCATCCCAGTTAGTAGAGGGGGAAATAACAGAGTTGGGAACATTATTACGAAAAAATTCAGCAGTAAAAGTTGCAATTTTTTCATCTTTTAGAATGCTATTATTAAGTCTCCATGTACATTGTGAATGAGATGGCGAGGTTAGTTTGAATATGAGGAGGCTGGAGAATGGTCCGAGACTGTAATGGCATGAATGACAGGGTCCTTAAGGGAGCCTTTTGCATCCCACTGCACCCCAGCACTATTGCACCACTCCTTTTAGCCTGTTGTATTGCTAATTTTAAATTATTTGGTATATTTTAAAAATTTTATTTACCTGTCTGCTTTTACTTTGTAGCTTTCGTTGTCCTGTCTTCTTTCTGCTGCTGCACAGCGGCGGCGCGCCGGACTCCGCCCCCAACAGGTCAGCCCATGTTAAAGCCGCCCAAACTCTCTGCCGCGCACGCCGAAGGACCACGCCAAAGGAGCTCCTTTGGCGTGGTCCTTCGTGCGCAAACCGAGTGCGTTATATTTTTCTTATTATTTAGTGCCATTTTATTACAAGGTCCTTTACTCTTTTTTAATATTTTATTCCTTAACCAATTTTTGAACATAGAATTAGTAAACGCCTTAAAATCCAACAGCTTAAATACCAATATACATTCTACTAATAATATCATCCCAGTTCACTGGGGTCACCGCCCTCCTCCTAATAATGTAGATTTGACCCGTACAAACTCAAATATCGAAATCCCCACCTATACTAAACATTCTAATCTAACTACAGTTAGCCATTCTTTCTTAAACTCTAATAATTTTAAGAGATATAATTCAAATCTAACCATTGGCCTAATCAATGCTAGATCTATTAAAAGTAAATTTCATCTCATAAAAGATACCATCCTAGCTCAAAAATTCCATATCCTTTGCATTATTGAAACTTGGCTTTCTGAGGGAGAGGAAGCCTACTTAACCTACTGTTGTCCCCCAAATTACAACTATATTTACAATCACCGCCACAATCGTAAAGGCGGTGTTTTAGCCATCATTTATCAAAACGGACTACTTGGATTGTGTGATCAATCTACAGGTAATGTCCCCATCGAATTTCTACACGTTAAAATAAACCTTTACCCCAAATCTGACCTTTTATTGCTCTACGCCCCTCCTCCAATAGGACAAAATAATATTTCCACTATGCAAAATTTAATACTTGATCATTGTACTGCCTTCACCCATCCCCTAATTTTGGGAGATTTTAATATACATTTCGAAGATCAAACAAACTCAATTACAAAAGATATGCTTACTTTTATTAGCTCTATTAACTTATCCACAACCATACACCAACCAACCCATACTGCCAAGCACACACTTGATATGTTATTAGTACCTAAATCCTCAGCTTTTAACTATTCTACACCACTAATTTACCCAATTCCATGGTCAGACCATTATCTTATATCATGCGATCTTACATTTCAACAAAGTATTCCTGACTTCCACGCGCAAAAAAATCTCATATAGAGATTTTTCTAAAATCGAATTGAAGGACGTTTCAAGCATTTTTAATTCTATTAGTATAAAATTCTTTTCTTCTTCTTTTGACGAACAGTTATGTATCTGGGATACAACACTAAAAGAACTCATTAATTCTAAAGCTCCTCTAATATCTAAAACCCCTCCTCTTCGTAAACTATTACACCCCTGGTACACAGAAGAACTTCTACTCTTAAAACAACAACAAAGATCACTGGAAAGGAAATGGAGGAAAAATAAATCCACCAGCAATTTATATAAGTAGAAAGAACACGCTTTCTTTTACAAACAAAAAATCAATCTTGCCAAAAGTAACTATTTTAATAAAAAAATAACTGAAGCTAGAAACCCATCTGCTTTATACTCACTAGTAAAATCTATTTCCCCTTTGTCTAATAATAATGTTGCTCAAAAATGTGCTTTCGTCTCAAGATATTGCGGATTATTTTTCCACTAAACTGGATCTAGTTCGTAATACTTTTCAACCAACTGTACCCTTCCAACCCTCAGACAATGACAATTCTTTTTATATTCCCACATCCAAATGCTCAAAATTTAAAATTCCATCATTAATTGATATAGAATCCATTTTAAGTAAAACTAACCTAAGGGGAACTCACCAAGAAATAATACCTCCATATTATCTTAAAAATTTTTTCCCTGTCTAGGCCCATTTATTCTATCTCTAATACAACACAGTTTATCTATGGCCTCCCTTCCCCAGGAATGGAAAAAATCCATTACCTTTCCTATTTTGAAAGATCATAAAGTTTCTCCAGATGAAACCTCCAATTACCGTCCTATCGCAAATATCCCATTCATAGCTAAAATTACAGAGAGACTGGTTTTCGAACAACTTTCCGATTTCATAGAAACAACCAATGTACTTCACCCACACCAAACCGGTTTTCGTAAATTTTACAGTACAGAATATACAATGATTGGTCTGACTAACAACATTCATTATTTTCTAGACCACCACAAATCGGTTATTTTAATCTCCCTAGATTTAACAGCTGCTTTCGACACCATAGATCATAACCTTTTATTGGATCGTCTACACTCAATTGGTGTCAAAGACCAAGTTTTGGATTGGTTTTCCTCTTTTCTTGCAAATCGTTCCACTGTCATCAGCTTTAACAATAATATTTCCGAAAGTTATTCTACAAATTACGGGATTCCACAAGGTTCAATACTTTCCCCCCTTCTCTTCAATATATTTCTCTCTCCACTTTTAAATTTAGCACAGTCTTTAGGTTTTACTACTTTTGCATATGCTGATGACATACAACTAATTCACCCTTTAGACCCAGAAAATTTGGATCATATCACAGATATTAACAATAAACTTCTCTCGATAAAAGATTGGCTTTTCTCAAACAAATTAGCTTTAAATCTCAAAAAAACAAAAACAATGCTCTTTCCTTGGAAAAAAGACACTAAATTAATTGCTCCAATTTCCATTAATAACACTGCATTAGATTTGGTTACTACTATAAAAATCTTAGGCATTTTGATTGACGACAAACTTACCTATCATGATCATATTAGTAATACTGTTAAAACTTGTTTTTACAAACTACGTCTTATTCGCTCGCTTTCCAAATTTCTTAAACCTGAATCAATAAATATCCTGATTCATTCTTTAATAATTTCAAAATTAGACTACTGTAATTCCCTTCTCATTAACATAACACAAAAGGAAAAAAGAAGGCTACAATTAATTCAGAATACTGCCGTGAAAGTATTATACAACGCAAAAAAATATGATCATGTCACTCCCCTTCTAATTAGATCTCATTGGCTTCCGGTAAATTACCGTATTTTGTTTAAACTATTACTTTTAGTTTTTAAAGCCGTCACTTTTAATGAGCCACAATTCGTCAATAGATGGTTAATCCCTTATAATACTACTCGTTCACTCCGCTCTACTTCTTCCAACCTCCTTTCGGTTCCCTCGTTGAAGGTGATTGGAACTAGACGAAACGACATGTTCTCTGTTATTGCCCCTCAGTCTTGGAATCTCCTTCCGCAACACATTAGGGAATTAAAAGACTTAACCATTTTTAAAAAAACACTAAAATCGTTTTTTTTTTAAAGATGCATATGATTCTTAATATTTTATTATTCTTTTTTTATCAATAAATATATATCCCCCTCCTATTTGTTTTTCCCTTGTTATTACTTTATCTTTACTGTCCAATTATTGTAATTTCTTCCCCATTTATCCTCACAATTCAAGTATGTCTTTTTACCCCAACTAACATTTTATTATACGCATGTACTTTAGTATGTTAATTTTTTATCTTTAACAAAATTCAGTTTAAATTGTCACTAATATTTAATTTGTATGTATTTAGGTATTAATTTGTATGTATTAAGGTTTTGTACATCGCTTAGTGATTTAAAATAGGCGATTCATTAAGAATAATTAAACTTGAACTTGAACTTGGTTGAGATGAGAAAATAATCGAGCCTGGCATAGGAATCATGTAGTGCTGAATAATGCGTGAATTCTTGTTGGGATGGATTTAAAATTCACCAAGGGTCTAGGAGGTCATAATTGGATATCATAGATTGTATCTCAGTTAAAGTTTTAGACTTGAAGGAACAGGAGAGGGAGGTACGGTCCAGTAACAAATCTAGTGGTTGGTTATAGTCTCCTCCAATAATCACTGGAATTGTAGAATGTAGTATTAAAGCAGATTGTAAAGACCTAAAAAATTCAGGAGAATCTGATACTGGTGCATATATATTAATTAGTAACAAGAGTTTGTTATGAACAGAGATGTGTAAGAAACACCATCTGCCCTCCGTATCTGCTGAATGAGAGAAAACTTGAAGAGGTAGGGATAATATAAATAGATACTCCATTCTTTTTCTTCATAGCCGTGAGAAGTAGGGAGGGAATAGCCCTTAAATACAGTTTTAACATTATCAGAAGCTAATAATATATCAGGGTTATGCGAGTGTACATAATTTGCTATTTTCTTGCACTTAATGCAATTGTTCATCCCATTGACATTGAAAGACAGTATATGTAGCTCTAGCATTAATATATTATCATAATAAAGTATTCCTTAGCTAATTGGTATATGTGCTGTAAAAGAAACATAAATATTAGGTGACAGACAAACCTGATATAGGACCTTTTAGATGCAATATGACATCCTGAAGTAGATAACCATAAACAATGACACATTAAGAAAAACTTAGAAGGTTAGCAATGTGTCATCAATGTAACAATAAAACAGAACTGGGTGGGATTGATACCACAGTGGTCAAACCGGAGCACAATCTGGTCCACTCCAGAATGGCAGTAGAGCTGAGACAAGGTAATCAGCTGTCCCTACTGAAGATTCATAAAGGCAGTCATAAGATTATAACAGATAAGGCATCATCTTCACTGCATTTTAGTAGAATCAATGAATTTCTGCAGTTCCTCTGGATCTGAGTATGTAAGAATCTTATTATTATAGATGATTTTCATCCGTGCCAGATACAGGAGACCAAATCTTGCGCTGATGTCTTTTAAATCTTGCTATTGCTGCAGAAATATTTTCCTGTGGGCTGCAGTCGATTTTGCCAGTATTTTACGACCTTGATATAAAAGCTGCAGAATCGCTAAGGTATGTTGGTACTGCAAGATTTTTGCAACAATCGGCCTTGGCGATTTCTGGTTGGTTAGAGGCCTAGATTGAACTCAGTGCGCCTTTTCTATCTCAAGCGGTGTGGAAGGCGTTAGGCCAAGCAGACACGAGATGAGATCAGTCAGAAAGGTAATAGTATCTGATCCTTTGGAATTTTCTGGTATTCCAAGAATGTGAATATTGTTCCAGCAGCTTCTATTAGCTAGATCTTCCAATTCAATTTGCAATTGGCGTATGGATTGATCGTGGCTGAAAACGCATGTAATCTTTCTTGATTGAGTCTAGCAGACTCAATTTCTTCTTTTGAAACAAACAAAAACTTTATTTATGTCAAATTTTGGTCACAAAACAACAGGTCACTTGGTGAAAGAATTAGGTTTTCTTTTGGCTGATGTAAGCCAATTCCATCGCAGGGTGACTTACCATGGCTTGTGCCAAAGAAATTCCAGTCAGCATGAATACCAAAGTCAGAATAGTGATAGCAGAGATTAACAAAGTTTTTGTATTGTGCAGCAGAGCCATCACTGAAATATCTTACGTACTTAGCATTGGCAGAAAGTAAGCTTTTTATGTGAAGAATCAACTTTAAAAAAAAACAACAAACAAACCAAAACGTGCACTGCTATTGTATCATGCCTTAAGCTGTCACTAATGATACAAACACTCATGCATTGAATTTCACTGTTAAGGTGGAAATAGACAACAAAAGGGTGCAAAGTGGCTTGGCTATTTTCCCAATGGAAACCCTGAGCAGCATCTTGAACAACAAAGGAATAATTTTCAGCAAAATCTATTAGAATAACAAGTTCATCACGATTTAATTTTCTTTGACTGTTTTGAAGCAATGTGCTTGATGTTTTGAAATGTAATGATGTATTGAAAGATCTGTAATCTTTTCAGCAAGCACAGCTATAAAATCTTCGACTGCCATTTGTTTCACATCTAGAGTTGCACAATCTGTTTGGATCCACTGCTTGAATTCAATCATTTCTTCAGGATCAATATCCTTGTATTCATTGAAAAGGTAGGCTTCAAGTGCACCTTTACCAGGACACTCATCACACCTGTGGAGCATACAATTTTTTTTACTCTAAATTGCAAACTGTTTTTCCCATTAAATCCTTTTAGCAATCCTTGACTATGCTGCTTGCAAGCATCAGCTTAACATTCTGATGGAGGCTACTTCAGAGACAGCTAAGATAGTTATGTTACACACAATGAGTAAAAATCCTTCCTGGCTCAAGATCGTCCTTCCATTGGCTGTGTTTATAAAGATTTTTGGAGCTGCGCTGAATCATTATTATGTAGTGCATCTTACTTGTAACCAGTGTTCCCTCTAAGCGGGCGGGTGTTGTGAGCAAACTTTTTTCACTGTGAGCTAAAAATATCGGGCGCCAGCAAGTTATGAGCCAAATAAATATGTTGTCAAGGCATCAGGCCAGCTTAAGTTCCAGGCCAGTTATGGAACTGAATTTAAGATTTGTAGGTTCATGGGGACATACTCTAGTCCGTATAGTGTAACAGGAAAATTTACAAAGGGAAACTCTCTAAGGCAGTGTTCTTCAACCTTTTTACACCTATGGACCGGCGGAAATAAAATAATTATTTCGTGGACCGGCAAACTACTAAGACTGAAATTTTTTTTTAAAAACCATCGCCGCCCCGTCCCCGCAAGCTCGGTCCCAAAAACCATCTGATCCCATCCGCACAAGCCTCAAATAGTTATAATTTTATATTGAACATATTTTATTAAAGTATAAAAAGAAACAATATTCTATACAATTGTCATTTTATAAATACAAATAATACAGGGCAAAATCAACAAAACCCCTGTCTCCCCTCCCCTTCACATATATCCCCTCTACTATCAAGAAAACTGAATAAGCCAAATTATTACAGAATGCTACACAAATATAAAGTAACAGAATATCACAGTCACACATGACAGGAATGGTGTTAGGGGAGTGGAACTAGGGCAACTGCCCCCTGGTCAGAGAGAGCCCTAAGCCAGCTGGAAGCTAAAGAAGCACTGCCATCTCTCCTCCTGCCCCCCCCCCACCCCCCAATTTGGTCTAGCATCCATCATCTTCCTTCTGTTCCCCTCATGGTCTGGCATCTCTATCCTTCCCTCCCCCCTGTGGTTTTTAGCATATCTCTCTTTTCATTTCCTCCACTCAGATCTGATCATTCTCTACTCTCTCTTCCCTTTTCTTCTCTGGTCTTCCTTCTCTATTTTCTGCCTCCATCTAAATTAAATTCTTTCTTACTATTTAGTCCCGTTTCCCTCTTTTCACTGTGTCTACACACAGCTTGTCACCCCTTTCCCTCACCCCTCCATTATCTTACTATTTTCTTCCCCCTTTATTTATCTCCTCCTTCCATCCAGTATGTGTTCTTTCCCCACTTCCATTCAGCATCTGCTCTCCCCTCTCAACTGACATCCATCTGCCTTCTGCTCTCTCTCCCTTCTTCTCACTTCCATCATCTGTCCCCTTCTCTCTCTCTCTCATCTCCTCCATTCCATCATCTGCCCCTTCTCTCTCTCTCTCTCTCCCCCCCCAACTTCCATCATCTGCCCCCCTTCCCCTCACCTTTGTGGGTCACTTTCTTTCCCCTGAGGGTGGCTCATGTCACAGGGGAAGCTTTGGCCGAGCAGAACCGCTTGATTGACAGTGGAACTTACTTGATTGATGTCGATGCTGGGGCCCGTTGCCTTTTGAAGGAAAAAAAAAAAGGTGGAAAAAAGGAACCTGTAAAGGCGAGAGGAAGGGAAACCTCCAGGACAGCTGCTTTTTGCCCTCCTTCAGCGGCCCAAGAGTTCAGACCAGCAGCGGCAGCTCTGTATGCTTTTAACTTCGGCACAGAGCTGCCCCTAATCAATAGTTTAGCGCGGTTTCATGAGGCAGCCTCGGGGCCTTTGATAGCCGGCCCGCTTCGATGATGCGATGTGGGCCGGCCTAGCAAAGGCCCCGAGGCTGCCTTATGAAACCGCGCTAAACTATTGATTAGGGGCAGCTCTGTGCCGAAGTTAAAAGCATACACAGCTGCCGCTGCTGGTCTGGAGGTGCGGAGACAAGGCAGGAGGCAAACGCGGTGGAAGGCAGGAGTCCCAGCGAAGGCAGGAGTCCCGGCACAGCGACTGCAACTGGAAGTTGCAAGTCAGCTGACGCCGGCCTTTCGTTACGGCGGGGACCGAATCCTTCGCGGACCGGCAAGATTTTGTTTGCGGACCGGCACCGGTCCGCCGGTTGAAGAACTGTGCTCTACACTGTGTGCGCTGTGACGAGAAACTTGTGCGCTGCGAGGTAATATTTTGTACGCAAGCGCACGCCAGCGCAGCTTAGCGGGAACACTGCGTAACTTGCCCTTTTTTTGTTTATTGCCCTAATGAACTATGGGCCATTTTTAATGTGATATTCATCAATCTCTTACAGATTGCTTAGCAGCAATCTCTTTTGCTTTTGAATTTTTCCCCCTATCAACTCTGATTGAAATATCCTTTTTTCCAGGACACAGCCTACTTTACTCATCATCTTCATAAAAGTTGGATACCTTTGTTGTCACATCATCTGAAAATGATTTGCCTTTCTTTTTACTTGGCACTGCTAGTATGCCACTTTCTCTTTTAAGCTGTCTTGCTTGTTTAACCATTCTTGCTGAAATGATGAATTCAATAGACCAGCTCTTTGAAACTAGTGTAAGGATTTGTAATTTTTCTCCACAACTTTTATTATTTAGTCAAATTTTTAGCCCATCCTCCCAGAAGAGCCCAGAAGGGGTTACAAGTTTACATACACAGTAGAGGTTTAGCAATAGGGTTACAACTTCACATACAGCAGATATATATACGTCTTCAAATAATGCAAAATGTTGCGGTCAGACTTATCTTCGGGCTGAAGAAATTCGATCACGTGACACCTTATTACCGGCAGTTGCACTGGCTGCCGACAGAAGCATGCGTAAGGTTTAAATTCGCCTGCCTCTGCTTCAAAGCACTATATGGACTTGCCCCCAAATACATAACGGACCTTTTCTCCTTTTCCACCAACAAACGCAAGAGAAACACACATTCAAAATTCATTTCCCCTCCAGTTAGAGGTTGCAAACTAAAAAAACACCACGAACACCTTCTCTCTCACCATTTCCTTCCTGCATTTGCTCCCTTTTCTCTCCCATCTGCACTTCCATCCAGCATAGGCTCCCCCTCTACCCGCCACACTACCATCCAATGTCTGCCCTTTCTCTCTCCATCCACTCCTCTTCAATCATCATCTGCCCCCTTTCTTTCCCTCCAATCCAATTTCATCCAGTATCCTTCCCCCTTATGTCTCTCTCCCCTTTCCCTGTACATCAATTCCATCAGCACCACCCTTCCATTCCACCTTGCCCTCTTTCTCTCCCTGCACCACTCTTTCATTCCAGCAGTCCTGCTCCTTTCTCGTGATGACTGTAGCTGCCGGTCCACCCCACTCTGACTTACTAGCTCTGGAACAGAGTCGGCAGCCGCGTGCTAGAAGGTCCCGCGATGACTCCAGGCTTTGCTCCGGAAGAAGTAAGTTACGTCGGAGGGGGTTGACCCGGCAGACGCAGGAGTTGTGGCAAGGACCCGCGATGACTGCGTCTGCTGGGTCCACCCCCTCCGACATAACTTACTTCTTCCGGAGCAAAGCCAGCAGAGTCATCGGGAAACCTTCCTGCACCTCAGCGCAGCTGCCGACTCTGCTCTAGGGCAGTGTTTTTCAACCTTTTTACACCCGTGGACCGGCAGAAATAAAAGAATTATTTTGTGGGCCGGCAAACTACTAAGACTGAAATTTTAAAAACACATTTCCGCCCCGTCTCTGCAAGCTCAGTCCCCGCAAACCATCTGATCCCATCCGCATAAGTCTCAGGTATGATTTTATATTGAACATATTTTATTAAAGTATAAAAAGAAACAATATTCTGTACAATTGACATTTTATAAATATAAATATACAGAGCAAGGACCAAAAATACCCCTGTCTCCCCTCCCCTTCACATATATCCCCTCTACTATCAAGAAAACCAAACAAGCCAAATTATTGTAGAATGCTACACAGAAATATCATGATAATAGAATACTGCAGTCACACATGACAGGAATAGTGTTAGGGGAATGCCCCCTGGTCCGAGAGAGCCCTAAGCCAGCTGGAAGCTAAAGAAGCACTGCCTGGGCTTTGCAGTCCCCAGGTATGTCTCTAGCAGGATACATATTTCAAATCTGATATATTCTAATGACAAAATAGAAATAAAATGATTTTTGTTCTACCTTTTGTTGTCTCTGGTTTCTGATTTTATCTTCTTTTCACTCTTTTCCTTCCAGCAACTGCCCTGTCTCTTCAATCCAGCATCTGCCTGTTCTATCCACTGTCTGCCCCTTCCAGAAACTGTCTGTCTCCCCCTGCCATCTCTCCTCTAGACACCCCCCCCCCATTTGGTCTGGCATCTATCATCTTCCCTCTGTTCCCTCATGGTCTGGCATCTTTCTCCTTTCATCTCTCTTTCCCTCCCCCCTGTGGTTTTTAGCATTTCTCTCTTCTCATTTCCTCCGCTCAGATCTGATATCTCTATCTCCTTACCCGTTCTCTGGCATCTCTCTCTCTTCCCTTTCCTTCTCTGGTCTTCCTTCTTTATTTTCTGCGTCCGTCTAAATTAAATTTGTTCTTACTATGCAGTCCTCAAATTCCCTCTTTTCACTATGTCTACCCACAGCAAGCCACCCCTTTCCTTCACCCCTCCACTATCTCACTAACTCTATCTTCTTCCCCCATCCAGCATATTTCCTTTTTCTTTATCCCTCCTTCCATCCAGTATGTGTTCTTTCTCCAATTCCATTCAACATTTGCTCTCCCTTCTCCCCACTTCCATCATCTGCCCCTTCTCTTTCTTTCCCCCCACTTCCATCATCTGCCCTCTTCTCTCTCCCCCTTCTCTCCACTTCCATCATCTGCCCCTTTTCTCGCTTCCCCCACTTCCATCATCTGCCCTCTTCTCTTTCCCCCACTTCCATCATGTCCCCCTTCTCTCCACTTCCATCATCTGTCCCTTTTCTCTCTTTCCCCCCACTTCCATCATCTGCCCTCTTCTCTCTCCCCACTTCCATCATCTGTCTCCTTCTCTCAATCTCTCCATCCACCACAGGCCCATCTTTCTCCCTTCCTCACCTTTCCGATTTTGACAACAAGTTTGGCAAGGCTCCCCTATTCGTGATGGCACTCAGTGGCATCGGCGCCCCCCCCCCCCCCCGCGACAGCACTCAAGTTCGGCCTCCTCCCGGCATCAACAGAACTTCAGATCGGCAACAGATGCTCAGTCAAAAGCTTCCCCTGACTGAACTGCCTGGGCAGAAACAGGAAGCTGAGTCACGGGAAGCTTTTGACTGAGCACCTGTTGCCGATCTGAAGTTCTGTTGATGCCAGGAGGAGGCCGAACTCGAGTGCTGTCATGGGGGGGCGCCGATGCCGCTGTGTGCCGTCACGGGGGGGGTGGGCGCTGATGCCACTGAGTGCCGTCGCTGGGGGGGGGGGGAAGGCACTGATGCCGCTGAGTGCCGTTGCTGTTGCAGCCCAGGAATTTTCTGGACCTGGTCAGCTGTGCACCCCCCCTAAGGCTGCACCCAGGGCGGACTGCTCCTCCCTTGGTACTTCCTTGTACAGCTTACAGACACTGTTAAAGACTGGTATCCATACCTTCTGAGCCAACATACATGTCCCCAAAAGGGTTAGAGGTATCCATTAAATCTTCAATGGAAATAGGTACAAGGTCTGAGCTCAAGCCTGGCAAGTCCTCAGTCATTTCTACATCATGACACTTGCCTGTGTGAGGAGAATGATTCCTCCTTTCCACCTCCAGCTTGGCTTCTGACCTTTCCTCAGGTCTGTTCTCCTGCTGTCTGGCTTGCCAGTTCTCCCTCTCTTTTGCTCTCAGAGCACTGAGCTTAAATGGAGCTAACCCCCGCCCTTCTCTCCTGGGAAAGAGGCTTGGCTCCAGCTCATCCAGGTAGTGAGCCTGATTAAACCTACTGGGTAACCAGGGCTGAGCTTTCCTTAAAGGAACATGATTCCATTTCCTGTCCTCATGAACTTACCAGGTTTTCTACTTCTTTTAAACCTGCTGAGGAACCTTATACTGCTGGCTTTCAATAGCTGATTCAAAATTTGAGGGATAGTCAGCCCACTTTAATTCCTTACTATTTATTTGGTCAGCTCTTCAGACCAGGGACTGTGCTTTCCTTTCCCTAATTCCTGGGACTGGTCACAGTCCGGCCGGTAACCAGGAGGGGGCTTCGGTAACCCTCCTGCCATTTGTTTTTGGGCAGGAGGGTTGCCAGTGGGAATGAACCCTCCTGCCATAATTTTAAAAGCAATAATATTAGTGGCTATACATTAACTGGAATCCAATTTAAACTGAATATACCATATCAAACTTCCAGTGTTGTTTTTTTCAGTATTGTTTTTACTGTTTTTTCTCTCCGATCCTCAGAGGGTTAAACTACCCATTAGTTCATGTGAAACATATCACCGAACCCAATCTTCATAGGATCAGTTGCACTTAATTATAACTTTATGTTTAAATCATTTTTATTAAGAAAAGCAAAAACTCACGACAATACAAGTCTCAACACAATTAAATTTTCAGCAAAACCCAACACCAATCCCCCACCCACCCCACCACCCACCCAACCCGGGCGGCAGCAGCGGCAATCAACTCAAGTTAGAAAAGAAATATAAAGCGGGGAAAGAAAATAATCAAAGGGATTCTAAGCATCCCAAAGTTGTTGTTGAACATAAGAGGTAAAAGTTAAACTAAAAGGCAGCCAGCAGAGGCGGAATAGCCGCCCAGCTTTAGAGGACATATCAGCAATGTCTCTCCGTTCCAGTAACATTTGTTGTAACATTTGTGTTCTCCACTGAGCAAGCGAGGGAGGTTGAGATGAGAGCCACTGTAACAGAATACGCTTCCTTCCCATCAACACTGTCTTCCGGATGAAAGATGAACATCCAGGTCTAGGAGGATGAAGCCTAATCTGTAAGGTGAAGAGAAAGTTCGGATGTAGTCGCCAGGAACACTGCCAGAGTTGAGCCAAAGAAGATATCACCTGGAGCCAGTAAGAGGATATCAAGGGGCATGACCAGAACATATGACCAATAGTTGCCAAAGGTTGAGAACATTTGCCACAACCATGTCCCGAACCAATCCCCATTAAATAGGCTCTCCGTGGAGCGTAGAATGCACGTAAAAGAAATTTATAATTCCTCTCCTTCTCCACTGCTGATAGAACTGCAGTATTGCCCATGCGAATACCCCTACGAAGCATCTCCTCCGAAATGGGCATCCGGAGATCCATAGTCCATTTCTGAGCCAGAGTAGCACACTCCAAGGTACCAGATAAGTCTTGTATGAACTTATGATGAAACTTCAAAGGTATAGTGTCCTGAGCCGTGAGGCCAAGAGCCTCCTGTAACTGATCATGAATTTTCTCCATCAGTATGCTCGAGGCCAAAGTTTGCAAATAATGCTGAAGTTGTCTATATGCAAACCAGTCAGTTGGACGAAGATGAAACGTCGCTTGTAATTCTGCGAAGGAGATAGGGTGACCCTCACGAGTTACTGCTTGAGAGACATACTGTAGGCCCAACTTGGACCAACAACGAAACAAAGCAGAGTCCAGTCCAGGTTTAAAGTCTCCATTTCCCCATAAAGGAAGGCAAGGCGTTGTGCGTGATGGGATCTTTAATAAGCGACATAGCATCCGCCAAGCTACACGCATAGCAGGTAGTAGAGGGTGTGTAAGCAATTGAGGCACATCAGGCAAATGGAGAACATGTAAAAGGTAACTAAAATGGTATGGCTGAAAAGGAAAACATTCAATTTCAGGCAAGGAAAAACAAGCAGTATTGCAAAACCAATCATGAATATGACGTAATTGACAAGCAAGATTAAACCTAAAAATACACAACAAGCCCAACCCCCCCCTGCGCAATAGGAAGCATCAGTTTGGTCAAAGATATCCTAGCCCGTTTTCCCTGCCACAAGTATGCCGATAGGGTAGATCTATGTTGAGATAAATGTCGTTTCGTTAACATTATAGGGAGTGTTTGTAATAAGTAAAGCCATTGTGGGAGAATCATCATATTATATAGAGCTATACGACCAGAAAGAGAAAGAGGATAATTCCGCCAGTTCTTTAATGTTGTAGCAGTGCGATTAAGTAAGGGCAGTATATTTTCGGTATAAAGCCTATCTAATTGTTGAGGAATGACCACCCCTAAATAAACCAAATGGGAGGAGGCCCATTGCAGGGGAAACTCACCATTCCAGGCCTGGCGCGCCTCTAGCGAAGTGGGAAGAGCGATTGATTTTTGTTTATTAAGAACCAGTCCCGAATATGTACTAAATTCATCCAGGATTTCCAGCGCCCGACACAATGAACGTTGAGGGTTGCCCAAAGAAAGCAAAAGGTCATCTGCAAAGGCCAACACCCGCAACTGAGACAGACCCTCAGGTAATCCCATAATCTCATCGTCCTTCTGCAGTGTACGTAACAGCGGGTCTAAGTAGAGAAGAAACAGGAGAGGGGACAGTGGACATCCCTGACGCGTCCCTCTACCAATAGAAAACGGGGGCGATCTCATGCCATTAACTAACACAGAGGTAGTAGGTCTCGCATAGAGCGCCTGTATAGAAGCAAAATAACTAACGGGAAATCCCATATACTGCAAAAGCCGAAACAAGTAGTGCCAATTGACCTTATCAAAGGCTTTCGCCGCGTCAAGCCCAACTAGTAGACCCGGTAAACGCAACTGTTGAGCACGAGAAAACGCTAGAAGTACTCTTCGTACATTCAGCACCGAATGTCGAGTTCGAACAAATCCCACTTGTTCAGGAACAATAAGTGATGGTAACAAAGGGGCTAACCGATCCGCCAGTATACGGGCAAAAATTTTTACATCTACATTTAATAACGATATCGGACGGTAAGATTCCAAGTCAGTCGGTGGTTTGGCTGGTTTAGGGATAAGAGTAATCAAGGCCTCATTGGCATAGCGAGGGAACATGCGCTGTGTCTGAATGGTCGTGTAATAAGCTAGAAGGGAGCCCCCAATAGAAAGCGATAAGATCTTAAAGAACTCAGGGGAGTAACCATCCGGCCCCGGAGCCGTACAAGATTTTAGGTTCTGAATCGCCTGAAGCACCTCCTGCAGATGCAACGGGCGGTCAAGGCGGGAGATCTGAGCAGCCGTCAAGCGAGGCATACCCGCATCTTCCAGGTAATCATTCACATCTGGGCCTGCATACGAATCCGGGGACGCATAGAATGCCTCAAAATGTCTATAAAAACTCTCAGAGATAGCCTCTGCTGAGGTTAGTATATTCCCTGTCCTATCGTGTATCATTGGAATATATCGAGAACCCTTCCAACTTTTAGTAATGGATGCTAGTAACTTCCCCACTTTATTACCATATTTATGGAATTGAAATTTACAAAAAAACAATAGTTTTTTCGTACGTTCATGTATAAGGGAATTTAAGGCCACCAACACCGAATGATACGCTTCACGATTAGCGGCAGTGGGACTACGCAACAATTCTCTTTTTAACAACACCAGCTGTCATTCAAGTGTTATAATACGATGTGCTATGCGTCGCGTGCGAGTAGTAACGTATGCGATAATGTCCCCACGGAGTACAGCTTTTGCTGCATCCCAAAACAACACCGGCTGATCAATATGTTGGGTATTGAAGGAGCAATAAGATTCCCACTTGTCAAGTAAGAACTTTTGAAAATGTGCATCTTGATGTAAATAAGAGGGAAATCTCCAGCCCGTCCCCAGTCCTACTGGTCCACCCACCACCAAGTCAATCCAAATCATGGTGTGGTCAGACACCTCCAAGGGGCCTATGGTCGCCTCCGTAACCCTGGCGAATAAAGATTCTGACAATAAGGTGTAATCAATCCGCGAGAATGACCCATGTGCCCGGGATTGGTGTGTGTAATCCCGCTCAGTGGGGTGGAGCAAGCGCCATGGGTCAACTAACCCCAAAGCCCGACAAAGGTAAGGGACCCCTTTAGTATGTCTCGCCGATGATACACCCGACGTCCCGGATCGGTCCATGGCCGGGTCTAATACTTGGTTTAAGTCACCCACCAGGATCAAAGGACTATCCGAATCTTGTAAGCAAATATTAACCAAATTTTGAAAGTATGAATGTTGATATCCATTAGGGCCATAACCCATCAACAATCTAAAAGTCCCCCCAGGCCCCTCAATCTTCAGTAAAAGATAGCGACCCTGGATGTCACGCCTTTGGACTCGAACAGTGCACGCTAAGCCTTTTCGGATAAGTATGGCCACCCCAGCCCTCCTCCCCGGGGCAGATGCATAGTATACCGCGCCAACCCAGCCTCTCTGAAGCTTCTGGTGTTCTAAATCAGTGAGCCTAGTCTCCTGGAGACAAGCGATATCTGCTCGATGGTGTTTTAGTTGGGATAGTATCTTAGTTCGTTTAGCAGGGGAGGTAATGCCGGATACATTCCAGGAGAGTATACGTAACGTTCGGTCACCCATGGGACACCCTACTAGAGTATCGCGAACCTGTCAACCCCCAAAGAGAGTGGGTCCCAGGGTGCCCAGCCTCACCCCGAGATCCCCTGAACACACTCCATTCAAACCCTTCATACTTCCCCACAAAGGTAAACTCCCAACACCAATTTAACAGCAAAACAAAACCCCAAAACCATGCCGCCGCTACCACCCAAAAACTAAACACCCCCCAACCCCCCCAAACAAACCCAGAAGTCCCTACCAAGAGGGACCCAGACAGGTTACAAAGGACACTTGGCCCGAGGCCGCCCGAATAACAGTAAAGAGCTCCTAAAGAGCCATCAGGACTAGCAAGTGCTCCCACAAACCAGTAATCTAATCAAACATGAAGTAGTGCAATAAAGAACAATGAGCTATATAAGCTCATAGTGCAGTCAAGACTCTCCAGTTGTCTGGCTTTCCAGGATTTTTATGAAATCTGCTGCTGCATCAGGTGAATGAAAAGATTTCCAGACTCCATTATGCTGAACTCGAAGCTGCGCTGGGTAGTTAAACTGGAACCTCCGTTTAAGCTCAGCAAGTTTCGTGCAGAGTGGGTAGTACGGCTTTCTCTTTTCCTGTAAAGCCACCGAAAAGTCCTGGCTTATGCGGACCGGGTTGCCATCATAGGTAAGCGCATCCCGTTTGGCTCTATATTGGTGTAAAAGTTCTACCTTGTGACGAAAATTTAACAGCTTAAGAATAACCACCCTCGGGCGAGTCTCCAAACCAGGTCTGGATCCCAAACGGTGAGCCCGCTCCAATCTCAGGGGGCCCATAGAGGGTGGGATAGGTAGTTCGTCTTGTAGCCAGCGCTCCAGCGTATCCAATAAAAGGCGATCTGTGATTGTCTCAGGAATGCCCATAAGCCTCAAGTTAGAGCGACGGGAGCGATTCTCCAAATCATCCAGTTTTTCTGCTTGCAAAGAAACTTGGGCCTGCAGCGTAGATATGTCTGTGTCTCTGGTCACCGAGGAATCCTCCAGCGTTGAGACACGCTGTTCCAATTCAGTGGTACGAGCCGCTGCAGCCGATAATAAAGTTTCAATATTAGAAATTTGTGTGGAGAGAAGTTCCATTTTGGGCCCCAGGACCTGCGATATCGCCTCCTTAATATCCCCCAGCGCGGTCTCAGTAAGGTGAGAGACCGCTGCTGCAGGGCTCGACGCCATCTTGGATTCCCCCGGTCGCACACGTTCGCGCTCCTTTCGGGCGGATTTGGTCGTCATGGAGTCCTGAGAGCGCGTTATATACTTTTCCATGCAGTGACACACCGATCCTTGAGCCACACAAGCGTCGGAGAGCAACTTTGTCCCGCGAATTAAAAGCAGTAAATCGGGCGGCCTCGGAGCGAGCGAGGAGACGTCTTCACTCGCTCATAGTGTCACGTGACCTCCCCCTATTAACTTTAATTATAACTTTATATTTATTTTTATATTTCTAGCATTTTATATTGCTTTTTTTTTTTTTTAATTTACTTTTGTGATATTTCCTTATAATAAAGTAAAGTACTTAGCTTGAAAAAAAATTAAGGGAGCGCCTCCACCAACATGTCCATGTTTCAATGCTTTCGTCAGGGTTGAGGTTCCCAATTTAAATCTAAAATTCACACAATGAAAAGATATAGTGTTACCCACTGAGAATGTTCTTATCTTACTTTCTTATTTTCTTACTTTTTAATCTACCAATTAAAATATAAACCAAACCCCTCATTTGAAACTAACAACCTGATTGGAGCTCTGAACATAAAAAAACAAAAATGGATATATTCCTTGAATACTTTGTCACCTAATGGTTTAAATGAGGAGATTGAATGGATGTCTTTAATTTGATAATTTACAACTTTATTTATTAAGACACTATGGATTTCTCCCGTTTCATTCAGTGGGAACTAGCTCCAATCAGGTTGTTAGTTTCAAATGAGGGGTTTGGTTTATAACCGGAACTGATGTCAGACGCTCTCAAAAGCATGATTCTATATCAGGGGTGTCAAAGTCCCTCCTCGAGGGCCGGAATCCAGTCGGGTTTTCTGGATTTCCCCAATGAATATGCATTGAAAGCAGTGCATGCAAATAGATCTCATGCAGATTCATTGGGGAAATCCTGAAAACCCGACTGGATTCTGGCCCTCGAGGACCGACTTTGACACCTGTGTTCTATATCGAGAGGAGCGGTTTCTTTAGAGCAAGATAGTAAGTTAACAATTTTGCAATAAGAATAAGAGATGTTTATAACATTGATATTTTGATTGGTAGATTAAAAAAATAAGAAAATAAGAAAGTAAGATAGGGACATTCTCAGAGGGTAACACTATATCTTTTCATTGTGTGCATTTTAGATTTAAATTGGAAGCCTCAACCCTGACAAAAGCATTGAAACATGGACATGTTGGTGGAGGCGCTCCCTTAAAGTTTTTTCAAGCTAAGTACTTTACTTTATTATAAGGAAATATCACAAAAGTAAATTTAAAAAAAGCAATATAAAATGCTAGAAATATAAAAATAAATATAAAGTTATAATTAAGTGCATGCAACTGATCCTATGAAGATTGGGTTCAGTGATAAGTTTCACATGAACTAGTGGGTAGTTTAACCCTCTGAGGAACAGAGAGAAAAAACAGTAAAAACAATACTGAAAAAAACAACATTGGAAGTTTGATAATTTTAAAAGCGGCATTTTAAGGTAAGGGGAGGGGAGGGGAGGGCTGGGCCCGGCCGATGGCAGGGAGTTGGCATCCCTCCTGCCATATTCATTCGTTTGTGCACGGGGAGGGGGTGGGCAGCATCGGGTCCGATGGCAGCGACGATGGCGGCGGATTTCGGGTTAAAACCACGGGCTCGCAAAGTTTTGCAGAATATATTAAAAAAGGAAAAATTTCTTTTTTATATATTCTGCTAAAAAGCATTGCAAGCCCATGGTTTTAAAGGGCAGGAGAGTCGGCAAGGATAGAAGCGACTGGTCTTCAGGAGTCGCTTCTTTTCTGATCGGCAAACCCAATCGGTGCTGTATAAATTGTTTAGTGAATTGCTGACTTCCAAAATTTGTATGCCATTTCCCTCATTTTGCATGAACTGATCAGGTCGGGTGCTGATTGGATCGGGAGGAAGGTAGGTGAATCGGGTCGGTGAACAATCGGGTTGCAAAGGGGTTGATCAGTATACGATCAGTTTGCTTAGTGAATCTAGCCCTAAGTGTATTTGTATTTCATTTGTCCTTGCTAAATGATAAGGGCATGGGATAGAAGAAGTTTCAAGTTTATTAAAATTGTAATTAAACGCAAATTAAGTTATATTAAAAGGAGGGAGATATAACTTGACAGATTTCCACTAACAGAAACAGGTTGGAAAGGTGGGAGAACTACAAATTTAAAGAAAAGGATACAAAAAAGGGAGACCACAACAGGAAGGGGAAGCAGTTAGAATTATCAAAGAACGCTGACTATATCTAAGATTTGTTTAGGAGTCATATGCATCCTGGAAAAGGTAAGTCTTTAAATTTCCCTTAAATCTGGCTACATTTTTTTCCTCCCTGATATACAGAGGTTAGGAGTTCCACAATGTAGGAACAGTAACTGCGAAGGAAGTAGCACGACGTGAGCCAATAATTTTCAATGATGGTATATGGAGAAGGTACTGCGAGGGGGATCTTAAGACTCATGTAGGTTCATGTAGGATAAGAAGTTTATGAATCTAAGGATTTAAAGGAGAGAAGTGCTATCTTATAAATGATACGGTGTGGGATTGGTAGCCAAAGAGCAGATTTTAGCAGTGATGCGACATGACCAAATTTTTTTCTTCTTTGCAATAATTTTTATGGCTGTGTTTTGTATCAATTGTAACCGCCGGATATCTTTTTGACAGATACCCTTGTACAGTGCATTACAATAGTCAAGTTTGGATATAATGAGGGAATGAATTAAAATGTTGAGAGATGGGGGGTCCAGGATATTCGCCAGTGATCAGATCGTTCTTAGTCTAATGAAACAATTCTTTATTACGGCACTGATTTGTTGGCGATAAGTCAGTTTATCATCTATTATTACATCTAGAATTTTAGTATAAGATACAGATGAAATAGGGGTATTATTTATTGTAATGGGATGTCTAAGCTGAATGTTATCTTTCCATGGAAAGAGAAGACATTTAGTTTTTGATATACTGAGTGACGACAGCATGTTCCTGTGGAGCCATTGACAAACTTTATCTAGTTTAGTATTAAGAAGTCTAGTGTCTTCTGAACTGCTTGTGTCAATAAGGCAAATAATCTGGATATCATCCACGTATGTGTAAGCAGTAAGGCCGACAGATTGACAGAGGGTGAGTAAAGGAGCCAGGTAAATATTGAAGGGCAATAGGGACAATATAGATCCTTGTGGAATACCTAAATTGTTTTGTATAGAAGAAGTGTAGTTATTAAAGGAGACAACAGTGGTGCAGTAAAAGTGAACCATTGAAGAATTTGATTAGAGATCCCGGCCGCTGCCAGTCTTTGAAGCAAGAGTTGATCTACTGTATCGAATGCAGCTGAAAGGTCTAGGGAAATGAGTATGACTGACTTGTGTTGATCCAGAAAGTATTGTACTGATATAGTTAAACCTATAAATGCGTATTCTGTGGAATGGTTTTTCCAAAAGCCAGTTTGATTGGGGTGGAGAGCTTGAGTTTTGTCAAAAATTGTCTGAAATTTGATTAAATATGAGTTTTTCCGTTATTTTTGCCAGAAATGGTAGGGCAGAGATTGGTCTATAATTGGAACAGTCTTGAGTGTTTTCCTTATTGTTCTTTATCACTGGATGAATTATAGAATGTTTCCAGGCTGATGGGCATGGTGGCTGTGTTCATACTTTTGTGTATTAGTTTAAGGATAAAAGGGCCAAAGATGAAAGTGTTGTTTTAAGAAGAAGGGGTGGATAGAATCACAGCTTGATCCTTTATGATTTAGTGTTTGCATGATGCGTAAAATGTCCTGAAGAGAAGGAAGAGAAAAGTGGGAGCAAGTTGAACATAAATAGTTTGGAGTAATGTCATCTAAACAGTTAGGGTTTTGCGATTTGTTGCTTATGTCCATTCTTTTTTTTTTTTTCAGTTCAAATATTTTTATTATTGTTTTAAAACATATAAATCTATACCAGTCAAAAAGTGATGTACATGATAACACAAGTATGCCTCCAATATCATAAACATGCATATATAAGGAAACAAAGGAAGATGGAAATAAACAAGAAGGATATCGCTCAGCTTCTCAGTTTACATAGTAATTAGAAATATATCAGATGTATAGTGTAGAAAACATAACAATGCACAAAAGGTCATACCGAACAATAATCAAGTAAAGGTTTCCATACATCAAGATATCTAGGTAAAGAGCAAGACTGTTCAGCGAATATTTTCTCATATTTACCCATAAGGCACAGAGCATTCCACCACATATGAAAGTCCACTTTGGTAAGGTCTTTCCAACAATACATAACAGTCTGAAATGCCAATGCAACCATTATACTATAGAGACGTTCCAAGGGTCTGGGAAGAGGAGACAATAAGTCTTGGCCCATAACAATGAGAGTGGGGAGTGATAAAGCATCATCAATATGCATAATGTCGCATATAGTGTTCCAAACCTTATGCCAGAAGGGTTGGACTTGTGAACAGAAAAAAAGTAAATGTTCCAATGAACCTTCTTGACTATTACATGACCAACAAAGAGAGGATGAGGTCGCATCAATTTTGTGAGATAAGGTTGGGATCCAAACGGCTCTGTGAAGTATGAAGAAAATAGATTACAAAAGTGAGGCGGAGCGGATGGACCTGAAGAAAGTCTTCCAAATCATCTCCCAGTCTATAGTATCAGATGGCAGATTGAGCTTGTAGGACCATTTTAGTTCCAGCTCCAGGGGTTTTGAGAAAGTCGCCCTTTGCATGAGTTTATACCACATAGATGCAGAGAAAGGTGCTCCAACCAACATATGTAAGAAACGCCTCAAACCCGGTTCAGTATTACATACAAGGATCGAGGGAGTGGATCTTCTGATGCAGTGTACAAGTTGCAGCCATTTGTAATGTTGAGAGTCAGGGAGGCCCGAGATATCTGAGAGAGTTTGAAAAGGTGTCTAGTCATTTGAAGTCATAAGATCTTGTACAGTCCATATATTACACTTTTGCCATTCTGGCCAGGATATAGTAGAGTTGAAGATCTGAAATCGTTCATTTCTCCAAATGGGAATCAAGGACGAATCATCCCAGCTATCCGGGAACGTTGAGTCAGCATTTGTTAAGGCAGTTTTATAAGCCACCAAAATTTTGTCAGATGCATCTTTTTTTGGCAAGCGTGCACCAGCTAGGAGTTGCAGTCGGTGTTTCCCATATAGGGCATGCTCCAAAGAAATCCAAGGTGAAGGAACCAAATAGTCATCAGCATGGTAATGACCCACAGCCCATTGTCTCATAATAAACGCATTATGGTAGTGCAGAAAGGAGGGAAAGTTAACACCTCCGGCCAATCGTGGCGCCTTCAATTTGTTGAGCGCTATTCGTGGCTGTTTAGAGTTCCATAAGAACCTCAGGAGAAGAGAGTCCACCTGCTTGTAAAAGGAGGTAGGCAATTGAAAAGGCAACATAGAAAGTACATAATTGATCTTAGGAGTCAACATCATCTTAATGGCCTCAAGTCTACCCCACCAAGATAAGGTCAACGGAGACCATCTATTAACAATCATCTTGATGGCTTCGAGGAGGTGATCACAGTTTAGTTGTATGGTGTCCGATATTGTGGGACCAAAAAGTACCCCTAAGTATTTCATGGACGAGGACGACCATTTGACTCCGTAGGAAGTTATGTCAAATTCAGCAGCCGGGCATGTGATAGACATTACCTCAGTTTTGCCCATATTTAGTTTGTAACCAGAGACTTCCGCGTACAATTTAATAGTATCCAGTAGATGAGGAAAAGAGGCCGGAGTGAGGTATAACAAGATGTCATCTGCATAGGCAGATAATTTTAATTCCAGATGTGCCATCTTAAGACCAGATATATTGGAGTTGGTGCGTATTTGCAGTAGTAGGGGTTCCAGCACCAAATTAAACAGAAGCGGTGATAGGGGACATCCCTGTCTTGTACCTCTGGAAGGTCTGAAGGGTGCTGAGAGATATCCATTAACATACGTTCTAGTGGTGGGCATGGAATATAGGACTTTGAGCATATTAATGTAATCTTCGGATATGCCAAACCATCGCAGCGTCTGGAAGAGAAAAGGCCACTCAATGCGATCAAAGGCCTTTTCCGCATCTAGCCCCACAGCCAGAATTTCCTGTTGTTGATTATGTGCTTGTGAAATAACATGGGAGAAAATGCGGGTGTTTTCACAGGAGTATCGGCCAGTTATGAAACCAGTTTGATCTGGTGCGATGATTTTAGTGATGACTGATTGCAAACGTGTAGATAGTAGTTTGGCGTAGATTTTCGCATCAACATTAATTAATGACAATGGACGATAGTTGGATATAATTCTCTTATCCCTATTGGGCTTTGGAAGTACAATGATGGTCGCTTCCGTGAAGGATCCAGAGGCCTCACCCGTGGAAATGAGATGTTCAATAAATTGTAGAAAGTATGGAGCCAGGATATCCTGAAATTCGCGATAATATTCCACTGTCAGTCCATCAGGGCCTAGAGATTTTTTGAGGGCCATAGATTTAAGTACTGCAGATATTTCACAGAGTGTTATTGGTTCATCTAATAATACGTTGTCTTCTGGGGAAAGTTGGTTATGGGGAATATTTCCCAAGAATTCCATAGCTCTTGTCGTAGAGCAAGATTCGGAGGTGTACAGCGTTCGGTAGAAACCCATAAAAGCTTGGGATATATCAGCTGGTTCAGTAATCTCAACTCCCGAATCAGTTTTGATAGATGTGATGCTTGATTTACCCCCATGACATTTAAGGTACTTAGCCAGTAAATGGCCGCTTTTATTGTTGCCTGCAAAATATGATGCTGATTGTTGAAATACAGCCTGTGAGGTGCGATGGCTCAACAGTGAGTTGTAGCGGAATCTCGCTTTGTTAAGCCTAGTTAGCAGTGAGACATTCGACGGTGTATTCTGATGTTGGGATTCAAGGGTGGAAATCTCATTCTCAAGGAGTCTCTTTTCTTCTTTCAATTTTTTGTGAATGTGCGCTGAGTAGTTAATGGTGATCCCTCAAACATGAGCTTTAAAGGCATCCCACCAGCATATCCATGAGGTATGTTCTGGTTTGTTATATTGGAAGTATTCGTCTATCTGTGTTCTCATTTGTTGACAAAATTGGGAATCTTGTAATAAGGAGTTGTTGAAACGCCATTGTTTGGGTAAGGAAGAAGGTGATTGGCATTTAATCGTAATGGTTATAGCTGCGTGATCTGAGACACATATAGGAGATATGTCCGTTTTCACAACAGATGGATTAAGAGGTTCACTAATTAAAAACATATCGATGCGTGAATAAGAGGAGTGAGGAGGAGAAAATAAAGTGAAGCCTTTGGTGTTAGGGTGCTTATGCCTCCAGATGTCAAGACGCGTGAGGTCTGTTATTAGATCTTGAAGTGCATACCATGATTTAGTTTTTTTGTAAGTACAGTTAGACTGTCTATCTTGTGCTGGATTCAGTACAATATTGAAGTCACCCGCTACTATTATCTGCGACTCTATGTCTTCTAGTAGTGACGCTTTAATGGCATGAAAGAAGTCTGGTTGATCTACATTCGGACCATATACATTAAGCAGGCAATAGGACTCTCCTGCAATACTGAGCTTGACTTTAACCCACCTTCCATTAAGATCAGTAGAGGAGGAAAGGATGGTAAGATCTGCTCTGTTACGAACTATAGTTATTACCCCGCCCTTACGTTCATGTGCAGGGGAGTAAAATGGAGAGAGTGACCATGGGAACTTGATTTTGGAAGAGTTGTCCATGTTGAGGTGAGTCTCCTGCAATAGTACAATGTCCGGGTTAAAACCTTCAATATAGGTTTGAATTTTTTTCAATTTAACTTTGTTGTTGAGACCCTTTGTGTTCAGTGATATGATGTTAAGTGACATACTGAAAAAGAGGATATTCATCAGGAGTAGACAAATTAGCAAAGAAGCAAGCGAATATCAAAGTTAACAGCAAATGGTAGATACTGTCCCTAAAAGGAAAGCATGTTGTTTTTAGATTGAAAAAGAAATATGGCATAATAATCAGTGAAATGTACATCAGTTTGGCTGTAGTGCTAACAAGTGCACCTCTCATATACAGCGCGAGTGCAGCCAAGGTGGCAGAGAGGCAGATAGAGAACCCACACTCCCAACAAAATAATAATTGTGAAACATGCAAACCTTTCAAAATCAATCATCTTCATATGAGCAATGAATTAGTGAAATAAAATAGCATCAATAAACATTTGAAGCAATAAGAGCAAACAGATCAGCAGGCAAAAGGCAAGTAAACAGTGGCAGTGAGTCCTGCAGGTTACTAGAGCAGACGTTGAGGCTGAGGGTAACTCTATCAAACCTGATTAATCGGTGTAGGAGAATGCTGCTCAATAGTCTTTCGTTTCGTTATTTAAAGCCACTCTCAGACGGGCCGGATACATCATTCCGAATCTGGCATTTAGAGCTTTGAGTTGCGGCCTGTAGGATAGGAGTAGCTTGCGGCGTGCAGCTGTGGTCTTGCTCAAATCTGGAAAGATCAAAATGGTAGCCCCCTCATATTGCAGTGGTGCCTTGATCTTGGCTCGCTGAAGTACATCAAGCACCTGCTGATATCTCAGTAGTTTAAGAACCACCGGTCTCGGACGGCGTTCAGTTGGCGAACGGGAGGAAGGCACTCGGTGTGCGCGTTCTATTTCAAAGTCGCGCTGGAAAGTTAAATCAAGTAACTTGGGCAGAAGTGTTTCAAGTTGTTTGGGGAGCTCATTATCTCTCCCATTTTCAGGGAGACCCAAGATTCTTAAGTTACAACGTCTAGAGCGATTATTGCTGTCTTCCAGCTCTTGCTCTAGTACAATGATGCGATTCGTTTGCCTACGGAGCTCAGAGAGTTGCTGTGAGGACGCCTCCATCTTGGATTCCAGCGTGGTAACATGTGTTTGAATTAAAGCAAAATCCGCCGTTAACATTGTGAGTTTTTCATTGATTTCATCAGTACTCACTTTGGTGTCAGTTGCTAGTTCTTTCAGCTCTCTCAGTTTAGAATCTCGCGATTTGTGTCCTCAGCCGCGAGAGGATGCGGCGTTTTCGAGGGGGAGACAGGATCGGGTTTGTGCCTCTTGCCTACTTTTTTGTCAGACATCGCTGCAATACGTACTAGGCGCTTTTATGGGTCGGTGTACCGCACAAATATCTTGTATAAGCGCCGTTTCTATCCGGCGAGTTGCTCGTTTTAATGACGCAATTTGCAGATTTTAGCGGGAGATCGCGGGAGCTAAGAGTTCAGGCTGCCATCACATGCGGGCTCAGCCACGCCCCCGCTTATGTCCATTCTAATCTTATGAATTTTTTCTTGAAAGAAATTTGCTAAAGTTTGAGTTGAGGGAGACAAAATGTTAGTGGAAGTTTGTTTCTGTTTAATTGTGTTAATTTTTTGAGGATAGAGAATAAAGCCGCATAATTTTTTGCTTTAAAGATACAATGATTATAATAATTCCTTTTATCGGTGTATATAGATTGTTTATGTTTTGAATGTTCCCTATATTTATTGAGATTATGTAATGTAGGGTTAGCTCGCCAATTTCATTCGAGAGAGCAGAGTTGGTGTTTAAGAAGTAACGAGGAGTTAAACGATGGATTTTTTCATTTTTTCGCAGAAATAGTATGGATTGAAATAGGTGCTAGGTTATCTAATAGGAAATGACAGGCGTCATCCCACAACTTCAGTAGCTGATCTACTTTATCCGAGTCAAAAGTATCCCTATCAAGTTGGAGAGAGGATGAAAATATCTTGTCTTTTAAATTATTGTAGTCTCTAGATGAGACAATTAACAGAGGGACTAAATCGGAAGAAGATAAAAGGAGGCAAGAAGTAGAAATAAAGTAGTGGTCAGACCAAGGTACTTGAAGTAAGTGGGGAATCGAAAAGCAGGTTTTATGTTGAGTAGGAATAAATATCATGTCTAATGTATGACCCTTTGAATGAGTTGCATCAGAGATCAATGGGAAGAAATCGAGGTCTTGTAAATGGTGAAGAAAATCTTGAGATGTAGGAGAATTATGATCTTCAAAATGAACATTAAAGTCACTCAGGATTACAGGAAATAGTGTTTGTGAAGCAAAATCAAATATTATGGATTGGGCTTGAACAATACTATTCTGATCGATGAAAGGAGGGATATAGAGTAATAATAAGTCTAATACTGGATTTACATTAATTTTGCAATGGATGGATTCGATGTTGATCATTGTAAGTGAGGTGTCCGTACTTACCAAGAGGGAGGATTTAAAGATGATAGCTAATCTACCCAGTGGCGTACCGGGGGGGGGAGCGTCCGCCCCGGGTGCACGCCCCAAGGAGGTGCACAGCCGGCCACCCTCCCTATTCTGCCGCTGCTGCTTTCCTTAACCAGCAGCAGCGACAGTAAACCTGTAAACAGGGGTGTCTGGCAGTTGTTCAGCTTCTGGCTGGCTCACCTGCTTAAAGCTGCGGGTGTCAGCTCCTCACACGATCCGCAGCTGCATCGGAAGCGTTCCCTCTGATGTCACGACATCAGAGAGAGGGCTTCCAACTCAGCAACAGATGGCGTGAGTTGTAGACACCCGCGGCTTTGAGCAGGGGAGCCGGCCAGAAATGCTGTTGCTGCACAGGGAAGGGCGGGGGGTGTAGAAATGTTGTTGCTGCTGCACAGGGAAGGGGGGTGTAGAAATGTTGCTGCTGCACAGGGAAGGGCGGGGGAGTAGAAATGTTGCTGCTGCTGCACAGGGAAGGGGGGTGTAGAAATGTTGCTGCTGCATAGGGAAGGGGGGTGTAGAAATGTTGCTGCTGCTGCACAGGGAAGGGGGGTGTAGAAATGTTGCTGCTGCTGCACAGGGAAGGGGGGTGTAGAAATGTTGCTGCTGCTGCACAGGGAAGGGGGGTGTGGAAATGTTGCTGCTGCTGCACAGGGAAGGGGGGTGTAGAAATGTTGCTGCTGCTGCACAGGGAAGGGAGTTGTAGAAATGTTGCTGCTGCTGCACAGGGAAGGGGGTTGTAGAAATGTTGCTGCTGCTGCACAGGGAAGGGGGGTGTAGAAATGTTGCTGCTGCTGCACAGGGAAGGGAGGGTGTAGAAATGCTGCTGCACAAGGAAGGGGGGTGTAGAAATGCTGCTGCATAGGGAAGGGGGGTGTAGAAATGTTGCTGCTGCTGCACCGGGAAAGGGAGTGTAGAAATGTATCTGCTGCACAAGGAAGGGGGGTGTAGAAATGTTGCTGCTGCACAGGGAAGGGGGGTGTAGAAATACTGCACAGGCAAGGGGGGGAGAGAAATGCTGCAGCAGCACCCAATTGGAGAGAGAGAGAGAGGGAAGGAGGGAGAAGGAAGACAAGGGAGAGGAACCAGAGATGCCAAGTCCATGGGAGGGAGGGTAAGGATAAAAGGAAAGGAGATACCAGACCATGGAGGGGAAGGAAGAGATGCCATGGCATGGGGGAAGGGAAGGAGATAGAGATACCAGACCATGGTGTGGAGTAGGAAGAAAGGAAGGAAAGTAGAAGAGAAAAAGAGAGATGCCAAAGCATAGGGGAGGGGGTGGAGACAGAAAAATGGAGAGGGGGTGAAGCTGAAATGAATCATGTGCAAAGGAGAGAAGGGACACAGGATATACAGTTTATTGAAGGGACATAGAAAGAGGGAAGGTGCCATATGGAAGAGAGAGAGGGTGGACAGTAAATGGAAGGGGCAGAGAGAGTGTGGGCAGTAGATGGAAGGGGTAGAGAGACAGGGCAGAAGCTGGGTGGAAGGGGCAAAGAGAGGGCAGATGTTACATGGAAGGGAGAAGGACAAACGCTATATAGAAAGAAGAGAGCGAAGAGAAGATGATTAAAGCAGAAACAACAAAAGTTAGAAAGATTTTTTTGTTGCTTTACTTAGAATCAAATAGTATTGTAACTGTATTGATAAAAGTTTATAAATAGGAAATGGAAATATGGCAATTTTTTGGACTAAACCTCTTTCCTCAGATCAGGACAGGATACCATAACAGCAGTATACTGTACTGAAGAAAGATTTGGCCTCTGAAAGCTAATTGAAAAATGGATTAGTCCAATAAAATGGTATTTTCTTATTTCTCATTATTTGTTTTATTTTTATTTGTTAATTTGTAAAGTGGTGATTGTTATGTATCAGTTTTTTCAAATTTACATCTACTGTCTTTATATTTTGCACAGTATTAGGGGACATGTGTCACTGTTTTTGTGGTGTTGCATTGTATGCATAGTCTGGTTTCTTGGCGGTTCAGTTTAACTTTTATCTACATATTTCTATTTTTAGTTTGTGATTATTCTATATTGTTCTGTGTGTATGAAAAGGACATAGTTTTTAGTTGACATTGATTGTGTAGGATCAATTGACTGTGCGGGATCTGGCTTGTTTAGTTTTACAATGTATGTGTTGGTGTTCTAGTGCACAGTTCTTCAACCGCCGGTCTGCAGACCGGTGGCGGTCCGCAAAAAAATCTTGCCGGTCCGCAAAGGATTCAGGTCCCCGCCGCAACGAAAGGTGCTGGCGTCAGCTGACTTGCAATTTCCTGTTGCCGTCGCTGTGCCGAGACTCCTGCCTTCGCCGGGACTCCTGCCGCATATGCTTCCTGCCTTGTCTCCGCACATCCAGACCAGCAGCGGCAGCTCTGTGTGCTTTTAACTTCGGCACAGAGCTGCCCCTAAGCAGTAGTTTAGTGCGGTTTCATGAGGCAGCCTCGGGGCCTTTGCTAGGCCGGCCCACATTGCATCATCGAAGCCTCATGAAACCGCGCTAAACTACTGCTTAGGGGCAGCTCTGTGCCGAAGTTAAAAGCACACAGAGCTGCCGCTTGTCTAAAGACTCTTGGGCCACTGAAACCTGGAGGTTTCCCTTCCTCTCACCTTTGCAGGTCCCTTTTTTTCACCTTTTTTTTTTCTTCAAATGGCAACGGGCCACAGCAACGACATCAAGTAAGTTCCACTGTTCCTTGCAAGCGGTTCTGCTCGGCCAAAGCTTCCCCTCTGACATGAGCCACCCTCAGGGGAAAGAAAGTGACCCGCAAAGGTGAGGGGAAGGGGGGCAGATGATGGAAGTTGGGGGGGGGAGAGAGAGAAGGGGCAGATGATGGAATGGAGGAGATGAGAGAGAGAAGGGGACAGATGATGGAAGTGAGAAGAAGGGAGAGAGAGCAGAAGGCAGATGGATGTCAGTTGAGAGGGGAGAGCAGATGCTGAATGGAAGTGGGGAAAGAACACATACTGGATGGAAGGAGGAAATAAATAAAGGGGGAAGAAAATAGTAAGATAATGGAGGGGTGAGGGAAAGGGGTGACAAGCTGTGGGTAGACACAGTGAAAAGAGGGAAACAGGACTAAATAGTAAGAAAGAATTTAATTTAGATGGAGGCAGAAAATAGAGAAGGAAGACCAAAGAAGAAAAGGGAAGAGAGAGCAGAGAACGATATCAGATCTGAGTGGAGGAAATGAGAAGAGAGAGATGCTAAAAACCACAGGGGGAAGGGAAGGACAGAGATGCCAGACCATGAGGGGAACAGAAGGAAGATGATGGATGCCAGACCAAATTGGGGGGGGGGGGGGTGGCAGGATGAGAGATAAGAACATAAGAACATAAGAAGTTGCCTCCGCTGAGGCAGACCATAGGTCCATCCTGCCCAGCGGTCCGCTCCCGCGGCGGCCCATCAGGCCCATCGCCTGAGTAGTGGTCTATACCTATCTATACCCTTCAATCCCTTTTTCTTCTAGGAATCTATCCAAACTTTCTTTGAAACCATTTAATGTTTTCTTGTCTACAACAGCCTCTGGAAGCACGTTCCATGTATCCACCACCCTCTGAGTGAAAAAGAACTTCCTAGCGTTTGTTCTAAACCTGTCCCCTTTCAATTTCTCCGAGTGCCCCCTTGTACTTGTGGTGGTCCTTAATTTGAAAAATCTGTCCCTGTCTACTTTTTCTATGCCCTTCAGGATCTTGAAGGTTTCTATCATGTCTCCTCTAAGTCTCCGCTTTTCCAGTGAAAAAAGTCCCAACTGCTTCAACCTATCGGTGTATGGGAGATTTTCCATTCCCTTTATCTGTTTAGTTGCTCTTCTCTGTACTCCCTCAAGTACTGCCATGTCCTTCTTGAGGTACGGCGACCAGTACTGGACACAGTACTCCAGATGCGGCCGCACCATTGCACGATACAGCGGCATGATGACTTCCTTCGTCCTGGTCGTAATACCCTTCTTAATGATACCCAACATTCTGTTAGCTTTCTTTGAGGCTGTAGCGCACTGCGCCGATGCCTTCAGTGTTGCGTCTACCATCACTCCCAGGTCTCTCTCCAGGTTACTGACCCCTAGCGGTGTTCCCCCCATTCTGTATGTGAACATCGGGTTCTTTTTCCCCACGTGCATGACCTTGCATTTCCCTATGTTGAAGCTCATTTGCCATTTTTCGGCCCACTTTTCCAGCTGCGTTAGATCCTTTTGGAGATTTTCGCAGTCTCCCCTGGTTTGAGCCCTGCTGTATAGTTTGGTGTCATCTGCAAATTTAATAACCTCACACTTGGTTCCCGCCTCTAGGTCGTTTATGTAGATATTGAACAGGAGCGGTTCCAGCACCGACCCCTGCGGAACTCCGCTCGTGACCCCTTTCCAGTCTGAGTAATGGCCCTTTACGCCAACCCTCTGTTCCCTGTTCACCAGCCAGTTTTTGATCCATCGGTGGATCACCCCTTGTACCCCGTGGTTCCATATCTTCTTAAGCAGCCTTTCGTGTGGTACCTTGTCGAAGGCTTTTTGGAAGTCAAGGTAAATGATGTCTATAGATTCCCCTTTATCCACCTGGCTGTTTACCCCCTCGAAGAAGTGCAATAAGTTTGTGAGGCATGACCTACCCTTGCAGAAGCCATGCTGACTCGGTTTTAGCTGCTCATTGTTTTCGATGTGTTCACAGATGCTGTCCTTAATCAGTGCCTCCATCATCTTTCCTGGGACTGAGGTCAGGCTCACTGGCCTGTAGTTTCCTGGGTCTCCCCTTGAGCCCTTCTTGAAGATGGGCGTGACATTTGCTATTTTCCAGTCCTTCGGGATCTCTCCGGTTTTTAAGGATAGGCTGTATATTTGTCGAAGTGGCTCCGCTATTTCATTTTTTAGTTCCTTGAGTACCCTTGGGTGAATGCCGTCCGGACCTGGAGATTTGTCGCTCTTTAGTCTGTCTATCTGCTTGAGTACATCTTCTTGGCTTACCTCTAAATTGACCAGTTTTACATCTTGGTCTCCTTTTACGCTCTCTTCAGGATCTGGGATGTTGGTTATATCTTCCCTCGTGAAAACTGACGTGAAGAACTCATTTAACCTGTCAGCTATTTCTTTCTCTTCCTTTACCACTCCCTTCCTGTCTCCATCATCCAATGGTCCCACATCTTCTCTTGCCGGTTGCTTCCCCTTGACGTATCTGAAGAACGACTTGAAGTTTGTTGCTTCCTCTGCCAGTCTCTCTTCATATTCTCTTTTTGCTTTTCTAACCGCTCGGTGACACTCCTTCTGGCAGGGAAAGACAGACAGTGAATGGAAGGGGCAGATGCTGGACTGAAGAGACAGAGAAGGTTATCATGCCGCTGTACCAGGCCATGGTACGCCCTCACCTGGGGTACTGCGTCCAGCACTGGTCACCGTACATGAAGAAGGACACGGTACTACTCAAAAGGGTCCAGAGAAGAGTGACTAAGATGGTTAAGGGGTTGGAGGAGCTGCCGTACAGCGAAAGATTAGAGAAACTGGGCCTCTTCTCCCTCGAACAGAGGAGATTAAGAGGGGACATGATCAAAACATTCAAGATACTGAAGGGAGACTTAGTAGAGAAAGACACTATTCACCCTCTCCAAGGTAGGGAGAATGAGAGGGCACTCTCTAAAGTTGAAAGGGGATAGATTCCGTACAAACGTAAGGAAATTCTTCTTCACCCAGCGAGTGGTAGAAAGCTGGAACGCTCTTCCAGAGGCTGTTATAGGGGAAAACACCCTCCAAGGATTCAAGACAAAGTTAGACAAGTTCCTGCTGAACAAGAACGTGCGCTGGTAGGGCTAGTCTCAGTTAGGGTGCTGGTCTTAGACCAGAGGGCCGCCGCGTGAGCGGACTGCTAGGCATGATGGACCACTGGTCTGACCCAGCAGTGGCAATTCTTATGTTCTTAGGGCAGACGCTGGATAGAAGAGAGTGAAAAGGCAATGAAAGCAAAAACCAAAGACGACAAAAGGTAGAAAAAAATAATTTTATTTCTATCTTGTGATTCAAATATATCAGATTTGAAATATGTATCTTGCTAGACATAACTGGGGAGTGCAAAGCCCAGGCAGTGCTTCTTTAGCTTCCAGCTGGCCTAGGGCTCTCTCTCTGACCAGGGGGCAGTTGCCCTAGTTCCATTCCCCATAACACCATTCCTGTCATGTGTGACTGTGGTATTCTGTTACATGATATTTGTGTAGCATTCTGTAATAATTTGGCTTATTCAGTTTTCTTGATAGTAGAGGGGATATATGTGAAGGGGAGGGGAGACAGGGGTTTTGTTGATCTTTGCCCTGTATTATTTATATTTATCGTCAAATATTTTATTGAGCACCAAAAGAAAAAACAATCAGCAACAAGGACAGAGAACAACAAAGCCGCTCCCTTTTTGCAAACAAATCCAAGAAGCCCACCCACCCCAACCCAACCCCCAACCCCCAACCCACCCCCCTCCCCCCTTTCCACTCTCACTGATGTCAAACAAAACAAAATAACATGGGAAGGAACAAATACCAGGGGCTAACAGTTCAAAAGGCGACTACAAGCCACCGGAGACAATGTTGACCAAAAAGGCTCCCAGATCTGCTGAAAAGCCCGTCCTGGCAAGGATGAAATGTCCTGAACTCCCCTCCATTCCCAGGAAAGCAATATAATCATGTGACTACGCCAGAGGGAATAGTCCGGTGCCTCAGCTTCCATCCACTTTAGCAAAATGCATTTAATGGCAATCACTGCAGTCCAACGAAGGAATGTAGAGGCCCCAGGCCGACGGGGATGAAAATGCAAGGAGGCACCAAATAACACCAAGGCAGATCTCTGAACAGTAATGTTCCAAGTGGTATCTACAAAAAGAAAAACAGCATCCCAGAATGCCTGTATTGATGGACAAGACCAAAACATGTGGCCGAGACCTGCATCCTAAGCTCCACAGCACCAGCAGTCCGCAGTCAAGCAGAGTCCCGCCAGGAAAGCTCTCCGAGGAGAAACATACAAACGGAGAGTCAATTTGTAATGTTGTTCCCACAATGTTGCATATTTACTATACAAAGGTAGCTTTTTGATAGCATGCAAAATTACATCTTCAGAGAATTTCATATTCAAATCCCCCACCCAAGCATCCCGCAATTTGAGACAATCAAGCAGAGGGGATTCGTCCTTCAGATGTCTATGATGAAATTTCAATGGGACAGGCTGTTGGGAACCAAATGTAAAGGCCTCCATCAACGATTCCTGACAGGAGGCTGAAAGATGGGTACTCGACAAGGAGGAAATGTAATGGCGAATCTGAAGGTAGGCATAGACATCTGTGCGAGGAAGAGCAAATTCTTTGCAAAGCAGATCAAAGGGTTTGATTAGACCCTCATCATCAACCAAATGAAACAAGAAACAAATCCCCTTTGCTTCCCAACACACAAAGCTAACATTGTCCACCCCAGGAGGGAAGCGTGCATTATAGCGTAAGGGTAAAAAGGGAGAGACCGTAGAGCTAAGGGAATGAAACCTACAGACCCAGTGCCAGGCCCGACGGAGAGGGCAATGCAATAACGCACTGGGCGCAGATTCCCATTTAGAAAGCAAAGAAGAGTGAAGAAACGCACTAAAGTGGGTAGAGGTAAAGCAAGAAAGTTCCAAAGAGGTGTTAGTAAACGTGGAGGTGCCGCTAAAGAGATCATTGATGTGGCGCATGCCACAAGCAATCGTTAAGAAACGAATATTCAACAACCCCAAACCACCTTTATACCAAGGAGAGGCCGCCCTCTTATAGGGGAGGCGAGCACGCTTGCCCAGCCAGAGGAACCGTTGCACCAGGCGCTCAAGACGTTTTTCATCAGCAGAGGACAAATAAAGGGGAAGAACCTGAAAAATGTAAAGCCACTGTGGTACAACGAGCATATTATAAAGACTCACCCGTCCCAGCAAAGAAAGAGGAAGACCCTTCCACAACTGTAACCGGGTCCCAAAGGTAGAAAACAAAGAACCAACATTTAAGGAGTAGAGACGAGCGAGATCCATAGGAATGTGGACCCCCAAGTAGCGAAGCTCAGACTCCGCCCACCGCAAAGGAAAGGAACCCCGCCAAGACGTACGAACAGCCGGGCGTGAAGGCAAAGCCAAAGACTTATCTAAATTCAGGGATAGGCCAGAATGAAAACCAAATTCCAAAATAAGATCTAGTGCTAGGGGCAGAGAAACCTCAGGGTTAGTCAAGATTAAAAACATATCATCCGCAAAGGCCAGCGTCTTCAAGGACTCACTCGCGACCCGAAGGCCCCGCACCTCATCGGTGTGGCGCAAAGTACAAAGTAAGGGTTCTAAAAAGAGCAGAAAAAGCAAAGGAGACAGGGGGCAACCCTGTCTAGTCCCTTAAAAGATAGGAAAGGAATCTGTGCGAAGACCATTCACCAAGATAGACGCTCTCGGATTAGAATATAAGGAACGGATAGCACTAAGATAAAACCCCCCCAAACCCACATGTTCAAGTGTAGGAAACAAGAAGGACCAGTTAACGCTATCAAATGCTTTAGAGGCGTCTAGGCTAACAAACAGCGAGTCAATACGCAATTCCTGGCAATGAGCCAGCGCAAAGAGGACCTTGCGCACATTGCGAACTGAATGCCGACCCCGAACAAATCCAACCTGGTCCTCATGGACAACTGAAGGGAGGAGTGGCGCCAGACGATTGGCCAAAATACGAGAGAACAATTTTAAATCCACATTAAGTAGAGAGATCGGGCGGTAAGACCCCGGGTCATCTGCCGCCTTACCCAGCTTCAATAACAACGTAACCAAGGCCTCGTTAGCATAGCGAGGAAAGGAGCCACGAGCTAATTATTTGTATTTATAAAATGACAATTGTATAGAATATTGTTTCTTTTTATACTTTATGTTTAAAACAATTTTATTAGGTTTTATACATAAACAGAAACAAGATCAGCCAGATCATCAAGCAAGTTACCTAAACATCACTACTGTACCCAATATGTCCACCCTCCAACCCCCATCCCCCCTCAATCCCCCCCCCCACCTTCCCACCCCCCATGGGAACAGCCTCTATTACAGTTAGGTCAATTCAACAATCTACTGCGTACAACCGGTGTTAGTGTGGAACAGAATGGTACCCAGCAGCGTAGGTACAAAATACCAGCCTTAGAGTTCATATCTGCAATGGATAATCGTTCATAACCTGCCAACTGGATCATTTGCGTGCGCCACTGGGAAACCGTTGGCGTGTGTGGCGACAACCAGCATTGAAGTATAGTTTTAAGTCCTACGAAGATGGTCTTTCTAGCAAACGCCGCAGCACCTGGTCGGATGGGCTTCATGGTAAGTTTTAACGTGAATAAGTATGTATTAGTAGGTATCCAAGTGCAGTTCCAGATGGATTGTACATGCAGGCAGATACGTTTCCTGTAAGCCTGTACGCCCGGACAGTGCCAGAACATATGACCCAAAGAGGCTTTCGGGGCCGCACACTTCAAGCAACAATCAGTAAGACTGACATGTGCCCGAAACGCCCGGACAGGAGCAAAATAAGCCCGGACTAGGAACTTGTAGTATCGTTCTTTTTCTGCTACTGAGAGCTGTAGTTTCATGCCCATTGAAAAACTCCGTTTTAGCATGTCCACCGAAATAGTAATCTGCAAATCTTGTGTCCATTTAGAGGCCAATAAAGCATAGTCCACTTCTCCAGCCAATTCCTGTAGAAATCTGTGGTGGAAACGTAGTGGTATGGGTTCCTGAGCAGTTAGACAAAAGGCTTCCGACAATCTGTCCCGGATAGTTCCAGTCAAGGCCGTGCCTGACAAAGTACTGACATAATGATGTAGCTGTTTATATTGGAACCAGTCCGCAGGCTTTGTTATAGAAGAATCACATAACATTTGGAAAGATTGTAATTGTCCGTTAGATTGCAGTACATGAAATAAATAAAATAGACCCCTCCCGGTCCACCAGGCCTGGGCACCCAGATCCATACCCGGGAGAAAATCTCCATTACCAGCCACCGGGAGATATGGTGTCACATCGGATCTAACGGCTAAACGCCGGCAGAGAGTCCTCCAAAGCCTACGTAGGAGGAGGAGAAACACATCACCATAATTATTGTCCCGTTTAGGAAGGCACTTAACATGTAACATATAACTGAAATGGTATGGGACATGTGCCAAACATTCCACCTCTGTAGCTGAAAAGTGGGATGTTTCACAGAACCAGTCATTTAAGTGCCGCAACAAACAAGCCTCATTAAACCTCCCCAGGTGTAATAGACCCAGACCCCCTTGAGAGATAGGTAGAGTTAAATTGTGTATGGTGATTCGGGATCTCTTGCCTCCCCATAAAAATCGAGATAAAGCACGATGATGAAGCCGGATATGTTTGTGCAATAAAAAAATTGGTAAAGTTTGTAGTACATAGAGCCACTGTGGAATCATCATCATGTTGTATAGAGCAATCCTGCCCATTAGTGTCAGTGGATAGGATCTCCAGGCCTGCAATCGTTGTGTAGTTTGGGTAAGCATTGGCTTAACATTAAGTGAATAGAGCGTGGTCAAATCCCTCGGTATGTGGATACCCAAGTATCGGATAGATGATGGGGCCCAAACTAGAGGAAAGGGGCCGGGCCACGAATCGCACAGCGAGGGTTGTAAAGGAAGTACTAGAGATTTCTGTTTGTTCAACGTCAGGCCAGAATATATGTGGAATTCATCCAAGATCTCCAAGGCACGTTTCAGGGAACTATGTGGTTGAGCTAGTGTGAGTAATATGTCGTCTGCAAATGCCAGCACTCATATCTGAGAGGAGCCCTCCCTCAGCCCGACCAGAACATCATCCTTCAATATGGTTCGTATTAGAGGGTCTAGATAAAGAAGGAATAGTAGTGGGGATAATGGACATCCCTGACGAGTGCCCCTACCTATGTTAAACGGTTGTGTCAAAAAACCATTTACCAGAAGGGAAGCCTTTGGGGAAGAGTATAACACCCGCAAGGAAGACCCAAACCAACCCCCCACTCCCATGTATTCCAATACCTTAAATAAGTATGACCAATCCACTTGGTCAAAGGCCTTTGCAGCGTCTAGACTGACCAATATGCCCGGGTTGGACGCTTGTTGGGCTCTGGATATTGCCAACAACACCCTTCTAACATTCACTACCGAGTGGCGGCCCTGGACGAATCCAGCCTGGGCCTGGGATATCACTTGCGGCAAGAGAGGAGTTAGTCGATTTGCCAACAGGCGAGCCAATATTTTTATATCGACATTCAGGAGGGATATCGGACGGTAAGAGTCAACTTCGTCCTTAGGTTTGCCCGGTTTAGGGATTAAGGTTATGGTGGCCGTATTGGCGTGTGATGGAAAGCAGCCCTTCTCCAATGCCACCACATAATAGCCCAAGAGAGGTTCACATATCTGCATAGACATCATTTTGTAAAATTCAGTGGAAAACCCGTCTGGCCCCGGGGCAGTATAAGATTTTAGCTGTTTGATTGCTTTTTGTATCTCTGTGCCCTGAATGGGTCTATTTAAGGTTGATCTCTGCAGGTCTGTGAATCTAGGCATACCCGCGTCTTCCAAATAATCTAGGACATCAGGGCCCATAGATGTTGTAGGGCTGGCATAGAATTTAGAGAAGTGTTGATAAAACGCTTCAGCTATATCTGATGGTTTAGTATGGTAAGAGTGTGCCCCCGTTTTTACCCGGGGAATATAGCGGTCATCTTGCCAGTTCTTAGTCAGCGTGGCTAACAACTTGCCGGTTCTATTACCATAACGGTAAAACCTATATTTTCTGTACAACAGTGAACGCTTGACCCTTTCATGTAGCAGTGCATTCAAAGCTACTTGTGCTGAGTGCATGTCCTCACGGAGCAGACGAGACGGATTTTGAAGATATCGGGCTTTCAATTGAGTATATCGCTTCTCTAGCCTAATAATACCTTGGGCGATTCTCTTGCGGCGAGCTGATACATAAGAAATTATCACCCCTCTAAGTACTGCCTTGGCCGTGTCCCAAAATAGATCCGGGGTTTGTACATGTTGCCCATTGGTTTTTAAAAAATCTTCCCAGCTAGATCGTAAATATGTTTGGAAAGAAGGATCTTCTGCCAGATAGGAGGGAAATCTCCACCGGAAGCTCCCCAAATGGGGAGCAGTCCAGGATATATCCAACCAAATAGGACAATGATCGGATAAGGCTAATGGTCCTATCGTCGCCTCTGTTACTCGAGAGAACAAGGATTCAGTTATTAGTATATAGTCTAATCGGGAAAAGGTTCCATGAGCTCGTGATTGGTGTGTGTAGTCTCGTTCGAACGGGTGAAGTAGACGCCAAGGGTCTACCATGCCCAGTGATTTACACAAGAAGGGTAGCCCCCTAGTGTCGGTTGCAGTTGGAGATCCAGACATTCTGGTACGATCAAGGGAGGCATCCAGGACTTGATTGAAATCCCCAACCATCAGAAGAGGAACTGAAGTGTCCATAAGTCCTAGAGTAATCAACGAATTAAAGTATGTGGTTGAGTAATTGTTAGGCCCATATGTTATCAGTAATCGGAAGTCAGCACCTTGCAAGGTTATGTGTAACAGCAATGATCTACCCTGAGTGTCTCTATGACAGGAAGTGACTACACATTTTAAACCCTTTCGAATCAGCAAGCAAACTCCAGCCCTTTTGCCTGCAGAGGAGGCATGGAAAACAGATCCTACCCATCCCCGCTTCAATTTTTCATGCTCCTCAGCAGTCAATTTAGTCTCCTGCAAACAGGCCAAGTCCGCCTTGTGGCGTTTCAAATGTTGCAGGATTTTAGACCTCTTTACAGGAGATGTTATACCGGCAACGTTCCAGGAAATGATTCGTAGTGTGCTATCTCCCATGTGTACCCCCTATAAACTGCATGGTGACAGTAAAATTCCAAACCCACGCCTGGGCGCCCAGCCTCCCCCAAGCGGTCAGCATAAAGAACCAATCATCTTGCAGTAAAAGCAATTGTAAACATAGTATAGAAATATCTAAACTGACCCCTGAAAAACACAAAACTGAAACATTTTCTTCCCTCCTAGGCTGTTCCCATCCCCCCCCATCTAGCCCAACCCCTCCCCCCATATCCCCAGCTTTCCCAACTAGCATATCCCGGAGGTATATGCAAGAGGTCCGAGGAGACACCTACGGAGCCCCAATCCGTCAAACAACAGGAATACTGTCTCATAAAGGAAAGCCTCAACATAACAACATATTCAAACCTATATTCATGAAAGTTCATCCCAGCCAAACCCAATACAGTTACATGTTATGATCCTCAAGGAGGGTCTCCCTGGGATCCCAGTCGGGTGTTGATGAAGTCAGCTGCTTCGGGAGCCTCTGTAAAGGAATGCCATGTACTTGCATGCAGGATTTTCAGGGTAGCCGGATAGAGAAACAGAAAACGCTGTTTAAGGTCCTCCAGGCGTTTACAAAGTGGATAAAATCCTTTTCTTTTTTCAGTAAGGGTCGTCGAGTAATCTTGGCTAATGCGAATAGCTGATCCTCGCATCCTTAAGGTATCTTTTTTTACCCGGTATTGGTGCAAAACTGCTGCTTTGTGTCTGTAGTTCAGGAATTTTGCTATCACTACTCTCGGTCTGTCTTCCTGAGCTGGCCTCCTACCCAAGCGATGAGCCCTTTCCAGGCACAGTGTGCCAGATTCCATAGCTTCCGGGAATTCCAACTCAAGCCAGCTCTCCAGTTCCGCAGGTAGGTTCGCATCAGGAATCAGTTCTGGAATTCCCAGAAACCGCAAGTTACTGCGTCTGGACCTATTTTCCAGGTCATCAATTTTTTCAGCCTGTCTATGCACAGATTCCTGCAGAGTGGCTATATCCAGTTCATGGGAGTTTATGGTATCCTCTGATGCAAACACCCGATGTTCCAGTTCCATTGTGCGGGCTGTAGTGTCTGTTAAGAGTTGTTCCAGGCGGGTCAGTTTGGCAGTCAAAGCCTCCAACTGTGGTCCCAGCGCTTGGGTCACCGCCGTTTTGATTTCGGTCAGCGCGGTATCTGTGAACTCCGACACTGCCGTCCCCGATGCGGCCGCCATTTTGGTCGCGCCCGGATTAACTTTTTGCTTCCCAGCTTTCACTGTTTTCGATCGCGTCATCTCTTGCGATCGGGTCAGGTATTGCTCCATCGAAGCCCGATGCTGGGCATCTGCAGGGGACCCGGCCAGGACGAATTTTAAGTTGTTGAGGCTAATTAGAGTGGATTGGGGCCCGGAGCCGATGTGAGACACGTCCTCACTGGCTCATAGCGTCACGTGACCCCCCTTTTTATACTTTAATAAAATATGTTCAATATAAAATCATAACTATTTGAGGCTTGTGCGGATGGGATCAGATGGTTTGTGGGACCAAGCTCACGGGGACGGGGCGGCGATGGTTTTTGAAAAAAATTTCAGTCTTAGTAGTTTGCCGGTCCACGAAATAATTATTTTATTTCCGCCGGTACATAGGTGTAAAAAGGTTGAAGAACACTATTCTAGTGCTCGCTGCAGTGTTTAAGATACTGCTTTTTCCTAGGTACACTCTTGTTGTGCGATATGTGGATTGTTACTAAAAATCATATTTTTCATATAGATGAGGGGGGTTGTCAAAAAATGATGGGCCCCAGGTGTCACATATGCTAGGTACGCCACTGAATCCACCACCCTTTTTTTCCAGCTCAGTGATTAAAAAGAGTAGGAGAAACCTGGCAGGCATGCAAAAGATAAGTAGGCTTCGTCGCCGTGGTATAGTCAGATTCAAGAAATGGATTTACTGTCAATTTTAACATTATACAACCTAATGGAAGGCAAACCAAAGAAAAAAAATCTAATAGCTTATCCCGCCTTTTTTTTTTTTTTTTTAACGTTAGCATTCACTTTTCCAGCTCACTGCTATCAACAGTTCTCTTTTATAATCTAGTCATTATAGTCTATTGTACTCATGTAACCTAGCTCTAACACACACATACACACACTGGGTGTCTGTCCTAACATCATCTCCAAAAAGCTTAAACACACAATGGCAGTAATTTTGTACACATTTTATATCATATGATTCTTGTTTATTATGTCATGTCCTCTTTTATTATGTTATGTTTTTTAGGACTCCTGAGACAGACTTTTTAGCCAAAACACAGCCCGTGTTGCATCATATGATTATCTCCAAATTACTGTAGTATGTTTTATATACATTCAATTGCTATTAAAGTGTGGTTTGTTTGAAGACCAGGCCAGTAGCGTACTAAAGGGGGGCGGGGGGGCGGTCCGCCCCGGGTGCCAGCCCTGAAGGGGGTGCTCCTGGGCTTGCCCTTCAGTCCCCCCACCCCCGAAGGACCGCTCGGCCCCCTGGCCTCCCTGCACCACCTATGAAGCAGCCCGCAATGGGATTGCGATGTTGGCGATCCCTGAGCTGCTTCGGCGCTGCTTCCTGCGCCGCGGTCCCGCCCCTCCCCTCCTCTGATGTCAGAGAAGGGGCGGGACCGCGGCGGAGGAAGCAGCGAAGGGATCGCTGACATCGCGATCCCGCTGCGGGCTGATTCAGGTGGTGCAGGGAGGCCATGGGGGCGAACGGTCCTTCGGGGGGGGGGACTGAACTCAAGACCGGGAGCACCCCCTCAGGGCCTGATTCAGGTGGTGCAGGGAGGCCAGGGGGGGCGAGCGGTCCTTCGGGGTGGGGCGGGCAGGCAGGCCTTCAAGGGTGAGGGAGGGGTGACAGGCAGGCAGGCCTTCAAGGGGGGGAGGACAGGTAGGCCTTCAAAGGGGAGACAGGCAGGCAGGCCTTCAAAGGGGGGGATAGGCCTTCAAGGGGGGGATCAGGTAGGCAGGCAGGCTTTCAAGGGAGCGACAGGCCTTCAAGGGGGGGGACAGGCAGGCAGGCTTTCAAGGGAGGGACAGGCCTTCAAGGGGGGGGGACAGGCATGCCTTCAAGGGGGGAACAGGCCTTCAAGGGGATCAGGCAGGCAGGCCTTCAGGGGGAGGACAGGCAGGCAGGCCTTCAAGGGGGGTGCAGGCCATCTTAGGGGGGTGCATGCAGGCCTTCAGGGGTGGGAATGCCGACCTTTAAGGGTGGGACAGGCCTTCAGGGAGGGGGGCCCTGGTGTAGAAATACACGGAGGGAATGAGGGGGTTCAAATAGACGCGCATATGCTGGACTTTGGGTGGGAAGAAATAATGGGTCTGAAAATAGAGAAGAGGGAGAGATGATGGACCATAGTTTTTAGAGAGGGAAAGAACAGAAAGGGAGAGAAGTTGGACACAAGGGATGGTGTGGAGGGGGGGATAGAGATACTGGATAGGAGGGTAGTTGGGAAAAGAAAGGGAGAGATGGTGGACCCTGGGGTGGTGGGGAAGGAGGGAGAGATGCTTGATGAAAGGGTAGATAAGAAAAGATAGATCTGTGGAGGGAGACGAAAAAAGGATAGATGCCAGACCTCCTGGGGAGGGAAGGGAAACGGGGAGGACAGAGATGGCAGATGGATGGTTAGCATGCAGAAAGAAGGAAGAAGGAGACCCTGGCAAGCAAGTTATCAGAAGACAACCAGAGCCTTGGACCAACAAGATTTGAAAAATAACCAGACAACAAAAGGTAGAAAAACTAATTTTATTTTCTGTTTTGTGATTACAATATGTCAGATTTGAAATGTGTATCCTGCCAGAGCTGGTGTTAGACCGCAAACGTGAGCTAGGATTTAACAGAGAGGAAAAGTCCTTTTTGTTTCTTTATTTTATTTACACCACAGCACCAGTGTGGTTAGGAGAAGCCAAAGGGGGGTGAAAAAGCTATAAAATAAACCCATCAGGATGTTTAAAAAAAAACAACAAACACCCAATTGGGCAGGAAAGTTGAATCGAAAAACCAATTCAATAGGCTGAATCGAATCAAAAAATTTTTTTTTCTTGAATTGGGCAGCACTAGTTTGCACTACTGTCTTAGACTTTAGGGCCTGGGATTGGAGAGAGATGGCATCCTCAGTACTTTATAATGCAAGTGAAACGAGGATTTGGTCAGACTTTTGAAGGGTCTGCAGAAGAAAAATATTGTATAGGCCGGGGACATGAGACAGCAGGAAATGGGAACTTTTCTTCCTTCTATTTTTGTGAATGGCAAGGCTGAGGATGTCAGAGAGTTCAATTAAAATATGTGCTTTATAAGAAAATATAATAATGTGTTTTATAAAGTTTATAAGCATTACTGGCCTACCCGTTGAGGTGTTCCTAATGGTGGTGGCCGCAGCGTGTCAATGTGTTGAGAGGAAGAGGTGGTCTGGGAAATTCTGCTGAGCAAACTCTGGGCCCATTTCCACCTCCCAGTTAGTCCACTCCACTCAACTGGTTCACACACTGAGTGGGTCTTTGGGTGTTGTGCCTGGGTAGTTGTTTTGGGATCTCTTCTAGTGGTTTGTCAGTATCTCCTTGTGGTCCAAGGAAGGAAACTTTGTTAACCTTAGCATTGACCTTCAGAATATGTTTGTAACAGCGCTGCTTGTGTGGCATTAGACTATGTAGTGATCGAAAGAAAAAAAAAAACAGATCTTTGCACATTTTTGCACTATATGGTGGGTGTATGAGGAGATTCACATTTCCTGCACAGCTAAGTCCTTGTGAAGTTTACCTTGTTCTTTCTGTATTTGACATCTAGCAAGGTTTCTGTTTGGAAGGAAAGAACTAAGCTTAAAAATGAAGTGGCCAGAAGTTATGGTAAAAGCAGATAGCATTGCTGATTTTAAGAAAGGTTTGGACAAATTCCTGGAGGAAAAGTCCATAGTCTGTTATTAAGACATGGGGGAAGTGTCTGCTTGCCCTGGATCGGTGGCATGGAATGTTGCTACTCTTTGGGTTTTGACCAGGTACTAATGACCTGGATTGGTTACCATAAGAATGGGCCACTGGGCATGATGGACCATTGGTCTGACCCAGTTAGGCTATTCTTATGTTATGTTCTCATCTGTAGGGGCCTTTGTTTTCACTTCTTATTTTAATGTATTTTTTTTCTGGGAACTTATCAGTGTTTTTTAGAATTGGAACAAAAATGGAAGAGAATTAATGTGTGTGGAATGGGGGGGGGTTTACTAATTTCTTCAGCTAAATAATTAATTCCACTTCAACCAGACATAGGAGAACTCACGCACCATTCACACACCCTCCAACCAAAATCGTCAAAAGAAAAAAAACTGTTCGACAACCTCCTAACACTCAACCCCCAACTCTACAATCTATTGACCTCGACCACAGACTACAAAACCTTCAAAAAAGAAATAAAAACCCTTTTATTCAAAAACACATAAAACCGAACTAACACAATCAGAACTGTCCCAAGCATCACCTGCAACTACTCCATATGTACTTCTGATGTCATGACAATTCAGACATAATTTATGTTATGTTTGGATTAATGGTTACATATATGAGGTTCAATAAAAGAAAATTTTCAGTGCCTGTTTCTATTATGACCATTTATTTTTCATGGTTATTACAAAAAATATTTTTTTACATGGGGGGGAGGGGTGTCAAGAAATGATGGGCCCCAGGTGCCATATACCCTAGGTACGCCACTGGACCAGGCATACTCTGCTCCTTTTTGGGCTTCAGTCCTCTTGTACTCTGCCACAATCAGCTTATGCAGGACTTCCAGGGAAGGAGAACAAACTGTTACAACAGCCAAAGTATGACACTTATTAAAGACATTAATAGGATCCAAGGCAAATCCAGCTTCAATACAAAGCGCTCCAGATGGAAGTGCCCAAGGTACTGGCAACACACACACACACAAAGCTTCAGCACCTGCTCTCTACACTGCTATAAAAAGCAGCAAGGCAGCCTTTTTATGAGTCTGAAATGCTACAGTAACCCTGGGGCAAAATGACAACTGGGCACTCCACCCACCCGGGCAGACTACTGAGCATTTTGGCAGCCAACCAGTGGCAATTTCCAATGTATCTGGCAGGTGCCCATCCATGCGCCTTTACTACACGGCAACCTCGTTCGCAGCAAAAGTGTCAGCGGGACAACTTTACGGCTACTTTCTCAGATTTGTTCACGCGCCCTCAACTTTTTCTCTCCCCCCCCATCACCCCCATTCGCAGCAAAAAATTACGAGAGCCACCTTACCTCGTGCGGGAGCCAGCTGCCGCTGCCTCCCGCGGAGCAGCGACCAGAGTTCTCACCGGACGAGTGCCCGACCCCCACGTCCTTGTTTGTCTCCGCGGGACTGGCAGCGAGACTAGCTGACAGGTACCGGAAATGACGCTCCCAGAGGACAGCGGCAGCTCCCACACACACCTCCCCGCTTGCCGCTCATGATTGGCTGTCTTTGTTTCCCTCGACTTTCCGCGTGAAACCGCGGCTGCAGTCCTCTAGGAAGAGGGTGGTGAGAAAAGGGGAGGGCCCGGAGGCTTGACGCTTGAGTTCAACCAGTAGTGCTCCGCCGCTGAAAGCAGTGTCTGTGACCAAAGAGCTAAACGTTTAAACAGCCTAGGGGCTTGCAGCCACGTGCGCGCGCGATGCGTCTATAACTGCAACGTGATATTCGTCCCTAAGAATCGCCAGAGGAGGATGGGCTGTTAGAGAGTCTTCCCGGACAGCCAATGGCGCGATGCCCAGAGCAGGGAGCCTAGCAACGGCTCCCTGAGTGACAGCGGTTAATAAAAGGGGTGTTGGGGGTGAAATCACGCTCTGCGATGCCTGTTCTGTATGGGGTAGACTAGTAGACGACGTCAGGCCACAGGTCAGCTAACCGGGGTCGGAGAAGCAGGGTGTACTTATTCTTACATGCCTCCCACGTACTTTGCAAGAGTTATGGGGTTTATTCTGTATTAGAAAGAAACTTTAATGTTTATTTATCCTTAAAACATTTGAGCACTGGTAGTTAGTCCCACAGAAGTAAGCCCTAAAAAGTAATTTTATAAAAGGCTTGTATGCCATTGGCAGAGAGCTTTGATATTGGGCCAATCGGAGTCTTAGGCCACTCCCAGTGCATCCCAGAATGCACTGGGAAGGAGGCCTAAGACTCCGATTGGCCCAGGCACCTCCCCAGTGCATCCCAGAATGCACAGGGAAGGGAAAGGTCTGCCGGTAGGAGGAACTGGACATCCTTGCTGGCCATCTCCTAAAGGGGTTGGGAGGTGTCAGGGGGTTGGGGTGTGAGGGAGAGTAGGGATATGTTGGGAAATGTCAGGTGAGTGTCGGATGAGTGTTGTGTAATTATGGGTGAGTTTCGAGGGGTGTTGAGGAATGTCAGGTGAGTGTTGGGAAGTGTTCAGGGGATAGACAGGGCTGGCGGCAGTTGGGGTGGGCATCTCTCCTGCTAATTGGATGGGGGTGTCAGAGGTTCAGGAGGTTGATGTTGTCGGTGGCAGGAGAGATTGGACATCAGGTGGGGTGGCGGGAGGGAGTGGGCATCCCTTCTGCCAGCTGACTTCATGGAGGGGGGGAGTTCCCTGCAGTGGCCACTCAGCTGACCGCGGTAGTGAGATTTCTGTGCCGCAATGAGCATAGCAGCTGTGTCTATTTGAAATGTAGATCAGCTTTTTGTTGTCCTACATATTGCGCCACTAGGGAGATGCCTAGGGCTGCTTAAGCTCGCGCAAGGCCTCTTTAGGTGAAACCACGCCCAGCCTTGGGCAAACTTAAGCATCCCTACGCATCTCCCTCAACAGCAACAGATACCTACAGTGTAGGCGGCATGCCGCAGGGGTTTTTAAAAATTTTTTTTACGTGTGTTCCGATTGGCTGGCTAGACAGCAATAGGATGTGTACCGCCGCCTACAGTCGAGACACTGTTTATAGAATTTGGCCTTAAATGCCTATATTCTCTAAATGGCGTCTTAACTTAAGTGTCAACATGACCTCCCTTCCTTCGGTGCCTCCCTCCGGCGGGTGTATAGCTGCTGGCGGGTGTATAGCTGCTGGGTGTATAGCTGCTTGTATAATTAGGCCCCAATATAGAAGGTGGGACTGCAAATTGACTGAAATAATCCACTAGTAATTATTTAAAAAAAAAAAAAAGGAAAAACAAAAATGTGGCTGAATAGAGCCTGAACATTACTTCATTGAGCTGTTATTGAAATAACAGATCTCGCGTAGTGAACACACTTTGCCAGAAATAAATTTCGACAACTGCTGAGGTTCATAAAAACCATATCTGTTACCATGGTAAATCATAACACATTTGAAGAGGTATCTCAAAATGAACGTTGCCCCCAGCTGCAGGTCTCAAGATAAGAAACTGTTTTCTTCTTTTCTAGGTTAAGTGTGATACGTCAGGATACAGTCTTATAACTTTTGACATAAATAGAACACTTTATATTTGAAAAAAAGTTGAAGCATCCATTCCCTATCTGAATCAATAGCAAATTGTCCCAGCAGCGTGGAAGTTGTTTGGGCTTCACTATCTGACCTCTCAATGAAATGAATTAAATCCAAACTATCAGCAGACAAATTCTACTGGTTTGGATTTTGAACTTTAACTCTAGAAGGCAAATAATAAATTTTTGAGAGGTGGATAGGAAGACTCAGGCACTTTCAAAATTTCAGTTAGGTATTTTCTGACCATATCATGTGCGGTCATGGGAAATACTTTTGGAAAATTTATAATCCAAAGATTACATCTCCTGGTCACATTCTCCATTTCTATTTTAAAGTGAAGAGTTACACTGTCCTTAATCCATGTTGAGGTTTGTGTTTCAATTACTTTTAATCTAGTCTCATTCCGTCTACCTTATTTTCCATAATAGATAAGTCTATTTTTTATGTCCAGATTTTCTGACACCACTGTTGTGTAGCCCGCTGTAAGTTGCTGCATCTGAGTCCCTCAAGAAAGTTGTAAATTAGATATTGCATCCCATAATGTTTCCAAACTGAAGACCTCAGGTCTCTGCATGGGTGCAAGCTCAGTTCCGGGACCCACTGACTGGATTACAATACCTGTATCCTCAGTAGAGTACCTTTTAATTTAAGGAAAACTTCAGGGGTCTGCTGCTTCTCTCTCTCCGAACACTCTAATGGTTGCAACGTTTGCTTCTCAGACCTCCCTCCAGAGTCGATTCCCACGCTCTGTTTGGCTGAAAATATCAGTATCTGGATAGTGGCTCATGCTGAATATCTGGGTATATATTGGTTGGCAATATTCAGACTGGTACCCGGATAGGTAAGCAGATAAAGTTAGGTTAGCTTTTTTTGCCAATCAAAACACCAACAGGTGAACAAGTGATGATTTTTACTTAAATAGGGGAAAGGACCTCAGAAAACCGTGCTCCAGATATATTGTGAATGTCATTTGTCAGCTTCATCAGTTCTATTTTCATTCACTGGTCCAAAAACCCTAATATTTTGTCTATTTATTGTACTTTTTATATAACTTTTGTTTTATTTTTGAACTTTTTATAAAACAAGTGTGTCACTTCTTATAGCAATATTCACTCTACAATTAATCTTTCTCTGAACACGGGAAAAGTTCCATTAGACTGGAAAACAGCTAACGTCATTCTGCTCCACAAAATGGAATGTAGGTTAGAGACTGCAAATTACAGACCAGTAAGTCTCACGTCAATAGTGTGTAAACTTATGGAAACATTGATTAAACACAAATTAAATACAGTTCTGGATGATGAGAGACTGAGGGATCCCCACCAGCATGGATTTACAAGGGGGAGATCCTGCCAATCCAACCTGATCAGCTTCTTTGGGTAACAAAACAACTGGACAAGGGAGAGTCCCTAGATGTAGTGTATCTGGACTTCAGTAAGGCTTTTGATAGCGTCCCACACCGTAGACTTTTGAACAAGATGAGTTCGTTGGGGCTAGGAGAAATATTAACTGCATGGATTAAAGACAGTGGCAGACATCAAAGGGTGGTGGTAAACGGTATTCCCTCTGAAAAGTCGGAAGTGCACAGTGGAGTACCGCAGGGCTCGGTCCTGGGTCCAATCATATTTAATATCTTCATACGAGATCTGTCTCAGGGACTTCGGGGTAAAATTGCATTATTTGCCGTTGATGCTAAATTATGCAACATATTGGGCGGAAGTACCGTGCCCGACACTATGACACAAGACATACTTTTACTGGAGCACTGGTCTACTATTTGGCAGCTGAATTTTAATGCCAAGAAGTGTAAAGCTATGCACCTTGGTAGCAGATGCCCATGCAGAACCTACACTCTGAATGGTGAGACCTTAACTAGAACTATTCCAGAACGGGACCTGTGAGTAATCATTAGTAAAGATATGAAGACAGCCAATCAAGTGGAGAAAGCCTCATCCAAGGCTAGACAAATGCTGGGTTGCATCCAGAAAAGTTTTGTCAGCCTAAGCCCGAAGTGGTAATGCCGCTGTATAGGTCGATGGTGAGACCACATCTTGAATACTGTGTGCACTTTTGGAGGCCATATTATCAGAAGGATGTGCTGAGAATAGAATCAGTTCAACGGTTGGCCACCAGGATAGTCTCAGGACTCAAGGATGTCCCATATGAAAAATGTCTAGGTAAGTTGCAGCTATACTCTCGAGGAAATCAGAGAGAGGGGTGACATGATAGAGACGTTCAAATATGTTACTGGCCTAATTGAGGTGGAAGAAGACATCTTTTTCCTTACAGGACTTACGGCGACAAGAGGGCATCCGCTAAAAATCAGGGGTGGGAGATTTCATGGTGACACTAGGAAGTATTTCTTCACCGAAAGGGTAGTTGACCGTTGGAATGATCTTCCACTTCAGGTAGTTGAGGCCAATAACGTGACTGACTTTAAGAACAAATGGGATCAACATGTGGGTTCACTTCAAAGAAGAACTTAGGGGGGAGGGTTATTTGAGTGGGCAGACTTGTTGGGCCGAAGGCCCTTTTCTGCCGTCATATTCTATGTTTCTATAAAACAATAAAAGGATGTCATTTGAAATGTAACCATTGTTCCTATCATAAATATTGTTGGGAGACTAGGGAGCTTGGGATCCTGGACACAGACCGGATGTTTTATTTGAGACCAAAAACAAAAAACTAATGTTTGCCAAAAAAACTATCAGCAGATAAAAAATAATTGGCAAAAAAACTAGTTTAATTTTTGCCCACAAAGATGAGCATCTGTGACCGTATTAATATCAAGCAGTTAAGTAAGACCTCAGTATTGGGGAAACTATAGCGGTGCTACTTGAGAGAAAATTGTACTTCATCACAAGTTGTATATTGTATTAAATGCCCTTGTGATAAGTATTATATAGGCAGTACCAAACGAAGTATAAAGATCAGAATTGAGAATATCTCAGTAACATCCAGTTACAAAAACGAGAAGCACCCCTAGTGGAACATTGGCTCTCTGTGAGCCATTCTCTCATAGACTCCTCGAGGTGGTAATATTAGCCTCAAACTGTTATGCTGTGAACAAAGATTCATATTTCAGTGGAACACAGTGATCCCACAAGGCTTAAATAGAGAAGTAGAGTGGATAAATCTGTGATAGATTATCACTGATACCTTGGCGATATCACTGTGATCATAACATTCAGTTTTCTTCCACAGACCTCCCATTATGGTTGCTTGTACACAAATGTTCTATCCAATTCCCCAAGTAATAGTATCTATGCTGCCTATAAGTGCAATTTCTGAAGGGAAGAAGCACTATAAGCAAAATAACTTATTGGGGAGGGTATTTCGCATAGAAGACGTGCACATGTGATCTGCGCAGGATGAATAACAATGCACAAAAAGGGAGCGTATGGTATATAAATTAACCAATGAGATCTTGGCGTCTATTTGGTGGTTGTTGCAAGCAGGGCAGTACTGTCTCCACTGCATGCACCATGAAAATATGTAAGATGACTGTGTTGAATTTATGTTACGAATTACTTTTTTGTTATTTAGGTTAATTCACATTATTTTTTAGTTTACCCCTGAGGAAGCCTCTTTAGGCGAAACTGGGATCCCAGTTGGGACTACATGGTAGCACCATAGAATATACACGTTTGTTGAAGATAAAATAAAAAAACTTTGTTACAGCATCGGACAATGCATTGCGCAACTCCAAGAGAAAAAGGAATTACAACTTTATGAGATGAGTGCACTTTATTCCCTTCTTTTGTAAGGTCATTTAAAATAAATGTGATGATAGAGAATGGTGCTGTCTTGTCTTTGAATGAAAAATTGCACAATGAGCTAATAATAGGTAGCCATTTTCTGAGCACTTTGCACAGTATATATTGTGCTTACTCATATGAGTGAATGTGATTTCATATAAATGGAGTTTATTTAATTATTTGAAAGTATATGGTATTCTGGGATTAATCAATTATATTGAGTAAACATACCTGGCATTTAAAAACACATCATTCCCTCTCATTATAAGTGGACGTGCATGGCTATACCGTGGCAGTCTTCATCATTTGTAATGACAACATGCACATGGAGGAGTTCAGTCAGGAGAGGTGTGATGGGTAACATCTAAGCACCAGCTATCAAATATTGATTTGGCTCAGAAGGAGACGAGAGTCCCAGAATACAGCCAAAGGGGTAACCTTCTGTACAGGAGCACCAGCAATAGGTGTGGTGGCAGAGGAAGATGCAGGAAGGAACACCATGGATTAATCAAAACAGCAGCAGGAAGAACAGGAGGAGCTGTTAGGGGAGCATATCCCACCCCAGCTGATTTTGAAGATGCTGAGCCAGAGGAAGAGAATGCAATGCCAGGGGTAGCCTGAAGAGTTGAGCAGCACAGAAACCAAGTGGTGAACATAACTGGCTAGGTTTTGTGCCAGAACCAGCATTTGGTTCCCCAATTGCAGAGAAAGCTAGACCTCATTCATCAGGGTCTTCAGGTGAAGGAGAGGAGCCTGGAACAACAGTGGAAGTTACAGAACATTTTTCAGGAGTTTGTGGGGCTACATAGAGATTTGTGGGAGTACCGCCCTGAGCTATACTCTGCCAATACAGTATAGCTTCCTCAGCACCTGACATTAGGAATGGCAACAGCCAGCCATCATCACATACAGCTTCCTCAGCACATGGCACCAGGGATGGTGTTTTGAATCTCCTGTATGGTACTGGGAAAGGCTATGTAGTCAGAGCTGTGTATGAGAAAGGCATCTAAGAACAGGGATAAATATTGTGAGATCACAGGCAAGGGAGGCTGTGATCTTGAGATGGACAGGCACAGGATTGCTCCTGCATGTCCTAGCCTGAAGGAGGGTTTCTAACTGCTAACAGAAGTGCTGTATGGCAGGCTTATCAAAATGGAACCTGCAATCTGGGCCAGCTGAAGGAACTGTAGTGCCCTGAGCTAACTTCTACTTTGGTATCCCCCTCCTGTTTCAGCACTCCCTTGCATCAGCTACCTTCTAGCCAACCAGCTCACTTGGGGCCAAGACCACCAATCAAAGTTTCTCGACTTCTATCCCTACCAGAACACTTGGCTTCAGTCACATGCAGAAAACAGAAAAAAAACACCAAAACTTAATACTTTTCAAATGCAGACCCACAAACTAAAAGTACTAATTTCCACAAACAAAACCCTAAGATGGCAGGCTCTGCACACAGTACAACACAAGAGAAATAGAAAGAAATGCATTTCTTCTTGATCAGTCCAAAATATAAAGACAACAGATATATATATTTTCAAAACTGCCATATTTCAATCACTAAAGTTAAAAAAAAAATCTTATCTTTGTTATCTGGTGATTTCATTTTTCTGATCATCTTGCTCCTTCTATGCTCTTAACTCTTGTTTCAAAGACTTCCTTACGCATTTGCTGTTTCTTTCCCCTCCTCCTTCACTTTTTGCACTACATCCATCTTTGGCACTGATTTTTCATATTTAGCTTTCTTCCATTTCTCTGCCTCCATCTCAAATTTATCTATCTTTCCATCTTTTCCCTTCTCCTTTATCCACATGCACCATCTCCTCCCTCTCTTCTTACCTTTCCTTTGCCACCATCCATGTGTATCATCTCCTAACCTCCATCCATGTGCACCATTCCCTCCTCTTTCCTTCCCCTCATTCCATTGCACCATCTCTTCCCTCTCCTCTTACCTTCCCTTCCCCACCGTCCATGTGTATCATCTCCTAACCTCCATCCATGTGCACCATTCCCTCCTTCTCTTTCCCTCCCCTCATTCCATGTGTACCACATCCTCCCTCTTCTCTTGCTATCAAAAAGAATTCCAAAGTATTTTGCTTTTTAATATCTACCATCATCTTTTCTTTGACATAATTTCCTATAAGATTAATGAATTTATTTTGAATTTTTTGAGATAAGTATGAACTCAATCTCCCTTCAGAAGGAATAGCATGTTTGATTTTACAAAATGTTCCTTAAAAATTGGGTCATAATTTGATAGTATTTCTATAAACTCTAAAAGATTTTCTTTGTTTGCTGTCATATCCTCTCTGTGACCACAGAAAGGAAGGTTTTGTTTGGCCAAAACATGATTGCATCCAAAACACAATGTAAAATATCTCTCCATTTTTTTCTTTCTTTATTCATTTTCATTTAATGGAGTTTATCAGTAGTTTTTTGTGGAATTTCAGTCCCATTGTCAAGGTCTTCCATTGTTCTAAGCAGAAGAGATGTTCAGATCTCTCATATTCAGTGACTAAGATTTTATTTCCACTAGTTTTTAAAGCCAGTTACAAAGATGGATGTTCCAGTTTTTGTTTCATTATCTGCAGACAGTCTGCAGCAAAAACAAAATAACTTTGGTAAAGATTTATAAAACCATGACATTGTTAAATGTCAACTGCATGCTTTGCTCTTTATTCCTTCTTGTTCAATTGCAGAAAAAGGTCCACTTGTATTAGTCTTGAAAATTAATAAAGATTTTTTTTTAAAAGGTCCATCTTTATTCTGAAGAGGTTCACTTCCCTTCTTAATCTTTCAAGTCATCTGGAACCAGTATTGACCAAGCAACAATATCAGAATAAAGTAAAATATCTTTTGTTGCCATTTATTCAAACTCTTGTTCTCTACTAGAGTCCCTGTTGATATGGACTCTGCTATCAGTTCCTTTCTGTTCCTCATTGCTGATTCTTATTAATGATGATTCATTAATAACAGCCCAATGTCACCTGAAGCTTGTGTTTCTATTATAGATGCGTTGGATGAGCTAGCTTGCACTTCTTCAGAATTTCTTCATTACCTATATATGATATTGAAGGCATCATATATTTCAGCATAGATCCAGACATTGCTTCACTTGCCTCCTCTTTGCTTTTTTAATTTTTTCTTTGTTGAGCTCCTCAGGGTCAATGTTATTTCATGTTGGTACAGGTATTCCAATTCAAATTTCTTTACAAAATGTAGAATAAATATGAACCAGTTGCTGGTTTCACAACAATAATGCAAATGACTGCAAGTTCTTGAAGCGATGTTTAGCAGCATTATAACAAAAATGCTGAGGTTTACTTAGGAATCACTATTAGCATTTCAAGCAACTAAAATTGGGATGGAGATTTCTAACCTTCTTGTGCATTCTTATAATTATAAAGATTTTTTTTATACATTCTTTAAAAATTTTGGGCTCCTTTTATAAAACAGTACTAGCAATTAGTGGCAAGCTGTAACAAAGCTCATTAAATTCTGATGGTCTTTTTTGTATTCATTTTCACACTAATTGCTAGTGCTACTTTGTTTGAAGATATATGTTAGTAATTGATTTGTACATTTCCAATTTTTAATTTTATTTTATGTAATTCTTAGGTATATATTCTAGCTCCTTTTAATTGTTAGCCATGTAGAACTGTGAGGTGGTAACTGTTATCATAGGTGCTAGCTCTGTGAGTGCCTGAGCACCCCCAATATTTTGGGACCTCACCTGACCAACGCTAGTGTGAGGTTCAGGAATCTCTTCCCTTTTGATCCATGCACCTCCAATCCTTCTCCTCACCTTCCCACAGCAGCTACCAAGGGGTGCTCCAAGGGCCGGTGTCATTAACTTCTTCCAGCAGCAGCAGCAGCATTCACAATTTGCTGCTTTCATCAGCTTCCTTTAAGTATTTAGGGGCTAAACCGGCTACATCAGCTTCCGGCCTTCCTCTCTGCTGGCTCCCACCTACTTCCTGCTTCCAGGACCCAGCAAAGAGGAAGGCCTGAAGCTGATGAGAACAGCAAGTTGTGAACTTTGCACTACCGACCAGGGAGGAGAGCAGAGGGGAAGACAACTGCTGCAACCAACTGGGGAGAAGGAAGACCAGAAAAGGGAGAGAAGAGGATAGGAAGGGAGGGAGGGAAAGGAAGGAAAGGTGATGCTAGACCATGGAGGGGGAGGGGGAGATGCCAGGGCATGGAGGGAAGGGAAGGAGACAGAGACACCAGACCAAGGGGAAAGGAAGAAGAGGAGATGCCAGGGCATGGAGGGGGAGGTAGAGATGGAAGGAGAGGAGAGAGATGCCAGGGCATGGGGGCGGGAAGGGAAGGAGACAGATGCCTGACCAAGGAGAAAGGAAGGCGAGATGCCAGAGCATGGAAGGGGAGGGAGAGATGGAAGGGAAGGAGAGGAGAGAGATGCCAGGGCATGGAGCAAACAGAGGGAGGGAGAGATGGAAGGAGAAGAGAGAAATTCCATTGCCAGGGCATGGGGAGAGAGAAAGGAAGGAAAGAAAAGAGAAGAGAGATATTCCAGAGCATAGGGGAGAGGATGGAGACAGCAAAATGGAGAGGAAATGAAGCTGAATTGAATCATGTACAAAAGAGAGACAGGACACAGGATAGACAGTTTATGGAAGAGATATAGAAAGAAGGACGATGCTATATGGAAGGGGGAAAGGGTGGACAGTTGGTGGAAGGGGCAGAGAGAGGGCGGCCAGTGGGTGGAAGAGAGAGAGAGAGAGGATGGACAGTGGATTGAAGGGGCAAAGAAAGAGGGAAGAGGCTGGATGAAAGGGGAAGATGCTGCATGAAAGGGAGATAGAGGACAGATGCTGGATAGAAAGAAGAGTGAAGAGAAGCTGATTAAAGCAGAAATGACAAAAGGTAGAAAAACAATTTTTTGTTGCGACTTCCATTAACCACCACCCTCTGGCATCTTATAACCCAGTTCACCACTTCAAGTTTGTTCAAGAGGCTCCTATGAGGAACCATATCAAAGGCTTTGCTGAAATCTAAGTAAATTACATCTATCATATGTCCTTGATCCAGCTCTCCGGTCATCAAATCAAAAAATTCAATCAGGTTCGTTGGCACGATTTACCTTTGGTAAAGCCATGTTGCCTCGGATCCTGTAACCCATTAGATTCAGCAACATTTCCATTATTTTTCCAACAACCAAAGTGAGGCTCACCCGCTTCATCCCTTTGACCACTTTTGTGAATAGGGACCACATCCGCTCTCCTCCAACCCCAGAAATCACTCCTGTCTCCAGAGATTTGTTGAACAAGTCTTTAATAGGACCCGCCAGAACCTCTCTGAGCTCCCTCAGTATTCTGGGATGGATCCCAACCGGTCCTATCTCTTTGTCCACCTTCAGTTTTTCAAGCTGCTCATAAACACTCTCCTTGATGAACAGTGCAGAATCTACTCCATTTTCTCGTGTTACTTTGCCAGACAATTTCAGTCCTTCTCCAGGATTTTCTTCCGTGAACAGAGAACAGAAGTATTTGTTTAGCATGTTTGCTTTTTCCTCATCACTCTCCACATATCAGTTCCCAGCATCTTTTAGTTTAGCAATTACATTTTTCATCTTCCTTCTTTCACCAATATATCTGAAAAAATTTTTATCTCCCTTTTTTACATTTTTAGCCATTTGTTTTTCCGCCTGCGCTTTCGCCAGACATATCTCTCTCTTGGCTTCTTTCAGTTTCACCCTTACATTACATTACATTACATTAGGGACTTCTATTCCGCCTATACCTTGCAGTTCAAGGCGGATTACAAAAGAGCTAACTGGACTTTTCCAGTGAAGTTACAACAGTTTTGGGTTTTGTTTTGTTTTTTGTTACAAGGGAGGAGAGGTACCTGGATTAATTCTGGAAGAACTTGCAAATTGACTATATGTTACTGTGTGATATAACAAATAGATTACAGTTAGAGTACAAATAAGATTACGTTACATTTCAGGGATCTGAATACTTGGTTGGTGTTTTGGGGAGGAAGAGATTATTTAAATGGAGGTTTTGGGGGAGAATTTATCTAGGAGGAGGAGGAAGGGTTGGGTTAAGATATCTGGATAAATTTTTTGAAAAGTAGGGTTTTGATTTCTTTTCAAAAAGTTTTGAAGTCGCCCGTTGCCGTCAACAGGTTGGAGATGGAGTGGTTAAGTTTTGCTGCTTGCGTCGCCAGAAGGTTATCAAACATCTTTTTGCGCTGAGTGCCCTTAAGTGGAGGGAAGGCAAAAGGGTTCGGAGTTCTTCTTTGACTTGAGGTGAGGATCTGGTTTAGGTGGTTGTTTAGATAGGGGGGGCGGAGCCGTTTAATGCTTTGAATAATAGACAGTAGAATTTGAATTGAATTCGTGCTTGCATAGGTAGCCAGTGAGAGTCTAGGAAGGCAGTTGTAATATGATCATATTTTCTCAGGGAGTAGATCAGTCTGAGGGCAGTGTTTTGTATAGTCTGAAGTTGTTTTATCATGTTGGCAGGACAAGGTAGATAGAGGGAATTGCAATAGTCCAGTAGACCTAAGACTAGGGATTGGACAATTAGCCTGAATTGTGCTGGGTCGAAGAATTTTCTTATTTTACGTAGATTTCTCATAATTAAAAAAGCTTTCTGGGATGTTTTATTGATTTGGGACTGCATTGTGCAGCATCTGTCTATCGTTACTCCTAGGAGTTTGAGTTCGGGCTGTATTGGGTATTTGGTGTTTTTAATTTTCAGTTCTGTAATGGTGGGAATTTTAGCCTTTTCGAGCAGAAGGAATTTTGTTTTATCTGAGTTTAGTTTCAGTTTGTGGTCTACCATCCCTGTAGTCTTTTCTGCACTCCTCTTCTTGGGTTTTTTATATTTCACGAACGCTAACTCTTTCGCCTTTATTTTCTCCACCACTAGTTTGGAGAACCATATCGGTTTCCTTTTTCTCTTGTTTTTATTTATTTTCTTCACATAAAGTTCCGTAGCCATTTATATCGCTTCTTTCAGCTTAGACCACTATCTTTCCACTTCTCTTATGTCCTCCCATCCTAACAGCTCTTTCTTCAGGTACTCTCCCATTTCATTAAAGTCCGTCTGCCCCTTCCAACCAATGTCTGCCCTCTCCCCCTTCCATATTGTCCCAGCTGGGGATAAAATGATTTAGCTATGCAGATGACTTCACGATCATTATCCCATTAACTAACTCTCTTTTGGAAGTCACTCCCAAAGCAACAGACGTACTAAATTTGATGAAGCAATAGATGACAGAATTCAGACTGAAACTTAACTCAGAAAAAAACAAATTTTTTTGTTGCTTCGCCACACCCGCTTGATACCAAAACATCACTATACATCAATAAACTCAGTTATCCTATTCAATCTACTATGAAGGTACTGGGTATAACACTGGACCAGAGCCTAACCATGAAAGACCAGGTGGATTCCATAATCAGAAAGGGTTTCTTCACTCTCTGGAAGCTTTGGTCCATTAGAGCATATTTTGATGTCATCATTCAGAATTCTGGTACAATCCCTCATACTGAGTCAACTTGATTACTGTAATATCGCCTACTTGGCAATTTCCCTGAAGAATATGCAGCGACTACAATTAGTGCAAAATACAGCGATCAGACTGACCTGCAGGTTGAAGAAGTTTGACCATGTTACACCTTCCTACCAACTTCTGCATTGGCTGCCGATGGAGGCACGTGTGAAGTTTAAGTTTGGTTGTTTCTGTTGTAAGGTACTTTTCGGTTTAGCCCCTAAATACATAACTGACCTTTTCTCTTTCTCAGCCAACAGACATAAGAGAAGCTCACACTTGAATTTTGTTTTCCCTCTGGTTAAAAGACATCATCAACATCTCCTCTCACATCAGGCAGCATAAATGGGGTAAAGATCTAGAACAATTGCTTACGTCTACTACTTATGGGGAATTTAGGAAACACCTAAAAACACATCTGTTACTAAAGTACTTAGGTAACTAACCTGCACAATCTCATTCCACAATAACTGATCCCTAGAGCTGTTAATCACTAGCTTTTAACTTTGTTAAATCCATTCAAGTTGTAGCATATTTCAATCAATGTTAACCGGCAGAACATTGTTAAATCCACTCAATCTGTAACATCTTTTAATTATTGTAAACCGCATAGAACTTCACGGTCCTGCAGTATATAAACTGTTATATTTTTATTATTATATGCTATCTGCCTTCTTTCTATGCCCCTCTCCCCTTTCCATCCAGCCTGTGCCCCCTTTCTCCTTTTTACATGATTCAGTCCAGCTTCACTGCTATCTTCATTTTTATCTCTCCTAAACCAGATCTAGCATCTTTGTCCCTCTCTCCTTATTTTTCTGCTGACCCCCCTTCCCAGCATACCTTCTCATTCCTATATCTCCCTTTTCCCTCATCTGATCGCTCCATTCCACCCTGACCCCTTCTCCTCCTCTAATCTCCCTGCCAGCTGTTTCCTTCTTTTTTTTCTCCTCCCCTGTCCAGCAGTACCCCTTCTCCCTTTCCCTCCTCCCCCTATCCAACAGCATCTGTCCTTCTCCCACCCTCCAGGTCCAGTAGCAACTTTATCCAGCAACTTCCCACCCTCCAAAAGTGGCTTCCACCCCTTCCCTCCTCTCCCCTCCCAGCAGCTCTCAGTACTTGCCTGCAGCAATGATTCACTTAGGCAGCCTTGGGTCCTTTGATGGGTTACACCGCATCTGAAGAAAAAGGAAGTTGCATCATCAGAGGCGGGCCGCGACTCAGCAAAAGCCCCAAGACTGCTGATGTGAATCGCTGCAGGCAAGTACTGAGAGCTGCTGGGAGGGGAGTGGAGGAGAGGAAGCTACTGTCAGAGGCACTCGCCAGCCCTGTGCAGACCAGCAGGAATTTTCTGTGGACCAGCACGGTCCTCGGACCAGTGGTTGAAGAACACTGATCTAGATCTCAGAGTAGATATCCCTCCACTTTAGAGAAGTCTTGGGCTGCTTTGGGACTTAAAGAAAGACATTTTTACATTTCAAGTGTCTACCCAAGAAAAGTCATATACACGTAGAGGTGTCTTATCGACAATTAATAGTCTGTACGATCTACTGAGGTTTGTAGCTCCAGTCACCATTCAAGGGAGAACCATATTAAGAAAGCTGCCTCAAAGCACTGAGTGTGATGTGCCATTGCCACAAGAAATGTGAAAAGAGTGGGAGAGATGGAAAGATTCCTTCAAGACTCTTGAACAACTGCATATTCCATGCACTTATGTTTTTACAGCACTCAGGACAGACTCCAAATAAAAGAGTAAGCAAGCTTGATTATATTTCTGCATATCAGGAACACCAATACTGCCTCTCGACCAAGACCCCAGCAAGTAATGGAAAGAAACAATTTTTTATTAAGCGACAGCAAACAAACAACAAAGAATACACAGCATCCACAAAAAGAGCAATATACTGAGCAAACCCCCCCCCCAACAATCCCTCTAACCCCCAGAACCCAGTAAATACTTCCCCCCACCCAAGGAAGGAAAGCCTACAACATAGAATCCAAAGAAACAAATGGCATGAGAGGGTGGTACTCTTAACCCCCTCCCAATGCAAAAACTAGAACAAGCTCTCCAGCAGTAAACCCCCCTCCCAAATGAACCCTGGACCCCAGACATCATATACTATCACAACAGATGATGCCCATTCCCCCAGCCCTCACCCCCAACCACAAAGAAGAAAAAACGAGGAGAGAAAAAAGGAGAAAGAAGAAAAAAAAGGGGAGAGGGGGAAACCTGCACATCCGCACCTCCGGCACTTAATTGCAGCACCTCCCGGTAAGGCAATTCAAAGGGAATTCAAAATGGCACTGCGAGCACGAGGAGACAAGAATTGAGCACAAGGATCCCAAACAGTAAGAAAATGTTGTTTACGTTTAGCACTAAGACGAGCTTCCCTACGTTCCAATAACATAAGTACATGCAAGTGGTTCCACCAAGCCCAATAAGATGGTGGAGTAGGATCAACTCGAGCTGCAAGGATCACTCTCTTTTCCAGGGTTCCAACTTTCCGAATAAACTGACGGTGACCCTGCTATGGAAGCCGAAAGGCTTCATATTTATCTAGCAGAAAACCTGCCGCCAACAGCGGCACTGGATGAGCAAAGAGGGTTTCCACATACCGCAAGAGCCATCTCCAAAAAGACTTAACTTTAAGACAGCCCCAAAAAGCATGAAAGAAGGAATGTGGCTGTAAAGCGCACTTCTGACAAAAGGGGGATTCAGCATAACCTGCATAATAGAGTTGACTGCGCGTAAGATAGCCTCGATGTATAACCCGAAATTGACATTCATGGAGCTCAGCGCTCACAGAGATGCTAGGAATTTTACAAATCAGAACAACAAGATCCAATGAGTCCGCAGGGAGGCCTAAATCCCGTAACCAGTGAGCATGTAATGCTTCCCAGTCTGCAGGAGCAGCTAAACATTGCAGATCTTTATACAATCCTGAAATTGTAAACCCATCAGCTAAGTAAGGCGCAATAAGGCCCCCGATCCTAGCATCAATATCAAAAACAAGGCCCGCAGGATCTAGAGTGCGTATGTAATGCTGCAATTGGTAAAATGCCAGAAAATCACCCATACCCAGCTGACCATCATGCTGAAGATCCACCCATGACCGCATGGAGCCATCATCACGCAAGACATGAGTAAGCAAAGTCAGCCCCCTAGATTGCATACGCTGAAAACTAGCACTATCGGACCCTGGCGGAAAGTGCAAATTACCAGAAAAAGGCAGAAATCTAGTAACCCTAGGGTTCCCATGCCAAGCAGTTATCAAAAACAACCAAATCCATCTCAAGCAGTCCAAAAGTAAACTATGTTTTAGAAAGGCTGGAAGATGCAGCCGAGACACCTAAATTAGTGAAAGAATATGCCATGGAGTGAACAAGGCCAATTCCAGTCGTTAGGGGTAAAGTCCTGTCTGTCAGAGAACCAATCTCCCAAGTAATGCATTAAGCAGGCCAAATTATAACAACAAAAGTCCGGCAACCCAAGGCCGTCCCATCCCCAGGGCCCCACCATATACAGCAAGGCCATCCGTGGCTTCTTCCCTTTCCAACAAAACCAAGAGAGTAAAGAATTGAGACGGTGAATATATTTTTTCAGAAGCCAGAGTTGCAAAAGCTGTTGCAACTCTGGCTTCTGAAAAAATATATAAAACCATTTGGGGAACAAAGTCATAACGATCAGTTGAACTCTCACATATAAAGATAAAGGAAGGGAAGACCACTGCATTAGACAATCCTCCGTTAGCCGAAACAGCTGGTCCACATTTGTACGATATAAAGTAGAGGTGGAGTCGGTAAAAAAAACACCAAGATAGCGAAAGGATGAGGAGGACCACTGCAGGGAAAAAGGACCCAGCCAGATCTTCTGCAGCTGCGGGGATGTAGGGAGTGATAAAGCCAGAGTAGTCCCCGTATTCCCAAAAAGTCTCCATCAAATTGGACCAAGACATAACTGGGTTGGAAAAATGGACCAGAAGATCATCCATGTAGGCCGAAATTTTAAACTTCTGCTCTCCCACTCTGAATAGCCGAATTATCAAGGATGTCTCTAAGCAAAGGGACTAAAGTCAACACAGATAGCAGCAGCGAAAGGGGACAGCCTTGGTGAGTGCCCCAAAAAATATCAAAAGAAGAATAATAATGCCTGTTAGCCCACACCATAGCTTTGGGTGAAGTATACAAAGTCTGAACGGCAGCTCGAAAAAAGCCACTCAAGCCATAGCGATCGAGCACCACAAAGAGAAATGACCAGAATGCCCGGTCAAATGCCTTTTCAGCGTGAAAGCTGATCAGCAGAGATGGAATATGAAGTCGTTCCACAAATTCCAAGGTAACAAGAATAGACCTGAGATTGCGAGCACTAGTGCAACCTCGCACAAAGCCCACCTGTGGAGAGGTTAACAGGGAAGGCAAGCACCGTGCCAGTCTGTTGGCAAAGACCTTAGCAAAGAGCTTTGCCTCCACATTTAAAAGGGAAATAGGGCGATAAGAAGAAGAATGGGTAGGATCTTTATTGGGCTTAAACAAGACCACAATGTGCACAGTAGTGAGGGAGTCTGGCAGATGCCCCCTGGTGTACAAAGTCATTAAAAGTAGCTGCCAAGATCGGGGACACAGACTCCCACAATAACTTATAAAATTCCATGTGGAACTCATCAATGCCGGGCACTTTCAACAAGGGGCCCACTTGTATGGCGACCATGATCTCATCGGCAGTTATGGGTGCATGAAGTGGACCAACTAAATGATCAAGCAGAATAGGCAAGTCAAGACTATCAAAGTATACAGAACTGTCCAACAAATCCTCTGGAGAGGCATAAAGGGTTTTGTAGTAATCAGTAAAAACTGCATTAATATCTTCATCTGTCCGGACCAGCCTACCATCCCGAGCACGCATTTGCAATATCTTAGACTGCCCCTTAGAAGAGTGCACCGCTTGAGCCAAAAATCTGCCCCTCTGGTTCCCAAAACGATGAAATTGGTACTTATAAAAGGCCAAAGATTTCTTAGTCCGGTCATGAAGCAATTCTTGTAAGGCATATTGGGCTGCTATCAACTGAGAGCGAGAATCGGGAGTGGGATGTTGTCCATATTGTTGGTGGCACCTACGGAACTGAGCTTCTCGGCGCAAGATTTCACGATCACGAGTTTTTTGCAAGTGACAATTATATGACATAATCTCCCCTCGAAGAACCGCCTTGGCTGCCTCCCAATACAAATAGGGGTAGACTGATGATCTGCATTATTAGCCTGATAGGCTTCCCATTTAGAGCTCAAATGCTCATAGAATTTGGGATCTTTATAAAGATAAAGTGGGAACTGCCAATGGAAGGAACGAGATGGCGACAAGGCAACCTGGAACATTAGCAAAATCATAACATGATCAGAGACATCAAAAGAGCCAATCTCCGCAGATTCCACCAGAGAGAAAAGAGAGTGAGACACCAACCAATAATCTATCCTAGACAATGAGGCATGCGCCCACGATAAATGCGTATAGTCCTGGTCGCCAGGATGTAAAATTCTCCAAACATCTAACACATCAAGGGTCTAGCAGAACAGTGGAACGCCTCTGGTAGACTGAACTCAAACATTAGGGGGAGGATGAGATTTATCAATCTGAGGATCATGAACATCATTAAAGTCCCCTCCAATCAACAGAGGGATATCCAAATGATGACTCAACTGCGCAAGAAGAGAGGAAACAAAGGGTTTGTCATAGGTGTTAGGAGTATATACATTACAAAAAATCAGGTCCCGTCCATCTACAGTCACATGGGCTACAATATAACTCCCCTTTGGGTCCACCCATTGATGCTGCACCGAAAACAGCAGCCCTTTACATATCAAAATTAAAATGCCCGCCTTGTGGTGATGGGCAGGGGCTCCCAACAGATGTCCTACCCACCATCTATGGAACTTGGCAGGCTCAGCATCGGAAAGGTGAGTCTCCTGCAAAAAGGCAACATCTGCCTTCTGACGGTTCAAAGCTCACAAAATTTTTGGGCGCTTCACAGGGGAAGTAACGCCATTCCATGAGATAAAATGCAAAGACATTAAAAGTGCAAGAATATTAAAATATGCTCATATTACATCTATCTCCAACAATTACACTGGCTGCCAGTTGCTTTCAGAGTTCAGTACAAAACAGTGATGATTTGTTACCAATTCCTGTATGGTACTATCCCTGAACTATATAAGAGTAAGATGACTATCTACTGAATAGATCATTGTGCTCTGAGAACTCAGTCCTATTAAAGGCAAATGTCAATCCAAAATATGTTGAGACCAGCGCAATGACCTTCTGTTGTGCAGGGGTTAAACTGTGGAACTCACATGTGGGTCAAATACGGAAATGTGGTCAAAAAGGCACATTTAGGAAATTACTTCAATATCTACATGGCATCATTGGGAAATATGTTATCTGATTTAAAACTAAAATCGAAAGTATATGCGGATGATATAACAATTATTATTCCCATAACCTCATTGACCCAAGAGACAGAATAACTCATCTCATCTGTCCTTTCCAAGGTTCAACATTGGACTATGCACTCCAAACTAAAACTAAATCTAAAAAAAACAAGATTTTATTCGCAAGTCCCAATAACAAGATTGTGAACACCTCCTTGAGACTAAACAGATCAGACTACCCAATTTATCCTACAACCAAAATCCTTTGCGTCACCCTGGACTGAAGCTTGACATCTGAAGATCACACTAATGCTCAAGTCACAAAATGCTTTCTCACTCTATGGAAACTTCATACCATTAAACAATACTTCGATTTCTTTTCTTTTTGACTGCTGGTTCAATCCCTGATCTTAAGCACCTTAGACTACTGCAATATTATAAGAACATAAGAACATAAGAAGTTGCCTCCGCTGAGGCAGACCATAGGTCCATCCTGCTCAGCGGTCCGCACCCGCGGCGGCCCATCAGGCCCATTGCCTGAGCAATGGTCTATACCTATCTATACCCCCCAATCCCTTTTTCTTCTAGGAATCTATCCAAACCTTCTTTGAAACCATTTAATGTTTTCTTGTCTACAACAGCCTCTGGAAGCGCGTTCCATGTATCCACCACCCTCTGAGTGAAAAAGAACTTCCTAGCGTTTGTTCTAAACCTGTCCCCTTTCAATTTCTCCGAGTGCCCCCTTGTACTTGTGGCGCCCCTTAATTTGAAAAATCTGCCCCTGTCTATTTTTTCTATGCCCTTCAGGATCTTGAAGGTTTCTATCATGTCTCCTCTAAGTCTTCGCTTTTCCAGGGAGAAAAGTCCCAACTGCTTCAATCTGTCGGTATATGGGAGATTTTCCATTCCCTTTATCAGTTTGGTTGCTCTTCTTTGTACTCCCTCAAGTACCGCCATGTCTTTCTTGAGGTACGGCGACCAGTACTGGACACAGTACTCCAGATGCGGCCGTACCATTGCACGATACAGCGGCATGATGACTTCCTTCGTCCTGGTCGTAATACCCTTCTTAATGATACCCAGCATTCTGTTTGCTTTCCTAGAGGTGTGGCGCATTGCGCCGATGCCTTCAGTGTTGCGTCTACCATCACTCCCAGGTCTCTCTCCAGGTTACTAACCCCTAGTGGTGTTCCCCCCATTTTGTATGTGAACATCGGGTTCTTTTTCCCCACGTGCATGACCTTGCATTTCCCCACGTTGAAGCTCATCTGCCACTTTTCGGCCCACTTTTCCAGCTGCGTTAGATCCTTTTGGAGATCCTCGCAGTCTTCCTTGGTTTGAGCCCTGCTGTATAGTTTGGTGTCATCTGCAAATTTAATGACTTCACACTTAGTTCCCGCCTCTAGATCATTTATGTAGATATTGAACAAGAGCGGTCCCAGCACCGACCCTTGCGGAACTCCGCTCGTGACCCCTTTCCAGTCTGAGTAGTGTCCCTTCATGCCAACCCTCTGCTTCCTGTTTGCCAGCCAGTTTTTGATCCATCGGTGGACCTCCCCTTGTACCCCGTGGTTCCATATCTTTTTAAGCAGTCTCTCGTGTGGCACCTTGTCGAAGGCTTTTTGGAAGTCAAGGTAAATGATGTCTATAGATTCCCCTTTATCCACCTGGCTGTTCACTCCCTCAAAGAAGTACAATAAGTTTGTGAGGCATGACCTACCCTTACAGAAGCCATGTTGACTCGGTTTTAGCTGCCCATTTTTTTCGATGTGTTCACAGATGCTGTCTTTAATCAGTGCCTCCATCATCTTTCCCGGGACTGAGGTCAGGCTCACCGGCCTGTAGTTTCCCGGGTCCCCCCTTGCGCCCTTCTTGAAGATGGGCGTGACATTTGCTATTTTCCAATCCTCCGGGATCTCTCCGGTTTTTAAGGATAGGTTGCATATCTGTCGAAGTGGCTCCGCTATTACGTCTTTTAGTTCCTTGAGTACCCTTGGGTGAATGCCATCCGGACCCGGCGATTTATCGCTCTTTAGTCTGTCAATCTGCTTGAGTACATCCTCTTGGCTTACCTCTAAATCGACCAGCTTATCGTCTTGGTCTCCTATTACGATCTCCTCGGGTTCTGGAATGGTGGTTATATTCTCCATCGTGAAGACTGACGTGAAGAACTCATTTAACCTGTCAGCTATCTCTTTCTCTTCTTTTACAACTCCCTTTCTGTCTCCATCGTCCAATGGTCCCACTTCTTCTCTCGCCGGTTGCTTCCCCTTGACGTATCTGAAGAACGACTTGAAGTTTGTTGCTTCCTTTGCCAGTCTCTCTTCGTATTCTCTTTTTGCTTTTCTAATCACTTGGTGACACTCTTTCTGGTGTTCTTTGTGCCCTTTTTGGTTCTCCTCTGTTTGGTCTTTTTTCCATTTTCTGAACGATGCTTTCTTGTCGCTTATCGCCTTCCTCACTGCACTTGTTATCCACACTGGGTTTTTTTGTTCTATTTTTTTTTGCACCCTTTTCTGAACTTGGGGATGCATATGCTTTGTGCTTCGTGCACAGTCTCCTTGAATAAGGTCCAGGCTTTTTCTACGGATTCCGTCTTCCCTATGTTGCCTTTGAGCTTCTTTCCCACCATTTTTCTCATGGCATCATAATTTCCTTTTTTGAAGTTGAGTGCCGTCGTTGTGGTTCTTTTCCCCTTTGATGATCCAATTTCAAGCCTGCACTGGATCATGTTGTGATCGCTGTTACCTAGTGGAGGTAATACCGCCACCTCCTTTGCTGTCCCCCCTAGTCCGTTGAAGATTAGGTCAAGAGTGGCATCGCCCCTTGTTGGTTCCGTGACCAGCTGCTCCATGAAACAGTCCCTCGTGACTTCTATGAATTTTGTCTCTCTTGCGCAGTTTGAGTGCCCAATACTCCAGTCTATCCCAGGATGGTTGAAGTCCCCCATCACCACCACATTTCCCCTTCTGCATACCTGCTTCAGTTCAGCCTCCATCTCCTGGTCGATTTCTTCCGGTTGTCCAGGTGGGCGGTAGTACAGACCCAGTTTAATGTCTGCTCCTGCTCCTCCCTGTAGCTTAACCCATAGTGATTCCAGGCCATCCGCCCGTACTGTTGTTTCAGTCCTGGCTGATGGTATGGAGTCTTTTATGTACAGCGCTATTCCTCCACCCTTTTTATGTGTCCTGTCTCTCCTGTATAGTTTGTACCCTGGTATGGCCACATCCCATTGATTGTCCTCGGTCCACCACGTTTCTGTGACTCCAATTATGTCTAGGTCCTTATTGCTGGCTGTGATTTCCAGTTCTCCCATTTTGGCCCTCAGGTTCCTAGCTCTCAAAAAAACATCAAACGACTGAGAGTCATCCAAAATGCTGCAGTCCATCTCATTTATGGCCTCAAGAAATCAGACCATGTAAGCCCATATTACAGAAAACTACACTGGCTGCCTGTGGAAGCAAGGGACTTTTTAAAGTTTGCTTGCATTTGCTTCAAAACCATGACAGGTTCATCCCCAACCTATCTGTCTCACCAATTTGAATTCCCAGGCACAACTAATACACGCAGTACCTACTTGTTCGCTTTTCCATCCCTAAAGGGCTGCACCTACAAGAGATACCTCAACAGAACACTATCATTCCAAGCAGGCAAATGGAACAAATGTTTAACCAACTTCATCTCAAACGCACTCTTGTTCTAAACCTATCTATTTGACAAATTTCTCTGACTTCAACCTGATGTACTCCAAACCTGATGACAAATTTCTCTGACCTCAACCTGATGCATTCCCAATACACTTCCAGATAAACCTGACTAAACTTAACAAGCCAATATAAATTTGAAAGTTCGCTGTAATGTCACTGTCTGAATAGTCTCTTCCCTTGTAAACCGCTTACAACTGTTTGTGGTATGGCAGTATATAAAAATAAAGTTATTATTATTATTACTTAAAACACAATTGTTTGTAAATGCCTTTTTTAAGATATTGTTTCCTCATGACTGCTGACTTCTGAGAACCTGTTCATAATTGTTTTATAGGCCTTTTTGGCATTGACTTTTCCTATTGCCGATTCTCCGAGGACTTGTTTACTTATGTTTATGTGGTCTTATTTTGTTTTACAAACCTATATATATAATACCATGTAAACCGTTTAGGTTTTAGACGGTATAGAAATTTTTTAAATAAAATAAATAAATAAATAGTAAAAGTATGACATCTTACAGCGCTTATAACACTCATTTTTTATGTGTGTTTGTGTTATTGGCTGCTGGTTCATGGATATCTTGCTTTTGTACATTTTATTAGAACTCAGCATTGACCAGAGCTGGTCATATTGTTCTGGTAAAGATAAGGGCCATGGATTTGATATACCACCTTTCTTTGGATACAGCCAAAATGGTTTATGTATGCAGGTACTTTTTCTGTCCCTAGTGGGTTCACATTCTAAGTTTTGTATCTTGGCTAGTGGAGGGTTAAGTGACTTGCCCATGGTCACAAGAAGCTGCAGTAGGAATTGAACCCAATTCACCAGGTTCTCAGCCTGCTGCACTAATCATGAAGCTACTCCTCTGTCTCTTTATTAATGGTAGGTGCTTTGAGCCAAAAGATGTACAAAAAGAGACTGGAAGACCTGAATATGTATGCTCTAGCGCAGTGTTTCTCATAGGTACGCGATCCACTTGTAGGGGGTACATGGTGCTGGCACTGTATGTCTCCCAACTTTCTTCTTCTGTTGCGTCTATGCAGCGCTGGCACCGTATGTCTCCCTTCCTCCTGCTATCGCGTATCTCCCGCCTTCCTCGTCTTCTCTCCCCAGCCTCTCTCCCTCCCTGAACAGCAGCAGCAGCTCACTGTGTGACCTTTGCTAGGCCAGCCCGTTCTGACATAAGAGGAAGTTGCATCATCAGAGGCCAGCCGGCCTAGCAAAGGCCAAGGCTACCTGATAGAACCATGGCTAAACTAACATTAGTGGCAGCTGCATGGGGAAATTAAAAGCATGCAGTGAGCTGCAGCTAGGGAAGGGAGAGGTACTGATGGACAGGGAGAAGAGGTACTGCTGGATATGGGGAAGGGAAAAGGGGTACTGCTGGACATGAGAAGGAGAGGTGCTGCTGGACAAGGGGGAGGGAAAGGGAAGGAAGAAGAGGTGCTGCTGGACCTGGCAGAAGGGGAGGGGAAGGGAAAGGTGCTGCTAGACTTGAAGGAGAAGGGGTGGGAAAGGAAGGGTGCTGCACGCTGGAGGGGAGTGTGAGATGGTGCATGGGAGAAAGCATATTAGTTGTGAGTGGGAATGGGAGGGAGGAAGGAAGGAAGGAAAATTGTTGCAGGATGAGTGAGAGTGATGAGGTATGGAGAAATGGTCATGGTGTAGAGGAGAGGGAGAAATGGGGCATGGGGAGAGAACATGTGAGTGGGATTGGGGAGAGATGGACTGGGGGGTGGGAAGGAAGGATGTCACACTTGGAAGGGGCAAGGAGAAAGAGAGGAAACATGCAGGAGGCAGAAAGTGTTGGACTCATGGAGAAAGGGAAAGATGGACAGGGAGGGCAGAAGGGAAGGAGAAATATCACACTCAGGGAAAGGGGAAGAGGGCAGAGAGTAAAAAGTTGGACTCATGGATGGGAGAAATGAAGACTGGAGGAGAAGAAGAGTGCAGGAGGCAGAGCGAAAGAAATGTTGGATGCACAGTCAGAAGGAAGTGCAACCAGAGACTCATGAAATCACTAGATAACAAATGTAGGAAAAATGATTTTATTTTCAATTTAGTGATCAAAATGTGTCCATTTTGAGAATTTATATCAGCTGTCTACATTTTGCACTATATTTGTCTATTTTTCTATAGTTTTTACTGAGGTGACATTGCATATTTTAAAGTCATCTGACTTGACCTCTTTGAACCCCCTGAATATAAATAATAAAGATTTTCTCTGCGTACAGTGTGCTTTGTGTTTTTAAAAATTTAGTGGTTACCATTTTGTATTAATAAGACTATATTGTGTGTATATGAAAAATGGATAGAAGAAACTGCATTACAATTAGTACTATTATTAGGGGGAGTCAGGGGTAGAGCTTGGGCGGATCTGGGGTGGAGCTTGAGTGGGTCTGGGATGGAGCCTGGGCAGGACTGGGGCGGAGCTTGGGTGGAGGTACTTGGTTGATATTTGTTAGACTTAGAGGGTACTTGGCTTGAAGAAGTTGAGACACACTGCTCTAGAGGAAAGATGTTTAAATACTTTTTGGGCTGTAAAAACCTGAAGGAACGGTACAGTTTAGGAGGTGAAGAACTTATGTGCACAATGGAAGAGCGTGATTTGGGTGTGATTGTATGTGATGATCTTAAGGTGGCCAAACAGGTTGAAAAGGTGACAGCGAAAGCTAGGATGCTAGATTCTATAGGGAAAGGTATGGCCAGTAGGAAAAAAGAGGTATTGATGCCCCTGTATAAGACTTTGGTGAGACCTCATTTAGGATATTGTGTACAATCCTGGAGGTCGCACCTTCAAAAAGATATAAAAAGGATGGAGTCAGTCCAGAGGAAGGCTACTAAAATGGTGCGTGGTCTTTGTCATAAGGTGTATGGGGGACAAGCTTAAAGATCTCAATCTGCATACTTTGGAGGAAAGGTGGGAGAGGGGAGATATGATAGAGACATTTAAATACCTATGCAATGTAAATTCGCAAGAGTCGAGTGTCTTTAATTTGAAAGGAAACTCTGCAATGAGAGGGTATAGGTTGAAGTTAAGAGGTGATAGGCTCTGGAGTAATCTGAGGAAATAATTTTTTACAGAAAGGGTGGTAGATTCATGGAACAGTCTCCCAGAAGAGATAGTGGAGACAGAGACTGTGTCTGAATTCAAAAGGGCCTGGGATAGGCACGTGGGATTTTTCGGGGAGAAAAAGACATAATGGTTACTGCGGATGGGCAGACTAGATGGGCCATTCAGCTTTTATCTGCCATCACGTTTCTATGTTTCTAGAATGAGAGGGATTAGTGGCTGCTGTTAAATGTGTAAGTCTACTATTCTTGGATTTTGAGTAGGATAGTGTAAAGTTAGGGCAGTATGAGAGCACTCAGCTCATTCATATGTATAGCAACACTATTCAGACATGAGGGCCATTTTCAATAGTACATCTAAGTACAATTTGAACGTCCTAAGTGCATCCAAAATTCGGATGCTGAAAACATCCATTTTTGAAAATACTAGATGTCTATCTTTTCTTTAAATTATTTTTATTACCTATTTAGACATCTTGACCATCAGGATGCTTAAATTTATGTCCATTTTTGAACACAAAAGTCTCCAAGTTTTAAAAGTCCAAATCCAAGCCATTTGAACATAGGCAAGTTACCATTTGGCCACATTGACATGCCACCAGAGCACCTTAAAGGGCACTGCTGTGAACTTCACATAAAGGGTGCCAAGTGTACATCTCACCATAAGTTTCAAGTTTATTAAAAGATTTTTTTTAAACTGCTTAATCAGGTTTCTAAGCAGTGTACAATATAAAATTTACAAAAAACATATTAAAACTGCGGATACTAGATAAAATCTATCGTGTCTTAGTAAGACGCTGATAAGACATATAGACCAACTTCAGACAATAGGAAAAAGAGGAAGAACTACAATCGTAAAAGAAAAGTGAAACAAAGAAGGGAAAACACAAAAGGTTAGGGTAAAAAGTAATAATTTTAATTTTAATTTAATTTTTGTCCTTAAGAGGACAGTTGTCCAAAGGGAACAATAATTTTGCTTTAAATTGTTTTATTTCGGATTCACTGCGCAAATGGTTAGGCAGCGAATTCCAGAGAGTAGGGGCAGTGACAGCAAAATTATTGGAGCGCAACGTATTGATTAATTTTAAAGAAGGTATGACGAGAAGATTTTGAGACATTGAAGGGAGAGATTTTAAAGTATTATAAGGAATTAAAAGTCTGTTAATGAACTCTGGTTGATTGTTTAATTTTGTTGTAAATGATAAACGTAAGATTTTATAACTAATTCTATGTTCGACCAGTAACTAATGTGCATTGATTAGAAGAGGAGAAACATGATCATATTTCTTTGCACCACAAATGATCTTAATGGCTGTATTTTGTACAATCTGAAGCCGTCTAATTTCCTTTTTTGTAATGCCTTTATACAGGGCATTACAGTAGTCTATGCAAGAAATTACTAGAGTGGATCAGTGTGTTCAAAGAGGCCTGTTCTAGTAACTTTGCAATGGAACATATCATCCTGAGTCAATAGAAGCATTTCTGAACGACCGTGCTAATGTGAAAATGATAAGAAAATTTACTGTCAAAAGTAACTCCTAACAATTTTAGAGTAGGGACAATTTTGATGGGGAGTGATTCAAGCTTCAGGGGGACCTGAAACGTTGTTCCTTCTTTAAAAGGAAAAATCATAAGTTTCAATTTGTTGATGTTAAGAGACAGTTTTTTAAAGTCTAACAATGATTTAATTTTTTTTAGTTTATGATTAATGGATGCCACCTCCTCTATATTGTTGAGAACGATGGGATGGATTAATTGCACATCGTCGGCGTACGTAAACATGGTAAAAGCCAATAGATTGGTCAGAAGGGGCGACATTAAGATATTGAAGAGCAATGGTGACAAAATGGAACCCTGTGGTTTTCCGTGTTTGGTGGTGAAAGGTTTGGAAGATGTGCCATTAAAAATGACCCTCTTATAATGTATGATGAGCCCTCCAAAACTCCCCAAATCCTACTATAACCATCTGTCTACCACCCCAATAGCCCTTATGGCTCCAGGTGACACTTATCTAGCATTATAGTAGGGTTTTAGCGAGCTCACACTTTCAACCATAAATGTAGTAGTTAAAGTGGGATATGGACTTAGGGCTCCCTCGTTATGGTTCACTACATTTCCATCAGTTTACTCCAGACACCTGCTTGCTGCTCTATTAGGCTTTCCCATACTAGGTGCTGTTCTAGATACAGATATGTACTCTTCCATTCAGATCTTTGGGGGGGGGGGGTAAGTGACCACTGGAAGAGTGTAGGGCGTCATTACTTAATCCATCTGGTCAGTTTGGGTACCTTGTTGGCATTTAGATGTTTTTAAAAGAAGTCGAGCTCCAGACATCTAAGTTGCGTCCTCGAAGTCTTGGGAAAGGTTCGATTATCACCGCAAGACATCCAAGTACTAAGCCTGTCCAAAACATGCCTCCAACATGTCCCCATGAACTTAGGACTCTCACTGGACATGCTTAGTAAGATGTTCAGAAAATCGGAACTTGGACATTTTGGTGAGAAAAATGTCCAAGTGCTGATTTATGCTGTATTTTGGTACAATTCTTTAAGTGGATGTTCCCTTTTAGATGCCTTGCTGCTGCATACTGAGAACCTATTCTATAACAGCATCTGGATGCCCAGGCATAACCTGGCATTGATGCCCCTAAAAATATGAACATCTGCAGTTCTATCAGCCATAGACCTCCCATAACGGCAGGTGCCTAATGCAACAGGGTGCATACAATTTACAATATTCTGTAAATTGTGTGTGTAAGTGGCAGCAGTGGCATCGTGAGAGTGAGCAGCATCATTGACAGTGGTGCCCCTCCCCTGCCCCCCTGCAGAATGCATGTGCCCCTTCCCCGTATCTTTTTAACTTCGATGCCAACAGCCACCAACTTACTGCCTGCGTAGGCTTCAGCACTATCTGTGATGTCACTTCCTGGGCGCGGGTCCCGGAAGTGAGATCAGAGAGAATGCCAAAGCTGATGTGGGCAATATGTTGATGGCTGCTGGCGCCAAAGTAAACAGGAACAGGGGAAGAAGGGGTGCGTGTGCGGCAGGTATGGGGGAAGAAGCGGCACACACATGGCAGGGGAAGGAGGGGGAGAGGAGGAGGGGTTGCCGGCGTCTCGAGAAAGATGATGCCTTGGGTGGACCGCCCCCTTTGCCCCCCCTTATTAAGCCACTGAGTGGCAGCCTCATCCACTCCCCTGCCATGCTCCTCTCGTGAATATCCTCTTGCAGTTACTCGCTATGTCACATACAGAATAGTGCTTAGTTGATTTGCTGCGCATTACTTTACACTTACCTGATGATATTCTATATATTTACTTGTGAAGAGGCACACAAATGCAAGTGACCAGTTATAGAATTTCCCTTTATCCATATACTTAAGTTGGTTGTGAGATGCTATTAAAATTCTGAATTAATGAACTATAGTGAGGCTCCTTAATTTGGAATCAAAGAAAAACTATTACTACTACTATTATTTATTATTTCTATAGTGCTGAAAGGCGTACGTAGCGCTATACAGAGTCACATACAGTAAGAAAATAGTCCCTGCTCGAAAGAGCATACAATCTAAACAGGCAAGACAGACAAACAAGATGTCTTGGATAAAGTTAAGGGGAACGGTTAATCAGCGGGATGGGTTGGAGGGTAGAGGGTTAAGGATTGAAGGCTATATCAAAAAGGTGGGGTTTCAGTCTGCTTTTAAACAAGGGAATGGAAGGGGCTTGATGGACAAATGGGTAATTTATTCCAGGCATAGGGGGCAACTAGATGAAAGGAACGAAGTCTGGAATTGGCAGTGGAGGAGAAGGGTAACACTAAGAGTGACTTATCTGAGGAACGGAGTTCTCTGGGAGGTGTATAAGGAGAGAGAAGCGAGGAGAGATACACACTTGTAGGTCAGCAATAAGATATTGAACTGTATGCGATGGCAAATAGGGAGCTAGTGAAGTGACTTAAGGATAGGGGTGACATGAGCGTAGATGGTTGGTAGAAGATGAGTCGCGCAGCAGAGTTTTACACAGATTGCAAGGGGGAGAGGCGACACTGAGGGATACCAGTTAGGAGTAGATTGCAGTAATCTAAGCGTGAGGTTACGAGAGCTTGGACAAGGATCCGGGTAGTGTGCTCAGAGAGGACGGGGCAAATTTTGGTGATATTGAAGAGATAGAAGCAACAGGTCTTAGCAACCTGTTGGATATACGTAGAAAATGAGAGGTCAGAATCGAAAACAACTCCAAGGCTGCAAGCAGAGGAGACTGGAACAATGACAGTATTATTTACAGAGATGGAGAAAGGAGGAAAGAGGAGCAGCTCAGTCTTGGACATATTTAGTTTCAGATGACGGCAGGACATCTAGGCAGCAATGTCAGCCAAACAAGCAGAGACTTTTTCTTGGACTTTAGGTGAAATTTCAGGTGTAGAGAGGCAGAGCTGGGAGTCATCAGCATAAAGGTGATACTGGAAGCCATGTGGACTTCTCAGATGACACTACAAGCTCATTATGAACTGGACTCATACTCTGCTCAATCCCAGGACCTATGGAAAACTTACTGTGGCTTGTGGGACAGTTTTTTGCATACTTCTGTTTAAGAATTTGCTGTTGCATACATGTATACTTGATTTGTTGATTGTTACTGTATTTGGTTTCTGTGTACTGCTATCTTGGCGTAAGCTATCCCATCCCTGCCCTCTCTTGTGTTCTCTTGTTGTGTGGAAGGGGGTGTAGATTTTAACTGGCCACCCTACACTCACAGTCATAATCATTGTCTATCTGGAGCTCTTAGGGCCTTGGTGCAGGTAACAGGTAGGCGTGGTGTGAATGTTGGTATGGGTGTGGGTCTGTATGGTTTGTGTGAATGGGATGCATGGGAGACAGCTTGTGTTGAATTGTTTGGTGATTCACTATGGTCTTTTATAGTTAAATGGGACAGAGGTGACTGGTTTTGTGATTTTCGGTTTCATTCCTGCTCAATACCTCTGATATTCACTATTTGCATTGTACCATATGGCCATTTGAATTACTTTCAAGTTATATTGTGTCTTTGTTTCGGTGCACTGTGATATTTTGCTTTGTATTTTGAATCTGGTTGCACTCTGTCTTAATAAACATGATTATTAAAAAAAAAAAGATCTATTATAAGCACTATAAGCAACATATTAGATTAAAGTGTTTTTAACAGGAAATATAACTATGACTATCTTAGCCAGTAGATGTCGCTATACACTAACTTTTCCAAGGATGCTGCCAATTGCATCCCTGCAGAGCTTGAATCCATGCACAAGAAAACTGCAGAATCCACAAAAGTTGCATCTTTAAGTAATCTCATATATAGCAGTAATGCTTGCTTTTACTGTCTGAAAAAGGCAATAGCTGAACTATCTGTAATGCAGTATATTAACTAAAATGCACATATGAAGTAAATTTTCAGAGGTTAGTTTGAAATACATGAGGGCTAAAACTAGAGTTACATGGATAGAATCCATGAATCCATGTAAGTGAATTTTCAGTAGAAACATGATGGCAGATAAAGGCCAAATGGCCCATCCACAGTAACCATTATCTCTTCCTCTCAAGAGATCCCATGTGACTATCTCAGGCTTTTTTGAAATCAGACACAGTCTCTGTTTCCACCACCTCTACCGGGAGACTGTTCCGTGCATCTACTATCCTTTCTGGCTAAAATTACACATATACAAGGTAATTCTATAAAATATACGCTCATGGGTATGTGTCAATTATGTATTAATGCTTATGTATTAGAAATCTACTTCCAATTACAATATATACCGGTAGTAGTACAATCTTTCACAGTCATGTAATCGTTAATTTCAACTCAATTTTATTTCAATACATTTCTATTTTTTACTTGGGATCTTCAGAATTGAGTAGGCGAAGGCGTGCGGTAAAGGCGCTCGCCTTAGCGAGAGCGCCTTTGCGAAGGGCCTTGCAAGGGACGAGCGCTACTCTCAAGAACACCAGAGGAGAACAGACCGGTAAGGAACCGACAAGCACAGAAGATAAGGAAGAGACAGACACAAAAGAAACCAACCCGCACATACAATCAAGGTGAGGTAGAGCAGAGACAGCACACACGAGAGAGACAACAAGGCAAGAAACACAAGGAAGCAGCAGGTAAGGAACACAAGCACACAAAGGCACAGGCACTGTAACACAAACAGACTCACTCAAATAGGAAGACTGCAGTCAGGAAGTCAGAAGGTAAGGGGGAGATAGGATCAGTAGGAAAAAGAGCAGCAGTAGGTCACAACAAATCACTCAGATAACCCACGAGTGAAGCACAAAATGGAAGCCCAAGGAAGTCAGAAGATGAGCTTTCCTGTCTTCTGTATCGACTGCAATATGTATGACTACCTCCCTTCGGGGATCCAGGCATACATTTGCGATCGATGCATGGAGATGGATAGCTTGAAATGTCAGGTAAGACTATTGGAGGGAACAGTGATGGAACTTGAAGACAGAATCCGAGCACAGGAGAAGATTCTAGTGGAGCACAGCCCAAACGACGAGGTCAAGGATCTAGAAATGTTCATAGAGGAAGCCCATCAGCACCACGTAGAGATCCCAGGGCTGGAAAACTGTACTCAGGAAACCCAAGTGAGGAGAGAAGACACCCATGCAAACACAGAAGAAAATGAAGACGAGGTAGGAGACAACCGCACACCAGGAGGAATAGTGAGAGCACAGGAAGATGTTCCCCCACCCAAAGAACAGGAAACAATTTCAAGAGTATCATTGGAGGAAGAAGACAGGCCCTACTCCAAGGACGTGGACCTACGCCCCCCAAGGAACTCCCGAATAAAGAAGATGGGGATCATCGTAGGCGACTCCATTATACGACACATGGACAGCCACACCGCAGGAGGAAGAGAGGACAGAGTAGTCACCTGTCTGCCTGGAGCAAGAGTAAAGGATGTGACCAACAGGATCTCCAGGATCATAGATGGCGCACGGGGAGTGGACACCGCTGTGCTTATCCACGTAGGAACAAATGATGTGAGCGGGCGGAAGTATGACAGGGAAGAGCTGAAGGGCCAGCTCCGCTCACTCGGAAGACAACTGAAGATCAGGGAGGTGAAGGTGGCCTTCTCTGAAATCCTCCCTGTACCAAGAGCAGATGGAAAGAGACAAGGGGAATTGCAAGTGATCAACGCCTGGATGAGACGATGGTGCGAAGACGAAGGCTTCGACTTCGTGCGCAACTGGACGGCGTTCTGGGGAAAAAGTAAATACTACAGAAGGGATGGACTACACCTCAACAAGGAAGGAGCAAGAGTTTTGGCAGGCAACATGAAGAAAGCAATAGAGAAGGCTTTAAACTGAAGGACAGGGGAAAGCCGACAGTCGACCACCGGTCGATGGCACGGACAACAGGATGCCCCGACGTAGGAACAAAGGACTACTACTCATACACAAGAGAGGTCGACCTCACAGCCAACAAAGGAGAACAAGCAGGAAGGGACAACTCAGACACAGGAGGGGATGACCACACAGCAAACATGGGAGATAACACAGGAGCAGTAAAGGATACCGTAAATGAAACTGTAAGGACAGCCAAGAGTAGAAGGTCCAAAAAGGTAACACGAAGGGAACTTAGATGTATGTATACAAATGCTGAATGGGAGAACTAGAGACGATAGCAAGACATGAGAACATGGATATCATTGGCATAACAGAAACATGGTGGAATGAAGAAAACAAATGGGACACAGTACTACAGGGATACAAACTATATAGAAGGGATCGAGAAGGGCAGAAAGGTGGAGGTATTGCCCTATATGTTAAGGAAGGAATAGATTCTGTTGGAATGATTACAACAGACAGGAAAGAGAAGCTGGAGTCCCTCTGGATCAAAATTCCTGGTCACAATGGCGCAGATACAAAAATTGGCCTTTACTATCGTCCCCCAGGACAGGCGGAGGTCACTGACTCAGAAATGATGGAGGAAATCAAACAAGTATGCAAGACAGGCAATGTAGTTATATTGGGAGACTTCAATTTCCCAGGAATAGACTGGAAACTAGGAGCCTCCAACTGCGGCAAGGAGGCCAAGTTCCTGGAGGTGCTAGGGGATTGCTTCCTGGAGCAAATGGTAAAAGAGCCGACAAGAGGCGACGCCACCTTGGACTTGGTCCTAAATGGTCTCACCGGACCAATAACAGAAGTAGAAGTCATGGTTCCACTGGGAACGAGTGATCACAATGTAATCAACTTTAAACTTGACATCGGGAAAGGGAAACATGCCAAAACCTTAACCACCACCTTAAACTTTAAAAAGGGTAAATACGATTGCATGAGAGCCATGGTAACAAAACGACTCGAGAAGATGGTGGACAAACTTGAAACAGTAGACCAGGCATGGTGCCTATTGAAAAATACTATTGCAGAAGCACAAGATCTCTACATTCCGAGGATTTCCAAAGATCGGAGAACTAAAGGCAAAGGAGAACCAGCATGGCTTACCATACAGGTGAAGGAAGCCATAAAAGAAAAGAAGGACTCTTTCAAAAAATGGAAATGCACGAAGACAACCGAAGCCTGGAACAAACATAAAGATGAACAGAAGAAATGTCACAAGGCGGTGAGGGATGCAAAACAGGACTATGAGGAAAAAATAGCCCGGGAGGCCAAAAACTTCAAGCCCTTCTTTAGACACGTGAAAGGGAAAAAACCTGCAAAAGAGGCAGTGGGACCCCTGGACGACATGGGAAGAAAAGGGTACATCAAGGAAGATAAACAAATCGCAGACAAACTAAATTCCTTCTTTGCGTCTGTCTTTACGAAGGAGGACACCTCAACAATACCTGAAGTGGAGAAACTGTTTACAGGAGAAATAAAGGACAGCCTCACCACAGTTGAAGTGAACTTAGATCAGATATACTACCAGACCGACAAACTTAAAAGTGACAAATCCCCTGGACCGGATGAAATTCACCCGAGAGTCTTGAAGGAATTGAAGGTCGAAATCGGAGAGTTACTGCAAAAACTTGCAAACCTGTCAATCAGAACTGGTCAGATACCAGACGACTGGAGGAAAGCGAACGTCACGCCAATTTTCAAAAAAGGATCGAGAGGAGAACCGGGCAACTATAGACCTGTGAGTCTTACATCTGTCCCCGGCAAGATGATTGAATCACTGATCAAGGATAGCATAGTTCAGCACTTGGACACACATGACTTGATGAAACCCAGTCAACATGGATTCAGGAAAGGGAAATCATGTTTGACGAATTTACTCCAATTCTTTGAGACCGTGAACGAGCAAATTGATAGTGGAAAGCCGGTGGACATAATATACTTGGACTTCCAGAAAGCATTTGACAAAGTTCCACACAAAAGACTTCTTAGGAAACTACAAAGCCATGGCATAGAGGGAGATATACAAAGATGGATAGGCAAATGGCTGGAAAACAGGAAGCAGAGAGTGGGCATAAATGGGAAGTTCTCCGACTGGGAGAAAGTGACTAGTGGTGTACCCCAAGGCTCGGTACTTGGGCCGATCCTTTTTAATATTTATATCAATGACCTGGAAAACGGAACATCCAGTGAGATCATCAAGTTTGCAGACGACACAAAACTCTGCCGGGCAATCAGATCGCAGGAGGACAGTGAGGAACTCCAGAGCGATTTGTGTCGGTTAGAAAAATGGGCGGAGAAATGGCAGATGAAGTTCAACGTGGAGAAATGCAAGGTAATGCATTTAGGCAGTAAAAATAAGGAATACGAGTACAGAATGTCAGGTGCAACTCTGGGAAAAAGTGAACAAGAAAGGGATCTGGGTGTACTGATAGATAGGACCCTGAAGCCGTCGGCACAATGCGCGGCAGCGGCAAATAAGGCAAATAGAATGTTGGGCATGATAAAGAAAGGAATCTCGAGTAGATCGGAGAAAGTTATAATGCCGCTTTATAGGGCAATGGTCAGACCCCACTTGGAATACTGCGTCCAACATTGGTCTCCCTACTTAAAGAAGGATATAAAACTGCTGGAGAGGGTGCAGAGACGAGCAACTAAACTAGTGAAGGGTATGGAGAAACTGGAATATGAGGATCGACTTAAAACACTGGGATTGTTCTCCCTTGAGAAAAGGAGACTGCGTGGGGATATGATCGAAACCTTCAAAATACTGAAAGGAATCGACAAAATAGAGCAGAAAAAACTATTTACATTGTCCAATTTGACACGGACAAGAGGACATGAAAGGAAGCTAAGGGGGGGGCAAGTTCAGGACTAATATCAGGAAGTTCTGCTTCACACAGAGAGTGGTTGACATCTGGAATACTCTCCCAGGGGAGATTATTGCGGAATCGACAGTCCTAGGCTTCAAAAGCAAACTAGATGCATATCTCCTTGAGAGAGGCATATAAAGATATGGTTGGCTATAAAATAAGCCAGGTGTATACCTAGCAGGGCCTCCGCGTGTGCGGATCGCCGGACTTGATGGACCGAAGGTCTGATCCGGAGATGGCGCTTCTTATGTTCTTATTAATTCTTAAGATACTGCTCAGATTGATCCTCTTTTTGTATTTTTATATTCCTTCTACAAACTGTATTTTTATATTTCTTCTACCAACTGTTTTCTTCCCTTGTATGTGTGTGCTTGATTCAGTGGGGTTTGAGGTCTCCAGCCGGTTTGTTGGGCTTGAGAGGCAGTCAGAAGACACAAGCAGTCTAGATTCCAGGCTTGTTGAGGCAGATGTTCTCCATGTTTGCAGCTTCCATTCTTGCAGCTCCCAGCACACAGCATGGCACAGTAACAGGCTGACAGCTTGACAAACCAAATGGGGGGTCCTTAAAATAGATTTTTGGAACTATTTTCTTATTGTATGTGACTCTGTATAGCGCTGTGTACGCCTTTCAGCACTATAGAAATAATAGTAGTAGTAGTAGTTTTTCTTTGATTCCCTCACTATAGTTCATTAATTCAGAATTTTAATAGCATCTCACAACCAACTTAAGTATATGGATAAAGGGAAATTCTATAACTGGTCACTTGCATTTGTGTGCCTCTTCACAAGTAAATATATAGAATATCATCAGGTAAGTGTAAAGTAATGCGCAGCAAATCAACTAAGCACTATTCTGTATGTGACATAGCGAGTAACTGCAAGAGGATATTCATGAGAGGAGCATGGCAGGGGAGTGGATGAGGCTGCCACTCAGTGGCTTAGTAAGAGGGGGGGGGAAGAGGGCGGTCCACCCAAGGCATCATCTTCCTCGAGACGCCGGCAACCCCTCCTCCTCTCCCCCCTTCCCCTGCCATGTGTGTGCTGCTTCTTCCCCCATACCTGCCGCACACGCACCCCTTCTTCCCCTGTACCTTTTTACTTTGGCGCCAGCAGCCATCAACTTACTGCCCACGTCAGCTTTGGCATTCTCTCTGATCTCACTTCCGGGACCCGCACCTGGGAAGTGACATCACAGATAGCGCTGAAGCCTACGCAGGCAGTAAGTTGGTGGCTGTTGGCATTGAAGTTAAAAAGATACGGGGAAGGGGCACGTGCATTCTGCAGGGGGGCAGGGGAGGGGCACTACTGTCCATGATGCTGCTTACTCTCGCGATGCCACTGCTGCCACTTACACACACAATTTACAGAATATTGTAAATTGTATGCACCCTGTTGCATTAGGCACCTGCAGTTATGGGAGGTCTATGGCTGATAGAACTGATGATGTTCATATTTTTTAGGGGCATCAATGCCAGGTTATGCCTGGGCATCCAGATGCTGTTATAGAATAGGTTCTCAGTATGCAGCAGCAAGGCATCTAAAAGGGAACATCCACTTAAAGGCATCTAAAAGGGAACATCCACCAAAATACAGCATAAATCAGCACTTGGATATTTTTCTCACCAAAATGTCCAAGTTCCGATTTTCTGAACATCTTACTAAGCTTGTCCAGTGAGAGTCCTAAGTTCATGGGGACATGTTGGAGGCATGTTATGGACAGGCTTAGTACTTGGATGTCTTGCGGTGATAATCGAACCTTTCCCAAGACTTCGAGGACGCAACTTAGATGTCTGGAGCTCGACTTCTTTTAAAAACATCTAAATGCCAACAAGGTACTCAAACTGCCCAGATGGATTAAGTAAAGACGCCCTACACTCTTCCAGTGGTCACTGACCCCCCCCCCCAAAGATCTGAATGGAAGAGCACATATCTGTATCTAGAACAGCACCTAGTATGGGAAAGCCTAATAGAGCAGCAAGCAGGTGTCTGGAGTAACCTGGTGGCAATGTAGTGAACCATAACGAGGGAGCCCTAAGTCCATATCCCACTTTAACCACTACATTTATGGTTGAAAGTGTGAGCTCGCTAAAATCCTACTATAATGCTAGATAAGTGTCACCTGGACCATAAGGGCTATTGGGGTGGTAGACAGGTGGGTATAGTAGGATTTGGGGAGTTTTGGAGGGCTCATCATACATTATATGATTCTAGAATGAGCAGATCTAAGATGGCAGTTTGAAGTCAGAGCTCTGCTGAAGAAATCTTTGAAAATACAAGTTTCTCTGTCTATAACGGAATGAGTTGGTAATTTTTTTCTGGTAATATATCTGGGATACCGGGTATAAAAAATATTTGGATAATGAATCGCCTAACAAGCAAAGGTTTCCTTTAAACCTGCCCACAGCACACTGCCCTGCCTGCTTAGATTGCCAGAAGGAAGGCAGGAGAGAGGCCCGATACTACAGGGGAGCTCGAGGCGGCCCGCCCCTCACCCGAAACCAGCGGGGTTTTCTGTTGAATTTAACCCTTCAATTGCATACAGCCTTGCCTGCTCCTCGATCTAGTAGGAAAGCAGAAAAAATAAAAAAAGAGGAGAGAGGAACCCGATCCTGCAGAAGAGCGTAAGGCGGTCCACCCCTCCCCCGAAACCAGCGGGGTCTCCTTTAAACCTGCCCCACGACACACTGCCTTGACTACTTAGAGAGCCAGCAGGAAACCAGGAGAGGAGCCTGATCCAACGGGGAAGCACGAAGCGGACCGCCCCTCCCTCTAAACCATCGCGGTTTTCTTTTGAATTTAATCCTGCAACTGCATGCAGCCTTGCCTACTCCTCGAGCTAGCAGGAAGGTGGGAAAAAAGAGGAGAGAGGAGCCCGGTCCAGCGGCGGAGCGAGAAGCGGTCCGCCCATCCCCCGAATCCAGCGGGGTTTTCTTTTGAATTTAACCCTACAACTGCATACAGCCTTGCCTGCTCCTCGATCTAGCAGGAAGGCAGAAAAAAAAAAAAAAGAAAAAGAAACCTGATCCTGCAGGGGAGCGCGAGGTGATCCGCCCCTTCCCCGAAAACAGCGGGGTCTCCATTGAACCTGCCCCACAACACATTGCCTTGCCTGCTTAAAGAACCAGCAGGAAGGCAGGAAAGGAGCCCGATTCTACGGGGAAACGCGAAGCGATCCTCCCCTACCCCGAAACCACCGGGTTTTCTTTTGAATTTAATCCGACAACTGCATACATCCTTGCCTGCTCCTCAAGTGAGCAGGAAAGAAGAAAAAAGAGGAGAGAGGAGCCCGATCCTGCGAGGGAGCGCATGGCATTCAACCACTACACCGAAACCAGATGGATCTCCTTAATTTTGAGCATTCCAACAGCGCACAGCCTTCTAACACCATAAACCAGCAGGAAGACTAAAACAACTTGTTATACATTGTTATATTTAACTGCTGGTTTACCATGTTTTATTATTACTGTTGACTTATAATTAATGGTTGATAATCAACATACTGATAGACTTCTTGCCCTTAACCTGTTTAAACACATACTAGCACAAAGATCAAATCTCATATCTAACTGCTAGTTTTTTACTTAACAGTAGGTTTACTTTGTTTTATTTAACTATAGAATCATACTTAATGGTTGATAGACAACTTGCTGATAGATAGCTTGCCCTAACTTATTTAAACACATATTAGTACCAAGAACAATTCTCAACACCCACTCACACATCTTCTCAAAACTCACTCATAAATCCTACTTACAGACATAGGCACTCCAAAAAGACAGGTAACACCAATAGAACAAAAAACACCAGAACTAACACCCCTATCCACACACAAAAAAAAAAAAAAAAAAATTGGCAACACTCACAACCAAACTCTACATAGTCATACTACTGCTCTCCATTCTCTTAGACAAATGGAAAACTGTCGGATATCACACTCACTCCATACCCATCCTCACAACAACACACAGAATGCTTCAATCCACTAGGAAACTGCAAACCCCCAGAACACTGATAACATGTTCATCATCCAATCTTGAAAACATTCACGCAACCTGGAGAAAAAGACCACCATCAAAAACCAAGGCCAACTCTCAAAAACCTCAATCTACATCCAGAACTATTACCAATACTCACACCACACAATCTCCCACTAAATTCAAATCAATTGCTTGCGCATATCTGAATATACGATCAATCAGCCCAAAGACAGAACTAATTAAAGACTGGCTGATGAAAGATAATTTAGGTTGCCTCTTCCTAACCGAAACCTGGCTCACTTCAGACTCAGATCCTCGCATTACTGAATTTTGCCCAAACGGTTACAAACTAGAGCTAGTTTGCAGAGTAAACAGAAGAGGTGGAGGTCTAGCAATCATTGTAAAAAATAACCTCAATATTAAAGTCCTTACCAAGCACTCCACCCCTCACCTAGACCTTCTTGCTTGCCAACTCTCGGACAAGTCTCTCACAGGAACTCTGAACTGCCTTCTATGCTATGTCACTCCAGGAAAATGGAACACTTCTAAACAAGAACTAGAAGAATTTATCTTCCAGAATTCCTTATCTTCCACACACAACCTGATCCTAGGAGACATCAACCTCCACTTAGAAAACCACACCTCCAATCAAGTAGCAGACATTCTTTCATTCCTCAACACCCTATCTTACCAATTACTCAATCCTGAACCCACACATGAAAAGGGTCATCAACTTGACATTGCCGCTTACACATCTCCCAACCTCAACACACAAAACATCCACATCACCAACGGCTATTGGAATCCAACCTTATGGTCCGACCACTACAAGTACACCTTCACCATCAATTGGATGTATAATAAAATCAAACCTATTCCAATCACAACCAGCTTCAAATCCAGACAGAAAATCGAACCCATTACTTTCTGAGACACAGTAGACCCATTACTAGACTTAAACAACCACAAGGAGTTCATAAACACATGGCGTTACATTAGTGAAACCACTTTGAACAAACTAGCACCACTAAAAACAAAAAACAAAATAAGCAGACCTTCAGACAAATGGTATGATACTGAACTCATACAACTAAAGAGGCAATGCAGACAACTAGAAAGATCATGGAAAAAACAGAAACAAGACCACATTAAAACAGAATGGAGATCCCAAATCAAACAATATAAAATCAAACTGAAGGTAAAACGTAAAGACTATTACTCCAAACTCATTGGCACTGAAAAACTAGACACCAAAAAATTTTCAGCATTGTAAAAAACCTCACAGATACCAAACCCTTCCTCACCACCCAAGGAATCCAGACTCCAACAGCTTCACAATTATCGGACTACTTCAAAAATAAAATCACCACAATCAGATCTACATTCAACAATTCCCAAAATATCATTGAAGAGATACCAATAAAACCCACAAATGATGAAGCCATCTCAGCAGATAGGACCTGGACCAACTTCCCAACGACACAATGGTCAGACCTGGACCTGCTGTACAAAAAATACAGCAAATCCTCCTGTGATTTGAACAACTGTCCTCCTTACCTATTAGCAACAGCATCTACCAAATTCATTACTTGTCTCACGCTATGGTTGCAAACCACTCTCAAGGAAGGCCAATTCCCTCCGGAACTTGGAGAAATAATAATCACCCCCATACTAAAAGATCCCAAAGGCCCAATAGACAACCCAACAAATTATAGACCAATTGCTTCTATCCCACTATACATCAAAATCATCGAGGGTCTAGTTGCACAATATCTATCCAATTACCTTGAAGACCACAACATTCTACATCCATCTCAATCTGGTTTCAGAGCCAATCACAGCACAGAAACATTACTGGTATCTTTACTTGATATAGCCCGACAGCACCTCAGCAAAGGAAACAAGTTACTAATCATCCAACTCGACCTTTCAGCAGCATTTGACTTAGTAGATCATCTAATACTTCTTCAGACACTAGATGCCATAGGAATAACTGGTAAAGTTCACAACTGGTTCCAAGGCTTCCTTCAAACAAGATCATATAGAGTTAAGTCAAAAGATATTTTATCTGACTCCTGGACAAACCCCTGCGGAGTACCACAAGGATCCCCACTATCGCCCATACTATTCAACCTCTTCATAGCTTCCTTAGGCACTGCCCTAGACGCCCTAAATATAACTTCTTTCAGTTACGCAGATGACATAACCATCATTCTCCCATTTGACATACAAGACCCCAGCTCCAATGAACGCCTGATAACAACACTGGAAACTGTAGAAAAATGGATGAAGAACCATAAACTGAAACTGAATGCAGAGAAAACCAAATTCCTACTACTAGAGAAGGAACAAAAGCAATCTTTAACAGAACTGGAAGTAAATACAATCAAATATCCCATACAGAGCACTCTAAAAATTCTAGGAATACAATTAGATAGACGCTGCACTATGCAGACACAGATACACAAAGTCATACAGAAGGCATTCTTCACCATGCGAAACCTAAGAAAAATAAGAAATTTCTTTACCAAAGAACACTACACTCACACTCAGTAACTTGGATTACTGCAACAGCCTCTACCTAACATGTCCTAACAATATGATAAAACAACTACAGACAGTTCAGAACACTGCCATCAGACTCATCTACTGTCTCAGTAAATTTGACCACATCACTCCCGCCTATATAGACTCTCACTGGCTTCCGATAAAAGCAAGAACTCAATTCAAGTTCTATTGTCTGCTGTTTAAGATAACCCATGGAACTGCCCCCTGTTACCTAAACAACCGCCTAAACCGCTACCTCTCATCCAGATCAAGAAGAACTCAAAACCTATTCACCTTCCCACCTAATAATGGAACCCGTCTTAAGAAACTATACGACAGCCTTCTAGCGACACAGGCAGCAAAAATTGACCCCACAATCACCAAACTAATAATCAATACAACAGACATCAAAGTATTTCGAAAAGAAATCAAAACATTTCTATTCAGAAAACACGTCATTACCAACTAATATCCTCCCTTTATGCACAAGCTCTCCCTCTATAGAATAACACATTAATCAATTCTTAGAACCTTTCCTATCATACATACTCTGATTCCTATATAAACATTTTCCACACTATCCAATAAACTTCTTATGTCATTATTAGGTAACTTCCAATCTGTAAACCGTATATACTGATATTCTCCACTATATTCTCTTATCACTTGATTCCCTGATATGTAATTTTCATAATTGAATCCTCTACCACACCATGTAATGTACATGAATCACTGTTATGTAATTTATCTAGATAATCTTTATTACAGAATTCTTTTGGTAATGTCCAAATCTCCTATAATTTGTATTCCGCCTTGAATAATATATAATGTATAATGTATTCAAAATTAATTTTCCTATGAACTGTTTTCCTACCTTCTTCTACTCTATGTTTATAACCTAACTAATTTATTTTTCTCAAGTACTTTAGCAAGAATGTGAGCCTTTGGGACAGTCAGGGAACTCTAAGTACTCTCTCTTCATCTTAATTAATCTTACTTATTGCATTTCTTCTGTTTCTACTGTAAACTGCTTAGAACTTCACGGTACAGCGGTATATAAGAAATAAAATTATTATTATTATTATAAGAGGGTCATTTTTAATGGCACATCTTAAAAACCTTTCACCACCAAACACGGAAAACCACAGGGTTTCATTTTGGCACCATTGCTCTTCAATATCTTAATGTCGCTCCTTCTGACAGTGGGCCAATCTATTGGCTTTACCACGTTTGCTTACGCCAACGATGTGCAATTAATCCATCCCATCGTTCTCAACAATATAGAGGAGGTGGCATCCATTAATCATAAACTAGGAAAAATTAAATCATGGTTAGACTTTAAAAAACTGTCTCTTAACATCAACAAATTGAAACTTATGATTTTTCCTTTTAACTTTCCGGATTTTTATCATTATTATATTGCTTCACTAGCTAAATATGGAGCTTACTGGCTCACTGACTCCTCTACACAAGATCCTCCTGTCTGAGTTGCAGACGTCAGAGGGTGGTGGCCAACGGCACCCTCTCTGAGACTTCGGAGGTGACCAGCGGAGTGCCGCAGGGCTTGGTCCTGGGTCCACTCCTTTTTAACATATTCATAGGGGACTTGACTCGAGGGCTTCAAGGTAAAGTAACATTATTCGCCGACGACGCCAAACTATGCAATATAGTAAGTGAAAGCAACTTGCAAGACAGTATGGCGCAGGACCTGCTTACATTGGAATGCTGGTCCTCGACCTGGCAGCTGGGCTTCAACGCTAAGAAATGTAAGGTCATGCACCTTGGTAGCGGTAATCCATGCAGAACTTACACCTTGAATGGAGAAACATTGGCTAGGACTTCAGTAGAACGAGATTTAGGAGTAATCATCAGTGCAGATATGAAGGCTGCCAAACAAGTGGAGAAGGCCTCATCCAAGGCAAGGCAGATGATGGGTTGTATCAAAAGAAGTTTCGTCAGCCGGAAACCTGAAGTCATAATGCCACTATACAGAGCCATGGTGAGACCTCATCTGGAATACTGTGTGCAATTCTGGAGGCCACATTACCATAAAGACGTGCTCAGAGTCGAGTCGGTTCAGCGGATGGCCACTAGGACGATCTCGGGGCTCAAGGGTCTCTCGTACGAAGAGAGACTGCACAAACTGCAGCTCTACACTCTTGAGGAACGTAGGGAGAGGGGGGACATGATTGAGACATTTAAGTACATCACAGGACGTGTCGAGGTGGAAGATGACATTTTCTTTCCCAAAGGACCCTCGGCCACAAGAGGACATCTGCTCAAACTCAGAGGAGGGAAATTTAATGGCGACACCAGGAAGTACTTCTTCACGGAAAGAGTGATAGATCGCTGGAACAAGCTTCCGGTGCAGGTGGTTGAGGCCACCAGCGTACCTGACTTTAAGAATAAATGGGACACCTACGTAGGATCACTACGAAGATCAAGTTAAAGAATTGGGTCAGTAGCACACAGACTAAATTGGGTGGGTCAGTAGAGTGGGCAGACTTGATGGGCTGTAGCCCTTTTCTGCCGTCATCTTTCTATGTTTCTATGGTTTGAAATGGAGTGCTTTTTATGCGCGCCTTTACACATCTCTTGTCTACTAACGGTGTCAGTACCCAGACACTTGAGAAGATACTCTTTGTTGGGTTCAACGCAGCATGCTCTTCATCTTCTAGATACATTGGCTGAAATCTGAGTTTATGATAGTCCAATCATGTCCCTTTGGAATAATTCCAAAATCCAAAACCATGGCAAATCCCTCTCATGGAAACGGTGGCAGCGGGCGGGTCTATGGTTTGCTCATCAAATGTCTACTCCCACTTCGTCTGTTCCTTTTGATGTACTTTGCTCTACATACTCGCTGCCTCCTTCTGTTTATTCACAGTGGCTCTCACTCACTGGAGTGCTATGTTCAGTGCATATACGTTTTGATTTTATGACTTCCATTCATACTATTCGCCATTGGTCTGTACTATCTCTGCTAAAAGGCAAGGCGATATCTCTTTTCTATAATATTTTAAGAGATCACTCCTTCACTTTTTCACCCCATTCTATGAAACACTGGGATACTATACTCACCACTCCGCTTTCTGACATTGATTGGGAACTTTTCTGGTCTTCAACAAACCGCCCGCTGTTATCCTCTAGAGTCTCACAATCAATGTTCTTTATTATGTGGCATGCAGTATGGACCCCATTTCGCATGTGGAAAGCCAACTTAAAACAAGACTGTTTGCTGGAACTGTTTGAAAGAGGTGGGAACTCTTGATCATATGCTTTTTCACTGTACTCTGGTCCGCTCCTTTTGGACTCGCATTTGGAACACCATACAATCTATTACTAACTGCTCGGAAGAGATCTCTATGGACATTGTAATCCTTCGCTCTCAACATCCTTGCTTCGCACAATCAAACTGTCCTCCTAAACTCATCGATACCATGTTTGTGACTGCCCTCATGCATATTCTGAAAAATTGGAAATCATCTTCGCTACTAGACTATACTTTTTGGTGGAACTCTCTGAGTATGTATCATAGATTTGAATCCTATGCATATGAGAAGAAAATTGCATCCCGAACCTCCATGAACTTGAAGCGCAACAAATCACCTTGGTCATTCCTGGATACCTATGTACGCTCTGCTTCATAGACACTCCTGTCTTCCTTTCCTTTTCTTTTTTCTCTCCTTCCTTTTTTCTTTCTTTTCTTGTTCTCTCTCATCTTTTTCTCATATATTCCTCACATGCAGTTCCAATACTTGGAACCTTTCTTACTGTTTTGATACTCTACAGTTGGAATATAGATCTACAGGTTCTTTATACAGAAAACTTTATTTTGATCTTATGTACTTGAACTGCTCCCTGTATTTTTCAAAATACTCAATAAAAATTATTGAACTAAAAAAAAAAAGAAGGAACAACGCTTCAGGCCCCCCCTGAAGCTTGAATCACTCCCCATCAAAATTGTCCTTTATTCACAAAATTCAACTGTAACCAGTCTGTGAGTGAATGCAGTACTTTCTCATGTAAAGACTTATGGACTCCACCCTCTGAAGGGACACCACCTTGTAAGTAGTGGAAGGGCTTGTGTATGTTAACGACTTGGATGGCTATGGTGTACATCCACCCATATCAGAAGTGCTGAGAGTCAGCTCCTGTGTTGACATCTGTTTTAAGCCATTTTCTCTCCATTTGTGCTGGTTAAAATGGGGAAGAAAGGACAGATTTGAACCTATCTATGAGTGCAAGATGCATTTTAGGACAGATCATCAATCACATATAGCAGTAATTTAAAAGTTTATACTAAAAAGTGATTGTGCTGCTTTATCTACCTGTGAATTTTTATATTTTGGTTTTGTCTAAGATATTATAATTATTATGAACAGACAAGGTTGTGTTAACCATCCTGATAATTTATGTTATGTCTGTGGACAATTTACTGCAGAAGATCAGCAAAAGAATCTGTCCATCAGACTTCAAACTGCATACAAGCATTATTTTGGCTGTAAAGTTGGCAACCAAGATAAAGCATGGGCACCTCATGTGTGCTACACTGTCTGCTATTCCGGATTAACACAGTGGCTGAATGGGAAACTGAAGAAGATGCCTTTTGCTGTACCCATGGTGTGACATGAACCAACAAATCATCACTCACTGTTATTTTTGCATGACAAAAAATTGCTGGATTCACAAAGAGGAATAAATCAAAAATTGTGTATCCTGATTGCTCATCAGCAATTAAACCTGTTCCTCACGACTCAGATAATCCAGTTCCAATACCTCCTTCCACATCTGCAGCACAATGTGCCATACATTCAGATGAAGAATGTGCCTCTGCTGCTGTGGAGGAGTTGAACCTGAAGTGGATGAAAAACAACTTCACCTGCTAACTTAAGAAGATCTTCATGATCTGGTTAAAGACTTGTCACTGTCAAAGGAGAAAGCAGAATTGTTAGGTTCAAGGCTGAAGCAATGGCATCTTTTAAGGCAGGACACCAAAATCTTTTTTTATGATCGTCACCATCCTGACTTCCTTTTACCAAATGGAAGAAAACATTTGTTTCTGTACTGATATGAATGGTCTCATGTGTGAACTGGGATATAAATATGTTTCTGACAAATGGAGACTCTTCATTGATTCAAGCAAAGAAAGCCTTAAAGTGGTACTTTTACACAATGGAAACCAGAAGCTATCTGTTCCTGTTGCTCATGCAGTTGGGTTGAAAGAAACGTACAAGTCAATGGAAACGCTTTTAAAACTCACATGCTATGCAGATCACCAGTGGAACCTCTGTTGTGATCTCAAAGTTGTGTGTCACTCCTTCTGGGTCTGCAACTGGGGTACACCAGATTAATGTGCTATTTGTGTCTTTGGAACAGTCATGATGATGCCAACCACTACAGGCAGAAACAATGGCCAAACTAAGATGAATCCATACCTGGCAGATACAATGTGAAGCACCTGCCGTTAGTACATTGTGAGAAATTCTATCTTCCAGCACTTCACATAAAACTGGGTCTGTTGAAAAATTTTGTCAAAGCGATGGATAGAAATAGTGATGCGTTTCAGCACCTAAGAAGTATGTTTGGTTTCGAGAAAAGTGAAGCCAAAATCAAAGGAGGTGTTTTTATTGGACCCGAAATCCGTGAACTGATCCTTGATGATGCATTCAAACAGAAGCTGAATCCAGCTGAATCAGCAGCATGGGAAGCATTTGTGCTGGCTGTTCAGAATTTTCTTGGTAATAACAGATCAGAGAATTATGCTGAGCTTGTGAACATGCTGACAGCATATCAGCTAATGGGTGCCAGAATGTCACTTAAAATGCACTTCTTACATTCTCACCCTAACTTCTTACCACCTAATCTTGGTGATGTCAGCGATAAGCATGGGGAAAGATTTCATCAAGATATCAAGGTAATGGAAAGCAGATATCAGGGAAAGTTCAATCCCAGTATGATGAGAGACAAATGTACAGTATAAACATAAAAGCAAGTGTCTCAATATTTCTAAACATGCTGACATCACTTTTGTGTGAGTTAAAAGAAGCATAAATATATGCTGTAACATGTCTCCTTATTGTCTTCATGTTTCTTTTCAGAGAAACTTCTTAATACAAGTTTGGTGGGACACAGTTCATACTCGCAATATTGTGCCGATATGGAAAACTCTAAAAAAATCAGTAACGTGTATCTCAGAATTTCTACCTGACATACTAGCTGAATTTCAATTACAGATCTGATGCCAGCATCATTAAATTAACTAAGAACACTTAAGTTCTCAGTAGCAAAGAAAAACTTTTTTTTTTTGTTGACCAGTGTATCAGAAGGCCATGGAGGCTCCACTGCTGTCAGAAGAACTTGGAGATGCTCTGTGAAGACCAAGTGAATTTTTTTTCATCGTTTGGTGACTGGAGATGAGACTTGGATCTATTACAGGTATCCTGAGTCCAAAATGGAGTCAATGCGGTGGAAGCACAAGTCATCCCCCACCTCCAAAAAGTTCAAGACAAAAAAAAAATCTGCATGCAAAGTCATGGCAATTGTCTTCTGGGATGATGAAGGACTTTTGCTTCTGGAGTTCATGCCACACAAAGATATCCATAACCAAGGAGAGTTATGCCAACACAATGATTGCTTTGTGGGAGTTGAGCACGATTACTGTATTGTGGTTCAGCATAGGGTACTTTTTGATGCCAATTAACTCACACACACACATATATTTTCATTAAAATAATATTTTATTCAATTTATATCAAAATTAAACTTAAGGTTAAAATTAGAATTAAAATGGCAATTAATTATATGCATTATATGCATTTCCATAAACCATAACCCCTATAATTATTCTGTATGTGAAGGGGGATTCTTTCCCAGGAACTAAGTGGTTCCTATGGAGAAAGGTTCTCCCTTGAACCAATTCTGGGGACTTGCTTATATACTATTACAATGACTGGTGACATGTCACTTCAGCCTCCAATACTTAGCTAACACATTCTCTTAGAAGGCGGGAATATCTCAGACAACAAAATTCTTTAGGTTTTGAATAGGTTTAAAGAAAAAATTTACAAGATATAGAAGTTAGGTACATTTCTGTTACAACAATTTGTAAAATATTCTAAATATGTATTTATTATTTATGTATTTTAAAAATTTCTACACCATTTAAGCCTTAGGATTACATAAAATCATATCATAATATGTACTCTTGGAAGACTCCTTAGCACCACTTATCTTACAATTTACCAAAGGAATGTACAATTTGCTTTTAGAAAGAAAGTATATATCTTATCTTTAACCAAAACCTTTTTTATAAGCTCCGCATGTCTTTCTAGTCTTAAAGAATGAAAAAAGCTCTTTCTGACTAAGCTAATTTTCTCTGGAAAACTGACAGTTTTTCACAGACACAAAACCAACTAATTTCTTCTTAAAAGTCAGGCGGGCTACACAAATTTTTCCTATACTAATAAGAGACAAGACCAGTTTGTGAACAAAAAATATTATTAAATTAGGAAATCTTAAATTTTAAATTTAGTTTTAAGTTATTTCACCTAAACCAGGCAGGGTCAAATAGTTGACCTATCTTCCATCTTGGGCCTCTTGGAATGTTCAGTGTCTGCAATAAAGCCTCAAGGGCCAAGAATCTCCATGGCAACAATCCAGATCAGATAGGTCAAACTACACATCTACTTTCTCTGGATTCCCAAAGTTTGAACCTCAAAGTATTTATAAGTGTTTTGGAACATTTTTCTGTTTGAATAGTCATGCAATTGGTCAACTTTCATTCTTTCTTGGATCCAAGACATACATACATACATTCATATTTCACATATTCAATAATTATTAAAGCACAGAAGAGATTTTAACATACAGGCTTCCCTTGCTTAGGAATGTGAAATCATTTATCTTCGTTATAACCAGACCAGAAGTCTAGAGGTCTCTTCTACCAGTCTCCAGTGTATACCATTTTAAACTAAGAACACATAAAACATGGGAATCTAAAGGTTTGTTCTAATCTAAACAAAGAGGAGAAAGAACTCCTATAATTTTAAGACTTTACCTCTACAGATGTCTATGCTATGTCTATCTTTCTTAAATTCTGCTTAACCAGCAAGTTACACAATTATATATATATATATATATATATATATTCCTATGATTTTCTTACTAATTCCCTTTTTTCCTCTCTCTATAATTTCCTAATCTTTTAATTATCCTTTTAAGGTTTTTATGTTTGCATATATAAATATACACACACACTGTCCAAGGAAAGGTCTCTGCCACACCCTGCTATTTGTGCTGTTCATGTCAGTGGCGCCACCTCAGAGTCAATCAAGGAGAAAAGAGGAAAAATCATATCAGGTGTGCTGCTTCTTCATGACAATGCGCCGGTGCACATGTTACGACAATCACAGGCTGCCATCTGAGAATGTGGGTTTCAGCAGCTGAACCATCCACCTGACCTGGCTACCTTGGATTATTTTCTGTTCTGAGTTTTCAAGAAAGCTCTCTATAGACAGTGGTTTTCAAGTGATAAAGACATCAAGGAAACTGCGACGTCCTGGTTTAAAGGTCAAATAGAAGAATTCTTTTCAAAGGGGTTAAAGTCATTGCAGGAAAAGTGGATGAAGTGTATGGAACTATCAGGGGACTATACTGAAAAATTTAAAAATTTTTTTTTGAAAACTCTTCTTTTCTACTAAGGTAGATAAATTATTGAACACCCCACAAATGTCCAATTGATATCAGATGTTGTTTAAAGGTAAATTAAATTTAAATATAAATGAATAGCAAAGCTAATTTACCCTTCATGTGTTGTCAAGTTTCGTGATAATATTAAAATCTCAAGCAACATGTCATGCCTTGCAACCTAATACCAACTACAGAAACCCTCAACCCAGCAGCTACCAACCATTCCTCACCAATAACTTGTGCTGCCTTAAGCTCTCTGCTTTCCTATAGCTCACAGCAATAGTTCTGGGGCTCTTAATGATAGAGCTGCTATTATGCGGTATCTCTTAGAGAGAGGAAGAGATAATGGTTACTGCGGATGGGCAGACTGGATGGGTCATATGGCCTTTATCTGTCATCATGTTTCTATGTTTCCCCCTAAGCTTTCTGCTGCAGTCTATCTCTCATCTCCCTGCAGCTCACAGGCTCTGTGCATGGGCCCATCCCCTGAGCAGTCCTCAGATTTCCTCATCAGTTTCTCTCCTTTAAATTTTATTATTTTTCCTGTTACATATTAATCAATACAGTTGGTGCTCCACCCTAACTCTGCCCCTAGCCCACCTTTGTGCTGGTTATTAGAAATATTCAGCAACACTGTTTGGTTTAAGTGTCACTGAATATCTCTGCTTATCAAAAGCTAGAAACCTTCGAAAATAGGCCCTACAGTAAACAAAGAACTCATTTTGCATTCAGGAATGTGCAGCATGTTTATTATGGGTTGTGCTTCACTACTCCTAGTACAGTTAAAATAAAGATGTTAAGATTGCACTATGTGGAACCAGGTTCTAGCAAACTGTACATTCTATTGTACGTTTAAACAGAAAGAACAGGAACCAAACAACTGAGCTAAGAAAAATAATTTTAATTGATTTTGGTTCAGTTTAAAGGATTCTTCATAATGAATGCACAACATTTACAAAATATGATTTATAAACTTACTTTGCTGGTGAATAAATCATTTCTTCTGCTGACGCAAACAAAAGGTTCTTTGAATTCCTGGGTTATATTGCTCATCAGGGAAGGCAGTAGGTTGTATAGTTATCACCTGACTGGGGCAAAATCACTACCCTGAAACCACACAACCTACTACCTCACTCTGCTAAAGCATTGTTGAATGAGAAGAGCGTACCCTGCAGTCTCAATGGAAAAAGCTGGTGAACTGGCACTGTGTGCTTTGACTTCTAGAATTTCTTATGCAGGGTTTCCCCTGAATAATGTTTTGACAGAACTCAAGCAAATATTTACACTTTAAAATCCACCAGTGCATTCTCTTCACCCACAACTCCACCATCAAAAATATTCCCTAAGCTTTTCCCCAATAATTTCTGAAACAGAACACAGTTTAATCTGGATGGCTAAAAGCCCCACAGCTTTATGTTAATTGCAAGGTTGCACAGCTTGCACAGAAGCTTACAGTATGTCCTGACTGTTTGAGAATGACACAATGACAGAATTCATCTGTGTTCCCTTCTCTGCAGGAAACCATCTTGTGTCATTCTTTAGGGCCAAATTATATAAACGGTGTCATGATTGTAGACAGCCAACTGCTGCCTAACCAGCCAATTGGGACAGCCGCCTACATTGTAGGTGCCTCTGGGAGCCTAGAGAGGCGTGTAGGCCTGCGTAAGCTCGCCTAAGGCTAGGCGTGGTCATGCCCTGGCCCAGAAGTAGCATACAGGAGGGGCCTTAAGCGCCTGGGCCAATCAGAACCTAAGACCCCTCCCCGGTGCATCCCATGATGCACCGGAAAAGGGCAGGCCCGCCATTCGTAAGAAGGTGAGCCAGCCGGCTGGAGGCAGGAAGGATTGCTCCGATGCCAACATTTTAAGGTGGGGGTTCCGGGAGGGGGCTGGGGGTATCCAGGTGGGGGGCTGATGGGTCTGGGGAGTATCCGGCGGGATGATGCCCATGGTGTTTGGGGGGTGAGGGTGGGTCCAGCAGAAGGGACTGGGCATCCCTCCTGCTGGAGATGTTCAGCGATTGGGGGGTTCCAGCAGGAGGGACTAGGCATCCTTCCTACTGGTAGTCTTCATGGGGGGGGGGTTTGACAGGTTGCTGCTATCGTGGCAAGGATAAGCTCAGCAGCAACCTGATTCTGTGAAATGGACACCAGTTAGAGAATCAGGTTATTAGGTGGGCTTAGGTGTCTGTCCATGAGGACATACGCAATTCTCTATAGGTTGCCCATGTGCGATTCTCAAAAGCCACTTAGATGGCTTCTGAGACTGGGCGTCCTATACAGAATCCGGCCCTTAGCGTCTATTTCAACCTCAGTCTTTCTACATCAGCTTTCTTTAATGCAAGGCTTGATGGTCAGTGGTTGTGCTCACTCATACGCTGATTCTTCCCTCTCTCCTTACAGAATGACATGGGGATGGTTCCCGCAGTTATCCATGAGGATGGGAACGGTGATGAATTCTGTCACTGTGCCACTGCATCAATGGCATTTAGGATATTAGTACATGCTCATTATCTGGACTACTGTAATTCATTACTCAAGGGAATTCGATTAATAAATATCTGGTGTAGGCAATTGATCCAAAATGTTGCTGTCAAACTCCTTTTTGGTGCTAAGAAATGGGATCATTTAACACCCATCTTGAAAAGAGAACATGGCAGTTCTCCAGAGTAATGGATCTTCTTCAGAAGGGTCAATATCTTTTAAGTTTATACTGTTAGTGAGTGGGAGCCAGTTTTTTCTTGATTGTGTTTTTGTTCACATTTGATATACTGCCCTATCTTTGAGAAGTTCAGGGAAGTGTACAATTTTTTTCTATCAGATACTGTATGTCCCAGTAGGCTCACAACCTAACTATGGTAGTTGGGGCAATGGAGGGTTAAATGACTTGCCCAGGGTCCCAGGGAGCAGTGCTAGGATCAAACTCACAACCTCAGGGTGCTAAGGCAGCAGCTCTAACCACTAAGTCACTCTTCCATTCCCTTTTCATCAACTAGGACACTATGATCTACTTATTTGAACCAATTAACAGTCCCTTCCTTTTCATATATTTTCTTGGACATCATTCATAATTCAATATTTAGTTTAGTAGGCCCTTCCTTTTGAAACTATTTGCCTTCCTATTTAAGATCCGAAACTATGTTTCAGACTTTCAAAAGTGGCCTAAAAACCTTTTTCTGTTCTAAGAGGCCTTGGAAGAGAAATTTAATATATTAAGGGCTGAATAGAGATGGCTAGCAATATTGGCTTGGAGCAGGAAATGTCTCCATCCCAAAGAATATAAACCTGGAGTTTTTTCTTCAGATTTTCTCCATTTTTACTTTGTAAGCCATTGCGAAGGCTATGTTGTGTTGCAATATATCAAATAAAAGATGAAACTTGAAACTTTAAGCATCTAATTCATTTGCAGTATGCTATCCTCAGTATAGTCACAGAGGGAATCGCAGGTTACAATTCAGCCACATTATTTTTATTATAGCAAGTTAATATAATTCACCTAATCCCATTGAAAAATAGAAAGGGGAAAGAGACTTATATACTACCTTTTTGTAGTTTTACAACCACATTCAAAGCGGTTGACATACAGACACTTCAAGCATTTTCCCTTTCTGTCCCAGTGGGCTCACAATCTGTCTAATGCAGTGATTCCCAACCCTGTCCTAGAGGAACACCAGGCCAATCGGGTTTTCAGGCTAGCCCTAATGAATATGCATGAGAGAGATTTGCATATGATGGAAGTGATAGGCATGCAAATTTGCTTCATGCATATTCATTAGGGCTAGCCTGAAAACCCAATTGGCCTGGTGTTCCTCCAGGACAGGGTTGGGAACCACTGGTCTAAAGTACCTGGGGCAGTGGAGGATTAAGTGACTTGCCCAGGGTCGCAAGAAACAGTATGGGATTTGAACCCACAACCTCAGGGTACTAAGGCTGTAGCTCTAACCACTACACCACACCCTCCTACAAACAGTGAACAATGGGAGCAAGTGGTCTTGGCTACAAAGTCCCTGTACTGAGGTATTATATTCTGTCTTTATTTCTAGTTATCAAGCAAACAATACTTTCCTCATCCTGGATCTGACTAAACTATTCGTGGGGCAATTTTAATTATAGGCTCACATAATTGAGAAATCTACAGATATCTTTACCTGCTACCTTTGTACCAGTAAAGGTCTTAATCTTAAAAGGGTACAATTCCTAAGTCACCTGATCCTATTACAAGTGATATAGATTTTAGTGGCAAATTTGATTTTAAAGTCCAATTTAAATGAGGTTCTTTATAAATTCATTCCTTAGTGTAAATATCCTCATTTATTTGTATATGAAGGAAATTAAGAAAACGTCTTCTAATATACCTCGATATTTCATAGTAGGTATTTTATCTTCATTTTAACAAACATTCGTCGTCTCATTCATTTCATTTCATTTATATATTATGGGATGAGACCTCAGCGGCTACTTCTGTACTTCTGTAATGGTACAGAATTTCCAGCATAGCTAGCCTCCTCATTGGTCTTATCCCCTACTCTTTCATCTAGGTAAACCTTTTAGATATTAGATATTTTCATGAGATAAATTAGTGAATAACTTAGTTTTCTTTGCTTGAGCGCTTAAACGGGACTCTGACGTGGAACCACGTTTCTCTAGGCTGTTTGAAGGAGATGCCCCTAAGCAAAAAGTATATCAAAAGATAAATATTTTAATAATAAAACATTCATCAATGCCATTACTTCTCTATCTTTTCTTACCGATAATCAGACCTGCTGTCAGTCTTAAATCTTTTACAACATGGCGGAAGTGTCTGTGTGACTATTTAAATATCTACTTGACATGTGACTTTATAAGCCAATCAGAACAGCGCATTCTACAGAACCCCGGGAAATTTAAAATCAGATCAGAGACGTCCATTCTACCTCACTATTCAGTCCCAAAGGGGTAACTGCATTTAAATCAAAGATCCATTTTTGCTCACGATAGTTCAAAAGACTGTCAATGTTACCTCCCTCCCACCCAACTTTTATAATATCTAGAACCCTCCATTTAATATTATCTGCAGTATGACCTGCCTCTAGCCAGTGAGCAACTAACGGGGCGTGGAGATTTTTAGTGTTAATACGGGATTTATGCTCTGTTAAACGTGTCTTTGATGACTACTCCTGCCTATATAGATCTTCCTAGCTTTGCTCAATTACAATCTCCCTTTACCCACACAAACACATGAAAAAGGCCATCAGTTAGATGTGGTAGCTATGTCCACAAAGGAGATCCTAGATCCTTCCATCTTTCTATCTGACGGTACCTGGTGTCATGATATCTGGTCCGATCATTTCATTTACTACTTTAACTTAATCTGGAATCATCTAAAATCTAAAACACACCCAAAGATTAAAAAAAAAAACATCTCACAAGGGGTCATATCAATCCAGAGGAATACTGGGCACATTACAAGTTATGAGAGGAAATAGGAGAAGGGGATGATTGTTGGGATCATTGGACGAAAACAAGCACATCCATTTTAGATAAAATTGCCCCTAAACAAAACAGTAAAAACTGCTCAAATAAATATAATAAATGGTTTGACTCTGAACTATTAAAAATGAAACAATTAGTAAGACGACTAGAAAGGATCTGGAAAAAAACGGGAGAAATATCAGACCAGAACAACTGGAGATCCAATATAAAGAGCTACAAACAATTGATAAAAGAAAAACGAAAAGCATTCTATTCATCTAAAATTAACACATCTAATACCAGGTGTAGCATCTTTCTAATCATTGTAAACTGCATAGAACTTCATGGTCCTGCGGTATATAAACTGTTATTATTATTATTAATACCAGACACCAAGAGGGACAGAAGAGAGAGAAGGAAGGATGGAAGAGTCGGCATGCTAGACTATGAATTCTTGGTTTATATTTGAGTTAACATTTTTCCCTAAAAAGGGGAGGATGTTCTCAGTTGGATGGGTCTATAGTCTTTATGTATGATGATTACCTGTTTTTGACTTTGAGTTCTCTGAATTTTATTTCAAATACTTCTCTATTGATTATGCACATATGAGCTGGTTGTTTATTACTTCAATGCTATTTTAGTCTTTAAACATTTGTAACATTAAAACTTTTAAAGAATTTATAACATAAAACAAAATCTCCTATATAATAATTGAATGGTAGATCCATCTAAGCACCAGTTGGGTTTGCTTTGTGTTTTGAATTTGTATATCCATCGTAGATTTCACAGTCACTTCAGGAAAGACAGTAGATTGTATAGTTATCTGAAGCCAGGGGGGAACCCCTAAAACTATACAACCTACTACCTCACCCCAAAGGACAGTCAAACTCTGCTTAGGTAAGTGCATCTAAATCTCACCCCGGTATCTGGAAAAAAAAATGCAGAAAGAAATGAAAAGTTAAATTTCACACTATATTCACTGTTAAAAAATAATGAATTAACTGTCAAGATCTGCTTACATAAATTCAAGATACACAGAAAGAGGCAGCAATGACAAGCACAGGGCCTTTATGGGGAGAGAGCAGTGGCCTCATCTTATAACACAATCAGAATTAAACAACCTGGTCAGGAATTTGGTTTGTCAAAAGCAAAAGCAGAATTGCAGGGAAGACTGCAGGGATGGTGTTTGCTCTCACCAGGTATGAAAATTTCTGTCTTTCAAAGCTGCCAAGACAATTTAACAAATTTCATTGCACAGGCTGAAAACCTCTGTATCTGCACTGAGATTGAAGGGTTTTTCATGCTAGATAATGACACGGGGACAAATTTGTCCTCGTCCCTGGAAGAACTCAATTTCCCAGTCCCATCCCCGCAAGTTTTGTTGCTGTCCCTGTCTCATTCTTGTAAGCTCTGCCTTAAACACACAAGCCTCGAACACTTATGATTTTAAAATGTCTGAGGCTTGTGCAGATGACAGAGCTTGCAGGAATGGGGCAGGGACAGCAACAAAACTTGTGGGGATGGGACTGGGAAATTGAGTTCCTGTGGGGACGGGGAAAAATTGTCCCCGTGCCATTCTCTATTCACATTCTCTATTCAGTTTTGGGTTGTACCTATGACTCACAGGAGTGGTGTACTTTTATTGATTCATCAGTATTAAGCATCGAGGCTGTTTTGTTCGACAACGGCAATATCTACCCATTGATACCTATTGGCTATACTGCACACATGAAAGACGATTTGAGGGATAAAGCCACCCACTATGAGTGAATACTGAGTGGGAGGATCGGGGATAAGACAGCCTATAAAACTTTTGTAGGAATAATGTATGCAATTTATATTCTACATACATAAGGTGTGACACACATGAAAGAAACATACAAAAACATGGAACTGCTGTTAAAGCATATCCAGTACACAAAAAGTACATCTGTGGTGATCTTAAAGTAGTAGCTCTGCTACTTGGAATGCAGCTTGGATATACCAAGTACTATTGTTTTATTTGTGAATGGAACAGCCATGCTAAGGAGTTGTATTACATTCAAAAGAACTGGCCACTCCGTAAGAATTTGGTTCCAGGACAGAAAAATATGGTACATGAACCGCTTGATGACCCGAGAAAGATATTTTGGCTCCATATAAAACTTGGACTGATAAAAAATTTTGTAAAAATGATGAACGATGAAGACAAAGATTTCCAAGACAGATGTTTCCAAGAATAGCTGATGTCAAATTAAGGAAGGCATTTTTGTCGGTCCACAGATCATATACGTCATAGTACAAAGTACATAGGTATTCAATCTACCTGATTTCTTTCACAAAGACAGATAGACCAACCCTCATCAATGAAGATCTACTGTAATTTTTGGACCATAAGATGCACTGGACCATAAGACGCACCCAGAATTTTTTTCTTCTTGGTTTTTCTTCCTCTACATATAGGTGCGTTTGGTAGTTTGGTGCCTACTTCTCCTGTTTTATTGAAAGCCCCAAATGCTTGTTGAAAAACGTGGGTCTTTAATAACTGCAGAGATTCTTCCATATGAATTTCACCAGGGAGTTGATTCCATAGTAATGTAATGTAATGTAATTTATTTCTTATATACCGCTACATCCGTTAGGTTCTAAGCGGTTTGAAGAAAATATACATTAAGATTATAAATGAGAAGTAAGAAGGTACTTAAAAAATTCCCTTACTGTCCCGAAGGCTCACAATCTAACTAAAGTACCTGGAAATTAATAAAGAAGAGAAAATAAAGATGGTTGAAAAAAGAAAAATTCTATGTGAATTTATAGGATGGAAATTAAACTGACTGTGAAGAACTGTATGAAAAATACATATGGAATGCAGTTAGAGAGGGTAGGTTACATAGTGTGGTATTCAGCCTATGCCTGCTAGGCTTGTCCCCAGAGCAGTGCAGAAACCTGGAGCAAAGACACTAGAAACAGCTCATTTTAAACCCCAAACTAACCATTTGGGGGATTTTTCTTCTTTGGCCTCTAGAGGGAGCAGGAGAGCAGATTTGCCTGTTCCACAACCCCCACACAGCTCTAGTTTAGATCCCAGCAGTCATGTGCAGGCTGGAAGCAGAACCAGCTGGAAAACCTTTTCACCTGAGATTTTGGGGCGTGGCTATAGGCTATTACATCAGAGAGCAGAACTGCTAGAGAGGCAGAAGGAAAAGCAGGAGCAACAAAGAAGGCAGGGAGGCTTAGGGTTGAGAGCAGTGAACAGCCTATGTGTATGGAGCTGGAGCCATCACCAAACTGCTGAATGGAGCCCTGCCAATGGAAGTTTGCTGGATTGAAGGCAAGTGAATTAAAATGCCTAAATGTTTGACCTGGATACCGTTTGGCTAAGCTTACTAAATGCCTTTTGTTGAATAACCCTGAAGAAGGTGTGATGCTTGGGGGCACCGGTAAGAACTTTAAAGCAGTGATTCCCAACCCTGTCCTGGAGGAACACCAGGCCAATCGGGTTTTCAGGCTAGCCCTAATGAATATGCATGAGAGAGATTTGCATACGATGGAAGTGATAGGCATGCAAATTTGCTTCATGCATATTCATTAGGGCTAGCCTGAAAACCCAATTGGCCTGGTGTTCCTCCAGGACAGGGTTGGGAACCACTGCTTTAAAGAACTGTTTTTGTATTTTGTGGTGTTGTTTTCTTTCCCTCTGGGTGGGGGAAGGGCTGTTACAAGTCCCAGGAAGTGGGGACTGCTCTGTGTCTTCTGTGGTGGGTTTAAGGGTATATCATTTGCAAATTGTGACCACACAGAGTACACTCCCTGACCAGCAAGTCAGATGCTGGGGCCTAGTGCCGTAGCACTAGCGCAGCTGAGGTAATGATATCAGTTTTTGAAATATTTGAATCATTAATCTGCAGGAGAACCAGCGGCAGCTTTGAAAAGCTTGAATTGTGAATTTTTGAATTTGATTATGTTCCCAATACTGAGGGTCCCAAGGAAAAGGGTTTCCAATAACTTTATTGGCTGGCACTAATCCAGGGACTGTTTGGAATTACAGTTTGTTTGCTTTGGACTATACTTCATATTTTTGAACATCCTGACAAGATTGATTTTCTTTCTTCCAATGTGGAACTGATGAACTCTAGGCAAGCTGGTTTTTTTTTTTTTTTTTTGTGAATAAACCCAACCCTTCCTTGAGGCTATACACTTACCTGGTGTTGTGGTGTTCTCTTTTGGTGACCTATTTCTTTCCTTCTGCAGCCCGTAGTGGCTCACAAGAGTTTTCTTTTGCTACTGGTGCCCTAGGACCCATTGCCCTGAGGCTGCCAGTGACAATAGGAAGGGCTTAAACAAAAAAAGGCACTCTTTACATGTACATTCCAGATCAGCTGAAGCTGGAGAGGGACAAATCAACCTATGATGCAATCTGCAATGTCTGAAGATAGGACAGGGCTGTATGAACAGCAAGGCCACAGTTAACGGAAATGAAAGATTGGTTGCTGACTACAGACTCCAGAGCTGATTTTCAGTGGTGCTTCAGGCATGCAGTGGCCATGTACCTCAGCAGTATTTGCTAAAATTATAGATCATGTGGCTGTTTCCTTCCTGCCTTAATGTCTCAGTGCTTCTGAAAAGAACTGATGGTAAAAAGCCTCTTGAGGTTCTACAGAATGAGGATACATAACATGACTTTATTCCCTATCTTATCATTGTCTTTTAGTCTTTTTAGTATATGCAGGTGAAATTGTCCTAAAAAGAGAGAGGACTGATCATTGCTAAAGCTTCGAGTTCTATTTTGAAGGAGTTGGTACAGGCTGGTAGTACCATGAATGGACCGAAAACACCATACGCCCCCCCAGGTACCTTTTTTAAGTGGCGGTAGTCCAGCGTGGTCTCCTGCTGGATGGCTGCCTTTCTCTGCAGAGCGATGCACAATGCAGTAACTGACAGCTGATCACAGAACAGTGCGATACCAGGCAGGAAGCGCATAGGTTGCACTCCTGAATGGCAGCCAATCACAGAGCGGCGCGAGACCAGGCAGGAAGCACAAAGGTCGCGCTCCTGTGTTGTGCGTTGCTCAGCAAAGAAGCAGCCATCCAGCAGGAGACTGTGCTGGACCACCGCCACTTAAAAAAGGTACGGGGGGAGGGGCACAGTGTATTCGGTCCATAAGATGCACCCCCCTTTTTGGGGGTGGAAAAAGTGCATCTTATGGTCCAAAAAAATATGGTATTAATCAGAGCAGAGAAAATCACCTGGAAAACATTTGTGGAGAATTTTCTTGGCAGTTACAAAGCACCAAACTATAGTCAACTGGTTGACAAACTTCTTAGAGCATACAAAACCATGAAGTGGAGCATGTAATTGAAGATGCACTTTCTACATTCACACTTGGACTTCTTCCCCGCAAATCTTGGTGCAGTCAGCGATGAACATAGCAAAAGGTTTCACCAGGACATTGCCACTATGGAAAAAAAATATATCAGGGCAACTGGAATTCATCAATGCTGGCTGACTAATTTTGGACACTGCAACGAGATGTACAAATGAAAATCAGCAGGAAAACACTTTTAGCCATGGCAAACTATCACAGCATATCAGAAACTGGGCTTTAACTAAACTAAACTAAACTAAACTAAACCTTGGGTTTATATACCGCACCATCTCAGTAAATGCAGAGCTCGGCACGGTTTACAGGAATTAGGATGAGAGAGGAACTCCAGTGGAGAGTTTAAGAGTTAGATGTAAAAGGGTGGGGAAGGTGGAGAGGCCTGAGAGGGGGGGAAATGTTACAGTTTTGAGAATAGCCAGGTTTTTAGGTGTTCACAGAAAAGTTGGAGGGAGCTTGAGGATCGGAGCGGGGAGGTAAGGTTATTCCAGATCTCAGTGATTTTAAAGGGGAGGGATGACCCAAGTTTGCCTGCATGAGAAATACCTTTTGTGGAAGGGAAGGAAAGTTTAAGAGTTTGGGAGGATCTGGAGGCGGTAGGGGTTGGGGAGTTCCAGGATAGAGGGATAACGGCAGGAAGGATGCCATGTAGGATCTTGTAGGCTAGGCATGCACATTTGAAGTGGATCCTGGAGATTACTGGGAGCCAATGGAGCTTAGACAGGAGTGGCGAGACATGATCAAATTAGCTTTTCGCTAAAATGAGCTTAGCCACGGCGTTCTGAATCCGCTGCAGTCTGTGGAGGCTTTTCTTGGTTAGGCTGAGGTAGATAGAATTGCAATAGTCCAATCTGGAGAGGATGATGGATTGTACTAGGACTGCAAAGTGTTTTTGGTGAAAATAGGGTCTGACTTTCCTTAGCATGTGAAGGCTGAAGAAGCATTTTTTTACCAAGGATTGGAGATGGTCGTTGGAGAAGAGTCTAAGGTGACACCCAGGACTTTGCTTGAGAGCTCGAGCTGTAATGAGGAGCCAGAGGACAATGGGATGGAGGAGGGTAGATGGTCTAATTTTGGGCCGAGCCAAAGGAGTTTTGTTTTGGACTCGTTCAGATTCATTTGTACTGTGAATGCCCAGGATTGGAGGTTCGTTATGCATGAGGATATGTTCGTAGAGAGGTTAATGAGGTTCGAGTCGGTCTCAAGGAGGACGAGGATGTCATCGGCGTAAGTGTAAAGAGTTTCAAGGGGGGATAATTGGAGTAGTTTCAGGGAGGACATGTAAATGTTAAAAAGGATTGGGGAGAGGGGTGAGCCTTGCGGGACACCACAAGTCGGGATCCAGGGGGAGGATGAGGTGCCGCTCATGTTAACCGTGTAAGAGCGGGAGCGCAAGAATTTGGAGAACCAGTCAAGAACTGTGGAGCGAATTGTAGAAGAACAGCAAACTTGTTACGAGAGTGCAGTTGCTGAACCTTAGAGATTAGAGAGGCCAATAGGGATTCGGTGCAGAAGATGGGTCTGAAGCCATATTGGTAAGGTAGGAGGACACCAACTACCACCAGATCTGCCCACAGACATAAACTATCCTTCCCCTCTCTACACGGCATCCTCCACGCAGGTAAACTGGGTAGATCCCTCCTCTCCAAAATCACCGGCCTCTGGAACGACCTCATTGTCCCGCTGCGGAACCTGGGCTCCCTCCAACTATTCCGAAAACAACTGAAAACCTGGCTTTTCTCTAGCATATAATAATCTCTTCTCCTGATTACATCCCCTCTTTTTATGCTTTGTAAACTCTTTCTCTTCTCTCTTCCCACCCATATTTTTTAAACTTTGTAAACCATGTCGAGCTCCACTTCAGTGGAGAAGATGCGGTATATAAACCTAAGGCTTAGTTTAGTTTAGTATAGTTTAGGAGGATAGAGAATCTTTCTAAGTAGGAAGAGAGCTGGGTAGATATGATAGACTCAAGCAGCTTGGTGAGGAGAGGGATATTAATTATTGGACGATAGCTGGATGGTATGGAGGGGTCCAGGTCAGCTTTTTTCAGTAGAGGGGAAAGTGCGATGTGTCCCATTTCAGTGGAGAATAGGCCGGATAATAGGGCAGAATTTATGAGTTCGGTGAGAGATGTGATGGCCTGGGTGGGGATTTTCTCAAATAGGTAGGAGGGGAATGGGTCCAGGATGCAGTTGCAAGATTTTAAATTGAGGCAGAGTTTAAGGATCTGAGAATCAGATATGAGCTCGAAGGCAGTCCAGGATCTGTCAGCAGGGATGGGGTTGAAAGGAGCTAAGGTAGGATTGGGTTCGGGGGGCAGCAGAGAGTTGTAGGAGACTGCGGGTGGGAAGGAGCGTCTTAAGGTAGTGATCTTATCATTGAAAAATTTTGCCAGGGCCTCGGCTGAAGGAGATGAGGGGAGAAGGGTGGGGTCGTTTTTTGTGGTTAGGGAGCGCCAGATATTGAACAGTGTGCTATTCTGTTTTTTGGATCTGGACATCTTGTCTCCATAGAAGTTCTTCCTTGCTTTTTTTTAGTATTGAGTTGTAGAGCTTGATATTGACTCTCCAGACCTGTCTGTCAGATGGGGATTTGGATTTTTTCCATTTTCGCTCTAAAGCTCGACATTTTTGTTTCAGGTCTCTGTGGAGTGGAAGGTACCAAGGGGCTTTTTGGGGGTAGGTAATGGATTTAGTGGTTTGAGGGGCGAGGGAGTGGTAGGTAGACTCGGAGAGGGCGATCCAGTTGTGCCAATTGTTTTCAGAGTCTGCAAGCTTGGGAATGGAGGGGAACTGATTGAGGAATTTGGTCCAGAACAGATCGCTCGAGATTTTTTTCCGGAAGGTAATGGAGTTAGGGGAGCGGGGTGGGGATCCAAGATGAGACATGAAGATGGGGAGGCAGAAGGCCCCTAGGAAATGGTCTGACCAGGGGACGTGTTCCCAACTGGTGTCTTCGGTAGAAGTTTAATAAGCGGTGAGGTTGAGGAACTGGATGAAGTCTAGGGCGTGCCCCTTTTCATGGGTAGGAGCGGATGTGGGGGGGAGAGACCTAGGGAGGTGAGGAAGTCAATGAGTTCAATTGTGTCCTTGCTGGTGGTGTCGTCAAGGTGGAGATTAAAACATGTTATAGTCAATTAAAGGTTGTTTCTCAAAATTCCTACGTGATACAGTCAGTGGGAAATTATATTTGTGTTTATTTTGAAGGGGTCTATCATAATCACCAGTTTGTTTTATGGAAGCAAAACTTTTGGAAAAATTTGTTGTCCAGTATTAGTGGTGAGTTGATTGTGAAGAAGCCATTTCAATTCCCAAGGAGTACATATAATCGTAGTGCTGCTTTGTAAAATGAGCTCTAAATTTGAAAATGATTAACAATAGTTCATTTGTATACATAAAATAGTCCCACTAAGCAACCATACTTTGTAAGGAGGGCGTTGGAAAAATATTCTACAAAAACAGAATGCAGCACTGAAAAAAGAAAAGAATACAGTAATATAATGTAGCTGATACTTTAAACATACCTTAAAATATCTTAACGATGAAGCACACACAAGGAGCTTTACCTTAAACACATCTCACATCCTCTCACCTACTCCCACCCCTACAGTGGGGTTCTTTTGAACACAGAAAGACCCTTTCATTCCATGACTGTACCAGTTGCCTCCTCCCAGTATCTCAGTTACTGAGGCATTATGTACATTATAAAGGCATATTTTGTGCAAAAATAAATCAAAACAACATATATGCAGTATTCTTGAAATACATACAGGTCCAACATCTTCCTGTTGGCCATGTGAACAGTGGTGGCATTGTTAACAGAAAGCTATTAGTTACTAGCAGACCATAAAATGATTTGTCTATTAAGCCTAATTTTGGAGGGTTTTCTGTAAGTTGCCAAATGGTCAATAGGCTTCAAAATTTTCTGGGCTTTAGTTTATTGTTGAGTTGCCAACCATGTTTGGAATATGCATCATTGGTACCAATGCTTATAAATGTAAACCATCTCCAATGCCAGGCATATTGTGAAATAATCCAAAACCCTAGAAAAGTCACTCAGGACTTACAGAGCAAAACTATCATAACAGTACTACCTTCCAGGAATCACAAAACAAGGGTCTCCCTAAGAAAAGGTAGCACTGTGTTGTATTGAGTACCAAAATATCAATACACTTATTTGAAACAAGTTGGATTACTACAGATTGATAGTACATAGGTATTCAATCTACCTGATTTCTTTCACAAAGACAGACAGACCAACCCTCACCAAGTATATAACAAGTAACCACAAAATACAAATAAAAACATGTAGAAAAAACTTAAAGTCTGAGAAGCCAGACTCTACATGTAGAATAACACCAGATAAATAGGAACAATGATACACTAAGAAACACCAGAAAAACAGAAACAGTGGGCTTTATATCCAAGGATTTATTCTCCTAACTTTTAGAGTTATGTTTATAAATTGGCTTCTGAAAATTTGCTAGAGCTAGGTACATAAAGTTTTACTCAAATTCACCCAATTCTTAAATTTAATCTAATCTTCCATTTGTGTGTCGCACAAACCTGTGCAGGCTCTAGGTGAAAGGAGAGAGAGGGGAAAAGGCAGGGGGGGACTGAAGAAAAGGCTTGAGAGAAGAGGGGGGATAGAGGGGCATAAAGATTTAATTGTCGAAGAGAAGAGTTTTCAGCTTCTTCCGAAATAAGGTATAGCTAGTTTCCAATTTGATTGCATCTGGGAGGTCATTCCAAGTCTTATTCCCAGAAAGTAAACATGGACTGGAAGATTCTCCTGTAGTGGAAATTTTTTGTGAATGGCATGTTTAGTTGCATTCTATTGAGGATTCTCCTAGAGTTTACCAAGCTGTTGAGAATAGTTGGATGAGGGGGGGGTGGCTGAGTTGCCGTGAAGTATGTTGTGTAGGATACTTTGAAGTTTATCCGCGATAGTATGGGTAGCCAGTGTAATTGCTTGATGTGGGCTAGAGAATGACACGGTGGCTGATACCCACAGCTAGCCATAGGGAGCCATGGGTATCCCATGAAACAGGGAGCGAGAAAATAGTAGTCGCCGCGGGGACAGGGACAAGGCCATTCACAGTTGGAGCAGTGAATGGTCTTGTCTCCACAATGAAGGGAACACGATGTGCAGTCACGGATCGTGCAGTCCAGGAGCCCCCCTCCTGCCCGATTGCTGCATCCTGCCATTTCCCTCTCTTCCCCTCACCTTATGTGGCGAATTTAATTGTTGTTCTCCCAGCTGCTTCAGCTGAATCCTCTTCTGATGCAACCGGAAACAGGAAGTTGCGTCAGAATAGACGATTCAAACGAAGCAGCCGTGTGCGTGCCACTGGGAGAAGAACAATTAAATTTGCCACATAAGGTGAGGGTGAAGGAGGGAGGGAAATGGCAGGACGCGGCGATCGGGTGGGAGGGGGCTGCTGGACCGTGCGATCTGCGACTGCGTGTCTTCCCTCACAGCAGGAAGGAGGGAGTGAAAGCAAAAGAGATGCTGGGCCAAGTGGATGAAGAGGGAGACAATATTGAGAAAGGGGAGGACAGGCAGGTGAGCCAGATGCTGGAAGCGGGAGGAGAAAGAGGGAAAGAAGCTAGATGGGATTGGAGAGAAGAGAGACACATTTATGAGGAAGAGAGGGGAAATCTGGACACAGGAAAGTAACAGAAACAGAGGGGAAATTATGTGCATGGGGGCATAGGGACAGAGACATAAAGGGGAGATACATAGGGATGGTATATGGGCAAGAGGGGGGGGCAATGCCAGACACAGGAGGAAGTATACAGATACAGTGGGAGATATTAGAAATGGGGAAAATAGGAACACAGAAGGGAGATGGTTTGTGCGGATGGGATCAGATGGTTTGTGGGGATGGTGACTGAGCTCGCGGGGACGGGGATGAGCTTGCAGAGATGGGGACAAATTTTTTCTCCGTGTCATTCTCTAATGTGGGCTGTGATCGACTCATATGTTTTTTAGGTTGAATATGAGAAAATGGGTGGCAACAGGAACAGATTTAGGGGGGGAGGGGTGTTAGGAGCTTAGCACTAATTTTCAGCACTAACATACGACATAGAAATCCATTTATATACTGCTATACCTTTCAGTTCTAAGTGGTTTACAAAAAAATTAAGAACTGTACAGACACAGTGAATTATAAGTACATTTGTAAAATTTATCAAAAGTGTTTAGTATCTTTCTAAAAACCTGATAGGACCTGGAACCTGGCCTGAACTCTTGGATGTGTTCTCTAATTGCCCAATCCTAATCTTACTATGAGTTCAGAAAATCGATGAAATCCTATTTGTTTGGTAAATTTATGCGATGATTTTTACATTGTATTGTACTGTATTATATTTCACTGAATTCTACTGTATTTTGTGTCTTCACTGATATGTCTCAGTTCTCTTGCTGTGAACCGCCAGGAATTTCTGGTTGGGCGGTATATAAAAAAATAAATTATTATTATTATTAAAAGACACCTATAGAGAATAGTAGACCTGTTTGGAGATTCAATAATACATTGCTTGCAGATTCAAACAAGTTTCAAGTTTCAAGTTTTATTGGATATTTGATGAATCGCCTATTACAAAATTTCTAGGCGATGTACATTAACAAAATAAAAGTATTCAAGAGGCTAAAATATAACAAATAATGACAAATTACACATTACACTTTATATAAAACCTACATGAGGGGTAAGGAGTAGCATAAAGTTACACTGTGGGTTCGGAAAAAAAGGGAAAAAACAAGAGGATAGGTTTAACTATATCAGAACACAAGCTAATCTGTCTTTAAAGGAAGTGAACGCTATGAAATTCAAAAGACTCTTTAAGTAAGTAATTTAAAAAAGATAAAACAATAAGTTTCAAGCCTATATTAAAAAGCATTTTTAGGTCAGTCAGAAGTAAAAGCGTCTTTAAATAAATAAGTTTTTAACAAATTTTTTAAAAGTTGTAATATCCTGTTCCATTCTGATATACTGGGGAATTGCATTCCACCATTGTGGCCCCATTACTGTAAACGTGTCAGCTCTTCGTGTACCTATGATTTTCAGTGACGGTACTGTTAACAGATTTTGTTCCGATGATCGTAATGGGCGTTGGGTTGTGTAAGGGATTAATGATTTTGAAATAAATTGTGGTTCATTGTATAATAAAGTCTTAAAGATGAGAAGCATTGTTTTGAATAGAGTTCTGTGACTTATAGGTAACCAGTGAGCGTCTTTAAGTAGTGGGGAGACATGATCATATTTTTTTGCATTATATATTATTTTTATAGCAGTATTTTGGATGGTCTGTAATCTCCTTTTTTCTTTTTGTGTAATATTAAGAAATAAGGCATTACAGTAATCAATTTTCGATATAACAAAAAACTTTCTTGAAGAATTTCAAATAAAAATGAATGAATATTTTCAACTCAATACCACAAAGGAAATCTCTCCAGAAACATTGTGGGATGTTTTTAAAGCTACAATGAGGGGGCAAATCATATCATATTCGGCACACGTTAGGAAACAACTTAAAATGGAGTTTTCTAATTTGGAACAAAATATTAAGGATTTGGAGTCACAATTGGTCTTGAAATGGGAACAAATTACTTTAGAGGTCCTCTTAAAAGCTAAATATAAATACATTGAGCTTTCCTCTCAATTGGCTAGGAAAGATTTGTTTTCTCAACAGGCTCTGTATTATGGAAACTCGAATAAAGTGGGAAGACTATTAGCTAATTACCTAAAAGCTAAAAAAAGAAAAGTAAAAATTGTGGCTATCACAGATGAGAAGGGTGGAACTCCATTCTCAAATTGGAAATATCTTAAAACAATTTTTGAACTATAACAAAGCTTTATATTCTTCTGGGCTTTATTCAAATAAAGAACTTGAGGGTTTAGAGTTTTTGAAGTTAATCAAGGGGCCTAAAATTTCTGAGTATATGAAAGGAACTCTTGATGCGCCTATATCAATGAAAGAACTTCAAGCAGCGTTGAAGTTCCTTAGAGTTGGATCCGCTCCAGGTGGTGATGGTTTCATTGTAGAGTTTTATAAATCATTCCAAATTACCCTATTACCTCATCTTTTAAATTTATATCAGGCTCAACTAAGTAAAGGTTGTATTACAGGTACTATGGCAAAATCTTTAACTATTGTTTTGCCGAAGCCAAATAAAGATCCTACGTTGGTTTCAAATTACAGGCCTATTTCTTTGATTAATGTAGATGGAAAACTTCTGGCTAAGTTATTGGCTTTACACTTGGACAAGGCTCTCCCTTATGTTATCGGTATGCACCAAATGGGGTTCGTTGCTCAAATACATTCTTCAAACAACACCAGACTGGCTTTTCGTATATTAAATTTAACAAGATCCGGCCTTCTCTGTATCCTTGGATGCAGAGAAGGCCTTTGATCGGGTAGAATGGACTTTCATGTATCAAGCAATGGATTGGTTTGGTATTGGTTCTGAATTCATACAAATGATTCAGACCTTGTATAGTTCCCCTTCTGCCAGATAATATATTAATAATACTTTTTCAGAACGTTTCTGTATGGAGAGGGGAGTTAGACAGGGGTCCATTATCTCCTTTACCTTTTGATATTGTTCTGGAACCCTTGCTATTGGCTATTCAACAGCAAAAGAGATTCAGGGTATTCCTTACGCAGGTCGGGAATATAAGGTCTCTGCTTATGCAGATGATATTTTGCTTCATTTGAGGAATCCTGAAATTACCATTCCACAGTTACTGGATTTGATTGACAGATTTGGGAAATTTTCTGGATATAAAATAAATTGGAGTAAATCAGAGGAGGTTCTTCGCTAAATATACACTGTCCAAAAGGACTATTTGACACATTCCCTTTTCTTTGGAAAGAAGGTATAAAATATTTAGGTATTTGGATTCAAAAAAAATGCTGGAAGAGATGATGAAAGTAAATGAAAATTCTTTTTTGCTGAAGGTTCACAGAAATGTGTGAGCAATTGAACCTTTTACATCTTTCTTGGTGGGGGAGAGTCTAAACTGTTAAGATGATGATTCTGCCTGTGGTTTGCTACCAAATGGGTATGTTGCCAGTTTATTTTCAGGGGTCCTTTTATAAGAAATTAAATAGTATTCTTACTAAATTTGTTTGGCTGGGTAAAACTGCGAGAATTGCTTTAGTATCTTTACATAAAACAATTGCAGAGGGTGGGGTAAATTTCCCAAACTTTTATAGGTATCATCAGGCCTATGTACTGCGTCAGGGTATGTACTGAATCCATCCTGAGCTCATGGAACATCTCCCTGATTGGCTTTACTTAGAATGGCAACTCATGTCTCCAATGCGTTTGTGTCATGTTTTAAGTATCAAGTTACCCAGATATGCTAAGGACAATAGAGAAGTCTATGTGTCAATCCTTGTGGCTAACTCCAAGATTCAAATTGGCGAGTCTAGGATCTTCTGGAAGCATTGGATGCAGGCAGGTATACGTACACTAGATGATGTTTTATCAAATGGGAAAATGCTTGATTTTTCAAGACTGCAACAATCATTCGGTATTTCAAAGTCTCAAAATTATAAGTGGTTGCAGTTGAAGCAAGCCATTCAGAAGGGGTTCCCTGATTGGCGAAATCTAAAAAATCAATATAGCTTGCCGGTCCTATGCTTCCAGACAGATTTCTTAGGACATCAGGCCACCCAGTGATATAAATTAATATCTGGTTATATGAATAAGAAACCAAAAACTAGTCTTAGAGACAACTGGAGCATTGAGCTAAAGCAGCAGATTTCTACGTCTCAATGGCCACGAACTTGGACTTGGAGGATGAGATGTACAGCGTCAGCATCTATGAGACAAACTTGTTTTTTTTGTTACATAGAAGTTTTTGTACCCCTGTTAGATTACAAAAAGTATATAGTTCTAAGTCAAATAGATGCTGGCACTGTCATCTCCATATAGGGACACTGGATCATCTGCTCTTCTTTTGTCCCTTGATACTTAAATTTTGGCAATCCATTTGGAGTCAAATCAATAGAATACTAGAAGCTCCAGTGGCATTGACATTTGATACAGTGCTGTTTGGCACGTTAATGAGGGCCAAGAGTCCAATAATTTCCCATAATAACAAATTACTTTTCATCATGACGGGAGTTGCCATACAACTTATTCTGAAAAATTGGAAAAAAAAAATGGTACAGTTTAAACTATAGTTTTGGGTGGGAATCCTTATGCCAAACTTAGAAATTTGAACGTATGAGAGCAATACAATTGGGACATTATAAGAAATGTAAGGATGTTTGGGACCCATTTACGAAATTTTGTAAAGATTGATTATTGGTTTTAGCCCTTTGATTATACACATCCAGGCTGGGTGGGGGGTGGTGGTATGTAATTAATTTATTATTTGATTGCAAGGTTGTTTATCTTGATCATTTGCATTATATTAAGTGTTTTTACACTTTTAGGAAGGGTGGGGATGGGGAGAGGGTTATGAATTTATTGTATCATTTAAAGGAATTGAGTGCTGTCTATTGTGTTAATTGATTGATAATATGTTGCACTTTGTGCTAGTTTTAAAATGAATAAAGATTTTTTTAAAAGACACCTACAGTTAGGTGCATAGATCAGTGCTTTGCTTAATTTTTTAATTAGCTTAATCAGCGATGATTAAGCATTACAAACCAATTAAAAAAACATTTAAAAAATTAATTAGTTGGTATCACTTTGAGGTGCCTACCGTCAAGAAGGCATAGTTAGGGGGAGATTCAGGGTGGAGTTTGAGCCTAGGTGCCCTCATTTAGGCCAAGAAAACCCTAAATGGCAATGCGCCTAAGGATTCAACACCTACTGTTGCCTCAGAATACTTAGGCGCTGTTAGGTGTAATTCTATAAATGGCGCCTAGCAGATAATTGACAACTGTGCCGAACCATGTCGTTTATAGAATCAGAGCGTAAACTTATAAATCTAAACAAATGAATGGCAAGTTTACATTTTTTGCGAGAGTATCTTTTAAGCTTCTAAATTAAGACAAATATACTATGCTCCTATTTTAAGCTGGAAATAGGACAAAAATTTAGAAGGTTAACTTGAGAGCACAAATTTAGAAGCTCAGCATATTCTGAATGTTAAATCCAATGATGAATTTCTCCCTATACTGTGCAAAACAAAGACAGAGGCCATCTGGACACCCAGTCTTCCAATTTCCTAAGGTCTGCTTGCAATTTTTCACTCATCATTCCAATTTCAAGATCATTTATGAATAAGTTAACTAGCACCGGTCCCAGGCACTCCCATATTTACCCTGCTCCTTAAATAACCTTGTCTTAAGTGAATGCTTAAAATCTTTTAAATTTGATAATAATCGCATCTCCTTTGGAAGATCATTTCATAATTGAGTGTATTGCAAACTGTGTACTTGATTGTAAAAACCGCTTAGATAACCTTGATAGGCGGTATATAAAATCCTAATAAACTTGAACTTGAAACTTGCGGCACATTAGTGTGCCTCCTGAGATTTCAAATGTGTCGCGGCACAAAGTTTGCGATACACTGCCTTAGGGCTTCAATTTCCTATTTATTGCTGTTCTGTATCAAGAGCGGATTCAGACTAAGGTGCGAACTCAGATTTGTTGCGGCACACTGGGCAGAAAGAGAGGCGCCGGCATCGGCTGACTTGCAACTTCCTGTCTTCTGCTGCCGATACGCTACCGGGACTCCTGCTTTCCTCTTCTTCTCTCCCCACCCTTGGACCAGCAGCGGCAGCTCACTTTGTGCTTTTAACTCAATCAGGTAGCCTCGGGGCCTTTGCTAGGCTGGTCCACTTCGATGATCCGAGGCAGGCCGACCTAACAAAAGCCCAGAAGCTGCCTGATGAAACCGCGGCTAAACTAATGCTAGCGGCAGCTGTGTGGCTAAGTTAAAAGCACACAGTGAGCTGCTACTAGGCTATAGAAAGGAGAGGTACTGCTGGTCAGGGGGAGCAGGGAAGGGAGAAGGGGTACTGCTGGACAAGGGGAGCAGGGAAGGAAGAAGGGGTACTGCTGGGCAGGGGGAGGAGATAAAATGAAGGGAGATGAGGTGCTATTGTACCCCCTTTGGAACGTATTACAATGTTTTTTTGGGATCACAGTTTTACTATCCCATTTGTATCTGGTTTTATTTTTGTATCATTGGGCTGCTCTTTCATTTACATTTCTGATTTTAGATGACAGAGCGCTTTTAATTTTTATTCTTTATCTCATTTACATTTGGTTTTATTGCTTTTAATTTTTGTATTGCTGAACTGCTTTTCCTTTAAATCTCAGATTTTAGATAGCACAGTGCTTCTAAGTTTTATCTTCCATTTTTTAAGAATAATTTTAAATGAATAATATATGTTGTGACCTGCTTAGGTTCTATATGTTTTTTTTGAGACACACTTGTACTGTCTTCCCTTAAAAAATAACATTTGACACTCAGAGGTTGGTCAGGTCTGATTGAGTAGCTTGTTTGCAACATTTATTCAAAGTAGGGAATGACACGAAGACAAATTTGTCCCCATTCCCGCAGGAACTCAATTTCCTCGTCCCCGTGAGTTTTGTCACTGTCCCTTTTTTGTAAGCTCTGACTTAACCGCACAAGCCTTGAACACTTAGGGCTCCTTTTACTAAGGTGCGGTAGCAGTTTTAACACACGCACAAAATTACTGTGCGCTGTAGCGCGCGTTAGCAAAATCATTACCGCCTGCTTTAAAGGAGGCAGTAGCGGCTAGCGCACAGGGCAATTTAGCACGCGCTATTCTGCGCGTTAAGGCCCTAGCACACCTTTGTAAAAGGAGCCCTTAAAATTTTAAAGTGTTTTGAATACAGAGCTTGTGGAAATGGGGAAGGGACAGGAAAATAACTCACAGGGATGGGACAGGAAAATGAATTCCTTTGGGGACGGGGAAAATTTGTCCCCGTGTCATTCTCTAATTCAAAGGCAGTTAACTCTGTATTGTGGAACATGCTGACTTGTTTGTTCCACCTGTTAAATAATTGCGCTTGAAAGTGTCTAGGGCAAGCATGTTCTCCTGCAAAGGCCCACAGGCACGGAATGAGATCTCTAAATATATATGTGAACAGGGAAATTTGTATAATTTTAAGAAATTGAGGAAGCCCCTCTTTTGTAAGATGAAATATGGGAATTAAGTTTTTATGACAACTGTAAGCGCTGATTGCTAATAGGTTCTGATTGTCTGATTTGTTTGTATTGTATGTGAAGTTGTTTTAATTATGTATGTACTAGTTGTAACCCGCTTTGTATAAAGCGGGATATAAGTCAATAAACCATAAACTCTAACTACTGAATTTTATGCTGCTTGCGAATACTTCAGATATTTCTTAGGAACACCAAAATGTAGCCTATTATAGAAATCAAAAAGAGGGATTACTGTACCATTCAAAATTTTGTAGTTATTCTTTTGGATGTCTAACTATTTTAAGTTCACATAAGAGTGCCCCAATCATTCTTTAATCTGTTTTTTTCATAGTCAAGGTCTAGTCTAATAACACCCAATTCATTTTTATTAATTGCAGAAGGATGAAATTAACATTCTTCAGCTCTGCTTTCTTCTCCAGTGCTAGAACCCCTTTCAGTCTGTACAAAAGCAATCGAACAGCACTAAAGCAGAGAAATAAGAAGGAGGGAGAATGCGGAATCTCTCTGCTAAAACATTTCTGTTCTACTCTGTAAGAAATAATTAACAAGGTTAAAACTAAAACATTTCTGTTCTACTCTGTAAGAAATAATTAACAAGGTTAAAACACTGTAAACAGCATAAATGGAATGGACAGCAACCACCCATCAAAATGCAACCAGCATTAATCTTATGGAGCTTGTACAGTCTCACTTATCACTTTATGCTCTTCCTCCCACCCACCCTCCCTCACTTTTTTTTTTACATATATCTGACTGACAGGAGATAATCTCCAACTCTGGACACACGTGTTTGTCTGAACAGTAGGAAGATGAACTCCAGACTGACAGGGCAGGGTGTCAGGACTCATATGTCCTTTTTCCAGAAAGAAGATTATCGAGGTAATCTTCTCTTCTGATACGAATGACATATGAATCCCGACAGTAGGTGACATACAAAACCAGTCTCCTGAGAATAGGGCGGGATAGATGAGCCTGCCCTTAACACCGAGGACCCAAAGATGGTATCCTCTTGCTGCCACATCCATCCTATAAAACTTTGTAAATGTATGGACAGTAGACCATGTAGCTGTTCTACAAATCTCTTCAGGAGGAAATGCCCTCATTTCCACCTACGAAGATGTCACACTTCTAGTAGTGTGCTCTCAAGGCAAATGGTGGCTGTTTTTCACAGCCAATGTACAACAATATGGCCATACGAATCCAACTGGAGATGGCTATCTTAGATGCAGGCCTGCCTAGTCTCGCTGCATTGGTTAAAAACAAAAAGATGATCTGAAAGAGAAAGTCTTTAGTACTTCCAAGTATCAAAGACTTCTCCATACATCCAGCAAGTTCAACACTTTGTCCTTCCTCTTGGAACCTGTGGTTTGAAAGGCGGGTAACCTGACTTCTTGATTGACATGGGAAGATGACACCACCTTTGGCAAAAATGAAGGGACCATATGGAAACTCCCACTTCTGTAAACTTGAAGAACTGTTCCCTGCATGAAAGTGCCTGTATCTCTGAGATTCTGCTTGATGAGGCTATGACTACCAGGAAAACTGTCTTCACTGTTAGATTCAGCAAGGACGCCTCTTGCAAAGGCTCAAAAGGTGTCTTGCTGAGGTCAGTAAGGGCAATGCTAAGGTTTCATGTGGGAAACAACTGCCTTACTGGAGGTCTCAACCTGGGCACCCCCTTCAAAAATCTGACTATATCTGGATGTGAAGCCAAGGAATCCTTTCCCACTTGGGCTCTGAAGTATGAGAGTACTGCAACTAGTACTTTGAGGGATCCTACTGCCAGCCCCTTTTCTAGACCGACTTGCAGAAAAAAACCCAAAACCACTGACACTGGAGCTCTCCAAGGATCTACCTAATCATTCATGCACCACTGTTGAAACAACCTCCACGCCTTAGTATAAGCTGTAACTGTTCCTGGTCTCTTTGCTCTAAGGAGGGTAGCAATAGCCTTTCTGCACTAGGGCTGTATGCTCAAGAGCCATGTTATAAGACCAAAGAGTTCTATATTCTCTAATGGAACTGGACCCCGAGACAAGAGAACCATTTTCATCGGTAGACTGAGACCTCTGTTTCTTTTCAGGTACAACAAATTCCCATATCACGGCGAATGTGGTCAATCTGGAGCCACTAGGATCACCCATCCAGGATGGTTTGCATGCTATTTGTGCTGAGTACTGTGCCTAGCGCCTGCGCTTAGCTCTTCTGCATAGGTCCAGTACAGCTCGGGAGGGGGGAGGGGGGTTGTTTAAACACCTGATATGGACACAGCTTTTGTGTATCCGTTATGTGAGCCTGAACGGCACCCCCTCCGAAATGACGGAGGTGATTAGTGGAGTACCACAGGGCTCAGTCTTGGGCCCAATCCTATTCAACATCTTTATAAGAGACTTGGCAGAAGGGCTTCGAGGTAAAATAACATTATTCGCCGATGATGCCAAACTGAGTAATGTAGTGGGTAAATGCACAACAGACGAAGATTCAGTGCCCGACAACATGATGCACGACCTACTCCTACTGGAGCGATGGTCTAGGACATGGCAACTCAACTTCAATGCCAAAAAATGCAAAGTTATGCACCTGGGCAGCCAGAATCCATGCAAGTCTTATACCCTTAATGGCGAGATCCTAGCAAAAACGGTAGCAGAACGAGACTTGGGGGTAATCGTCAGTGAGGACATGAAGTCTGCCAATCAAGTGGAGCAGGCTTCGTCCAAGGCAAGACAAATCATGGGCTGCATACAAAGGGGTTTCGTCAGTCGTAAGGCGGAAGTCATTATGCCATTGTATAGATCCATGGTGAGGCCCCACCTGGAATACTGTGTGCAATTCTGGAGGCCGCATTATCGCAAGGATGTGCTGAGACTGGAGTCGGTGCAAAGAATGGCCACCCGGATGGTCTCGGGACTCAAGGATCTACCATACGAAAAACGGCTTGACAAATTACAGCTATACTCGCTCGAGGAGCGCAGAGAGAGGGGGGACATGATCGAGACGTTCAAGTATCTTACGGGCCGCATCGAGGTGGAGGAAGATATCTTCTATTTCAAGGGTCCCACGACAACAAGAGGGCATCCGTTGAAAATCAGGGGCGGGAAACTACGAGGTGACACCAGGAAATTCTTTTTCACTGAAAGAGTGGTTGATCGCTGGAATAGTCTTCCACTACAGGTGATTGAGGCCAGCAGCGTGCCTGATTTTAAGGCCAAATGGGATCGGCACATGGGATCTATTCACAGGGCAAAGGTAGGGGAGGGACATTAAGGTGGGCAGACTAGATGGGCCGTGGGCCCTTATCTGCCGTCTATTTCTATGTTTCTATGTTTCTATGTGTCCCATACCTAACAGCTGCATTCTGATCTGCTGGAAAATTTGACCCAGTAAGAGGTGGGCATTCCCTTCTGAGCCTTACAAGGAATACTCATTTTAATACTAATGAGCTCCTTGTAATGCATTTACATAGGGTTCTCGGTGGTTGCTACCGTGAATGGTAAAAGCCTCCAAAAATCCTTTGGAGCATTGGAGGCTAAGCCACCTTGCAAGTAAGACTGGCTACAACCAGTCTTACCTGCATGGCAAAGTTTTGAGAATCTCCTACTCAGACTACTTATAGTTACTCCTATCACCAAAAACTTGCATTTTCTGTGGAAACTGATCTTGAAGAAATACATTTTCTTGTACTAGGTTTTATTATTCAAATTTCAAAGCTCCTTCAAAGCCACATTTGCATTTATTATACTTGGCTGCATTCCAGATTTAACATGGACACTTTTGCATTTTTCAAGTCAATACCATTCCCAATGGCGTAGCAAACACAAAGCAAACACATTCCAGACTTATACAGAAAACTTGTCATAGTAACAGGAATAGAAACTGAAATTCAAGATATCAAATTTTCTAAAGCTAACATATTACAATTAATAAATTCAGAAATTTTTTTTCTCTACCTTTGTTGTTTCTCTTTTCCACTTTTCTCTATTTTTTCTTAACTCTTTTTCCAGGGTCTCCTGTTGTATTCAGAATTACAAAAGGAAAATCAAAGAGAAAAGACACAGTTACCATTCTTCTAAAATTGGTACCAGTGTACTTAATACTAAAGAATTATTTAAGCTTGTTAATACAATATTTGATGTGAGCAATTTAAAACAGGCACCACAAGTTTCTGAACCTAAGTCAGATGAATTAGCTCAATATTTTTGCTCAAAATTGCAAAAACTGAGAAACTTTTGTTGGTACTGACATTTCAGATCCCAAGATAATGTTTTCTTTAGCAGCTGTTTGTCAGGCAGACAATGTGGAAAAAGTTTTAAAACTCCAGATTGGGAAGAATTTGACAAGTTATATAATAAATATGTAAAATCTAATTGTCCTTTAGACAATTGCCCCTCAGTTATTTTAAAATTAGCTCCTTTGAAATTCAGAAGAGATGTGTTTGATTGGATTAAAATATTACTGCAGAATGGTGAATTTCTGGCAAATTTATTAAAAAATTTTCTATACCGTTTAAAACTAAACGGTTTACATAATTTACATGCATAATTTTAAAACAAAAACATGATAAAATAAACATACAAACAATCCTCAGAAATCATGTCTAAAAAATAATACCATAACTTGCATAGTAAAGATCATGAATAATTCATCAACTTTGCCAGAGAGGAAAATTATTGGCTAGAGAAAGGCATCCACAAATAACTGCGTTTTAAGTAGTTTCTAAACATGCCCTTTTCACAACAGTTTTGTATCTGACCCACCAAGGAGTTCCATATCTTAACTCCTGCACAACAAAAAGTCATTTTACAAGTCTCAACAAGCCTTGGATTCACAGGCCATATTGTAATTACACCCATAACCAAGAATTCAAGTCTTTAGCCCTTGTTAGCAATTATCATCCAATTGCATCTATTCATTTCTTTATAAAAATAATCGGACTAGTGAGTATTGAATTGAGAAATTATCTAGATAGATTTTCATCTTACATTCATCCCAATCAGGATTTTGCTCTTTCCATAGCAAAGAGACTGTACTAATGTAACTGTTAGACCATCTTCACCAACTGTTCAGCATAGGTAAAAGTGCCTTAGTTCTTCAGTTTGATCTTAGCAGTTTGACCTTACTGAGATGTCTGGATGCCTTAGGAATATCAGGACATGTTTTCTTGTGGTCAAAGGTTTCCTAGAGAATCATACCTATCAGATTCATAAAGATGAAAACTATTTATTTAAATGGAAAAATACATGTGGAATGCCACGGGGATCACCTTTTCTCCAACACTGTTTAATCTTTATCTAGCTTCTTTAGGAACATGATTAGCTTCTTTTAAAATCATAAACTATAACTATGCGGACGATATAACAATTGTAGTTCTGATCCTATCTTTATCTGTACTCTACAATTTATCTCTTCTGTAATTCAGACAGTGGACTCCTGGATGAAGGACTTTAAACTCAAATTCAACCCAGACAAAACTAAGGGCTCCTTTTACTAAGCTGTGCTAGCGGTTTTAGCACGTGCTAGATGCTAACGCCAGCATTGAGCTGGTGTTAGTTCTTGGCGCGTAGCGCAGGGTTAGCGCGCATGGCAATGCAGCACACGCTAAAAATGCTAGCGCACCTTAGTAGAAGGAGCCCTAAAACCTTCCTGGCCTCATCATACAATAAGATCACAGAGAACACTATAAAGTTGAAAGGCATTACATACTCTATTATGCCAGTTATTAAAATTGTAGGGGTTTATTTAGACCAAAATCTATCACTCGATGCTCAAATTAATGCACTAGTTAGGAAAACTTATTTTATGCTATGGAAATTGTGATTGATTAGGAATATTTTGATCCTTCCTAATTTAGACTACTGGTACAATCATTGATTTTGAGTTCCCTGGAGTATTGTAACATCATTTATCTAACCTCCAGTAAAAAGAATATCAAAAGGCTGTAGATCATTCAGAACACGGCTGTTCGGTTGATTTTCTTTTTTCCCCAAAATATTTTATTGAATTTAAATAAATCATTACAATTGAATACTAATGCAATTTAACTGATTAAAAATACAAAACAAAACAAAATTATTACATAAATAAAATAAAATATAACTAAGCTAAATATCGGAATTGTCATAACATAACACAGAATATAATGGACGCATTGAGGGGAGTGTGTGGCGCAGTGGTTAACGCTACAGCCTCAGCACCCTGGGGTTGTGGGTTCAAACCCATGCTGCTCCTTGTGACCCTGGGCAAGTCACTTAATCCCCCCATTGCCCCAGGTACATTAGGTAGATTGTGAGCCCGCCGGGACAAACAGGGAAAAATGCTTGAGTACCTGAATAAATTTATGTAAAATCGTTCTGAACTCCCCTGGGAGAACGGTATAGAAAAATTGAAACAATAAAAATAAATAAATAAATAAAACGGCTAGCGCGCCTTAGTAAAAGGACCCCATAATGAAAACAGAAACATTTTACCAATCTCACTCCTTCATATTCAATAAGCAGTTCCAAATCTTTTTAAATTTCTTCATATTGTCACTTAGGGCTCCTTTTACAAAGGTGCGCTAGCGTTTTTAGCGCACGCATTGGATTAGCGCACACTATAGCATGCGCTACCCGAAAACTACCGCCTGCTTAAGAGGAGGTGGTAGTGGTGAGCGCGCGGGGCATTTTAGCGCACGCTATTCCGCACGTTAAGGCCCTAACGCACCTTTGTAAAAGGAGCCCTTAATTGCATATACTTTCTCATATTTGCTATATAAACAGACCATGTTCCACCATATGTTATATTCCAGTTTAGAGGAGTCTTTCCAATTAATTAAAATTGTTTTGATTGCAATCACTATTAAATTTGTAAGTAACTGTTTTTTTTTATAAGTGTTTTTAACGTAGATTTAAAACCATATTCTCCCAGAACTAGGCAAACTCATTAGTCAAAAGAGCCAAAGATCAGCAATACAATGATTAAGATTTCTTTTGAGAGCCATACCCTGCACCCACTTGCACTATGACGGCTACGTCAACCCAACTGACACCCCGCTCACCCGCATTTAGTCAAAATCGATTTGTGGCAGAGCCTAGAGAAAGACATGGGGAAAAATTTTGTCTCCGTCCCCATCCCCACAAACCATCTGATCCCATCCACACGAGCCTCAAATAGTTTTATACTGAACTTATTATATTAAAGTATAAAAATAAACAATATTCTGTACAATTGTCAATTTATAAATCAGCGTCTTCTCCCCACTCTCTGTTTCCCATGTCCCTTCAGCGTCCTCGACCCACTCTCTCTCCACTTCCCTTCAGAGCTCGCACATAAAAACAAGCAAGCAATTTTATATCATTTTCATTCTATTCATTCATAGAAATTAAAATCTAAATAATGCCAGTCACATAATAAAACATGATTTTACAAAAATAATTCCCTGCACAGTCAAGCCTGCAAGGATTATCCAGGCAGCGATTGGTTGGCCCAGAACTTTCTCTCCGACGTCAGAAAGAAGCCTCAAAACAGGCTGCTTGTGGCCAGCCCTGCCAGGGCCTTTCCTCTGATGCGTTGGAAGTGATGTGTCAGAGGAAAGGCCCTGCTGGGGCTGACCGTAAGCAGCCTGTTTTAAGGCTGCCTCCTGCTGACCAGCTGCATTTCAGATAAGGGAGGGAGGGAGTGAGGTGGTTTTGCAGCTCAGGACCGCAACCTTCTTCTGTCACTAAAGGGCTTGAGGGATGAGGGCTTTAAGGCTCAGGACTGCTGCTGCATTGGTGCTTCAAGATGGGAGGGAGGGGAGAGGGTCATCTCTCAGTTGCTTGGGAGCTTGAGGGAGGAAGGGGGGATTTGTGGCTCAGGATGCTGTCATGCTGGTGCTTCGGGTCCTTGGCTCAGGATTGCTGCCACTTGTAGTTCTTTGGGGCTTGATGGAGGAAGAGAGGGGGCTTTGCAGCTCAGGATTGCTGTCTCTGGTGCTTCAGGGGACATTCTTTTTTCCACTGGCAATTTTCTACTGAGATTCTACTGTAGCCTGACATTTGTTACTATCCTACCCCGAGTCCACTCAGCAACTGGTAATGCATTAGTTTTTACAGAATTCTGATAAGGGGAAGTATATCAGCATGCACTTTCTCAGCTGATGCAGGTTTCAAAATCAGTTCTCAGAAATTAAAGCTAGAAACAAGACAGACTTCACTTGATTAATTTATTCACTTGTTCTGTTAACCATATAAAACCAAAATTACTGCAATACAAATTACATGGGCAACCACTAGGTGTCGCAATATAGCCACAAAATACGTAGCAAGAAAGAATGTTTTCTTTTGTCTAACAATACAAAAAGCTGTTATTGTCTTTGAAAAGTGCAATATCTTATAAAGCCTGACTGCATGAGTTAATGCTACAGTGCACTGTATATAGCTGTGAAGGGTAAATTACACTGTGGTCAAGATGTTTATGATGTTATACAGAGCCACAAATAGATAGTTCAATCATGTTCCTGATTCCGAATCAGCCAGTAAACTGACAATAAATGAGGGTTCTGGATTATAACACCCACCGTTGCAAGGTTCAGAATCATCTTTGTTGGCATTGCCCACTGCACAGCTACTTTTCATGATATCCAGAAAGTTGTTCAACTCTTTTCCCTCCTTTATTAGCTCACCCACCTTTGCTCTTAACCATTATCACTATTCCTCCAGAATGCACTCCAGTATATGTTTTCTTAGTGACTCACAGTTATTTTGAAAACATGTATCAGCAGTTTCTGCAGAAGAGAAGCAGACTCAAAATGTGCCTGGATAACTGGTGAAAATATCACAACTTGATAAGCATTTCCAAAATTAATTATTTGCTGTAGCTTTTGAAAAAGCAAGCACATTGCACTGACTAAAATCAGTTTGTTTTATATTTCCTAAACAAAAGACGGGCTGAAAGTGTATGCAAGGAAGAGGTAGAATTTGATTATATTCTCCTGGACTAGGTTCAAAATAGTTACCAGGTTCTATAGACTTGCTTTCTAAAAAGTTGTTAAAAATGCATGTATTTTTCTAGCTCCATGTTTTGAATCCGCTAGGCAAGATTTTGGCACCCAAAGGCGAGATCAGAAAGTGGGTGATAGCAGAGCATAAGAGATTCCCTAGAGTGGAGATCAGAAAAGGAAGGCATAGTGCTACAGTAGCACCACTCAAACATCACACGAAAATGGTACCCCTCTGTCCAAAGCCGCGGCGGCAGCCTCCCTCAAGACACATTTCAAATCTGACATATTGTAATCACAAAACAGAAAATAAAATTATTTTTCTTACCTTTTGTTGTCTGGTCATTATTCATACCATGTAGGGGTCCCAGGCTATGGTTGGCTTTTGATAACTCGCTTGCCAGGGCCCCTTCTTTCTTCTTCCCTCCCTCCATCCCTGCAGCTGAAGATAGGCACCTCCCCCCAGTGGTCTGAGACAGGAGGGAGCAGTTAGGAGAGGGTCTGAGGGCAAAGAAGGGCTCAACAGCGCACAACCACCTTTCCTTCCCTCCCTCCATCAGGTGCAGTGCAGCTCCACCAATGTTAAAAGGAGCCGCGTCGAAATCGGAGCCCTGCCACTGCCGTAGCACTTTCCCCTCTGCCTTGGTCCCGCCCCTTCTCTGACATATGGGAACGTGTTACGGTGGCGGCAGGGCTCCAATTTCAAAGCAGCTGCTTTTAACATAGGCGGAGCTGAACTGACCTGATGGAGGAAGGGAAGGAACGGTGGGGCAAATTTCGGCAACGGCAGGAATTGTTTGGCGGGCCAAGCACGTGAAACTTTGTTTCTTTAGGCAGCCCCGGTTGTTTACTTGGATTCAATGTCAGCATTAGGGTTCGCCAGCCGTGAGAGTCGGGTGAGGAAGGCCCCCACAGCCTCGCGGCTAGGTAGGGGGACAAAAATGGCGCTTATGCTCAAGTCCCCGCTGCAGCTCCTCTCTCGATCCTGGTGCGGTTCGAGAGAGGAGTCGTGGCAGCGGCTTGAGCATAAGCACGATTGTTGTCCCCCTACCTAGCCGCGAGGCTGCGGCGGCCTTCCTCACCCGGCTCTCACGGCTGGCGAACCCTAATGCTGACATTGAATCCAAGTAAACAACTGGGGCTGCCTAAAGAAACATGGTAATCATATTCCGTCCTGAAAGCCCCCGCCACAGCTCCTCTCTCGATCCTGCTGCAGTTTGAGAGAGGAGCCGTGGCGGCAGCTTGAGCATAGTGCACAGGGGCCAGGGGCGCGCATGCGCAGTCGTGTTTTCGCGATGGGATCAGGGAACACGTTTTTTTAGTGCGCATGCGCGGCCTAGCATTTTATTATATTAGATATTCAGGCTCCAATTATGAAATTTAGGTCAGACACATTTGAAACAATAAACAATGATGTGATGAAAATATTATTCTACGAGTAGGTGAAATAGGAAAAGCCACTCTTTGGCCTTTGGACCTTTAGTATTGTCCTGCCTGTAAGTGCCTAAAGTCAACAGGAGAAGACTTCCCTTTTGCATAGATATTTGGTACCTTCAAAATTTGGTGTCCTAGGTAGTTAGTTATGCTTAAGTCTGGGCCTGGTGAAAGACATTGCTTTACAGATCTATTTTTTTAAAATAAATCTCTTTGATCTTCCTATGTAACAGCTCTGATCTTTAGTTCTACACCATTCCGTTTGGGAATCTCTCTTGTTTCCTGGGATCCAATAGGTTACAAGATCCAAGGCAATTTGGCTTTAACAAAGAAAAATCATGTGAAATGAATCTGATCAATTTCTTTGATTGAGTGATCAAAGGAATAAGATAGTGGACACGTGCTGGATGTAGGCTACTTGGATTTCAGTAAGGCTTTTGACTAAGTCCCTCATTGGTGACTTGTAAATAAACTTAGTAGGCTAAAGTTAGGACATAAAGTGTTAAACTGGATTGAGAATTGGTTGACAGATGGCAGAGGGTGGTAGTTAATGGATTTTTCTTGAAGGATAGCAATGTAAGTAGTGGAGTGCCTCAGGGACCAGTACTGGGGCTGATAAGAACATAACATAAGAACATAAGCAGTGCCTCCGCCGGGTCAGACCATAGGTCCATCCTGCCCAGCAGTCCGCTCCCGCGGCGGCCCAAACAGGTCTGAATCACCAGAAGGGGCTCCCTTGCCACCTTGGTTTCTCATTTGAAGTCCTATCTTCCCATCGGAGTCCTAACCCTCCGGTCTTACACATGCACGACCTGATTTGGTTTCTATACTTATTACCTGGTTAGCTTTCTATACTTGTATTACATCCCAGCACCTCTCTCAGTATCCCACGATCCCTTTATCCCTCATAAATCCGTCCATTCTCTGTTTGAATCCCTGTACCGTACTCTGCCTGATCACTTCCTCCGGTAGCGCATTCCAAGTGTCCACAACCCTTTGTGTGAAAAAAAACTTCCTTGCATTTGTTTTGAACCTATCTCCCTTCAGTTTCTCTGAATGCCCCCTCGTACCTGTTGTCCCCTTCAGCCTGAAGAATCTGTCCCTATCCACCCTCTCTATGCCCCTCATGATCTTGAAGGTCTCTATCATATCTCCCCTGAGCCTCCTTTTTTCCAGAGAGAAGAGTCCCAGCCTATCCAACCTCTCAGCGTATGGGCAGTGTTCCAGTCCTCTTACCAGTTTCGTTGCTCTCCTTTGGACTCTCTCAAGTACCGCCATGTCCTTCTTGAGGTACGGCGACCAATATTGAACGCAGTATTCCAGATGTGGACGCACCATCGCTCGATACAATGGCATGATGACTTCCCGCGTCCTGGTTGTTATGCTCCTCTTTATGATGCCCAGCATCCTGTTGGCTTTTTTCGAGGCTGCTGCGCACTGTGCAGATGGCTTCAGTGATGCATCCACCAGCACACCCAAGTCTCTCTCAAGACTGCTGTCTCCCAACAATGCCCCCCCCCAATTTGTAGTTGAACAACGGGTTATTTTTCCCTATATGCATGACCTTGCATTTTTCCACGTTAAAGCGCATTTGCCATTTGTTTGCCCAGTCTTCCAGTTTGTCCAGGTCCCTTTGTAGGTCCTCACACTCCTCCCTGGACCTAACTCTGCCGCACAGTTTGGTATCGTCTGCAAATTTTATAACCTCGCACTTTGCCTCCTTTTCCAGGTCATTGATAAATATGTTGAAGAGTAACGGCCCCAGCACCGATCACTGTGGCACACCGCTCGTGACTCCCCGCCAGTCAGAGTATTGTCCCTTTACTCCGACCCTCTGCAGTCTACCCGACAACCAGTGCTCGATCCATCTGTGCACATCCCCTCCCACCCCGTGGTTCCACAGCTTCCTAAGCAGCCTTTCATGTGGCACCTTGTCGAAAGCCTTTTGAAAATCGAGGTAAATGATGTCTATAGGTTCCCCATGGTCCACCCGACTGCTTATTCCCTCAAAGAAGTACAGAAGGTTCGTTAAGCATGACCTTCCCTTACAGAATCCATGCTGGCTTGTTCTCAGTAGGCCATTTCCCTCGATGTGCTCGCAAATACTGTCCTTGATCATAGCTTCCACCATCTTCCCTATAATTGAAGTCAGGCTCACCGGCCTGTAGTTCCCGGGGTCCCCCCTCGATCCCTTCTTGAAGATAGGTGTGACATTCGCCAATTTCCAGTCCTCTGGTACCTCTCCAGTTTTCAAGGATAGGTTGCAAACATGCTGGATTGTGCCCGCTATTTCTTGTCTTAGTTCCTTTAGAACCCTTGGGTGGATCCCGTCCGGGCCCGGCGATTTGCCGCATTTTAACCTGTCTATCTGTTTGAGGACATCCTCCTTACTTACCTCTATGTGTTCCAATTTTTCAGCCTGTTCCCCACTTATGAGCTCCTCTGAGTCCGGTATATTAGATGTGTCTTCTCTCGTGAAAACCGACGAGAAGAACGTGTTCAACCTCTCAGCTACCTCTTTATCCTCCTTAATCACTCCCTTCCTATCTCCATCGTCCAACGGCCCCACCTCCTCTCTCGCTGGTCGCTTCCCCTTTACTGAAGAATGCCTTGAAGTTTTTCGCCTCCCTGGCCAGCCCCTCTTCGTATTTCCCTTTTGCTTTTCTAACTTCTCGGTGGCATTCCTTTTGGCATTTCCTGTGCACCTGGTGATTTTCCTCCGTTGGGTCCTTTTTCCATCTCCGGAAGGATACTTTTTTGTCATTTATTGCCCTCTTTACTTCTGCTGAGATCCAAATCGGGTCCTTTGACCGCTTGTTCTTGCCGCCTTTCCTGAAACTGGGGACATACATTCTTTGTGCTTCCTGCAGGGTGTCCCTGAATAGGGTCCAGGCGCTTCCTACAGTCTCCATCCTAAGGATATTTCTGAGCTTCCTCTCCACCATTTCCCTCATAGCAACATAGTTCCCTTTCCTGAAGTTGAGCGCAGTTGTTGCGGTCCTCCTTACCATGGGTGTCCCCCTTTCAACATTTTTGTGAGTGACATTGCTGAAGGGCTGGAAGGAAAAATTTGCCTCTTTGCAGATGACACTAATATTTGTAACAGAGTGGACTCCCTGGTGGGTGTGGACAATATGAGAAGGGATCTACAAAAATTAGAAGATTTAATGTGAAGAAGTGCAAAGTGATGTACTTGGAATGCAGAAATCCAAGAGAACCTTGGGGTGATGGTGTCTGAAGGTCTCAATGCGATGAAACAATGTGACATGGCAGTGGCTATTGCCTGAAGAGTGCTAGGCTGCATAGAGAGAGGCATAACCAGCAGAAGAAAAGAGGTGTTGATGCCCCTGTACAAGTTGTTAGTGAGGCCCCACTTCGAGTACTGTGCCCAATTTTAGAGGCCATATCTCTATAAGGATATAAAGTCTTGAGGCGGTTCAAAGGAAAACGATGAAAATGGTACAGGGTTTGTGCTATAAGACGTATGAGAAGAGCCTGGAGGACCTGAATATGTATACACTGGAAAAAAGAAGGGAAAGAGGTGATATGATACAGACATTAAGTACTTGAAAGGTATTAATATTCAAACAAACCTCTTTCAGAGACAGGGGTGGTAGAACTAGAGGACATGAATGGAAGTTGCAGAGAGGCAGACTTAGAAGTAATGTCATGAAATACTTTTTTTACAGAGAAGGTGGTGGATGCATAGAACATTCTTCTGAGAGAGATGGTAGAGTCTAAAATTAAACAAATTAGAAAATGCATGGGATAGACACAGGAGATGGTTAAAAAGAAAGAGATGGAAATGCAACATGGTTGATGAGGTGTTATTTTGGGGAAGAATAGTAGGATCTGGGACTGATGCTGGACAGACTTGTATGGTCTGTGTCCCACATGTGGCCAAATCCAGCATAAGGGAATGGAGGCCGATTGCTGGACAGACTTGTACGGTCTGTGTCCTACCCATTGCGAGAGACAGGTGAAGGTTAGACAACTCTAGTGTGTTGATCACATACTGTGAATGGGGGGCTGTGCAGCCTAGGAGGGAGGGGAAGGCATCTTGACTGATATGTGGTATACTGCTGACAGTATTCAACTTATCATCTTCATAATTTGGCTGCCTAAATGGTTAACATGGTGGTGACTTCACAACCAGTATTTAAAAGTGCTGCACCAATTCAGGGAAAACTTTTTCAATTTGATTTGGCCTATTGAATCGATTTTTTCACTTCAATTTGATTCACTTTTCCTGCCTAAACAGGTGTTTTTCCCCAAATGTCCTGACGGGTTTATTTTGTAGCCTTTTCAAACATCACACCCCCCTTTGCCCTCTCCAATCCCACGCCGGCACTGTGGTGTAAACAAAATAAAAAAAGACTTTTTCTCTCTATTTTAGGTCCTAGCTTATGCTCGCTATCTAACACCAGCTCTAGCAGGATACACATTTCAAATATGACATTGTAATTACAAAATAGAAATAAAATTATTTTTTCTAACTTCCACTGCCATATCCAACATTTACCATACCATACCATATCAACTCTTGTATCCCGCAAATATCAGCTAGGAATCAATGTGGCTTACACAATATTAGAACTGCTATAGAGACATAGATATTACAAAGAAATTGCAAGGAAGATATCATGCAGAGGACTGCTTGGGAAAGGGTCAAGGTAGAAGAGGAGGACCTCTTGGGCCACCGTCCTGAAGTTTGTCAGGCTCAAGGCTGATTTAATGGTTCTGAGCTGTCTTAGATGGAAGAAGAACTTCTTGACCAGTGAACTGACCTGGTCTTTCATAGTTAGGTCTGAGTCAAGGATGACTCCAAGGACTTTAGACGATCTGCTTATGGCTATCTTATCTCCAGAAGCAAGGGTGAACTCTTGGTGTGGCATTGCCAAACCATAGTACCTTTGTCTTCTGTCTATTTAGTTTGAGGAAGCGCTAGTGAGACCATGTGCTCAGGTCCTCTATTAGTGTGGAGATGTACTGAATCATGTCTGAGAAGGTATCTTTTGCAACATATAGGAAGTAGATGTCATCTGCATAAGAGCAGGTGTGAACATGGGGAACAAGGTTTATCCTGCCAAGGGCACTCATGTATATGTTGAATAGTGATGGTGAGAGGGGAGAGCCTTGAGAGACACCATATGTCGTTTTCCATGGTTGAGATTTCCCTTGGCCTTTCCTAACTTCGTAAGTTCTCTTGGTCAGGAATTCGTTGAACCATTTTTTCACTTGCCCATCTACCCCAAGCTCATCCAAGCATAGGAGCAGTAGAGAGTGTTCAACAACATCAAAGGCAGCGGACACGACAAATTGCAGTAGAACTGTATGCTGGCCCTTGCTCAAATAGAGTTTCGCCTTGGAGGCGAGTTCAAAAAGGAACGATTCAGTGCATTTGTTTCTTTCCCTCTGTCTACCATCTCTCTCTCTTTCCATCTGCCTTGTGCCCTGGGTCAAACCTCTCTATTCCCCTCCATGTAGCATCTCTCCCTTCCTCCCCTTCATTTTCATGTGCAACATTTCTTTCTCTCTCCCCATGTACCATCTCTCCCTGCCCTCCACTATATATCCAACATTTCTCCCTCTCTCTTCTCCATGTATGTCTCCCTCCCCTCCACCATATGTAGGATTTCTCTCTCATCCCTTTTTACCTCTTTGTTTCATCTCTCCCTTCCTCTTCTCCAACCCAACAATTCTTTTCTTCCCCATATGAAGAATCTTTCCTCCCCTCCCACCTACTCTCCTGTGCAGCAGCTTTCCATCTCTCCCTCCCTCCCTGTGCAGTAGTTTTCCATTCCTCCTCCCTCCCACATCCCAGACCCTCTCACCGTGAGACCTGACATACCTCTGGATCTCCCAAAGCAACAGCAGCAGTGGCGATGGCTGGTCTTGAAGAGGCAGTCCTGTGAACAGGCTGTGACCTGCCCCACCAGAGCTTCCCTCTGCTGCATCATCAACTACCTTCTCACTTCTGCACCCGAAGCAATCATCACATAGATCACAAAATTCCTAAATACCATTCTAGATCAGGGTTAATTTCCAGAAGAAATGGGAAAAATAGCACTCACTCCAATATCTAAATCACAGAATGCAGATTTCTCCATTTCCTCAAATTACAGACTTAACACTGGCATATCCATACTCACCAAACTTCTGGAAACTCATGCAAGCAAACAACTTGCAATGTATATTGAACAACACTCCTGTTTACATCCCTCTCAGTTCAGATTCCAACTGCAGAACAGCACTGAACTACTACTCCTCCTGACTCTGAACACAAAAATCAAACAGATATTAAGCATAGGCCAGCAAGCAGCTCTTCTCTAATTTGACATCTCTGTAGCTTTTGACTCCATAGATCACCACCTCCTTGTAATGAAGCTTTCAGAAATAGGAGTCACAGGTACCACACTAAACTTGTTCAAAGACTTCCTCATGAAAAGGGAATGCCTTGTCAAGAAAGAGAAAGTCTTCTCCAACAACCGGCAGGCCTTTTGTGGAGTGCCTCAAGGTTCTCCACTCCCCCCAATTGTATTCAAACTCTTCATGAGCTCACTTGACAATATTAAATTCAACCAAAGCGAAAGCATACTCACGTATGCAGATGACATCCTTCTCCTCATCCCAATAACTAGCAACCGATCTGATACAACCCAAAAAATCTCGGACAACATCAACAAAATACAAACACAGGCAACAACCAACAAACTCAAATTAAACGCATCAAAAACCAAAATTTTCTGACAATCATTATCCTCCTCCCATCAGGGACCACCATAGTGGTAGAAAAATCCTCCAAAATGCTAGGTGTCATTTTGGAATCCATACTATCTTTTGAATCATAAATCTCCAACTTCTGGAAGAAAAGCTTCTTCACTATTAGGCATCTGAGACTCATCAGACAATACTTCCATCAACAACACTTTACCCTACTTGTGTAGATGCTAATTCTATCACAGCTGGACTACTGCAACTCCATCTATGTGGGTATCACCACCACCCTTATTGCAAACTGCAGCTCTTACAAAACACAGAAATATGACTCAATCTCTACCTCAAACAACTATACTGGCTACCCATCTATCACAAATAAATCTCAGAAATATCCTACATTATGTTCCACATACTCAATGGAAGCTCTGCTGCACCACTTATTCACTTATTCTCATCGGCTTGGTCTTCTTTGCCCAGAAATCTTGACAGGATACAGCTAAACCTCCCCGCAACAAAAAACATTAAGTATAAATACATATTCAACACAATGTTCACAAACGTCGTAGTGTGGTTTTAAGATGGGTGTCCTAACTGAGATTGAGGAAGGGAAGAGAGGATCATTGGAAGGGTAAGGGAAGGGAGGGTTTGGGGAGGGAAGGTAGAAGGTATTAAATATATTCAAACATGTAGTCCTATTGAGGTTTGATGGGGGATGAAGGAGAGTACCTTTGAATGGGGAAGGAAAGGAAGGGTTTGGGGAGGGAAAGTAGAGGGTATTAAATGATTTAAAACATGTAGTCATACATAGATTGAGTGGGGTTTGATGGGGGATGAAGGTATTTTCTAGGTTTATATGGGATGTATTTTACTCGATGTCTCATTATTATACTAAGTACCATGGTATTGCATGTAATATTGATCACATCAATATGTTCATCATATTATTATATTTGATGCATCATCATTGTTATACAAGTTTTAATGTTGTATTTGTTGTTGTTTGCATCAATAAAAATTGTTTGAACTTAATTGAAAGCATGGAACGATCTCCCAACAACCATCAGAACTGAACCAAACTACCTCATGTTTCACAAGAAACTGAAGACCTACCTCTTCGGCTCCATTTACTCTACCGACATCTAAATCCCACTATCAGAGCTGAACAAGATTTCGGCACAAAATACACCCAAGGAAACTGACCCACATATCGCCTTAACACTATGGCACGATGTATACAACTAGCCACCAGATGACTACTATAACAGACTCTATTTACTTCATAATATCATTCATCAAACTATATTAGCTAATTTTGCTATATTACACCTTCCCCAAATATTTATGTAATCTACTTTCTGTAGCACCCCTAAACCGTACCAAATTATTTCTCTAAGTTGAACTGTAATATAATCTCTACCTCATAGAATCTCCAACAGTTCTAAAATGTATCTCTATTACATCCTTCCATTGTACTAAAATGTATGTCCTAAACTGCACTGTAAGTCGCCTTGAACCTTCATAGGCATTCTTATAAATCTCAGATTAGATTAAAGCCTTCTGGGAAAGAATTTAACTCAATTTCAGGTATAACTATATGAGAACCTCACTGCAAGGAAACACTGAAAATATAATTATACTGAAAATATTATTGCATGATACACTAAATAAGCTGGCATCAAATGTGAAATCTCATCTTTGATTTAAACTGATTTATTCTGATGCATGTATGAATAACTGCTTAACACTAACCATATTTAAATAGCCAGATTCTGCAAGGAACTGGAAAGCCATTCTTTTATCATGCTATGGTGATAGGAAATGCAGTATATAGGCTGTGGTGAAACCCACAATTCACCTCAGGTTTCCATAAAGAAAGAGAACTCTGTTTTCAACTACATGTTTTAAATGAGAACGGTGACCCTTTGTGGTTAACCTTTCTCTTTTCTTCCTCCTTGCCCATTCTCTCAAAATGTATCTTCTAGACAATGATATGTATGTGGTACACCACAGAACTTGGCATTCCTGATGGAGGGATAACTATACCACCGAGGTGACGGGTTAGTGGTCTGTGACTCATGGAGAACAGACCACTTAAACCACAAGATCAGATGCTAAATTCAGAGATCTTTACAAGAAACTCACATTCCTAGATGACTGTTCTGTTTCCAATTCGAAGGAGACTTTTTAATCAATAGAAATATGTTAGTTAAATAAGCAACTGAAAACATGCAAGTGTAATAAGTCATGGAATCAAAGGAAATGTATAACAAGCAGTACTACTTTTGGAGAAGTCTCCAAAGGGAAACCGGAAACATTCAAAAGTTTTAAGACATTGCCAAGCTGGTCATGCACCGATAGGAAATAAACATAAAATTAAAAAAGAAGGAAAAAAATCCTACAGGCTGAAAATGATTGAGGGCCAATATTCAGCAGTTGGGAAGCATTTAAAAGAAAAAGTACATTCAGAACTGCTATATACACAGGTGACAGCACTGAAGATATTTAGACAGTAGCCATAACTAGTAGCTATCTGATGGGATGGGCGGGTTGAAAAGTTCTCAGCCCAACCAACTTCCTAAATTCTAAGTGTTATTTTGCCACTTTAGCTGAAAATAGTGTTATTTTGTTAAGTGCCAATTTGCAGAAACAAAATTCTATGTTTTGACATTGTTTCAGATCATTGATTAAACCATATCTGTGTCATTCTCATTTTGGTTGGGCTGAGAACTTTTCAGCACCCCTCATACACAGTTGTAATAGCCAGGAGCAATACAGTATATACAGTTGTGCAATTTAATTTAGGATAGCTTATTTATTTTTATTTTTTTTTACCTGCAAGGTAAGTCACTTAAGCTGAGCAAAATAGCCTCACTCTGCCCTGGCAGCGAGAACCACAAGTCCCGTGAGAACTTACGGCAGTGTTTCAGTCAGGGCGGGGCAGGAGTTCTAAAAGCTCGCTCCTGCGCGTGCCGGCCCGGGTGCGCTGCTGGCTTCCAACATCGGCAGGAGGGGCTCAGGCAGGATACACCGCTGGACCACCAGGGAAAAGGTACGCGGGGAGGGGTAAAAAATAGTTAGTACAGTACTGTATACAGTACTGTATTAACATAGGTCAACTTCCGACCTATCAGTCGGAACCGATTGCTGTCGTAAGTCGATGACTACCTGTAGTTGGAACAGGTACAGCCACTTCGGGAAAAGGACCATACCAAACAAATGAATCCGACTCTGCAAAGAGGTAGGCAGCATAGACCATCTGTCCAGACAGCCTCTAGTATGATCCATTAAGCGGGCGATATTGCTTTCATAAAGATCCGAGGTGTGCAGGGTAAGGATAATGCCCAGATACCGAAAGGATACCAACTCCCACTGTAACAGAAAGGGTCCCTCCCACTGTTCAGGAATCTTTGGGGAAGTGGGCATTGCTAAAGATTTCTCAAAGTTAAGTTTGAAGCCGGAGAAATCACCATACTCCCTGAAACTGGCCTTAAAGGCAAGCACAGAGATCCGGGGGTCCATAACATGGACCAATAGATCATCGACAGATGCCAAAAGTTTAAACTCAGGCCCATTCTGACCCCCACCCCGGATCTCCTGGTTTGCTAATAGCTCCCGTAATAAAGGATCAAGACTCAAAATAAATAACAAAGGGGACAAGGAGCAGCCCTGTGGGGTACCCCACCCTATCAAAAAAGGCGCAGAACAAACATTGTTCACCCAAAGGATCACCTGAGGGCTGGTATATAACGTGCATATGGCATCTTGAAAAAAAACCACACTATCCTATATCGTGTACGTACATCAAACAAAGTCCCAGGAGACCCAGTCAAAGGCCTTTTCGGCATCAAAACTAAAGTTGCACGGTGTCAGAAATCCCACCCGTCCCCACCAGTACCCCTCCGTCCCCGCAAAGAATCCCCTCCGTCCCCGTCCGACCCCGCAAGGAATCTCCTCTGTCCCTGCCCATTCCCCCATAAAAGTTACCTGTCCCCATAAAAAGCAGCAATTACTTCTGACAGTTTTGATTTTTTTTTTTTAAATCTTAGTTTACTTAAACCAACAATAAAATACAATATAAACAAATAACATTGAACAGAAATAAGAGATGCATACATCACCGGAAAGAATTAGAATAGACATTAGGTCATGTGACTGTGGGGTCGACCATTTCTTGTTAAAAGAAATAAAAGAGTTGGATTTTTTTGGAAATATAAAGCTCATATCTGTAGAGCAAACAAATCTGGTTCCACCATCTGGCATAGGTAACTTGTGAGAGTTCCTTCCAAGATCCACAAATGGTTTTTAATACAGCAATGAGTAAAGAATTAAACAACAGAGCGTCAAAATAATTTAAAGCAGAATTGAGAGAGGCAATTTTCAGGACAATGGTTGCATAAGAAAAATGTGTCAAATCTTAACTGGAAACCCCAAAACAAACTCAGCAAGTACTTCATTTTGTACTAAACACATTTGGTGACATAACCATGAGAGGAGGCTGGGCCTCCCAATTTGAGCTTAGCCCCCCTCTAAATGAACATTTCCCTTGCTGTAGGTAGGTGGTGGGATATTTTGTTTTTCCATCATCTTAGTCCCAGTTTCTGCTTTTGTCTTTCTTTCATTAATTCTCTTTCCAGGCCTCGGGAATCCTGGTTCCATCCCCCGTGGGAGTTCCATAGACCTGGGGGGGATCCCCACGGGAATCCCATAGACCTGAGGGGGATCCCTGCGGGAGTCCAATGGGACCCGCAGAATTCCTGCAATCCCTGTTCCCGTGCAGACCTCTAGTCAAAACTGATCAAAAGGGAGGGGAGCCTCTTGCATTCCAATTATGACATCATTTTTAGTTGCTGTATGGTCTCACACGAACTCCACCTGTGGCTCCACTATTAAGATGGGCAGAAGGTGAGCCAAGCGATTGGCCATTACTTTAGCAAGAAGTTTCGAATCTACATTAATTAGTGAGATAAGCCTATAAGATGATGGAGACTCCGGGTCCTTCCTTGGTTTCAAAAGCACTATAATGTGTGCCAGTTTAAGTGACTCCGGCAATTGACCTGTCTGAATGACCTGATTGAAAACCGTAGCCAAAAGGGGGACCACCTCAACCTTCAACAATTTGTAAAATTCCATCTGAAAACCATCCATGCTAGGTGCCTTGAACAATTCACCATTCTGAATTGTCAACAAAACCTATGTCTCTGGGGCATTGAGTTTGGCACAAGAAGCCTCTGAGAGAGAAGGCAGAGAAAGACAATCAAGATACACCTCCCCCATCAATAGGTCCCTCTGCTTGGTGTACAATTTCTTATAAAAGTCATGAAATAATTCACTAATCTTACCATCACCTCGTATTCTGTCTCCCAACCCTGACCACATAAGTAGAATTTTCGTGGGACCCCAAGATCTCTTCACCACCTGCGCCAACAGCTTCCCCTGCTTATTACCATGAAGAAATAATTGATATTTACATTAGGCAAGCGACTTCTGAGTTCGTTCATGAAGTAATTCATTGAGAGGCCATAAGGCGAGCTCGAAGGGGAGCTGTAGGATGTCTAGCATATTGCAACTGGAGGGGTCAAGTCTGTTTTTCTAAACAAATAAGTTCCCTATCTCTGGCTCTTTGTCCGGCTGCCGTATAAGAACATAAGAAAAGCCTTCACCGGATCAAATCTAGGTCCATCTAGTCCGTTGACCCGCACACGCGGAGGCCCAGTTAGGTGCTCCCTTATGGAGACCAGGGTATAAGGAATGATTTCCCCTCTAAGCACCGCCTTGGCCACCTCCCAAAACAACAATGGAGTATCCAGGTGAGAAACATTGTGAACCTTGTATTCCGCCCACCGAGCCTGCAGATGAGCATGAAATTTAGGATCCTTATACAAGAACAACGGGAAGTGCCAGGAATAGGGATGCTGCCAGGAGGCCGCATACTGCAAACTGATGGAGATCATAGTGTGGTCAAACACCCCAAAGTTCCCAATGTCCGCCCAAGTGACATAAGAAAAAAGTGAACTTCAAACCAGCCAGTAGTCAATCCGAGACTGGAATGCATGCGTTCTGGAAAGGTAGGTATAGTCACATTCCCCAGGGTGAAGCACCCTCCAAACGTCCAGTAAGTCCAGAACCGAACACAACATAGAAAGACCCTTCCCAGATTTCAACTGTTTCCCTGGTCTGGGGTGAGATTTGTCTACACTAGGGTCATAGACACTGTTGAAATCTCCTCCTATAAGGATTGGTGTGTCTTGATCAGCCACTTTGGCTATCAGCATACAGAAGAATTGTTTATTGTATACATTGGGGCCATAGATGTTACATAAAAACAAAAGGGCGCCCGTTTAGCTCCACGCGAGCAATAACATATCTGCTCCTGGGATCAAGCCACTGCTGCCTTACCTCCATCTGCAGTCCCCTATGGATCAAAATCAGAACTCCTGCCTTATGCTGCACTGCCGGAGCCCCCAAGATGTGACCCACCTACCATTTCTGAAATTTCTCATGTTCCTTCTGTGAAAGGTGCATCTCTTGAAGAAACGCTATATCGGCCCCTTGGCGGTTCAGCACTTGCAATATCTTTTGTTGTTTTATGGGGGGAAATAATCCCATAAACGTTCCAGGAGATACACCGTAATGTCATCCCAGAACCTTAAACCAAGGCTTTATAAACCAAAGGCTAGACAATATCAGGTTAAAGAAGCCTCATCCCAGCCTCCAGCCCCTCTCCAAGAATCTACCAAAATACTCCCTTCCAAGAAAAAGTGAGCTGCAGAATCCCACCACCAGCAGTGTACCAAGCAACAGAGTTCTCCCACCCAGCAACCAACTACCCCCACAACCCATAAAAAACCCATCACTCCCCCCACCCAACTCCCATCTCCCCCCACCAACCCTCCTTCCCCAGCTTACTATAACAAATTATATGGTCCAAGGGTCCTGTGAGGGCTCCCATACCCCCAAATAGAAGTTACATAGAAGCAAATAATATCTCCCCATCTAACACCAGAAACAAACCCCCACAATGGTCCAACTCTACAGAAGCAACCCAGGCATTTATACATTGCACCCCTTAAAATGCTTTAATGAAACAGAAACCAAAATATAAAAAACAAAAAACAACCACACAGCAAAGAATCTCAAGTAACCACCTTACACACCACATTCTCAAGTTCCATGCATTTCCGCAACTGTCACCAGCCCGTCTCTCACCACCCAAATTACCACAAAACAATTAAAAAAAAACAACAAACGAAAATCCCAGAGTTGCCATCTGAAACTCAAGCAAAGAGAAACAAAACAAATACTTCATGCAAACTTTATAGAGGCCACAGTTATCCAGGATTTCTAGTCCAGAGCAAAACTTAGTATTGTAGAGGCAGACCGGAGTTAGAAATCCCTTGGACCTGCCTACAGCTCAGAAAGCCACTAGACCAATCACAGCAGCAGCAGAGCAGGCTCAACAAACCAGGCCATCCGCAAAGAGAAAGGTCCCATCAGCTTCCACAATGTTATGGAGCTGCTTCCGCAAGCTGCTGGGCGAACCGATGGGCCTCATGGGCTTGTTGGAAAAAAGTCACCTTCCCCTCGTGGCGAACCCTCAGGCGTGCAGGATATAGGAAGGCAAACGGAATCTTCTTCTGATGGAGTAACAAGCAGGCCTGCGTATATTCCTTACACTTAGTGACCACTGCGGAGGAATAGTCCTGGAAGCACAAGACTGGATGATCTTCATATGTCACCTGCCCACCATGTTTGCAGAATCTCTTGTTTATGCACATAGTTCAGAATTTTAAGTATCACCATTCATGGTCTGCCTTTCACAGTCTGGACCCGAGGGGCCCAGCAGCTCCCATCCTATGTGCCCTTTCTATGCGCAATGGCCCCACCGAGGAGGATATCTGCATCACCGTTGGGATCCACGTCTCCAGGAATCCCCAAAGATCCACCTCTTTGATAGACTCTGGTACTCCAATTAGCCACTGGTTACACCGACGAGAGCTATTTTCAAGGTCATCAAATTTTTCTTCTAACAATGCAACTTTTGCTCACAGTTGTTGATTCAACTCCTCATGGTGCTGCATGCGGTCTTCCACAGTGGACAGTCTCTGCTGGTAAGTGTTAAGATCCGCATGTAGAGTTTCTAACCCGCTATCCATTGTATCCAAATATCTAGAATGCAATAGTTCCTCTGTCTCTCGCTTCCTTCTTTCTCCTGTATCATTCAGCATGGCCAATGTCTCTCTCTTCCCCAGGCCAGCACAGACCTGTGTCTCTTACCCCCATGCAATATTGCTCCTATCTTTCTCTCTCTTCTCCATCTAGGATTGTCCCATCTTTTTCTATCCCCTTGTGGTATTGCCCCATCCCTCTCTCTGTATTCTCCCATTTAGTATTGCCTTGTCTTTCTCCTCATGCCATCCCATCATCTGTCTATCTACTCCTTAACATTGTCCCATTTGTTTGTCTCTACACCTCACTTAGCATTTACCCTGCCATATTCACACTCCCCTTCACCAATATCGCTTCCCTCTCTCTTCCTGTCCTTCACCCCGTATTGCTTCTGTTCCTCTCCCTGCCCCTTGAGCACTACTCCTGTCCTCTGGCAATGCTCCACATTTTACAGCACTGCTATTTCTAGCCCCCTCCCCCAGGCTGCCCTGCTGGCATGCAACAGTTTTTGCTCTCTCCTTCTAGATACCATCTCTGTCGAGCCTGTGGTATTAATTATACAGCTAAGCCTTGCAGGACCATGGCTTTCTGCACACTGAATCTACATTCTACAGGCTGATCCTGCTTCCTCCAATATAATTTCCTCTTTGGGAAGAGACAGGGCCATCCTGAAGAAGCAGATGCAGGGTGCAGAGAACTGCGGTCCTGCCTGGCTTTGCTGTAGAATTAACACTGTGGGCCAGGCAGAGATGGTAACTTGAGCAAAAACTGCTGTATGCCAGCTGGGCGACTTAAGATGGAGAGATGGGGCAACACCAGAAAGGCAGTAGTTGGGGAACGTCACATTTTGGGCTGGGGGGGGGCCTTGCCAAGCTTCTTATACCAGGTGCCTATGCTTACATTAATTCTAAGGACAATAATGGAAGCCGTTGTAAGAAAGGATATTGGTGTATACATGGAGGGGTGAATTAACAAAAAGCAGCATGGGTTTAGGAGTAATGGGTTCAACCAGATCAACCTTATGATATTTTTCCTGAGAACATTAGCTGCAAGCTTCAATGAAACATCTGCTTCCACTGAAAGGAGCTTACAGATGAGGTAATTGGATCAGAATCAACTCTTTCATTCTAGCACTTCAGAGTCTTTCTTACCGTTTGCGACAGGCACATAAAAAGAAACTGCCAAGCAGACTAGATATACGTGCCATAATGTGCAGTGAGGTAGAATACAAGTTGGTATGTTTTGACAACAGAACATTAATGCTACAGAAAAGGGGAATAAAGAAGTCAGAAAAGAGAGTGAATATACTTTACGGACATTTAAAAAAAAAGCCTCTGCTTGGCTCCTTGATGACTTGTCATTACTTCCTTTTTCACGTTCTTAAAATATGTTATTTTATTTTTGGCCTGGCAATTTTGTTCTGGTCCTTTCTTTTGCAATTCTCTGGGCTCTGCCCCTAACCCCTACAATTACATTCTTCTCCCATTTCAGTTAACTTGCTGCATGGACAATCCTTGGCCAGATGCCACTGCTCTCTCTCGAGTCCAGCTGACATGACTCCCAAATTTGGCAACTAGAGGTCAATGCTGAGTGATCGGTTGCATTCTCTGTTCTAACTTGCCAGCTGGGAAAGGTCCCAGCACCAAAATTAAACCCAGATCTTCCATAAGGCAGTGTGAAATACCTGCCACTGAGCCACTGTGGTCAGAGCCAAGCAGCCATTTCTACTTCCAGCCCTTCAAAGGGCTTTGATTTGGCATGAGACCAGCTTCTTCCTGCACAGTGAGGGCAAGGGAGGACAGTTGTCCCCCTCACTGCTCCAAGAACAGCTTCTCTTCATTTTCTTTGGAGCCTGCCTTGCTTCATTTCAGCCCTTTAAAGGGCTCGGGACTCTAGCGGATCAAGTTCTCTCTTCAGCACAGTGAGACTCCATCTCTCGGCTTGATCTTCTTTGGTGGGATGCCCCACCCCTTCTTCCCCGGAGCTCACAGTGCTTTCCTCTTCAGCCATTAGAGGCACCTGTTCCAGCGTGCAGTCACTTTCTTCAGTACAGTGAGGGGAAGGGAGGCCACTGCACTGCACTGACAATCCATCTCTCTGACATCCATCTCTCTGTTCAATCTCTCTGCTTCTTCCTCAGAGTTCACATTGATACCTCTTCAGCCCTATAAAGGGCTGCCAAGCAAGTGAATCTCTCCCAAGGGCCATTTGTGCAGTCTTCTTGTGGCCCAAGGAGGACCAGCCCAAAACCATGCCCAGACTCGACCGTGACACTCACAATCAAGCCAACACACCATGCCCCCTTCTAGCCATTACACTCATACTTCCCGTGATGGCTTACAATATACCCATCATCACTGACTAGGGCCGATATTGAGACCTAAGAAGCTGCTACCACGCAAAGCCTAAGACAATCAATACCCACAACCTCATAAAGATCAAGACCAACACATACACCCCTATTTTACACAGCGTTGCAGCAGCCTTAGTTGCCAGATCCGTAAATGACAAAGACCCTGTCCTCACAGACACCATCACAAAGTACAACTGGGATGGAAATATGGCTCAAAGACAACAATGGAGCCACCTTGGGTGCGTTATGCCCTCAAGGCTACCAAGCACTGGCATGCTCCCGCCCCAACAAGAGAGGGGGGAGGTGTGGCAGTAATCGCCAAGTCCAAATTAAACCCATACCAAATACACTCCACAGCACTACCAGTCCTAGAATGCCTTGTTTTCTCAATAGGCCACTACAAAAACAATCATGATCATACTAGTCTACAGAGCATCCTCCTCCCCTATGTTTGCTCTCGATGACCTACTAACCATTAAAAGCAACCTGTCCGTAAACCATAAACAAATCATAGTCCTAGGAGACCTCAACTTTGCAGACTACCCAGAAGTCATGGGTGCCCCACGAGATTTCATCAAAACACTGTCAGATCTGGGACTCACTCAACAAGTCACCTCTCCCACTTACTCCTCTGGAAACACATTGGACCTAATCTTTCTCAAAGATGGTCCATAAATTGACCGAAAATCATCCTCGCCGACAAACATCATGGTCCCATGGACCCACCACCATATAATCATGTTCATCCTGCACACTAAAATCAAAGAGGCAGCAGACCGAACAAACTCCCGGGAAGCAATTACGTTCGATCCAAAGTCAGTAAACCCAACCACATTCTCCCACGGCATCTCCAAAACTACAACTAAGCACAAATTCTACATCATACTCCCTAGAAGAGAAGGCGCTGACCTTGCATTTAGGCATCAAAACACTTTACGAGAAACCTAGCAAAAGTCAAGGTGGCCAAACCTAACTCACGACCATTCTCTTCACCCTCGTTTACAGAAGACCTGAGAATACAAAAAAGGATAGTCAGAAAAGCAGAAAAAACTTGGCGCAAAACTCTCAGTGACAAAGACAAATCCTCCTGGAAAAACCTTCTGCAAAACTACAAATTAGCTAAACATGAAGCAAAGAAAGTACATTTCACCACTCTATTATCCAAGATCTCAAGCAGATCAAAGGCCATATTCTCAGTAACGAAAAACCTATTCTCCTCTTCCCAAGGTCCAATGCATTCCCAGCAAATGAACCTAGACAGTGAATCCCTCTTCACCTTCTTCCATAACAAAATATCAAAGATATGCACAAATCTGGACTCAGAGGCCAAAGCACTCCCAAATATCCCAGAGATCACCCAAGACGGCAATCTACTCAAGACGGAAACCCTGAACAATTTCAAACCGATCTCCCACAACGATCTCAAAACCATAATCAACTCTGGATGCCCCGCAACCTCGATCCTGTACCCATGTCTCTCCACTACACTCCTGGATGCAAACGAGGTATTCCTGGAATCCATCCTACCCCTAATAAACGAGTCCCTTACGACCGGTGTAGTTCCACAGAGCTGGAAAAAGCCATGGACCCAGACAATCCAAGCAGCTTCAGACCTGTCTCACACGTCCCATTCATCTCAAAAATATTGGAAGAGACAGTACTCACGCAACTTCATGGAGACAAATGTCACCCTCTCCAACTTCCAATCGGGCTTCAGGAAACACCACAGCACAGAAACAGTGCTTTTGGACATCTTAGATGACTGCTGGAAAATCCTAGACAAAGGAAATGATGCATTGCTGGTACTATTAGACCTCAGTGCCACCTTTGACTCCATCAACCACTCTCTCCTCTTGTCCAGGTGGCCAAACAGGTTGAAAAGATGATGGCAAAAGCTAGAAGGATGCTAAGTTCCATAGGGAGAGGTATAGCTAGTAGGAAAAGGAGGTATTGATGCCCCTGAATAAGACTTTGGTGAGACCTCATTTAGAAAATTGTATACAATTCTGGAGGCCACACCTTCAAAAGGATATAAAAAGGATGGAGTCAGTCCAGAGGAAGGCTACTAAAATGATATGTGGTCTTCATCATAAGGTGTATGGGGACAGACTTAAAGATCTCAATCTGTATACTTTGGAGGAAAGGCAGGAGCAGGGAGATATGATAGAGATGTTTAAATACCTATGTAATGTAAATGCGAATGAGTCGAATCTCTTTAATTTGAAAGGAAATTCTGCAATGAGAGGGCACAGGATAAAGTCAAGAAGTGATAGGCTCTGTAGTAATCTAAGGAAATACTTTTTTACAGAAAAAGTGGTAGTTGCATAGAACAGTCTCCCAGAAGAAGTGGTGGAGACTGAGACTGTGTCTGAATTCAAAAGGGCCTGGGATAGGCACGTGGGATCTCTTAGAGCAGTGGTCTCAAACTCAAACCCTTGCAGGGCCACATTTTGGATTTGTAGGTACTTGGAGGGCCTCAGAAAAAATAGATAATGTCTTATTAAAGAAATGACAATTTTGCATGAGGTAAAACTCTTCATAGTTTATAATGTCCAACGCTACTCGCGAGCTCTATAATGATCAACGCTACTCATGGGACCTAAACTGCCAACCACAAATCATGTACTCGCTTACAACATTAAAACTTTAGTACAATTATGTTCTGTTCTGTTAGAACAGTGACTGCTGTCCTAAATCTATACTATGCCATGTAATATCTTCTACGAATGCCACAAATTCTTCTAAGCTATGTCTGCCAAAAATGTCTTTCTTTTTTTTTTAATATATTTTTATTGAATGAACCAATCACGAGAGGTACAATCAGCAACCAAGCCAAAAAAGAATAACATCATAGAGACAATAATCAGGTATACAATACAGCTAGGCCAGAAATCAAGCACTCAAACAGAGCCTACTCATGAAAGTTCACAATTTTCATGTTTGAAACAGAACAACAGGAAAACAAACCTCCCTCCCTCCCCCCGCCCCAAATCCACCCGCCCCCCTCCCCTTGCATCCTGAGGAACCGACCCAACTTAGAACGAGTCCCAGCACTCCACATAAGCCACTGATTGCCAGCTAGTGGCATCTTTCTTGCGTTGCCTCTCCCAGACCGCCATCTGGGACATACTAGCTCTCCATTGTTGGAACGTAGGGCACACACTTCCCACCCAGTGCTGCAGAATCAGCTTCTTAACGAGCCCTAGGGCCACCAGCACAAAGCGTTGCAAAGGCGCAGAAATACCAGCCTCAGTCAGGGGATCCGTGACACCAAGCAGCAGAGTCTTGTACGACCATTCCAGGGAGCGCCCCAAAACATCCTCCACCTCTTGAAGTGCACGTACCCACAACGGTCCCACCAAAGAGCATTCCAAAAAATGATGCACCAGCGTCCCCTTGAGAGCAGGACACCGGGTGCAAAAGGCATCAGGCCACAGGCCCATAGTGTGTCCAACGCAGCGGGTTACATACGCCCTATGCACGATCTTAAGATGAATTTCATGTAAAGCAACGTTAGGAGTCGCCCCCGCACCATCCGCAAAGCATTGTGACAACTCATCAACCGTAACCTCTTCACCCAACTCAGAGCTCCAGCCATCTGCCATTCGGGACAGAAAAACCTCAGCAGGCCTCCAGTCTCTCCCCAGTTTGTACCAAGCCGATAGCGAGTTAAATTCAAGTGAGAGGGAAAGGAAAGCCCTGTCCAACGGGGAAAAGGTAGGCAACTTCCCGGACGGCAGCCGAAGCGAAGAGCAATAACTACGTAGTTGTAGATAGAACAGTACGGACCCTGCATTCCACGCCCAGTGCTCCTGACATGCAAAAAAATCCGGCAGTCGCCCCGAACCCAGCTCCACAAGCTGGCCAACAAATCGGCACCCGGATCGCCTAGCCCGCACAAAGAAAACATGTGTACCCGCAGGGAAAGCAGGGTTAGCCACGAACTCCAAGAAAGGGGAGGGGCCCGACGAGCCCCCCAATTCTCTACGCCACCAACCCCAAGCGGTCCGCAAAGGTCGTAACAAGGAAGCACAAGCGCCAGCCCCGGGTCTCAAGATATTGAACACTGATACCGGGTCCGTCAACATGGACCAAAATCCCCGCGGGGCAAACTTAGTCTCACCCGTGTAGATTTCGTGCACCCAACGAAGCAGAGCCGCCACATTATAGAGATGAAGATCCGGGAGATTTACCCCTCCCTGTGACCGCTCTCTAATAAGCTTTTGGTAACCAATTCGCGCCCTTCTAGAGCGCCATATGAAAGATGAAACAATACCTTTATATTTCCTAATATCTCTACATGTGACCCATAGAGGCACCATTTGCAGAGGGTAGAGCAACTTTGGCAAGAGGACCATCTTAAAAAGAGCAACGCGACCGAGAAAAGAAATCGGAAAGTCCATCCACCGCTTACAAAGCGCTCCAACCGCATCTAGTTTGTCTAGCACATTTTTCCTATATACCACCCGAGGGTCCGCATGCAAAAACACTCCCAGGTATTTAAGCGTGCCCCCAGACCATTTTAATGGGAAAGAAGGATCATGATGAGCCGCACATTGCGAGTGGACCGCCAAAGCTTCCGACTTCTCAAAATTAATACTCAGACCGGAAAACATGCCAAATTGTTGGATAATCTGAATTAGTGCAGGCACTCCCGTAATTACATCCCCCAGAAATATAAGCATATCATCAGCAAATAGATTGATTTTAAATTCTTGTGTCCCCAAATGTATACCCCGCAGTTTTGTAGTGTGCCTGATCTTAATCGCTAGAGGTTCAAGGGCCAATACGAACAGCATAGTAGAGAGCGGACATCCCTGATGTGTGCCTCGAGCTAGGGAAAAGGAGGAGGTGAGCGCCCCATTTACCAAGATCTGTGCAGTCGGCTGCTCATATAGTGAATGAACCCCGGCCAGAAAGCTCCCCATGATACCCATCTGTGGTAAAATCCAGAATAGATAATCCCAGAGAACTTTATCAAATGCCTTTTCCGCATCTAGGCTGACAATAAGGGCATTCTCCTGACCCGGGTGACTCCGTAGCAGTGCCGGGTTCTGTAGCACAGATAGGGCTCGCAAAACATTAGCAGAAGAATACCGCCCTGGGACAAACCCGGCCTGGTCCGGGTGAACCAGACCGGGCAAGACCTTGCCAAGACGTGCAGCCATAATGGCCGCGAAGAGCTTAATATCTTGATTCAACAGAGATATAGGCCGATATGACCCCAGCTGGTCTTCCGCCCTTCCAGGTTTCGGCAAAACAACAATATGAGCATGAGTAAGCCGATGTGAAGACAAACCCCCCTCACACATGGCCTGACATAAAGCCTGAAAGGGACCAATAATCTTCTCCCCCAGCAATTTGTAGTATTCGGGGCCCAGTCCATCCGGGCCAGGAGCTTTCGCAAGCTTTAAAGCCCGTATAGCTCTCTGGATCTCAATGCCCTGCACTGGAGCGTTAAGGGCATCTCTCTGGGCCGAGGATACCTCAGGAAGGGGAAGGCCACGAAAAAACTCTGCTCTCTGCTCAGTGTCACAGCTCCCCCGATCATATAGAGCCTGATAGAACTGTACAAAGCTCTGTTGAATAGCCTCGGGCGAAGTTGCCTCAGAGCCATCAGGAGCCCAGATTTTGGGAATATGTCGCCTGCGGGCCCTGTGGTTAACCAAGGAGGCCAACAATTTCCCCGCCTTGTTGCCCCACCTATGCAAACGGTATTTATACATCTGAATATCCCGTAGGGCTCTCTGCGCCAGTAAATCATTAATTTGACGACGCAGCTCCACGTATTGACTCTTGAGGGCTGTGGAACTCTTTCTATGCAGCTCCCCCCGCACCTGGCCCAACTGACGGGACAGATCCAACAGTGCCTTATCCTGTACCTTTCGCTTATGGGAGGTGTAAGCTATAATTTTACCCCTTAGAACAGCTTTACTAGCCTCCCAGTATACCACCTCGGAAACATCAGAAGAGGAGTTATCGGCTAGATAAGAATCCCATTGGTTTACCAGGAAAGTGCGGAAATCTTTATCCTCATACAAAGTGGGATTCATTCTCCAGCCCGACAAGGTCTTCTGGGGCGCCTGGTGATCAAGAAGCTCCATCCAGACCATGTGATGATCGGAGAGTACTCCGTCCTCAATCATCACTCTCCGGACTCCGGACAAAAGGGATGGGGCAACTAGCAAATAATCCAATCTACTGTGTGCTTTATGCACTAGTGAATAAAAAGTAAAATCAGATTCGTCTGGATGGAGCGTGCGCCAAAGGTCCACAAGGCCCAACTGCGAAGTAACAAAGTTGATCCCCTTGTGTTCCCCGTGATGTAAACGAGGCCTGGGAGGCTTACAGTCAATTAGGGGGTCAGCAGTAATATTGAAATCCCCACCAAGCACCAGTTGGTACTCGGAAAAGGGAGCAAGGGCAGCAACTAAAACAGAGAAAAAACGATGAGAATACACATTAGGGGCATATATAGAGCAAAAAACATATTTCGTTCCCTGAAACACCCCTACCCAAATTACATACCGGCCCTCAGAGTCCGAAATCATTTTGTGCATAGTACAAGTATGTTTCTTATGGAAAAGCACAGCTACACCCCTCTGTCTGTTATTAAAGGAAGCAAAGACAAGCTCACCCACCCAATCCCTGCGGAGCTTAGCATGCTCAGACGCGTTGAGATGTGTCTCTTGGAGAAGCAAGACATCCACCTGTAGTTTCCTACAGTACTGAAGTACCTTACTACGCTTAACAGGAGAGTGCAACCCATCTACAGCTAGCAATCTTAACCCCAGGCATAATAACCAGATATAACCAAAATACACAAAAAAGACCAAAGATCATACGGGACGGCCGCACCAGCCTCCCAGCCGAGCTGGCGCTCCGTCCACTCAAACAAAAACTCATGCTGAGCCAGAGTTCTAGGATGCAACCCATACCCCAAACTACCCACCAACTCAACTGTCAACTTCTTCAAACAAACCCCCCCCTACAGTCAAAATAAACCACCCCCCTCCCCTCCAGCAACCCCACCGCCTCTTCCCCCATCCACACTGGCGACCCCACCCCCATGCCACCAACACTCACCACAATCAAACACAGATGCTCACACTCCCCCCACACCCTCCCCCAACCCTCCCCCCCCCCACGCAGCCCCAGCCACAAGTACCGGTCGCAGCCATGACCAAACTAAAATAAAATAAAACAATGGAGAACAGAGGACAGGAAAACATCCCAGCCCCTGGACACAAAGGCCAAACACAGAGGGTCACAAAATAGTAAAAGAGATCCAAGACAGCCAGCCCCGCACAACAAAACAAGGCAGCTAGCTCTCCTGGTCAGGTCAAAGAGGGAGTCAGAAAATAGTTATCAAAAGTCCAATCCTGCTCAAAAGCCGGCTGAAAGGGGTAGGAGCATCCCCTCCCCAAGTATCTTGCCAGCAAACCGCCAAAGGCCCCCCAGCACGTATCCGGTGGCAGCGCAACTATGTCCAAACAAATAGGCTCCATCCAAAGGGCAGCAAAGTAGTCCAAACAGGCAAGAATAGTCCTCGTCCTAGATGAGTCCATGAGAGGGCATGGTAGGCCCGAAGGCTCATCCCCAAAGCAAAATTCTCCTAATCCTCTGGCAGGGATGCCCCCTGAAGAACAAGCTCATTACTGAGCAGGGAGACTCTCAATGAAGCGCTTCAGCTCCTCTGCCTTAGATACCGTAAAGGTGCGGTTCTCATAGGTCAAGCGCACCTTAGCCGGGTAGAGAAAGGCAAATCGAATTCCTCTGGAAACCAGTTGAGAGCAGTAAGGCGTGAAGGTTCTTCTCAGCTCCGCCACTTTAGTAGAGAAATCTTGAAATATCAATAGCTTAGCGCCCTCGTATAGCAGATGTCGCGCCTTCTTAAACAGATCAAGTAAGCGGGCCTTAACAGCATAGTTGTGAAAGCGGGCCAGCACAGCTCGAGGTCTGTTATTACCATCCGAGTCACGCCGGTGCCCCACACGGTGAACACGCTCCACCACCACAGGTCCCTCAGCGTCCGGGAAGCCGAGCTCCTTGGGCAGCCAATGTTCAATCAAGTGCTTAAGCTCGGAATCTTGTACAGTCTCTGGTATTTCAATAAATCTAAGATTCTTTCTGCGAGCCCGGTTCTCCTGATCTTCCACTTTCTCCTCCAGCTGGGAAACCCGGGCCTCCAGAGAAGCAAGCCTGCCATCAGCTATTCCAGCCCTGTCTTCTTGAGCCGATAGTCGCTCCTCTACTTGTTGCAGTTGTGCAGCCTGCCCCACCAGGGTATCTTTAAGGTCATCCATAGAGGCATGCAGCTTGGCCAGTTTTTCATCAAGCAGCTGCGAAAGGTGCCTCATGGAGACCTGCATCACCTCGTCTGGGGAGTGGGCCGTCACGGCGTCTGTTTGGGTCTCCGCCATCTTACTCGCCGGGCTCCCAGAGGTCTTCGTCGGCCGCGAAACCTTTGGCGGCATACTCCGCCGCTGAAGAATGCAAGTCGTGGTGGTGCTCAGCCCTCGGTCGGTCCCGGCGCCTAGCAACAACTGCGCCGTTAAGGGTCTATCAAGGGTCTATCAAGGGCCGATCAGAAGCACACCGGGAAAAGAGGAAGTTGGTGAAAGTCAAGGGAGGCAGAGCGGATCTCAGTTTTCAAGCTCACCAGCCAGCACATGGTCCCCCGCCATTTTGTGCGCCGGGCTCCCCAAGGACTATTTCGGCCGCGAAATCGCTGGCGGCTCACTTCGCCGCTGGGGCGTGCAAGCCGCGTGTTCAGCCCTCCGCCGGTTCCCTGTGCCTAGCAACGGCTGCGCCGCATATTTTAAAGCTTGTGCCGGTCTGGAGTGCGCCGGGAGGGGAGGAAGTCGGGGGAAGCAGAGCGGAGCTCAGTGTGCAGACGTCCGCTCAGGAACCAGCCATCACGTGACCCCCCAAAAATGTCTTTCAATAATTTTGTCCTTCTATACCGTGAATGTACCTTCATAACCTGTTCTGGGCTCCTTTGGGAGGACGGGCTAAATAAATAAATAAATGAATAAATAAAACTTTCCTTTTGGCTAAGTCTTAATAATAATATTATAATTTATAACTAAAGAGACATATGATCAAGAAAATGTTTTATTTTACTTTTGTGATTATGATAAACATATCGAGGGCCTCAAAATAGTACCTGGCGGGCCGCATGTGGCCCCTTGGCCGTGAGTTTGAGACCACTGTCTTAGAGAGAGAAAGAGCTAATGGTTACTGTGGATGGGCAGACTAGATGGGCCATTTGGCCTTTATCTGCTATTATGTTTCTATGTAATCCGTGACAACACACTTCAGTGGTGCTCTTCATTCCTGAACAACAGAGCACAGAGAGTTCTACTAGGAAAATGCTTATCTGAACCCAAACCACTCCACTATGGAGTGCCTCAGGGAGCCTTACTGTCACCTCTCTTCTTCAACCTCTATGTCAAACAAGTATTGGACATAGTGGAAAAACACCAAATCAGAATCCACTCTTTCGCAGATGATCTACAACTCTACCTCTCCCTAGGCCGACACTGAGACACACAAATCTATAACCTCCAGTCTTGTTTAACTGAAATAAAGACTTGGATGACTGGGAACAAGTTACAGTTAAATGAATCCAAGACAGAACTTCTCTGGATCCACAAAGATCATTGCGTATATCCCCATCCGTCCTTTTCCTGGGGCACAAATACCCTTGCACCCAAGGATTACGTCCGCAGCCTAGGAGTAACTCTCACCTCAAACTTATCAATGACAAATCACGTATCCAAACTAGTATCATCCTCCTTCTACTACCTCCGCCAGCTAAAAATCATACGTGCATACTTCTCAGAACCCGAATTTGCCCAACTACTGTATGCTTTTCTTACTATCCTGCATAGACTATTGCAACACACTACTAGTGGGCCTGCTTACCAAAACTCTCTCCCATCTCCAAGGGTGCAAAATGCTGCAATCCGCCTCCTGAAAAACCTTGCCATCTGCAACCACTTTACCCCTGCATTAGTTTCCATGTACTGCTCATTCAAAAGTGCTGCACCTTCAAGGCACTGGTCCTCGCTTTCAAAACCTTCCATTAAACTATTCCACAATACATGAAAACTAAACTACAAATCTACTTCCCAAAGCAACCACTGAGGTCCCAAGGAGAAAAACGACTAACCATACCTCCCGGTGCTCCCTCATAACTGAAACAGCCCGCAAATGCTCCTACTCACATTTCATACCCAGACTATGGCACACCATCCCCCCATCTATTAGGACACTAGATAGATTTTGGAGCTTCAGGAAGGCCGTGAAAACCTTCCTCTTTACAAACCCTGCACCTTAAGGACATGCACCCAGGAATGCCATTCAGAGTCAATGCACCTATGCCACCTAATCTCATCAGATGTTACTTAGTGTATATGTTTTATTGTCATATCTATATTGTAAATTATGTCATCTCTGTCCTGTCTCGATTATATTGTGGATGTACTTTGTAACCCATTCTGGGCTCCTTTGGGAGGACGGGCTAAATACATCAGCACTTAACTTTAATAAAGGAGACTATGATATCATGAGGAGAATGGTAAAAAAAGAAACTTAGAGGAGCAACAACAAAGGTCAGAAATATACCTCAGTAATGGATGTTATTTAAAAATACCATTCTAGAAGAAGAGCAAGATTTGAACCCACAATCTCAGGGTGCTAAGGCTGTAGCTCTAACCACTACACCACTCCTTCCAGGCACTCAGTATGCACTGCTTATGGAATCTGGGCCATTGTGTTTTTTCCTTGCATCTACAAACAGCTTAGATGTTGACAGGAATAATTTTCATCCTTTACTCTGCTCTCCCCTTAAAAGAATTCTGGTTTTCTTTCACTATTACTGAGATCTCTCTATTGGAAGTCTCTAAATATCCTGTTTCAACATTATCTTTCAAGGATACTCTATGTCTAACCATGCGCTCCTGGACAGCTGTTGGCTTTCCTTACCCCCTAATTTAGTTTAAAAACTGCTCTCTCTTTTTTTCATATGTTAATTCCAGCTGCCTGGTTTCATCCTTTTGGAAAAGGCTTCCCATTTTCTGGAATGTTGCCCAGTTCCTAACAAATCTAAATCCTCATCACTGCACTAACCTCTCAACCACTGCTAGCACAATGCACTTCCAAGGTGCTCCTTGCTCTCTTTTATCCTAAACTCCCAATTTAATAATAAGGGCAGCTAACAGCAAGCACATTGAACAGCAATTGAAAATGAAATCTTCAATCTATAGAATATTGTATGTTGCATTATCTTGCTAAAATTTTAGAGATGTGAAATTTTTTGTATCAAGACTGAAAAGCATAAACTCTGGAATGTTCAGATGGTACAAATTATTAATTAACTACACCCCTTCATTCCAAGTTCTGTTATTAACTCATCAAAACAGATTATAAATGACCAACTGATCTCAAAATACATTTCATTTTTCATTATATTCTACAGCTAAGTTTTTGCACAAACACCAAATAATATTGACATTATCTGAAAAATATGAAATACTTTCTTTTCTATCCTTACTAGTATACATCAAAATATGTACATCTGATCCATTCAGTGAACATAACATAAGATAGGGTGACCTAAAATGTGAAAAGCCATTATGACTACAGACTGTACATAAGGCTATGATTGTTCTTTAATACTCTTATTCTACTAGTTCCACACATTTATTCAGTGCTTTGCTCTAGATATACATTTAGATTTTAAAAAATGTATACCACTTTTTCTGCATTCAAATGTTAATTCGCCTTATTGTTTGACAATTTACATTTATGAATGTCATCTCAAAATAGTTTCTAAGATCTGAAATTACCATCAAATTGTGTCAATTATGAAAACCAATTGATTTTAATAGTTCAGTGCTGGGACAGATTTGAGAAACTATTGGGCATATTAACATAAATTGTGTTATTTTTTAAAAAATGGAGCTGCTTTAAATCAACTACAATACTTCTTACATTTTAAAAATTCTACTGTCTTCAGGTTCAGGCAATTTGGTAATCATTAACATAAAAGAACCATAAAGCATAGCTAATCTTCTTTAAGGATCCTGAATAAGTAGCAACAAAAAAACATGTGTGAAACTAGGGGAATACCTGATAAAACCCCTGATTAATGACAAGCCCCCTTATTACAGGCCACCATAGGAAAGTTCCCTTATAGGTAGAAATTCCATGTGTATGGAGAAAAAGGGTAGTGATAGGAGTGTACTACTCTCTGCCTGACCAGGATGAACAGACAGATGCTGAAATATTATCAAAAATTAGAGAAGCTAACAATCTGGGTAACAAATAATAATGAGTGATTTCAACTACCCCAATATTGACTGGGTAAATTTATCATCAGGGCATGCTAGAGAGATAAAATCAAGGACTGCTTTATGGAGTAGCTGGGTCAGGAACAGACAAGAGGTGAAGCAATTCTAATAATAATGGGTGATTTGAACTACCACTTAAACACATATAACTTTATCTCCTTCTGCAGAGGAGGGAGATTAACAACATACAGAAAAATATGATGGAGAAAAAGACCTCACTCGACACAAGAAATTTATCAAGCAGCAAAAGCTATAAGTTCATCATCAGTCAAAAAAACTCCACCAAACTGCATGTCAATTGTCAAATCTCCCATCCAACAGCAGCAACAGCCAAAGTAGAAAAAAAATTAAAATTAAATCAAATTGAGATGCAAAAATACTTCTTCGGGGAAGTAGTCAAGTAGATAGAAGTAAAACTCAAAAGGATGGGTGGGGAGAAAAAAAGGTTGATTATGAGCATGTTAAAATGTGCTTTTATTGTATCATTGTAAGTTGCATTTGTTGTATTGCATTGCATTGTTGAAGCTATGAAAATCAATAAAGATTTATATAAAAAAAGTAGATAGAAGTAACATTCAAACAAACTGCAACTGTTATAATAAAGCTTTTTACGAAGCATTGGTGATGAGTGGTGTTATATTTAAGGAGTGAGTCAATCGAGTTTGAAAGAAAACATCTTCTAGCCCTCTGAAAGGAGAGAGATGTTGGACTACTGGGGGGGAAGGAGAGATATGTCAGACCAGGGAAACGGGGACAGAAGGAGAGATAGGAAGGGAAGGGAAGACATGGAAAAGTAGATTTTGAGAAGAAAGCAGAACAATGGAAAAATTGAATGTTAAATTAATGCCAAAGATGGATGCAAGGCAGAAAATGAAGAAGGAGAGAAAAACAGTCAATGGATAAGAAGGCACTGGCAACATAGTTAAAAGCACAGAAAAATAAAGTCACTAGACAACAAAGGTATGGCAATGATTTTATTTTCAATATAGTGATTGAAATGTGTTAGTTTTGAGAATTTACATCTGCTGTGTATATTGTGGGTATATGAAAAATTAAATGAAAAATTTGCATTACAATTAGTAAGGGGTGAGATCTGGGGCAGAGCTTGGGTGGGCCTAGGGCGGAGCTTGGGAGGTCTGTGGTTGGGATACTCAGTTGATATTTGTTAGACTTAGGGGGTACTTAGCTTGTAGTAGCTGAGAAACACTGCTGTAGGCAATCAGCCGGGGCCAGCGCTTCTCCTTCTCTCCAGCCCTCTTCCTTGCTAGCACTCCCTACTAGTGTCTCAGGGCTCGTCTGGAGGGCCTCTGCGCATGCGCAAATGTTAATGTGATGATGTCACACATACACATGATGTCATCACAGCGACGTCCGTACACAGGGCAGGATTAATTCGTTGAGGGCCCCTAGACACACAAGTCCACTGGGCCCCCTGCCCCAAACCACCTGCCACGCCCCATCATGATCTGGAAGCCTTCTCTCTGACGTCATGATGTCAGAGGGAACGCTTCCGGGTCAGCTGCAGGAGGCACATAGGAGCCGCTGCCCGCGGCTTTGAGCGAACACTGCAGCAAGACTGAGGAGGGAGCTGGCAAGAAGCTTACCACCCGGGCGGCAGAGGAAAACGTTGCATCGCCCTCAAGCAAGGCCGTGGGTTGGATACTCCTGTATAGAGAGGAAATTGTGGCAGCAGTGATCAGGTAGCTAGCAACCTGCCAGTTGCGCCGATGTCGGGAGAGGGGCCCGGGGGAGCGACGATGCCAGGGGGGGCCCCTGCGTTGCTGCTGATGCCGTGGGGTAGGGCCCATTGCTGTTGCCCTCCCCCCCAAAATTGGAAAGCTGAGTTAGTGTGCCCTCCTTCAGCGGGCCTCCCTGACAGTTTTGGACCCTAGGCACGTGCCTACTGGGCCTATCCATTAATCTGATCCTGTCTGCACACTTCTGGGTGCCTCAAGCCATGGCCACTACCTTTACTGTGCCCCAGCTCGATAAAGTTTGAGAAACACTGCCCTAAAGGAAAGGAGGGACAGGGGAAATATGATTCAGACATTCAAATTCTTGAAAGGTATTAACGTAGAACAAAATCTATTCCAGAGAAAGGAAAATGGTAAAACCAGAAGGCATAATTTGAGGTTGAGGGGTGGTAAAATCAAGAGTAATGTTAGGAAATTCTTCTTTACGGAGAGAATGGTTGATGCGTGGAATGCGCTCCCGAGGGAGGTGGTGGAGAAGAAAATGGTGACAGAGTTCAAACAAGCATGGGATAAACACAGAGGATCTCTAATCAGAAAATAATGGGTATACGTTGAAGGAACTAAGGCCAGTACTGGGCAGGCTTGCACGGTCCTATATATGGACATTCAATTGAGGACGGTCTGGGGAGGGCTTCGATGGTTGGGATGGTTAAGATGGGCTGGAGTGAGCTTTGATGGAGACTCCAGTAGATAGAACCTAAGCACACTACTGGACAGGGCTCTGTTTTTTTGGCCCAGAAATATCTAAGAAAAAGGACCATTTAAACTAAATAAATTTATGGAGCATGTATGGTTGGGCAGAATGGATGGACCATTCAGGTCTTTATCTGCCATCATTTAGTATGTTACTATGTATAGGAAAATAGACAAATATAGAGCAGATATAAACTCTCAAAACTGACATTTTGATCACTAAAATAAAAATAAAATCATTTTCCCCATCTTTTTTGTCTGGTGATTTTATTTTCCTAATCATTCTTTCCAAGTCTTTGGTTGCACTTCCTTCTAATTATACAACGGATTGTTTTACTCTCCTTCTTCACTTTCTGCCCTGCATCCATCTTTGGCATTAACTTTTAATATTCAACTTTTTTTCATTTTTCTACTTTCTTTTCAAAATCTACTTTACCATGCCTTACCTTCCCTTCCTGTCTCTTTCTTCCGCGTTTCCATAGTCTGACATCTTTCCCCCTTCCCAGAGTCTGGCATCTCTCCTCTCCTTCCTGCAGTCTGGTATCGTTCTCTCCCCTCCTTCCCTTCCATTCCTTGATCTGACATTTCTCTCCTTCCTTCCCTCCTCCTAGTGGTCTGACATTTCTCTCCTTCCTTCCCTCCTCCTAGTAGTCCTCCCCCCCCTTCTCAGTCTGGAATCTCTCTCTCCTTCCCTCCCCCTTTCCCTGGTCTGACATATCCCTTTCCCTCCCTCGCCACTCCCCCCAACCCATGGCCAAGGTTCTTTCCCCTCTCCAGGCCCCAACCTTTTAGTTTCCCTCTCAACCCCACTATAACCCCTTGGGCCTACCAAAGTACCTGGTAGTCCAGCAGGAGTCTCTGTGGCAGGAGTGTGGTCCTTTTACTCTTGCCTCCTAACAGCTGCCTCAGCTCATGGTGCTACAGGAAATGCCATGAGACACTGCGAGGTCGTGGCAGCTATTTTAGAAGGCAGCCATGAGGAGGCAGGAGCGAGAGGGCTGCACACTTGCCACAAAGAACCCCTCTGGACCACCAAGTACCTCGGTAGGTCGAGGGGGGTGGGTCGTGGGGTTCGGAGATTTAAGAATTGGGTCCTGAAGAGTGATTCCATCAGGCAGCCTCGGGGCTTGCTGTCCGCCTCCAAGAAAAGAGAAAGTTGATTCATCGGAGGTGGGCCACTAGCAAAGGCTGCCTGATGGAATCTCTAAATCAACGCTAGCGGCCGCTGTGTGGGAAAGTTAAAAGTGCAGTGAACTGCTGCTGCTAGTCCAGGAAGGCTGAGGACAGAAGATGATGGTGATAAACTGTGCGATGGCAGAAGGGTGGGAGATTTACAGTGAAGCGCTGCGTATCCCCTGATAATGATGCACGTATATATCGTGTGTTGAGAATCTCTGTCCTATACAATTGTTCTAAATTTGAACATGTCACTCCTTTTTTAAAAACTACATATTCTTCCAGTCACCTATAAAATACTATTTAAATTCAATACACTTTCTTTTCAAATATCAGGACTCTCCTCATTCTTGGCAGCTCTATTAACCCTAAAGGTCACTTCAACTCTACACAACAGAATTTGTTGACTGTCCCATCAGTCAGACAGGTATTTCTGGATATACACAGAAATTCAGGTTTTTCCGTTATCATCCCAACAATATGAACTCTTTTCTGCTATATCTAAGGGCAGAACAATCTTACAAAACCTTTAGTTCTTAATTAAAAGTCTATTTTACATTGGCCTTCAACACTTCCCTAACAGATTTTTAATCTCTAATTTAAATAGATTTTAGAGCAGAACATTCCCCTTTCATCCCTACGCGTCTTCTTTCCCAAAGTACAATGCAACTCTCCCCTTTACCTTTTCCCTTATGTACCTGTAAGTCAAGTTCATCAATTTAACCAATAATCTTTGATTTTAATTGACTCCACCCATTTTTATTTGTAAACCACATAGATTTTACTTTTGTATATATTTGCAGTCTATCAAATAAACTAAACTAACCAACTAGGATGCGGTACTTAGACGTCATGGAGCAAGCCTAGAGGCAGATACACACCCATGGGTGCCCCACAAGAGGTACTTCCAACTCTGTGAGATCCCCATGACCTTCATGGTATCTCCACAGATTCCACCCATGAAACAGGTTCTGAATCTGAATCATCCAAGAGATCTGAATCTCATGTCGTTCAGGGTCGAGGAACTGGTACCAAAGGTTGAAGGTTTTTTTTAACTTCTGCAATACTTTTCCTGACCTCACCGGCGTCGAGTCAGGTGATGTCTGAGTTGAAAAAGACCGGTGTCGGTTCCTGGTCAAGCAAAGGTGGAACCGATGGAGATTCCATGGCCGGCTCAACCGGTGTTGATGGCACCGGTGGAGTCGATGTCGACATGGGAAAAACTTTAGTCGGGAGCAGAATCTGTAAATGGTTCCGCAACTCATCATCTGTTGCTTCAAAGTATGCACCGGTACCGCTGGTTTCTTTGCCAGTATCTCCGGTGTGGTTCTACGCTCCGGTGATAAGGAGGACAATGTCGAGGCACTCACCGAAATCAGAATGGAACGTGTTTTGGATTTCATCGAGGTCGGCAGGACTTGGCTCACTGCTGCTTTGACCTGAGGCCCAAAGGGGGTAGGGGAAGGCTTTCTAGCTGGCTTACCCACTGTGAGTTGAGGCACCGGAGTTAACGTTGGTGGATCCACCCTCGGTGTCATTTTGGTCGGTGCGGTCTTGAATGGCACGGACGGTGTCGGAGATGAACTGGGCTCCGTGTCCATTGCGGCACTGAACAGTAGCCTGTGCTGAAATAACCGTTTTTTTAAGGTGCGTTTCTGAAGGGATGAGCAGCAGGAGCAAGAGTTGGCATGGTGCTCGGGACCCAGACACTGCAAACACCAGCAGTGAGGGTCTGTTAAAGAAATGGCCTGAGCACAGCGACCACACTTTTTGAAATCTGTTGATGGGCGGGACATGAACGGGCAGAGTCCATAAGGCCCTAGTGGGCCAAAACCCGTGGCGGGAAAATAAAATAAAATAGACTGTCCTTGTTTTAAAAAAGAAAGAATGATATAAAAGGAAACAAATTATGACAAAAAAATCACAATCCGTGAGAGCGGGAAGGCAAGCAATGAAAAAGAAACTTCAACAGAAGCTGAAGCGCGTCTTACTAGCTCCGCGGAAACTAGAAAACTGAGGGTCCGTGCATCTTACATCGGGCGGGAAGGCACTCGCGAATGTGTGGTTCAGCTATCGCAAACTTTCTAAAGTCTTAAAGTGGCGATGCACTTTTAAAGTGGTCCGTATTAGGGCTCAATCGGTGACGTCACCCCTACATGAGAATATGCTGCCTGCTTGTCCTGGGATTAAACATATATTTAGTTCTGCAAGGTTACATCCAAATCAGCAACAAAGTGCAGCACATTAAACTGTACCTTTTTCCAACACAAAGTTCTCGCAAGTTTTATACTAAAACTTTCTTCAGTAAGCATTGTATTTGAGAATGTACCACACAAAGACTTATCTATCTGTCTATCAGATGCAGAAATTAAATTTAGAGGGAGTCAAATTGTTACAGGAATGAAAACTTAATAAGGTTAAGTCAGGGCCAGTCAATGAAACTTTCAAACTAGTCTACTTGAGAATTAGTGTTTGGCAAAGCATCCTGACATCTGCTTACTTTGGCTTTATTTAGCCCCTCTGCATTCTGTGGATCACGTTGAGTTGCCATGCACTACGGCAAATGCAGACATAAAGGAATGTAGACGGACACGCAAAGTGTTTAAAATAGGAAACAGAAGCTCTGTGCTAGGGGCTGATGTAACAGGTGTAAGAGTACGTTGGGAATTTATATTAACAAGTCTCTTAGACATGTAAATCTACAGTCTGTCTTGTCAGAGGGAATGGGTATTTTGGCGAAAGTCAGACAGAGTAACCTCACGGTAACCTCCAAACGGGCTCCCAGTCATAGAGAAGATTCTGAAAGATTGTCCTTTATTATTGCGCCGATTGCATTTCTTTCCGTATTGCAACCTGTGTCTTTTGCTCAGTAAGCAATGAAGATAGATAACTGAATAACCTATAAAAATGTGAAATCATAAGAGATACTCATATTTGAGGGAAAACTCATCATACAGAGTCTTTGCCACCGTGTAAGGTACTGTTAGCTATATAAAGTATAGCCACCAACAGATATTCTAAAATTATAGTGGTGGTTTTCAAGATCATGAAAGGCATAGAGAAGGTAGAAAGGGACGGATTCTTCAGACTATTGGGTACCACAAGTACAAGGGGGCACTCGGAGAAACTGAAAGGGGACAATTTTAGAACTAATGCTAGGAAGTTCTTTTTCACCCAGAGGGTGGTGGACACCTGGAATGTGCTTCTGGAGGTTGTGATAGGACAGAGTACACTACGGGGGTTCAAAGAAGGATTGGATAAATTCCTGAAGGATAGGGGGATTGAGATATGTTATAGAAAGAGTATAGACAGAAGATAGGAGGGATTAAAGGGCTTAGGAAAGGATCACAGTACAGGTCATGGGCCTGATGGGCTGTCGCGGGTGTTGACTGCTGGGCGCGATGGACCTCTGGTCTGACCCAGCGGAGGCAATTTCTTATGTTCTTATAGCCCCTTCCCAGAGACTCAGTTAGAGCAGGTAACAGAAATTACGGAGAAAAGACCTCAGTGTTTCCAGAGAACAAACTCCGGAAACTACTATGGCAAATGCAAACATCCCGCAAGATTCTGCTCTAGAAATTTTAGAAGAATGCCTGAAACAACGGATGCGTCCTCTCCAAGTACCCTCAGATTTTTTGATTAAATTATTATCTGTATCTTTGAAGAAAAATAACTTTATGTTTCAAGGGATTTTTTACAAACAGTTATCGGGTACGGCCATGGGAGCTACGTGTGCTCCATCTTTAGCCAATCTTTTTATGGCTAATTTTGAAGAACATTTTGTATATAATTCTATGTGGTTCCAGTGTACATCGTTCTGGTGTAGGTACATCGATGACATTTTTTTACTATGGGAAGACTCGATGTCTAATCTACAATTATTTGTGTCCTTTCTGAACAATTGTTTACCCACTATACATTTTGAAATGTTATCTAGTGCCCATCAAACTTCATTCTTAGATGTGTTAATTACTATCTAAGGAGAAAATTTTTTGACCTCTGTCTTTCGGAAAGATACAGATAGGAACACATTTCTAGATTTTTCAAGTTCCCATCCTCAGCATTTAAAAGACAGTTTACCTAACTCTCAATTTATTCGGTACCGCCGACTTTGTTCCACAAAGAATGATTTTAAAATTCAAGCAAACATCTTAGCTGGCAAGCTATTTGAAAGAGGGTATCCAGAGACGTGCATTAAGAAATCATATACAAGAGCACTATATAACCAAAGGGATCTATTATTACAGTATAGAGCAGTGTTCTTCAACCTTTTTACACCCGTGGACCGGCAGAAAAAAAAGAATTATTTTGTGGACCGGCAAAGTACTAGGACTAAAATTTAAAAACCCCGTTTCCGCCCCATCTCCGCAAGCTCAGTCCCCACAAATCATCTGATCTCATCCACAAAAGCCTCAGTTATGATTTTATATTGAATGTATTTTATTAAAGTATAAAAAGAAACAATATTCTGTACAATTGTCATTTTATAAATACAAATAATTCAGAGCAAGGATCAACAAAACCCCTGTCTCCCCTCCCCTTCACATATATCCCCTCTACTATCAAGAAAACTGAACAAGCCAAATTATTACAGAATGCTACACAGAAATATCATGCTAACAGAATACTGCAGTCACACATAATAGGAATAGATTTAGGGGAGTGCAACTAGGGCAACTGCCCCCTGGTCAGAGAGCGCCCTAAGCCAGCTGGAAGCTAAAGAAGCACTGCCTGGGTTTTGCAGTCCCCAGTTATGTCTAACACCAGCTCTAGCAGGATATATATTTCAAATCTGATATATTCTAATCACAAAATAGAAATAAAATTATTTTTTCTACCTTTTGTCGTCTCTGGTTTCTGCTTTCAATCTTCTTTTCACTCTCTTCCTTCCAGCATCTGCCCTCTCTGTCTTTTCTTTTTTTTTTAAGTTCAATCTGTTTATTAAGTATTTCAAATATGAAAAAAAAATACAACTATCAGAAAATGTCAAAACCACAATCAGTGTAACTCACACAGATCCTAAAAGTAAAGAACATCATGTTGTCAATGAGAAAGTTACAATTTTTGTGTAGCTATAAAATCATCAATGGGAGTCCACAACAGAAGCTGTGAATGATTGAGTAGAGGAAAACGTTTCTCCAGAGCAAATTGCTCAAAGCGTTTGAACAGACAAACCGAATTCCACCAGAAGGGATAGTTGAGTCTGGAGGCCGATTTCCAGTGTTGTAGCACTTGCTGAAGTCCAACGGAGATTAGCAAGTCAATCAATTTGGGTTTACACGGAGAGTTCTTAAAGCATGGATGTAGGGAGCGTAAAATTATAATGTCATAGGAGACATCAACAGTACACTTCGTGAGGACTTTAAACGTGGACCATATAGCTTCCCAGAAAGAGTGAACAGCTTCACATTGAAAAAGCATATGTTGTAAATCCCCTGTTGCTGAATGACAGTGCCAGCAGCAATCATTATCTGTGAGTGAAGCTTTTTTCATACGTGAAGGAGTCCAAGTGATAGTCCACATGAGGAAGTAAAGGGATTGGGATAAGCTAGCTGATAGGAGAGGTCTGTTCGTTTTAGTCCAGAATGTATTCCATTCAGAATGTGTTAAGGAAACATTAAGATTCTTAGACCAAATAGCTTCTGCCCCTATGAAATAGGAGTCTCGTAGGAGTTGATAGTATAATGAGATAGCTTTTCCTTTCTTTTTGACCAAAGTACACCAGTTAATCATACATGTAGTTATTGACAATTGCAATTGAGATAATATATTCGTTAACAATGTCCATTGTTGATGCTTGTTATGCAATATGGGAAAACATTCTATAAATTTAGAGAATGGCATAATATTATCACCATCATATAATTGGTTCACCGTCCACACTCCTTGTTTTTGCCACAATTTCCAGGAGAGAGATTTTTTTGCATGTTTAATAGCTATATTATTCCAGAGTGACATGTTTCGGTGACCATATATAGAGTTTGTGGCAAGTTTATCAAGAACACGAAGGGCAACTTGAGTAGCTTTCATAATAGGAAAATGTTTGAGAGTGGATGGATAGGACATTGTGGGTAAAGTTTGGATAGGTATGGGAGAACATATGTGGTGTTCTAATTCCAGCCAGGTTGGAGGTGGAGATGAAGTATATATAGCAGCTTGAAGCCATTGGGTGCCATATTGAAGTAATGAGGCTAGGTGATATCTATAGAAATCAGGAAGGTTAACACCTCCATTCAGCTTGGCAGCTTTTAGTTTTTTCAGAGACAATCTAGGTTTTTTGTTTTGCCATAAAAAGGAACTTATTTTTTGGTCTATCCACCTATATAAAGAGGATCTACATAATGATGGTAGCATAGCAAGTTGATAGTTTATTTTAGGGGCCAGAGTCATTTTAATGGAAGAAATCCTGCCCCACCAAGTGAGATAAAGTGGAGACCACTTGGCAAGTTGTGATGTGATCAAGGATTTGAGCTTAACTACATTAAATTCCATGCTACGATTATAGTCTTTATGTACATAAGTGCCCAGATATTTTATTTCTTTTGAGGTCCACGCAAAGTTGAAGTGACTGACATCACTCGCCGAGATATGATCGTTAAGCGGGAATATAACAGATTTATCCCAATTAACTTTATAACCCGATAATTGAGAATAAGTATAAACCAGTTGCTGGAAGGCCGGAATGGATGATTGAGGATTTCGCATAAATAGGAGAATATCATCAGCATAAGCCGCTAATTTAATTTCTCTAGACTGGGATAAAATGCCTTGAATTTGGGAGGATTGGCGTATACCTGACAGTAAGGGCTCTAGTGAAAGATCAAATAAGAGAGGAGAAAGAGGACAACCTTGCCTGGTGCCCCTATGCAAGTCAATTGGTTTAGTTAAGGAGTTGTTGATAAGAACTTTGGAGATAAGTTTCCAATACAAGGATTGTATCCAAGAGATAAAGGATTCACCAAAATTAAACCATCTTAAAACCTGCAGTAGGAAAGGCCATTCCACTCTATCAAAAGCTTTTTCCGCATCAATGGCCAATCCCACTGCAGGTTCCACGAGGTGTTTTGCACATCCATTTATATTATGGAATAGTCTAAGGTTATCCCCAATCACTCTATGTTTGATAAATCCCACTTGATCAGGTGAAATCAACAATTCAATAACTTTATTGAGACGATTAGCAAGAAGTTTTGTCAGAATTTTGTAATCTACATTAAGCAAGGACCTCGATCTGGTTTTGGAAATATTATTATCGTAGCTTCAGTAAAATGTCTTTGCTGATTAGGAAAGGTATGTATATGGTTAAAGTAAGTGAGTAAGTGAGGAGAAAGTTGTATAGCAAATTTCTGGTAAAACTCACAGGTTAATCCATCAGGGCCTGGGGACTTATGTGCAGCAAGAGAAAAAATAGCATCTTGAATTTCTTGAGTAGTTATTGGAAGATCCAGCTCTTGTTTAAGGTGTTGTGGTAGGGTTGGATGTTGAATAGTATCTAACATATGCATAATATCCTGCTGGGATGGGGAGACTTCCGATGTATAGAGTGTAGAGTAGAAAGACTCAAACTCACTTTTAATTTTCATGTTATCCGTTATTATACTATTATTTGAGTCTGTAATAGAGGATATACTGAATTTATCTTTCTTGCCTTTGAGAAATTGCGCTAAAGATTGTCCTATTTTATTATCTCCAATGTAATGTCCCGTTTTTTGTATAAATATATCTTGGTGAGCAAGACCGGAATATATAGAATTAAGTTCATATTTGAGTTTATGTAATTGTGTAAAAGTATTCTGATTTCTCATGGGATCATTACTATATCTGATTTCTGTATCTTTAATGGTATTTTCCAAAAATTTAATACGTGCGGTGGTCTGTTTCTTTTTCCAAGCTGCCATGCTAATAATCTCTCCTCTCAGTGTGGCTTTATATGCTTCCCAATTGGTATCAGAATTGGGAGTATTGTTATGAAAAAATTCAGCATTAAATTGAGTCAATCTTTCTACCAATTGCTCATCAGTGAGAATGCTGTTATTAAATCTCCATGTGCTGTGGGTTGGAGAGGTCGGAAGTATTTTTAAAAATAATGAAACAGGAGCATGATCTGATAATGAAATGGTATGAATGAGACTATTACTGAGGCAAGAGGCAAGGATGGAGGAAGTGAGAAAATAGTCAAGTCTGGCATAGGAATCATGTGGAGCAGAGTAATGAGTATAGTCTTTTTGAGTGGGATTCAATATCCGCCAAGGGTCTATAAGAGCAAAATTAGAAATCATAGATTGCAGTTCAGTTAAAGTTTTGGATTTGAATGAACGACAGCTGGAAGTTCTATCTAATATTAAATCCAAAGGTTGATTATAATCACCCCCTATAATTAAGGGAGAAGCAGAGTATGGAATTAATGCTGTTTGTATTGATCTAAAAAATTCTGGAGAATCTGAGACTGGTGCACATAAATTAAGTAGAGTGAAAGGTTTATCTTGAATCAAAACATGTAATAAACACCATCTACCCTCACTATCAGCTAGTTGATTTTGAATCTGGATTGGTAAGGATGTTTTAATGTATATGGAAACTCCGTTTTTTTTCCTGATGGCAGGAGAAAAAAAAGGCGGAGAATAACCCTTAAATACAGTTTTGGCATTGTCAGAGGCTGAAAGGTGGGTTTCTTGAAGCATTAAAATATCTGGAGCTAGAGGCTGAATGTAATGTGCAATTTTCTTACGTTTTATACAATTATTCATTCCATTGATATTAAATGATAAGAGATGTAAGTCTAGCATGTAAATCCTAAAAATAAAATATAATGCAGAGATACCTTTAAAAGACGCTGTGAAGAAAAAGATGAGGTTAGTTCACATGTAAATTGAACAACATAGGTAAATAAAGTGGTATGACATCCTGATATGAAAAGATAACAACAATGACACACATAAAGAAAACCCCTCCTAAAAGGGTAGCAATGTGCCATCAATATAACAATAAGAAAGATATGGGTGGGATTGAAAACCACAGTGGTCAGCCGGAGCAAAATGCGGCCTACTCCAGAACTGTGGGCATGTTAAAGAATTCAAGCTGCTTCATCTGTAACAGTGTCACGTGGGAAATAATGAAGTTTCCTCACTGCATTTTGATAGAATCTATGAATTTTTGCAGTTCCGCTGGATCCGAGTAAGTAGAAGTTTTGTTGTTATACGTGATTTTCATCCTGGCCGGATAAAGAAGGCCAAATCTTGCGCCGATATCTTTTAGCTCTTGTCGTTGTTGAAGAAATATTTTTCTTTTGGCAGCAGTCGTTTTCGCCAGATCTGGAACAAAAAGAATTTTCCTGCCTTGAAACAGAAGTTGTTTCTTAGATTTCATCTCATTGAGGATCGCCAGCGCATGTTGGTATCACAGAATCTTTGCGACAATGGGCCTCTACTTTCTCATGCCTGTGTCTTCCCTTCCCCTCCTCTAATCTCTCTGCCAGCTGTTTCCTTCCTTTTTTCATTCTCCCTCCCCTCCTCCTCCTGTCCAGCAGTAACTCTCTTCCCTTCCTCCCCTCCCAGCAGCATCTCTCCTTCTCCCTCTCCAGTAGCAGCTGTCCCTTTTTTTTCCCTTGCCCACAAGCTTCCTTCCAGGTCCAGTAGCAGCTGTCCCTTTTTTTCCTTTGCCCAGCAGCTTCCCAGACTCCTTTCCCTCCTCCCCTCCCAGCAGCATCTCTCCTTCTCCTTCCCTCCAGGTCCAGTAGCAGCTGTCCCTTTTTTTCCCTTGCCCAGCAGCTTCCCAGACTCCTTTCCCTCCTCCCCTCCCAGCAGCATCTCTCCTTCTCCCTCTCCATTAGCAGCTGTCCCTTTTTTTCCCTTGCCCAGCAGCTTCCCAGACTCCTTTCCCTCCTCCCCTCCCAGCAGCATCTCTCCTTCTCCCTCTCCAGTAGCAGCTGTCCCTTTTTTTTCCCTTGCCCACAAGCTTCCCTCCAGGTCCAGTAGCAGCTGTCCCTTTTTTTCCTTTGCCCAGCTGCTTTCCAGACTCATTTCCCTCCTCCCCTCCCAGCAGCATCTCTCCTTCTCCCTCTCCAGTAGCAGCTGTCCCTTTTTTTCCCTTGCCCAGCAGCTTCCCAGACTCTTTCCCTCCTCCCCTCCCAGCAGCATCTCTCCTTCTCCCTCTCCAGTAGCAGCTGTCCCTTTTTTCCCTTGCCCAGCAGCTTCCCAGACTCCTTTCCATCCTTCCCTCCCAGCAGCATCTCTCCTTCTCCTTCCCTCCAGGTCCAGTAGCAGCTGTCCCTTTTTTTCCCTTGTCCAGAAGCTTCCCAGACTCCTTTCCCTCCTGCCCTCCCAGCAGCATCTCTCCTTCTCCCTCTCCAGTAGCAGCTGTCCCTTTTTTTCCCTTGCCCACAAGCTTCCTTCCAGGTCCAGCAGCAGCTGTCCCTTTTTTTCCTTTGCCCAGCAGCTTCCCAGACTCCTTTCCCTCCTCCCCTCCCAGCAGCATCTCTCCTTCTCCTTCCCTCCAGGTCCAGTAGCAGCTGTCCCTTTTTTTTCCCTTGCCCAGCAGCTTCCCAGACGCCTTTTCCTCCTCCCCTCCCAGCAGCATCTCTCCTTCTCCCTCTCCATTAGCAGCTGTCCCTTTTTTTCCCTTGCCCAGCAGCTTCCCAGATTCCTTTCCCTCCTCCCCTCCCAGCAGCATCTCTCCTTCTCCCTCTCCAGTAGCAGCTGTCCCTTTTTTTTCCCTTGCCCACAAGCTTCCCTCCAGGTCCAGTAGCAGCTGTCCCTTTTTTTCCTTTGCCCAGCTGCTTTCCAGACTCATTTCCCTCCTCCCCTCCCAGCAGCATCTCTCCTTCTCCCTCTCCAGTAGCAGCTGTCCCTTTTTTTCCCTTGCCCAGCAGCTTCCCAGACTCTTTCCCTCCTCCCCTCCCAGCAGCATCTCTCCTTCTCCTTTCCTCCAGGTCCAGTAGCAGCTGTCCCTTTTTTTCCCTTGTCCAGAAGCTTCCAAAACTCCTTTCCCTCCTGCCCTCCCAGCAGCATCTCTCCTTCTCCCTCTCCAGTAGCAGCTGTCCCTGTTTCCCCTTGCCCAGCAGCTTCCCAGACTCTAATAGTGGCTTTCTCCCCTCCCAGCAGCTCTCCTTACTTCTCAGCACAGCGATTCAGGAAGGCAGCCTCGGGTCCTTTGTTGGATCGCGCCGCCTCTGAGGAAAGAGGAAGTTGCATCATCAGTGGCAGCCGCGACTCAGCAAAAGCCCCGAGGCTGCCTTCGTGAATCGCTGCACTGGGAAGTAAAGGAGAGCTGCAGAGAGGGGAGAAAGCCACTGTCGGAGGCTCCCCAAGATCTCTCCGGCACAGCGCAGACTTCAGCTGTTGATCTTGCCGGCCCTGCACGGACTGGCAGGAAATTGAAGGGAGTCAATCTTGCTGGCCCTGCACAGACCGGCAAAAATTTCCTGCGGACCGACACCGGTCCGCGGACTGGCGGTTGAAGAACTGTGGTATAACTCGAACCAGCGTCTGAGAAAATAGTGTGTGTATTGAGGTATTCACAGCGAGCACGCTTCTTTGAGAAAATTCTGAAAAAGTACTGGAACTGTTTGTCAATACATCCTTGTTTTAGAGATGTGCAGATGACTATAGCATACTTGAGGAACAAGAATTTACAAGAAATTATCTGCCCTACAAGTAGAGGTGCTGTGACAGCGGAAGTCGGGTAGAACACACAGAATGAGATGGTGGGACACTTTAAGTGTGGACACTGCTCAATTTGTTCTGTTACTAGAGAATGTATTTCATTTATAAATCCAGTGGATGACAAAGAATATATGTTAAGATCTTTTTCCTCCTGTAAGACCAGTGGAGTGATCTATGCAGTGCAATGTCCCTGCAATTTATTATATGTAGGACAGACGTCACGATCGTTTAAAACTAGATTGATAGAACATCGATCATGCTTGACATGTAATAGAGTAGAGGCACCTATGGTACAACATTGTGTAGATTTTCACCATTCATTTGAAGAATTGCGATGTTAGATTATCGAGAGATTTTTTCCATCCAGCAAAGGAGGGGACTTCAAGCTAGTGTTAAGACAAAGTGAACAAAAATGGATTTTTAAATTGCACTCTTGTACCCTGACTGGCTTGAATGCCAGAGTAAAATGGAGAGCTTTTTTCTAGTATTGGAATAGTTTAGTCCCTCCTAAGCATTGTCTTGGTTGAGTATTAAGGCCATATTTTTGAATTTGGAAATATGGTTGCTGATTGGCTTAGCCCTGTCCATGTGCTATGATTGGCTTGTCTATACGTCAAGCCATACCTCCTTTAAAGCCGAGTCAGATGCTGAGTCACCATTTTCTTGATGAAGATCTTTGAAGCAGGAGCTCGTTGTGTAAATGTAAATGCTTTTGAATCAGTTTTTTTAAGTTTGAATAACTTTGATGTTTTAAACAATTGATTATGAATGTTTTTTGTTCTTAGAAATTCCCCTGATGCAGCTTGACTGCGAAACAGGGCCTGTCAGGAATACTATGATTACTCCCAGTGCAAAGCTATATTGAAAGAAAGTAGCACTAGGAGCTCTTTCACTGCTCTGTGGTGATCTTGCCTTGCCTACACCAGAGGATCCCTAAGATAAGTGCAGGTTTTTGACTCTATTTAAACTATTTTGAAGACTTTGAAAATTTTGAAGTTTATGAATTACATTTACTAAATTTAAACGGAGTTTTTCTCTGACCGAGGATGTGTTACTAAGACAAATTTGCATTTGCCATAGTAGTTTCCGGAGTTTGTTATCTGGAAACACTGAGGTCTTTTCTCCGTAATTTCTGTTACCTGCTCTATCTAAATTTCTGGGAAGGGGCTATAATTTTAGAATATCTGTTGGTGGCTATACTTTATTTTTTGATATTCTGCTTGTATTTGAGTGGTTACTGTAGCTATATGCCAGAAAAGTAAAACCCTAGCTTGTGGTCCTTTTCAAATATCTGGGTTATGGGCAGACAGAAACAGTAAATTATTTCCAGCTGGTTTTGCTAGAGAAGGATCAATGGTCCAAGTCAAATCATTTTACATTGTGTCAATCATTTTTAAGGGTGCAAATATTTAAATTATCCAGGTGAACCTTATGTAGACATGAAGAGAAGACATTACATCTGAAAGAGTTCTCCTGACTACTGCAAATACCATTTTTAAAAGATCTATGGTTACCATGCACAATGGATACTGGTGTAATCATTCAAATAAAAAGTTTATATGTACCATATTTTTCACTCCATAAGACGCATACTTTTTCCGCCCCCCAAAAAGGGGGTGGAAAAGTGGGTGCATCTTATGGAGCGAATACACCTTCCCCTCCCCAGGTACCTTTTTAAAGTTGTGGTGGTTCAGCGCCGCTCAGGCAGGAAGCATAAAGGTCATGTTCCTGTGTCATGCCACTGGACCGGGGGGGATGTGGGCGGCTACAGGCTGTGGGCGGCTTTGGGAAATGGGTGGGCTGCTTCAGGCTGTGGGCTCCTTCAGCTGCGGGTGGGCAACTTCAGGCTGTGGGTGGACTGCTTTGGGCTTCCCAGCACCAGATGCACCCCCCCATTAGGAGGAGGAAATTTTTTTTCCTTGTTTTTCCTCCTCTACAGGGGGGGGGGGGTGTCTTATAGAACGAAAAATACAGTAGATATGATTAAAGGATCAAAGAAGCAGGAGTGGCCATGTGAGTCTGTATGTTCTTTCAGGCAGAGATCCCAACAAATGGGAACCAAAAACTAAGAGAAAAAAACACAAAAATAACAAAACTGCAGAACAGAGGAGAAACGCTTCTGAGCAACTTCCGTGCAGAAAAAACTGAGGAGGCAGGAGAAGCTCCTTGGGAAGGAGGCAGAGTTGAAAGATGATTGATAGCATTCTGAAAACAACTTGTAGGTTCAGATGCATAACTCTAGCGTTTAGGACTACTAGACAATATCAAGGCAGCACTGCACAATTAAAAAGTGTACAAAGGAATTAACTTGCTTCATCTAGCTGGTATTCAACATAGGATACCAAGACATTCAAATATCTGAAAGATGTTAATCTACAAACAAACCTTTTCCAGAGACAGGAAGGTGGTAGAACTAGAAGACATGAATTGAGGTTGCAGGGGGGCCAACTCAGGAATAATGTCGAGAAGTACTTTTTCACATAGAGGATGGTAAATACCTGGAAAACCCTCCCGCGAGAGGCGGTGGCGATAAAAACAGTAATTGAATTTAAAAATATGCAGGATAAATACAAAGGAATCATATATGGAAGGTATGGAACCAAATAAACTTAGTGGTGATTAGATGGCAACACCAGTTTTTGAGAAGCAAAGCCAGTGCTGGACAGACTTCTATAATCTGTGCCCTGATTGTGGCTAGACATATTTGGATGGAATGGAGTGGGGCTTTGATAACTTCAGTAGTGGTCCAGCGCGCTCTTCTGCTGGACGACTAGCTTTGGTTCTCTCTGCTACGGTCACACCCATCCTCTGATGTCAGGGTCAGGATCGCGACAGAGGAAACGTGCCACTGAGGATGACGGCAGCTACAGGGATCGTTATAGCACCAGCAATCCTGTAGGCTGCCATATTAGCTTAAGGTAAAAGCAGGGAAACTGGGGGAACATGCAGGCTTGTGGGGGGAGCAAGCCTTCGCGGCAGGGGAGCAGACCTTCGCGGGAAGAGCAGGCCTTCACGATGGAGAGGCAGACCTGTGCAGAGGGAGGAGGAGGAAGAGTTCCTTCATGGCAGGGAGGCAGGCCTGTGCAGAGGGAGGAGAAGGAAGGAGTAAGAGAGGGGAGGGGAGATGCCAGACCTGGGGTGAAGTGAAGGGAAGAGAGAGACCAAACCAAAAAGAGAGGGAGGAAAGCAGAGGAGAGGTGCTGGACTAATAGAGAGAGGGAGAAAGAAATGCAAGACCACAAGGGGAAGGGTACAAGAGGGACAGATACTGCTCCAAAGTAGGTGGGCAGGGTACAGGATGGCAGGAGAGATAGTAGGAGAAAGCCTGTACCTGGGGAAGGGGATACAGGAGGTGAGAAAGAAGAAGCTGGATATGGGGAGAGACATGAAACAGAGATAAGATGCTGGGCATGGAGGGAGCATAGGAACAGGGACACAAGGGGGACACTACTGGAGAGGAGAATAGGGAGAGAGATGCTGGATGAAAGGATAGTAGAGAAAAGGAGAGATGGTGGATCTGTGGATGATGGAGTCCATTGCTGCACTGCGGGGGGATGGAGATGAAAAAAAGGAAAGATGCCAGACCTCCGGGAGAGGAAAGGGAAACAGAAGGGGAGGACAGAGATGGAAGATGGATGGTTAGCACAAAGAAAGAAGAAAGAAGGAGAGCCTAATCAGAAGACAACCAGAGCCTGGGACCAACATGATCTGAAAAATGACCAGACAACAAAAGGTATGAAAAATAATTTTATTTTCTGTTTTGTGATTACAATATGTCAGATTTGAAATGTGTATCCTTCCAGAGCTGGTATCAGACCGCAAATGTAAGCTAGGATTTAACAGAGAGGAAAAGTATTTTTGGTTTATTTTGTTTATACCACAGGACCAGTGTGGGTAGGAGAGGGCAAAGGGGGTAAAGAGGCTATAAAAGGGGTGAAGACGCTATAAAACAAACCCACCAGGACGTTTGAACACCCCCCACACACAAAACCCACCCAGTTGAGCAGGAAAATCAAATCGAAAAATTGATTCAGTAGGCTGAATCGAATCAAAATATTTTTTCATGAATCAGGCAGCACTAGTCCTCATCCCTCTGTTCACTCATCTGATCCAACCCTACTCCCATTCCAACACCTTCTACCCAAGCCTTTTTAGTCCCAAGTCTGACAGAATTCACCAAGGGGGAATTCATCATTGTGTGCTACTGTTAAAACTGGTTATTTTACCACAAATAGTGCTATTTTAGAACAGGGACCTATTTTATCCTTTGAGAATGTATGCTAAAATAGTTTATCAAATCTATCACTTACCACCTGTTCTCTAGACATTTCTCTCTGGGGTGATGCTGACATGGCCTGATGGACTAATAAATAATAATAATAATAACTTTATTTTTGTATACTGCAATACTACAAACAGTTCAGAGTGGTTTACAATGTAAGAGACTGTATATATACAGCGAAGATACAATGCATGAGAAAGAACAGTGCAGTTGAGAGCAGTTTACAATGCAAGAGACTGTACATATACAGCGAGGATACAATGTCAGAGAATGTACCATGCAGTTGAGAGCAGGCACTAAAGAAATTTATCAAAGAGGTAAGATTTAAGAGATTTCCTGAAGGATGAGTAGGATGGAGCAGATGAGATGAGGGTAGTCAGGCAGTCAGTCCATCTGCCAGCTTGGAATGAGAGAGTTTTGTTAAGGAATCTTTTGTAGGTGCATCTCTTTGGGGATGGGTAGGTAAAATAGATAGGCATTGCGTGTGCGATTGGTACCTGGGAACGCAAAGTGCTGTGACAGGTATATTGGGGACGAGCCGGTTAAGGTTTTGAAGCAGAGGCAGGCGAATTTGAAAATGACTCTCGCTTCTATTGGTAACCAGTGAAGTTTTCTGTAGTAAGGGCTAATATGGTCTGACTTTTTGAGGCCATAGATGAGGCGGACGGCGGTGTTTTGAATGAGTCTCAGACGTTTAATGGTTTTCTTGTAGGAGCCCAAATATATGATGTTGCAGTAATCAAGGGTGCTTAAGACTAGGGATTGGATCAGCAGTCTGAAGGAGGGGAAGTCGAAGTAATGTTTGATGGTAAGGAGTTTCCAGAGGGTGTAAAAACATTTTTTGACCTGGGCATTGGTGTGGTCTTCAAAGGTCAAGCAGCGGTCCAGGATGACTCCAAAATTTTTGATGTTGGAATTGATAGGGTAAGTTAGACCGTTAAATTGCAGGGTGGTGGTTGTTAATTTGTGGTTGGGGCTTGCAAGGAAGAATTTGGTTTTTTCTGGATTTAGTTTTAGTTTGAACCGAGTGGTCCAATGTTCGACCATGGCGAGTACTGATGAGATGTGTTGTTCTGTTTCTTGTGACAATGAGGAGATGGGGATGACGATTGTAATGTCATCTGCATAAATATAGGATTTCAGCTTTCGGTCTGATAACATGTGTCCCAGCGATGCCATGTAGATATTGAATAGGGAGGGGGATAGGGGGGAGCCTTGAGGAACTCCACAGGGGTTGCACCAAGTATGGGAGAAGGTTCCCTCATAGTGGACTTGGTAGGTGCGGTTTTTTAGGAAGCCTGTGAGCCAAGTTAGTACCTGTCCCGAAATGCCTATAGAGTCTAGGCAACTAAGCAGGATGTCATGGTCTACAAGGTCGAAGGCACTGCTGAGGTCAAACTAGAGTAGCAGTGCGCTGTTTCCCTGGGAGAATAGTTGGAGGAGGTAGTCAGTTAGTGATGCTAGAATGGTTTCCGTGCTCTCTCACAATCAGTTTCTGGCATTTTCCATGTTTCAGAGCTGTGTACAGTTCTTACAGTATTATTACCAAAGCGGCTGTCTTTATAGATTTCGGGCATTAGACGAAAGAAATACTTTAGACCCGACAGTAGAGGGATTCCAGTCCTGGATGTGGCAACTCTATAACCCCATTATGCTGTTTGAGCTGTCCAGGCATGAGGCGTATAAGGAATGGCAGGTGTTTGTGTTGGCGCTAACTTTTCTGCTGCTTTTCCTTGGGAATTTTCTCTCGACTTTAAAAGTGGTACTTGCCAAGTTTCAGAAGAAGCATTGAAGTTGGATAGAGCAGCCTTGGACAGTGACATTTTAAGGAAGGTTTTTTTCAATACCTCTACTGCTGGACTCTGTGAACATACTCCAGAGGGACCATTTCCGAAACCTACCTTGGAACACCTGTGGTCCCCATATGAACCTATACAGTATTGTGAAATGCAGGCATCCTGGTGGCTGTTAACTTTCTGTGTCTATTTAAGATCTCAAACTGCTACCTTCATTTTAACGGATGCATGCAGCTGCATCTGGGTATATTTATTAGATGGATGATATCAGGGGGTGATAGAGAAGGAACATTGGACTGTAATGGCCCACAGGTTATATTACTCTTGGGGGGAATTCTGCACAACTGTGCAATGTAGAATTTGTTCAGAATTCTGCACTTACATAGTAACATAGTAACATAGTAGATGACGGCAGATAAAGACCCGAATGGTCCATCCAGTCTGCCCAACCTGATTCAATTTAAATTTTTTTTTTTTTTTCTTCTTAGCTATTTCTGGGCGAGAATCCAAAGCTTTACCCGGTACTGTGCTAATTCTATTTGGTTAGTTACAGTGGCTCAACCTTGCTGCCTGTCTCTCTCCCGCCCTCCATTCCATCATCATGAGTTTCCATCCCTCAACACTGCCTTACGCCTTTCCTCCTACAAATGGTTTCCAAAAGCCTCGCTACAGGAGAATTTCCAACTATTTGGAAACATGAAGTTATAAAACCAATTAAAAAAAAAAAAAGCTTAAACAGTGAATTGACTTCTAGCTATTTCCTCATTTCAAATCTAAAATCATCGAACACATTCCAACCAATATTCAAAATGATTAAAGTGTGCAGGAGAGGCTCCTGCTTGCTTAAATCGCTTGTTTGTGGCTAGCTGCCAATATTCAGTGGCCCTTAACCAGTTAGTGCCAGTGAATATTTGTGGCTAACACCTGCACCAAAACAGACTAACGTGAGCATTCCAAGGGCAGAGTTGGAACATATACAGTTAAATGCCAATATTTAGCCCTTGACTGCATAAGATAGCTGCATAAATTGTCTATATAAATAACAGCCCAATCTTTAAGTGGTTCAGTTTATACAGTCAAGGGCTGAATATAGAACTTAACTGCATAAGCTTTAGAGGCCAACCTAAAACTGGATATTCAATGCTGGTGCCCTGACATGGCCTGGCACTGAATATCCGGGACATAGCTGGCAGTGGACATAAAAACGATGACCACCACTCTCAAACAGCGTCTTAATCACATTGATGCTAGCTATATTTTACATTCACGACAATCTGGCTTTCACCCTGGTCTTAGCTATAAGATCATTCTCACATTATTAACTAACATCTATTAACCTGACATTCTGTCCAAGTATAACCTTCTATTACACTAACAATATCCTATTGCATCACAAGACAAACCCAATAAATCCAAACTTGAAAAATCTCAACACAGCATTAGGTTCTATTAAAGTATGACTTACCAAAACTTTCTTTGTATAACAGACATCCTGGATCACAGGTAGTCCCACTTCGCTATTGCTTTCTCCTAGATTCTCAGATTACATTATTTTCTAGTAACCTACTTCAGGTACCTCGGGATTATCTTGGACCAAGAACTCTCTTTTACCCAACTTCTCTCTGCCATGGCTCTGGCTTGATTAGAATGCCGAGTGCTGAAGTAAGAAGAATTACAAAAATCTTCAATTAGGTGTCTGCAAAAGAACAGTGAACAAAAAACAAGCAAGGGAAGCATGCAGAACATGGCTCATGGAATTCTTAATTAATCCTTTGTGTGTGTAGCTGTGCTGTCTAATATGTGTGCTACTGACTTAGAGGAGAGAGGGGAAGAGCAGTTTGTTCGTGGTAATAATGCAAGTCATATTTTAGGGAGCAAGGCTAGCTGGAGGTGGTGGGGGTAAGTAGGATATGGTGAGGCAGATAGGATATGGTGAGGCAGATAGGGGTCAATAGGTAGTTGTGGAGATAGTTTTGAGGTTGATGCAGTTTTGGGAGTTGAGATAGTTGGGATGGACAGGTATTTGAGGAAGTAGTTTTAAGGGGGGTTGTTGAAAGGGTATAGTTATATAGTTGAGTAGCAGAGGACGTAGTTGTGAAAGTAATTTGGGAATGGATGTAGTTGGGGGGTGGGTAGAGGTAGTTAGTGAATTGTGGAATAGTTGGGATAGTTTTGGGAAGGGTTAGTGGGAGATAAAATATCTGAACCAAAACTTGAAAATGTTCTTCATTGAAAAAGTGACAATTTGAATATAATTATTGCATTTGAAAAAATACTTTTAATGACAAGAGAAAAATGCTTGAGTTTCTGAATAAATTCATGTAAACCATTCTGAGCTTCCCTGGGAGGATGGTATAGAAAATTAAATAAATAAATAAATAGAATAAAATCATGTTGACCTGCAAGTCCATGCTTAGAGTAGTGTCAATTAAAACACCCAATACTTGAATAGATTTTTCAATAAGAAGAGAAATACTAGACAGTAATTGAAAAGAGTTGATAATTGTCAGGAAGCAAACTATTTATTATCAAACACCATGATATTTTCGTCAAGTTGTGATTCCCTATCAGCCAAATAGATCTTTGCAATCTGAAAACCAAAGATTACTGGACCCTATAGTGCAGGGTAGATATGCAGATACTAGGGCAAAGGCTTTCTATATTGCTGTTGTTAAGTTGTGGAATGCTTTAGCAGGACAGTTATGATTATGGTCCAACCGATTATAATTTAAGAAACAGCTAAAAACCCAGTTGTTTGTTAAAGCATTTCTGTGATGTGTTTGGTTGATTTTAGTATAGAACTTAATTATGAGTGAAGATTTTAATTTTTAATTTCTGATTTCTGTATGTTTGAATTTTGTAAACCGCCTTGAATTTAGGCAGTATATAAATTTATAAATAAATAAATTTCCTAATTCATTCAGGCCTTTCACAAGTCCAATTACCCAATATTTATGTAACTCATTCACTTAATTATTATGTGTGGTACCTTATAATGCATTCTGAACTCTCTGGGGAGGATGGGATATAAAACAAATAAAATACATAAATAACCCCCTCCTTTACAAAGCCGTGTCAGCATTTTAAAGAATTCTATGAGCGTTGGATCTGTTACCATGGCGGCCAGTGCTAAAAACACTAGCATGGCTTTGTAAAGGAGGGGATAAATAAATAAATTTACATAATTTCAGTAGATACTCCTAAATAGTAGGGATGTACATTTGTTAGTGCATATTTGTCAGTGGGCCCGAATTTTGTGCATATACATTAACTTATGAATTAACACTCATTATGTTAATTAACATGTTAAAAAGTTTTAATGTGAAGTTTTAATGTGCAATAAAATTAAAACTAATGTATGAAACAAGCCAAAACACAGTCTAAAAAATAGGGAATGAACTGAAAATGCATGAGTAAAAAGCAGAGGGAGAAAGCATACGTCATACAAGCAGAGAAACAGAAAAAGAACAGAAGGCCTTCAAGTACCGGGGAATATAACTTGGATTTATTGATGGACTTGACACGGGCCATGTTTCAGCATATCTGCTTGTGTCAGGGGTTAGTTTCTCTCAAAGGAAAGCAGCAGCACAGCATTCTAGCACAGATCATTCTGGCAACATGAAAATCCATGAAGAACTTTTTTTTCTCCTTGTTCACATCTCTACTACTGTATATAGTAGTAGCGAACAGGCAAGTGACAGACTTATTAAGGTCTAAATTTGAAGGACCGCAGATAACATTTTCAGAGACCACAATTAGACACACAGCAGCCAGGGCAGTAGGTGGCATAGGAAGGGGGAAGATGCTATAAAATTATAAATATATTCTAGTATCTTAGGGGTCCTTTTACTAAACTGTAGTAAAAATAGCCCTGGGTGTCCCCAGTACCCCAAAAGGTATAACTTTGGGTTCCACAGCACTCTATCACTGAAGATTCACCTGACTTTCTCCAATATCTGCCTCCACATCCTTTCATTCTCTTCCCTACATACCAACGAGTAAATTTTGTGTAGATGATTCAGTAACACCTTAATAAACTTTCCAACTATTTTCTTTTATCAGAACCAATGTATAGCTTTTATTGGCACTCTGAATGTTTTGGCCCCATACCTTCTGTGTCAAAGATTTACACAGATATGCTTCTCAATCTTCCATATATTTTGTTAAAATTTTTCTGACTACCCTCACCATATATGATTGAGATTAGCACTCTCTCTCACTTCCTTCTTCTCGACCCAGTTTCTCTAGACTGGACAAATAATTCTTACTCATCTTTCAATTTCCCTTCTGTTGCAAGTAATGCCTTTCTGCATGAATTGTATTGTAATGTAATGATGAATGTTGCTTTATTGCAAACTTCCTTGAATGCATTCCTCTCATTACTAAGAGACTAAGGGGCCTGTGGTACCTGGGTAAACAGCAGGCTTGAATTTCTCAGGAATGCAAGCAGACAAGGGGTAGGAGTAGCCAAAATAATTTATTTATTATTAACATAGCTTGCATTAAAACTAGCATCAATATTCCTTGTAAACCAATAGAAGGTAGTCCCTCTAGAGCTGGTCCCTGGCTACACCCCACAGAATTATAGTTCCACACAGAGTCCTGCACAGATTTGCCTTTAGTTAGTGCCTTAATATCTGGCTCTTCAAAATGATAAAGAGACTTTCTACCTTTATAGTCTCTCCCCACACAAAGGTACCTGAGCCACCTTAAAATAGCTAAGAAGAAAAAATTAAAATTGAATCAGGTTGGGTAGACTGGATGGACCATTCGGGTCTTTATCTGCCGTCATTTATGTTACTATGTTACTCCCTTGGTCCTCTCTTCAGGCACTATGACTTGTCCATTTGCATGGGTCCTCCTGAAAGCATCTACATTTGGAGCCTCTCTGCTTCTACAGTATATCCTGCTTTTAATTTTAAACCTCCTTTCCTCTGAGCCCCACCCCTCTGACTTGGGGCCTGTTCTAGCAGTTTAACACCATCGGCTGTCAGATAGCTAACCTGCATCCTCAGTGAGGAAGTGCTCCTTGTCATCTCATCCACTTCCTTACAAGGTCCTTTTACTAAAGCTTAGCATGCACTAACAGAATTAGTGTGTGCTAAATGCAAAGAGGCCCATTTTATACCTTTGAACTTCTTAGAATTTAGCACATGCTAATTCTGTTAGTGCATTAAGCTTTAGTAAAAAGGCCCCTAAAGCTACTTCTGTCATGACAATCAAGGAAAAGCAAAATCTTTTCTAAAACACTGCGACATAGATGGCTATACTTAGCCATTCAGTATGACATATTTTCAAACACAGTGATCTGGGCTACCTAAATACAGGCAGCTAATCTGTTTTGAAAACTGCCCTTCTCCCTTAAGTTATTTAAGAACATAAGAATTGTCGCTGCTGGGTCAGACCAGTGGTCCATCATGCCCAGCAGTCCACTCACGCGGTGGCCCTCTGGTCAAAGACCAGCACCCTAACCAAGACTAGTCCTACCAGCGCACATTCTTGTTCAGCAGGAACTTGTCTTAACTTTGTCTTGAATCCCTGGAGGGTGTTTTACCCTATAACAGCCTCCGGAAGAGTGTTCCAGCTTTCTACCACTCTCTGGGTGAAGAAGAATTTCCTTACGTTTGTACAGAATCTATCCCCTTTCAACTTTAGAGAGTGCCCTCTCATTCTCCCTACCTTGGAGAGGGTGAACAACCTGTCTTTATATACTAAGTCTATCCCCTTCAGTACCTTGAATGTTTCGATCATGTCCCCTCTCAATCTCCTATGTTCAAGGGAGAAGAGGCCCAGTTTCTCTAATCTTTCACTGTACGAAAGCTCCTCCAACCCCTTAACCATCTTAGTCGCTCTTCTCTGGACCCTTTCGAGTAGTACCGTGTCCTTCTTCATGTACAGCGACCAGTGCTGAACGCAGTAATTCAGGTGAGGGCATATCATGGCCCAGTACAGCGGAATGATAACCTTCTCTGATCTGTTCGTGATCCCCTTCTTTATCATTCCTAGCATTTTGTTTGCCCTTTTTGCCGCTGCCGCACATTGCGTGGATGGCTTCATCAACTTCAGAACTCCCAAGTCCCTTTCCTGGGAGGTCTCTGCTTGTACTGTTCCGGACTTCCTGTATTCATGCATGAGATTTTTGTTACCGACATGCATCACTTTACACTTATCCACGTTGAACCTCATCTGACATGTCGATGGACACCTGGAATGAGCTTCCAGAGGGCATGATAGGACAGAGTACGGTAATATGGTTCAAGAAGGGATTGGACAATTTTCTGAAGGAAAAGGGGATAGAGGAGTATAGATAGAGGACTACTACACAGGTCCTGGACCTGTTGGGCAGCCACGCAAGCGGACTGCTGGGTACGATGGACCTCTGGGCTGACCCAGCATAGGCACTTCTTATGTTCTTATATTATTTATTGAATTGTTCTGTGATGTAAAGCCCCCATAAGGGCTAATAGTATAGCATGAAGTGGCTGCTCAGACAGCAAAAAAGTCATAAATATATAAAAATCATATACATACATATATATATATACATATACATACACCTTTTAGGTAAAGAGAAAGGCACCTGTGGAAACAGTATGGCAACTTTTAGCCCTCCATTTTACCTAGGTGATTTTTTTGAAGATTATACTCACCCCCCCCCCATCCCATCAATAAAATGCATTAGCATTATTGGCATCACTGCAGGATAATTTTTATTCAAACCAAAACAAACACATGAATTACATAATAAAACGACATAAAGCTAGCCATTACAGAATATGGGTATTACAGAAAGTATTTCTATACATTTGGTGAAATCTGTTCATTTGGCAATTAAATGACACAAGCAATGAAAACAAGCCATGCCTAAGAATTTTAACAGTAGCACATAAAGCTCAAGGTAGCCATCTTCCAATCTCAGCTTGACCACAATCTGAATAGCAATCTTTTCCCAGTTTTCTTCCTTTTGTTATATTCCCACTCCATGATAACCCTATTTATTACCATGATATAAATACACTCATGGACTCTGGCAGATGGTGGTTCTTATAACTCCCAGACACACCACTTTTATACCCACTTCCCTTCCTCTTTCCCCTTGGTAATCCAATTCATTTCTCATCACTACATATTTAATATTTGATAGGGTGCACTGTAGCAGAGAATTCCACTACAACTCCCATACCACCTGACAGGAATTTTCACTTCACTTCCAATCAGGGAGGATTTGATTTAAATCACTAGTCAGAAAAAAACTTTATTTAAATCATGGTTTTCTATAGAAAGACTCATTCTTGCTGGAATAATCTTTATATTTACAAGCAGATGAAGGTTTTATTTTTTGAAAAATAATTTTTCAGAATTGTTTTACAGTTATATCAAAGACTTACTGATTTGCTTATAGAATTAGAAATATATAGGGCTCCTTTTACTAAGATGCGTTAAGGTCTAGCTCTCACGTTAATGCCCTAATGCACCTTAGTAAAAGGAGCATTAGGGCATTATGAAATAATTACAAGTGAACTATTATGAAATAATTACAAGTGAACTATTTCCAGTTTAATAGGTTAAAAAAATCCCATAATACTGTGGAAAAATGATTGTCATTTAAACTTGATCTTACAATAAACAACAGGTAGTAACATCCATGAGAGCAAAAAACACCCAATTGTTGGTAACGGGTAATAGGTTAATCATTCATATTTGGACAACTTTCTGCTGTACTTTATTGAAAGGAGAAAAATAATCATTACCTTAATGACAATTTAAATAGTTTTATTTCAACAAAACAATAACATAGCATATGTATTCTTGTATTTGCTTAAACATCAATGTTAATTGATGTGGTTAAACAAAATATCTTTAAAAACCTTAGGGCTCCTTTTATCAAAGCCACTGTAGAACGTTATAGCATGGACCAGCAAGGTAAATGCTCTGGCACTTATTCAAGACCTATGAGCGCTGGCACATTTACCTCACAAGCTCACACTAAAATGTTCTACTTAGCTTCATAAAAGGGGACCTTAGACTATCAGCCAGGTCCACTCATGAAAAACTTAAAGTACTGTCTTCTGTAGCTTAATCATCTTCATCTTGTTTGTTCATAAACTGGAAAAGAAAAACAAGCTTACCTGCTTTATCAGGTCCCAAATGATTTCTCAATTTGGAATGAATGAACCCAAAAGAAGATATTCTTTCTATGCCAGCAGAAGCAGCTACTGCTGTTAAAAATGAAATAATTACTTCAACAGTCTCTAAATCCAAGTGACCTCCACCAGTTCACTCACTGGTGTGACTTTTGTTTTTGAAAATATCATCATCAAACATATATTTCTTGGATGGTTCCCCCCTTTGCTCTGAAGTTTATTATAGTTGGCAGCTCTGAAGTTTATTATAATTGGCATTACAGATAGATGATTCCTGGATACACAGGTCATAGCTAATGCTTCTTCTTCAGCAATTTAAGGTTTGACCCTAGTACCAGATATTGACGATATTTATAAGAAAATGATCTGGACACAGTAATTCTTCCATTTGTTTTTTTTAATGCTTGTAATTTAATTCCGTCATTGTACAGTTCTTTTAAGTGCTTACTCAGTTCTTGCCAAATTTCAACAGCACAGCAATAAAATAGCTATTTTTCTGTATTTTGTTTAAATTCTGAAATGGGTTTCAGGATTCTCAGCATATCTTCAACATTTCTCTTAAGACCAATGTTAAGGACTTTTGCTGTAACAGTACCATCTATTTGTTCTCGATTTTGTTCCCATGAGAGTAGTCCAGTTCTTAATATACTGCTCAAAACAGTCCATTACAGAGTTCCATCTAACATCTTGTGGGAGCATTAGCTTGATTCCATCTATTCTTTTCAGAGCTGCTGCTACAAAACGATATTATGGAAGTATTTAGCAATTTCAACATTTGTCTTTATTTCTGGGACACTGAAGTTTGGGCTAAGAGGTGCAGCAAATGAGCATGACAACCATATGTTATTATCTTAGTATTCTCTTTCTGCCCGTCTAAATTTCTTCTCATTTTGGATAAACTTGCAGCATTGTCTGTGACTAAAGTGCACACTAGACATTTGAACTTTTGTTCACATTTTATTATAGCTTTTGCTGCTACTTCCTGTAAGTATTCTGCTGTGTGTTCTTTTCCTGAAATATCAATTGTTTCTGCAAGAAATACATTCTTTTCTTCTGTTGTTGTACAAGCACACAGAACAGAATCATTGTGGACATTACTTCACCCATCAAGACTTATTCACAATTTTAGCCTCTAGAACATAAGCAATGCCACTGCTGGGTCAGACCTGAGGTCCATCGTGCCCAGCAGTCCGCTCACGCGGCGGCCCAACAGATCCAGCACTTGTACAGTAATCCTCTATCTATACCCCTCTATCCCCTTTTCCAGCAGGAAATTGTCCAATCTTTTCTTGAACCCCAGTACTCTGCCCTATTACGCTCTCTGGAAGTGCATTCCAGGTGTCTACCATACGTTGGGTAAAGAACTTCCTAGCATATGTTTTGAATCTGTCCCCTTTCAACTTTTACGAATGCCCTCTTGTTCTTTTATTATTTGAAAGTTTGAAGAATCTGTCCCTCTCTACTCTCTCTATGCCCTTCATGATCTTGTAAGTCTCTATCATATCCCCTCTAAGTCTCCTCTTCTCCAGGGAAAAGAGACCCAGTTTCTCCAATCTCTCAGTGTATGAAAGGTTTTCCATCCCCTTTATCAGATGCGTCGCTCTCCTCTGAACCCTCGCGAGTAACGCCATGTCCTTCTTAAGGTACGGCGACCAATATTGGACGCAGTACTCCAGATACGGACGCACCATCGCCCGATACAATGGCAGGATAACTTCTTTCGTTCTGGTTGTAATACCTTTCTTGATTATGCCTAGCATTCTGTTTGCCTTCTTAGTGGCCACTGTGCCGTCGGCTTCATTGTCATGTCCACCATTACCCTCAAGTCCCTTTCTTGGGTACTCTCATTTAATAACATCTCTCCCATCATATAGTTGTACCTCGGGTTTCTGTTTCCCACATGTAATACTTTACATTTCTCAACGTTGAACTTCATCTGCCATCTCATCGCCCATTTCCCTAGTTTGTTCAAGTCCCTTTGCAATTCTTCGCAGTCCTCTTTAGTCCGAGCTCCACTAAATAGTTTGGTGTCGTCTGCAAATTTTATTATCTCACACTTCGTCCCTGTTTCTAGATCATTTATGAATATATTAAATAGCAGCGGCCCGAGCACCGAGCCCTGCGGGACCCCACTTGTGACCCTCCTCCAGTCCGAGTAGTGGCCCTTCACTCCTACCCTCTGTTTCCTACCCGCCAACCAGTTTCTGATCCATCTATGTACGTCTCCTTCCACCCCATAGTTCTTCAGTTTCCAGAGTGGGCGTTCATGGGGCATCTTGTCAAAGGCTTTATGGAAATCTAGATATATGATGTCTATGGGGTCTCCTTTGTCCATCCGTTTGTTAATTCCTTCGAAGAAGTGCAATAAGTTCATTAGACCTGTTGTACATTGCTCCATTTCTCTGTCATACCATTTATCCAGCAGTTTCTCTGTAACATCTGCTCTCCTGGGTGAACTGTACCTGGTCTCAGTGACTGAACCATATTAATGAAGTGTGGATTTTCAATCAGACAGAAAGAAGAGTTTGTCACAAATGAACTGGGCAATTTTTTCATCAATTACCTCTTTTTCTAATTTGCTGGTTTTTATCACAAACTTATCTATGGTGGTTCCTGGATGATTTGATTTTTTTCTCTCTTTTAAGTGATATACTCTGGATATGTGATGTGTATGATGTGACTGAAAAACTATCTTGGAAGATAACTCTGTGGAACATGAGGATGGTGACCTTGAAGGAGGATAGTGCCCAGAATCCTTTAGGTTGATGAGAGATTTTCCTAAACAAAAAAGTCATTGCTATTATTTTTGCTTATTCAGTATTACTAACTGTATTCACTGTCACTCAGTACTACCAAAAAAAAAATAAAATATATATATATATTTGCTTGTTTCAGCTCTTTAATTTCTTCATAACTATCAAAATGACGGTAACATGCAGTAATAACAATATATTATTGCTTAAATATGACAATTACTCAAGGTAGTCTAAGAAATATGATGAAATAAAAACATTTACCAACCTGAAGATCCTGCCTGTTCAAACATGTTTCTTTTGTCATCTTCATCAAAGCACTTCTCATGATGTTATTTCATATGTGACACCAGGTCTTGCATGTCGTTGTTGATGTTTGCATTTTGCACATATGCCTGCTTTACCCATAGGTAGAGGAACTTCATTAAAATATTACCAAATTGGGTCTCTTTTATGGCTTGCTACCATTATAGGTTTTCTCTTCCAAGGAGAAAATATGATAAACCTCAGGCTATACACTGTGAAGTTTCTAGAGACTCTGCTTTCAGTACTCATGAAATAAACAGCTCCATTTAAAAAATTACAAAGTGAAGGATGTCACTGATGTGGTAAGATGCACAGCAGTGAAGCTCCTTTGGGCGGTGAAATTAGTCAAAACTAAGTGACTGCGGCACACTTTTCACCCTCATTTCATCTCCCTCAAGTGCGGGAATATACCATGTCCATGCAACGCAAGCTAGACGCGTACCGGTTTGCTAACACCCAAACCAGAGCAGTGGCCGAGAAGCCCGGTGGCTACCCCAGCACTTCTAAAATGGCGGCAGTCCCAGCCACACACTGCAGCTGATGTGAGCTCGGGAAGTGGGGCAGCAAGCATACTGATGGCACCTGCTTTGTAGAACTTTTGGCTGGCCTGAAAGTGGATATGCTTGCAATACGCGCCAATATTTGGCAAGCGGTGGTTGACACAAAACAGGACATACAGGAGCTCACCAAGAGACAGGAAGAAGTGGAGGCCCGAGTTGATGAGATTGCAAAGGAGCTGGTGATATTGGGTGATATCACTCTGATATTGGGGTCCTTCAGGCTGCAAAGTTGGAACTCTGGGAGAAGATAAAGGACCTAGAAAACCGTTTCAGGAGGTGCAACTTGCACTTGCGAGGTGTTCCAGAAGAAGATAAATACAAAGATGTTTGGCAAGTGGCGAAGGACATTTGTGGAGAGCTGCTGCAGTTAGCACCTGGAGACTCTGCCACTCGCCTGGAGATAGGCAGAACATGCACAGAGGGCCGGAGTTGTTGCGGCCGGGGATGGATGGAGCATGCTGGATGGCAGCGGGAGGATGGAACATGACGGGTGGCAGGGAGGAATCGGCATCAGCAGTGGCTTCAGCAGGGGGGGGGCAGGCAGGGAGAGATCCCGGGTGGCTGCCAGCCTGCATACCCCCGAACAGCTGGCCCGTGTACCCCCCTAGGGTACACGTACCACAGGTTGAGAAACATTGCAATTGAGAGCCCCAACCATGCCCAGAAATTAAAGTGACATAGCCTATATCTCAAATTTCTGTTTTGGGCCCCTGCATCTCTAACATCGGCCCTGAGTGGGAGCTAAAGAAAGTATGGCTGGATGATTTGGAAAGATTACGAGCCTGAGTAGGCCTCTAATTCCTGCAGCACAAGCTTGTAAACTAGTGGAGCAGAAGGCAGAGGTAACCATCAGCATTCTGGCATATTTTACCTTTACTGCATATAAATATAAATCATGTTTTGAATTACATTTCAAAAAACAAAATATACAATCAACTTTTCCTGCCACTGAAAATCGAACTGTGAAAACTCTATTTTTTATGTAACAAAAGGCATACTTGCTAAATTTAAACTGAAAAAAACAACAACCAAACAAACACCCTACATTTTATAATGGGAAGACATATTGACAGAAATGGGCTGATTTTAATAGCAGGTTTCTGAAATTTTTTAAAAACCAAAACAAAAAACAGCTTAGCCAAGGCTGGCATTAGGATAATGGCAACAATTCTGGGCTCTGTAAAACCAGAAGTATCACAGGCATGATCACTTAGTTCAGATGCACCATGAGACCAGTACAGGTAATTTCTTGCTCTGGATCTCTTAGGTTTAGCTATGGCTGCAGATTGTCAAGGTCCAATGATAAAAGAAAACCAAACATGTTCTGGAGAAAGCTGTTTCTAAGGCACTGGTATCCTATCCAACCAGGTCTGCAAAAGTTATATAAGGACATATGTCTATTCTGTTGTAATATGATATCAGTTCTTTATACCATAAAGTTCTAAGTATGGCAAGCTGCCATTTAAAAAGCATCTACTGCAAAGTAACAGTCCATGCCAAAAACCTTTCAAGGAAGTTTCAGACTGTCCTGTATGAAAATACATTGTATATAGAATACAGCATTCTTTCTTTAATGATTAGTCACACAGAAAAAAAAAATATAGGAGGTAAAAAATACTAAGGAAACTCTTCTGGTTCTTTACCTATGATCTTTGCAAACCAGGAATTAGATTTACTAATGTGTGTTGCCAATTACAAAAACAAAATAACGCCAAACAAAAAAATCAGGCCCTGCAGTAAACAATGTGGTGCTCATAATCGAAAAGGAACTACGTCTAAAAACTGGCCTAAATCAGCACTTAGACAATCAGTGAGACAAGTCGTCCAAGTGCAGATAATCGAACTGGGTTTTAGACGGATCTAAAACACGACTTAGGCCTTCACAGTGCTGTAGTACGCCCAGAGCTAAAAAGGGCGTTTTAGAAGAAGTGGTGAAGGCAGGATTTGGGCGGGACATGGACCATCCTAGACTTAGTCATACTGCATGTATAACCGAAAGTTTAACAACACTGCCTAGACGGAACTTGGACGTTGTGACTTAGACCATCTAAAACCAAATCTAAGTAACAAGAAGGTATCTAAAGTGACAAGTTAACCACTGCAGGGACAAAGTAAAGACCCCTACACACTCCCCCAGTGATTACTGACCCCTTCCCCCCTACCGCCATAATTCATCATAAAAAGTCACATATCTGCCTCCAGAACATCAGCACCTGGCAGCCTGGCATAGGAAAGCCTAGTAGAGCTGCACAGAGGTGGCTTAAGAAGCCTGGGGGGGTGGGCTAGTGAACCATGGAGAGGAGGACCCAGGCCCATAAGTTACTCTAACCACTGCATGCATGGTGAAACATGTGCACCCCCCAAAACCCTTATGTACTGCCATATAAGTGGCACCTGCAGCCATAAGGGCTACTAGGGTGGTAGACAGGTGGGTCTAGTAGGTTCTGGGGGATGTTTGGGGGGGCTCACCATGACCTATAAGGTTGTTGTAGTGAGATGTGTATGTGGCACCCTTTTTGTGAAGTTCACAGCAGTGTCCTTTAAGGTACCCCACTGCTCTGGGACTGGTGTCCAGTCCATCACTTTGCTGACCCCGCCGCCCACGTCCAAAAGGTCTTTTTCTAGGTGTTTTTGATTTTGACTAATTTTTGGTTGAAAATGGGGTATAAAGATAGACGACTTGGCGGTCTGGACGTACAATTAGATGTATTTTTCGAAAATGGACTTTTCCATGTCTGACTTTGGGCGACTAGCGTCTTAGGCCCAAAACGGACTTAGAAGCATCTTTTGATTATGCACCTCCACATATTAATGTGTGTTAGTTTCTGGTAAAGCCTTTTACTATAGCTCTAGGTGCTCACAGGACAATTAATTTATACAATTATAAAACATGTTTAAATGAAATTAACAGAACAATTAAAAATGAAATCCGAATGTCTTGTACCATGTTGCTGCTGATGACAAGAATAAAAATGAAGATTCCTCCCTCCCCCTCCATTGAGAAAAAGCATGTTCTAAGCAGGAAAAGTGGCGTATTTTTAATGCCTCACCCAAACAGATGAATTTATTCTTGTGTGCTATCATCGAGCGCTTGTTATCATGAATCCTGTTATTGTTGAGCGCTACCTTCTAGTAGCAAGCCCTTACCTATCTCTCAGTTTTTTATGTTTATATAACTAGACAGCATGGACGCTAGATGGTGTTGCAGGTGGATGAAAATTGTATCCGCTGAAAAAAGCAAATAGGTAAATATAAACACTCCTTTCCAGAATGCACTAAGGGGACTGGAGATATGCAATACTGCTTTTGGGTTATATGGAAATACTGTATATTGTCCAATTAGTGTGGGGGAGGGCTGTTGAAATATAATCTGAATTTACATGCAACATCTGCTTCAATTTCCTGATAAACTCAAAGCAGATTCCTTGAAATCAGCAGATCTGCTTTCCCATTGAACTTTGCACTTAGCCATCTCAAAATTTCATCTGCCATTTAGATGCCCAGTATTCTAGCCTACAATTTTTCACAGTCTGCAATTGATTTTAAAGTTTTGAATAGTTTGGTTTTATCTTCAGATTTGATCACTTCATTCATCATTCCCTTTTCCAAATCAATTATATGTTAAAAAGCACCATTCTCACTACTACTCACCTTCCTCTATTTAGAGAACTGATCATTTTATGCTACTCATTATTTTATTTTACCCAATACCCAATCCACAACACAACATTGCCTCCTATTCCACATTTTTAAAAATTTTCTCAAGAGTCTCTCATGAGGGACCTTGCCAGAATCTTTCTGAAAATCTAGATACAAATTGACAGTCTCACTTTTAACCACTTGTTTATTCGTGTCCTCATACAACTGTAAAAAATTGCTGAGGCAAGATATGGTGACCAGATCTGTGTGCAATACTCAAGGTAAAGATGAACCATAGAGCGATACAGAAGCAGTATAATATTATTGGTCTTATTCACCATCGCTTTCCTAATAATTCCTACCATCCTGTTTGTTTGCTTGCTGTAGCCACACATTGGGCAGAAGATTTCAGCGTAGTGTCTACAATGACACCCATATCTTTTTCTTTTACCTAAGGTGGGCACTAGCACAAGGTAACCGTGATTTGGATTATTCTTCCTGATGTGCATTACTGTGCATTTGTCCACATGTCTACAATAAATTTCATCTACCATTTTGATGTCCACCTTCCAATTTCCTATGGTCTTCCTGCAATTTTTCATAGTCTTCATGTGTTTCGACAACTTTGAATGATTTTGTGTCATCTGCAAATTTATTCACCTCACTTTTCTTTCCAATCTCCAGATAATTTATAAATAAGTTAAATAGCATTGGTCCTATTACAGATCCATATGGCACTCACTACTTACCCTACTCTATTCAGAATATTGGCCATTTAACTCTACCCTTTGTTTTCTGTTCAATCACCAATTCCTAATCCACAATACAGCATAGCCTCCTATCCCATGACTTTTTAATTTTCTCAGGAGTTTCTCATGAAGAACTTTGTCAAAAGCTTTCTAAAAATCTAAATACATTACATTAACCGGCACATCTTTATTCACAGGTTTAAACAAACCTTCAAAGAAATCAAGCAAATTGATGAGGCAAGACCTCCCTCAGCTGTCCCATTAAACCATGTTTTTATACAAGTTCTGAAATTTTATTTTTTATAATAGTTTCCACTACTTTGCCAAGCACTAAGGTCAGGTTTACTGGTCTGTAATTTCTAGGATCACCGCTGGAATTCTTTTTAAAAATTGGCATAATGCTGGCCATCTTCCAATCATCAGTTCTCGCAGGACTCGTGAGAACTGGGCAGCCATTCAGAAAGCAGCGCGGCCCAGGCAGAAGCGCAGAGAGCTCGCTCCTGACGGCCGACACACCGCTGGACCACCAGGCTATTAGCTGCATTTTTAAAGGTATGGCGGGTGATCCACCAAAAAGACCACATGACGGACAGACAGGAGGATGGGTCCGTTTTAAAACGCAGTTTATAAAGGGACAGGGGGAGGGGGGAATCCATGGATCCGTTTTAAAAAGCTACAATGGGGGGAAGTTTTAAAAAGGTACAGGGGGGTGGCCAAAATTTTTATCTTCGGTCTATAAGAAGCACCGACATTTCCACCCACTTTTGGGTGGGAAAAAAGTGTGTCTTATGGAGCGAAAAATACAGTAATCAAGAGCCTAGGACATTGGAGAAGGAATTAATCCTGAGAGAGTTCAGTATATTTACTTTTGGGAGTTCATAGAACAGCAGCCTTCAGAACAAGGACTTATGTTGGCTGATTAAAGACAAGTGAAAAAGCTGTTCTTACTGTGGGAATTGCAATGGAAGATTTGCTATTATTTTTCTACTTATGCTGAGATCCAGAGTGCATAGTCCTAAGAAGAGGACTATTTTTCCTGTCAAACCTAAAGAACCACTTTGTGCTTAAAGAACTCACTGTTAGGTTTTACAGACGTTTGGTGTTTTTTTTCTGACTAAAGAGTGCAGGTGGGGGAAGGGCACTCATTAAGAGGCTGCCCCAGCACTCAGAAAAAGGAACCTGCTAAGCGCTGAACCTGTTAAGGCTGACATTATTTTAAGCCTGAAGGATTTACAAAGGAACTTAAAACCTGAAACAGAACTTATCTTTCTTTATGAATGCTGTATTTTGAACTTTTGTTTTTTCCTCTGTGCTGAGCACACACAGAGGCTTGGGCTGGAAGGCAAGCTCCAGGCTGAATTAGAGCTGACTGCCATTCTGACATACAAGGATTTACCACCATCTTGATCAGCTGTATAAAGCCATCTTGTCTTACTGTGTTTTGGGAAAGAAACCCTATGTTTTGAATTTTGCCTTTGTGAATGGTTTGTTTCTTTGATATTCTTTTTGCATTGTTTGAATGCTATTGGAAAAGCCACATGTTTTTCTGAAGTTTATTTGTTTCACAATAAACTTGATTTTTGTTTTACTTGAAGAACTCTTGTCATACTGGTGATTTTGCCTTTGAGCAAGCTTGGTATCCTAATAGCCAGTGCGCCCCTAGCGGTCACTGGAAGTACTGCCACTTGCACCCTCAAGACAGCCTTTGCCTCAGGGTGCCCGTGACAGTTCTGACATCTTTTCAGTTACCACCCCCTCTCTCTGGAATTCTACCCAAAATTATCTAAGAGAAGAGACAATCCTAAATCATTTTAAGTCCAAACTAAAAACATTCTTGTTCAATGATGCTTTTGGACTATAACTGTTCTTTTAAGGACGACTATATGATTTCCCTGCACTCTGTTTCTTCCTTTTTTGTCCTTTTCTTTCAAGATTATAGTTCTCTCTCTCTCCCCATTGTTCTATGTTTGTTTTTGTGGGTCCTACTAATTGCTCTCCAGTAATGTGTTTTTATTAAATTAGTCATTTTTTATATATTTTATGTTACACTTTTTTTTAGCTAATGTATACAGCCTAGATGTCTGATTAGGCAGTATAACAAATTTTTAATAAACTTGGAACTGGGTTCAATTCTCTTTGCAACTCCTTATGACCTTTGGCAAGTCACTTAACTCTCCATTGTCCACAAACAAAATAAGTACCTGCATATAATGTGTAAACCACTGATTGCAACTACAGAACATAAGTATATCAAGTCCAATCCCTTTTAATAACTTCTTTCAATTCTCCTTTTAACCACTCTGGCTGCTTTGTGGTCTTCCTTCTACTTTTTTTGATATGTAGAATAAATCTGATCTGAGCTTCTAGTTCTAAGGCTGCATTCTTTAAAAAAAAAAAAAAGTCCATGATTGATTTAAACCCCTAACCTTTGCAGCTGTTCCATTAAGTGTTTTAAAAACTATTTTCCTGATTTTATCACTTTCCATTTTGAAAGTTAAATGCTGAGGCAATTTTCTTAGTGTCTTTACTTTGTTATTACCTCAGGTTTGATCAAGTGATGATCACTATTGTCAGGGAACAATCATACCTGTTTGGCCATCTTAAAATCATCACATACTATCACATCCAAGTCCTGCTCTTTTTTTGTGCAAAAAATTTATTCACCCCTTGTACTGTATTATTCTCTAGGATTTGCAGCCCAAATGTATGACTTTGCATTTCTTAGCATTAAATAGTTGTCAAATTTCAGATCATTCCTCAAGCTTCATTAGGGCACTTCTTCATGTTTTCCACACCATCAGGGGTGTCTACTCTATTGCAGATTTTAGTATCATCCGCAAAGAGGCAAATCTTACCAGTCAGCCCTTCAGCAATATTGTTTACAAAAAAGAACAGGCCCAAGAACTGAACCTTGAGACGCACCACTGGTAGCATCCCTTTTCTTAGAGCAATCTCCATTGATCACTACCCTCTGTCACCTTCCACTCAACCAGTTCCTGTTCCAGTCCATTACTTTGGGGCCCATACAAAGGGCACTCAGTTTATTTATTAGATGTCTGTGTGGAACACTGTCAAAGGCTTTGTCAAAATCTAAATACATCACATCTAGTACATTCACTCTATCCAATTCTCTGGTCACCCAGTCATAGAAATTGATCAAATTTGTCTGACAAGACCTGCCTTTAGTGAATCCATGTTGCCTTGGGTCCTGTAATCCACTATATTCTAGAAACTGCACTATAGAAAGATTAGGTACTTACCTTGATAATCTTGTGGTCTTTGTGATAAGATGTATGGGGACAGACAAAGATCTCAATCTGTATACTTTGGAGGAAAGGCGGGAGAGGGGAGATATGATAGAACTGTTTAAATACCTGTGTAATATAAATGTGCATGAGTCGAGTCTCTTTCATTTGAAAGGAAACTCTGCAATGAGAAGGCATAGGATGAAGTTAAGAGGTGATAGGCTCCGGAGTAATCTGAGGAAATACTTTTTTACAGAAAGGGTAGTAGATGGGTGGAACAGTTTCCCAGAAAAGGTGGTGGAAACAGAGACTGTGTCTGAATTCAAGAGGGCCTAGGATAGGCACGTGGGATCTCTCGGAGAGAGAAAGAGATAATGGTTACTGTGAATGGCCTTTATCTGCCATCGTGTTTCTATTTTTCTTTCTAATAAATAGACACATCTTGGGTTATGAATCTCTGGTCGGAACATCCAGCGTAGAAAGCCTCATTTACATTTTTTCTGCTCCGCCTTCGATCCCTTTGGGCTGTTCTGTAATACCTCAGTTTGTATAAAAGCAGATGGTTAGCTCTAAAGGAGAAAAAATAACAGGGAGGGATATGGGGACTGTCCCCGAGAAACAAGTCTGTTCTGCTCATATCATAACATATAACATAACATGAAATAATCATGAAACATCTAAACATTTAACCCCATAACGTGGTGGAACGAACAGGTCACCTACTCATACCTGAGCACAACCTCCACTAACAGTCTTGGAGTTCTGAAAGATACTCCATGGTCTCTTCACAATAGTGGTAGATCCCTCTATCCTTGACTGTAATGGTCAGAGGAAAAAAACAAGGTATCTGATAATACAGATATGTCCGAGACAGCAAGCAGACTAATGAACATCTTCTGACAGAGTGGACTTCCAGAATGATATGTCTGTTTATTAGAAAGAAGATTATCGAGTTAAATACCTAATTTTTCCTTCTAGTGCAGTGGTCTCAAACTTGTGGCCCGCCAGGTACTATTTTGAGGCCCTCGGTATGTTTATCATAATCACAAAAGTAAAATAAAGTAGTTTCTTGATCATAAGTCTCTAGCTATAAATTACAATATTATTATTAAGACTTAGCCAAAAGGAAAAATTTAGAAAAACTATAAAGAGTTTTACCTCATGCAAAATTGTCATCTTTAATAAGACATTACCTATTTTTTCTGAGGCCCTCCAAGTACCTACAAATCCAAAATGTGGCCCTGCAAAGGGTTTGCGTTTGAGACCACTGTTCTACTGCACTAGGCATAATCCATAAGTAGCATATGCCTCTTCCTAGAAAACGATCTGCACCATGACGTATAGCAGATCACGCTCCCAAGCCAAAAGAGAGCATCAGGGATGATGACAACAGGCAGATAATGCATGTCACCCTAAGCATGTGGAGGAAGAGGAAACATGCCCCTAGCCATCATTAGCCTCAGAGACCTGTCCACTAGATAGGAGTGCTGCCTAGCACGCGCCAGGAAAAGATGGCGACCCTCACGCAATAAGCGTCAAAGACCTATAGACCCCGGAGACATCCATCCCACAGGAAGAAGTGAAGAGTCAACAGGCCCCAAGAGAGTCCCCTCACTGGGAAACCAGACAAAATACGTGGAAGAAGTAGGTCTATAGCGCTACCAGACACACGCAGAGCTGCACAGAGCAAGAAACATAGTTCCACCCTTCAGGGACCCCAAGAGAGACAGTGAACTACCTGTAGGAAACACAGGAACTCTCCGGGCCCATCATCATGCCTACTGATAACCCATGACAGTGAAAAAAAAATGAGCGTAGGCAGCCACACATGACAGAAACATCCTCTTGAAGTCCCCTGAGACATAACAGAACAGACCCAAGAAACTAACTGCCTCTCATTAAGTGAAGGTAGAGGAATACACCCACCCACCAAATTGGAACACCGCCACAATGGTCAAAGCTGACTAAACAGCCCCGATGTAGTAGACCCCGAAAGGGAGAAGCTGTGGCACACGCTGAGAAATTCAGCAGCATAAAATAGCCCCCTGAACGCTGCAGCGGTCCCGCTCGCGCAGGAAACCCAAGCGCGGGAAGGTTTGCGCCAAAACATGCCGGCTCCTAGAACAGCGCTGCAGAAACAGCTCCGGAGCTCCGTAAAGAAACATACACACACGCAGCCGCGGCCCCAAATCAGGAAAATGCAACATGGGGAGGACATGAACTAAAGCTGCTCGGTCTCAACAGTATCACAGAACAAGCATGCACCTCGAGCGCTCAGCAAAGACCCGGCTCCTGGTCAGTGACCAAAGAACACACCCGGAGCCAATCTCACCTCCCCACGGTCACACTGGGAGTCGTGCAATCATGCACCTCCCGAAGTCAACACCGGGAGCCGTTCACATAAGGCCTCCTCCACTGGCCGCGCCAACGTTGTGAAGGAACAGCTCCAGCCACAAACGATCCTGCTCCATTGTCCCGGGAAAAAAAAGAAGCTCATGCTTCTGCCGCGCGAGAGACTCCCTAAACCGAGTGTAGCCCTACACCGAAGCCACTCCGGAGAAAACTAAATTTCACTCCACAATAAAACAGTTTGAACCAAAGAAAAGAACCACTCAACGGTAAACCACCAGTGCTCACACCAGCACAAAACAGCACCCGCAGTTCAAATACAAAGAGAAGTAAACATATACTCACAACCTCAATAGTAGTGCCGGAAAATGCCGGTCGCTCAGCACAAGCAGGACAGAAATGGAACTGTGTTGTCCCTGTGTTTTTGGGGTTTTTTTTGTAAATAAGGGAAAGAAGAAATAAAACAGGGACTAAGTCAAACCCTCTATCACCGGAGGGAGGGTGAGGTAGGGACCTGGGGGGGCCCAGGTGTAACCTCTAAAGCTGGCACCGTCCAGCTGGACACCCCTGTCTCACTGAAGAGGAAACCTCAACAGGAGAAATAGTATTGATAACTCACTGAAGAGAAAATCTCAACAGGAGAAATAAGTTTCTAGTCACAGCCAGAATCCAGGAGCTAGGTGAATAGCAACTTTCCCCTGCTGGGAGATAGAGCATACTGGAGATACAGGAGGAGTCCCAGCCAATAGGACCACCTGTTAATCAGTTTCTCTATCACCGCCTGCTGGTAGATGTGGGCTATCCCATTGGTCTCTGGATTCATCTGCTGCTGTTGCTAAGGAAACATCATTCTGGAACATTTGAAGATCCAAACGTGGTATCCAATTTGGCCACTACATCCACCCTATAAAACTTTGTGAAAGTATGGAGAGAAGACCATGAAGTCTTAATCTTATTCTGCAGGCTAGAGCTCTGTAAGGCCTTTGGAGACAGCGTTATTGATGGACCTGACAGTCAAAACAGCATTTTTAGTAGTGGTCACATAAGCACGTCGTGTATCTGAACTATAGGTTTAATCCTGCAGAGAACCCTTTTTCAGGATTTTGGAGATGGGGGTTTCAATGAGAATAGTCCTCTCTTTCCTGCTTAATCTCCAGTTTCCACATCAACCAGGAAGCACGGTTGCCTGCCTTCACACCCTCGGGGTCCAAGTAGAGTGACAAAGTTCTAAAATTGCTGGATGCTTGCAGAATGTTGCTTCACTTTCTCTAGTGTTGAACTGTATGCAGAGTCTGGCTTATTGGAGGTTCAGTTTAATTTTTATTTCTATTTTGTGGTTAATTATTTTTTACTGGGTGAGGGTCTGTGTTCTGCATGTGTGAAAGAGACATGGTTTTCTGTCAGCACTGACTGCAAGATTGATCTGTACTAATCTGGCATGTTTACTTTTCTAATCGGTGTACTGATGTTCTAGGACCCACTGTGGTGCTATCTTTTCCTAAGCAGGCTATTGTTGTGTGTGAATCATGGAAGTTATGGTATGTTGGAATTGCTCTGTAGGTCCTTAGCGACATATGTAGTGTTGCATTATTTCACTTAGTGCCTGCTATTGGATTTACACCACACCTTTCCTAGTAATAGCTCAAGGCAATTAACATTCAGGTACAGTAGGTATTTTCCTGTCCCCGGAGGGCTTACAATTTAAAGTTTTGCATAAGAGACAATGGAGGCTTAAGTGACTCATTGGAGACCTCAAGGAGGATCAGTAGGATTTGAACCTTGGCTTCCCTGGCTCTCAGCCTGCTGCTCTAACATTTAGGTACAGCTAATAAAAATAATGCCTAATATATCTGTAATAGCTGAAGCTTGGTGGCCATTTGACAACCTACCTAAAACATTGCTAGGTAAATAATTTTATGGTTGCCAGTAACCTCAGAATTTCTGTTACAGTACTGCTAAACATTACTAGATGCTAGTCTGGGGAGCTAGGGCTGACTGAGCCAAATGTTAAAGTACCTCCATATATTTCCAAAATACTATATAGTATATAAATACTATTCTATTCAATATGCTGTATCATTTTGCCATGCATTATTTTGAATTTTTTCGTACATAATTCCCTGGAGTGCATATAGAGAATACAGTATAATATGTCAGTAAAAGAGGTACTGGGGGAGGCAGCTGGTAGATAGTTCTTCCCTGCTGTGTTCAAAAATGCACCTATTGTTTCCACCTCCCCTTCTTTTTTTGAGGGGGGGCAGTGTTTCATTTTAAGCTGTGCTAAATATCCAGTATCTGAGTCACATTCAGAGTACATATAAAGTACAGGTGAACAAGTACGGAAAGCATCAGAGTGTGTGAGTGTGAGTTTGAGTGTGTGTGAGTGTGAGTAAAAAGTGCTCACAAGGTAATGTAAAAGAAAAATTTTGTTCATGTCAACTCAGACTTTGCTCACAAAGAAAAATATTTGCTCACGTCAACTTAGTCGTCCTTAGACGGGAAATTGCCCCCGAGTTCAGAAACTGGTTTCAGAACCTGATCTTCATTCAGCATTTCCTAAAAGAGAAGTCCAAAAGCCATTATTAAGATGGCTTGGAAAAATCCACTTCTTATTCCTAGGATAAGCTGTATGAAATCTGTTTTACTACTTGGGACTTGGTAGGTAGCTAGGTAGTTGGAACTTGGGTTGGAAACAGCTGGAAACAGGATATTGGGCTTGATGGATTTTGTCTGATCCAGCATGGCAATTCTTATGCTCTTATATAGTAGTGCACTACTGTCTCTCATGCAAATGCCTTTTCTCAGGCTGGTGGTTTATGTTCAATTGTTTTGATGCTCTTTCTAAGCTCCTTTTGTCATCTATATGTTATTGTCAAATTGTTTATTTCTCTCTGTTCTTATATTCTGTTGATTTTATGTACATTGATTTCCAACAAAAGCAGTATATATAAAACAAACAAACAAAAATATACATATACACATAATCAAATATAAAATTGAAGACTTGCTATTGACAATGTTATAATGCCCCTGTATAGATAGCTCCATGGTGCGACCTCATATGGTATATTGCGTTCAATTCTGGCATCCTTATCTCAAGAAAGATATAGTGGCACTAGATAAGGTTCAAAGAAGAGCGACCAAGATGGTAAAGAGATGGAACTCCTCTTGTATGAGGAAAGACTAAAATGGTTAGGGCCCTTCAGCTTGGAAAAGAGACAGCTGAGGGGAGATATGATTGAAGTCTACAAAATCCTGAGTGGAGTAGAACGGTACAAGTGAATCCATTTTTCACTCAGTCAAAAATTACAAAGACTAGGGGACACTCAATAAAGTTACAGGGAAATACTTTTAAAACCAATAGGAGGAAATTTTTTTTTCTCTGGAACTCTGGAACGTGTTGCTAGAGGATGTGAGCGGATAGCATAGTTGGTTTTAAGAAGGGTTTGGACAAGTTCCTGGAGGAAAAGTCCATAGTCTGTTATTGAGAAAGACATGGGGGATGCCACTGTTTATCTTGTATCAGTAGCATGGAATGTTGCTACTCTTTGGATTTTGGCCAAGTACTAGTAACCTGGATTGGCCATGTGCTACTTGGCTTGATGGACCATTGGTCTGACCCAGTAAGGCTATTCTTATGTTCTTATAATATGGAATGTAATTTATTTCTAAGAACTTTATTTGCCTATATCAAAGTGGCTAATAATAAAATTTAACAAAATACATGGTGGCACATTTGTACTATAAATACAGACTAGAGGATAGAGAGGATATTTAAAAAGAACTCCATGGGTGATCCAGGAAATTACAGACCAGTTAGAACCAGATGCTGTGTCAACCAAAACAGTGGAAGTTATTAAACACAGAATTACTGGGCTTATGGACAGACAGTTTCATGGAAGAGATTCAAATGAATCTAGCAAAGGAAAAAGTCATTCCTTACTAATCTACTAGAATTATCCAAGAGTATAAATAAGCATGTGAATAAGAACAAGCTGAGTAATAGAGTGCATCTGGATTTTCAGAAAGCATCCGATTGAGTTCTTCATGAAAAACTCCAGAGGGCATTAAAAAAGGGGAGGTATATACTTGCTAGTGGTATTACTATGACAGGGACTGAGGAAGTACAAATGTGATTGAGTTGTAGTGATCATATGTATTGTTTAGATTTGGCTGTGTATGCCAAAATGTATTTTTTTTAAACCTGAACAATAGAATAGCCTGGGGTTCTGTACTAGGGTCACTATTGTTTAACATATTCATTAAAAATCTAGAATGAAAGATTAGGTTTCTTACCTCTGCTAATCTTCTTTCTTGTAAATCTCCTCTGGAGGGTAATGTAACTCCACTAGCTTTGAGCTGCAGGTAACTCCAAATCAAGTTCTAGTGGATATATCCTGCTACATACCCTGAAACTCCAGTCTGTAAACAAGCCAGGTAAACCTAATAAAACAGGAAACACAATAAATGAGAGAGGGAGAGGAGGCGTGGGGACTCCCCGCTACATATCAATTCTGCTCAAGAAAACAAATTCAAAACAAGAAATTTGAACAGTAACAAATTGAAAACAGCACAACTATTGCTAAAGGAGTCACAGCCTTAAGGTCAGAAGGGGCCACCACCCAGGGACCCCTCTAACCCCACAAACCGAATGTATAAGGAACAAGCACAGGATTCTCAGTGAGGCTGGTAAAAGACAGAAATCCATCTTACCAGTTACTGGTCAAGCGACCTGTGAATCGGACAGAAAAACAGGCGGGTTGTTCAGCCTCCAGAGGAGATTTACAAGAAAGTAGATTAGCAGAGGTAAGAAACCTAATCTTTCGTTCTTGTACAATTCCTCTGGAGGCTGAACGGTAGGGACGTATCAGAGCAGTCCCAAAACATCAGGGGGGGCCCAATGAGCCCGCCGCCAGGACTGAAGCCCCCAAAACTGCATCATGCTTAGCCAGCACATCAAGTTGGTAAAACTTGGTAAACATATGAAGAGAGGCCCAAGTGGCTACCCTACAATCTCTTCAGGCAAGATCGCAGTATATTCTGCTCACGAGGAAGCTATTCCTCCGGTAGAGGGTTCCTTCATCCCAGGGGGAGGCTTCTTCCCCGCCACCACATAAGCAGCAGAAATTGCAGTGTGGATCCATCTAAAGATAGCCTTAGAAGCAAGCCTATCCCGACGCGCAAGGCCTGCCAGGACAAACAGATGGTCCAAAAGATGGAAGTCATTCGTGGCTTCCAAGTATTTCAGAAGGAGATGCTACACATCCAGAGACCACAAAATACGGTCCTTGGACTTAGAGCCCCAACTGAACAAAGGCGGGCAGCCCAACTTCCCAATTAACAGAGAACATGGAAACCACTCTCGGAAGAAAAGAAGGAACTGTCCTCAAAAGGACACCAGTCTACTTGTTGTGGAGTAAAGACAGAGCTTGAAGCTCTGACATTCTGTGCAGAAGTGATCGCAAAGAGGAAAATGGTCTTAAAAGTAAGATCTTTCAGAGAGATACCATCCAGGGGCTCATAAGGTGGACGAGCCAGCGAGTGGAGAACCAAGTTCAAATCCTACATTGGACAAGGGAAACACAAGGAAGGCCTCAGTCTTCCTGCCCCCTGCAAGCAGACAACGTCCGGGTGAGACGCCAGGAAACCCCTGATAACATAGGGACCCAAGCACAAAAGTCTGAACACAGAAAGGAAATCGCAATACCCTTCCTGAGGCCAGCCTACAGGAAGTCCAGGATATGCGCCACTGAAGGGACCAAGGGATTCACTTGAACCCTCTCACCTCAAGACTGAAAGCCCCTCCAGGTAGATATCCTGCAAACAATGGGATGGTTGGATAGGCTGGAGTGAGCTTGGACGACAACTTCAGCATTTGGAACTTAGAACAATATCAGACTTTACAGTCTATGGCTCAGAAATATCAAAGAAGAGACAAGTTAATTTAATCATGTAATTTTTAATGGGTATAATAATAATAATAATTTTATTCTTATATACTGCCAAAGTCATAGTAGTTCGAGGTGGTTTATAATAAGAAGAGCTGGACAATCAGCAAGATAATTACAATGAAAGTCATCGAATACATGTAGGTAGGTTAAAGAGGTAATCAGAGAAAGGGAGGGAGAAAGTCAGAGTAATAGTCACAATGTAGGGACACTATTATAACTTATAGGCAGACTGGATGGACCGTTCAGATCTTTATCTGCTGTCATTTACTATGTCATTTACTATGAATAAGTTGAATCCTTACCCATGACACTAATAATGTCATAAAGAGCGGAACAGATATCATAATAATGTCACTATAAAGACACTAATAATGTCATAAAGAGGGAACAGGTGTCATCAGACCACTGGGTATAATCTACTCCAGATAAAAGGGTCTGAAGAACTGACTCATCTCCTTCATGGTCCTTAGTACGCAGCCTGGAAAGGCAGGCACGTGTTACAAAAGATGCCTCGGAGGTTGCTTTGATTCCCAAAGTCAACGCCTTGAAAAGTCTCTTGAGAACTACATTGACATGGTAGTCCGGCATGTCCTTGAGCACTACACAGCCCTCACTTGGAAGGGAGGTGCATTTGGTAACCTGTGCAACCAAAGAATCCACTTTTGGCTGCACATAAAGCTGCTGGCACTCCTGCACCATAGAATACAGCTGGGACATGGCTCTTGCTTCCTTGAGAGATCCCTGAGGTGAATCCCACTACTCCATGACTAAAACACTAATGTCCAGATGACAGGGAAACGCGACAGGACCCTCACTCTACTCATAAGGGAGGAGGAAGAAGAAGGACCTGGCTGGGAGTCTAAATATAGTTGATGCAAAGACCCAAAAATGAGATCTGGCAGAGCCATGGGTTTAAGAACAGGACCATGGGATCCTCCCCAGGATAAAATGCCATAACAGGATCCATATCGCCAGTCTGTGGAGCAGCCTTCCCTGATACAGGAGGAGCATCCGTGGACAATAACGGCACAGTGAGAGAGATCATCATCATCTGAATCCCCTGCAAAACAGGTCTCCCAAGGGCTTGGCAGTGCTAGATTGTGAAGCAGAAATCTCCAGAAGGACTGTGCCCCAACGTGCCGAGTCTGAAAAGCAGGTGGTCTGCTCTTTGGGACAACAGCTCTTCTGAAAGGTTTTCCACATTAAATTTATGAACTCTGCAAAAAAATCCAAACCAAGGAGCGAAGAGCCCTCGTCCTATTGTTTTTTTTACCATATATGTCTCTCCTCTGAACTTTAAAAACACTAAATTATAGTTCTGTTCCCTCTCACCTTTTGTATTAGTTGGTCTGTATGTCCAATTGTCTACCCCAATATTTTAAATTTGAAAGTGCGTAAATATTTGTTTATATTTTTATCAATTTTTGTATCTCGTTTAGTAAATTTAAATAAGCGATTTATCAGTCAAATAAAACTTGAAACTTGTGATGACACCAATTTGCGTTTCTTAGACTCTGCAGCTTCTGTGCATTTCCAAGACCTGAAAAGAGAAAAGCCTGCCCCAGTAGGCTAGCCACCCTTTCCTTGAGCCAAGAAAACAAAGGAGAGGCTAAGCCTGAAGCTCCCGCCTCTCCTTCCTGTATAGCATGGCATGAGGTACACTGGCGCTCCTGAGGTGCAGAATTTGAACAAACCTGACATGTATTAGTGGTAGGAAAGCCCAAGGACTCCATTCCAACAAGATATGAGGCAAAAAAGAATCAATTTGAAGCTTTAGGGAACTTATGAAAAAAAGATTGCTAAAAATCCAAGATGGCTGCCATCAGATTTTAGAGCCAAAAATCGCAAAAAAAATAGAAACATGATGGCAGATAAAGGCCAAATGGCCCATCTAGTCTGCTCTAGTAAAGCAAAGTTATCCCCCCCCCGAAAATTTAGGATATTTTAGGAGGGGGAATATGAAGAAACCACCCAAAACTGAAATTTCAGACACTCCCCCCCCTCATAGGCTGTAACAGCCTTACTCACTGTGACCTGTGCTGCAGCCTGCCTCAGATCTTTACAGTAGCTGGAAGAGGAGAAGAAATCACTACCTCAAGCCGAAAATTCACGATGATCTTTGGGCTGCCAGTCAGACCCGATATCTGACTGAACTCCCCACCCCCGCGGATCGGTGGATGGCACTAAAAGAAGGGGGGGAAGGCAAAAACACTGTCAGCAACCTGCAAGACACTACTGAGCCTCCTATAGATGTCTAACATCCTGTGCTCAAACCCATGCTAAGCAGTAGGTGAGGACAGAAAGCGGGGACGTCCCTGAGCTCCAAAAATACTTTCCTTTCATGTGTAGAGAGCTGACCTCAAGATGAGAAAGCTTCAAGCACTGAAACCATTGAAAATTCACTGAAAATCACCAAGTAAAATAAAGAAAATGGGAGAGCAGAACAGAAACACTCCTTCAGATTTGACTGCAGAAGGAAAAAAAACCTGTAGGTGGCAGTAGAGCTCTCAGTGAAGTAAGAGGTTACAGAAAAAATCCAGAGTGGATTCCTTCTGCAGAGTTCATGGAAATGGGGAAATTACCCTCTTGTCCAGAATGACAAACCACACCTATTGCACTGGAAAAAGTGAATTTTTACAGCCTTCCTGAAGGTCAGTTGTCCTAGAGAATAGATTAGCCACAATTTAGGCTAAAAAGTATAAGGCGTACAGCAAGTGTTTAATGGTGAATAGCTGAGAGAGGATATTTTTGACAGCCTTTTTTGTGCGGCTTCTTGAGGCCTGACCTGCAAAGCACGTGGCAAATCTAGACTGTGTTCCTGTTTCTAACAGAGATAAACATTTACACTCTTATTCAGCTCAAACAGGAAGAGGTAACACTAGGACGTGACCTTTAATTTCACCGAGACTATGAAAGAGTTGCCTCCACTGCAATGCAGTTAAACATCCATGAAAGAGGTCTATGCACACTGTTCCCCTTCTTTGTTATTACAGGTGTACTCCATTCTATATTCTATGATGAAGAAATTATTTGTTCAAGGACACAGACTTCAGGCAGCTTGTGAATAGATATCTAATGATAACAGATTGCTATTAGAAACACGTAAAGAGAAAGATAATATAATAAACAGATTATTGATGGGCTTGCGAAAAAGAAGTTAGGTAAATAGAAATGAACTATACTTAATACATATTGCAATTCTATAAACTGGTACCAGTTTAGTTTTCAAATCAGGAAAAACACTTTAAACTACCACCAAAAGCTTTGTATTCATAGCAATGAAGTGAGGATTTAAAAACCCTAGGACCTTAAATTTATATTTTCATATTTTTCCAGAAAAAGATACCGTATTACTTCTGTTTTTCCTAATTGCTCTGATGATTGTTACTTGGATAGCCATTTTCTATACAAGATTCTATTTTCTGATGCCTCTGCGCACAAACACAAAATGGCTGCTGCTAGAGGCAGAGAGAATCAAGACAGATAACTAAGGGCTCCTTTTACTAAATGGCAGTAGAGGTTTCTACTGCAGGCCAGCAAGGTTAATACTTTGATGCTTATAGGAATTCTTTGAGCATCAGCAATTACCTCGCTGACCCACTGTAGAAACCTCTACCACTGTTTAGTAAAACCCAGCGTAAATGATAAATGACAAAGTACTACAAATACTTGCTCTGGAATTTTTATGTTGGTAAAAACAGCAGTACAGAAATCTAAAACTAAAAAAAATGCCTTCCCTGCAGAGATATAATTAAACAGTAAATACTCTTGCCGGGCTTCGATTACCAACTTTCAGAACTCTTTGTGCTGAAGAAGATAGCATTTACCTGCCACGACCACACTACACCTATGCTTGGCCTACTACAAAAGTCCGAGATCAAAATTCTTGTCTCAGCATTGTCCGAGTACTTGAAGATTTCATCAAAAAGAAATCTAGTTAAGAATAAGTTAGCTTTTTTGGCAATAAATAAATGTAATTTCAGCAGGAGGAGCTACAACAGGACTACACTAACTGAACAGTTCAGGATCCTGGGGAGGAAACTGAAGCTGAGGACAAGGAGGATAGCCTTCTCAGAGATCCTGCCAGTACCAAGGGCAGATGCTAAGAGACAGACCGAGCTGCAAGCAGTAAACGGTTGGCTGAGGAGATGGTGCGAAGAGGAGGGTTTCCACTTTGTACGGAACTGGACAACTTTTTGGGGGAAGAACAAGCTCTACAGGAGGGACGGACTGCACCTGAGCACAGCTGGGACGAGATTGCTGGCACGCAACGTCCAGAGCAGCATAGACTTGACTTTAAACTGAGGAGAAGGGGAAAGCCGACAGTCGACCTGACCTCGACACATCGGACCAAAGTATCGAACAAGGATACTGAACCAGAAATTTGCAAAAGAGGGCTCGGGACTGAGAGGGAACTTTTGGGAAAAGGACACAAGGACGCAATGCAGGAAGCCAATGCACAAACGAACCTAGCAAACAGGATTAAGAGAGAACAGGAGCCAGAGGGTCATCCAAACATGGGGAAGCAGGCTGAGGACAACACAGACACACCGCAGGATGGGGATGAACACAACAGCTCGGGGGCTGGCAACCCATGAGGAGGTTGGCGGGGGCGCCAAACCACGAGGAGAACCAGCGGAAAAGGCAAACAACCAGGACTTAAATTGCCTATACACTAATGCTAGGAGCCTAAGAGCCAAAATGGGAGAACTAGAAGTCATAGCCAGTACAAAGGACCTGGACATAATAGGAGTCACAGAAACGTGGTGGACTGACGACAACAAATGGGATGTAGCCATACCAGGGTACAAACTCTACAGGAGGGACAGGACACACAAGAAGGATGGAGGAATAGCGCTTTATATAAAGGACTCAATACCTTCAACCAGGATGGAAACAACAGTAAGGGCAGATGACTTGGAATTACTATGGATTAAGCTACCTGGAGGAACTGGAGCAGACATAAAATTGGGCCTGTACTATCGCCCACCTGGACAACCGGAGGCACTCGACCAGGACCTGGAGGCTGAGCTGAGGCAGATATGCAAAAGCGGAAGCGTGATGGTGATGGTGATGGGAGACTTCAACTACCCTGGGATAGACTGGAGTATTGGACACTCAAACTGCATAAGGGAGACCAAATTCCTGGAAACCACGAGGGACTGTTTCATGGAGCAGCTGGTCACGGAACCAACACGGGGGGATGCCACTCTCGACCTAATCCTCAACGGGCTAGGGGGACCTGCAAAGGAGGTGGGGGTGCTAGAACCCCTAGGAAACAGCGATCACAACATGATCCAGTGCAAGCTGGAAATTGGATCATCAAAGGTGAAAAGAACCACAGCAACAGCACTCAACTTCAAAAAAGGGAATTATGATGGCATGAGGAAAATGGTGGGGAAGAAACTCAACGGTAGCGCAAGGAAGATGGAGTCTGTAGAAAAAGCCTGGTCCCTACTCAAGGGCACGGTGCAAGAGGCACAGAACCTGTACATCCCCAGATTCAGGAAGGGGTGCAAAAAAAACCGAACAAAAAACCCAGCGTGGATAACAACTGCAGTGAAAAAGGCGATAAGTGACAAGAAAGCATCGTTCAAAAAATGGAAAAAGGACCAAACAAAGGACAACCAAAAGGAGCACAAAGAACACCAAAGGGAGTGTCACCGTGTGGTTAGGAAAGCTAAAAGAGAATATGAGGAGAGACTAGCAGGGGAAGCAACAAACTTCAAATCGTTCTTCAGATATGTGAAGGGGAAGCAACCGGCAAAGGAAGAAGTGGGGCCATTGGATGATGGAGACAAAAAAGGAGTGGTAAAAGAGGAAAAAGAGATAGCAGACAGGTTAAATAAGTTCTTCACGTCAGTCTTCATGAGGGAGGACACATCCAATATTCCGGAACCGGAGGACATCTTAAATGGGGATCGGGATGAAAAGCTGGTCCAACTAGAGGTAAAATTCAAGTGAAAAAATAGAGAACTAGATTAACCAAAACTAAACAGATCCACAAAAAGGTTAATCAAAAAAGCCAAAAGGCTACAAGGTCATATTATTATTTGACCAATATGTTTTAGTCTACATGAAGGAAAATGATCTCAGATATGCCACTCCTGCGGATTATATTGTTATAGCCCACATATGGATTAGTGGCGTGGTTTTCTTTCATTGATCTATAAAACCTTCATGATAGACATATAACTAATTGTATCTAGATTGTTAGTTTTTAACCATTACTCTTGTTATGTGAATGTCTATCTTATACAATGATTTTATATTAATAAATAATATTTTTTTATAAAATTTTTCTTTTTCTTTGTGCAAATTTTTGCAAAAAATATTTAGGAAATGCAGCAAGCATAAATCTATTTGTGCAAATAAGCAATTTTCAAAACTGTGCAAACTTGCAAGAACAATAATGAGAAAACAGCTGATTTATAATCGCTGGAAAAAGTAAACCAGCGAAATACACTCTCGTGTGGATGAACAACACCGAGATTATGCAGGTATAAATATAAAGCACAGAAAATAGCAGCAAAATAGTGCAAATATGCAATTTAAAGCAAAGACACCATTTGTGCAAATAAGCAATTTGTGCAAATATGCAATTCTTTTGTAACTGTGCAGTCTTGCAAAAAACAGCTGATTTATACACTGGAAATAAATAAATAAACCAGTAAGAAGATCTCTTGTGCAAATAAGCAACACTGAGAATGTGCAAGTATATCTAGCACAGAAAATCGCAGCAAATAGTGCAAACACGCAAAACTTATTGCAGAGACATATCAAAAATAATTGAATTTATCAAATGGCACTTATCTTGTCTAGTGGTGTTACAAGATAAGAAGCTTTAATTCCCGAAGCTAGTAACCAACGGGAGCCCGTTTCGCCGTGACATACGGCTTCATCAGGGTTTGTATCAATGTACGGGGTAGAATATTAGTCTCTCAGGTTCCTAAATATTTTTTGCAAAAATTTGCACAAAGAAAAAGAAAAATTTTATAAAAAAATATTATTTATTAATATAAAATCATTGTATAAGATAGACATTCACATAACAAGAGTAATGGTTAAAAACTAACAATCTAGATACAATTAGTTATATGTCTATCATGAAGGTTTTATAGATCAATGAAAGAAAACCACGCCACTAATCCATATGTGGGCTATAACAATATAATCCGCAGGAGTGGCATATCTGAGATCATTTTCCTTCATGTAGACTAAAACATATTGGTCAAATAATAATATGACCTTGTAGTCTTTTGGCTTTTTTTGATTAACCTTTTTGTGGATCTATCCAACTAGAGGTAAGCCAGGAGGATGTCCTCAGGCAGATAGACAGACTAAAGAGCGACAAATCGCCAGGTCCAGACGGCATTCACCCAAGGGTACTCAAGGAACTAAGGAACGAAATAGCAGAGCCACTTCGCCAAATATGTAACCTATCCTTAAAAACTGGAGAGATCCCGGAGGATTGGAAAATTGCAAATGCCACGCCCATCTTCAAGAAGGGTTCAAGGGGGGACCCGGGAAACTACAGGCCGGTTAGCTTGACCTCGGTCCCGGGAAAGATGATGGAAGCGCTGATTAAGGACAGTATCTGTGAACACAAAGAAAACAATGGACAGATAAAGTCGAGCCAGCATGGCTTCTGCAAGGGTAGGTCATGCCTCACAAACTTATTGTACTTCTTTGAGGGGGTAAACAGACAGGTGGATAAAGGGGAATCCATTGACATCATTTACCTTGACTTTCAAAAAGCCTTCGACAAGGTACCGCACGAGACTGCTTAAAAAGCTGTGGAAACACGGGGTGCAAGGGGAGGTCCACCGATGGATCAAAAACTGGCTGGCAGACAGGAAAAAGAGGGTTGGAGTAAAGGGCCATTACTCAGACTGGCATTGGGTCACGAGCGGAGTTCCGCAGGGGTCGGTGCTGGGACCGCTCCTGTTCAATATATTTATTAATGACCTGGAGGCGGGAACAAATTGCGAAGTTATTAAATTTGCGGATGACACCAAACTCTACCGCAGGGTTGAAAACATGGAAGACTGCGAAGATCTCCAAAGGGACCTAACGACGCTAGAAGAACGGGCCAAAAAATGGCAAATGAACTTTAACGTAGGGAAATGCAAGGTAAAAAGAAACCCGATGTTCAGCTACAAAATGGGAGGATCACTGCTAGGGGTAAGTAACCTTGAAAGAGACCTGGGAGTGATGGTAGACACATCTTTGAAGGTGTCGGCACAGTGCGCCACAGCCTCAAGAAAAGCTAACAAAATGTTGGGTATCATTAAGAAGGGTATCACGACCAGGACGAAGGAGGTCATCCTGCCACTGTATCGTGCAATGGTGCAACCGCATCTGGAGTACTGTGTCCAGTACTGGTCGCCGTACCTCAAGAAGGACATGGCGGTACTTGAGGGAGTCCAGAGAAGAGCAACTAAACTGATAAGGGGTATGGAAAACCTCTCATATACTGACAGACTGAAAAATCTGGGGCTGTTCTCCCTGGAAAAGCGGAGACTTAGAGGAGACATGATAGAAACCTTCAAGATCCTGAAGGGTATAGAAAATGTAGACAGGGACAGATTTTTCAGATTATGGGGAACTACAAGTACAAGAGGGCACTCGGAGAAATTAAAAGGGGACAGGTTTAAAACAAATGCCAGAAAGTTCTTTTTCACCCAGAGGATGGTGGATACATGGAACGCGCTTCCGGAGGCTGTGATAGGCCGGAGCACGTTACAAGGCTTCAAAGAAGGTTTGGATAGGTTCCTAGAGGATAAAGGAATTGAAGGGTACAGATAGGAGTAGCGGTAGGTTATAGGGATAGTCTGGGACCATTGCTCAGGCAATGGGCCTGATGGGCTGCCGCGGGAGCGGACCGCTGGGCGAGATGGACCTCTGGTCTGCCTCAGCGGAGGCAACTTCTTATGTTCTTATGTGGATGAACTCATTCATTCTTCACAGATCTCATATACTCATCTGAGGGCTCTTCCCTCCTATTTATATTTTCTCTTGAACCAAATTGATCCAATCCTGAAACTACAATTCATATCTCCCCTCAACCCTGAAAAGTCCCCCAATCTTTTCCTCAACACTAGAAGATTTTAACCTTTAGAGCCATAAAGATTTAGCAATTCTAACCACACTTGATAAATTCTACCCAGATTGCCTTCCATAACCAATCTCTTTGAATCATAAAGAACAGAACCTTTTCTACCCAGATTGCCTTCCACAACCAATCTCTTAGAATCATAAAGAACAGAACCTTTTTGCTCATCAAAACAGCAATCTTTCATTGTTTAATTAAAAGAAGAATAAGCTATATTCTTGCACCACCTTCTGCAAAGCTTCTCATGCTCAATTAAAGTGAGTCACATTTCCTGCAGGAATACAAAATCCAGCTAAAGTTTATGCAGCCTGGATTGAAGCAGAACATTTGGGCATTTGGCACCACCATTCGGGCATCTATACACACTGGCACCAGCTTTGGCTCAAAACTCTGGACCTTCCTACTTCCTTTCAGAGGTGGAGTCTAAGCAGTGAGTAGAGCAGGAGCTCGATTGGCGATGGTGGGTGGCGACTGGGGATGGGGCCTGCAAGAGAAGGCAGAGCCCACCCTTGATCTGCACAGGCAAGAATGACCAGTGTCAAAAGCGGATATACAGTTAGGGCCTGCATGATTTTGAAACCCAGCCGTACAAGTCATCCCTCTCCCTCTGCAAGTGGCTTGAAGTCCAGTGTGGGCTAGAGTCTGGAAAAGCTAAACCCTCGCTGAAGGAGGGAGCTTCAGTCTGGCAGTGCTACAGGGTGTGGGAAGGGCAAAAGGCCATGAAACAGGACAGCATATAAGGCTACCATCTGGGAGTCCATAACTCGCAGATGCCCAAACAGCAGGGTCTAAAAATCACAGGTACTCAAACAGTCATGCCTAGAAGTCACACTCCCAACCTGGTTAGCACTCTTAAGCTAGATTGGGCAATTCAGACCCCTAACATTCCATGTAATGATCTTACCAGTCGACTATATGAAGTCATTACTTAACAAGAACTATCAAATTTTCATTGAATGTGATAGCATATACCAGTGTATCTCAAACTGTGTGTCGGGGCACACTAGTATGCCTCCTGAGATTCCAAGTGTGCCGTGGCACACTGAGGAGGCAGAGAGGCACCTGCCAGCTGACTTCCCTATGCGGTACAGTGCCAGTGCTGCCTGATTCGCCGAAGGCCTGAATGTTTCCCCCTTCTCTCTAGTGTCCTCTGGCTTCTCCCCTGGCCTCCCAGTCTCACCTTTAAAACTAATTACAGCAACCTGCAGAGGATCGTCGGTAGGTAAAATGATTTTATTTTCAATATAGTGATTGAAATGTGTCAGTTTTGAGAATTTATATCTGCTGTGTATATTGTGTGTATATGAAAAATGAATGGAAAAAAATTGCATTACAATTAGTAAAAGGGATGGGATCTAGGGCAGAGCTTGGGAGGGCCTAGGGAGGTCTATGGTTGGGGTACTCAGTTGATATTTGTTAGATTTAGGGGGTACTTAGCTTGAAATAGTTGAGAAACACTGCTGTAGGCAATCAGCTGACCCCAGAGCCTATCCTTCTCTCTGGCCCTCTTCCCTGCTGGTACCCCATACTGGTGTCTAACATAACAAAACACCAGATTTCTAGACCACAAAACCATTAGTTCAATCCGGTTTTAAAGTTTATAAAATTAATACAGTATCAATAATTAATTCAGGTACTTTGAAAAAAGGAAAGTTTTCAATTGTTTTCTGAACTGTTCATAAGAATAAGCTGTAAGTAGTAGATACCGAAAATCCGCGCTCTTCTGGGTGCCTCAATCCATGGTCACTACCTTTAGTGTGCCCCAGCTCGAGAAAGTCTGAGAGACACTGGCATATACCAACACTAACTACTCTGTAATTGTTCCTCTCCCTCCTCCTCTTACCTCTACAAGAGCTGTTCAACACATTGGATGGTCTGAAGGGTGGTCTTTAGGGGATTGAGGTAGGTGCTGTTCAGATGGATGGACAAATAAATTAAATTTTACAAATAAATTAAAATTAACAATGTATATGTGACTGAAAATTTCTTTATAAAATATAAGAGAATGTTCATCCATCTGAACAGCACCTACCTCAATCACCTTCAGACCATCCTTTCCACTCTAAGATCTCTACACCATTGGTAATCATATCTAATCTAATCTGGAATTTGTGAGTCGCACTATGTCTACAAAGGTTCAAGGTGATTTACAGTACAGTTTATGGAGAACAGTTTAGTACAATGCAAGGGTGCTATAGAGACCATGACCATATGACCATGTTACTCCCCTCCTCCGTAAAGCACATTTGTTACCCATCACTCACCGTCTCACCTATAAAATACTCCTCCTCACCTTCAAAACAAAAAACTCCAATCAACTAGCTTTCATTGACAAAACTTCTGATCCCATATTCATCCTCTAGGGCTCTCCAATCTAACAACCAAAACTTACTTTCCATTCCATTGACAAGAGAACTTTTCTATGACATCACTCGCAAATACACTTTCTATGGAATGCCCTTCCACTAGATCTTCGATTAGAGAACTCTCTTGAAAAATTTAAAGCTAAACTTGGAGAGGAGAGTCGGGAGGCGGCCGAACAGGAGCGGAGAGTCAGGAGAAGGAGAGCAGAAAGCCGGGAGCAGGAGCAGAGAGCGAGGCAGGCAGGAGACAGAGAGGCGAGAGATAGCTCCGCCCACCCCTCTGACATCACTAGCACTCGGAAGCCCAGCTCCACCTTAAAAGGGAAGGAGCCAACGGCGCACAGCCGTTCGGCACACGGCGAAGGCGAGCGGTAAAGGCGCTCGCCTTAGCGAGAGCGCCTTTGCGAAGGGCCTCAAGAAGGGCCAAGTCACCAAGGACACCAGGGCAGACCTGCAAGGTAAGGAAGCGGCAGGCACAGAAGGAGCACACACACACACAGGAAAGGTAAGGTAAAGCTAAGACAGCACACACAACCAAAAGGCAGCAAGGCAAGGAAGCGGCAGGCTCTAAAGGTAAGGGGGAGGCAGGCACAGAAGGAGCACACACACACAAGGAAGAAACAGGTACAGAAGAGAGCACACCCACACACGAGCAAAAGGCACCGGTACATTAATTAGAGAGTACTCCAAATACGCGGACAACAATGGAAGCAGAGGGAATCCAGAAGATGAGCTTCCCAGTGTACTGCACGGACTGCCACATGTACGATTATCTCCCCTCTGGGAGGCAGTCGTATGTATGCAGTCGATGTCAGGAACTGAGAAGCTTGAAGAAGGAGGTTAGTCGACTGAAGTACAGGATTCAAGAACTGGAGGGACTTTACATCACGGAAGACGCGTTCAGGAAAGAAGACCCGCTCAGGACAGCTGAAGACCCAGAGACAGAGAGGCACATCGAGGAACAAGTCAGGGAGCTCGAGGAGTTCATTGAAGAGGCCTACAGGAGGGTGGAAGAACAAGAACATCATAGGAAGGAATAGAGGACAAGAGAAATGTCCTTACTACAAATACCTTCCTTCAAAGACATCAAATACAAAAGCACCAGGGCAAGAATGTTATTGGTAATGGTCCCAACATGGCGGAATGCCCAACCAAAGGAATTAAAGCTAGAAAAGAACATCGGAAAATTCAAGAAAGGGATAAAGACTATTCTTTTCTCAAACTACTTCAACTGAAATTATGAAGTTTGACAGAAAGGAAACTAGAACTTTCAGGGATGCATATAAATAGATTATATTTAGTTGACATTGCCAACCTCCTTAAAAGGTGTGTAAAAAAATAGTGTATAGAGTATTTAGCTGCAATTGTAAAACTAGTATTATATGTGTATATACATAGGATGACTGATTTTGTATAAACATGTGTATATAAGTAGGATGATGGATTATGGCATAATCATGCTGGTATTAATAACTTTGTATTGTAACACCACCACAGAGCACCGTATATTTTCGTATAGAGCCCATGTATTTATAACACCCTACAGAAACTCTATGCAACTCTGTATGAAGCTCATGTAACACCTCAGAACTCCTTATGGCAACATCTCTACAGAAGCTCATGTATCATAACACTTTTACAGAAGCTCATGCATGGGGTGCTACCCAAATGTTCGGGGAATGTGAACAGTGCGCGCCAACTGGATATAGTATGCCCTTTCGCCACTATTAGTGTCTAGCACTATGCTTTGTGAATCAGTGTGCCAACAGGCGTGCAGCTGAGTGGTTGTGTTGTTTTGTTCAGTGTGATTTTGTAAGGTTGTGTTTTAGTGACTCGGCGGATTTCAATATGACAGATTTTACTGAGCAAAGAATCTGCATCAAATTTTATTTCAAACTTTAAAAAAACACTTCTGTAGAAACCCTTCGTATGCTCCAGGAAACTTTTGGAGATAATTCCATAATGCTTTAAGGACAGACGAACATCTGTCCATGACGATGACTATTCTGGACTACAGTCAACAAGCACAACACTGGAAACCATAGCAAAAGTTCGTGAGACTATCCTTGCAGATCGTAGGCAAACTATCCATGATGTTTGTGAAATAGTAGGATAGTCATACAGGACAGTTCAACAAGATTTATTGGACGAATTGAACATGAGACATATTTCTGCCCAAACAAGTGGAGAAACAAAAACTGGTTACTCCACCATGACAATGCGCCCGCTCACACATCACTCGTTCGACAATTCCCAACTTCCAGAAACGATACAGTGATTAGGCACCCTCCCTATTCACCTGACCTTGTCCCCTATTCCCCCAAATGAAATTACGACTGAAAGGGCGCCGTTTAACACGACTGAAGAGATCCAGGCAGAATCGCAGGAGGACCTCAAGGCACTCACCCAAGATGCATGGACTCATGTATACATTCTCAAGGGGACTACATCGAAGGAGATGGTGGAAACTAGGAGTTTCGGTAAGCAATTTTTTTTTTTTACAATTGAATTCCTCAAACATTTGTGTAGCACCTTGTATTGTAGCGCCTTTGCAGAGGCTCATGTAGACCACTCTGAATTGACTCCCCAGTCATTAGTAGCAGTATAGAAGCTCTCAAATAAACAATAAAACAATACTATCAGTTATTCTATAAATACCCACATATTGCGCATTTGCAAGAGGGGGACATATATGGGAATAGAAAATGGGTGGGACATAGGTAGAGTTCCCACTTACAGCTTCAGTTTATAGATTACTTAAGTTATGTGTATCCCTGATGCATTTAGGAGCCCTTATTTATGCCAGTTCTATCGTGTTTAAAGTGCAGGCACTTAAATGTTTGATGCACTGATACCAAGTTATTCTAGGGTTCTTTAACAGAATCTAGGTGCCTAGGTTTCTTTGAGGGACTGGCTGAGATCCTATAGATTCTCTCCCTCACTGAATCAGAGGGATGGGGCCCAGGCATGGATGTGGTTAAATTCCCTGAAGTACAACAGTCAGGGAAGCCCTAAGATAAGAGGTCTCCAAGGGAGTAGCAAGAGAGGCCCAAGTCAAGATTCCTTAAGGGAACAGCCCTCTCAGCAACTGAGAGAGAAAGAGAGGGCTACAGTACCTGAAGGATGTGCCACAGAAGAGAAGTAGCCAGAGGCCAGCAGTTTCCCTTGGGTGGGAAACAATGTTTAATTCTCAGCCTCCAGGAGTTGATTATTCCTAAAATATATGAGCTTGGTATGTGTTCAGAATAATCTCTTATACTGCCTGGCCTCAGAGCACCTAAATGAAGGTGCCCAGTAATACACTGGCCCCTTTAGGCTCCCCAAAATCACCAGAGAAGAGGAAAATTTAAAAAATTGTAACAAACAGATCTGCATCCACAGTTCCAAAGGATAACATTATATAACCAGCGACTAGCCTCGTTACCACATATGGTTCTGGAGTGAGATAAATACTTCTCTGTCGAAGATAATCCACTTGTATCCAGGGCTTGGGGCCTTAGCACAGTAGCATAGGGTTTTGTATACAGGATAAGGAGATTAGTTCTGCTGGAGAGAGGGACCTGAAAAAGTCAGTGTGTTTTTGCTCTGTTTGGATTTTGTGGTGCTGGGTGTGCTGCCATAGCAACAGAGAAAAAGCTGGCCTGGAGTGATCCTACTCAGTCAGTGGAGTGTGTACTTTGGACTTCAGTAAGTCACAGACACCTAGAGCAGCTGGCAAAATTTAAAAATTAAGGGGCAATTAAATCCTGGAGGCTTTTTCTAAATTAAAAGTACAGAGAGAGTGCATGCAGTGTCTTCAGTAAAAGCGAGAGAAAGTTCATATGATATAGTGTATATGTTTCAAAAACAAGGAAAAGGACCTCAAACGCCTGAACTTCACACTCCAGTGAATGTCTTACTAGGGTATGATTTTTATCACTGTATCATATGAACTTTCTCTCACTTCTTGAATTTAATTTGTTTTCTTAAGAAAGTTTTTTTCCCTTTTTTGGTGTTTTCTTCAGTAAAAACTATAGACCTCAGAGTGGTTGACATAGTGGGAGCTTGATTAAAGCACAGAGTGTGTACTGAAAAATTAAAGGAAGCAAAACTCCAAGATGCGAGTATAGGACCAGGTGTGAGAAGAAGCATGAGTAGCCCTGCTCCAGTGTCAAGTTTCAAGTTTATTAAAAATTTGATATACTGCTTATCAAATATCTAAATGGTGTACATAATTATAAAGTTAATATAAAAGGGGTTTACAATATAGTAACATAGCAACATAGTAGATGACGGCAGATAAAGACCTGAATGGTCCATCCAGTCTGCCCAACTTGATTCAATCTAAAAATTATTTATTTATTTTTTCTTCTTAGCTATTTCTGGGCAAGAATCCAAAACTCTGCCCGGTACTGTGCTTAGATTCCAACTACTGAAGTCTCCGTCAAAGCTCACTCCAGCCAGGGCAGGATTAATTCTTCAAGGGTCCCTAGGCACACAAGTACACTGGACCCCCCTGGCCCTGGCCCACCCCACCCATGCCCCGCCCCTGCCCTGCCAATGTCCCGCCTCCATTTATCTGTTTTCTTCTTTACTTCTTTATTTCCATTTGTATTTCTTTTTTTTTTTTTTAATTCAAAATAAAGATTAGTATACCAGTTGAGAGGAGGAGGGAGATGGAAAGAAGGGAAAAAGCATGGAAGCTCTAGAAGAATCCCTCTGGAAGAATCCCTATAAGTCCTGACGTTATTAAACCAGGTGAAGTGGGATGGGGGGAAAAAACCATAAGCTCACAGAAACTGTTCTCTCTACAAAAAACCCTTCTAGCAACTAGCATCTTATCTCTTCAGCTGATGGAAACAGTAGATTAACTGTAAAAAGGTATTTTACACAATTTACCAGAAGACATGCAAGAATAAAGAAATACCCAGTTTTTAAGCAAAGTTAACTACTGTGTCAGCGAAACTTGAGAGAAAATAACAGGTCCTGATGCTGCGGTCTGGCATCAGGCCCACCCAGCCAGATACCATGAAGAGATAAACAGACCATGGTCCGAAGATAGAATTCTCAAGAGATATCATCTAAAGTGTCAGAGATATTTACAGTTGGGAGGGGGGTCTTGTGCTCGGAAATACTAATATGGTGGGGAAACAGGCATTTCGGGGAATAGGTTAGGTCTTACGGTAAACAGAGTGAACATATAACGTGACGCAGGTCAACCAGCCAATAAAAGAATGTAACTAAGCAGTAATGTATAAGTAAATAACCAATAAGGATGTATCATGTGATGTAAACCAACGTGGTGTTGGCCACTAAGAAATGTATAAAAACCAGGCCTTTAGAAGGGAGAGGTCAGAACAGACATCAGAGGACCTCTAGGCCTAGAGATCACCTGTATCACTTTCTGTTACGCTATATGCTAAATGATTTATTCCTGTAAGCTGTTATTGATTAGCTAAATAAATATATACTTATTGAAACCAGTATATAGCGTTCGAGGTCTCATTACCGAGGTAGGCCTGGACAGCTGCCTACATCACAGTGCACAGTTTTTCTTCTAAGCAACCCCCAAACATCTCTGAACAAATCTTCCTTCTTTCCTTTCCCACCCAATTACCCAGGAATTTAACTCTGAACCCTTTCCATGCATATATGAAAGTTTTCAAATATTTATAAAGCAGTAATACTATCCGAACTATAAGTCTATATTAATAACTAAGTTTATAATGCCTCACTCTACATCAACCAACTGTAACCCATATGTATGTATAAACAACCAAATCTGTAACTCCTCTAGTAGTTCCACTCCATGTATGTTAATTTGCAACGAAACAACAAGGCAAGCAGTCCACCAAAGAATCCAACGTGAAACAAAAGAAGATTGGCAGAAAATAAGGAGATTCAAATCAGGTTAATTCAAGGTGCTCCCAAGAATCATGCCTGATGCATTTCGCCAAACAAGGCTAGTCAACACTAACAAAAAACCATGTCTTTCATATAAACAGAACACAGAAAACACCTTCACCTAGTATGGAATAAGTAATCACAAACTAACCTCTCCCACCTTTTACAAAACTGTAGTATGGCTTTTAGCCACAGCTAGCACTAAAAGAAATGCTCTACAGTTTTGTAAAAGGGGGGATGAAATAGAAATATGTAGACAAAGGTTAAATAAAACCAAGACGCTGGACTCTGCATACAATGCAACACCACAGAAACAGCAATGCATGTCCCCTAAAGCAAAAAAATAAATAAATATAAAAATGTTTTCTACCTTTGTCTTGTCTGGTTTCAGCTCTCCTCATCTTCTTGTCACTCTCTTCCTTTCATATTCTGTGCCACTTCCAGAAACCGTATGCCTCCCCCTTCCATCTTTCCCTTCACTCCCATTGGTCTGGAATCCATCTTCTTCCATTCCCTCCTCCAATGGTCTGGCATCTCTCTCCTCTCCTCTTCTTCCCTTCCCTCTCCCACACGGTCTGGAATTTCACTCTCTCCTCTCCCTTCCCCCCACTTCCATCAGCATCAGCCCCCTTTCTTTCCCTCTAACCCAATTCAATCTAGTATCCTTCCCCCTTTCCCTGAACACCAATTCCATCAGCATCTGCCCTTTCTCTCCTTCCACCATCCTTCCATACCACCCTGCCCCCTTTCTCTCCCTCCACCACCCTTCTAGGTCAGATGGGGTCCGCTGAAGAAACAGAGGACTCTGAGTTTTTTCTTTTCCTTGACAATGTGGGCCCCCCGATGACTGTGTCTGCCAGTCCAACCCCTCCGACATCTCTTAGCTCTTCCCTGAGCAGAGCCAGCAGACAGTCATCACGGGAACTTGCAGCAACTCTTTGCATCTGCTGGTCCACCCCTTCCGACGTCACTTATTCAGGTTGATTGATGGCGATGACAGGGGACAACTGTGTTGTCAATCTCCCAGGGGGGGGGGGGGGCCAGCACTGCCGATCTTTCCCGGGGGCCCGAGTTGCCAAGGGGAAAAAACCAAACAAACCGAGTCCTCTGTTTCATCGGGCCCTCCTGACAACTTCGGGCCCTAGGCACGTTGTGCATACTTAGCCTATTGGTTAATCCAGCCCTGACTCCAGCCCATCTACACCATCCCAGCCAATTGACGCTCTCCCCAGCCCATCCTAAACTAAACTAAACCTTAAGTTTATATACCGCATCATCTCCACGGATGTGGAGCTTGGCACGGTTTACAAGAACTTAAAATATAGGAAGAGAAGGGAAAAAACCTCAACCAAACAGCCATATACAGCCACAGACCGTGCAAGTTTGCCCAGTACTGGCCTTAGTTCTTCACTATTTACTATTATTTTCTGATTCTACATCCTCTGTGTTCATCCCACGCTTTTTTGAACTCCGTCACAGTTTTCCTCTCCATCACCTCTCTCGGGATCACATTCCAAGTATCCACCATCCTCTCCCTAAAGAAGAAATTCCTTCCATTGCTCTTGTGTCTACCACCCCTCAACCTCAAATTATGTCCTCTGGTTTTACCATTTTCCTTTCTCTGGAAAAGATTTTCTTCTACGTTAATACCCTTCAAGTATTTGAACGTCTGAATCATATCTCCCCTGTCCCTCCTTTCTTCTAGGGTATACATATTCAGGGCTTCCAGTCTCTCCTCGTACATCTTTTGGCACAAACCTCCTATCACTTTCATCGCCCTCCTCTGGACTGCTTCAAGTCTTCTTATGTCATTTGCCATATATGGTCTCCAAAACTGAACACAATATTCCAAGTGGGGGCCTCACCAATGACCTGTGCAGGGGCATCAACGCCTTCTTTCTTCTACTGGTTACGCCTCTCTTTATACAGCCTAGCATCCTTCTGGCAGCAGCCACTGCCTTGTCACACTGTTTTCTCGCCTTTAGATCTTCGGACACTATCACCCCAAGGTCCCTCTCCTCATCTATGCATATCAGCCTCTCACCTCCCAGCACATACAGTTCCTTCCAATTATTAATCCTCAAATGCATTACTCTGCATTTTTTTGCATTGAATTTTAGTTGCCAGATATTAGACCATTCCTCTAACTTTTGTAGATCCTTTTTTGTGTTTTCCACTCTCTCCTTGGTGTCTACTCTGTTAAAGATCTTGGTATCATCCGCAAAAAGGCAGACCTTTCCTTCTAACCCTTCAGCAATGTCACTCACAAACATATTGAACAGGATCGGCCCCAGCACCGAACCCTGAGGGACTCCACCACTCACCTTTCCTTCCTCCGAGCGACTTCCATTAACCACTACCCTCTGGTGTCTGTCTGACAACCAGCTTCTAATCCAGTTCACCAGTTTGGGTCCTAACTTCAGCCCTTCAAGTTTGTTCAAGAGCCTCCTATGAAGAACCGTGTCAAAGGCTTTGCTGAAATCTAAGTAATTACATCTAGCATATGTCCTTGATCCAGTTCTCTGGTCACCCAATCCAAAAATTCAATCAGGTTCATGTTGCCTCGGATCCTGTAACCCATTAGATTCTAGGAAGTTCACTATCCTTTATATACAGATAGACAACAGCCAAGACATAATAGCAAGATAAAGAACATAAGAATTGCCACTGCTGGGTCAGACCAGTGGTCCATTGTGCCCAGCAGTCCGCTCATGCGGCGGCCCTTAGGTCAAAGGCTAGTGCCCTGAGACTAGCCTTACCTGTGTATATTCTGGTTCAGCAGGAACTTGTCCAACTTTGTCTTGAATCCCTGGAGGGTGTTTTCCCTTATAACAGACTCCAGAAGAGCATTCCAGTTTTCTATCTACCACTATCTGGGTAAAGAAGAACTTCTTTACGTTTGTACGGAATCTATCCCCTTTTAACTTTAGAGAGTGCCCTTGGAATATGCCCTCCACGAGCCTGCCAAAAAAGATCTTGAACGTGCCTCTGGAACAAGTTATCTACTTACCTAAGGTCATTAGAAGGTCTACTGGGGGGGTCACGTGATGACGCTGAGCTGAGCGGCGGCTCCTTGCTCGTGCTCCGACCCTCTCGCGCTTGAAACCCCGCTATTAAAAGCCTTTCTGCCTGGATCCTCTCACTCCTTCGGTGCAGGTTAGAGCGGACCGCTGAGGGGAGCTAACGGCTGCATCGGCGGCTCCTTGCTACAATTCTTGGGCAAGTTATGCCCGTTAAGACCCCGCGGCCGATTCGGGCTCAACGTGCGCACGGAGCTCCCAAGATGGCGTCCGGAGATGCGACCCCGCCGCGAGTGTTCCTACAGGACGACACGGTTAAAGAACTGACCCGGACCATCTCAGCGGCGATAGACGAGCGGCTCACTAAGCTCCAGGCAACGGTGGAGGATGTGAGGGATTGCCTGGAGCATCATGGTCAACGACTCCAGAACGCGGAGTCCCGCATAACAGCCCAGGAGGACAGCTCTGGAGAGATGGAGACGCAGGTTAGGGCCCTGCAGGCCCAGTGCGCGACCCTCCATGAGCGGCTGGAAGACCAAGAGAACCGCGGCCGCCGCAACAACATCAGACTGGTGGGCCTGGCTGAAAATATCCGAGATGCTGAACTGCGCGAGTTAGTGGAGAGGTGGCTGCCTGGCGCGGTGGGTTTTACCCCTGAGGGATCGCGCACCTTGGTGGAGAGGGTGCATCGTCTGGGCCAGCGCCGTGAGGGCGCGGGCAGGCCCCGACCTGTCATCGCCAGGTATCTGAACTTTGCTGATAAGGCCCAGGTCATGGCTCTTACAGGAAAAAGGGCGCGCTGGAGCGCGAGAGCGCTAAGATTCTACTCTTCAATGACTACTCCGCGGAAGTGGCTGCCCGCCGGCGTGCCCTGGCGCCTCATTGCACCGAGCTCCGCAATAGAGGCCTACGCTTCGTGGTGCAATACCCTGCACGGGTCCGGGTGTTTGAAGCCGGGGGACCGAAGACTTGCGAGGATGTGGAGGCGTTACAGGCTTATATCAGATCTTTGGCGCCTGTACCTCCGGACCCATGAGCAGCACTGCTTTGCTTTGCTGCCCTAAGACTATCTGTGGCCTCTGCATATCTGGTACCTGAATCGGGGGCCTGACAGTCTTGAGCCTTTGCCTTGTGCTTCGCTTATGGAGGGGCTCCGGGGACTAAACTGGTTCCCCACTCTGCCGAGTTCCTGGCTGTCCTGCTGGATGCTTTAGGGGTGAGCTACCCTGCCGTACCTGACGCTACCTCAGCTTTACCACCTGCTTTGGACATGCCTATCCGGATGCCTGGACTAGGTTGCTGCATTCTTATTTTCCACGCAGGGATCCTGGACTCTGGACTTTGAGTGTCTGGTATTTTTCTATATGCCCCTTGTTTTCTTTCCTGTTTTGTTTGGCTTCTTTGTCGCCCTTGGACATGTTTGTGGGGGGTGGTTTTGTTACTGGGGGTGGGGTGGATTTTCGAGGTTCTATGGGTCTTTTTGCGTGAGGGGGTTGGGGGGGCTTTCAGAAATATGTTTTTAGTTTGGGGGGGATGGGCGGGATGTTGGATGGGCGGGGGTGGGAGTGGCGGGAGGAAGAATGGAAGGGGCTTGGTATGTATGGTGAGATGGGGACTGTTTGTGTGGGGTGCGCTTGGGTGTGTATGTTTGTGTGCTGTGGATACGGGGCAGGGAGACGGGGTTTGGTTGTGGGGGGGTGATTCCCTAGTTCAGTGGGGGGTTGGGGGCTTCATCGCTTGTACTTGGGGGTTTAGCTGGGAGACCCTCGGGGAATTTGGGCTGCTTCGCTGGGACGGTGCATTGGTGCTGGGTTCTTCCCACGGCTATGGCTGACTTGGTGTGTCTTACGCTGAATGTGGCAGGCATCAACTCGCCGGTAAAGCGCACGAAGGTCCTGTCGTTCTTGAAGAAGGAAAAGGTCTCTGTGGCTTTTCTACAAGAGACTCACCTCACGGCATGCGAACATCAGAAGTTGCAGCGTGATTGGGTGGGGGAAGTAGTGGCGTCCTCTTACTCATCTAGACAGAGGGGGGTGGCTATCCTCATACATAAGGCGGTGGTAGCGGTCACACACAGAGCTATCCGGGACCCTCAGGGCCGCTTTATCATCTGGGTGGGGACTTTGAATGGCAGGCCTGTGGTACTCTGTAATGTTTACGCTCCAAATGTCTACACTCCCTCTTTCTTCTCTACTCTAGTGGCCCACTTGATAGCATTACCGACTTACGAACTTCTGGTGGGAGGGGACTTCAATATCACCAGCGACCCTTCTATAGATTGTAAGCCTCCGAGACCAGTGGCGGCGGACAATGAGCGCCGGGGGGTGAATTTCCTGATGGGAGAACTGGACCTCCAGGATGTGTGGAGGGTGTACCACCCTGGGGAGGTGGATTTTACCTTTTTCTCAGGGGTTCACCACTGTCATTCTCGTCTGGACTATTTCTTACTTCCCTCTCGTACCATCGGACGGGTGGTGCGCACCCACATATTGGACGTTCCTTTTAGTGATCACGCTGCTGTGCAATTGACTTTTAAGTGGGGAAGTGGCTCTCAGGGTGATCGTGTTTGGCGTTTTAATCCCTCCCTGTACCTTGACGAGGAATTTCACACCTACCTCATCGAGGAATGGTCTAAGTATAAGCAGACAAATGAGGGGACTGAGGTCTCAGACACGATATTCTGGGAAGCGGCGAAGGCCTACCTCCGAGGCTGTATAATAGCCTACTCTATTCGTAAGCGTAAGCTCCGGGATGCTGAACTTACGTCGCTGGCAAAACAGATGAGGGAATGCCGGTTATATCATCTGCGGCACAGCTCCGAGGCAGCTCGACAATCTTATCTCCGACTGCGCAAACAAATTGACGCCATCCTTTCTGCGTGGGCTTTGACTCACCTTGACGTGTACAAGTTTCAACTTTATAGGTGGGGTAACCGGGCGGGGAAGCTCCTGGCCAACCTGGTTCGTCCACACCGTCGCGCTGCGTGTATTTCCCATATTCGGGACTCTTCGAATGTATCACATCGGACAGAGACGGCTATCCAGACTCAATTTGTACGTTTTTATAGCGATTTATATAGCGCGGATGCGTACGATACCGAGGTTCGTGATCTTTTCTTTAGAGGCCTGGATCTTCCGACTGCCTCGGAGACGCACCGCGACCTGCTCAATGCTCCTATTACTTGTCAAGAGATCTCCGTAGCTATTGGCCGTCTGAAACTTGCTAAGGCTGCCGGACCGGACGGTATGGGGCCCGAGTTCTATAAGATTTTACAACATCATGTGGGCCCTGCTTTATGCGCCATGTTTGGTGATATGCAGGCCTCGGATAGAATTCTCCCGGAGCAGAACCATGCCCATGTCGTAGTGCTTCCTAAACCAGGCAAGGATCCCACCTTGGTGGGTTCATATAGACCCATATCCTTGCTTAACCAGGATATGAAACTCCTTACGGCCATCTTAGCTAAGCGCCTAGCGCAGGTTGTCCCTATGCTTGTACACCCTAACCAGGTGGGTTTTGTGCCTGGTCGTTTCTCCTCAGCCAACATTCTTAAGGCTCTGGTGGCTTTGAGAGAGGGCAAGGAACGATCGGGAGACGACTTGCTGGCTAGTTTAGACGCCGAAAAAGCCTTCGATAAGGTTGTTTGGCCTTACCTTTTCTGGGTCCTGCGCCGCTTTGGCATTACAGGATCCTTTCTCGAATGGGTGGTCCGTTTGTATACGGCTCCTACCGCTCAGCTCCTTATTAACCGCCAGCGCACGGCTCCTTTTCCTTTACGGAGAGGGACCCGGCAGGGGTGCCCCTTGTCGCCGCTGTTGTTTATACTTTCGCTTGAACCGCTGGCGGCTAAGATACGAGATGCCACCGGGGTGGAGGGCATCCGAGTGGGGGCGGAGGTGTGCAAGATTACCATGTTTGCGGATGATATGTTACTCTTTGTCGGCAATGCCCGGACTTCTATCCCTTGCATTACTTCTTTCATTGATTCTTTTGGGGCCTTCTCCGGACTATGCATTAATTTCAGTAAGTCCGAGGCACTCCCGGTTACTTTGCCTTGCGCATCGCGAGCTTTGCCCTCTTTCCCTTTTAGGTGGGCGGTGGGAGAGCTTAAATATCTTGGGATCTTTCTCAGCGCTGATTGGGCTGTGGTCTATCGAAGCAACATTGTGAATCGTCTTGCCCAGCTTCGGGATGCTTGCCATCGATGGGGCGACCTCCCCCTGTCGCTCTTTGGTCGTATTGCCTTAGTAAAAATGGTTCTGTTGCCCAAGATCCTTTACCCTCTACAGATGATCCCCTTGTGGCTGCGAGCGACTGAGGAGAGGGCCTACAGGTCCTTTGTTGGCTCTTTTATCTAGCGGAACCGGAGGGCCCGTGTGGGGTTTTGGAGACTTACGCAGAGCAGAGCTCGGGGTGGTTTAGCGCTCCCGTACATCCGGCTATACAATGTCGCAGCCCTGATGCGCTGGGTGCATGAACTATACACGCTGGGTTCCCGATTTGCCCCCCCGAAATTGTTTGATTCTTGGGTGGCCCCGTACTGTGCACTGGCTTGTCTTGATATCCCTAGATGGCGACGCCCCAGGACGGGTTGTAATTCCCTTTGGCTAGATCCGCTGAGACGTGCGCTGCTCTGGTGGCGGCGCCGAATTGGGGGGGGATCGCGGGACAACTGGGCTTTTCAATTTGTGAGGGGCAACCCTGAGTTCCCACCGGGTGTCGGTGTAGCACGCGGCCTGGAGGCTAGTTTTGGCGCGTGCTTCTGCTTGGGGCATGTTGCGGCATTGACATCTGAGGCGGGGACATTCCCTCCCCTTGCTGACCTCCGCCGTCACTGGTCTCTCCCTGATATGCCTTTCTTTGCTTATTTGCAGTTACGGCATTTTTATGAGGCCTATAGAAAAGGCGCCCCTACTGGCCATGGTTTCCTGAAGGTTGATCACATTTTTCTCTCTCTTCCTACCTCTCTGAACTCTCTTTCTACTTGGTATGGGATGGCCCGGGAGGAACGACCGGATCCTCGGCTCCTTGGCTTGGCTTCTCAATGGGCTGAGGAGCTCGGGGAACCGGTCGGGGTTGAGATGTTGGTTGCATGTTTTTCCAGCATCCCTCGAGGGGCGCGGAATGTTTCCCTGCAGGAAATACAATTCAAAATACTACACCGCACATACTTTACTAGGGTGCGGGGCAGGAGGGCGGGCCTTTGGGAATCTGATCTATGTGTTAAATGTCAGCGTATGCGTGGCACCCTTGTACACATGTTATTGGAATGTCCGAAGCTGGAAACTTACTGGAATGGGGTGTTGGAATTTCTGGCTCGGGTTGTGCAGCTGCCTTTTCAGTGGTCCTACCTACTTATTCTACTGGGGTGTGAGGGAGAGGTGCTTGACCAGGGCCTTAGCTCGGAGCACTGGCGTTTTCTATACACCGCTCTTTGGTGGCTAAGCGTGGAGTGCTCCGTCTCTGGATGGATGTCAATGCCCCCGAGGTGCTGGTTTGGAAGCGTTCCTTACTCGAGGTGGCTCGCTGGGAACTCCGCGTTCATCCAGAGCCGCTTTCAGCGTCCCGGCGCCTGTACCGTTCTCTATGGGATGCCACTATATTGGAAGTTGGCTCTTTGTGAGTGACTGTGCATGTCTTGCCCACACTCATTTTCACTGAACTGGGGGGTGGGGGGGGTATATATCTGGTTACTTTGCTGGATTGGATGGTCGATGGTAGGTGATTGTGTGGATTGGTGCGGCTGGGGTGTGATTGGTGTATGGTGTGTATGAGCTGGATGACTATTGGGGTTTCTTTCTATGTACTTAATTTGGGGATTCTGTTCATTGTAAAACGTTGACTTGTACTGCTCGGCCTGTGTGTCTCATATGCCTCTTGCTTATGCGGACTGAGTTGGGGTGGCTTTTGTTTGTCTTGCCCTCTTCGGGGCCTGGCGGGGTTGACTTTCCCCCTCATTTATGGGGGGGCTCCCCTGTATGACTTGATTCGCTGTTTTGTACACTCCCAATCCTATCTGTAATGCAATGTTTTTTCTTGGCTGTGCAGTGCTTTTCTGTTTAATAAAAACTATTTCAAACAAAAAAAAGAAGGTCTACTGAACTTCAGGAAGGCAATAAAAATCCACCTCTTCCCTTGAGAATGCACCTGCCCAAATTCCCAAACCTTTCAAAGAAGAGTACCTTCGTCCTTTGCTGTCACGAGTCTCAAATGTTGATGCGCTTCACCCACCATACCATGAACTGTCCCATGATATAATGCTCTACCATACCAAGTCACCTCCTGTGGTATAATACGCAGCCTCCACTGTGCAAGATCCCACCATACTACTATATACTATACTATGTCCAACCACACTACGCTTTGTCAGACAATACTCTACATTTTGTCATACTGTCACCTTTCTCACTCTCTCTATATACTATACATCAGTGTTCTTCAACCTTTTTACACCCGTGGACCGGCAGGAAAAAAAGAATTATTTTGTGGACCGACAAACTACTAGGACTAAAATTTTAAAACCCCGTTTCCGCCCCATCTCCGCAAGCTCGGTCCCCACAAATCATCTGATCCCATCTACACAAGCCTCAGTTATGATTTTATATTGAATGTATTTTATTAAAGTATAAAAAGAAACAATATTCTGTACAATTGTCATTTTATAAATACAAATAATTCAGAGCAAGGATCAACAAAACCTCTGTCTCCCCTCCCCTTCACATATATCCCCTCTACTATCAAGAAAACTGAACAAGCCAAATTATTACAGAATGCTACACAGAAATATCATGCTAACAGAATACTGCAGTCACACATGACAGGAATAGTTTTAGGGGAGTACAACTAGGGCAACTGCCCCCTGGTCAGAGAGCGCCCTAAGCCAGCTGGAAGCTAAAGAAGCACTGCCTGGGTTTTGCAGTCCCCAGTTATGTCTAACACCAGCTCTAGCAGGATATATATTTCAAATCTGATATATTCTAATCACAAAATAGAAATCAAATTATTTTTTTCTACCTTTTGTCGTCTCTGGTTTCTGCTTTCAATCTTCTTTTCACTCTCTTCCTTCCAGCTTCTGCCCTTTCTGTCTCTTCATGCCAGCATCTGCCCCTTCCATCTACTGTCTGTCCTCTCCCCCTTCCATATGGTATCTATCTTCTTTCTATGCCCCTCTCCCCTTTCCATCCAGCTTGTGCCCCCTCTCTCCTTTTTTCATGATTCATTCCAGCTTCACTGCTCTCTTCATTTTTATCTCTCCTACACCAGATCTATCATCATTGTCCCTCTCTGCTTATTTTTTCTGCTGACCCCTTCCTATCATCAATCTCTCTACTTTCTCATGCCTTTGTCTCCCCTTCCCCTCCTCTAATCTCTCTGCCAGCTGTTTCCTTCCTTTTTTCATTCTCCCTTCCCTCCTCCTCCTCCTGTCCAGCAGTAACTCTCTTCCCTTCCTCCCCTCCCAGCAGCATCTCTCCTTTTCCCTCTCCAGTAGCAGCTGTCCCTTTTTTTCCCTTGCCCAGCAGCTTCCCAGATTCCTTTCCCTCCTCCCCTCCCAGCAGCATCTCTTCTTCTCCCTCTCCAGTAGCAGCTGTCCCTTTTTTCCTTGCCCAGCAGCTTCCCAGATTCCTTTCCCTCCTCTCCTCCCAGAAGCATCTCTCCTTCTCCCTCTCCAGTAGCAGCTGTCCCTTTTTTTCCCTTGCCCAGCAGCTTCCCAGACTCCTTTTCCTCCTCCCCTCCCAGCAGCATCTCTCCTTCTCCTTCCCTCCAGGCCCAGTAGCAGCTGTCCCTTTTTTTCCCTTGCCCAGCAGCTTCCCAGATTCATTTCCCTCCTCCCCTCCCAGCAGCATCTCTCCTTCTCCCTCTCCAGTAGCAGCTGTCCCTTTTTTTCCTTGCCCAGCAGCTTCCCAGATTCATTTCCCTCCTCCCCTCCCAGAAGCATCTCTCTTTCAACCTCTCCAGTAGCAGCTGTCCTTTTTTTTCCCTTGCCCAGCAGCTTCCCAGACTCTGATAGTGGTTTTCTCCCCTCCCAGCAGCTCTTCTTACTTCCCAGCGCAGCGATTCAGGAAGACAGCCTCGGGTCCTTTGTTGGGTCGTGCCGCCTCTGAGGAAAGAGGAAGTTGCATCATCAGAGGTAGCCGCGACTCAGCAAAAGCCCCGAGGCTGCCTTCGTGAATCGCTGCGCTGGGAAGTAAAGGAGAGCTTCAGAGAGGGGAGAAAGCCACTGTCGGAGGCTCCCCAAGATCTCTCCGGCCCAGCGCAGACTTCAGATGTTGATCTTGCTGGCCCTGCATGGACCGGCAGGAAGTTGAAGTGAGTCAATCTTGCCAACCCTGCGCGGACCAGCAAAAATTTCCTGCAGACCGACACCGGTCCGCGGACCGGCGGTTGAAGAACTGTACTATACATTGTATACATGCTATGATTACCACACAATGTTTACTGTGCTATATTCTCATGCTATGCCCACTACACAATGTTTGCCATCTCATGTCTACTGCCCTAGGTTCTACCTTATAACATACCAGGAAAAACAAATACATGGTGGAATACATTGTTGCCACAAACCCAGTCATACTATTCTTTTAGAAGGTTATTGAAAACTTATTTATTTGATAAATTTGATACTGGATAGATATTGTGAAATGTTAATTGACTGAAATGATCTGTCACTCGAATATCACAGCTGTACTATATGCTATGTAATGATCGCTGTTTTGTAACAGTCCTCTTGATGTAAACCACCTAGAACTAATATGGTGTTGGCAGTACACAAGAATAAAGTCATTATCATTATCATTTACCTTGGAGAGAGTGAACAACCTGTCCTTATCAACTGAGTCTATTCCCTTCAGTACCTTGAATGTTTCAATCATGTCCCCTCTCAATCTCCTCTGTTCGAGGGAGAAGAGGCCCAGTCTCTCTAATCTTTCACTGTACGGTAACTCCTCCAGCCCCTTAACCATTTTAGTCGCTCTTCTCTGAACCCTTTTGAGTAGTACTGTGTCCTTCTTCATGTACGGTGACCAGTGCTAGATGCAGTATTCCAGGTAATTTCGCATGATAGCTTTCTCTGATCTGTTTGTGATCCCCTTCTTAATCATTCCTAGCATTCTATTCGCCCTTTTTGCCACCGCTGCACATTGCGCAGACGGCTTCATTGACTTGTTGACCAGTACACCCGTCTCTTTCCATGGGGGGGCCTCTCCAAGTACTGCACCGGACATCCTGTATAAGATTTTTGTTACCGACATGCATCACCTTACACCTTAATGGGGAAGGGGGGGGGACAATAATCGAAAGGAGAGAAAAACATTAAGAGGGAAACACAATAGGAAGGATATTAAAATCTAATGAGATGGTAAAAAAGTTTGCAGACGATATTGATGATCAAATGCATCTTTAAATAGAATGTTTTTAAATTTGATATGAATTTGTTTGTTAAGAGAAGATTTTTCATGAAGGTACATTGGCATACTATTCCATAATGTTGGAGCAGTGATGAAGAAAATTGATTTTCTTGTCGTTATTTCTATCTTGTGATTCAAATATATCAGATTTGAAATATGTATCTTGCTAGACATAACTGGGGAGTGCAAAGCCCAGGCAGTGCTTCTTTAGCTTCCAGCTGGCTTAGGGCTCTCTCTGACCAGGGGGCAGTTGCCCTAGTTCCACTCCCCTAACGCCATTCCTGTCATGTGTGACTGTGGTATTCTGTTACATGATATTTGTGTAGCATTCTGTAATAATTTGGCTTATTCAGTTTTCTTGATAGTAGAGGGGATATATGTGAAGGGGAGGGGAGACAGGGGTTTTGTTGATCTTTGCCCTGTATTATTTGTATTTATAAAATGACAATTGTATAGAATATTGTTTCTTTTTATACTTTAATAAAATATGTTCAATATAAACTCATAACTATTTGAGGCTTGTGAGGATGGGATCAGATGGTTTGTGGGACCGACCTCGCAGGGACGGGGCGGCGATGGTTTTTTAAAAAAAATTTCAGTCTTAGTAGTTTGCCAGTCCACAAAATAATTATTTTATTTCCGCCAGTCCATAGGTGTAAAAAGGTTGAAGAACACTGGTCTAAATGATAGAGAATTGAAGATGTAAGGCCAATCAGAGTTAATCAGGAGAATTACCAGTGCTGAGAGGGGGGCACGGCTGAGGAAAAGAAAAGCTAGGCCAAAAAGAGGGCCATAAATCACACAAGGGGGTGACTGATAAGAAACCACCTAGGGTTGTCAAGAAGGCATCAGGAGGAAGACAGTCAAATGAGTCTCCAAGAGGGTGCAACTTAAGTCCCTTGACAAGGTCACACCACAAGTAGCAAGACAATTAGTTGTGCAACCAAAGACAATGAAAGTGCCTGAAGAAGGCATGACTGAGGGGCAACTCCAACCCAGAATCCCCAAGGGAGAAAAGGGGACACAGCCTCAGGTAGAGGTTTAGAACTGAGAGGACGGAAGACCTACTCAGGTTGGGAGACCTTTTCCTGCATTCAACAGAAGTCACGGGCTAGTACAAAGTGGTTTCAGTTCAGATGCTCAGATGCTATTGTGTGAACATGTAAATGTGTAAGTTTAAATTCCCTGCTGAACAAACTGTTTCCCAAGGACACTGGCCACTGGAAGTGTTGAAGGCAGAACAGCAACTAATCATGCCATGTCAGCACAGCACTCCATGTATGGGCACACTGGCTCCAGGAACCTAAGAACTGATAAGATATGCCAGGCCCCAAAGGTGGGGGCTGATGTACTGATGTACCCGTGTGAAGAATGGAAAAATTATTTTCTTACCTGTTAATTTTCTTTCCTCTAGATGCAGCAGATGAATCCAGAGACTAGTGGAATAGTACACATCTACTAGCAGGTGGAGATAGAGAACTGATTAACAGGTTGTCCTATTGATTGATACACTCCCTGTATCTTCAGTATTGCTCCTTGCCCAAGCAGTCAGAACCAGAAATATGGTCAACCTTTAAAAAACTTCTTTCCCAAAATAAATTGCAAAGGTAACAATCGAGAGCACACTACCAACAATAACAAAACCCTGAAAAACGCGAAACCAAAACAGAGAACCAACAACCAGAAAGGGTAAAGCTCTGGATTCATCTGCTGCGTCTAGAGCAAGGGTGTCCAATGTCGGTCCTCGAGGGCCGCAATCCAGTCGGGTTTTCAGGATTTCCCCAATGAATATGCATTGAAAGCAGTGCATGCACATAGATCTCATGCATATTCATTGGGGAAATCCTGAAAACCCGACTGGATTGCGGCCCTCGAGGACCGACATTGGACACCCCTGGTCTAGAGGAAAGAAAATTAACAGGTAAGAACATAATTTTTACCTTCCTCAGCAACAGTAGCAGATGAATCTAGAGACTAGTGAGATGTAGCAAAGCAATCCTCAATAAGGGTGGGAAGCAAATGCCACCTCTGCAATAACCAACGTACCAAAGGCAGCCTCCGCAAGCACCGCCACATCCAACTGGTAATGCTTAGAAAAAGTATTCTTAGAAGACCAAGTAGCCGCCCAACAAATCCATTCCAGTGCATCATGTACAAAATAGAAATCAGACAGTCAACAAGTGACTACAAGCTCTGGGCGTCAAAGTATGCCAAAATGTCTCAAAGCGAGTACAGAACGCTCACCCCAGCATAGTGTCCAGAGATAAAAGTTGTAAGCGTTCCATTGAGGCTTATTGTAGCATCAGCGTGCGCCAATGAGCAAGTGTAGGAGATTCCAAGGAGATCCAACAGTGAAGTATCACTTTCTTCCCTAACAGAACTGCTCAGTCCAAAAAATTCCGGAATCCCCTCGGAGAAGATCGAGGAAGGGACTCCAGGGTAAACAACATTACCGGGCTAAACACATATTTGTAGTGCCACATAGCCTTGATGTGTTGATGGACTTGCTGCCAAAACGCTTGCACCTTCACACAAGACCAAAACTGATGTCCAAGAGTGGCTGGAGAGTAGTGACACTTAAGGCATTGATCAGAGGCACACATTTTCACCCAATAGAAGTAAGAGGGAGACCTGTAGAAGCGTAACAGAAATTTGTAGTTCATTTCAATCAATAGCACTTTAGATGTCAGACGGACCGCTCTATGAAGCCCTCGCTTAATCATTTGATCAGTCGCCACATATGGAAGGTCCAAAGACCGTATGACTGCATAAGTTTCATAGTAACATAATAACACAGTAACATAGTAGATGACGGCAGATAAAGACCTGAATGGGCCATCCAGTCTGCCCAACCTGATTCAAGTTAAATTTTTTAAATTTTTTCTTCTTAGCTATTTCTGGGTAAGAATCCAAAGCTCTACCCAGTACTGTGCTTGGGTTCCAACTGCCGAAATCTCTGTCAAAACCTACTCCAGCCCATCTACACCCTCCTAGCCATTGAAGCCCTCTCCAGCCCATCCTCCCCCAAACGGCCATATACAGACACAGACCGTGCAAGTCTGCCCAGTATTGGCCTTAGTTCAATATTTAATATTATTTCCGATTCTAGATCCTCTGTGCTCATCCCATGCTTCTTTGAACTCAGTCACCGTTTTCCTCTCCACCACCTCTCACGGGAGCGCATTCCAGGCATCCACCACCCTCACCGTAAAGTAGAATTTCCTAACATTGCTCTTGAATCTACCACCCCTCAACCTCATATTATGTCCTCTGGTTGCGACGATTATGGAATCTCAAAGGAATTGGTACTTGTGCAGACAAACATAAGGTCTCAGAGAGAGACTCCATCCGCCTATCAGTGAGAAGAGTCCTGCGGCAAAGAACGAATGTAGCAGAGCCGAATATAAGAAAGCCAGTTTTGAGCAGTCCAACCTTGCTCCCGTTGAAGTTCTTCCAAAGATTTCAGGGATCCATTAGAATGTACAAGTTGAAAAATATACTGGGTAGCACTGTTCTTTCATACCATAGAGAATACCTGAGACATACCCAGAGCAAAGTCTACATTGCCCTGCAAAGGCAGGTAAAGTTTCACATGATAGGGAATATGAAGTTGCTGACACAGGAGCTTCCACAAAAGTCTCAGCAGTAACAGTAGTAGGTTCCATGCCGATGATGTCTTCGGAGGCAAGCGCTTATTATGGGGCAGGTAACTGAAGTGAAAAGGGGCACAAAGAGAGAGTTCCTGGCTAGTAGCTGAAAAATGTCTAGTCCCACGGAACCAATCATTAAGATAATAATAATAATTTAATAATAATAATTTTATTCTTGTATACCGCCATACCCAAAAAGTTCTAGGCGGTTCACATTCATTAATTACAGTCCGCGGTGATACACGGATTTACAATATATTGACAAAATTACAAATTTACACAAATTACGAAATATTGACAAAATTACAAATTTACAGAGTTGTAACGAAGTTACAGAACTGTCAAAACTACAAAATTACAGAATTGTAACAAAAAATTACAAGCGATGAAGAGGGGGGGGGCGAGAGGAAAAAACTATAGCTGAGATTTAGCAGGGGTAGTGGTAAGACAGAAGGAAGGGTTGGTACGCGCTAGCGAGTGTGAGATCAAGTGTGGAGGGGGGGGAGAGTGGGAAGGGGGAGAAGCCGGTGGCAAATGGGATTGAGATCCCTGTTCACGGAAGAGGTGCGTTTTGAGGAGTTTTCTAAAACTAAGGTAAGAGGGGGCCTCGAGTATTATTTGGGCAAGCCAAGGGTTCAGCTTAGCCGCCTGGTAAGCAAAGGTTTTGTTGAGAAATCTATTGAAGTGGCATAATTTTATGGGTGGGAAGGCGAACAGCTGGGTTCTACGTGATTTCTTGTTGGTGAGATTCAGCGTGAAATGGTGATTGAGGTAACTCGGTAATAAGCCAAAAACTGTTTTGTAGCAGAAGCAGGCGAATTTGAATATGACTCTGGATTCGAAAGGGAGCCAGTGCAGTTGGTGGTAGAAAGGCGTGATGTGGTCCCATTTGTTCAGGCCGAATATGAGGCGGACGGCAGTGTTCTGGATCAATTTTAGTCTCCTCATGGTTTTCTTTGTGGAGCACAAGTAAATGACATTGCAATAGTCTAGTACACTGAGCACGGAGGATTGTACCAATAAGCGGAAAGAGGAGTCTTCGAAGTATTTTTTTATGGTGCGCAGTTTCCAGAGCACTGAGAAGCATTTCTTGACAGTGAGATCGGTGTGATTTTCTAGCGATAGATGTTTGTCTAGAGTGACTCCCAGTATTTTTATTGTTTGTTCGAGGGGGAAGACCAGACCTTTCACCTGGATTGTGGAGTCTTTGATTTTGTCATTGGGGGAGGCTAGGAAGAATTTTGTTTTGTCCGGGTTTAGTTTTAATCTGTAGGATAGCATCCAGAGTTCTAACTGATTGAGTATGCTTGTGATGTAGGCTAGAAGTTCTGAGGAGAAAGTGGAGAGTGGGATGATTATTGTGATGTCATCTGCGTAGATGAAGAATTTGAGTTTGAGGTTGTGAAGGAGGTTACCCAGGGAGGCGAGGTAGATATTGAATAGGGTGGGGGATAGGGGGGAGCCTTGTGGCACCCCGGAGGAGTTGACCCAGCTAGGTGAGGAAGAGTCGTTTTTAAGTACTCTGTAGGATCTGTTTTGTAGGAATCCGCGAAACCAATTGAGGACTTGATCGGAGATGCCTATGTGGGACAGGCATTCGAGAAGAATGTTGTGGTCTACTAGGTCGAATGCACTGCTCAAGTCGAGTTGGAGTATCAAGGCGCTGGAGCCTCGACTGAAAAGGGTGTGCAAGTGGTCAATTAAGGCTGCTATGATGGTTTCGGTGCTGTGGTCTGTTCGAAAGCCCGATTGATTGTCACATAGTATGTTGAATTTATCCAGATAGGCGGAGAGCTCAGCTTTTACTACCCCTTCAGCTATTTTGGTGAAAAGAGGGATGCTAGCGATTGGTCGGTAATTAGAAGGGGTGTTTGGGGGGTCTTTCGTGTTTTTTATGATTGGGGTTAACATAATATGGCCTTGGTCTGGAGGAAAGTTTCCTGAGGATAGTAGGAGGTTCACCCAGGATAGCATGTTGGCTTTGAAGTGGATGGGCGCAGTTTTCATGATGTTTGGTGGGCAGGTGTCTAGTTTGCAGAAGGAGTTAGAATATTTGTTGTAGAGTTTATTGAAGGTTTCCCAGTCCAATGTTTTGAATTGGTTCCAGTTTAGATCTGTTCTGGATCCTTGTTCTAGTTTATGTATGTCTGTGTCAGGAAGAATGGGAAAAAGCTCAAGAGGATTAGTCGAGGCAGGTAAAGTAGATCTTAGTTTTTGAATCTTGGAGGTGAAAAAATCAGCTAGGGTGTTTGCGGTTAATGTGGAATCTTCGTGGGTGTTGGTGAATGTCTCGATGTTGTATAGGTCATTAACCAGCTTAAAGAGAGAGCTACTGTTATTTGTAGTGTCACCAATTTTGTGTGAATAGAATTTTTTCCTTTTATCGTTGGTAAGGTTTTTATAGGTTTTTAGTTTAAGTCTCCAGGCGTTTCTGTGTTCCTGGGATCCCGATTTTAGCCATACTCTTTCTGATTTTCTAAGGTCCCTCTTCAACTGAAGAAGCTCTGCATCGAACCATCTCTCCAGCTTTGTAGTTCTGATTTGTCGGGTTTTTATTGGGGCTATTTCGTTTAAGATATTTGTGCTGTCGTTGATCCAATCTGTCATAATTTGTTCTGTTTCTTCGCTTAGTTTTGTGTTCTTTTCGTAGAGGGCCCAGAATTCCTCTGGGTCAATCTTACCCCTGGAGGTGATAGTTTTGATATTTCTTGCTTTGTCGTTTTTAGAGGGTTTTTGTTGGCAGTCAATGTAAAAGTCGCAGATTCTGTGATCAGACCATAGGGAATCTGACCAATTGGATTTGGTCCAATTGAATTTTGGGCTGGACAGTACTTTGGAGGAGAAGGTCACCAGGTCTAGCTGATGACCTCGTTGATGAGTTTTGGTTGGTGGGGATTTGAAGAAGCCTAGTTGGGTGATGAGAGACCAGAAATCTGATACTTCTGGATGATCATGTTGCTCGAGGTGGATGTTGATGTCCCCGCACAGTAGGTTGTATTGGCTAGTTAAGGAGTTAGTAAGTAAGGCTTCCGCAAAGTCCTCTTTGGCTAGATTCCATTTTTTTGGTGGGATATAAAATAGGGTAATTGTTAGAGAGGCGGCCAGGGATTTTGACTTAAGTGAACAGGCTAGTATTTCAGCGTTAGGCGAGGACTTGGTGTTAAGTAGAGAGCAGTTGAGGTGGTCTCTGAAGATTATAGCTAGACCACCACCTCTTCCCCAGGTTCTGGCCAGGGAGAGAATCTTAAATCTTGGGGGTAGACAATCTTTGATTATGATGTCCTGGTCGGAGTGAAGCCAGGTTTCAGTGATTAGTACAAAGTCTGGGTTAGTTTCACTCAGCCAATCTTTGATCAGAATGGCTTTGTTCCTCAGTGATCTAATATTTAGGTAGAAACCTAGTAGGTTCTGTTGGTCGGGGTGGGCGACAGGATAGTCTTGGGAGTAGGCTAATTTTTTTAGAGACCTAGGTTTTTTTGGGTAGCGCTTATACGAATAGCGGGCGGGTGGTGGGTTTGTAGGTGGACTGGTATTTGGTTGGTTCTGAGGCGTGTGGGAAGAGACCGTAAAAACTTTTGGTTTTATTGGGCGGTATAAGGAGATGTGTACCGGTATGGGGGTTGAGGCATAAGGGTCTGCAGTGCATATCCTGAGGGTGAGGTGAAAAAGTAGGATCAGAATTGCACATTGATGGGGGTTAGGCCATGCCATGATTCTGCACACGGGGGGGGGGGGGGGAGAAGGCAAGGGGGGGTTCGAAACACAGGGAGGTAAAATTAAGTGGTAAGAGATTAGGAATTCAGAATATATCCAATTTTTTTTTTTTTTTTTAACAGACTAGACAGATTAAAGCAATATATCAATACAGTAGGAGAGCAATGCTCATTAATGTTCCATACAGTATAAGAAGTGGTTGTTGAACTATGATTAGTAAATTGTGGTCATGCTAATATTTCCGAGGAAAATGTAATCAGTAACTATAGAGCTGCCCTGAAGGAAGCGCAGGCAAGAGCTGAGTTGCAGGGGGTTTCGGGGGCGGAGCTGGACTCCCACGCGACCCGAAACCTCTTTCCCTGCAACGGGACGGTCCGGCTGAGGCGGGGCAGCTCCCGGTATCTATGGAGCTGCCCTGAAGTTGTGTGCAGGCCAAAAGAGCTGCAGGGGGATTCGGGTGGCGGAGCAAGGGCTCCCACGCTGCCCGAAGATCTCCCTCTGTGGCTGGAGTGAAGCGCAGGCAAGAGCTGGGTTGCAGGGGGTTTCGGGGGCGGAGCTGGACTCCCACGCGACCCGAAACCTCTGTCACATCTGGCTGGCTTGAGACAACATTCTGAGACTACACAATCCCAAACCACCTCTGTCTTTTGGCTTTGCCAACTGAGACAAAAATAACCATGATTTCTTTACGTTCCACAGGTATTGTTGTAAACTTTTACCAATTTCCTTATCATGTTTAGTAGATAACAGTACAGGTATCATTTGAAATACATAAAGCCACTGGGGCACCAACACCATATTTTACAATGGAATCTTCCCCATTAATGAGAGCAGATATACCCTCCAGTTCTGTAGTTTTTGTTTTGTTGTGGTCAAGAGGGGGATCAACATTTAAAGAGTATAATTTGGAAAGGTCAGGGGAAATAGAAATACCCAAGTAGGTTAGGTGCCCCGGGGCCCAAGTAAGGGGTAGATTGCCCCGTCAATCAGTCTGTACCTCTGGAGATAAGGGCAGAACCATTGATTTCTGTTTGTTTAATACCAGGCCCGAATACATACTATACACATCTAATAATTCCAAGGCTCGGGTAAGAGATCTCTATGGTTCCCCAAGAGTCAACAGGAGGTCATCTGCAAATGTCAGTACCCTCAGCTTCGAATCACCCTCCATCAGACCCTGCAGTTCATCATCAAATAATATTGTGCGCAGGAAGGGGTCCAAATAAAGAAGAAAGAGGAGAGGCGATAACGGACTCCCTTGTATAGTTCCTCTAGCAATCGAGAAGGCAAATGTACGTGTGCCATTTACCAGGATACAAGCTGTAGGGTCCGTGTATATCAAACGGATCATCTCAAAAAACCAGCCAGTAAAACCCATATAAGTGAGCACTGTGAAGAGATACTGCCAATTTACCTGGTCGAAAGCCTTGGTCGCGTCCAGACCAACCAAAACCCCCTTAAGGTCCGCATCCTGAGACCTTTACCTAGCTGTTAATAATCTACGTACTGTACATTCAGGACAGAGTGACGATATTGCATGAAGCCAACCTGTTCCAGTACAATCAATGTGGGCAATAACAACGCCAACCGATTGGCCAGAATTTTGTCCAGGATCTTAATGTCAACATTGATAAGGGATATTGGGCGGTAAGATTCTATATCCGTCTCTAACTTTCACGGTTTAGGTATTAAAGTTATATACTCTTGGTTAGCTCCCCGAGGGAACCCACCCGCTTCAAGGGCTGTTGTGTAGTATGCCTCCAAAGGAGAAGAGAAGAGAATAAGAATAAAAGAGAATAAGAGCTTATAGAACTCGGGAGAAACTCTGTCCGGGCCCAGAGAGGTGCAGTTTTTAAGTTGTTTAACCGCCACTTAAAGTTCTTTCCCCTGTATAGGACGGTTCAATTGTTGCCGATCTGGGGAGGACAATCGGGGTACCCCCATATCCACTAGGTAATCACTTACATCAGGTCACCCGGGATTTTCCACCGAGGAGTAGAAATCTGTTTAGTATTTATGAAAGCTATCTGCTATTTCGGATGTGGTTGTCAGCGCTACTCCAGTTTTAAGCAGGAGGCGAGGGAATAACGATTAGGCCGCCAGGGTCTAGTCAATGTTGCCAATAGCGTACCACGCTTATTCCCATATTTATAGTAATGAAATCTAGAATAATAAAGATATCTCTGTGTGTGCTCATGCAATAGAGTGTTCAGGGCGACCTGAGCTGCCACCAATGCAGGGAGAACGAGAGGGCACTCTCTAAAGTTGAAAGGGGATAGATTCCGTACAAACGTAAGGAAGTTCTTCTTCACACAGAGAGTGGTGGAGAGCTGGAACGCTCTTCCAGAGTCTGTTGTAGGGGAAAACACCCTCCAGGGTTTCAAGACTAAGCTGGACAAGTTCCTGCTAAATTGGGACGTACACAGGTGAGGCTGGACTCATTTTAGAGCACTGGTCTTTGACCCGGGGGCCACCACGTGAGTGGACTGCTGGGCATGTTGGACCACTGGTCTGATCCAGCAGCAGCAATTCTTATGTTCAAGGCCTCCTGAGATTGAGGAGATGGGTGAGCGATATGCGTATGTTTCAGCTTTTTATAGTCTCTCTCCAAGCGTAATATCCCCTGGAAGAGTCGTTTTCTCTGTGCTACAACATAAGAGATAATATCCCCCCAGAGGACTGACTTGGCCACCTCCCAGAATAATAACGGGGTGTCCTTATGCTGAGAGTTAAAGGTAACATAGTCCTCCCATTTCTTTGTAAGGTACTGGATAAAGTCAGGATTCTTAACTAAGTTTGAGGGAAATTTCCAATTTCCCACAGAAGAAAGGTATTCACTCCGTAAAATGTCAACCCATATGGGACAGTGATCTGACACAGAGAGGGGACCCACCTCAGAGGAATGAACCTGGGAGAAATATGTAGTCGAAGTCAGGATGTAGTCAATTCTAGAGAAGGTGTTATGTGCACGCGATGAGTAAAATCTCTCTCAGTGGGATGCAGAAGTCGCTATGGATCAATCATATCTAAGGTATCACAAAAATAGGGAAGGCTCCTAGTTAGACTGGGTAGCCGAGAAGAACACGGTTCTGTCCTATCCAAGTCTGGGTCAAGCACCTGATTGAAGACCCCTAGCAAGATCAATGGACTTGTTTGGTCCCTAAGACCAACTCGGGCCAAAGAGGAGAAGAATGTGTGATCATAGTGATTGAGCACATAAACTGCCAGTATATTGAAGGATTGCCCTGACATAGTAATTTTACACAATAAAATTCTCCCAGAGGCATCCCTATATAGTTGTTCCACCCTACCCGGGAACCCCTTGCGCACTAAGAGAACCACGCCCACCTTTTTATGTGGTTAGGAGGCATAGAACACTTGATTCACCCACCCTCTCTGTAATTTAGCATGCTCTGCATATGTCAATCGGGTTTCTTACAGGCATGCCAAATCAGCACTATGATGTTTAAGGCGTTGGAGGATTTTGGCACGTTTTACAGGGGAGGTGATTCCACACACATTCCAGGATAGTATTCAAAAGGTCTTACCACTCAATATATATCAGGGAGAGACACACAAGCTAAGCCCACAGAAAAATCCCCCTCGGGCTCCCAGCCCTCACCCAAGAGAGATAACATCAAGCTCCGCTCACTGAGTGCTTGAACTAAACAACAGTCTGACACCCATAGACACACTGGAATTAACAAATTGTAAGCCCACAATCCCTTTCCCACCACCCCACTCCCAAAACCATTCCATCCCCCTCCCAACAATCCCCCCTCCCCCACCCCCACCCAATCCATCCCCCAACAAAACACATGGCTTTCCCAAAGCCTGTTAGGCTATAGGAAAGCAGATCACGACACTGAAGCCTTCAGTGTCCTACCCTCTGAGATGAGTTAACAAACAGGTATAGAGAAGTACTGTAGCAGTAAACACACAAGAAAGAATTAACCACCAATACCATCAGCGCATGTAGAAAACAGACTTGGTAAAATTGTTCAAGTTAGAAGTGATGAGAAGGGCTCCAAATGATTAATAAACTCTCCCGCTAGGTCCGCAGAGTCAAAAACATGCCACTTCCCATTTTGCTGGATAGAGAAACATAAAGCAACGTTTCTGCTCCACTAGCTTAGCACAGAGAGGGTGAAAAACCCTCTGTTTGTCCGTTAAGGCAGCCGAATAGTCTTGCCCAATCCTCACCAGAGTAGTTGTCTTTATTTTTCTGTCGTTTTGTACACACATCCAGAGAAGGGTGGGAGGGAGGGAAGGGGGGAGAGTATCTCTTTTGTTTTGTTTTATTCCTCGATTGATTGATTTTATTCCTTGATTGGAAGGTATGGGGGGGGGGGGGGGTGTTATTCTTTCTGTATTGTTAATTGATTGATTATAAGTGCTTACTATTATTATTAATGTATATATAATGTTTTGCACTTTTTATTAGCCTTGAAAACTTAATAAAGATTAAAAAAATAAAAAAAAAAGACTTAAGCGACCTGGATCTTCTAGAGCAAATCGGCCAAAACCCGTTCGTTCACTAGTAGGCATACCAGATCTGCATACCAAAGATGTCTGGGCCAATCCAGGACCACGAGGATCACCCTCACTGTGTGAGATGCTATACGATTGACAACATGCCTATCAGGGGCCATAGAGGAAACACATATAGCAGTCTGGACTTCATCCATGGTTGCACCAGGATGTCCAGGACTTCTGATCTTGTATCTTTGGCTGAAAAAAACGAGGTGCTTTTTTGTTGCGTTCCATTCCCATCTGATCAAACTTTGGATGCCCCAACATCCTACAATGCCTTGGAAAACCCACAGGACCAACAACCACTCTCCCGGGTCCAATGTCTTCTGAGGCAATTGGCTTACACATTACCCACTTCAGCTACGTGTGCCGCCATGACAACCAGCAAGTGCTTTTTTTGCTCAAGCAAGCAATAGTTTCGCCTCTAGTTGGAGCAATGTGCTTCTGGTGCCTCCCTGCCTTCCAGCACTAACTGTAGGTTTCACATAACCAGGCAGACCACTCTTATTTAGCCTGTTTATTGACCACTTCTGCTGGGCTGGTGTCCATTTCCCTTGTACTGGGCAACTACTGCAGTTCGCCCCCCCCCCCCATCAGAACAGGATGGCATCTGTTGTCAGTGTGACCCAGAAATTGATCTGAAGTGGAATCCCTTTTACTGGTAGAGGGGCCTGTAGGGAGTTTCTCTGGGGAGACCAACAAGACAACAGCACATCCTGAAGTGGACACGTATGTGCCTTTGCCTAGGGCACTACTTCTATGGCAGCTGCCATCAAGCCTAGAAACTACAGATAATGCCATGCTGTAGGTGCTGGCTGTGTTAAGGAGATTTGTAGTTTGCCCTCTGAGCGTCTGTCTGCGTGCCTCTGGTAGAAAAACTCAGCCTTCCACCGTGCTGAAGAGAACTCTCAGGTATTCCAAAGACTGAGTTTACAATCCAACCCAGACTCAGAAAAGTTTACACAACTGCCGCCATTGCTCTCTATCTCCCTCTTCTTGAAAGAGGGCCCTGATGAGCCGCTTTCACCCCCATCACCTTGGTGAACATCTGGGTTTGAGATCCAGAATGGGGTTTGAGATCCAGAATGGGCCTCCAGTCGTTAGAATCTTTCTTGGGCACGACAAAGTATATAGAGTATCTGCCCAAGTGTTCTTCCAAAACTGGTTCTATGGCTTGAATATCCAGCATTATGTTTAACTTTGCCCGGATTTAGACCGCTCAATCCGGTTGGCCCCTGTAGAATCCACAAACCAGTCGGACAGAGGGTATGCAAACTCTCGTGACCTTCTCTGACAATATCCAAGACCCAACGATCTATCATTATGCTTTCCCAGACCTCCAGAAAGTCCGAGAGCCAACCTCCAATTTTCTGAGGGTGGTGATTGGCATCACTGTGGCTTCTTGGCTGCTGATGTGGCCCAGGAACCTACATTTTGGATTTTCCGTCTTCTGGAATATCTCTGTCTGAAACCTTGATAGGTTTTCCGAGACAAGCCTCCTGAGGCGTACTGATGAAAACATCAGGAGCTCAGAAAGGAGTTCCGGTTCTGGCTTCTAGCTGCTCCAGGTCTGCTGACTAGTAAGGACTTGGGATGACAATCTTGCATATTGGCCATAAGATCATCAAGGCCTTTGCCAAAAAGTATCTGTACCTTAAATGGGAGCCTGCTAAGTGTAGCCTTGGAGGTTGAATAGCCCACCCATTGTCAAATGCACAGCATGCATCGGGCAGAGATGGAATAAGAGAAGTCTCTCACCATGACACTAATTACATTATAAAGTGCATCAGCCACATAGTCCACCTCTGCCAGAACGAGCCGAGGTAATGGCTCAGCTGCTGTTATATCCAGGGTTCGCAGACATGAAAGGCAGGGGCATGCAATGAAAAAACAGCTGATGCCATCTTAACTCCTAGGGCCAGGGCCTCAAACTGCTTCCTGAGGACCATATTCACTTTGCGGTTCTGTGAATTAGAGAATGACACGGTGACTGTTACCTGTGGCTAGCCATGGGTAGCAGCAGGTAACCCACAGGAACAGGGAGGAAATAAAACTGGTTGTTGTGGGTACAGTAACAAGGCCATTCACCACCCTGTGGAGCAGTGAATAGCCTTGTCCCTGCAGTAAAGTATCTGCCACATTGCCTCCCTTCCCACCTCTCTCGGTCAACAGCCCTCCTCACAATCGCGTGTCCAGCATTCCCCTCTTGAAATCACTGGTGGCAAAAAAGAAAATAATAAACCTTTGACTCTCCTGGGCTGTTTCAGTCCCTTCTCGGCTCCTGGGGCAAGACTACCACCCTCTTCAAAGGTTCCTATAGGCAGGACTGTTCCGAACGGTTAGAGGAGCTCTGCCTGCAAGAAGTTTCAAAGAGGTTGCTAGGCTCACCCCAGGAGCCGCAAAGTGGCCGACACAGGAAGGGCCAGTGTTAGGGGAGGGCAGACAGCTGCCCTGGGGTGGTCCAGATTTGGTCAGTTTTTATGGGTTCATAGTATTCATTTGTGCTAGATGAGGGGCGGGTGCTAGGGGTAGTTGATTTTGCAACTTCTGATTGAACCGATTCGACTTTGTTGAGGAAGAAGTCAGCTAGGTCTTGTGCTGAAATTTTGTTGGTGCAGATTGCAGATTCAAGGTTTGGTGGTGATGTTAGTTGTCGTATTAGGAGAAACAATTTCCTGCTGTCAATTGTTTTGCTTCCTAGTTTGCTGGCATAATAGTTTCTCTTGGTTTCAAATATGTTGTCCTTGTATTTTTTTATTGCTGATCTCCACTGTGTTCTGTGCTCCAGCATTTTGTTCTTTCTCCATTTCCTCTCTAGACTTCTACAAAGTTGTTTGTCTTCTCTTAGAGAGTCCTTAAACCAGGGTGAGGACTGGTTTGGTTTTATTTTGCACAGATGTAAGGGGATTATAGTGTCTAGGGCAGGGCTGCCCAAGTCTGGTCCTCGAGATCTACTGGCAGACCAGGTTTCAGGATATCCACAATGAATATGCATGAGAGAGATTTGCCTGCACTGCCTTCTTGGTATGCAAATCTCTCTCTCATACATATTCATTGTGGATATCCTGAAAACCTGGCATGCCAGTAGATCTTGAGGACTGGACTTGGGCAGCTTTGGTCTAGGGTGTTGGTTATGGCTTTGTTCCAGCTGTTTATTATAATTGTGTTATTCATAGAGAGGGGGAGAGGCTCTGTAAGTGTTCCTGAAGAGATCTGGCCTTGCTTTTTTGCGTACTAGTCATATGTCCTTGGTGGCTTTGAAGTTCATGTCTCTATCATCTAGATTTAGGCTGAATTTTAGGAGATAGTGGTCTGTCCAGGGGACAGGGGACCAGTTGGCACTGATAGCAAGACTTAGGGGGAGTGATGCAAACAAATCTAGAGTATGATCTTTTTCATGGGTAGGGCCTGAGGGGGATGATTGTGATTTGGCAGTCTTCGAGCAGAGCCTTGAGTTTGGTGACATCTTTGCTGTTGATTCAAGGGGAAGGTTGATATCACCATGAATGAGAAGTTTGTCATGTTGGCAAGTGAGGTTAGTTATTATTTCCATCGTTTTAATGATGGAGTTAAATTGGGAGCTGGGGGGTCTGTAAAGTAGGAGAATTCCTACGTTCTTGTGTTTAGAGTTGTGTTTGCTTTCAAGCTTACAGCTGATGAATTAGGAGAGATCAGGTTGGGAGCTTGAGTCTGTTTCAGTGATGAGATATGTGTTTTGTAAATGATTGCTAGACCTCCTCCTCGTTTGACTTTTCTGGCAAGAAGTAGTATATTGTAGCCCTTTTTTGAATATGAGCCCCATAGTCTGACACAGCATTGTTAAGTCGATGATATGGTTATGGGCATTGTTCTCCTGACTCTCCATGTTGGCACATCACTACATATATATAGCATATAAATCTGAAATTTCTCTTCAGTGCTTTGAGTTCTGTTTCAGAGATGTCTTTCCAGTCTCTTCTGCAGACTTAGTTGTGTAGTAATCTAATGCATGAATATTTGGAGATGTTTGATAACATGATAATTTTTTTCCTTGTGCTAGAAAAAAGATCTTGGCTGGCCAGGGGAATATTCAACTCTTAGGAGCTTGCCATTGAACTTAATATATTGTGCACCCCTGCAATTCTCTGAGTGGAGACGTAGGTAAAAAATAAAGAAATTGGACTTAGAAATATTAATGCATGAATTGATACAGTTAATCAGAATCTTTCTGCAATGCTGGACTTTGTTCTACCTTTTATTTCATTGTAGTTTTTCTATACCTTATTGGCGGGAATGCATTAAGAATTATAGGGCATTTTGTGGCCTAAGAGCATCGATTTTTAAAAGGAACTATGCTATTGTTAATGTACCTTTCCAAAAGGCAATAGGAATGGTATGCGGAACCTTAGGGTACTCTGTCCATTCTCACAAGCATACTGCATGGGGGGGTGGTGGCAGTGGGAGAGAATGGGCATCTCTCTTACTGCTGGGAGGGGGGGGGTTCGCTTGGCAGTGGGAGAGAGTGGACATCTCTCTTGCTGTTGGGGGGGGGGGTTTCTTGGCAGCGGGAGAGAGTGGGCATCTCTCCCACTTCTGGGGGGGGGGGGTGTTGGTTGGCAGCAGGAGAGATTGAACATCTCTCTCGCTGTTGTGGTTTGTTTGTTTTTTTCTTTGTGTGTTTTTTCTGTGCATGTACCAATCACTATCACCAGCGATGGGCACATTCAAATTTAGCAAGTTTTTTGAAGAATGACTCACATTTTTAATTTGCTGCCAGAACGGCTGCGATAGCAGCCCTTAGTTTTTTAAACTTTTTTTTTTTTTGAGAATCTGGGCCTGAGTCTCTTTGTGAGCTCAGGAGTGATCTGCTTCAGCTCTAGTCATCTATGTTCTCTTTTGAGCAGGATCTGATCTCAGCCCATTTCCTTTCTGTGGCACTCAGACATGAAACTCCTAGTTTCAGAGCCCAGGAGGCTCCCTCAAAGGGGCAAAAACCATGACTAGGCTGTATCCTATGGATCAAGAGTTCCAGCAAATGTTTGTTATGCTAAAGGTAGACCCCTGATGGCACAGATGACTAAATGCACATCCTTACCTGTTGAGAGAGGCATTGTGCTGAAGAATTCACAGAGAATGACATGGGGGAAAATGTGTCCCTGTCTCTGCACCATCTCCATGAGCTTGGTCTCCGTCTCTGCCCCATCCCCACAAACCATCTGATCCCACTTTCATAAACTTCAAATGGTTTTATACTGAACTTATTTTATTACATAAGAACAGCCTTACTGGGTCAGAATAAAGGTCCATCAAGCCTAGTAGCCCGTTCTCACAGTGGCCAATCCAGGTCACTAGTACCCAGCCAAAACCCAAAGAGTAGCAACATTCCATGCTACCAATCCAGGGCAAGTAGTGGCTTGCTCCATGTCTTTCTCAATAACAGACTATGGACTTTTTCGTTATTGAGAAAGACATGGTTCAAGCTACTACTTGCCATGAATCGGTAGCATGGAATGTTGCTACTCTTTGGGTTTTAGCCAGGTACTAGTGACCTGGATTGGCCAGTATGAGAACGGGCTACTAGGCTTGATGGACCTCTGGTCTGACCCAAAAGTATAAAAAGAAACAATATTCTGTACAATTGTCATTTTATAAATCAGAGTTCTGGCTGCTGAACTAGAGGAAGAGATCTTCAGCTTGCAGGGCTTTATTTATAAACGTTTATCAACACAGCTACAGTTTATCCTAAAGCAAAGAAAAGAAATAGAAAATTTTTTTTCTACCTTTGTTTGGTTTCTGCTTTCCTCATCTTTTCATCATTCTCTTCCTTCCGTCCACTGTCTGCCTTCTCTCTGCCTCTTCCATATGGCATCTGCTCTGTTTCTATGCCTCTACCAGAAACTGTCTGCCTCTCCCTCCCCCAATTGGTCTGGCACCCATCTTCTTCCCTCTGCTCCCCCCATGGTCTGGCATCTCTGTCTTCTTCCCTTCCATCTCTCACTCACTTCTCAAAGTGGTTTTTAGCATCTCTCTCCTTCTTTCCTCCCTTCAGATCTGGTATCTGTCTCCTCCCTCTCCCCCAATGCTCTGGTATCTCTCGTTCTTCTCCCTTTACCTTCCTTTTCTTTTCTACTCTTCCTTTTCTTTTCTACCTCTTGTCTATTTTCTTACTTTGCAGTCCTCGATTTCCCTTTCATTGTGTCTACCTATAGCTTGCCACCTCTTTCCCTCTCCACTTCCAGTATCTCACCAACTCTATCCTCTTCCCCCAATCCAGCATGTGCCCTTTTTTCTTTATCCCCTCCTTCCAGTAGGTGCTCTCTCACCTCTCCACTTCTTCCAAAGTCTGCTCCCCTTTCTCTCCTCTCCCATCCAGCATCTGCTCCCCTTTCTCTCATCTCCATTTCTTTCTAGTGTCTGTTCCACTCTTACTCCTTCCATCCAGCATCTGCTCCCCTTCACTCCTCCCCACTTTCATCCAGCGTCTGATCCTCCCTTTCTCTCCACTTCCTTTCAGCATCTGCTCCCCTCTCTCTCCCCTCCTCACTTCCCTTCAGAACCATTCAACCTCTTCCCCTTGTTGGGCCATCTCCCTCCCTTTCCCTCATCTTCACAGGTGCTTTTCAGAGTTTCCTCTTTCGGAGGTGTCTGGACACGGCAACCATTCCCGCAAATCCTGCGTGACTTTCCCAAAGCTCCTCTGATGCGAGTCGTCCAGGCAGAAACAGGAAGGTGCGTCAGAGGAGAAGTTTCGGGACAGTAGCATGGGATTTGGATTGGTTGCCGCGTCTCTGTCCCCGACACCAAAAATCTGATATCTAAACTAGCCCCACGCAGCAGCCCCCTAGGCAACTGCCCAACATATCTCCTATCTGCTGCTCTCCACCAAATCAATCTTGGCTCACCAACCTTCTAAATAGCAACCTGATCCAGGGTCACCTACCCAAAGAAATGGGTAAAATAGCTTTAGTCCCTATACCGAAAACAGCTCAAGCAGATCTCTCCATAGCGTCAAACTACAGACCAATTGCTGGTATTCCTGCTCTTACTAAAATCCTTGAGACCCACATAAGCAAACAACTAACCTCAAACATCGAGCAACACTCCTGCCTTCATCCGTCCCAATATGGATTCAGAAAACAGCACAGCACTGAACTCCTCATCACATTAACCACTAAAATCAAACAGCTACTGAGCTTGGGCAAACAAGCAATACTACTTCAGTTTGATATCTCTGCAGCCTTTGACTCGGTGGACCACCAACTGCTCCTAACCAAACTTTCGGAAATTGGTTTAATAGGGACAATCCTGAAATGGTTCACCGACTTCCTTCAAAACCGCAAGTATGTGGTCAAAAAGGATGGAGAATATTCCACCCCTGGAAGGCATTCTGTGACGTCCCACAAGGCTCCCCGCTATCCCCAATCCTATTTAATATATTCATGAGCTCACTAGGGCACATCGAGCTAGAAGATAAAACCATACTATCCTATGCCGACGAAATTCTCCTTCTCATTCCCATAATCTACAACCAGCCAAATATCTCTGAAAAAATCTCAAACAATATAGCAAAAATCCAAACCTGGGCAACCATCAACAAACTAAAACTTAATGCTACTAAAACCAAAGCCATATGCTTCCATACCACGCAACAGCATACCATGTCAAACATCATCCTTCAATCTGGCACCACCCTCATAATAGAAAAATCTCTAAAGTGCTCAGCTGTATCCTAGATGATACCCTCACGATGGGGCCACAAATCTCTAATCTTCAGAAAAAGACCAACTACACAATGCGACAACTGCAACTCACTAGGCCTTACTTTCACCCATATCACTTTGCACTGATCGTCCAGATGATGGTTCTGCCTCAACTGGACTACTGCAACTCTGTTTACTCAAGCATCAACATCACTCTAATCCATAAACTTCAACTCATCCAGAACACAGCTGTAAGACTAATTTTCAACCTAAAGAAATGTGACTTAATCTCAACCTACGTCAAACAACTACACTGGCTTCCAATATCATACTGGACAAACTTCAAAATATCGTGCATCCTACACAACTTATTGCATGGAAACTCAGCTGCTCCCCTTATCTAGCTATTCTCAACGACTTGGTCTACATCCAGAAGAATCCTTAACAGAATTCAGCTGAACCTGCCATCCACAAGGAACCTTCACTACAGGCGAATCTTCAACTCCATGCTAACCAATCTGGGAGTAAAAACCTGGAACGGCCTCCCAGAATCAGTCAGGAAGGAGGCCGCTATCTGCCTTCACTCTCCTTCCTCCCCTTTCTTTCCCCTGTCCCTCCCTTACTTCCCTCCCCCTTTCCTTCCTGTTTTCTCCATCAGTCACCTAGAGATTATACAGGTTTGTGCGACTCACAAATAGAAGATTAGATCAAATCCTTCCTATTTGCTATTTTGAAAACCTATTTTCTAGACAGATATCTATGCTGATGATCAGTAGTTTGTCTAAATAGGAAGCAATGTGTTAAGAGGTGTGGTATGACCTGGACATTTTTCTATCATACTCAAACATTTTAGAATATGTCCAGGGCACAAGTTAGATGTCTGGAGCTAGGTCTGTTTTAATAATGAATATGTCCAAAAAGGTCACAATATTAATATATAATATATTCCCATATATCTGAAAAAGTGTATCCTGTTTTACTTAAAAGTATAACAAGGAGGAGGCCTCAGTAACAGAGCCCACGCTCAGTCGTATTCACAGACTGGAAATTTCGGCGTGGTTATACTGCTCTTTAGCTCTAATCATTGGCCAGCTCCTATATTTAACTTTAATATCTTCTATCAAAATTTAAATAAGAATTCAATATTCTAATTAATATCCTATTCTATAAATATTTTTTATCACGTTTTTTCTTTAAATTTTTCCCCAAATAACTTATTAATATCTACACTTCTTCATCTGGTTTGAGACTAAACTGACAAGGTTTAGAGAACATTTCAGTTCTATTTCAAAAAGGACCTTGCTAGCATTCAATTTCTTGCAAGTTTCACTTTGATATTGCTAAGCAGTCTAATACCACATTACTTAGCTTTTTAACAGCGCTTGCATGTCAAAGACAGCCAACGAGGCCAGCGTTTCGTGGACTTCCACTTCTGTCCACTGCTTCAGGGCTATAGATTTTATGCACCAAGCCATTTTCTGTAACTTATTGACAACAATCTCTACAGAAGTTACAGAAAATGGCTTGGTGCATATAATCTATAGCCCTGAAGCAGTGGACAGAAGTGGAAGTCCACGAAACGCTGGCCTCGTTGGCTGTCTTTGACATGCAAGCGCTGGTAGCCCTTTCAGGACCAAGGGACATATTTGTCCCATAACTTTAAAATCCTATAAATTTTGATTGGGATAGTCTACAGTTCTAAATTTGATATGTACGGATTCCATATGATACTGCCTTTATGTAAACAAACTGGTTCCGACATTCATTCATTAGCGTCGTTGCCAGATTGACGAGAAGATTCACTTGCCACACTGTCCATAAGCCAGAAGTTTGATTTTTTAAATAAAAATAATGATATTTCACAAAAAAAATCAATTTTTTGGCATCTGCAAGCCCTTTTTACCATAAAAATGTCGTCAAAACCACAAAAATTGGCCTACGATCCTTATGGTCCTGAAAGGGTTAAAAAGCTAAGTAATGTGGTATTAGACTGCTTAGCAATATCAAAGTGAAACTTGCAAGAAATTGAATGCTAGCAAGGTCCTTTTTGAAATAGAACTGAAATGTTCTCTAAACCTTGTCAGTTTAGTCTCAAACCAGATGAAGAAGTGTAGATATTAATAAGTTATTTGGGGAAAAATTTAAAGAAAAAACGTGATAAAAAAATATTTATAGAATAGGATATTAATTAGAATATTGAATTCTTATTTAAATTTTGATAGAAGATATTAAAGTTAAATATAGGAGCTGGCCAATGATTAGAGCTAAAGAGCAGTATAACCACGCCGAAATTTCCAGTCTGTGAATACGACTGAGCGTGGGCTCTGTTACTGAGGCCTCCTCCTTGTTATACTTTTAAGTAAAATAGGATACACTTTTTCAGATATATGGGAATATATTATATATTAATATTGTGACATAGTTTCCCATTAGGGGATTATATTGTTGTTGGTATGTCCAAAAAGGTGCCATAATTGACCAGATGACCACTGGAGGGATGTAAGCATGACCCCCACACACTCCCCCAGTGGTCACTGACCCCCCCTCCCACTCCTCAAAGATGTCAGTGAAACAGTACATACCTGCCTGTATGATAGCTTCAGATTTATGGCTAATCCTAGTACAGTAGAAAGCAGGTTACTTATTGGGTAGTATAGTGCCATGTTTCTCAAGTCAGTCCTGGAATACCCCCTTGCTAGTTTGGTTTTCAGGATATCCACAATGAATAGGCATGAAATTGGTTTGTATACATTGCCTCCATTGTATGCAAATCTTTTCCATGCATATTCATTATGGATATCCGAAAACCTGACTGGCAAAGGGATACTCCAGGACCAACATGAGAAACACTGGTGTAGTGCACCACAGAGATGGGGACTCATGTCCATACCCCACTCAACCCACTACCCTTGTAGTGGAACATGTGAGCCTTCCAAACCCCATCTTAATCCCAATGTACCCACATATAGGTGTCACTTGCAGGAATAAGGGCTAGTGATATGGTGTACAACATAAGGGGAGTATGAGATGTGTACCTGGGACCTTTTTTTGGTGCCCCAGTGCTCTGCTGAGATGTCTGTGTGGCTAGTCTAGTACAAATGATGACCCCTCCTACATTCTAATGGCTTGTTCTGTGCATTTTTCATTTGGATGTTTTTTTTTTTTTTAATAGTTCAAAAGAAAAGATAGACACACAGGGCACAAACTCATCCATTTTCAAAAAAACATGATAGACAATTTGAAGTTTGAAAATGGGCATGCTTGGTACCGTATTTTTGTGTCTTCCGCAAAATGTTTATGTAAACTCAATTTAGATGTTATATCGAAAATGCCCCTCTGTATCAGTTAAGTGTCTTCCAAAACACAGTTTTAGGAAGTGTATAATGTCTAAACTGGGCTAATTTTAAATTACTTTACATACATCTCATTTATGATGAGAGGAGAGTGAGAAAGAGAGAGAGTGTATATATATAGATAGAAAGATATGTGTGTAGTAGGCAAAGTGTGGGCGTACTCAGGTGTGGTGTGCCAAGTTTACACTTAAATTTCCGCCAGAAATTTATTTTATTTTCATTTTTATTTAAAGTATTACAGTATTTCTTAGAATTTTTTTCTGGTTGCTTGAAAATGCTGGTTAATTGAGTTCCAGTTAACAGAGAGTCTACTGTATCTCCTTTTGGCTTTGAAAGCATTACTTGGCGGAAAGAGATTTTTTTCCCACATAAATCAACCCTGTGCTCTTTATTGAAACAATATGGCTTGATTTGTTGTGGAAATTCTTTTTTTTTTTTTTTTTTTACAGTAAATTATAATGTAAAACTTTTCCCAGTTTTACATTCTTCTTAAAAAAAATCATAATCCCATTTAACTCAAGGCTATAATTAAATGGGAAATCAAGGCCTTGTTCCCAATAAGTCTCACTATTAATCAGTTGGGGTGTCTAGTAGCCCAAACAGTAAGTGGAGAACAGGCTTCACATTTTTCCTATCACAAGAACAATTTTAACCTATATACCAGTTATAAAGAAGGAGTTAAAATGAGTAAGTGGTGTGATTCTGCAGTGAAATATACACTTGCTTAGATTTTATAAGGTTGTGTATTCTGGTAGAGCTGGTTTAACACATATTCTGTATTTAGTGGGAAAATTATAAGTTACCAAAACTTTTAATAAGCTCTTTTTTTTAGGGGGGGGCAGGGGTATTCATTATTTTTTTTGTTTCTGTTGGGGAGGGGGATAAAATACCACTGTTTTTGTTGCATTTTATTTACAAATGAGTTTTCACTCATTTGAAAGTGAAAGGGAAAAAAAATCCCTAAATATTGCAAAATGGGCCTTTGTAAGAGTAATACAATGCCAAGACTGGTCTGCACATGTCTAAAATGACCCCAAATGATTTTTATTTATTTTTTTTTTTAATATGACAGTTTTTGCAAACACCTATGAGGTAGCAGCAGTTAAATCTATGCCAAAAATATTTACAAGAAAAGTGCTGAAAACATAAATCTCTTTTATCTGTGCCTCGTTTAAGCTATATTTCTGCATCATATCTGCAAGGAAAAACTAATCGTTTCTTGCAACTCAGCTTCGTGCATTCTCTCTCGACTATAAATGTAATATCCAGGAAAAGCCCAAATGTGCAGGACCATTTAACAAATCAATACAACAGCAGCAGCTAAAGATGGTTCATATCATGGGCTGCATTTTGGGGAATAGTTTATTTTATTCTTTAACTTGTCCTTTTGAAAACCTGGGAAAAAAGAATGAAATCAAAGACAGTGCAGGGATCAATGTTTCCCTGGTCTCATAGGAGGGTTATACTCGCAGATGAAACTTCAATTTATTCTGCAGTTTTTTTAAAACTGCACAGAGGAAAAAGTGCAAGTGAAGATCTTGCCTTAGTTCAAAAGGAAAAAAAAAATTACACATACTCCCAATGTATACATGTCAGTTAAAGTGACTAGATCACCAAATTTCTCAAAAGACATCTTTTACAACCAAATGAAAATTAACACAGCCTTACCATAAGCGTGAAGGTTTGGGCTATTTTTTTTTTTTTTTTTTAACCAGCCTCTCACAGAAAAAAATGGTTCGCTCAGAAGGCTTGAAAATTACCCATGAAGAATGCATTTCAAAGTCTGATTTCCTTCCAACCATCTCAAATCCCTATCCCAAATTCACCAGTAAGGCTGTTAGGAAGAGTTCCACTAAACTCAACCGCCAGGTCTCAACCACACCTGCTAACTGGGCTTTGTCTGTCTCTTCGAATGGACCACCCTCTCCATCCCATTTGCTTTTAGCTTCAGGCACGGACAAATGTTAGCTGCAGGTGTACAAACTGGAAGTTAATTATTCTAGGGCTCCTTTTACAAAGGTGCGCTAGCATTTTTAGTGCGCGCTAGCTGAAAAACTACCGTCATGCCTACTGAGCCTATTGGTTAATCCTGCCCTGGATGTGATTTCACATAGGTGCTGGTAGGTGCCTAACTTGAGTGCACTCATTTAGGCCAAGAAAACCCTGGTTTAAAAGGCAGTGCACCTAAGGATTCAATGCCTACCAGTGCCTAAGACCACTTAGGTGCCACTAGACACAATTTTACAAATGGCACCTAGCAGATGATTGATAGAAACACCTAACAGCATCTACAAGTTAGGCACTATTTATAAAATCAGGACAACATTTTTATTTTCTCATTCGCCTCTCTCTCTTCACAGAGTATCTAGGATTCTAGCTTCAAAAGTTTTTGTGGCATTCTTTGCCTACAGTAAATCAAACAATTGAGAATTCAGCATCCAGTTTATTCCTATGGAAAGGTAGGTTAACTAAATCTATGATATGATTGAAGTCTACAAAATCTTAAGTAGAATGGGTACAAGTGGATCGATATTTTACTGCATCAAGATTTACAAAGATTATGGGATACTCAAAGTTACAGAGTAATACTTTTAAAACCAATAGGAGTAAGCTGGAACACATCGCCAGGTACCGTATGTGGTAAGAGCAGTTAATGTAGCTAGTTTTAAAAATGGTTTGGACAAGTTCCTGGAGGAAAAGTCCATAGTCTACTGTTGAGACAGACATGAGATGGTAGCATGGAATGCTGCTACTATTTGGATTTTGCCAGGTACTTGTGACTTGCATTGGCCTCTGCAAAGACAGGACACTGGGCTACATGGACCAGAACTTTAATGGTGGCCTTTACATGTTCAGTCATTATGTGCAATGGGCTACCGACTGGGAGACAAGCCTGTCTTGTGGGAAGAAATGGCTGGAACTCATATTTTCTCCCAGAAAACAAAGGTTAAACATAAAGCTGATTTTCTGTCCCTGGTCTATTTCTAGATTCTGAAATGAAATTTAAAGAAAATAGATTTTTTTAAAAACCCCAAGTAGGATTAAATTCCCTCTGCCTCTTATCTTTTCACATCAACATTTATGGATTTCCCGATTTGATTTTGTACTGTAACACATTCAGATGTATTTTGTTAAATATCTAAATTGTGACAGAATATGAGAAACCACTATTATAATCATACTCTGCATCAATATATGGCAAGCTCCACCGATATTTAGGTACTACTATAGCCCTCTGTTGGATGCTCTATATAAAATTCTCCCTTACACTGCATTTGCTCCCCTTTTACTAAGGTAAAGTTTTTACCACAACCCAGAGCGCTAAATGCTCCAATGCTGCTCCGACGTTCATAGAATTCTTATTAGCATCGGAACAGCGTCGGAGCATTTAGTGCTCTGGGCCACGGTAGAAACCTCTACCACAGCTATGTGCTATTTTCGTGTCTGTTGCAGCAAGTCTCCAGTGTGGTTGCTCCTTCAATAAAAGGAAAATCCAGAGACAAAGCTGTTGCAAAAAGTATAATTATTTGAACTGACAGCGATTTGCTTTAAAAACTCAGAAATAAAGGTTAGCAAACAAACAAAATAACAACAAACAACAATATCAGGTGATTTCTTTTTCTTATATTAATGTTTCCTGACTAACTTTCTGGGGTTGACACTCCCTTCCTTTAGAAGCCAGACCTGAGGAACAGAGTGCCAGTTCTTAAAAGCAATTCCAGTAATGTACTTTGTCAGTCCAATAGAAAAAGGTATATTATCTTATTTTTTGTTTGTTAATGCTTATTTCTGTGTATTCAAGTGGACTAATAGTTGCAATCATACAATTTTATAAAAGTTCAGATATGCGGCATATAACCCTGTTCCATGAAACTTGTTGTTAAACAAGCATGATAAATAGCCTTCAGGCCTTCCAGTAGCATCCGCATAAGCTACAAACAACTGAAATAAGATTGATTTGAGAACTTTTTGCAGCAAGATAAATAAAAATAATAAATGAAGCGTGAAATAAATCAGAATGGATGAAAAAAAGAATTTGAGACATGGAGAATGTTCTATGATCATGATCTCGCTTTAAGAAAAATGTTCTAAAAAATTACAGATTAACAGAAGTGTGATATTGATTTTGTGTTACAGCGGGAAATTTAGTTATGTGACATACTATAAATTAAAGGTCCAATATTCAAAAGGGCTTAACCAGGAAGGAAAGGCTCCTGTCCAGTTAAACCCCATAGAGCTGGCCAACTGCCGATATTCAGCTGCACTTAAAGCCACCGTTAATTCTGGGCAGTCTGAGGCACAGGGACAGAGCTTGACCAGAGCTAGCAGTTAACTGGTTAATGGTCATATTCAGTCCACTAAAGGCCTGATTCCATAGTGCTAAAAAAAATAGGTGCCAACTAGAACGGCACTTAGTGCAATTCTATAAAGGGCACATGCATATATAGAATTGCATTTAGCGGCCATAAGCGTCAATAACATTTAGGAGCACCCATTTAGGCCAAGGAAACCCAGAACAAAATACCTGTGTCTAAGGGCTCCTTTTACTAAGGTGCGCAAGCATTTTTAGCGTGCGCTACACACCAAAAACTAATGCCAGCTCAATGGAAGCGTTAGCGTCTAGCACGTGCTAAAACCGCTAGCGCAGTTTAGTAAAAGGAGCCCTAAGTTGTAATCTCTCTTCCTCCATCCAACATTATCTGGGAATCATGGAAGTAAAGACTACTTTGTCTATGCTGCTCCACTCCCCCCCTTTCCTATTTAAATCTGTAGTTCTACCTTTCTACCCCCCCCCCCCTATTATCTTGTTTAGTCTGCACACTCCCTCCCCTATAAAACTAGATTGTAAACCGCTTAGATAATTCTGTTTAATAAGTGGGATGTTAAGTCCCAAATAAACTTGGATCAGGCATATTGCATATCAGTGCGCTAAACCTTTAGGAATGCCCATGATCTACCCATGCTCCTCCCCTGGCCATGTCCCATTTTGAGATTCATGCATTAAAACTGCTGTGCGCCACTTTATAGTATGCGTCAAGTTGTGTGTATAGCTTCTAATTAGTGCAAATTAGCATCAGTTATGAGGTGTTACTTGCCAATTATCAGCGTTGGTCTTGTTAAAAAATTAAGCTATACATGCAAATTAGCTGTGAGCACCAATTTATGTGCACAACTTATGGCGCTATACAAAGAATTTGGGGGTAAATGATTAAATAAGCGCATAAAGTTAGGACAGGAAGAAGGCTGTCCTAACTTTACCTGCCAAGCTTATTAGACACCAGTCTCAGTATCAGCGGGTTCCCAGTAACTTTCAGGTGACCATACTTACCTGGGTATTCATTGCTGGAGCCTGGACATGGCCCAGCATTGAATATCTGAACTTAATTCAGCCTGCAGCTGTCAACAGCTTAAAAACTGCTGACTGCCACAAGCTGAATATCAGGCCCTAATTTTCTATTTTGCTCTATGTCCACTTTTTTCAAAAGATACACCAAAATAAGGCCAGGCTACCCATCCAATGAAATCTAAAATTGACCGTTAATGTTTGTGGATGCCACTCCAGAATCTAAACGTCAAGAACAGATTTTATTTTGCAAGGATATTGCCGATCATTCTTTCTGACCGCAATGACGCATTTTCTTATTTCTGTCTACACACTAGCAGAAGCATGTGCAAGACATGTCATCTGAGGCACTGTGCTTCAGGGCTGCTGAAAAGTCCTTGAGAGGATTAAATGTTAATCAGAAACAAATACATGGGCTTCTCTTCCTTTGATTTATTGAATTCTAACTTTACCCTTCGAGTCTGTATTAATAACAAGTTCCTTTAACTCAAAGCATTTGGTAAGAATTTCATGGTTTTCAAAGCGCACAGCACATTTTAAGAGACCAAGGGAAAAATATATCCAGTAAAAGTGTTTGTGAATTTCTATTTTTTAAATAGCTTTTAGCAAATTACAGGCAGGTATAAAATATCAGAACTGTATTTAAAAAAAAAAAAAAAGAAGTTGCAGCTAATGTTGTATAGATGCAGATTGTCATAACATGAATCTGTCTACCTCCAAAAGGCTTTTAAAGTGGAAGCTAAGCCCATTTATTCCATGTCTTTTCGAAATCCGAGCTCAAAAGTTGTGTGCTAAGTTACTTCCCTACCCAAGCGAACTAATAATCTAAGTTGTGTACCTGAGGCAATAGAGGGTGAAGTGACTTGCCCAAGGTCACAAGAGTATCAGTGGTATCTGAGCCCTGGATCCCATAGATCTTAGCTTACCTGTTGCCCTAATCATGACACTACTCCTCCACTCAAGACAGCAGATCAAAATCTACAATATGGCAAAGTTTTAAATAAATACTTTATTTTTATTTAAGATTGTTATTAGATTATTTACACTGGCTTTTACAAAGCTGCAGTAGAGATTTCTACCACAGGCCGGTGAGGTAAATGCTCTGATGCTCAGAGAATTCCTATGAGTGTCAGGGCATTTACATCACTGGTCCATGGTAGAAATGTCTACTGCGGCTTTGTAAAAGAAGCTCTTAGGCATTTATATCAGTCAAACATAGGACACATGGGCCTGTTTTACAAAGCCGCACAGCAACAGCCCCGAAGCCCTTGAAATCTCTATGGGCTTCGGGGCCGTTACTGCGCAGCAGCCGCTAGTGTGGCTTTGTGAAACAGGCCCTATGACAAAACATTATCTAAAAAATTGTAAAGAAAAAGTCACATCAGTACTGTACATTTATGTGACTTATTACCCACTTTTTTAAAACTAATAATTCTCCCAATTTGCATATGATAAAATTTCTGAAATCAGAACCTCAAATCATATAGCATAATGCAAATAAATTACTTTCTTTTTAGGATAATTTATCCCATATTAGTGCATTTTCAAGAAACTAATTTTAAAATTAAAGTCAGGGTTTTCTATTTGTTCGTGATAGCATGCCCATTCAAGTGCACATGTAGTTTGGAAAAAAGAAGCTGGCTCACAAGCACCAGGATACAGCTATGATCCAAGATTCAGTTTAGCAAGACGACCCTACAGTACACTTGTTTTAATCAAGATTATAAATGGAATAGAACTATATCAGTAGAAAAGGCACAACCCAAGCAGAAACAGATAAAAACACAGAGGGAAGAGTGTGAAGTTGACAGAAGCCAGAAAAATTACTACAATAAAATGACTTCATGAATACAGAAGAATATTTAAAATTCAAAATGAATGTGTACCTTTTCTGGTGGTTTGGTATTACTATAAACATGGGTTTAAGGGTGATATGTCTGGCCCTTTAGCTCCTAATGGTGATCTGAAAATACATCTTTTCGTTTTGACTAAGAATATTTTCTCAGTAAATCATGATGTAATAGTATTAACTAGATTTTTAAAAAAGAAATTCTACCAAATGAAGTGAGATGCAGGCATAGAGGGAATTTACACACTTTCACCACCGAACAATCTGACAAGAAAATTAATTGCCGACTTCTTGTCTTTAAAATTGATATGATGGTAAGTAAGTTAATTCATATTATGATGACCAGTAGGAAAATCTGACCAACTTTCTGTAAGCTGAGCAGAAGGGAAAATGAGCTACTAAAAACATAAAACAGAAATCAAAGAATAAATTATACTAAAATTGTAATACCACTTGAAAATAAGCAAGCAGGGTTAAAATACATAAGTACTAATATACTCTGATAGTCTGTCCAATGAAAAGCTATGACTAACATAATTTTTTAAGTCTGAGGACAAAATGTATGTAGAAAATCCAGTGTTTGATGGGTAAATGGGCCACTCCTCTGAAATCATTTGTATGCTTTCTAAATATGTACTTTGTCAAACTTTCCATATTATTGTAGGGCTGGCACTATGCAGGGCAATGGGGCATTTCCCTGGGCTTCATATTTTTTATGGTGGTGACTTTTAGTATCTGGAACATGAAATGGAGCCTTTGCATTTAAAGTGGCATGTCCTAAGTGCCACAATACTAATTTCCAGTATGGAATTAGAATCTGAATGCTAAGCCTGGAATGCATTCTGTACACATATGAACAATATTTCACACTGTTATTGTTAAATCTTCATTGTCCCCATTACTTTTTAAACAGTATATAATTGTATTTGGCGCCAACATTTAAAAAGGAGATAGAGCAGCTTTTAAACTGAGATGTGGGGGAAAGCCGATAGTCACCCGGGAGCGGATGGAGGATACTATTGAAACAGGACATTTAGGGAGTCCCAGTAGAAAGGTTCCAATAATGGTGAAAGAAAGCCAGGAGGGTTTAAGAGGAAGGCAGAGTAAAAGACTCAAATTTTCCTGTAGTTGCAAGGAAAAAACACAACTTGAACTGTCTATATGCAAATGCTAGAAGCCTAAAAAAATAAAATAGGAGAGTTAAGAGTATATAGCACTGAATGATGAGATACATATAATAGGCATCTCGGAGACCTGGTGAAAGGAGGACAATCAATGGGACAATGTGCTACCTGGGTACAAATTATATCGCAAGCATAGAGTAGATCAAATTGGGGTGGGGAGGTTGCGCTATATGTTAAAGAGGGAATTAAATAAAATATAATAAACAAACATTCTGCATGGCATAGATAGCAGTGTGGAATCCTTATGGATAGAAATTAAATGTGTGAAGAGAAGAAATATAAAGGTTGAGCTATATTACCGTCCCCTGGGACAAAATGAGCAGGCAGATGAAGAAATGTTTTCAGAGATTAGGAAAGCTGGAGAAATAGGCAACACTATAATAATTGGTGATTTCAGCTACCCCAACACTGACTGGTTAAATGTTACATTGGGGAGTGCTAGGGAGGTAAAATTCCTAGATGTCATAAATGACTGCTTCTTGGAGCAACTGGTCCGGAAACTGACAAGAGGGGTGCTATTTTAGCTTTGGTCCTGGAATGCAAGACATAGTACAGGAGTTAACTGTATTGGGTCTGCTGGGAAACAGTGATCATAACGTGATCAAATTTGAGCTGATACTGGGAGTTACGCTGCAAAATAAATCTACTGTAGGGGCGTTTAATTTTCAAAAGGGCAATTATGAGGAAATGAGGAAAATGGTTAAAAAGAAGTTAAAAGGATCAGTTGCAAAGGTTAGGACTGTAAACTAGGCATGGATGTTATTTAAAAATACCATCATGGAAGCCCAGATCAGATGCATTCCACGTATCAGCAAAGGTGAAAAGAATAGGAAACGAGAGCCGGCGTGGTTAAAAGGTAAAGTGAAAGAGGCTATTAGAGCCAAAAAAAATCCTTTAAAGAATGGGAAAAAAGATCTGAATGAAGAAAATAGGAAGAAACACAAGCACTGGCAAGTTAGATACAAAGCATTGATAAAGACAGCTAAGAAAGAATATGAAAAGAAACTTGCAAAAGAGGCAAAAACTCATAGCATTTTTTTTAGGTACATCAGAAGCAGAAAACTTGTGAGGGAATCTGTGGGACCGTTGGATGATCAAGGAGTGAAAGGGGCGCTCAGGGAAGATAAGGCCATAGCGGAAAGACTGAATGAATTCTTTGCTTCGGTCTTTACGGAAGAAGATGCAAGAGATCTACCTGAACCAGAAATGGTTTTCAAGGGTGATGATGCGGAGGAACTGAAATAAATCTTGGTGAATCTGGAAGATTTACTGAGCTAAATCGACAAGTTAAAAAGTGATAAATCACCAGGGCCGGATGGTATACATCCCAGGGTATTATAAGAACTCAAAAATGAAATTGCTGACCTGATGTTAGTGATCTGTAACCTGTAGTACCTGAAGATTGGAGGGTGGCCAATGTTATACCGATTTTTAAAAGGGGCTCCAGGGGAGATCCGGGAAATTACAGACTGGTAAGCCTCACTTCAATGCCAGGCAAAATGGTAGAAACGATTATAAAAAATAAAATTGTGGAACAAGTAGACAAACAAGATTTAATGAAACGGAGTCAGCATGGGTTCAGCTGAGGGAGATCTTGCCTCCCAAATTTGCTTGACTAAACATGTGGATAAAGGTGAGCCGGTTGATATAGTATATCTAGATTTTCAGAAAGCTTTTGATAAAGTTCCTCACAAGAGATGGAACTCCTCTCGTATGAGGAAAGACTAAACGGTTGGGGCTTTTCAGCCTGGAAAAGAGACGGCTGAGGGGAGATATGTTTGAAGTCTACAAAATCCTGAGTAGAGTAGAATGGGTACAAGTGGATCGAATTTTCACTCCGTCAAAAATTACAAAGACTAGGGGACATGATGAAGTTAAAGGGAAATACTTTTAAAACCAATTGGAGGAAAATTTTTTTCATTCAGAGAATAGTTAAGTTCTGGAACACGTTGCCAGAGGATGTGGTAAGAGTGGATAGCATAGCTGGTTTTAAGAAAGGTTTGGACAAGTTTCTGGATGAAAAGTCCATAGTCTATTATTGAGAAAGACACCGGTGAAGCCACTGCTTGCCCTGTATCGGTAGCATGGAAAAGTACTACACCTTGGGTTTTGGCCAGGTACTAGTGACCTAGATTGGCCACTGTGAGAACGGGCTACTGGGCTTGATAGACCAATTGTCTGACCCAATAATTCTATTTTTATGTTCTTATTATATTTTGCTTCTAATTTCTGTATAATTTTTCATGGTTCATTTCCTGTTACTCTTCAACTTAATATTTTAACAAAAAAACAGGTTATCAATTGCACACACATGTAAATGGCAATTTCAGAAAGCTGTTTACACATGGAGATCACCAGGATGGAAAGATTGAGGGAGTGTGGCTTTAGTGAACCAAAGAAAATTTACATGTGTAGTTCCCATGTTACACAGAGAATACACATCTACGTTTAAAAAAAATCTCCCTATTGAGTTTTGATTCATTCAGCACACACCGATTTATATAAATGTTCTCTTTTTGCCCCCAGTTTACACAAGGGATTAAACGGGGTAATTTGTTTCTGCTTCCAACCCACCCACCCAAAAAATAAAAATAAAAAAATCCAATCACACAACACAAATTCAACATTACTATTTTAACTGGTAGCATTTAAGGATATAATTATCAATGAAAATTACTATTATGACATATTATTTTACTGTTAACCCTATATTATTAACTAGGTCTTATTCCATAAAATAGAACGAGTTAATAGTAAAATACTACATCTTAATGGTAGCCCACATTGAAAACTACACCGTTTAGATGTATAGGCTTGTAAAATGGGACCAGATACATATGTAACTCAGCAGCTGCACACGTAAGTTACAAAATAGATGGTACTTACATGCTGAAAATGCTGAGATGATGCCACGGTATTTGTACAAATATACATTTTGTAAAATGGCTCATCCTGCAATATATCCTGGCAAATTTACTCCTGTATTACATTATACTGTATGTATTTTACAAAAGCTTTTGCATTCAGCAGAACTGTTTGTAAAATACCTGCAGCACTGAACATGTCCCAAAAAGGACATGTCAATTCCCTTTTGAACATTATTGTTTGTTTGAGGACTTACTATACTGCCTTTAGTGTTACCACAGCAAAGTTATATACAGACTAAAACACCAGAAAAAGAATACCTATTAATTCTTTGCATTTTTTTAAAATATTGTTTTCACCTACTCCTTAGCAGAAATTAACTAAATGGCTGCAATGTTTTAAATATTATTGAACCGAGTACCTACTTGTATACATGCCAACATATCACACTACTATAATGAACCAACTGCTATATAGACAATTCCATCATTACAAAATATAAAAATAAGTAGAGGAAAGCAAAGTGCGAGGCCATGGAACAAATTCATAACAGGGGGGGTCTCAAAATATTTTTCAAGAAAATCTATGTTATACCTATTTTATAATGGTAAATACAAGTGTCTATGTTCTCTTATGATACATGGTCCCATTTCTTTCCCCAATACAAATGCCCTTACACAAATTTTTACTTGTTCTGAAAAGCCTTTGGATAGACTGCACATGAGCAGAGACATTATCTTTTGATATACCTATTTTTTATGCATGTTTCGTAACAACCATTTTGTGCATGTAAAACAGGCTTTACACAAGAAAAATGCTTTATATAATTGTTCCATAACCTGAGGCAGCCCTGAACTAGATATGCATCAGCTGTATTAGCAGGAAGTAGTTATGGTCCCGAATAAAAAAGGGGGATTGAGCATGAAGGGGCACTAGTAGGAAGAGGTAAGAAAGAGCAGAAATTGCCTCAAGCCAAAAAAATGTGTTAGCAGCTGAAGAGGGAGGAACTCTAGTAGCTCTGGAGCCAGACTGAAAGAGGCCTTGGGAGTCAGGATGGGAAGAAGCAATGGCCTCCATCCAGGCCAGGAACCAGTAGTGGCAGCTGAAGCAAGGATGAGAGTGATGTCCACAAGGCTGCAGCAGGGATGAAGTAAAGGAGAAAGGGAGGAGGAGAGCAGAGAGAAAAAGAAAAATAAGCTATAGTAACATAGTAGATGAGGGCAAATAAAGACTTGAGTGGTCCATCCAGTCTGCCCAACCTTATCCTCTCTTTAAAATTACTGATTTAATTTAAATTTTCCTTCTTTTTAGCTATATCTGGGCCAGAACACAAAGCTCTGTCCGATACTGTGCTTAGGTTCCATCTACTGAATTCTCCGTCAAAGCTCACTCCGACCCATCTAAATCATCCCAGCTGTCAAAGCTCTCCCCAGCCCATCCTCAACCAAATGGCCATATACGGACACAGACCAAGTAATTATTTTTATTTACGATGTATTTGTGATTTAAGAAATCCAATTTTATTTCTTTGTAAAACGCTTTGTATCCTGAAAAGCGTTTAATCAAATAATATAATAAACTTGAAACCATGTAAGTCTGTCCAGTACAGGCCCTAGTTCTTCAATATATATTACATTACATTGATGACTTCTATTCCGCCTGTACCTTGCAGTTCTAAGCGGATTACATCAAAAAGATAACTGGACATTTCCAGGAAGAGGATTACAATTAAAGGCGTTGTGGACTAATTCAATTTTGAGGGTAGGTTACTAGGTGGAAGAATGAGGGGAAAAGAAGGGGGGTTAGGACATCTGGATGAATTTTTTGAATAGTAGGGTTTTGATTTTTTTTCAGAAAGCTTTGAGTTCTGTTGTTGCTGTCAGCAGGTTGGTGATGGAGGGGTCCAATTTTGCTGCATGTGTTGCTAGTAGGTTGTCATACATCTTTTTGCGCTTAGTTCCTTTGAAAGGGGGGTAGGAGAAAAGGGACCGTGTTCTCCTCTGTCTGGATGAGAGGTTCCTGTTTAGGCAGTTGTTTAAGTGGGAGGGTGCCGTTCCATTTAATGTTTTGAATAATAGGCAATATAGTTTGAATTGGATGCGGGCTTGTATAGGAAGCCAGTGTGAATCTAGGTAGGCGTTGGTGATGTGGTCAAATTTTCCAAGAGAATAGATCAGTCTGAGGGCTGTGTTCTGCACGGTCTGTAGTTGTTTTATTAAATAGATGGTGCAAGGAAGATAGAGGATATTGCAATAGTCCTTTAGACTTAGGACTAGGGATTGGACTATGAGTCTGTATTGTTCTTTGTCGAAGAATTTTCTAATTTTGCGTAGGTTGCGCATAGTAAAAAATGCTTTTTGTATGATTTTGTTGATTTGCACCTGAAGAGTGCAGCATCTGTCTACTGTTACTCCTAGGAGTTTGAGAGCGGGCTGTATGGGGTATTTGGTGGTTTTTATTTTTAGTTCGGTGATAGAAGGGGTTTTGTCCTTTTCGAGCAGTAGAAATTTTGTTTTGTCTGGGTTGAGCTTTAGTTTGTGTTCAGTCATCCATTTTTCCACGGCTTCTAGTGTTTTTTCCAGGTTATCTGTTGTGGTGGGGTCTTTTCTGATTTGAGAACCTCTGTGTTCATCTCACCCTTTTTAAAACTCTGTCACCATTTTCCTCTCCACCACCTCCCTCGAGCGCATTGCAGACATCAACCACCCTCTCCATAAAGAAGAATTTCCTTACATTACTCAAGTCTACCTCCCCTCAACCTCAAATCATGTCCTCTGGTTTTACCATTTTCATTACATTACATTATTGACTTCTATTCCGCCTGTACCTTGCAGTTCAAGGCGGATTACATCAAAAGATGACTGGACATTTCCAGGAAAAATTACAATTTAAGGAGCTGGTTACATAATAGAGTCGTGAGGAGGGATTAAAAGATAGGTAGAAGAATAAGGATTGCGTTTCAGAGGGGTTACGTAGTGGATGCTGGAAGCTTTGATGTGTTAATACCTTTCAAACATTTGAACATCTGAATCATATCTCCCCTGTCCCTCCTTTCCTCTAGGGTATACATATTCAGGGTTTCCAGTCTCTCATCATATGTCTTTTGGTGCAAACTTCCTACCATTTTCGTTGCCCTCCTCTGGACTGCTTCAAGTCTTCTTATGTCCTTTGCCAGATACGGTCTCCAAAACTGAACACAATACTCCAAAAGGGGCCTCACCAATGACCTGTACAGAGGCATCAACTTCTTCTTTCTTCTACTGGTTACGCCTCTCTTTATACAGCCTAGCATTCTTCTTGCAACAGCCACACTGTTTCTTTGCCTTTAGATCTTTGGACACTATCGTCCCAAGGTCCCTCTCCCCATTCATGCCTCTCACCTTCCAGTACATAAGGCTCCTTCCGATTACTAATCCCCAAAAGCATTACTCCGCATTTCTTTAATTGAATTTTAGTTGCCAGATATTAGACCATTCCCCTAACTTTTGCAGGTCCTTTTTCATGTTTTCCACTCCCTCCTCGATGTCTATTCTGTTACAAATCTTGGTATCATCTGCAAAAAGGTAAACCTTTCCTTCTAACCCTTCAGCAATGTCACTCACAAACATATTGAACAGGATCAGCCCCAGCACTGAACCCTGAGGGACTGCACTACTTACCTTTCCTTCCTCCAAGCGAATACCATTAACCACCACCCTCTAGCATAGTAACATAGTAACATAGTAGATGACGGCAGATAAAGACCCGAATGGTCCATCCAGCCTGCCCAACCTGATTCAATTTAAATTTTTTTTTTTTTTTCTTCTTAGCTATTTCTGGGCAAGAATCCAAAGCTTTACCCGGTACTATGCTTGGGTTCCAACTGCCGAAATCTCTGTTAAGACTTACTCCAGCCCATCTACACCCTCCCAGCCATTGAAGCCCTCCCCTGCCCATCCTCCACCAAACGGCCATACACAGACACAGACCGTGCAAGTCTGCCCAGTAACTGGCCTAGTTCAATCTTTAATATTATTTTCTGATTCTAAATCTTCTGTGTTCATCCCACGCTACTTTGAACTCAGTCACAGTTTTACTCTCCACCACCTCTCTCGGGAGCGCATTCCAGGCATCCACCACCCTCTCCATAAAGTAGAATTTCCTAACATTGCCCCTGAATCTACCACCCCTCAACCTCAAATTATATCCTCTGGTTTAACCATTTTCCTATCTCTGGAAAAGATTTTGTTCTACGTTAATACCCTTTAAGTATTTGAACTTCTGAATCATATCTCCCCTGTCTCTCCTTTCCTCTAGGGTATACATATTCAGGGCTTCCAGTCTCTCCTCATACGTCTTCTGGCGCAAGCCTCCTATCATTTTCGTCGCCCTTCTCTGGACCGCCTCAAGTCTTCTTACGTCTTTCGCCAGATACGGTCTCCAAAACTGAACACAATACTCCAAGTGGGGCCTCACCAATGACCTGTACAGGGGCATCAACACCTTCTTCCTTCTACTGACTACGCCTCTCTTTATACAGCCCAGAATCCTTCTGGCAGCAGCCACTGCCTTGTCACACTGTTTTTTCGCCTTTAGATCTTCGGACACTATCACCCCAAGGTCCCTCTCCCCGTCCGTGCATATCAGCTTCTCTCCTCCCAGCATATACGGTTCCTTCCTATTATTAATCCCCAAATGCATTACTCTGCATTTCTTTGCATTGAATTTTAGTTGCCAGGCATTAGACCATTCCTCTAACTTTTGCAGATCCTTTTTCATATTCTCCACTCCTTCTTCGGTGTCTACTCTGTTACAAATCTTGGTATCATCTGCAAAAAGGCACACTTTTCCTTCTAACCCTTCAGCAATGTCACTTACATACATATTGAACAGGATTGGCCCCAGCACCGAACCCTGAGGGACTCCACTAGTCACCTTTCCTTCCTTCGAGCAACTTCCATTAACCACCACCCTCTGGCGTCTGTCCGACAGCCAGTTTCTGACCCAGTTCACCACTTTGGGTCCTAACTTCAGCCCTTCAAGTTTGTTCAACAGCCTCCTATGAGGAACTGTATCAATGGCTTTGCTGAAATCCAAGTAAATTACATCTAGCATATATCCTCGATCCAGCTCTCTGGTCACCCAATCAAAAAATTCAATCAGGTTCGTTTGGCACGATTTACCTTTTGTAAAGCCATGTTGCCTCGGATCCTGTAACCCATTAAATTCAAGGAAATACACTATCCTTTCTTTCAGCAACACTTCCATTATTTTTCCAACAACTGAAGTGAGGCTCACCGGCCTGTAGTTTCCTGCTTCATCCCTGTGACCACTTTTATGAATAGGGACCACATCCGCTCTCCTCCAATCCCCAGGAATCACTCCCGTCTCCAGAGATTTGTTGAACAAGTCTTTAATAGGACTCGCCAGAACCTCTCTGAGCTCCCTTAGTATCCTGGGATGGATCCCGTCTGGTCCCATCGCTTTGTCCACCTTCAGTTTTTCAAGTTGCTCATAAACACCCTCCTCCGTGAACGGCGCAGAATCTACTCCATTTTCTCGTGTAACTTTGCCAGACAATCTCGGTCCTTCTCCAGGATTTTCTTCTGTGAACACAGAACAGAAGTATTTGTTTAGCACATTTGCTTTCTCCTCATCACTCTCCACATATTTGTTCCCAGCATCTTTTAGCCTAGCAATTCCATTTTTTATCTTCCTCCTTTCACTAATATATCTGAAAAAATTTTTATCTCCCTTTTTTACATTTTTAGCCATTTGTTCTTCCGCCTGTGCCTTCGCCAAATGTATCTCTCTCTTGGCTTCTTTCAGTTTCACCCTGTAGTCCTTTCTGCTCTCCTCTTCTTGGGTTTTTTTATATTTCATAGCATCTGTCCATCAACCAGTTTCTAATTCAGTTCACCACTTTGGGTCCTACAGCCCTTCAAGTTTGTTCAAAAGCCTCCTTTGAGGAACTTGTCAAAGATTTTGCTGAAATCTAAGTAAATTATATCTAGCATTTATCCTTGATCCAATTCTCTGGTCACCCAATCAAAAAATTAAATCGGGTTCGTTGCCTCAGATCCTGGATTACTGTAATATTATATACCTAGGAGCTTATAAAAAGACACTTAACAAGCTGAGACTATTTCAGAACACTGTGGTCCGTCTAATAAAATGGGAACACATCACCCCTTATTTTCAGAAACTTCACTGGCTGCCTGTGGAATCTAGAGTTCTCTTCAAGTTTGCCTGCATTAGCTACAAAGCTGTTTTCAGGATGCTATCAGCTTACCTTGCCTCTCAGTTCACTCTAAACTGTTCTAATAAGAACACCCGCAGAATAAATCTATTTAATTATCCCTCGCTGAAATCATGTCAATACAAGAAGTTTTTTGATAGAATGTTATCATTCCAGGCAGCTAAATCAAACATATGACTTGGAAAACCCATACTTGAGGCTACTTCTTACCTTGACTTTAGAAAATTACTGAAGACACGTTTGTTTGACAAGTTCTAATCTCTAATCATGTTCCTCCTATCTCATTATCAATTCCCAACAGCCGTCCACTTCCTACTTACGCCACTGTTCCAACTTTTAGATTAACTGATGCCCTTCCAACTGTAATTGTATTCTGGACTGAATGTTTTTTACCTTGTTTCAGATTGAACGTTTCTACCTTGTATCAGATTACCAGTTCTTACCTTATAACTCAATCACTGACTGTATGTATCCCTGTTGTAAACCGCTTAGAACTTCTGGTATAGCGGTATATAAGAAATAAAATTTATTATTATCCTGCAACCCATTAGATTCTAGGAAGTTCATCATCCTTTCTTTCAGCAACACTTACATTATTTTTCCAACAACTGAAGTTAGGCCTGTAGTTTCCCGCTTCATCTCTGCGACCACTTTTGTGAATAGGGATCACATTTGCTCTTCTCCAATCCCCAGGAACCACTTCAGTCTCCAAAGATTTGTTGAACAAGTCTTTAATAGGACCCACCAGAACCTCTCTGAGCTCCCTTAGTATCCTGGGATGGATCCCATCTGGTTCTATCGCTTTGTCCACTTTCAATTTTTCAAGTTATTCATAAATACTTTCCTCCGTGAACAGCGCAGAATCTACTCCGTTTTCATGTGTAACTATGCCAAACAATCTCGGTCCTTCTCCAGGATTTTCTTTCGTGAACACAAAACAGAAGTATTTATTTAGCATGTTTGCTTTTTCCTCATCACTCTCCACATATCGATTCATAGCATGTTTTAGTTTTGAAATTCCATTTTTCACCTTCCTCCTTTCACTAATATATTTGAAAAAAAAATTTGTCCCCTTTTTAACATTTGCTCTTCCGCCTGTGCTTTTGCCAGGCGCATCTCTCTCTTGGATTCTTTCAGTTTCACCTGGTAATCCTTTCTATCCTCCACTTCTTTGGTTTTTTTTTATATTTAAGGAACGCCAACTCTTTTGCCTTTATTTTCTCCATTACTAGTTTGGAGAACCATATCAGTTTCTTTTTTCTCTTGTTTTTATTTATTTTCTTCACATAAAAGTCTGTAGCCATTTTTATTGCTCCTTTCAACTTAGACCACTGTTTTACCATAAGAACATAAGGAGTGCCTCTGCTGGGTCAGACCAGAGGTCTATCGTGCCTAGCAGTCCGCTCGCGCGGCGGCCCATCAGGTCTATGACTTGTGTAGTAGTCCTCTATCTGTACCCCTCTATTCCTGCAATCCTTTTTTTTTTTTATCCAACTTATCTATATCCTTCTAACTGTACCCTTCTTCATCCTATATCTTCCCTATCTATATCCTTCAATAACTTCTTTCAAGAATTTATCCAATTTCTCTTTGAAACCCTGTAAAGTACTCTGTCCTATCACACCCTCCGGAAGCGCATTCCAGGTATCCACCACCCTCTGAGTGAAGAAGTACTTCCTGGCATTGGTTCTAAACCTGTCCCCTTTTAGTTTCTCCGAGTGCCCCCTTGTTCTTGTAGTTCCCCGTAGGCTGAAGAATCTGTCCCTCTCCACATTCTCAATGCCCTTCAAGATCTTATATGTCTCTATCATGTCTCCTCTGAGTCTCCGCTTTTCCAGGGAGAAGAGCCCCAGTTTCTCTAGCCTGTCTGCGTATGAAAGGTTTTCCATACCCTTTATCATACGTGTAGCTTTTCTCTGGACCCTCTCAAGTATCGCCATATCCTTCTTCAGGTACAGCAACCAGTACTGAACACAGTACTCCAGATGCGGTCGCACCATCGCTCAATACAGCTGCAGGATAACTTTCTTCGCTCTGGTTGTAATACCACTTCTCTTATGCCGCATACTAAGGCCACTTTTACCAGAGATGTAAAAATAGCCATTACAAAAAATTAGAGTGTGTGCCCTTACCACTACCCATTTTGTAGGTGTAAGGACTCACATGCTATTCCTAAGCTAATCAGTTAGCACATGGAAATGTAGCATCATTAACTGATTAGGGAAAGAATACCCACTCTTTGCCTCCAGAGACACTCCCTCAAAAAAAAAAAAAAGAATGTAGTGTATGGTTAGCATACGCATATTTGGCTCTCAGTACATTAGGCATGCCTTAACGTGGTTTAGTAAAAGGTTCCCTTAGAGCCAAATCATGGATTACATTTTAAACTTGTGCTTAAGAGACAAGGATAGCCTATGAAGCTCACTCTCTTTGTATTAGGTAAACTTTGGATTCACATGCACAATTTATATATTATATTATAGCTAGACTGCATATATTCAACTTGACCACGGGGAGAGCGGGAGCCAGAAGGCCTTGAGCATGCGCAGATGCTCAAGGCCCAGCCCAGCGGCAAGAGATAGGATCTTCAGGCACCGGCACGTCCTGTTGGTTGGTGCTGAGTGCCAGATCGGGGTAAGGATTTGGGTTTACGTCATTTACGTAACTGACGTAAGTGAGCAATTTCTTATGAATGTACAAACGTATTTTTTTTGTACGTTCATTGGATACGTTTGTCCATTCATAAGAAATTGCTCACTTACGTCAGTTACATAAATGACGTAAATACTAGCAGGCCCGCATTGGGTACTATAAATAGCTTGGCGTCCTTCAGTGCGTCGCCATTTCTTTAGAGAATTTCATGCAGAGGAATTAAGGTTTTTCCTGTTCTGTAAGTTGCTCATTTAAACTTTGAAGATCTAATGTGTTTTCTCTTTTAAGAAATATACAGTGTAATCTCATTAATCGTTTTGTGTTTCAGGCACTGTCAAGTATTTCCCCTGAAGAAGCCATACAGGGTGAAACGGGTGGCCCCGTTGGGCTTTAAACAGTGCTAACAGACAATTCAGATAAGTGCTTTTTGAATTTATGCACTATCGTATTAAATGGTCAAGTTCTTTGAATATTTATAACATTTTAATTCATAAATACAACAGAAACTAATCAAAACGATTTATAAAAAGAAAAAAGTATTAAAAAAAGGAAAGAGATAAAAAATAATCTAGTGTAGTCAGCACATGCCAGATGCCTATGATCGAGATCTCGACTGAAGATGAGCACCTAAGTGTCTTGTCCAAGGTCACAATGAGCTAGAATGGGATTTGAACTGGGCTTCCCTGGTTCTCGTTCTGCTTCTCCAACTATTAAGCTACTCTTTCACTGGCCAGTAATTAATACATACCTTAGTTTATTTAATCCATTTGTTATAGCACAGGAAATTACAGCAAATCCTCAACAGAATAGTACTTTGGAAGACAGAACTGTCTTAAGAAGGAGTTGAAAGAGACTACCATATCTACCAACAATACATTTTTAAATAAGATTACAATATGGCTTTTCTCACTAAATATCTTCCTATAGAAATAATACAAAGCTATCTTTCCGGGAAACTAATACAATTATTTTGTAATTCTAGTTCCAGTTATTCTACAATTAATGAAATATATATTAGAAAGTAATTCTACACTACCATCACATTGGGCACCTTTTACTAAGCTGCATTAAGAAGTGGCCTTAATGCACCTTTCTCGGGTGAATTAATGGCCATGCACTAACATGTTACCATTAGCCATTAACAAAACCTAGTGTGTGAACACTCTGACAACTATTTTGTAAGTGGTAACGGCTCACACGCTAATATTGAACTAATCAGTTAGTACAGGGGTAGGCAATTCGGGTCCTCGAGAGCCGGAGCCAGGTCAGGTTTTCAGGATATCCACAATAAATATGCATGAAATAGATTTGCATCCCAAGGAGGCAGTGCATGCAAATCCATCTCATACATATTCATTGTGGATATCCTGAAAACCTGACCTGGCTCCGGCTCTTGAGGACCGGAATTACCACGGACACATCAGCACATCCTGTAGTAAGCCCTATTAAATTGTAGTAAGTACACACTAATGCTTACCGCACCTTAGTAATAGGAGCCTATTGTGATTTGTAGGGATATTTTTACCACGAAATTGTTATAAGTAAAAAGCAAAGTTGTATTTGTGGATCACTGTTACATAGTAAGGACATATAAGAACATAAGAACATAAGAAGTTGCCTCCGCTGAGGCAGACCATAGGTCCATCCTGCTCAGCGGTCCGCTCCCGCGGCGGCCCATCAGGCCCATTGCCTGAGCAATGGTCTATACCTATCTATACCCCCCAATCCCTTTTTCTTCTAGGAATCTATCCAAACCTTCTTTGAAACCATTTAGTGTTTTCTTGTCTACAACAGCATCTGGAAGCGCGTTCCATGTATCCACCACCCTCTGAGTGAAAAAGTACTTCCTAGCGTTTGTTCTAAACCTGTCCCCTTTCAATTTCCCCCAATGCCCCCTTGTGCTTGTGGTGCCCCTTAATTTGAAAAATCTGTCCCTGTCTACTTTTTCTTTGCCCTTCAGGATCTTGAAGGTTTCTATCATGTCTCCTCTAAGTCTTCGCTTCTCCAGGGAGAAAAGTCCCAACTGCTTCAATCTGTCGGTATATGGGAGATTTTCCATTCCCTTTATCAGTTTGGTTGCTCTTCTTTGTACTCCCTCAAGTACCGCCATGTCTTTCTTGAGGTACGGCGACCAGTACTGGACACAGTACTCCAGATGCGGCCGTACCATTGCACGATACAGCGGCATGATAACTTCCTTCGTCCTGGTCGTAATACCCTTCTTAATGATACCCAGCATTCTGTTTGCTTTCCTAGAGGCTGTGGCGCATTGCGCCGATGCCTTCAGTGTTGCGTCTACCATCACTCCCAGGTCTCTCTCCAGGTTACTAACCCCTAGTGGTGTTCCCCCCATTTTGTATGTGAACATCGGGTTCTTTTTCCCCACGTGCATGACCTTGCATTTCCCCACGTTGAAGCTCATCTGCCATTTTTCGGCCCACTTTTCCAGCTGCGTTAGATCCTTTTGGAGATCCTCGCAGTCTTCCTTGGTTTGAGCCCTGCTGTATAGTTTGGTGTCATCTGCAAATTTAATGACTTCACACTTAGTTCCCGCCTCTAGGTCATTTATGTAGATATTGAACAAGAGCGGTCCCAGCACCGACCCCTGCGGAACTCCGCTCGTGACCCCTTTCCAGTCTGAGTAGTGGCCCTTTACGCCAACCCTCTGCTTCCTGTTTGACAGCCAGTTTTTGATCCATCGGTGGACCTCCCCTTGTACCCCGTGGTTCCATATCTTTTTAAGCAGTCTCTCGTGTGGCACCTTGTCGAAGGCTTTTTGGAAGTCAAGGTAAATGATGTCTATAGATTCCCCTTTATCCACCTGGCTGTTCACTCCCTCAAAGAAGTACAATAAGTTTGTGAGGCATGACCTACCCTTACAGAAGCCATGTTGACTCGGTTTTAGCTGCCCATTTTTTTCGATGTGCTCACAGATGCTGTCTTTAATCAGTGCCTCCATCATCTTTCCCGGGACTGAGGTCAGGCTCACCGGCCTGTAGTTTCCCGGGTCCCCCCTTGCGCCCTTCTTGAAGATGGGCGTGACATTTGCTATTTTCCAATCCTCCGGGATCTCTATGCTGTAGCAATCACCAGATTCCTCAAAATATGCATTTTGTTTCTAAAATCAGTCATTCTCTTTGGTATTTATTATCATAAGAACATAAGAAATGCCTGCACTGGATCAGACCTTGGCTCCATCTAGTCCGGCGATCCGCACACGCGGAGGCCCAGCCAGGCCTACCCTGGTGAATACCTTAGTTACTCATATCCCTCAATGTGTCTTTCAAGAAGATGTGCATCCAACTTGCCCTTAAATCCTTGAATGGTGGTTTCCTCCACAACCTCTTCCGGGAGAGCGTTCCAGGCGTCCACTACTCGCTGTGTGAAGCAGAACTTTCTGACATTTGTCCTGGCCCTGTCCCCCCACAGCTCTTGTCCGAGTCACCTTTGACAATGTGAATAAAGTTGTTTCCTGCTCTATTTTGTCGAATCCTTTCAGTATTTTAAAGCCTCTATCTGATCCCCTCGCAGTCTCCTCTTCGAGATACTTTTCCTGGTTGTCCTAGCATGTATGATTTCATACTACTTTGATCATATCCTGTTTCTTTCATATCATACCATATTGTTTCTTATACCCCGCAAATGTAATTCCTCCATCTCTGAACCTACTTTTCATTTGTTAATGCTGTATTCACAGTTTCCTTGTAGACTGTGAACCCTGATAATGGTCAGTACAGCAGCTTCCCAATTTTACTTACATGGATAATTTTCAGGTAAGTCTGCTTTAAAAACTTTATACCAGTTTCCTCAGGATTTAAATCTGAATTGTAATGAAAGTTTATTTATTTATTTGTACTGGCAGCTGATTTATTATGAGGGGCCTCTGGAAAGTTCTCAGCCCAACCAAGAAGAGAATGACGAGGAGCCATGAAACTTACAAGTTATTCCACACTTTTCTTGACACTTTTTGTTTCATTTCATATCATTGAAATGAAAAGCGTCAAAAAAAAGTGTAGAACACCTTGTAAGTTTCATGGCTCCTCATCATTCTTTTCTTGGTTGGGCTGAGAACTTTTCAGAGGTCCCTCATATAGATGACAGAGCTGCTGCTTTAATGCAGACTTTTAGGGGAGAAATGACAGAGCTGCTGCTTTAATGCAGACTTTTAGGGGAGAAAAAGTATGTTTAGGGAAAACTAAACAAAGATATTTGGTGAAAATGGAATTCGTGTCTCTAATACCCCCTTGCCAGTAGTCTCAGGTATCTTCATTTCTTTCAGTTCTATGTGCTATCTACCGTATTTTCACGCATATAACGCGCACCCGTGTAAAACGCGCACACGGGTATAGCGCGCGGGGAACACAAATTTATGTTTAAAAAATTTAATATAGCGCGCACACGCGTATACCGCGCATGCTAAAACCTCCTCCCGCTTACTCCGAACCAGCATCCTCCCCCTCCGCTCGCTTACCCGCGTTTTACAACTTTTTTTTTCAATCCGATCCGGCATCCCCCCTGCGAACCGGCATCCTCCCCCCTCGCTCGCATCACCCCCCTCCCCCGCGATCCTACATCCCCCCAGCACCAAACATCTCTTACCCGATTGGACACCGGCACCAGCACCAATGCACAGGACGTGCCAGTGCCCGAAGATCCTCCCTCGTTGGTTTGGGCTGGGCTGGGCTGGGCTGGGCGGTGCGATGCAGGAGAGATAATCCTTCTTCCTGTGCCGGGCTGGACTAGGCTTTGAGCATTTGCGCATGCTCCAAGCCTTCTGGTCTCGCTCTCTCCGACAATCTCCGAGAATCTCGGAGAGAGCGAGACCAGAAGGCTTTGAGCATGCGCAAATGCTCAAAGCCTAGTCCAGCCCGGCGCAGGAAGAAGGAGGATCTCTCCTGCACCGCACCGCCCAGCCCAGCACAGCCCAGCCCAAACCAACGAGGGAGGATCTTCGGGCACTGGCACGTCCTGTGCATTGGTGCTGGTGCCGGTGCCCAATCGGGTAAGAGATGTTTGGTGCTGGGGGGATGTAGGATCGCGGGGGAGGGGGGGTTGATGCGAGCGGGGGGGGGGGAGGATGCCGGTTCGCAGGGGGGATGCCGATCGGATTGAAAAAAAAAAGTTGTAAAACGCGCTCACGCGTATAACGCACAAGGTTATGCACGGTTTGTAAAATCGTGTATAACGCGCGCGTTATATGCGTGAAAATACGGTAAATGGTCTTGCCATGTTTTTTCTCTTTGAACATCCTCTGTAATAACCAATACAAATGCAGGATCCACTCTCAACCTTTTATTGGGGTTTAGAGATAAGTGTTATGCATGCCCAAGCTATTGATTCACATTTTTCTAGCCATCTTTGAATTTGCTCAAGCATTTAAAGCACAATCCCTTAACAGAATATCTGTATGAACAAAAAATTTAGTAATATTTTATACAGATTTATAAAGAATTATATACAAAATATACCATTTTTATGTTAGACTGCAAAGTTAGATAGGGAAGTTCTAAGTACCTGTATTTTATTGTAAATTGCTTAGATCTGTAATATGCTTAAGTGGTATAGCAAATATTAATAAAACAATCACCTACTAGCTACATGTAAGTATATTTTGCCGAATAGAATTATGAATAAAAAGGCTATGTGTTTTATTAATTATAAACAAAAGTAACCCTCCCCCTTTTTTTTTTTTTTTTTTAATCAAGCTTTGCTAGACGTTTTTAGCACTGGCTGGCGAGGTAAGTGCTCTGACACTCAGAGGAATTCTATGAGCATCAGAGCATTTACCGTACCAGTTCGTGCTAAAAACCTCTAGCACAGCCTGATAAAAGGGGCCCTAAGGAAAAAAGTAGGTAGCTTCTTATGATTTCTCTTTATCATTATAGTACATTAGTTAGTTCCACTCATTTTTTTAAAGCTTGTATATAACTAATTACAAATTGGCCCATGATTTTGATATCAAGTGGCCTCTCTAATCTACATGACAAACAGAAAAATGTATTATAGATATAAAATGAATTCTATGATAATATGAATACTAGCTAAGCAATATAATTAACTACCTGATTACCCGGCGTTGCCTGGGTATATATTTATCCCAATCTTCTATTAGACAGGAATTTACATGTCGCCCCCTTCCCACCCCCACAGCATTTTTTTTCCAGACAGTAAGTCATGTCATATGTATACCAAGTTTGGTTGAAATCTCTCCATGCGTTTCATTGTTATGCTGGTACATACATACACACACACACACACACACAGATAGATAGATATTCTCATTATACAATAAACCCAACAGATGCTGTAAGCATTGCCTGATTAATACTGATATTAACCACATTGTTTTTAATTGTATATATAGGCATTTATAGGTGCATATAAAACAAATGTATATACAGTATATATTTCTGTTGTATATACTCACATACAAAGGCTTAAATAAACTTAGGGCCCCTTTTATCAAGCTATGCTAGAGATTTTAGTGCAAGCTGGCGTGATAAATGCTCCAACACTCAGAATTCCTAAGAGCATAGGAGCACTTACCTCACCAGCCTGCGCTAAAAATCTCTAGCGCAGCTTGATTAAGGGGGGGGGGGGGTAGAAAGTGAGAAATGGCCTCCATTCTTTTCAATGGCAAGGCAAACACTATCACATTTTAGTTTATTACAGTACTTCAAATATATGGGCACACTTTTAAACCAAAAGAATAAACATAGAACTATTTAAATTTATACATTCTACCAATTAGGTCTTCCCCATGTACATAGGTTTATATGCTACAATGGCACTTTGAAACATCTTAATTGAAAATTTTCATTTTTACGACAGCTGCAAAATTGTACAAAGCAAAATTAAAACTTGCATGATAATAAATTGTTCTAGCACCATCATAACATTAAAAAATGAGGGATGATTATATGTGCACCTGGCCATGTGATACACTGAAGAGGAAAATATTTCAATTTATTTCAGTGTTCTGTTTTAGGGAAGTTCCTGCAATTCCAGGTCCCAAGCTTCTCCACCCCATCTGATAAACGTTTCTAAACTATAACAACCTGGAATCTCCTGAGCCTTGCTAATCAATCTGGTAGGCCCAGTAGCAGATTTTTAGCAAATCAGAAACACTTAAGTTTACTGGTCTTTATGCCTGTGAAAAAAGAAGCTCTGAAAAATAAAATGGATACCGACCTACTATTTGCTAAATATGGCTTAACGTGTGTGTATAAAACTAGTTATGAACTATCTGACTCAATCTTTCATTCATCTTTGAATCAATGATAATGTCTGATAGTTTGTTTTACATAAAACGCAAAAACTCAAAAGATGGGGGGCCCTTAGACTTCACAATATATACGAGTGTACAAAAAACAAGCTGCACAGAAAGGGCAAACAGCAAGATATCACCTTAATATGAGAAGGCTGCCTTATTTATATATTTTAAGAAAGTACAGCAGAGAGCAATTTGGTATTTTGAGAGAACAATGTATACAATATATTTAGAGATTAAAAGAAAATCCAACTCAGAGAAACAGAGAAGTTTCCAGCAGAAGCTTGTAGGGCCCATCTATTCTGTATATATTTATTCCTCCCAACCGCAAATGATGTAGTTGCACATATTACATACAGAGTATTTTCATTTTTCACTGCTTCTTTTCCTGTTCTGGCAATGTGTGCTAAGCATTGCATGGTCTAATAGCCTTTTTTGACAAATGCTTTAAGTTGCTACTAAAATACAAAACCCCCAAATATATTTCTGGAAAAAAGTACAAATCACCAAAGTGACCAGAAAGAAAGCTACAAATGCAATAAACATTTGCATTTACCTTTTCTTAAAGAGAAAAAAAGGATTATAGAATAAAGATGATGAATTCTGAATCTACTAGCAATACTTACATTTTTTATGCAATTAGAAAACAAAATTGCTACCATTATCAAAAACTACAAACAAATATAGACTTTTCAAATATATTCTAAAAATATATTCAGCATCATATCAAGTTCCTATTTAGCCAGTACCAAGGGGAAAGATATGATCTGTGCGGATACATGCAGAAGAATATGCCTCTGGTACTCCTTACTCAACATAGCATTTTTCCTTGCATAAAGAGAAACTGAAATGGATTAAATATAAAATTCCATCTCCACCCATAATATGCCAGCAGCTGTGCATTACAAAGGTGCAAAGTTGCTCTCTTCAAATTACAATTCCTAATTTCTGTACTATAATGAAAGGCTATTTGATTACTTTAAAAACAGAAGGAAAAAAAGCCAGATAAAAAATTGATCTGCTTAGAGCCAGGTTATTCTATTTTCTTCTAAAAGCAATTTTAAAAAAAATGCTTTCATGATTAAAAATAACCCAGCATTCCCCTATGTAAACTATACAAAAACAGAACCTTCTTTATTAAGATACTTCCCAAAAGCCAAATGGAATTACGGTAAATGTTTACTGATCAGAGCCCACAGGAATGCTGTATAAAGTACAACAGCATCAATGTCACAGTTCTGGATCATGTGTGCCTGCTATATTTCCAATATATGTTATTTACTAAAGAATAACCAGAAACATTAAATAACTGGACAGTTTGCTATTTTCAGCCATTATGAAGGAAGCAGTTGTTATAAAGCCTTCAAGCCAATAATTTCCAGTAAATAATGAATTGTGCAAATCACTGCTGCCTGTGGCATGGCCTGGTAGGTGAAGCAGCTAGCAAGACTCTACAGTCCTAAAATCCAGGAGCTCATCGCTCCCTACTTTGAAGGCAAAACGCCAGTTTCAAAGGCAGCATCACAGCCAGCACTTAGAAACACAACTGCCCTGGTCCCGAATGAATGAACGAGCTGCACATTCAGAAGATTTCAGAACCAATCGCTTAGTCATGCTTTAGTAAAAATAAAAACTTCGTAGATATATTTTGCTATTGTGCATTTAAATATGTTAAACATCATCATTTGGCAATAAAAAAAAATCCAATATTTATTTCACACATCTGAATAGGTTTTCCTTCTAAAGCAACACCTGCGGACGCTATACGTGACAACTTCATACAGGCTCACGGGATCGGCATTTTCAACATGCTAATAATATCCAATAAGTTTTTGTTGCAAGTAATTTGAGCAGAAGAGCAGTCAAAAAAAAAAAACTTTAAGGATAGCTCACAGAAATCAAATCAGTACACTATAGACTCTGTGCAACAAGTCCAAGGCCACACGCTTTCTTTTATGCAGACTTCTCCATTTGTGCAAATGAAGATAAAACCACTTTAAGGTAGGCTAAAGGATTTCATTTACCTTTGACGGTTTACATTTATTAACGCTTAATCTGTGAACCTGACGTTTAAGAAGCAAACAAAACGCCATAAAAATACGATGCACCGAATACCTACATTACTTTCCATAGAACAGTAATTGCATTTTTTTTTTAACTGCATATACAAAGTGGTGGGTTGTTGCTTGTTTGGGTTGTTGTTTTTTTTTTTTTTATCATGGCAACTGCTGCATTACTAGGAATGCAATTACCGAAGGCCTCTACTCAGTTCATGATCAGAACTCTAAACCCTGCTGAAGAAATGGATGCACCGTTAAGGAGCTTCATTTATTCACGTTTCTTTTAGCCTATCACCGATCATTTCGATTATTTAATCGGGAACCAGCTCTTGCCCTGCGTCCAGCTTCGATTTGGCTCATTTTAACGCGCTCTTATTTTCCTTCTCTCTCCACACCAACGCTGAAAAAAACGCAATCGAATTTAAAGCGGGTACCTGAAAAGCGAGCTGACCTAAAGGGACGCTGGGAGAGATCCTGCGCTCTAAGAAAAACTGCCCTCTGCCTTTGCCTGCTACAAAATGAATGTTTGCTGACGTTTCGCAGATTGGAGGCGGTGGGGGGGGATGAAGAAAACCCACAATTTGGTTTTAATCTATAATTTTCACACAGACCTAAAACGAGGGGAAGCCCAGTTGGCATGTTACAGAACGATTACATTGATTAGACAACGTAGTTTAGCACTTTTGAAAACCAACTTAAGACGCCCTGTGCCGACCGGCCACCTTTTTTTTTTTGGGGGGGGGGGGGGAGATCTGTCCGAGTCCTCTTGGAAAAGTTGCAACATGTCAGTTGGAAGCATGGAACGATAGGAAGCATCTTACCCTTCAGGTGGTGATGAGGTGAGGGAGGGAGGGGGAGGGGGCGAGCAGCCTTAAAGCCCAAACACGGCGAGAGAGTCGTCCTTGCACCTTGCAGTCCCGCAGTCTCCTGTGGAAGCAGACGAGAAGACACTCGGCGTTGTTTTCTGGAGTCGGCAAGTGCATGCAGGCCTGGCACTATGGGGAGGCGTTCCCTTACCTAGCGACTGGCTTCCAGTTTCTCGGCAGCATGCGTCCCCCCCCCCAACCACCCCTTGGCTACCAGTGCCCAGAAACAATAGGGGACCGAGAGGGGTACCGTGAAAAGGAATGGGGGGGGGGGGGAAGAGAGGGAGAGAAGCGTGTTAAGCTTGTCTGCCAGTTAACAAGTCTTGAATGAAGAATGTTAGCAAACAGACAACAGCATGTCTGATGCATGCTAATACCGCTGCTTCACTACCCGCAGAATGAATAATTCAGCAAGCAACAGGGAATAAAAATTAACCCAACCCCCCCCCACCACCACACCACACCATCAAATACCTGCAGGGAAGAGGGGGGGGGAGTATGCTAAAACTTTCCTTCGGTATGGACTAAAAAATATATTTTACCAAATAAAGAAACCAAGTTGGCCTTTCAGTAGTGCCAGTTTTTAAAATTGTGATTTTTACATTTTTCTTTCTACTGCCATATTTTCCCCTTGCCGCTTATTTTTTTTTTTTTTTTTTACGTCTTTTGTCTTAAGAGCTGGCACCTGTCCCAGACAGCGTTTTATTATACGCCCCTCTCCCCTCCCCATCAGGGAAACAAGAAGCCAAGGTGCAGGGGCCAGGGGGCGTTGCAGTCCCATTCCAAGCACGGCCGTATCATAAAGAGGAGAGAAAAAGAATCCACCGTTTTCTTGCCCAGACAGCACAAATTATTAACTAAATAAATAACACTGTGTCTTTGCAACGGCGTGCCAACCTTCAGGAAACCCGCCGAGAAAGAAAAGCCCTCGTCCTCACACCCTGTACACTGGCAGAGCCCAGATTCGCCTTCTCATTGCATAGTCTTATTCATATGTTTGCACTCCCCACCACACACACACACAAAAAAAGCTTTGCTAATGAAGCTTCAGCACTGCAATGCATAAGGAAGCAAAGCGCGAGCAACCACAAGCCAGGTGGAACTCCCCCCCCCAAATTGGAAAAGTTATGCTCTGGCAAAGGCTGTCTGAAGGGGAGGCCCTTGCAGCAGTAACGTAAGAAGAGCAGCAGCAGCCCTTTTTTACAGGGCGCAGTCCCCACCTCTTGCGCGGCCTCGGCGCAGCTGCTTAAGCTGGAGGAGGAGTGCACGAGCTCGCCACGGACTGGGGAGGCCAGAACTGATGCTTACGAAAGAAAGCGCAGGCTCGGCCTGGCGTGAGAGAGCTCCTGTTCTTCCTTCCGCACTCGCTCGCGCACGTATGCGTGGGGCATTGGTGGAACAGGTCCGCTGGTACTCTTCTGTCTCGAGACGAACTGCTGGTTCCTATTCAGAACCCGAAATCCAGTATCAGATGTATTTATGTTTTCGAAGGGGGTGGAATAAGAAAATATGGAGAATGGAAATAATTTTTTTTTTTTTATTTTTAGTTCCATGCACTGCATACTTTCAAATTGATCTATGTGAGGTTATATTTTTTTTCTGTGACAAAATAAATCATTACCTCCCCCACCCCCTTCACTCTGGTAAAACCGAGAGGGTTGAGTATACGAAGAAAATGCTTCCATTCAATGTAGGGCATGGGGAAATAGGAGAGGCAGATACTGTACTGAAAGGAACTTAGCGATTTGTGTTTTCTCATGCCCCTTGTTTCCAGACCAGCTGCACAGCCTAACCCAGGCTGCTTGGCCCATATAACTATCTTGGCACAGAGTCAAAACCTGATAAGCATTTGGGCGAGACAGTTCAACTGCTGTGCTGGAAGAAAAACAGCTGCCATGATTGCTGTTTGATTGAGAGCGCTTACAGAAAAGGAGAGAAAAGAAACAGAAGAAAAAAAAACCCATCAGATTGCAAAAGGCAGGCCACAAATGCTTGAGGATCCTCCACGCACATTGCTATCAAAGAAATAGGCATTTCTGAGCTTCCCTCCATTTTTTTTTTTTTTTCGTGAAAACTTGCAAGGCAGAGTTGCTTTTGCTTTCTTCCCTCTCTCCCATCCCCCCTCATAACCTCAAGCAAACTCGAGGAATCGTGCCAAAAGTCACGTTGCCAGTTACTGAATACATTTCCCCCCTAATATCCATCATCCTTTCCATACTTTTCTTCCTTTTAGCTTGCCAGATGCAAGCAAGATATTTTCCATACTTTAGGAAACAGCCAACCAGAGGCCTGTCGCTTGAATTAAAATTTTTATTTTGGGGTTTTTTTTTTAGGGGGATGGATTTTAGATCAAGATTTTGGTTTTTTCCATTTGTAGCAGATCGCTGTAACGCTGCCTCTTTTGGCTCAGGTTCCAAAGCAGAAGTTAAATTCACTGCATAAACTTTAATTTTTCTTGTTTTCCCCGAAGAAACAGGAGGGGGGGGGGGGGAAATCCTGCTAGTCCCTCTTCTTCCCTCCTGTTTTTCTGTCGAGGATTTCTAAGAGGCAAAAAGGGTTCTTTGCAACACTGGTAAAGAACATTCTCCAAAGAGAAGTCGGACCCTCAGTAGGATAAAGAATGCATTTTTAAAAGGTGGGGTATTTCTATTTTAATAATTCCCAAGATCCGTAACAGTAAAAGCTAAAATATAGTCGTTTCCTCTGTTCTATTTATCTGTTATCAGGAAATCGGGGCCAAGACCAATACATGCTCCCATCTGACTCTTCAGCCCAGGTCTGTGCTTCTGTTCATAAAATTAACCTGTAGTACTCTCCTCTTATAACATTTTCATATGTAGCCTAATAAAAACGTCGGTGTACTGTAAAGCATTTCTCCTTGCTTAAAAAAGGAAGCGCTTTAAAACCTCGCTGGAGTAAGCCAAAAGGGGAAAAAAAGGCCTCATGATCTCTCTCTTTCTCATAGCAACAGCATTTCTTGGTACGCCTGCTTTGGCACACATCAGCATCTCTCTCCAGCCAAGTGTCCTTTTGCACCACATCTCGCCATTTCCAGCAACCAATTGAAAGCTTTCTGCTGCAATCAAAATTATATACTTTTAACTCTATTGGTACATCTTCAAATAGTGTGTTAGAAATAGCAGTTTTCTAACACAGGAAAGAATGGCCAGCTTTCTGTAGTACCTCCCACTTTACCTTCAACGTTTGTTGTATAGGTAAACCTGTGAAATTTGTTTTAAAGACAGCCCTATTTCCTCCTGTCCATGCCTTTGTCCCTAATCCCTTTCGTCGTTTGCTGTTAGTAAATGTCAAAGAAAGTCACATTGGGTTACATATACAGTACTGTACTTGCTCTTAGTTCAGTGCTGTTCTTATGGGATATGCCTGATAAATATCTTCACTCAGACAAAAATATAGAATAAGAAAGAAGATAATAAACCAGAGATGAAGAGAAGTTTTGGAGACCCAGGCCAGAATGGTACTACCACAGTTTTTTTGCTTTCTATTGAACCTGATCTCCAAGCTCCAGTTTAATCCTATTTACATTTAAAGTAATTGCTTTGTGATCAGTTTGTCAAGAGTGGTGAAATAATGAAGAATAAAAAGCCTGAGCGTTGTAATATTATAACCATTCCTCATTCTATTACTATCTTTATTCCATAATGCATATTAAAATTAATTATTTTTAATTTGTTTTAAGAACTTTTCTTTCTTTTAACAAACCTGCATCCTTTCTCTCCTAAGAGGGCCTAACTGCAACATGCTGCCTGGTTATGAGTACACTAATGCAGTCATTCTGCCACTATACAGGGTGCCCACAAAAACACTCCTTGATTTTAAATGGTTACAAAATCAAAACTTGTTGGAATATGTTTATAAATAAGATGACAGTAAATACAAGTCCCAAAAAGCATGGTTAGCAAGATCTTATACAATCACTTGCACTTTCACCCTTATAAACCTCAATTGGTGTAGAAGTAACAACCTTCAGACAATGCAAGGTCGCAAAATGACAAGGTGTTCCTCAAGTGGTCCCTGAGATCACCAGACATTATCATTTGTGACTTTTTCCTTTGGGAGTACGTGAAAGAGAGTGTACATACCTCCACTACCTGCAATTATGGATGATCTGTAGGAACGCATCACTGAAGCTATAAACGCAATCACGCCAGAGAGTCTGGTCCAAACTCGATTATCGCATCGATGTTTGCCAAGTAACAGGTGGGGGTGCACATCGAGTGTATGTAATCAACAGATACCATATGAAATTTTATGAGTTGATGAAACTGTAGCCTCAAAGGTGAAAGAATATTCCAATAAATTTTGGCTTTGTAACCATTTAAAATCAAGGAGTGTTTTTGTGGGCACCCTGTATATATGGGATTTTTCACCCCACAAAATAAACTTTACTGTCAGAATAAGGAGCAGTGCATCCCAAGTCTGTTCAGAAAACTTTAACACTCCCTACAATCTGACATCAGAAAAAAAAATATAAATGTTTAATAGAATGACTAGACTGTTCTATTAAAGAAACAAGTATGGTGGTTTATACTTTTTTATTTTTTGCATGAAACACCATACCTTCAGTTTATGTACATGTATGTGTCTGTTTTGCATTCTGTATCACAAAAAACTTCAGTAAGCCTATTTTGATATATGGGTGTTTAGATTTAAAATACATTATCTACCTGCACTTTAGCAAAACCTTTTTTTTAGTTCAAAAATTTTTATTGAGTTTAATAGAAGAAGTACAATAAATGTTAACAAGGCAAGAAACATGCATGCCGTACGAATGCAAAGATTCACAAAATATTATCTACATAATGTAATACAGCAGGCAGACCTATGCCTATCTATAAGGAGGAAAGTAGCAGCACGACATGCAGCCAAAAGTACATGTAATATCCAAAAACACAGAGCACAGAGAGACACCGGAGCCATACACCTATAGGAACATTCAGGAATAATCAAAATTGGCAGAAATTATGGAATCAGCTGTCCAAATTGTGTTCACCAGTAGCTGTGTATGTTCTCTAAATGTGAATGTACAGTTAATCATTCCTGTATCAGAAATCCGACAAACTGCACTTTCATTTTCAAGGTGTCAGATGTTCGATGCCAATAAATAGTGAAAAAGGTAGCTTGAAAGTTGTTGTGGTCAGGTAGAGAATTTGTCCCCATCACCGCAGGATCTATTTTCATCCCCATCCCATCCCCGCGAGACCTGTGCCTGTCCATGCCCTTTCCCTGCAAGCTCTTCAAGGCTTGTGCAGATGAGGACAGAGCTTGCAGGGATGGGACAGGGACAGAACTTGCGGGGACAAGACAGGGATGGAGATAGATCCTGTGGGGTGAGGACGGGAACAAATTTGTTCCCGTATAATTCTCTAGAGTGCAGCTTGAAAATATGAAAAGCAAGATAAACAACTGCTCAGAAAGAAAGGGTGAAATTTGATTAAAATAAGTGGAAATGGAAATATACTGCAGACTTGTGATTGGACAGAATGAGCACCTTCTTAATTCTATCCCACTGAATAGATTGACTGTATTTATGCTTCCTTATTTAGGGGTCCTTTTACTAAGGCATGCTAACCGATTTAGCGCGTGCTAAATGCTAAGGCGCCCATTATATTATATGGGCGCCTTAGTATTTAGCGCGCTAGTAAAAGGACCCCTTAGTTTTTTGAAACACTTTCTTATTAAATCTAGTTTCAGCACAGAACATTTGTCAAGCTTAACTTTGGATCTTGAAAAAGGAAAAGTACCCTGCTGCCCACCATTATTTTTAAAAGTATTGGATTTTCTGGGTTTTGCCATTCAAAGCAAATACTGGAAATTATTAACTTCCAAATTAATCATTGACCAAATGTATAATAGTATTAATTACTTCCATTATGGGAAATGCTTCACTTGCATATTCGAGACACAGATGGGCAGGTATTTTTAAATTGGCAAACTATACTGCCCTTAATATTTCAATGTTATATCAAAGTTATGTAGGCAACACGTGAAATCAGTGTTAAATGTTATCCTATGAATGCCAAGATCTTTAAGTCTGGTTTGCATGTTCCTTAGAACAAACAGAAAACCTACAAACACAAATGGAATACATTAAATCAAAGAAAAGTTACCAAAATAATAAATTAAAGCCATTTCTTTCAACAGTGCATTTCAATGGCAGCGTTTTATAGGAAACTTGGCATGCAAATTAAATTGGCAGGAGCACACACTTTAACAGGAGGAATGCATGTTTTTAATACTGTTGTACGTAAGCAATTAGTCTTTTGAAATTAGTTGGATTTTTTTTTTTTTTGCATTTTCCTTTAATTTTTAATAGTTTATTACAGTGAGTATTACATGTCTAAGTGGTCTACAACATAAAAAGATCAAATAAAATAATAGAACAGTGCAGGGTACCTAAAATATTCAGTTCTCTCTGCCTGCTAATGGATGTTAATCTGTCCAGGTACAAAGGAGTAGATACTGTATATGGTGACAATATGGCTCTAGTTGGTTACCTTAAAATATATTACAATGTTTTTAGTGTTTAAGGGAAATGGTGCACATTCTTGGAACAAAAAATGGTAATGGACATAGAAGAAATTCAGAGCTGCCTGAAGCAAATGAAGCATATAACAGAGTATATGAAGTTACTGACTTAGGGCTCCTTTTACAAAGGTGCGCTAGCGTTTTTAGCACATGTGCTAGCCAAAAAACTACTGCCTGCTCAAGAGGAGGCGGTAGCGGCTAGCGCGCGCTATTCCACGCATTAAGACCCTAACGCACCTTTGTAAAAGGAGCCATTAGTTAGCTCTTCAATAAGGGCACCATGGAATATTTTTTTTAAGGCATTGCAGATAAAAAGTTATGATCTGCTTTAGAGTGCAGATCAGATAATGTACATTTCTGTGCGATTTTCTACTTTTTGTAACATATTTAATTTGTATGCATGTGCAAGGATAAGAAATTATAAATGTACTCCCGTCATGTTTAGCATTAATTTTTATATACCATGCTCTTGTCACAAAACTGTTAGCATTATAGCTGTCAATATAAAATGAGAACAAGGAGACCAAGTTAGATTGCATTTTACATAGTAACATAGTAACATAGTAGATGACGGCAGATAAAGACCCGAATGGTCCATCCAGTCTGCCCAACCTGATTCAATTTAAATTTTTTTTTTTTTTTTTTCATCTTAGCTATTTCTGGGCAAGAATCCAAAGCTTTACCCGGTACTATGCTTGGGTTCCAACTGCCGAAATCTCTGTTAAGACTTACTCCAGCCCATCTACCCCCTCCCAGCCATTGAAGCCCTCCCCTGCCCATCCTCCACCAAACGGCCATACACAGACACAGACCGTGCAAGTCTGCCCAGTAACTGGCCTAATTCAATATTTAATATGATTTTCTGATTCTAAATCTTCTGTGTTCATCCCACGCTACTTTGAACTCAGTCACAGTTTTACTCTCCACCACCTCTCTCGGGAGCGCATTCCAGGCATCCACCACCCTCTCCGTAAAGTAGAATTTCCTAACATTGCCCCTGAATCTACCACCCCTCAACCTCAAATTATGTCCTCTGGTTTTACCATTTTCCTTTCTCTGGAAAAGATTTTGTTCTACGTTAATACCCTTTAAGTATTTGAACATTTGAATCATATCTCCCCTGTCTCTCCTTTCCTCTAGGGTATACATATTCAGGGCTTCCAGTCTCTCCTCATACGCAGTGGCGTACCTAGGGGGGGGGCGGGGGGGGGGGCGGGCCGCCCCAGGTACCAGCCCTGAGGGGGTGTTCCCGGCCTTGCCGCTCAGTCCCCCCCCACGCCCGAAGGACCGCTCGCCCCACTGACCTTCCAGCACACCTATGAAGCAGCCCGCAGCAGGATCGCGACGTCAGCAATCCCTCAGCTGCTTGGGCGCTGCTTCCTGCGCCGCGGTCCCGTCCCTCCTCTGACGTCAGAGGAGGGAGCGGGACCACGGCGCAGGAAGCAGCTCCTATGCAGCGCAAAGATAGCTGACGTCGCGATCCTGCTGCGGCTGCTTCATAGGTAGTGCGGGGAGGCCAGGGGGGCGAATGGTCCTTCGGGGTGGGTCGGGGCATCAGGCCTTCAGGGTGGGGCGGGCGGGCGGGCAGGCAGACTTTCAAGGGGGAGGGGGGTGACAGGCAGGCAGGCAGGCCTTCAAGGGGGGGTGCAGGTCTTCGGGGGGGGGTGCAGACCTTCAAGGGGGTGCAGGCCTTCAAGGGGGGGACAGGCAGGCAGGCCTTCAAGGGGGGGACAGGCCTACAAGGGGGGGGGGACAGGCCTACAAGGGGGTGCAGGCCTACAAGGGGGGGGGGGGCAGGCCTTCAAGGGGGACAGGCCTTCAGGGGGTGTGCATGCCTTCAGGGGGGGTGCCGACCTTCAAGGGGGTGCAGGCCTTCAAGGGGGGGACAGGCAGGCAGGCCTTCAAGTGGGGGGACAGGCCTTCGGGGGGGTGCAGGCCTTCGGGGGGGTGCAGACCTTCAAGGGGGTGCAGGCCTTCAAGGGAGGGGACAGGCCTTCAAGGGGGGGACAGGCAGGCAGGCCTTCAAGGGGGGGACAGGCCTTCAAGGGGGTGCAGGCCTTTGGGGGGGTGCCAACCTTCAAGGGGGGGTGCAGGCCTTCAAGGGGGGGGACAGGCCTTCAAGGGGGGACAAGCAGGCAGGCCTTCAAGGGGGGGTCAGGCCTTCAAGGGGGGGACAGGCCTTCGGGGGTGCAGGCCTTCGGGGTGGGTGCAGGCCTTCGGGGTGGGTGCAGGCCTTCGGGGTGGGTGCAGGCATTCGGGGTGGGTGCAGGCCTTCGGGGTGGGTGCAGGCCTTCAGGGGAGGACAGACCTTCGGGTGGGGGGTACAATCCTTCGGGGAGGGTGCAGGCCTTCAGGGGTGGGGTTTAGGCCTTCAGAGGGGGACAGACCTTCGGGTGGGAGGTAAAGTCCTTCGGGGGGGTGCAGGTCTTCAGGGGTGGGGTGTAGCCCTTCGGAGAGGGGACAGACCTTCGGGGGAGGGGGTCCTGGTGTAAAAGTACACAGAGGGAGAGAGGGAAGGGGGGGTTCAAAGATACGTGCATATGCCAGACTTTGGGGGTTAGAAATAATGGGTCTAAAAACAGAGGAGTGGGAGAGAGATGGTGCATAATGGGATTTAGGGAGGGAAGGAACAGAAAGGGAGAGAACTTGGAAACAGGGGATGGTGTGGAGGGGGGATAGAGATACTGGATAGGAGGATAGTTGGGAACAGAAAGGGAGAGATGGTGGATCCTGGGGTGGTGGGGAGTTGAGAAAAGGTGAATCTGTGGATGGAGACAAAAAAAAGGAAAGATGCCAGATCTCCGGGAGAGGGAAGGGAAACGGAAGGGGAGAACAGAGATGGCAGACGGATGGTTAGCACGGAGAAAGGAGACCCTGGCAAGCAAGACAACAAGAGCCTGGGACCAACAAGATTTGAATATTGATCAGAGAACAAAAGGTAGAAAAAATAATTTTATTTTCTGTTTTGTGATTACAATATGTTAGATTTGAAAAGTGTTATACCACTAATAATTTGTTTTGAGGCATAAACGTGAGACTAATAGTAAATATATTGAAAATACGTTTTGTCAAATTCAGTTATGAGCAGGGATTCATCCAGACCAAAAAACATATAGATAAAGCTGACATACTGAAAATCAAAAAGATGAAAAGGAGAAAAATAAACCTCAATTGAGGGTCGTTGGGACTACACAAGTACCCAACCATCCACTCATCATCACGGGTTTATAAAAAACTCCAAAACATGTATAAATAATCAATTCTCACATCTTTCATTCACACGAAATCTTCTTTTTGTTATTTTTCACAGTCTTTTTTTATATATAATTTCAGTTTAAATGTCAAGCAATGAAAAAGGCCCGAATCCCAAGCTTAACCACATTAATTGGCGAGGACTACAGCTGAATGTAATCAGTATAAGCAGTTTTTAGAGATATGCAGCATATATCTGAAATCGTGAAAAAATACACTCATCTGAAATCGAGGATTTTCACCAAGAGGCTTCCAATTCAAGATCCCGACAGAAAAGACTTTCTGTTTCGCCCGACGAGGGCTACTTCAGGGGAACAATGTCAACTCCAATATCTCTCTGCTTCTAATTATCTGCTGGAAATAGAGCCGACTCCTCTCAAGACGGTACAGGGACTGAAAGACGCGCCCGGCTCGAATAAAACACGAACCGGGCGTCTTGACGTCATCAACTACGTGATGCACGATAGGCCAAACACCCTTCCTTCCCACTAGCTGCCAAACAGACCCCAAGAAGGAACTTTTGAAATGAATTTCAAAGGAACGGCTGCCATTCATAAGCTGTATTTAAGCCCACTGGCTCTAAGGTTTGTAACCGGCTAATCCATTGTTGTTCCTTCTGCCATAGCATTCTTCTACTGTCCCCTCTTCTCTGAGTAGGGCGTAATTTCTCGATGACCCAACATTTTAAGTTCTCAAATCTATGGCCAAATTGGGTACAATGAGCCACTATCGGGGCTGTTAATTTCCGAGTGTTCAAACAGCTTTTATGTTCCGTAATTCTAGTGGTTAAGGTCCTTGATGTTTGCCCTATATATAAACGGTCACATGGACATTGAATCGCATATATTGTATTCATAGATTGGCATGAGGACGTCTGATGTAAAGCAATGCTCTTGCCATCACTGGGATTAATAAAGCTGGAAATATTCAGCATTATGTCACAATTTGAACAATGTCCACAAGGTTTGTGACCCTGGATGTTATCTGGATTTTCTCCTATAAAATCTTCCTTAGATGTATGACATAGTAAATCACTAAGATTTTTATTTCTTGATTGTGAAAAAATAAATCTTTTGTTTTCAAAACAAGGTAGCGTTTTTAATAGGGGAAGATGTTTTTTATATTTCTTGATCACCTGTGATGACATACGAGTTTGTTTAATCACACATGGAATTATAACATCATCTGAATGAGGTCTTTTGTAATCTAGCAATGTTTCTCTAGGATTGTATAACGCACGTTTTTTAGCTCGTTTAACTATATTTTTGGGATAATCTCGTAACAATAATTTGTGTTCCAATATCTTTGCTTCTTGTGTAAATTTATCCTTAGTATTACAAATACGACGGTACCTGAGAAACTGCGCAAAAGGAATGCTGTTTTTAAGATGAATTGGATGCATGCTGTTAAATTTAAGCAACGTGTTTCTGTCAGTTTTTTTGCGATGGACTGAAGTTTCAATGTGCTGATCTTTCATATGGATTTCCACATCTAAAAAACTGATGTTCTCAACACTATATGTCATGGTAAATTTAATGGAGTGATGACACTGATTCATTTTATCATTAAATTCTATAAGTTGTTGCCTAGTCCCCAACCAGATGATAAAAATATAATCGATAAATCTCCACCACTTAAAAACATGGTGAAATTCTGGCATGGTATAAATCAGTGTTTCTTCAAACCATGACATATACAAATTCGCAATTGTTGGAGCGAATGAAGCACCCATTGCTATTCCAGACAGCTGCTTAAAGAATTCACCATTGAAAATAAAATAATTATTTTTCAATGCAATTTCACAAAGGTCCTTCAAAAACTTCGTATGTATATTATCTTGAACAAATTGTGAATTCCATAAAGCTTCCAATACTACCAGAGCTTCTTCTTGTGGGATGCACGTGTATAATGAACACACATCAAATGTCACCATGATGCACTCCGTGGGTAATGTGGATTCCAACTCATTAAGTAGTTTCAAAAAATGTGTAGTGTCTTGTAAATATGATTTAATGGTTTTCAAAAAAACTTGTAATTGTTTATCTATATATTTACTTGTCCTTTCCAATAGTGAATCACGAGCTGATACTATTGGTCTGCCTGGCGGACACTGAGTGTTTTTATGGATTTTTGGTAGCAAATAAAATATAGGTACTTTGAAATGCTGAGGAGTGAGAAATTGGTATTCTTTTTTAGTAAGAAAACCGCTTTTCAGTGCATCTGCACAGATGTTAAAATCTTTTCAAAGATTTCCATCGAAGGATCTTGGTCTAATTTCAGATATACATCGTGATTGCACAATTGAGAATTAGCTTCCGAAATATAGAGATCACAACCCCAAACCACCACTGCTCCCCCCTTATCAGCCCTTCTAATCACAATAGTTGGATCATTTCTCAATTTTTGAAGGGCTCCATATTCTACTGAAGATAAATTATGAACCCCTCTTTGAACTTTAGCTGTTTCATTTATACTATAAAGTTCTTGAATCATAAGGGTTTTAAAAGCCGCGATAACAGGGTTCAATGAATACAATATATGCGATTCAATGTCCATGTGACCGTTTATATATAGGGCAAACATCAAGGACCTTAACCACTAGAATTACGGAACATAAAAGCTGTTTGAACACTCGGAAATTAACAGCCCCGATAGTGGCTCATTGTACCCAATTTGGCCATAGATTTGAGAACTTAAAATGTTGGGTCATCGAGAAATTACGCCCTACTCAGAGAAGAGGGGACAGTAGAAGAATGCTATGGCAGAAGGAACAACAATGGATTAGCCGGTTACAAACCTTAGAGCCAGTGGGCTTAAATACAGCTTATGAATGGCAGCCGTTCCTTTGAAATTCATTTCAAAAGTTCCTTCTTGGGGTCTGTTTGGCAGCTAGTGGGAAGGAAGGGTGTTTGGCCTATCGTGCATCACGTAGTTGATGACGTCAAGACGCCCGGTTCGTGTTTTATTCGAGCCGGGCGCGTCTTTCAGTCCCTGTACCGTCTTGAGAGGAGTCGGCTCTATTTCCAGCAGATAATTAGAAGCAGAGAGATATTGGAGTTGACATTGTTCCCCTGAAGTAGCCCTCGTCGGGCGAAACAGAAAGTCTTTTCTGTCGGGATCTTGAATTGGAAGCCTCTTGGTGAAAATCCTCGATTTCAGATGAGTGTATTTTTTCACGATTTCAGATATATGCTGCATATCTCTAAAAACTGCTTATACTGATTACATTCAGCTGTAGTCCTCGCCAATTAATGTGGTTAAGCTTGGGATTCGGGCCTTTTTCATTGCTTGACATTTAAACTGAAATTATATATAAAAAAAGACTGTGAAAAATAACAAAAAGAAGATTTCGTGTGAATGAAAGATGTGAGAATTGATTATTTATACATGTTTTGGAGTTTTTTATAAACCCGTGATGATGAGTGGATGGTTGGGTACTTGTGTAGTCCCAACGACCCTCAATTGAGGTTTATTTTTCTCCTTTTCATCTTTTTGATTTTCAGTATGTCAGCTTTATCTATATGTTTTTTGGTCTGGATGAATCCCTGCTCATAACTGAATTTGACAAAACGTATTTTCAATAGATTTGAAAAGTGTACATGAGACAGCTTGAAATGGGAACTTTTCTATTTTTGTGAATGGCAAGGCTGAGTTCAGTTAAAATATATGCTTTATAAGAAAATATAATAATGTGTTTTATAAAGTTTATAAGCATTGCTGGCATACTCGGTGAGGTGTTCCTAGTGTTGGTGGTGGTGGTAGCATGTCAGTGTGTTGAGAGGAAGAGGTAGTCTGGGAAATTCTGCTGAGCAAACTCTGGGCCCATTTCCACCCCCAGTTAGTCCACTCCACTCAACTGGTTCACACACTGAGTGGGTCTTTGGGTGTTATTTCTGGGTAGTTGTTTTAGAATCTCTTCCAGTGGTTTGTCAGTATCTCCTTCTGGTCCAAGGAAGGAAACTTTGTCAACTTTAGCATTGACCTTCAGAATATGTTTGTAACAGCGCTGCTTGTGTGGCATTAGGCTATGTAGTGATCGAAAGAAAAAAACAGACCTTTGCACATTTTTGCACTATATGGTGGGTGTATGAAGAGATTCATTTCCTGCACAGTTAAGTCCATGTGAAGTTACCTTGTGCTGTATTTGACATCTAGCAAGGTCTCTGTTTGGAAGGAAAGATCTAAGCTTAAAAATGAAGTGGCCAGAAGTTATGTTAAAAGTAGATAGCGTAGCTGGTTTTAAGAAAGGTTTGGACAAATTCCTGGAGGAAAAGTCCTTTGTCTGTTATTAAGACATGGGGGAAGCGTCTGCTTGCCCTGGATTGGTGCACTCAGCAGCAACAAATACTAGTTTTGGCTGGCTCTTTCCCCGCATTTCTCCTCTCTTCCCCACGATTTAATATCCAGTTCAGGCAGTAAGTAAATGCATCGGCAGGGGGGATCTGGTAAGTCTTGGGGGCTGGGGATGGAAGGTGAGAATCAGTTCTGTAGGCTATCAGAAATTTGCTTAATTATCTACTCACACAGAAAAGCAGTAAAGTCAATAGGTTCTCTGAGTGGGAACAACCTGTTTGATCTTGCACTCTTGTGATTGACCAATTGTTTATCACTGTTTAATTTATCACATTGATTAATTTGAGCACACCTGAGGTGTCCTATGATGGTGTGCACTGCAGGCAGAGGAGCCTTATTGTGTAAAGCACTGGAGAATTCTCTCCTCTCGCTTACCTCTCACGCTGAGGACACCCTGCTTCAGTATAATCATTTATATGATTTATCTTATAAACATTATTACGTGGTCTTTTCCTCAAGTGCTGAGACATCAGGTTGTTCCCACTTGGAGAACCTATTGACTTTTACTGCTTTTCTGTGTGGCTTTAACATTTTTGCTATTCAGTATACCTAAACTATTATTCAGTAGAAAAAATTTGGTTTGTTCAATCAAATCCTGTGTGGACATTGGACTTCTATGAGTGAATGTTCTGCTTGATTGAACAAACTAAATTTTTTCTACTGAATAATAGTCTAGGTACAATGAAAGTAAATAGCAAAAATGTTTGAGTAGATAATTAAGGAAATCTTTTTCATATTGCTTGCTTATGGACTGGGAAAAAAGACTGTTCAAGCAAATGTCTCCAGAACTGCTTTAATGGAAAAATGTGATTTTTTTTTTTTTAAGTACTTTGTGAAATTTATTGTTGTTGTGAAATTTTTTGTTATACTTTTTTTAAACTTAAAAAGCGGTGTCATTAACAGTGAATCTAATCGAAAAAATCGATTCAACAGGGTGAATCGAATCGAATGAAATATTTTTCTCTGAATCGGGCAGCACTATTGGCTACCATGAGAATGGGCTACTGGGCATGATGGACCATTGGTGTGACCCAGTTAGGCTATTCTTATGTTATGTTCTCATCTGTAGGGGCCTTTGTTTTCACTTCTTATTTTAATGTATTTTTTTCCTGGGAACTTATCAGTGTTTTTTTATAATGGGAACAAAAATGGAAGAGAATTAATGTGTGTGGAATGGGGGGGGTAACTAATTTCTTCAGCTAAATAATTCAATCCACTTCAAACAGACATAGGAGAACTCACGCACCATTCACACACCCTCCAACCAAAAACGTCAAAAGAAAAAAACTGTTCGACAACCTCCTAGCCATTCGAGCTGCAACACTTGACCCCCAACTCTACAACCTATTGACCTCGACCACAAACTACAAAACCTTAAAAAAAGAAATAAAAACCCTTCTATTCAAAAAACACATAAAACCAAACTAACATAATCAGAACTGTCCCAAGCATCACCTGCAACTACTCCATATGTACTTCTGATGTCATGACAATTCAGACATAATTTATGTTATGTTATGTTTGGAATAATGGTTACATAAATGAGGTTCAATAAAAGAAAATTTTCACTGCCTGTTTCTATTCTGACCATTTATTCCATTTCATGGTTATTGCAAAAAAAAAAAAAAAAATTTTACATGGGGGGGGGGGGGGGTGTCAAAAAATGATGGGCCCCGGGTGCCACATACCCTAGGTACGCCACTGCTCATACGTCTTCTGGTGCAAGCCTCCTATCATTTTCGTCGCCCTCCTCTGGACCGCCTCAAGTCTTCTTACATCTTTCGCCAGATACGGTCTCCAAAATTGAACACAATACTCCAAGTGGGGCCTCACCAATGACCTGTACAGGGGCATCAACACCCTCTTCCTTCTACTGACTACGCCTCTCTTTATACAGCCCAGAATCCTTCTGGCAGCAGCCACTGCCTTGTCACACTGTTTTTTCGCCTTTAGATCTTCGGACACTATCACCCCAAGGTCCCTCTCCCCGTCCGTGCATATCAGCTTCTCTCCTCCCAGCATATACGGTTCCTTCCTATTATTAATCCCCAAATGCATTACTCTGCATTTCTTTGCATTGAATTTTAGTTGCCAGGCATTAGACCATTCCTCTAACTTTTGCAGATCCTTTTTCATATTCTCCACTCCCTCTTCGGTGTCTACTCGTTACAAATCTTGGTATCATCTGCAAAAAGGCACACTTTTCCTTCTAACCCTTCAGCAATGTCACTTACATACATATTGAACAGGATTGGCCCCAGCACCGAACCCTGAGGGACTCTACTAGTCACCTTTCCTTCCTTCGAGCGACTTCCATTAACCACCACCCTCTGGCGTCTGTCCGACAGCCAGTTTCTGACCCAGTTCATCACTTTGGGTCCTAACTTCAGCCCTTCAAGTTTGTTCAACAGCCTCCTATGAGGAACTGTGTCAAAGGCTTTGCTGAAATCCAAGTAAATTACATCTAGCATATGTCCTCGATCCAGCTCTCTGGTCATCCAATCAAAAAATTCAATCAGGTTCGTTTGGCACGATTTACCTTTTGTAAAGCCATGTTGCCTCGGATCCTGTAACCCATTAGATTCAAGGAAATACACTATCCTTTCTTTCAGCAACACTTCCATTATTTTTCCAACAACTGAAGTGAGGCTCACCGGCCTGTAGTTTCCTGCTTCATCCCTGTGACCACTTTTATGAATAGGGACCACATCCGCTCTCCTCCAATCCCCAGGAATCACTCCCGTCTCCAGAGATTTGTTGAACAAGTCTTTAATAGGACTCGCCAGAACCTCTCTGAGCTCCCTTAGTATCCTGGGATGGATCCCGTCTGGTCCCATCGCTTTGTCCACCTTCAGTTTTTCAAGTTGCTCATAAACACCCTCCTCCGTGAACGGCGCAGAATCTACTCCATTTTCTCGTGTAACTTTGCCAGACAATCTCGGTCCTTCTCCAGGATTTTCTTCTGTGAACACAGAACAGAAGTATTTGTTTAGCACATTTGCTTTCTCCTCATCACTCTCCACATATTTGTTCCCAGCATCTTTTAGCCTAGCAATTCCATTTTTTATCTTCCTCCTTTCACTAATATATCTGAAAAATTTTTTATCTCCCTTTTTTACATTTTTAGCCATTTGTTCTTCCGCCTGTGCCTTCGCCAAACGTATCTCTCTCTTGGCTTCTTTCAGTTTCACCCTGTAGTCCTTTCTACTCTCCTCTTCTTGGGTTTTTTTATATTTCATGAACGCCAACTCTTTCGCCTTTATTTTCTCAGCCACTTGGTTGGAGAACCATATCGGCTTCCTTTTTCTCTTGTTTTTATTGATTTTCTTCACATAAAGGTCTGTAGCCATTTTTATCGCTCCTTTCAGCTTAGACCACTGTCTTTCCACTTCTCTTATGTCCTCCCATCCTAACAGCTCTTTCTTCAGGTACGTTCCCATTGCATTAAAGTCCGTACGTTTGAAATCTAGGACTTTAAGTATCGTGCGGTCGCTCTCCACTTTAGCCGTTATATCAAACCAAACCGTTTGATGATCGCTACTACCCAGGTGAGCACCCACTCGAACATTAGAGATACTCTCTCCATTTGTGAGGACCAGATCCAATATCGCTTTTTCCCTTGTGGGTTCCGTCACTATTTGTCTGAGCAGAGCCTCTTGAAAGGCATCCACAATCTCCCTACTTCTTTCCGATTCTGCAGACGGAACATTCCAGTCCGCATCCGGCAGGTTGAAATCTCCCAACAGCAGAACCTCCTCTTTCCTTCCAAACTTTTGGATATCCACAATCAGATCCTTATCAATTTGCTGCGATTGAGTCGGAGGTCTGTAGACTACACACACATAGATAGAAGTTCCATCTTCTCTTTTCAGAGCAATCCATATCGCTTCTTCCTTTCCCCAGGTCCCTTGCTTTTCGGTCGCTTGGATATTGATCTTTACATAGAGAGCTACTCCTCCACCTTTATGACCATCTCTGTCCTTCCTAAAAAGATTATATCCCGGTATGTTTGCATCCCATCCATGTGATTCACTGAACCATGTCTCTGTGATAGCAACAATATCTAGATCTGCCTCTAATATCAGGGCTTGCAGATCATGAACTTTGTTGCTTAGACTGCGAGCATTTGTGGTCATCGCTTTCCAGCTATTTTTCAGCGATAATCTCCTTTTTCGTATGGATTTTTGTGTCATTTCACTTTCCGTTGCAATACTAAGAAATGAGTTGCTGATATTGCTTATGTTGCAGCCTTTACTACTATCACATCTTTTCTTTTGCCGGGGGTGGTCTCTATAATTGTCCTTCGTACATACACCACCCCCACCTTCTAGTTTAAATGCCTAGAAAAATATTGTCTAAATTTCTCTGCAAGGTTTCTTTTTCCTGCTGTAGTAATATGTAGCCCATCAGTGCAATATAGCTTCTTGTCCTTCCATATATTTCCCCATCCTCCTATGTACCTGAAGCCTTCTTGATGACACCAGGCTCTGAGCCATCTATTAAAGTCCTCTGTGTTTTTCACTCTTTGCTCTCCTTTTCCATATGCAGGCAGTATTTCAGAAAAAGCTAAAGTCTTTACAAAAGGTTTCATGCCCTCATCAAGCTCCCGAAAAGCTTTCTGTGCTGCAAGTGTGGAGTTGTTGGCCAGGTCATTTGTTCCCCGATGGATAACAACATCAGTGTTAAAATCCTTAGTTTCTTCCTTAATTATAGTCAGTATTTGCCTGGAACTCCTGGTAGCTGAGGATCCTGGAAGACAATTCACTATTTTGGTCTCCTCGTCTTGTGTTCCAAGGTTAATGCCTCTGATGATGGAATCCCCCAACAGTAATAGTTTTCTGTTTTTGGCTTTTTTATTTGTACTTAGGGTGCACTTGTTCTCTTGAGTTACTTTCATTGGTTCCAGTCCCACCTCCCTTCTGTTTTCCTGAGTATCGCAGTGCACTAGTGGAGCGAAGGAATTCTGTAGAGGTAATATTAGTGAAGGTGGATGTTTCTGTGTTACATGTCGCAGTCTTCCTGAGCCTACTGTGACCCATTTATTCCTGGGCTGTTTTATTCTTTGAGGTAGAGGTGGTAAGTTGGTATGATTTTGTGGAGTGATGGAAGCTGCTTTAATTGTATTCAATTCCTGTTTAAGTTTGCAGAGCTCCTCCTTAATACTGGCAAGATAAGAACACTATCTGGCGTTCGCTACATGTAAACATGTATTTTGGTATAGAAGAGATTTTAAAATATTTGGGCCTACCCTTTATGATGATGATGATATCCTTTGACAAATGTCCCCGGCTGCAAGAAAGACATTGTTAAAAATACTTTTACATCTTAAAATTCTGTCCCCATCCTCTACTACAGTGTAAATTATAAAACCTTCACTGATATATTCATGCACAAAAAAGCAACAATAGCAAAAAATTATTCTCTCTATGCTTAATGGAACTTCAATTTCTAAGCCCTCCCACCCAAACACAATATTAAAATGGAGGTATGGTATTTTGGAAAGAATGCACATAATTATATGCCATTACATAATAATTATAATGTGCAGAAAAGCTATTTAAAAAGGCGATGAAACATTTCTATTTTTAAAAGATAATGCTGGCTGAAACCTGTTTATTCATATACATGCGGAGACATACCCCAGTACAGCTAGCTAAATGCAAGTTCTCAGGCAAAAAGCTCTGTAATGTACAAAAGCAGAAAAGTAGTGCATGATTCAAGCACCTTAGTTACCTAAAACATTCACTGAAAAGGTCTCAGCCCAACTACCAAAGTTGGGGCAGTCTCCATCGAAGGCTATACACTTACCCCCTCTTCTACAAAGCCACGCGGCAACAGCCCCAAAGCCCATAGGATTTCCTCCATGAATATGCATGAGATCTATTAGCATACAATGAAATCAGTGTATGCAAATAGATCTCATGCATATTCATTGGGGAAATCCTGAAAATCCAACTGGATTGCGGCCCTCAAGGAGGGACTTTTGACACCCCTGCCATAGAGATTTATAGGGCTTCAGGGCTGTTGCCGCATGGCTTTGTAGAAGAGGGGGTTAGTCCTGCAATTTTCTGCATTTTTCATTCCGACAGAATGAAAAAAAGTGGAAAATCACTGAACTAAGGGCTCCTTTTACTAAACTGCGATAGTGTTTTTAGCGTGTGCTGAATTGCTGTGCGCGCTAAACCCACGCTACATGGCTAGAACTAACGCCAGCTCAATGCTGGCGATAGCGTCTAGCATGCGCTAAAATTGCTATCGCAGTTTAGTAAAAGGAGCCCTAAGTGTAAAGTCCTCATTGGAAAGTACCCCAACTTTGTTGGTTGGTCTGAGAACTTTTCAGAGGCCTCTGGTACATGTTAAGACCTTATTCACTACAAAATCTCTAAATCTATTTGGAGGAAATTTCCAGAAAACTCAAAACTGACTTCTAAATTTGCTTAACTGTGATAATTAGTGACTGCTATCCAACTCATTCATATACAAGCTCAGCCTCTGATCTACAATAATCTGTAATGCACACCCAGCCTGCCCAGAGGGTAACATGTCAGACTAAGGGGCAGGCTTCAAGAACAAATAATGGCAGATTTGCCATCAGATTGACTCAACACTGAACCACAATTTATTTATGTGGATCTGGACATCTTTGGATCCTGGTCAATCGTAATATGATGCACAAGAGGTGAAGCACCCAGGAACAAATGTTTGGCTTTAATCTACACATGCATGAGTATTTGAACAGTGCCAATTGAAATCATTGAGTCAATGGACACTTCAAGTTTTATTAACGCTTTGTGGAGATTTCTTGCCCTAAGAGGCATAGTCAAGCAAATGCATTCCAATTGTGGAACCAACTTTGTAGGGACCTGCAGAAAATTAGATTTCCATCTGTCAAGTTGGACTAATCTGCAATAGAAGGGTATCTATACGACCAAAAATACTCATAATGCACATAGGTCTTCAACCCTCCTCACTCTTCCCATATGAGAGCACATGCTCAGAATAGCTCAGCAGATACTGTTAGAGACTTATTTAATTACATTCCTTGCAGAAGTTGCAGTTATTATGAATGCCAGTACAAGTATTGTCAGATCCAGAGTCACCATTGATCTTGACTCCAGCTATGCTTTTTATGCAGAAAACCTGCACCATTTCTGCTTCACCTGGAAATATCAAGGATGGCAACATCTACAAACATCAATGGAAGCAAGTGCAACATGTCAGACATTTTCTGGAAGCGTTGGAGGAGAGAATATCGTCCTACTATTGGATATCGAAGCAAGTGGCAGGACAACTGGCTGAACTTACAGGAAGATCTTATACTGCTGAAGGACAGCCAAGTTTAGTGTAAAAGTTGACCTATGGAGCTTCTCAGTAGATCCTTCCTAAGTGAGGATGGGAAAGTTTACAAGCTAGAAATTAAGACTGTGAATCAAGGAACAGCAAAGACTCATCCAACCAGTCACTGAAGTGATCTTTCTATATCATGAAGACCATGATGAGGACGTCATGGACTGTTGTCCAGAAACTCAGACTCTTTTAATATTGTTTGTCTTTCTCATCAGTCTCTTGTTTCAGCTCCTTTGAGGCTGCCAGAGAGAATTTATCTGCATGTCAGAGATGTCAAGACAAACCGGAAGTCACCAAGTCTTCAAGCTCCAGTTACTTATGGACTTTACATGGACTATGTGGTATTAAGTTTAGTAGTAATAATAGTATCTACAGCTACCAGGCGGGAAGTGTTCTGCTACCAGGCGGGAAGTGTTCTGCTCCCACTTTCATGGAGGCAGAGTGTCTATGTGTTGAATGTATAATAGAGTGTGTTTAATTGATTCAGGCTTCCAGTGTGCTTTGCTGCAGCCCTGTGACTGGATCCCACCCTTCTCTCCTGCTGTGTTCAGAGAGCACTCCATGTTAGAAAGCATTGAACAGACATTGTTGCCCCATTAGGTTTTTATCTTTAATTCTGCTAGCCCAGATACAACTTGGTAAGAGAGTTGGAGCACGGTGTCATTCTACATAGAGAGTCTGTGAAAATATACTCCTGGCTTTCCCTTTATCTATGATGTGCCAGTAGCAGTGTGGATTCTGTGAGAAGTAATCCATTGAGAACAATTGAATTGTGAGTCTGTTAATTTCTTTATTTTAAATTATATTAAAGAAACTTGTTCAAGGAAACACAGAGTTCAGTTTAACTGTCTAGGATCTTCTAAGAAAAAGCCAGTCACAGTAAAAACCTATCACAACAGTGCCTGACTAGTTGGTTGCTGATCTGCCTAGCTATAAGGATTACAAGCTAGGACAAAACTCTTTTTACCCACTGTTCCTGATTAACAGTCTGATTACCTATTGTAAAACAGTATTATACATACAAGCTTCTTTTAAAGAAGCTTGTGTGTATAATACTGTTTTACAATAGAAATTAGGGGGGGGGATATTTATTTACAGGAGAAAGAAATAAATTTCATCATGGGTATCTGCATCGCTACACTTCACACAAACCAAAGGGAAGCCCGTTAACAACGATCAAGTTGGGAGATCCACAGGAAAGGTTTCTGGACAGTGAGCACCTTAACTCTGGAACTGAGTTTCACTTACCATCATTGAAGGGCTTCCTTTTATAATTTACTTTCCAAACACACACAGGATGGCAGATGATGGTGCATGTTCCCAAAATATGAAAATACATGTAAAATATGAGGTTACATCTAGGTTAGACAGAATGAATAAGCATCCGAGAAAACAAGTCATATCTGCACGTGAAAGTTCCCAGGCAGTGACAGCAGATGTTCTGTCAGAATCTTAGTAAAGAATTTGGCTTCTCACAGACAGTAGGCTCTTAATAATAAAAGCTCCCTGGCAACCAGCAAGTCAGTTGGAGCACCGGGCAACTAGGACTGCTTGTAAAAACTATAGGTGTATGCATCACTTAATACAGCTAGGTTTTCAGGTGATGCTCTACAGATGCTTCCCTCCCTGTCACAAGTTTTCACCCAATTCCTTAAGTACAGATAGTCTTGTGTTAAGGATTATATCCAGAGTGTGGGGGCTACCCTGGTGAAGGCTCGCTGGCAGGTATCACATTATATGATGTCCTTTGGAGAGGGTGTGGTTAGGTTAGTGTCCTTGGTGGTGTGTAGAGCAGTGGTTCTTAAACCTGTCCTGGGAGACCCCCAGCCAGTCAGGTTTTCAAGATACCCCTGATGAAATATGCACAAGGCACATTTGCATGCCTGTCACCTCTATTATATGCAAATCTGTCTCGTGCATATTCATCAGGGGTATCTTGTAAACCCAACTTGTACCCCTATAGATATCATCCTGGATATCCGACAACAGATGCCAAACTTTACGACTCAGGTGGCCATTGCAATGGGCATTCAGTGCAAAGCTGATGGTCGCTTGTTCAGATTGCTCCTTTATGACTGGAGACCCAGATGTTTCGTTGGGCAGAAGCTTACCACCTGGCTCTCTCAGCAGCTCATGTAGCTGGAATGGAGAATGTACAAGCTGACTGGAGAATGTACAATCTGACTATCTCAGCCAGCTGACGTTGGACCCATGGGAATGGTCATTGTCTGAAAAAGTGCTCCACTGTATTGTTCAGCATTGGGGGTTAGCTGGCCATAGATCTCATGGCTTCAACAACAAAGAAGGAAGAGCACTTCTACAGCAGATGATGTGAGGCCGGAAGTGCCGTGATGGACGCCTTGGTTCAACCATAGCCAAAGGAGGGGCTGTTATACATGCTCACTCTGTGGCTCAGGGTAGGTTGAGTCATCCACTGAATAGCGAATTACCCAGAATCTGTGGTTCTCATGGCCCTGGATTGGCTGCGTCATCCATGGTACAAGGATCTGGTTTACCTCTAGAAGGATAAGTGTTTCAAGTTACCAATTCCTTTGTATCTCCTTAGTCAGGGTCCAGTTCCCATGGAGAATCCAGAATGCTTTGGGCTTATGGCATGGCTCTTGAACGTGAAGCCCTAACAAAGAAAGGATTCATGACAATAGTTATTTCTACGCTTCTTAGAGCAAAGAGGTTAGCTATGGTGGTGGCCTATGCTAAGGCTTGGAGAATGTTTCATTAATGGAGCACGTGAAAGGACATAGAACCCTTCAGAGCCCTTGCTTTCATGGTTCTGGATTTTTTCACAGGTTGGGCTAGACAAGAGGTTGTCAGTTAGCTTCATAAAAGTACAGTCACAGGTATTTCATGTTTAGAGCTTGAATGGGAAAGAGTTCATTGGCAGCTCATCCAGATGTAGCTAGATTCCTGGAGGGGGCACTCGAGACTGCATCCTCTGGTTTATATGCATTTTCCATCATGGAATCTTAACATCAGCACACAACAACAAGCCCACTACACTTGAGCCAAAATCACCTGCTGGGAATTCCCTCATTCAGCGACAAATACAAAAGCTTCAGGAAAGAATGTTCTCAGTGATGGCTCCAAGGTGGTGGAACTCCCAAAGGAACTAAAACTAGAAAAGGATACCAGAAAGTTCAAGAAATGGATAAAGACCATCCTCTTCACAGACTACTTTAGCCAATAAAACAATGTAGAGGAGACAGTTAGTTAGCCCCCCCCCCTCCATCAGGAACACGAGAAGATGAACACAATAGGGATATAAATAGACGAAGCCCAGAAAACTAGACTCTGAGGAAGATAATATTTCAAAGATAAACATAAAACATGAGACAGATATGGGTATATAGATTATACTTAGTTGAATTGGCCAACCTCCTTAGGCGCTGTGTAAATATTGTATACTTAGCTGCAATACTAAACCTAGTATTATATGTGAATATACGTAAGATGATCAATGTGCCAATAACATAAGTAGGATGATTGATTATGGCATAATTATACTGGTATTAATAACTCTGTATTGCAACACTGCCACAGAAGCCCCTATAATTCTGTATAGAGCCCATGTATTGCAACACCTCTACAGAAGCTCATGTAAACCGCTCTAAATTGACTCCCCAGTCATTAATAGCGGTATAGAAGTAGAGAATGACACGGGGCCAAATTTGTCCCTGTCCCCTCAGGAACTCAATTTCCCCATTCCATCCCCATGAGTTTTATCACTGTCATAAGACCATAAGAAGTGCCTCTGCTGGGTATTACAACCAGAGGTCCATCGTGCCCAACAGGTCCAGGACCTGTGTAGTAGTCCTCTATCTATACCCCTCTATCCCCTTTTCCTTCAGAAAATTGTCCAGTCCCTTCTTGAACCCTAATACCGTACTCTGTCCTATCACGCCCTCTAGAAGCTCATTCCAGGTGTCCACCACCCGCTGGGTGAAGAAAAACTTCTTAGCACCGGTTTTGAATCTGTCCCCTTTCAGCTTTTCGAAATGCCCTCTTGTTCTTGTAGTTTTCGAAAGTTTGAAGAATCTGTTCCTCTCCACTTTTCTATGCCCTTCATGATCTTGTAAGTCTCTCTCATATCCCCTCTAATCCTCCTCTTCTCCAGGGAAAAGAGCCCCAGTTTCTCCAGTCTCTCAGTGTATGAAAGGTTTTCCATACCTTTTATCAAACGCGCCGCTCTCCTCTGAACCCTCTCGAGTATCGCTATATCCTTCTTAAGGTATGGCAACCAATATTGGATGCAGTACTCCAGATGTGGACGCACCATCACCCGATACGGCAGTATAACTTCTTTCGTTCTGGTTGTAATACCCTTCTTGATTATACTTAGCATTCTATTCGCATTCTTAGCGGCCGCTGCATACTGTGCCGACAGCTTCATTGTCTTGTCCACTATTAACCCCAAGACCCTTTCTTGGGTACTCTTAGTCAATAACATCCCTCCCATCGTATAGCTGTACCTCAGGTTTCTGCTTCCCACAAGCAATACTTTACATTTTAAAGTGTTTGGAGGCTTGTGCAGATGAGGATGGAGCTTGTAGAAATGGGGCAGGGATAGGAAAGGAACTCGCTGGGATGGGACAGCAAAATGAGTTCCCACGGGGATGGGGAAAAATTTGTCCCCATATATAGAAGCTCACATAAATAATATAAACAACCATTGTGCTGAAGGGCCTCAGTAAGGCCTATGAGCCTTTGTGAGAAGCATCGCTGCTAGATCTTACTGTTAAGACAGTGTGTTACTGGTAGCTATAATTTCTGCAAGAAGAGTCACAGAATTACAAGCACTCATGTAGGAAGCCATTTCTCAAGATCAGAGGCTGGAATTGTTTTACACACGGTTCCGTCATTCTTACCAAAGGTTGTTTTGACCTTCCATATTAATCAGGAGGTTCATCTACCAGTTTTTCAACCCATGAGCTCAAAGGCACAGGATAAGCTTTTGAAACTACTGGATGTGCAGAGAGTCTTTTACTACCCGGAAGAAACCAATGAGTTTTGACTATCTGATCATTTTTTTGTTTTGACTAGTCAGGCCAGACAAGGCAGGCCATCTTTTAAAGTGACCATTTCTAGAAGAATTTGAAAGGCGATTTCTTCAACCTACATTGGCTGCGGAAAGCAGCTACCTTTCTCAAAGCACACTCCACAAAATGTGTATCTTCCTCATGGCGGAGGTCCGGGTGATCTCACCCAAAGAGATTTGTAGAGTGGCTATGTGATCTATTCTCCATACCTCTACAAAGTTTTACAGAGTAGATGTAGTAGCATAGAAGGACTCTGCTTTTGGATCCTCAATTTTATGGGCAGGCTCAGTTGTCCCACCCTAGATGCAAGGGACTGCTTTGGTACATTACCTATCATCCATAATTCTTTGCCTTTTGCATTATAATGGAAAATTAGGTTCTTACCTTGATAATTTTCTTTGTACTAGAAGGAAAAGGATTTCAGATGACCCACCCTGTCAGTTGCTTCATCTGTTTTTTTTCTGCCTTGAATAGATATGCATATTGTAACAAACCCACTGCCAGCAGAGGCTTTGTTCCTATGAAACGTGTAAAGTTGAGACAGCCTCAGTGCAGAAGAGCTGACCAGGTCAGTGCCCTGGAACATGCAGGTGATGACTATCACTGGTATAGCCAGCCTGAGATAGGGAAAGTTATGCAGGAAAGCTTGCACTCTTGTATACAGCCAAGCTTGCACTCTTGTATACAGCCTTTAAAAGCTGTCAGGAGATTATACCCTAAAATACCAGTTGTCTCATTAAGAAAAGAGCAGTGAAATCTGACCTCTAGAGAACTGATACCTATTTCCTTAGCCAGGCAGAGGGGGTGTGATTTTGAACTCCTAAATTGATGCCGGTGAGAGAGTCAGAAGGTGCCCAGCAGGAGACGGAAAGAGGCAGAGAAAAATGTTTGCTTTTTTCCCAGCCAGACTGAGAGGCTGGAAGACAGAGATGCAGGAAGACGGACAATTTGTTAACTGTTTTTTTTGTTTTGAGTGTTTTTGCTTGGAAGAAAGTGACTTGTGCTGGCAGGAGCATACCCGCTTATAAACTGTAACATTTGTGAGCTATTGGGTTTTTGTTCCTTCAAAAACTAGCTCAGAGAACTACTTTTGTTATTTTTCTTGCTGGCTGGGTTTTGGCACCGAGATACATTTTAAACAGAGGCAGCTAATTAGTGCAGTGCAACAGCTATGCCTGGAAGCCATTCTGAATGCTGGAACAGCCTGTGCCTAAGAACTGTTCTTTCTACGATTACAGGTTGCTGGACTAAGATTGTAAAGTTTACATTTGACCCTTTTGTTTCACTCACCCAGAGAGGGTTATTTGCAGAAAAGCTACCTGGTTTAAAGATGACAGGGGCAAAGATATTGCTAAAACTAAGCATTGCCATTAGTTACTTTAAGAACCTGCCTGAAAGTATTGCTGTACTGTACCTCTTGGTATCCAATGTCTTTACCTGGCATAGTGCTGGCAAAGAAGAGGAAGAGGATAAGCACTGTAAATAAGCTAGAGCAAGCATGGTCCCTTTTTAAGGACAGTGTCAGCGAGGTGCAAAATCTATATATACTGCGTATCAACAAGTTTCCAAGAGGAAGAAGAACAAGGAACCGGCATGGCTCACTGTAGCAATGAAGGAAGCGATCAGAGACAAAAAGACTTAGTTTAAGGAATGGAAAAGGATAAAAACTGGAAAAAGCATAAACAAAGCAAGTGCCATAAGGCGGTAAAAGGAGCCAAAAGAGACTACGAGGAAAAAATAGCCAAGCAGGTGAAAAATTTGAAGCCTTTCAAGTTTATTAAAAATTTGATGTACATACAATGTCAGATACTTCAATGCATATGACAATTTAAAACAGGTGTGTCCAACCTTTTGGTTTTCCTGGGCCACATTGGCCGAAAAAAATGTTTCTGGGGCCGCACAAACGCTGCAGCAAGACAGAGGAGGGAGCCAGCAAGATGGTAAACACCCGGGGGCAGCAGAGGAAAACACTGTCGCCCTCGACCGGGGCCGCACAAAATACTTCACGAGGCCAAGTGCGGCCCTCGGGCCACAGGTTGGACACCCCTGATTTAAAATTAGGAGACAAACAATAAAACAACTTTATACAAATAAACATACTTACAAATATTTACCAGTACAAAAGGGAAGGAAGGTGAACTACAATCTGTATAAAAAATAGAGATACATTTAGGGAAAAAATAACTGGAGGGTAATAAAAATAATCTTGAAAGCGTGGCTAAGCCTGGAGGAGAAGGTAAAGAAGATTGCGACCTATATGTAAAGCCTGATTAAAATTAGGTATTGTTCCAGATCTGGGGTGCTTAACCAAAAAATAGTAGATCTTCTAGTATCTATTACTTTTAAAGAGGGGATAGTCAGCAGATGCTGTTCGGTTGATCTAAGTGTCCTAACTGGAGAATATGGTATTAGAAGACGATCCAGAAATATTGGTGCGTTAGTTTGTTGGATTTTAAAGGTTATCAGTGCAATTTTATAAATTATTCTATGCGAGATTGGTAACCAGTATGCTTTTTGTAACAGAGATGTGACATGATCATAGTTTTTTGAATTGGTAATAATTTTTATTGCTGTATTTTGTATAATTTGTAGTTTTATTTCTTTCTGAGTTATACCATGATACAATGTATTCTAATAATCAAGCCTAGAAATGACCAAAGAATGAACAAGAATGTTAAGAGATTCTGGTTTTAAGACTTTTGATAAGGATCTGATAAGACATAACTTAAAGAAACAGTTTTTAACTACTGAAAAAATCTGATCGTGAAAGGAGAGTTCTTGATCTAGTATCACTCCCAGTATTTTTGTTGTTGTTACTCTTTGGAGTGGGAGTTATCTAAGAGTATTTGCGATGAGAATTTAAGATCATTTTTCCATGGAAAAAAACATTACAGAAGATTTAGTTACATTCAGGGCCAACATATTATCTTTAAGCCATTGACTTATTTGTTTTAATTTATTATTTATATTTATTATCTCATTGGAATCAGCTGTATGTCATCTGCATAGGCAAAAGAAGAGAATCCGATAGATTGACTAAGGGTAAGTAGTGGTGACAAAAAGATTGTTAAATAAAAGTGGAGACAAAATTGAGCCTCGAGGTATACCATAAGAATGTGTAATTGTTTGATGACGAATTGTTAAAGACGACTTTGGCTGACTGCTCTTGAAAATATGATTTAAACCAGTTAAGTACTTGGTCAGAGATGTCAATAGAGGACAGTCTCTTAATGAGTAAATGATGATTAACAATGTCAAATGATGCAGATAAGTCAAGTGAAATCAAAAGGACAGATTTATGATGATCCAGGTGGTATTGGATATTGGAGTGGAGTGTTCTGTTGAATGATATGAGGAAAAGGCTGGGTAAGTTGCAGCTATATTCACTCAAGGAGCGTAGAGAGAGGGGAGACATGATTGAGATGTTCAAATATGTCACGGGCCGTATTGAGGTAGAAGAGGATATCTTTTTTTTTAAAGAACTTACGGTGACAAGAGGACATCTGTTGAAACTCAGGGGGTGGGAGATTTCATAGTGACACCAAGAAGAACTTCTCCGAAAGGGTGATTGATCATTGAAATAGTCTTCCACTGCAGGTAATTCAGGCCAGCAGCATGCTGGACTTTAAGAGAAAATGGGATAAGCATGTGGGATCACTTCAGGGAAGAATTTAGGGGATGGGTCATTACAGTGGGCAGACTTGTTGGGCCGTGGCTCTTTTCAGCCGTCATCTTCTATGTAAGGGGAAATGACCCGCAAAGGAAGCAGTGGGGCCGCTACATGACCATGGAATAAAAGGAGTACTAAAAGAGGACAAAGCCATCGCCGACAAACTGAACATATTTTTTGTGTCTGTATTTACCGAAGAGGATATATCAAATATACCAGAAGCCAACAGGCTATATGCAGGAAATGAAGACGGGAAACCGATAGGGTCGACGGTCAGTCTAGAAGAGGTATTCAGACAGATTGAAAGGCTTAAAAGCAATAAATCCCCAGGACCGGACGGCATCCACCCAAGGGGTGAAAAGGAGTTATAGCTGAACTGCTTCAACTAATAGCCAATCTGTCGATCAAATCAGGAAAGATTCCGGAAGACTGGAAAGTGGCGAATGTTACGCCGATCTTCAAGAAACGTTTGAGGGGAGATCCAGGAAACTACAGACCAGTGAGTCTGACTTCGGTACCGGGAAAGATGGTAGAGGTGCTGATAAAGGACCGCATCATCGATCACCTTGACGGACACAAACTAATGAGGACCAGCCAGCACGGCTTCAGAAAAGAAGATCTTGCTTGACAAACTTACTGCATTTCTTTAAAGGAGTAAATAGGCCAATGGACAAGGGTGACCCAGTCGACATTGTGTATCTAGATTTTCAGAAGGCGTTTGACAAGGTCCCACATGAACGCCTACTTCGAAAAATTGCGAGCCATGGAATAGAGGGTAATATTCATGTGGATTAAAAACAGTTGGTGGATAGGAAACAGACTGTGGGGGTAAGTGGACAATACTTGGACTGGAAAAGCTTCACATGTGGAGTGCTGCAGGGTTCGGTGCTCGGGCCTGTGCTCTTCAACATATTTATAATTGACCTAGAAATTGGTATGACGAGTGAGGTGATTAAATTTGCGGACGATACAAAGTTATTCAGAGTAGTGAGGACACAGAAGGATTGCGAAGACCTACAACGAGACATAAGAACACTCAATGAATGGGCTGTGACATGGCAAATGAAGTTCAGCGTGGATAAGTGCAAGGTGATGCATGTCGCTAACAAAATCATATGCACGAATACAAGATGTCCGATGCTATACTTGGAGAGAACCCCCAGGAAAGAGACAAGTACTTGTAGACAAGTTAATGAAACAATCCACACAATGTGCAGCAGCGGTGAAGAGTGCAAACAGAATGCTAGGAATGATTAAGAAGGGGAATCAAACAGATCTGAAAAGGTTATCATGCCATTGTACTGAGCCATGGTATACCCCCACCTGGAATACTGCATCCAACACTGGTCGCTGTAGATGAAAAAGGGCATGGACTCGAAAGGGTCCAAAGAACAGCAACAAAAATGGTTAAGGGGCTGGAGGAGTTGCCATACAATGAGAGGCTAGAGAAACTGGGCATCTTCTCCCTTGAAAAGATGAGACAAGAGGGGACATGATTGAAACATTCAAGATACTGAAGGGACTTGACTTAGTAGAGAAAGATTGTTCACCCTCTCCAAGGTGAAGAGAACGAGAGGGCACTCGTTAAAAGTTAAGGGAATAGATTCCGTACAAACAAAAGGAAGTTCTTCTTCACTTAGAGCGGGGGTCGGCAACCCGCGGCTCCAGAGCCGCATGCGGCTCTTTTCCACCTTTGCTGCGGCTCCGGTAGTGGCAGGCATGCTGCTTACAAGTCCGGCGTCGCGGCGGGAAATAGCCATGCTGAGTGAGCTCAGCATGTACACAGATGAAAGCCTTGCTTGCTGATTGGTCCGGCGGCCGTGCCGCCGGACCAATCAGCAAGCAAGGCTTTCATCTGTGTAGTGCTGAGCTCACTGCTCAGCATGGCTATTTCCCGCCGCGACGCCTTGTAAGATGCACGCCTGAAAAAGAAATCATCCTGGCCGGGGTCGGTGTCATGCTCCGGAGATCTACAGCCTTCCTATCTCCCTCTCCCTTCTACCTGCTTCCGGCCACATCCCCTGCTCCGCGGCTCTCTTCGGCAACTCAGCAGGCAGCTTCTGACGTCGGGGCCTACCCTCTGCGAGTCCCGCTTGTTTCAACTTCCTTTTTCCACAAAGGCGGGACTCGTAGAGGGAAGGCCTCGATGTCGGTAGCTTGTCTTGATCACCGCTGCTGACAAGTTGCTGAAGAGAGCCGCGGAGCAGGGGGGTGTTGCCAGGTGCAGGTAGAAGGGAGAGGGCCAGATGCAGGACTCGTGGGTGAGGGAGCAGAAGAGAGAGAGAAAGAGAGAGGGGAGGGAAACAAAAGGAAATATTTCATACTGGGCTGGGCCGAAGTGGAGGGAGGGTGGAAAGATTCTGGCTACAGGGTGCATTAACAAAGGAAAATGGGGGAAAGCTGAAAATGGAGATAGTGACACAAAGAAGAGAAAGAGTAAGCAGGACCTACTGAATAAGGATAGAGATACAGAGGGGACATGAAGAGGAGGTGAAATAGAGACATAGAAGTAATGCTGAAAAAGTGTGTGGGGGGAGATAAAGACATTGAAAGGGCAAATGGTGAACATGGCGTAAAGATAAGGACAGAGACAAATGAAGATTCTGAAAAAGTGGTGAGATAGGGATATAGGTGAGATGGACACAAAGAAGGGTGATGCTGGAAAATAGGTGGAATGGTAATTCTGACAGACACAGAAGGGAAATGCTGGATCAAGGAGAGATGGGGCTCAGGCTGGATGGAATGAGGAGAAATGCCTTGTTGGCCCGGAACTTCCTCTCCTACGTCAGAATTGACGTCAGGGAGCGGAATGCTGGTCAGCGCAACACTTCTGCAGGGAAAGCTTGGGACGGTGGTGGCTTGGGGGCTGTTCCCCGATTGCGGTGGCAGCAAACCGAGTGGCTTGGGGGGCGGGCACGGAGACAGAAAGAAGGGGGAACAGGGAGACAGAAAGAAAAAGTTGGGGGAGAGAATGAGGTCTGGAGGAGAGGAAACATACAGGAGGCTGAAAGAAAGGAAGAAAGATTGGATGCACAGTCAGAAGAAGAAAGTGCAACCAGAGACTCATGAAATCACCAAATAGCAAAGGTAGGAAAAATGATTTTATTTTCAATTTAGTGATCCTGTATATAGCATTAAGATAAGAAACAATATATGCAGTGTTAGATTTGTTTTATAATGGTTTTGCGGCTCCAAGTTTTTTTTTCTTTTCGAAAACGGGTCCAAGTGGCTCTTTATGTCTTAAAGGTTGCAGACCCCTGACCTAGAGAGTGGTAGAAATCTGGAATGCTCTTCCAGAGGCTGTTATAGGGGAAAGCACCCTTCAGGGATTCAAGAAAAGGTTGGATAAGTTCCTGCTGGAACAGAACATACGCAGGTAAGGCTAGACTCAAATAGGGCACTGGTCTTTGACCTAAGGGCTGCTGCGTGAGCGGATTGCTGGGCATGATGGACCACTGGTCTGATCCAGCAGCGGCAAATCTTATGTTCTAAGTTAAGATTTTTGGAAAGTTTAGCTAATTGCAACAGCTGAGGTGGCTGTTGGCCAGTTGCTGGAGGAAAAGCTGTATTTTTGTTTACTGCTGATATTCTTTGTTTTTGATGCAAATGAAACAGTTTAATTGTTTTATGAGAAACAGGGTGCTTTGAACCCAAACACAAAGTCCGGCCAATGGCCAAAAATAATAAATCTTCCTAAGAACTTGAACCTTGGTAGAAGTTGCATTCTTTTGCTGGAAAAGGGCAAATACTTACCTGAAATACTAGAGCTTGACTACCATATAGCTATTGCCAGGCCTGAAGGGTACCCCAAGCTAAAGGGGACACACCGGACCAGTATTTTGTCACAGCCCGGGTGGTCTGTTGCGCTCAAAGATCCCAGGTTGTGACATAAGTGGTGTAAGTGGGGAACCTACTGCAAAGCTTAAAAGTAAAATTTTATATCTATGCTGATGACATTACCATAGTTCTTCCCATAACAAGCCTGACTTATGAGACCAAGAATCACCTGGCATCAACTTTAAAGCAAATCGAATCATGGATGGCCTTATTCAAACTTAAACTCAACTTGGAAAAACCAAATTCTTCCTGGCGAGTCTGAACGACAAAATAAGACGCTTCAATTTCCTATTGCTGACACCATAAAAATTCTGGAAGTAACACTGGACCACTATCTCACTCTAGATGTTCACACTGAGTTTTCTAACCAGTAAGGCTTCTCGACATTGTGGATACTTTGATGCAGCATCATTCCGCTTACTGGTGCAATCTCCATTTTAAGCCTGCTCGACTATTGCAACATCATTTATCTAGGGTCCTTTAAGAAAACCATCCAAAGACTCCGAATCATACAAAATTCAGCAGTTTGACTGATTTTTGGCATTAAAAAAATGGGAACATAACCCCCACCTACCAAAAACTCCACTGGCTGCCCCTGGAAGCAAGAGTGTTGTTCAAATTTGCCTGTCTATGTTTCAAATCCATTCAAGGTGGCCCCCATATATCTGGTTCCCCACTTCAACTTGGACTGTTCCACCAGGCCTACTCGCAGGGTACATATGTTTAGCCACCCAACATTGAAGGCCTGCCGATTCAAGAGATATCTGGGCAGAACCCTAGCTTTCCAGGCAGGCCAACAGAATGGTTGGCTGGGTAACATCATTAAGCACGCCTCATCCTATCTCAACTTTAGAAAACTAGTTAAAACAAACCTGTTCAACCGATTTGTAACCAAGAACTCTTAATACCTTACCAAGTATGCTTCCAACATGTACTCATTGCCTCTACTCTGTGTCTATCACTCTGTCTTATTCCCACTCAACTTGTATCCATCCTTCTCCAATTGTACTCAACAACGTCATTGTAATTATCTGATTGTCCAGTTCTTCTTGTTGTAAGAACATAACATAAGCATTGCCTCTGCCGGGTCAGACCAGGGGTCCATCGTGCCCAGCAGTCCACTCCTGTGGCAGCCCCCCAGGTCCATGACCTGTAAGTGATCCTTTACCTAAATCTTTTATTCCCTAATCATTTAATATCCTGTATAGTAACCCTCTATCTATACTCTTCAATCCCCTTCTCCTTCAGGAAATCATCCAATCCCTTTTTGAAACCCAATAGTGTACTCTGTCCTATCACCTCTTCTGGAAGCGCATTCCAGGTGTCTACCACCCTCTGAGTGAAGAAGAACTTCCTAGCATTTGTTCTGAATCTGTCTCCTTTCAATTTTTCTGAATGCCCTTTTGTTTTTGTTGTCCCCGCTAGTCTAAAGAATCTTTCCCTCTCCACCTTCTCTATGCCTTTCATGATCTTATAAGTCTATCATGTCCCCTCTAAGTCTCCGCTTTTCCAGGGAAAAGAGCCCCAGCTTCTCTAGCCTTTCAGCATATGAAAGGTTTTCCATGCCTTTTATCATCCTTGTTGCTCTTCTCTGGACCCTCTCAAGTATCGCCGATGCAGTACTCCAGATGCGGGCGCACCATCGTCCGATAATGGCAGGATAACTTCCTTCGTTCTGGTCACGATACCTTTTTTGATAATGCCCAACATTCTATTCGCCTTCTTTGAGGCTGTTGCGCATTGTGCCGCCGGCTTCATTGTTATATCCACCAATACCTCCAAGTCCTTTTCTAGGTTGCCTTCCCCCAGTACCATCCCTCCCATCGGGTTCCCTTTCCCTATGTGCAAGACTTTACATTTCTCTACATTGAAGCTCATCTGCCATTTTTTGCCCACTCACTCAGTTTGTGCAGGTCTTTGTAGTTCTTTATATTCCTCAACAGTTCTAACCCTACTGGAGAGTTGTGTCGTCTGCAAATTTTATAACTTCGCACTTCGTCCCTGTTTCCAGGTCATTAATGAATATATTGAACAGCAGCGGTCCTAGTACTGACCCATGTGGGACACCACTCGTGACTCCTTTCCAGTCAGAGTAGTGTCCCTTTACTCCTACCCTCGGTTTCCTGTCAACCAGCCAATTTTTGATCCATCTGTGCACGTCCCCTTCTACCCCGTGGCTCCACAGTTTCCTTAGTAGGCGCTCATGGGATACCTTGTCGAAGGCTTTTTGGAAATCCAGATATACGATGTCTGTGGGGTCACCTTTGTCCAATTGTTCGCTTATCCCCTCAAAAAGGTGCAGTAGGTTCGTTGGCATGATCTTCCTTTACAAAAACCATGCTGGCTTGTTCTCATCAGTTTATTTTTTTCTATATGCTCATTGATACTGTCTTTGATCAATGATTCGGCCATCTTCCCCAGAGCTGAGGTCAAGCTCACCGGTCTGTAGTTCCCTGGGTCACCTCTCAATCCTTTTTTGAAGCCTCGAATTACCATGGCTTTGGCGGTATATAAAAATAAAATAATATTATTATTATTAAGGCGCGAGATCTGGCGCCCACTTCAGGCCGCCGGAGAATTGATAGCAGCACAAAAAATTTGGGGGTTTTTGAATTTTGGGCTTCCGCTTGAATATTGTAGCTAACACTTTCCTGGATGCACAACAACACCGGAGTCATCTGGAGGACCAGCATGGACCAGCACAGATGACACCGTGGTGGTGCAACCAAAGGGAGTTTCCAACAAGGAGCATCTGGATTTCGGTGGGATCAAGGAACCAAGAAGAAGGAACGAGGGCGTTCCAGAAGAAGGGCAGTGCACCCTGAAAAGAGCATGTCTGCAAAGACTCACCAGCATACTAGGCACAAGGACTGGTAAGGGTGGTAAAAGGGTTACCTTAGTTGGGAAAAAGTTACCGCATTTGGATCTTGTTTCTTTTTTGATCCCTTTACAGGTCAAGATGGAACCATCGGTTTTGGCAGTCCTGGCTGGGGAGTGTCAGCGCCAAAAATGAAGAGCTGAAGAAAATGCTAGAGACTAGCATGAACTGTGGCAGGCTAGCCAAGATACCTCACAGTGGACTCAAGTCAAGTTCATTAAAGCTATGGAGGTTATGGCACAATTGCTACAGTCGAGGACTGAAGGTCCTGTTGCAGCATCAGTACTGGGCATTGCAGCTACCCCACCCACGGTAGGACAGAACTCGTTAAATGTATTAAATCTGTGTAAAATTATACCAGCGGATGTCCCAGATGATTTTCTTGATTCCTTTGAAAGGATCGCCACAAGGGCTGGGTGGCCACCTGAACAATAGGCTGTTCGCCTTTTGCCTTGTCTGGCTGGGGAATCATTGGTGGCATTTCAGACCATTGCTCCTGATCAGGCAATTACTCCACCATTAAGGCACACATTTTGGATTTCTTGGGCTATATATATATAGGCAGGCTTTCTGAGGGACTCCGTTACAGGGTAAGGAAAGGCCCAAAGCTCTTGTGCAGCACCTCACGAAACTTGCTGAGAGGTGGTTGCAATCCTTTCTCACTGACCCCCGAGCTCTACTTACAGAGATTGTGCAACAGTTTTTTGAAGCATTGCCCCAAAAGCTAAAAGGGTGGATTCGTAGACAGGGTTGTCAGAATCTGATACAATGTTTGACAGTAGCTGAGGCATATCTAGGTGCTCAGGACCTATCCGAACCTATAAAACTTGTAGGTAAACCTCAGATTTACACTCCTAGAGATATGGTTCCCATCCCAAATAGTGCACCCAGAACATACACTACCAGTTCAAGAAAGCCCTCTACCTCTGCACCCATACAATATTTTTGTTGTGGGAAGAAGGGGCATCGTCAGAGGGAATATAGAGAAAGAAGAGACTTTACAATAACCTATGGTAAAAGGAAAGAATCCAAAGGCAAATATCTTCAGAAAGTCCGAGTAGCCAATAGAGCAGTATCTGCCCTGTTAGATACTGGTGCAGAGCGTCATGGACTCCAACTTGTGGTAACAAGTAAGGAATACAAAAGTAGAGCATTTGGGGGCAGATGAAGTGGAGATCAGGTGTGTACAATGTGACCGGGCATGGCCCTAGCTAGGGCCTCACCTAGAGCACACGGGCCTCAGCCGAGCGGTAAGGCAAGGCCTGGAATAGGTGGAGAGAAGTAAAGGCAGCCAACACACAGGTGTTTAAAGTGGAAAAAGAAATAGGTGCTTTACTGATTTACAAAGTTCAGCATTTATTACAATTTTATAAGTTTTTCAAGAATGGTGCACAAAAACATATCGTACAAAATTCCATACAGTCCTTTTTTCTGCTTCTTCTGGCTTTGACCCACAGTAGGAAAACCAGGTAAACCATGAACAAGGAAGAAAAACAAAGCAAAACATAAATGACTTGTAATTCAGCTGTTGTGCCCAGTGTCCAATTAGCAGTGCTTGGGGGAAAAACATGAACAGAAAAGAAACTCTTCCCCAAGCCTGATATTTACCAACAGACGCCTGGATGAGACGATGGTGCGAAGAAGAAGGCTTCGACTTCGTGCGCAACTGGACGGCGTTCTGGGGAAAAAGCAAGTACTACAGAAGGGACGGACTACACCTCAACAAAGAAGGAGCAAGAGTTTTGGCAGGCAACATGAAGAAGGCAATCGAGAAGGCTTTAAACTGAAAGATAGGGGAAAGCCGACAGTCGACCACCGGTCGATGGCACGGATAGCAGGATGCCCCGACGAAGAAGCCAAGGAAAACTACTCCTACACAAGAGAAGACGACCTCACGGCAAATAAGGGAGAAAAAGCAGGAAGGGACAATTCAGACACAGGAGGGGACGACCACACAGCAAACAAGGGTGATAACACAGGAGCAGTTAAGGATATCGTAATTGAAACTACAGGGACGGTCAAGAGTAGAAGGTCCAAAAAGGTAACACGTAGGGAACTTAGATGTATGTATACGAATGCTAGAAGTTTAGGTAACAAAATGGGGGAACTAGAGACAATAGCAAGACATGACATATTGGATATCATTGGCATAACAGAAACATGGTGGAATGAAGAAAACAAATGGGACACAGTACTACAGGGATACAAGCTGTATAGAAGAGATTGAGTAGGGCAGAAAGGTGGAGGTATTGCTCTATATATTAAGGAGGGAATAGATTCTGTTGAAATGGTTACAACAGAAATGAAAGAGAAGCTTGAGTCACTATGGATCAAGATTCCTGGTCAATTTGGAGCAGATACGAAAATTGGCCTTTACTATCGTCCCCCAGGACAGGCGGAGGAAACTGACTCAGAAATGATGGAGGAAATCAAACAAGAATGCAAGACAGGCAATGTAATTATATTGGGAGACTTCAATTTCCCAGGGATAGACTGGAAACTAGCAACCTCCAACTGCGGCAAGGAGGCCAAGTTCCTGGAGGTGCTAGGGGATTGCTTCCTGGAACAAATGGTAAAAGAGCCGACAAGAGGCAACGCCACCTTGGACTTGGTCCTAAATGGCCTCACGGGACCGATAACAGTAGTGGAAGTCATGGTTCCACTGGGAACGAGTGATCACAATGTAATTAACTTTAAACTTGACATCGGGAAAGGGAAACATGCCAAAACCTTAACCACCACATTGAACTTTAAAAAGGGTAAATACGATAGCATGAGAGCCATGGTAGAAAAACGACTCGAAAAGAAGGTGGACAAACTTGAAACGGTAGATCAGGCATGGTCCCTACTGAAAAATACTATCACAGAAGCACAAGATCTCTACATTCCGAGGATTTCCAAAGATCGGAGATCAAAGAGCAAAAGAGAACCGGCATGGCTTACCAAACAGGTGAAGGAAGCCATAAAAGAAAAGAAGGACTCTTTCAAAAAATGGAAATACATAAAGACAACCGAAGCCTGGAACAAACATAAAGATGATCAGAAGAAATGTCACAAGGCGGTGAGGGATGCAAAACAGGAATATGAGGAAAAAATAGCCCAGGAGGCCAAAAACTTCAAGCCCTGAAAGGGAAAGGGAAAAAACCTGCAAAAGAGGCAGTCGGACCCTTGGACGACCAGGGAAGAAAAGGGTACATCAAGGAAGATAAACAAATCGCAGACAAACTAAATTCCTTCTTTGCGTCCGTCTTTACGAAGGAGGACACCTCAACAATACCTGAAGCGGAGAAAGTGTTTGCAGGAGAAATAGAAGACAGCCTCACCATAGTTGAAGTGGACTTAGACCAGATATACTATCAGATCGACAAACTTAAAAGTGACAAATCCCCTGGACCGGATGGAATTCACCCGAGAGTCTTAAAGGAATTGAAGGTTGAAATCGGAGAGTTATTGCAAAAACTTGCAAACCTGACAATCAGAACTGGACAGATACCGGACGACTGGAGGATAGCGAATGTCACCCCAATTTTCAAAAAAGGATCGAGAGGGGAACCGGGCAACTATAGACCTGTGAGTCTTACGTCTGTCCCCGGCAAGATGGTTGAAGTACTGATCAAGGATAGCATGGTCCGGCACTTGGACGCACACGACTTGATGAAACCCAGTCAACACGGATTCAGGAAAGGGAAATCATGTTTGACGAATTTACTCCAATTTTTTGAGACCGTGAACGAGCAAATTGATAGTGGGAAGCCGGTGGACATAATATACTTGGACTTCCAGAAAGCGTTCGACAAAGTTCCACACGAAAGACTTCTCAGGAAACTACAAAGCCATGGCATAGAGGGGGATATACAAAGATGGATAGGCAAATGGCTGGAAAACCGAAAGCAGAGAGTGGGCATAAATGGGAAGTTCTCCGACTGGGAGAAAGTGACTAGTGGTGTACCCCAGGGCTCGGTACTTGGGCCGATCCTTTTTAATATTTATATCAATGATCTGGAGGAAGGAACATCCAGTGAGATCATCAAGTTTGCAGACGATACAAAACTATGCCGGGCGATCAGATCGCATGAGGATAGAGAGAAACTCCAGAGCGACTTGTGTCGGTTAGAAACATGGGCGGAGAAATGGCAGATGAAGTTCAATGTGGAGAAATGCAAGGTAATGCATTTAGGCAATAAGAATAAGGAATACGAGTATACAATGTCAGGTGCAACTCTGGGGAAGAGTGAACAAGAAAAGGACCTGGGTGTACTGATAGATAGGACCCTGAAGCCGTCGGCACAATGCGCGGCAGCAGCAAAGAAGGCAAATAGAATGTTGGGCATGATAAAGAAAGGAATCTCGAGTAGATCGGAGAAAGTTATAATGCCGCTTTATAGGGCAATGGTCAGACCACACTTGGAATACTGCGTCCAACATTGGTCTCCCTACCTAAAGAAGGATATAAAACTGCTGGAGAAGGTGCAGAGACAAGCAACAAAACTGGTGAAGGGTATGGAAAAACTGGAATACGAGGACAGACTTATAACACTAGGATTATTCTCCCTTGAGAAAAGGAGACTGCGTGGGGATATGATCGAGACCTTCAAAATACTGAAAGGAATCGACAAAATAGAGCAGAGAAGATTATTTACATTGTCCAATTTGACACGGACTAGAGGACATGTAATGAAGCTAAGGGGGGACAGGTTCAGGACTAATGTCAGGAAGTTCTGCTTCACTCAGAGAGTGGTTGACACCTGGAATGCCCTCCCAGATGAGATTATTGCGGAATCGACCGTCCTAGGCTTCAAGAGCAAACTAGATGCATATCTCCTTAAGAGAGGCATGTAAGGATATGGTGGACTATAAATTACGACAGGTGTACACCTGGCAGGGCCTCCGCGTGTGCGGATCGCCGGACTTGATGGACCGAAGGTCTGATCCGGAGATGGCATTTCTTATGTTCTTATGTTCTAACAGAAGAAAAATCACAGTTCAAAACCAAAACCAATATCTGGGTCTCAATCAGTTCCACAAGCAATTTCGCACAGAAAACAATCCTAACTTATTTCTCTATTCAGAGAGCATGGTTCCAGCACTGGCAGCATTTATTTGACCTTCATATCTTCTAGGTTCACCCCTCCCCCATACTCTGCAAACTCCATGCTGCAGGTTTCTGGGGGATTCCCCAACTTCTGGCTCCATTATAACATCCTCATAACAAAATCCAGGATCAAAATTAGAGGGACTGTACTTGAGCCTTTGGTGGGGTGACCGCTTGCTGCTTTCCAGCCCTGTTCTGGAGTAAATTTCCTTCAGGATCCTTCAATCTGTATTTGGGAGCTGGGATGAGCTTCACTTGATGAGCTCCCTGCTTCTTCCTAACCAGTCCCTTTTCAGTTCCCTGTGATTGATTAGCATTCCCCTCACCTGAGCTCCCCTGGCTTAGGCTATTCAATCTCAGGGTTGTTTTGGGCTGATTGCAACTGCTTGCATCTGAGCTGATTGAGCTAACCATTCCAGCCCTGGTTTGCCTTGCTCCAACCCTGAGACATGCTGGGACTGGTAGTTCCTGCCTTTTCCCTTTTGTTGCTTAGGGAAAACACTTGGGCTAATTAGCCTACTCACTCCATCCCTGGTTTGCCTTGCTCTAACCCTTGGGGATTCTGGGACTGGTAGTCTATGCTCTTTCCCTTTTAGGGAGATTAAAACAGAATTTGACTGACTTAACAGTTTTAGAACTGGTGGATAAAGGATTCAGATGGTACTGCAGTGCTCTGGACCTAATTCTGGGGACAGATACACTTCTCCCTCCATATCCGCGGTTCCAGTATCCACGAATTCGGTTATTTGCAATTTTTTTTGTCTACGTTTTCCTCTATTTTTCTTCTATTTTTAGGCTGTCCGAGCCTCCCGGATCTTACCTGGTGGTCTAGCAGTGACATGGGGCAGGGGTGATCTTCCTATGCTCCTGCCCTGTGCAGAGCCGTCATCAAAATGGCTGCCGTGAGTTCCTGTTGTAGTCCCGAGACTACTACCCATGTTTTATAATAACAGCTGGTCATGTTTTATACCCTGATCTAGCACACTACCAGAAACAGGTCTCAACACAGCATTCAAATCCCCCATACATAGATATACAACCTGTTTTGTATTCTGATCTAAACTCCCATAAAAGTGGGCCTTTAATTGAAAAGCCAGCACCTCAGTGCTTATATACTGAAAACCGCATGCATTTTAAAATATGCTATTCTGGAATGAGAAACCCACCAATGTACTTATAGCCCAAATCATACAAATTGCTACATAAAACTTCCATAAAAAGATAAATTTGCCTCCATGAGGAGACACATCTAGCCTGGACAGTACTTCTCGTACTTCTCCACAGAAGTGTCCACTCTTTAGATTGCAGTGGGACCTAGGGGGCAAATTCTGTAAACAGCGTCCTGATTGAAGATGGCAGTAGGTGTCCTACTGCTGTCTAACAAGCCAATTGGGACGCATGTTTAAAAAAACCAAAAAACCTCGAGGCAGGTGCCTAGACTGTAGGCGTCTGTAGTGGTTAAGGAAGATGCATCGGGACACTTAAGCTCACTCAAGACTGGGTGTGGTTTCACCTGAAAGTGGCCTTGGGCCAGCTTAAGCGGCCCTAGGCATCTCCCTAGGGCCGTGATAGATGCCTGAGATGAACGCCAGCAAAATGCTGGTCTACATTTCAAATAGATGTGGCCGCTGAGCTGATCATGGCAAAGAAATCTCAGCTGATTGGAGCAGAGAACCCCTCCCCGCAAAGCTCCCCAGCAGGAAGTATGCTTATTCCCTCCTGCCCCAAAACCCCCGTCCCCCTGTTGAAGCAGCAGGGCAGATGGGATGCCCATTCCCTCCTGCCCCCAAACCTATACCCTCCTCCACTGAGGACTGGCAAGAGGGCTGCCCACTCCCTCCTGCTGCCACCATCCAAACCCCCAATACCCAATGAACAAGAAACCCCCTGACACTCCCACAGGCTAAAGGTCTCCCACCCTACATCCCTAACTCTATCCCCACCCCCAACTGCCAAACCTTGTATTTGAAAAGCTAGAGGAAGGTTCACACCCTCCAGTTGTCAGGCCAGCCACTCCAAAATGGCGGGCCTTCCCCTTCCCAGGCATTCTGGAATTCACCAGGGCCTTAGGCACCTGGGCCAACCAGAGTCTTAGGCCTTCTTCCCATTGCATCTGAGCCAATCAGAACCTTAGGCCCCTCCCCAGTGCATCCCAGAAGGGGGAGGCCTGCCATTTTGGAGTGGTGAACCTGACAGTTGGAGGGTGTGATCCTCCCTCTGGCCAGACTTTCAAACACAAGGTACCGGGGGGTGTAGAGTGGAATAACTTGTAAGTTTCATGGCTCCATAGCATTTTCTTCTTGTTTGGGCAGAGAACTTTTCAGCTGCCCCTTTTATGTTCCTTTACTTGCCTAATATATATTTGAGCTTCAAATTATGTTCTTTTACTTGCCTAGTAAATACTATTTGTTTCTAAATCCACTCATCCACACAAATGCTTTCTTCACACAAGGCTCCTTCCCTGAGCAGACAGATCTCTTTGCTAGGCCTTTCATTGGCTACGTGTTCCCTTAACAAAATCAGCACATACAATATAGATCTATAGTTTCAAATCTCAGATCACAGGCAAGACAGATCGAAAGGGACACAAGAGGGAAGGAAATGCAAGAAAGGAACAGGCCACAAACTCAAGTGTATGTACATGAACGCAAGGAGCGTAAGAAATAAGATGGGTGAATTAGAAGCTGTGGCACAAAAAGATAACGTACAAACTATACCGCAGAGACAGAGTGGCTCAAAAAGGTGGGGGCATTGCCATATACGTCAAAGATAGAATTGAATCTACTGGAGAGAACACGCCACAACCGACGGATAAGTTAGAATCTCTATGGGTCAAAATTCTGGGAACAAATGGACTGGAAACTCTACTACCGGCCCCCAGGGCAGTCTGAAGAAATTGATGGAGAAATGACGGACGAGATTAAATGAAACTGCAAAGGAGGCAACGCAGTTATCATGGGTGACTTCAACTATCCGGGGATAGACTGGAACCTAGGCAACTCCGCCTGCAGTAGGGAGACCAAGTTCTTGGATGCTGTAGGCGACTGCTTCCTGGAACAACTTGTCAAGAAAAATACAAGAGGAAATGCAACTCTAGACATAATTTTAAATGGACTGCGAGGACTGGCACAAGGTGTAGAAGTAGAAGGGACGCTGGGACCTGGACACAGGGAAGAAACATAGGTTCAAAACGACGGCCACGACGCTGAACTTCCAAAAGGGAAATTATGAAGGGATGAGACTCATGGTGGGGAAGAAGATTAAGAAGAGGATAGGCACTGTAAAAATACTAGAGCAAGCTTGGTCCCTTTTCAAGGACACAGTCACCGAGGCACAAAATCTGCTTATACCGTGTATCAACAAAGGATCCAAGAGGAAAAAGAACAAAGAACCGGCATGGCTCACTGTAGAGGTAAAGAAAGCGATTAAAGACAAGAAAACTTCGTTTAAAGAATGGAAAAGGTCAAAAACGGATGAAAACTGGAACAAGCACAAACAACATCAACGCAGGTGCCATAAGGCGGTAAAAGGGGCCAAAAGAGACTACGAGGAAAAAAGAGCAAAGGAGGCGAAGAACTTCAAGCCATTATTTCGTAGTAAGGGGAAACGACCCACGAAGGAAGCGGTGGGACCGTTGGATGACCATGGAATAAAGGGAGCGCTATAGGAGGATAAAGAAATCGCCGACAAACTGAACACATTTTTTTGCATCTGTATTTACCAAAGAAGATTTACACAGCTTACCAGAACCCATCAGGCTATATGCTGGAAACGAAGACGGAAAGCTGACAGGATTGACAGTCAGTCTAGAGGAGGTGTGTAGACAGATTGATAGGCTTAAGAGTGACAAATCTCCGGGACCAGATGGCATCCATCTGAGGGTCATCAAGGAACTAAAAGGGACCATAGCTGAACTGCTTCAACTAATAGCTGATCTGTAAAATCAAATCGGGAAAGATTCTGGAAGACTGGAAGGTGGCGAATATTATGCCGATCTTCAAGAAAGGTTCGAGGGGAGATCCGGGAAATTACAGACTGGTGAGTCTGACCTCGGTACCGGGAAAGATGGTAGAGTCACTGATAAAGGACCACATCATTGATCACCTTGACAGACATGGGCTGATGAGGACCAGTCAGCATGGCTTTAGCAAAGGCAGATCGTGTTTGACGAACTTGCTGCACTTCTTTGATGGAGTAAGCAGACAGGTAGACAAGGGCGACCCGGTCAACATTGTATATTTGGATTTTCAGAAGGCGTTTGACAAAATTCCGCATGAACGACTACTTCGGAAAATTGCAAGCCATAGGATTGACTGTGAAATACTCATGTGGATTAAAATCTGGCTGGAGCATAGGAAACAGAGAGTGGGGGTAAATGGACAATAATCGGACTGGAAGAGCATCACCAGTGGGGTGCCGCAGGGCTCGGTGCTTGGATCCATGCTCTTCAACATCTTTATAAACGATCTGGAAATTGGTACGACGAGCGAGGTGATTAAATTTGCAGACGATACGAAGTTATTCAGAGTAGTGAAGACGCAGGGGGATTGCGAAGACTTGCAACGTGACATAATCAGGCTTGAGGAATGGGCATCAACATGGCAGATGAGGTTCAGCATGGATAAGTGTAAAGTGATGCATGTAGGTAACAAAAATCTCATGCATGAATACAGGATGTCTGGGGCGGTACTTGGAGAGACCTCCCAGGAAAGAGACTTGGGAGTTATGATCGACAAGTCGATGAAGCCGTCTGCGCAATATGCAGTGGCGGCAAAAAGGGCGAACAGAATGCTAGGAATGATAAAGAAGGGGATCACGAACAGATCAGAGAAGGTTATCATGCCGCTGTACCGGGCCAAGGTGCGCTCTCACCTGGAGTACTGCACCCAGCACTGGTTGCCGTACATGAAAAGGACACGGTACTACTTGAAAGGGTCCAGAGAAGAACGACTAAGATGGTTAAAAGACTGGAGGAGTTACTGTACAGTGAAAGATTAGAGAGACTTGGCCTCTTCTCCCTCGAACAGAGGAGATTGAGAGGGGACATGATTGAAACATTCAAGGTACTGAAAGGAATAGACTCAGTTGATAAGGACAGGTTGTTCACCCTCTCCAAGGTAGGGAGAACAAGATGGCACTCTCTAAAGTTAAAAAGGGATAGATTTCGTACGAACATAAGGAAGTTCTTCTTCACCCAGAGAGTGGTAGAGAACTGGAACGCTCTTCCGGTGTCTGTCATAGGGGAAATCATCCTCCAGGGATTCAAGACAAAGTTAGACAAGTTCCTGCTGAACCGGAATGTACTTAGGTAGGGCTGGTCTCAGTTAGGGTACTGGTCTTTGACCAGAGGGCCGCTGCGGGAGCAGACTGCTGGGCTCGATGGACCACTGGTCTGACCTAGCAGCGGCAATTCTTATGTTCTTATGTTAGATGCCTTTACTGATTAGATTTCCAAAATACAGTGTTCCCCCACGAATTTGCAGTTCACGAACTCGCTCATTTGTGGTCTGCTCCGACCGCCTCTTCCTGTAGTAAAGTCAGGCTACACCAATCAGGAGCTGTGTGTCAAAGCAGCTCCTGATTGGTGCAGCCCGACTTTACTACAGGAAGAGGTAGTCGGAGCAGACCGCGAGTGATTTTCTTCACTCACTGGCGCTCCAGATGCCCTCTCTCCTGCCTCCCCTGCCTTTGACAGGCGAGAAACCGCATTTGTGGTTGGAGTACTGTATAGTACTGTATAGCATTACATTTTAGTAATGATTCATAACATTGAAGAAATTCAATATTAAATATTCTTTCCTCTACTTTTAAGAAATGTTTCTATGTGCTTGAAATGCAGGAGCAGTTGTGGAACAGGAAATGCTTCATGGACTTTCTCACTATTCTTTTACTTATCTCTTAGCATTCCCCTTAGGAAAGTATGTTAGTTGAAACTGCAGGTATGATATAGCCACACTGTAGTTCGATTCATGATGTATATTATTGAAAAGAAGGATTGACGAGTGTATAACAATTTTGTTTTTTATGATATTGTTTTTTATGATTGCATAGAATTTTTTTCTTGTTTTACAATAGTATTTTTATGTAGTAAGTCAACTTTATTGTGTGTATTTTACTGTACTCCACTTTGATATAAGCGGATTATAAACAAACAAATCCCAGTATTAGGATTACTCGTTATTTCTGAGAATTGGTATGCTTCATCATTCTCTCTTAGAAACTCCTAACTCCTCCCTCCCGATATACCTATAGACTTTTTATATTCTTAGTGCTTTCCCATCTGCTGGCTGAACTCAGTCATAGTCTCTACTCACATTAATACTCTAGCATCTATTTTATTTTATTTTTTCTTTTTTTTACAAACTTCAGTTATGGAAAGCTTTCATACAATAGTGTCAATTTGGTAGAGTTCAAAGTCCAGGAAACCAAAGCAGCAAATTAATTTCCCCAATAGTCACTGTATCCTCTCTAAATTTTCCCAGGTTTACAGAAAAATGCTTCCACAAAAATAAAATCCAGCTGTCATACCATCACTACCACTAGCCTGTGTGTGGTGTTGGATCACATTCCAGACACCATCTCGCTTTGTTGCAGGGCTGAGGTCTTCCAGCCAGGCAAAGGGTCCGACTCCTGCCACCAGCGCACAATCCAATGCTCCTTAGAGAGTTATCAATAATAATAACTTAATTTTTCTATACCGCCATAATTTTGCGACTTCTAGGCGATTCACAGAGAAGAATAGCTGTACAGTCAGCGAATTACAACATACAGATATAGAAGGGGTCTCAGAGCGATCAGTGATTACATGGTGTAAATTGGCAAGAAGAATGATATACATAGGTTACATATAATTTTAACATGTTACATTGAAATGGTTGGAAAAACCGGCGAATAGCAGAATACAAATGAGAAGAAGACATTGAAGATTCAGAGAATACGGAATACCAAGTACCGTTAATGGGGAAAAAGTAGAATCAGTATGATGAGCGGTAGCTTTCAAAGGGGGAGAGGAAGTCTGGCTATGGAATAAATTTATTGAACAGAGTGGTCTTTAATTCTTTTCGAAAAGCGCAATATGTCAACCTGGCGCCATCAATGAGGTGGCCTAGCCAGGTTTGATACCTACCAGCTTGAAACTTGAATGCTCTATCTAGAAAGGTTCGGTATTTGCAGCCTGTAATCTTTGGGTAGGCAAAGAGGTTGTGATTTCTGGTTATTCTTGCGGGGGAGTAAAGTTCGAAATGTGGTAGAAAATAGTTGGGCACCATTCCCCACACCAGTTTATAGCAAAAGCAAGATTTGAATAAAATGTGAGCCTCAATTGATAACCAATGCAGCACTTTGTAGTAGGGACTAACGTGATCACTTTTCTTTAGTCCGAATATTAAGCGGATGGCAGTGTTTTGAACTATTCTTAATTTTCTAATGGTTTTTTTAGGTATACCCACATAAATGATGTTGCAGTAGTCCAGGTTGGATAGAATCAGTGACTGTACCAGTAGTCTGAAAAATAGGAGGTCGAAGTATTTTTTTATGGTTTTTTATTACCAAAGTGTGGAGAAGCACTTTTTTGTCACCGAATTTGTGTGTTCGATCAAGGTCAGGTGGGTATCTAGGGTGACTCCTAGTATTTTTATAGTTTTAGATATTGGGTGATTGTGGCCGTTTAGATGTATTGATGTTGTAGTGATCTTGTCCTTTGGGCTTGCCAAGAAAATTTTTGTCTTTTCTGAGTTGAGTTTCAGTTTAAAGTTGATAGTCCATTGTTCAATTTCCGTCATGATGTGGGAGATGTGTTTTGAGGTGGCATTGGTCACATTGGTCACTGGAATTAGAATAGAGATGTCATCTGCATATATATAATAAATTAGGTTTAGCTTTTGTAGTAGGTGACCTAAGGAAGAGATACAGATATTAAACAAGGTGGGAGATAGAGTTAGAGTAGTTCCCTTCGTAGACCACTTGATAAGATCGTTTTGTAAGAAAGCCTTTGAACCAGGCCCAAACTCTTCCCGAGAGACCCATTGCGTCTAGGCAGTTCAGCATTATTTCATGGTCCACAAGGTCAAAAGCACTACTAAAGTCTAATTGTAAGATCATAGCGCTGGTACCTTTACTGAAGAGATCGTATAGGTGGTTGAGGATAGAGCCTAGGACTGTCTCGGTGCTGTATCCTTTTCTAAAATCCGATTGATGATCGTTGAGGAGATTGAATTTATCTAGGTGGTTTATTAGTGCCAGGTTGACCAGCCCTTCCTGTAATTTGGTGAACAGGAGGGTGCTCTCTATGGGTCTAAAATTGGACGCTAATGTGATAGAGTTCTTCTATTAAAAAAGCTGTGGAACCACGGGGTGCAAGGAGATATCTACCGATGGATCAAACACTGGTTGGCAGGCAGGAAACAGAGGGTTGGAGTAAAGGGCCAATATTCAGACTGGCAATGGGTCACGAGCGGAGTTCCACAGGGGTCGGTGCTGGGACCTCTATTGTTTAATATATTTATTGACGATCTGGAGACCGGGACAAAATGTGAGGTTATCAAATTTGCTGATGACACCAAACTCTGCAGCAGGGTTAGGAACACGGAAGACTGTGAAAACCTGCAAAGGGACCTAACGAGACTGGTAGACTGGGCAAATAAGTGGCAAATGAGTTTTAACGTAGAGAAATGCAAAGTCATGCATGTAGGGAAAAAGAACCCGATGTTCAGCTACAAAATGGGGGGAACACGGCTAGGGGTGAGTAACCTTGAAAGGGATCTGGGAGTGATGGTTGACACATCACTGAAACCATCGGCACATTGTGCGACAGCCTCAAAGAAAGCAAACAGAATGCTGGGCATCATCAAAAAAGGTATCACAGCCAGGACAAAGGAAGTCATCATGCCGCTGTATCGCGCAATGGTGCGCCCGCACCTGGAGTACTGTGTTCAATACTGGTCGCCGTACCTCAAAAAGGATATGGCGGTACTCGAGGGAGTGCAGAGGAGGGCGACTAAACTGATAAAAGGTATGGAAAATTTCTCATACGCTGACAGGTTAAAAAAGCTGGGGCTGTTCTCCCTGGAGAAGAGGAGACTTAGAGGGGACATGATAGAAACCTTCAAAATCCTAAAGGGCATAGAGAAAGTGAATAAGAACAGATTCTTCAAACTGTGGGGAGCCACAAGCACTAGGGGTCACTCGGAGAAATTGAAAGGGGACAGGTTTAGAACAAATGCTAGGAAGTTCTTTTTTACCCAGAGGGTGGTGGACACATGGAACAAGCTTCCAGAGGAGGTGATAAGCCAGAACTCTGTACAGGGGTTTAAGAAAGGTTTGGATAGGTTCCTGGAGGATAAGGGGATAGAGGGGTACAGATAGAACTTGAGGTAGGTTATAGAAATGGTCAGTAACCACTTCACAGGTCGCGGACCTGATGGGCCGCCGCGGGAGCGGACCGCTGGGCAGGATGGACCTCTGGTCTGACCCAGTGGAGGCAACTTCTTATGTTCTTATGTCTTTAGGGATGGGTGTGATCAATATGTGTCCCATATGCTCATGGTATGTCCCACTTTTAAGAGTGGAAGTAGCCCAGTTAAATAGGTCCCTTTTAAACTCAGGTGCTGCAACTTGCATGATCTTAGATGGGCATACGTCTAGTAGGCAATTCGATTTAGCGCATATGTTGAATAAGGTAAGGAATTGATTCCAATTAGGGGGCTCAAATTGGTTCCAGATCATATCCACAGTGGACTCTGTTTCCTGCGGTCTGAAGTGGAGTTCGGAATCGGGTGAGGGAGTAGGTATAGTGGTTCTTAAGTCTGTGATTTTTTTGTTGAAGTAGATGGCGGAGTTGACTGATGTTATCTGTTTGTTGTCATTTTTTTGGACCTGTGAAGTGTCTGTTAGTCTGTTCACTCTGCTATTTGTTTTGACTGCTCCTATTTTCTGAGCGTAATATTTAGAACGCTTTTCTTTTATCAGGTTTTTGTAGTTTTTCATTTTTTGTTTCCAGTTTCCAGTCTTCCTCTTTGTCAGTTTTGAGCCAAGTTCTTTCTAGTTTTCTAAGTTTTTGTTTGTGGGTTAGTAATTCAGCGTCGAACTACTCTTTTGATACCCTGTTATTCAGTCAGACTCTGAGTCCAATATCAGTTCCAACAAAAATATCTTTCTCAGTTTCCAGCCCACGGGCTTGACTGCTCAATAAGTTTGGTAATCCTTATTTCAGACAGCTACTTTAGCAACACAGTTCATAACTGAAAACTTTTAAAATGTTCATCACATTAATCCACCTTATGTCAGAATACCAGCTTTGCATATAGTCTGGCTGCTCTCTTTAACTCAGTTCATGCAGCCTTTTGTGCATAGACCTCGTGTCCATGCTCATTAGCCACCAGGAGGAGCCAGGCAGCCCCTCTGCCTTTACTGTTCCTTCTTCAATGCTATTACAGGAACTATACTGTACTTGTTAGGTACTATTTTAGAAGACCCTCTCCTGACCTCCTACCACTTTCCCACTACTAATCTGTCTCTAAACTCACTCCTCAGGCATACTTTCTTCAGCTCCAGAGGTCCACTCCATATCATATTCCTCCTGATTCATATCTGGGATACTTTTTTTCCATTTCCATGAAGCTTTCCTCTCCAGACAGTTGTTCCCTTACCCCTACACATGGGGACAACGTTGCCCTGGGACAACTTCTGGATAAGCCTAAGGAACCCTCCTTCTAAGTAAGCCTTTGTCTTGGAGCTCTATTTCTGTCGACTCTGTCACTTTCTGGCACAGTACCTTTAAGAGGCAGAGGTAAAGGAGCTAGTTCCTTTCCACAGCGTTCTAGCATGGCTCTGAAGTTTTCCTCCCTTGACGCTCACAGCTGTGTCTAATTTATTCCTGTAGGGTTCCTGTGCTGCTCTGTCTCCCATGGCAACAGAATGCTGTGCACTGAGCACTCTGGCTGTCCCTGTCACGCTCCTTTTTTATACCCTTTTCATGTCAGGTACTACTTGTGGGTTAATGGTAGAGTTTGCAGACTGCTTTAAAAAGGAATGATAAGGAATCATGGCAGGACCTTTAGACCTTTCTGTGTTATCCCCTATCAGCTGTACTTCTGGTCTGTTTCTAACATTCATAACTAGTTTCAGGGATCTGTTCCTTTCCCTAGGAATTAACATAAGAACATAAGAATTGCCGCTGCTGGGTCAGACCGGTGGTCCATCCTGCCCAGCACGCAGGTCAAAGACCAGTGATCTAAATGAGTCCAGCCTCACCTGCATACGTTCCAGTTTAGCAGGAATTTGTCCAACTTTTTCTTGAATCCCTGGAGGGTGTTTTCCCCTATAACAAACTCCAGAAGAGCGTTCCAGTTGTCTACCACTCTCTGGGTGAAGAAGAACTTCCTTACGTTTGTACAGAATCTATCCCTTTTCAGCTTTAGAGAGTGCCCTCTCGTTCTTCCTACCTTGGAGAGGGTGAACAGATTGTCTTTATCTACTAATCTACTAAGTCTATTCCCTTCAGTATCTTGAACGTTTTGATCATGTCCTCTCTCAGTCTCCTCTTTTCAAGGGAGAAGAGGCCCAGTTTCTCCAATCTCTCACTGTACGGCAACTCCTCCAGCCCCTTAACCATTTTAGTCACTCTTCTCTGGATCCTTTCGATTTAGCAGATTTAGCCAGAGCTGGCTTGCTTCAGCGTTTACACTAGTGACAGGCTCTTCCCTGTCACAATACACTGTATGGGATCTTCTGGTGTGATATGGCTAAGCTGACTGTCCCTGTGGCTTCTTCAAGGGACTTGGCTTCTGCCTTGATAGCAGCTACTTCTTTCTCTTGTTGGAGCAGCTCCAAGGCAATGTCAATTTCTGCGTTTTTGCACTCCTCTACACTCCTGTGCACAATAGACTCAACTTCTTCTGTGGCTCTGTGTGCAGCAGCCTCTGCCTCTTCCATGGCTCTATGTGCAGAAGCCTCGGCCTCTTTTTTCTGATGTTCCTCTTCAATTCTAAGCCTTTCCTTTTTCAGGCATGCTTCTTTTTGGCTAAAGAGAACCTTTGCTTGTTCAGCTGCTGCTTTGGCTTTAGCTCGGTCTGCTGCTAAACTAGCTGAATGTTCTGTTCTCTTTGTTCTGGATGTTCTGCTGGTTCTGGAGCTCCTGGTGGAGTGTTTAGAACTGCCTGAGTATTGAGATTCAGTGTCTTTATCTGGGGCTTCTGCTGATTACTCTGTTTCTTCAAAAGCATCCTTTTCCATGGCCTGCCGTACCTGATCCATGGCCCTTTGGCTCTTGGACTGGGTCATACTATCTTGAGTGGGCTTTCTAGCCAAGTAAGCACAAAACGCTGTTGATGTCCTTTCATATTTCTGATAAGCAGCCTCTATTTGACTGATTGGGGCCTTCCCACTTATCTGCTGTGGTACTCTTGCCCATAGGCTTTCTAATTCATCGTAGTTCTCCCCCCTTCACTTTTGTTTAGGTATGTCTTTGTCTAAGTCTTTGGTCATTAAAAATGTTGTTTTTTCCCTTTTTTTAAACTTGTACATTGCTTAGACATTTGGATAATGTGATTTTATTAAATTTTTATTAAACTTGAAATTTAATGTCATGAGGTATTTTTGCACTTCTATCTCATAATTTTCCTGAGCCTTCTCAAAGTGTGTACCCTTATTTCTGTGGCAGTGCCCTCTTCACTGGCAAGGTGGGTTGTCTGCCAGGCTGGCATCTGTTGATTTTTGGGGCCATAATGCAGGAATAATAAACTCCTTTTTTTTTGTTTTACAAACAGTTCTAAAGTTCAGTTGAGTAGGGCAGGGATCGACATAAAGTTGTTTTGTTCTGCTATGGGATGGGCAACTCTCTCCTTGCCTTATGAATTATTCATGCAAGTTTAGTTATGGTGTTTATAGTCTGTATAAAAATCTACAAATTTTTGCCTCTAACAGCTAATGGCAGCTTCAAATACAGTTGAAATGCAAGCAGCAACTCCCTTATACTTTCACACAATACAGATGATTTTAATTGCTTCCTGATTTAATGAGTGACCTCACTGTGAAGATTATCAATAGTTAACTTCTGATTTTTACTGAGAGGCTGATTTTACTGATTTCTCCACAGACCTCTGGTTCAAATGTTCAGCTATGCCACTCTTGACATCAATGAAACATTGCCTGTTGCAGGTTTTCACTGAGAAGTCTTTACCACAGGTTTTCCCTGAAACATCCTCAGGTTTTTCACTGAAACCTCTGCAGGTTTTCACTGTAATGTAGGGACTCCTCAAAATTGCCACTGAGTTATGTTAGCACTTCTCTGAGGCTCCGATTCAGATAATGCTAAGGTTACAGAAGTAAGGGTTATCAGCCAGACTCTGTAGTTTTTTTGAATAACTTTGTTTAATAACTTGAAGTAAAGAATAAACACTCACAATTTGATGATTTCAAGGCAGTCCAACTTTGTTAAAGAATCTTCTCACTCTAGCACAACCTATCCAAGGGGAAGTTGGGAATGTGTCCTCATACCTTGTGGGGAATAACATTGTGCTCCAGACTTAGATACCGAACCTAAGCTGTATTAGGCTAGCGGAAATAAAGGATGAAAACCTGGTGAGAGGACAATGTTAAACCCAAGTTTTCATGCAGCCATGTGGTCTCACAAAATAGATACTGATCTCTCCTAGAAGCTAAAGAAAGGCAGGCAATAGCTCTCTGTTTGCAGCCTGTCTCTCTGGGAGAAGCAAAGCATTCTAGGGATTTAAGTCCACAGAACACACACTGATTTCACATCTTAGAACAAACACATACTTATTTTATACAAGAAACTGAGAAACTGCCTGCATGAAATGGCAGAAAACATACCCATTGAACCTGATTTATCAACAGCTCTGAATAAACTGACTACTTAACATCAATTTAAGAATAGGCTAAAAACAACAAACTCTGCCTGAACCCAAATAAAACCAAACTTCTGTGGGTCCCTAACACAAGTGGGCACATACCAGACACCAAAGTCTCTTGGGAAATAGGAACTCACCCTCATATCATAAGTCTGGAACCTTGGAATACAGCTAGATTCAAGTCTTACTCTAATCCCCCAAATCCAAGCAACCTTGAAGAGCTGTTTCTATAATTAAAAAGGAAAGTCTTGTCTCAATTGTGCATGCCATAACATCAAGATTGAATTACTGTAATACACTTTACACTAGTCTGAGTGCAAAGGGTCTACACCAGCTCCAATTGATTCCAAATGCTACAGCAAGACTAATAGAAGGCTGTAAGTGACGTGTCCATTTCACACCACTTTTGCAAAAACTTCACTGGCTACCAGTACAATATATGGCAACATTGTCCTGTTGTTTTCTTGATTGCTCAATAAAAATATATTTGACAATAAAACTCTTTGTCTGATCTTCAGGATCCTCAAAGAAAATGGTCCAGAGTACTTGAAGAACAGAATCTCCCCCTATACCATAGGAGCCAACTTTTCAACTTGGCACAAATTACCATGTCCATATAAAAGAAATTAAAGCATGGTTGGTTGTGAACACAACTGATCAGGCTATCCTTTAAGGAAGAACATAGGAGATGGTGCCACAAAGAGAGGACTTGTGACTAAAATAATGATAGGTGTAGCAAGTCCCACCAGTCTCTCCCCCTCCTCAAACCGATTGCAACAAGTTACCATCTTACTCCCAGACCATCTGCAGCACGCTCAGTAAATGCCTTCAGTCCACCCTGCTCTATATGCAACACATATTCTCCCCTCCCAGCCAGTCCTCAATAGTCCCTTCTTCCCAACCCAACCTGTGCACTCAATGCACTTTATTTTCTCTCATACAATCCCCACTTCTTTCTCGGTCTTTCTCTACCTTAAAGTCTTCCTTCTCCTCTCATCTACTTGTTCTGTTTTCCCCTCACTTCATTCTCCCATATATACTCCACTCCCCCATTTTTACATCTCTACTTTCTACTTCCTGTTGACCTGAACTATCTTGCTTTACCCCCTACTAATTCCTCCCACCATTAGGTTTCTTCTCATTCTACTTTCATCAGTCTCTCCCCTGCAGGCTAGGCTCACCCATCCCTCAAACCTTCTAAGCAGATTCATAACACATTCATATTATCACCACCCTTCCTGGCAAGAATTATATTCCTATTCTCCCTTCCCAAAGCCCCAAACACCATTCATATCTGGAATTCACAGACTGAAATACAATAGTTCCATATCTAGAAAGGCCCTATGAGCTGCTCCACCACTTGCATGAACAAACTTTGGAAGCTCAGCAGATCACATGCTGAGCAGGGAATCAGTGATCCCAAAAGCATGCATTCATATCAATCCACTGTATACCAGTCCATCTACTAAGGCTCTAGCGGTCACAGAGTAAGTGATTGGCTTGGGGAGCTGAGTTAGCACTGATTCTAGTGCCTTCTGCAAAATTGAAAACTGGCATTATTTGGGGATAACAACTTTGACACAATGCTCCCTCTTTTATTAGTGGAGACTCCAGCACAACATCCCTCTTATCATATATACTTGAATATAACCCAACCTAAATATTTTGATTCTTTCAAAATTTTGGTACAGTCCCTAATTCTGTCTGTTCTCGACTATTGTAACATCGTTTATCTTGCATTATTTAAGAAAAATTTACAATGCATTCGATTAGTACAAAATACGGCAGTTTGCTTAATTTTTGGTCTGAAGAAATATGATCACATCAGCCCATTTTATCGGCAATTTTGAGGCACGTACTCTTTTTAAATTTGGTTGCCTTTGTTTTAAATCTCTTTTTGGTTTGGCTCTGGGATATCTAGCTTCTCAAGTTAATTTTTATACCTCATCGAAAAACACTCGTAATAAGTTAATGTTTATGTATCCTTCAGTTAAGAACTGTCGTTACAAGAAATTTTTGAATAGGAAATTTGCCTTTCAGCTAAGCAAACTGAAGTCTTGGTTAAGCCCGCTTATTTGTCAAACGGATTCTTATAATGTTTTTAGAAAATTTTTAAACACACACTTGTTTGATAAGTTTGTTAAATAACTGGAATTTTCTTGTTATTCATTTTTAACTTGATGTACCTTTTCACTGATTGTACAGTTCTTCTTTGTTGTTAACCGCCTGGAACTTTGTGGTGGGGTGGTATACAAGAATAAATTTATTATTTTATTATTATGAAATATAAACCAAGGTTACCTTTTTCCCCCCAAAAAAAGAAGGAAAAAAGGTTGACTCGAACATAAACCGGGAGGGGGGGGTTATATTCAAGTGCCCTGCCCTGCATCCAACCCCCATCCCTGCCAGGCTCTTCACCCTGTTCTCTCTCTCTTGATGCCTTGCAGGCCTCCACCAGTCCTGCCATAAGTCCTGGTGGTCCAGCAGTGGACTGGGACAGGAGGGATCCCTTCCACCTCCTGTCCGAGCTGACTAACAACTCTTACCTCCCTCCAGCCGCCACGATTAGTAAAAAGCATACCTTTAAAATTCCTGGTGGTCCAGCGGTGAACTGTAGCAGGAGTGATCTTCCTAAGTTCCTGCCCGGTACAGAGCTGATATTTGAATGGCTGCTGCGAGTTCTTGCGGCAACCTCATGAGACCTCAGAAACTTATAAGGTTACCGCGAGAACTTGTGGCAGCCATTCAGATAGCAGCTCTGCATGGGGCAGGAGTATAGTAAGATCACTCCGACCCCAGTTCACTGCTGGTATACCAGGGATATTAAAGGTACTTTTTTTCTAATCAAGGAAGCAGGAGAGAGGTGTTAAGAGTTGGTTAAGACAGGAGGCAGAAGAGATCCCTCTTGTCATGGACCATCGCTGGACTTCCCGGTCTTACAGCAGGCACACTGGAGGCCTGCAACAGGTCTGGGACGGGGCGGAAGGGCACTGACCAGATTATAAACCAAGACCCCCATTTTTGGGTCATTTTGTTGATCTAAAAATCTTAGTTTGTATTTGAGTATATACGGTACTCTCTCTCCTTTTACTAAACATTCCCTCATTCTCTTCAATTCTGTGCTCAATACCATTATTACATTACATTAGTGACTTATTCCGCCATTACCTTGCAGTTCAAGGCAGATTACATAAGAGGTTATCTGGACATTTTCAGAAGAGTTACAGAGTTGAACGGGGGACTGAAGAGCTTCCTGTGGTGTTAGTTTGTTTTGATGGATTTCTTGAATAGCAGGGTTTTTATTTCTTTTCTGAAAGTTTTGTAGTCTGGAGTCATGGTCAGTAGATTGGATAGTTGGCGGTCTAGTTTCACTGCCTGCGTGGCCAGTAGGCTACACACACGCACTTCTTTTCCTGGCATATAGGTCACAAACCCCAAAAGCTAGCCTGTATCAGAGCTGTGCTGAGAGTGAGAATGGAAAGCCATGGCTTAGTAGCTGAGTCAAGCTTAAAAACAAACTAAGAACCCCTTACCCCCTTCCATACTCCACCCATCTCTCCGGTAACCTCTTCCTGCTACTGCCATGCTATTTCTTTGGACTGATACAGCATAATAAGCCCATTTAGTCCAACACCATTGTCTCCCATTAGATTTGACAAGAAAGATTATGTTACTCTATTTCCCTTTTGAGACTCAATCATAGATCTCTGAATATCAGAGCTGCCAAAAAGAAGTAATTTAAAGATATTTTTCAGACTATGGCATCAAATATTGGCACAATCTCCTCCTGCTCCCCCATGTTTTTGCAGTAAAATAACATTCTGGTGACTACAGGGCTGGAGAATGGCAAAATATGACTGTTACCTATCCTTTATCCAGCCCAGCTGACACAAAAATCATTTCATAAAAACTTAAACAATTTTCCAACTTTTGTGTCTGTAGTTTAAATTCACTCCTTTGTCTCTGCTTCATCTCAGTTTTCTCTCTGTCTTCAAGTTTCTTCTTTTAAGGATTCTCTTCCAGTCTTCCTTCCATATCATCATCATTTCTCTTTCTTCCATATATATTTGTCTCTCCATGGTTTCTCTCTTCTCACTTCCTCCTCTACTTCTCACCCTTTTTTCACCCTCATATCTTTCCACCATGACTCCCTTTCCCTCAGCCCCTTTTTCCAATGCCACACAGCTACTCTCCATCTCTTTCAGTTCCCCTTCTATCTGCAGTTTGTGTCCCCTCTGCCTAAGGTGACCATACGTCCCATTTAGAACGGGACTGTCCCGTTATGGGATTCATAAGAACATAAGAACATAAGCAGTGCCTCCGCCGGGTCAGACCATAGGTCCATCCTGCCCAGCAGTCCGCTCCCGCGGCGGCCCAAACAGGTCACGACCTGTCTGAATCACCAGAAGGGGCCCCCTTGCCACCTTGGTTTCCTATTGAGTCCTATCTTCCCATCGAAGTCCTAACCCTCAGGTCTTGCACATGCACGACCTGGTTGGGTTTCTATACTTATTTTCTGGTTAGCTTTCTCAGTATCCCACGATCCCTTTATCCCTCAGGAATCCGTCCAGTCTCTGTTTGAATCCTTGTACCGTACTCTGCCTGATCACTTCCTCCGGTAGCGCATTCCAAGTGTCCACGACCCTTTGGGTGAAACACAACTTCCTTGCATTTGTTTTGAACCTATCTCCCTTCAGTTTCTCCGAATGCCCCCTCGTACCTGTTGTCCCCTTCAGCCTGAAGAATCTGTCCCTATCTACCCTCTCTATGCCCCTCATGATCTTGAAGGTCTCTATCATATCTCCCCTGAGCCTCCTTTTTTCCAGAGAGAAGAGCCCCAGCCTATCCAACCTCTCGGCGTATGGGCAGTGTTCCAGCCCTCTTACCAGTTTCTTTGCTCTCCTTTGGACTCTCTCAAGTACTGCCATGTCCTTCTTAAGGTACGGCGACCAATATTGAACGCAGTATTCCAGATGTGGACGCACCATCGCTCGATACAATGGCATGATAACTTCCCGCGTCCTGGTTGTTATGCCCCACTTTATGATGCCAAGCATCCTGTTGGCTTTTTTCGAGGCTGCTGCGCACTGTGCAGATGGCTTCAGTGATGCATCCACCAACACACCCAAGTCTCTCTCAAGACTGCTGTCTCCCAAAAATGCCCCCCCCAATTTGTAGTTGAACAACGGGTTCTTTTTCCCTATATGCATGACCTTGCATTTTTCCACGTTGAAGCGCATTTGCCATTTGTTTGCCCAGTCTTCCAGCTTGTCTAGGTCCTTTTGCAGGTCCTCACACTCCTCCCTGGAGCTAACTCTGCCGCACAGTTTGGTATCGTCTGCAAATTTTATAACCTCGCACTTTGCCTCCTTTTCCAGGTCATTGATAAATATGTTGAAGAGTAACGGCCCCAGCACCGATCCCTGTGGCACACCGCTCGTGACTCCCCGCCAGTCAGAATATTGGCCCTTTACTCCGACCCTCTGCAGTCTACCCGACAACCAGTGCTCGACCCATCTGTGCACATCCCCTCCCACCCCGTGGTTCCACAGCTTCCTAAGCAGCCTTTCATGTGGCACCTTGTTGAAAGCCTTTTGAAAATCGAGGTAAATGATGTCTATGGGTTCCCCATTGTCAACCCGACTGCTTATTCCCTCAAAGAAGTACAGAAGGTTCGTTAAGCACGACCTTCCCTTACAGAATCCGTGCTGGCTTGTTCTCAGTAGGCCATTTCTCTCGATGTGCTCGCAAATGCCGTCCTTGATCATAGCTTCTACCATCTTCCCTATAATTGAAGTCAGGCTCACCGGCCTGTAGTTCCCGGGGTCACCCCTTGATCCCTTCTTGAAGATAGGTGTGACATTCGCCAATTTCCAGTCCTCTGGTACCTTTCCAGTTTTCAAGGATAGGTTGCAAACATGCTGGATTGTGCCCGCTATTTCTTGTCTTAGTTCCTTCAGAACCTTTGGGTGGATCCCATCCGGGCCCGGTGATTTGCCGCATTTTAACCTGTCTATCTGTTTGAGGACATCCTCCTTACTTACCTCTATGTGCTCCAATTTTTCAGCCTGTTCCCCACTCATGAGCTCCTCTGAGTCTGGTATATTAGATGTGTCTTCTCTCGTGAAGACCGACGAGAAGAACGTGTTCAACCTCTCAGCTACCTCTTTATCCTCCTTAATCACTCCCTTCCTATCCCCATCGTCCAACGGCCCCACCTCCTCTCTCGCTGGTCGCTTCCCCTTTACGTAACTGAAGAATGCCTTGAAGTTTTTCGCCTCCCTGGCCAGCCCCTCTTCGTATTTCCCTTTTGCTTTTCTAACCTCTCGGTGGCATTCCTTTTGGCATTTCCTGTGCGCCTGGTGATTTTCCTCCGTTGGGTCCTTTTTCCATCTCCGGAAGGATACTTTTTTGTCATTTATTGCCCTCTTTACTTCTGTTGAGATCCAAACCGGGTCCTTTGACCGCTTGTTCTTGCAGCCTTTCCTGAAACTGGGGACGTACATTCTCTATGCTTCCTGCAGGGTGTCCCTGAATAGGGTCCAGGCGCTTCCTACAGTCTCCATCCTAAAAATGTTTCTGAGCCTCCTCCCCACCATTTCCCTCATAGCAACATAGTTCCCTTTCCTGAAGTTGAGCGCAGTTGTTGCAGTCCTCTTTACTATGGCTGTCCCCCTTTCTAATGTGAATCTGATTGCATTGTGGTCACTGTTGCCTAGTGGTCCTCCCACTTCTACCCCTCTTGCAGGCCCCCCTAATCCGTTCAGGATGAGGTCAAGAGTAGCACTCCCTCGCGTCGGTTCCCTGACTAGTTGCTCCATGAAGCAGTCCCTCACAGCTTCTACAAATCCTGTTTCCCTGTCCCGTTGTCCCCACACACAACTTCGGGGCGCCAAAAAAGTCCCGTTTTCAGGGACAGCGTCCCGAAGCTGTGCGCGGGGACAACGGGACAGGTGATCGCTTCCTGTCCCTCCCTGCCGCGCAAAAGAAAATAAAAAAAAGCCTTCCTCAGGGCTGGATTAAAGGGTCCTAGAGGTCCAGCCATTTCTCCCCTAACTAGCCCATCTCCCTCACCTTCGCGACCGACTCCATCGCTGGAATTGCCGGCAGCAGCACTCCTTACTCTCCCCGCGCAGCTGACCCTCCCACCGCGAGACGCCTGACATACCTCCCTCAATAGCAGCGTCGGCAGCGCTCTAAACAGGCTGTTTTGCAGCCTTCTCCTTCCGGGGTCTTCCCTGTGTCGCGTTGCTGATTACATCATCAGTGATGTGGCAGAGGAAATCGGTGGCTGGAGAAGGCTGCAAAGCAGCCTGTTTAGAGCGCTGCCGACGCTGCTGTTGAGGGAGATATGTCAGTCATTCCAGTCAGAGGGTCGGCTGCGTGGGGAGAGTGGGGCGTGCTGCTGCCAGCAAATCCATCCAGTACTCTGTACAACTGCAGGCAGGATCTTTGAAGACACATTTAAATGGCTTCCAGAGCAATCTCTGATGGACAGACTGAGGTTTCCAAACTTTTTCTTGCCGGCACTAGACCCAAAGGTGTAGCCTGTGATGAATTACCTCCCATAGAAACTTCTGCACTCAGCCTATTCACTCCTACTGGGAATAATACACAAGGCAATGCCCTAGAGGGTTCTGGCAAAGGTTCAATTCTAGGATGTAGGGGAGAACTAGGGCCTGCTTGGCTAAGTGTACTTGTGTGCCTAGGGGCCCTCAAAGAATTAATCCTGCCCTGGCCTCCCTCCAGCGCCTGATTTAACCCCCCTCCCCCCGCCGGTCCACCGCCGCTGCTTACCTCCCTGCTGCTGCTGCTGCTAATCGCAGCCTAGAAGCCTTATTCCCGACGTCAATTCTGACGTCGGAGAGGTCGTTCCGGGCCAACATCAGAATTGACATCGGGAATAAGGCTTCTGGGCCGTGAATAGAAGCAGCAGGGAGGTAAGCAGTGGCGGCAGACCGGGGGTTTTAAATCGGGCGCTGGAGGGAGGCTTTTTTTGTGTGCGGCAGGGAGGAAAGGAGGTAGGCAGGCAAGCAGGCTGGCTTTGGCGCGGGAGGTAGGTAGGTAGGCAGGTAAGTAGGCAGGCAGGCTGGCTTTGGGGGTGGTGGTGGGACAAAGTCTGGAAGGCAGTGAGGAGGACATGGGAATGAGGCACTGGGGGCACTAAGGACATAGGAAGGAAGGAGGGAGGGAATAGAAAGGGACAATTGTTGGGCCTGAGTGCAGAAAGAAAGAAAGAAATGAAAGTATGCACAGTCAGAAGGAAACGCAACCAGAGACTCATGAAATCACCAGACAGCAAAGGTAGGAAAAATGATTTTATTTTCAATTTAGTGATAAAAATGTGTCAGTTTTGAGAATTTATATCTGCTGTCTATATTTTGCCCTATATTTGTCTATTTTTCTATAGTTACTGAGGTGACATCATTGAAAACCCCCCAAATATAAATAATTAACATTTTCTCTGCGTATAGGGTGCTTTGTGTTTTTTTTTTAATTTTATGGTTACCATTATGAAATAATAAGATATTGTGTGTACATGAAAAATGAGTGGAAGAAATTGGGGGTGGGGCTAGGGTGGGATTGGTGGCGGGGCTAGGGCGGGATTGGGGTGGGGCTAGGGCAGGATTGGGGGCGGGACTGAATATTAATAGATGTCCCATTTTGATGAAAAAAATAAATGGTCACGTTATCTCTGCCTGATCTCCCAGCAACTCTCCCCCACATAGCCCATGCTCTCCCTGAATTCTTCTCACCCTTACATCCTGTTTCTCCTACTCGCCCAGAGCTCCACTTTCAGTCCCTATCCCCATCACCCAGCCTTTCTTCCCTTTACTGTTCCTGTCTGCCTCTTCCAACATTTTAGAGCAACATTGTCTCTCCTAATCAGTGACTTTTTTCCATTCCCTTCACTCCTTCCTTGCTGCTTTTCCTCTCTCAATAACTCACTCTTTTTTTTAAACCTTAACTGCTATAGGTTTTACTTTGGCAACATACAGTAGGTAAAACTGTCATACCAATAAAGCTTTCTGAATCTGTCTGTTCCTTTATTTATTGTCAGTCTGCTGCACTTTCTTTCTCCATTGGCAGCTGCTAGGCTACAGCAACTCCTTCCTCCCCTGTATTCTATTGGACAGGCTGCATTAACTAGGATACAAAAGCACTTCCTTTGGTTTCCTGTAGCTCTGAAGAATGGAGCTTGCTGCTACAGTTTTCTAGACTTACAGGGAAAATTTGGGGGGTTCTCCTGGCACTCACAGCGCCTTATGCTCTACATCAGTGGTTCTTAAACCTAGGCTGGGCTTGAATCAACCAGTAGTCCATATATGGGTGCATTTGGATCCTTGCCTTCTGAAGATGTACTGCTATTATCACCATTACCTTGGTGAAGGTTCATGGTACCGTGACCAGATCAAATGGCAGTGCTGAGAATTGGTAGTGCCTCTTCAGGACATGGAATCTCAAGTACAGTATTTCTTTTGCTCTGGAAATATAGGAATATGTAGATAGGCCTCTATCAAATCCAGGTAAGCCAGGTAATCCCCCGGCGTCACTGCCACAATGACTGATCATACTGTTTTTATACAGAAATAAGAATTTCTGAGCGCTGCATTCACCGACTTCAGATCCAGAATTGGATTCCAGTTGTCTGAGCCTTTCTTGGGCACTATGAAGTATATTGAGTATCTACCTAAGCCCAATTCTTCACTAAGCACAGGCTCTAAGGCTTGAATATCAAGGAGCCTTTTCATTATCACACGGACCCTGGCCACTTTTTCTGGTCTTCCAGTTGGAGAGTTCACAAAGAGGTCTGGTAGCGATCGATATGACTTTATCTTGTAACCGTCTTGAATAACATCCAGGACCCAGTGGTTTAAGGAAATCTAAGCCCAAACCTCCCAGAAAGTCAACAGCCAAGGACCTGACATCTTTGGGCTTTTCTGGGTGCTACTGCTGCACAAGATCCTGAGGCTTGAGGTTTCCTGGTTCCACCAAACCTCTGCCTAGATTCCTGCCTAGATCTTTGAGAAGAGGTTGATCCGTAGTACTGGCGAGATCTCTGTGAGCCCTGAAAATTACTTCAACTACACCCTCTAGGCCAGGGTTGTCCAACGTTGGTCTTTGAGGGCCACAATCCAGTCAGGTTTTCAGGATTTCCCCAATGACAATAAATTTGCATGAGATCTATTTGCATGTACCACTTCCACTGTATGCAAATAGATCTCATGCATATTCATTTGGGAAATCCTGAAAATAGAGGTTGGGCACCCCTGCTTTAGGCCTTCGAGGTCATCCAGCCTCTTACCAAAAAGCATTTGGCCCTTAAAAGGAAGCCTGCTCAAAGTGGCTTTAGAAGCTGAGTTTCCCCCATTGCCTAATCCAGAGCATCCTGTGGGCAGAAACTGAATAAGCAGAAACTTTGCTTAGGACTCTAATAATATCATAGACAGCATCAGCCACATAATCCACTCCTGCCAGAACCAACTGTTTCTGGTATGGTGTGCACATGCCACAAAGGAGGCCACTGCTGTGGCTTTAATTCCCAATGATAGTGTTTTAAATTGCCATTTAAAAACAACATGCACCCTGTGGTCCTGCACATCTTTAAAATTAACCCTCCTGGGGTCACGTAATGTCGAGCTGGTAAGCAGATGTCAAAGTGAGCTCCTGCATCTCCTCTCAAATTTTTCATTTTTTTCCCTAGTATCTCACACCTCATTTGGTGCAATCTTTTTCTACATCATATCTGGAACTCGGGCATAACTTTGTGGCCAGTTTGGTGCGCTCCATGACTTCTAAATTGCTGCAACACAAGAGGGACCAGACCTGGGCTGGGGAACTCAAGATGGACTCAACACAGGCGCTCTCAGTTAGCTTGGCGTGGGTGTCCAAAGTAGTTAATGAAGTCAAGATATTGCTGGAAAGCTCTCTAACCATTAAATTGCAGCCTATCATGGTAAATTGGACACCCAATTGGAAACCCTGCATGGCATATTTTCATCTTACCAGCAACATCTATCGACTTTGGAAGACCAAGTACACCATTGAGAGGAAGACCATCGCTAACTCCAGGCCATAATTGCGGATCTGGAGGCCAAGATAGACGACCTGGCGAACCGTTTGCATTGTAGAAACCTACATTTGGTGGATCTGCCAGAAACTGTCAAGGACAGTGAGCTTCATAATTTCTGGAATCTTGGCTGCTGCATGGTCCGATGCAAATTGAGAGGGCCTACCACTTAGGACCACTAGATGCGCCGGGCTCAAGATTGAGAATGGTTATATTCAAACTGCTGAATTCAGCCCATAAACCAGCCATTTTGAAGGCACTGTGGATCTCTGGACCGTTGCTGTACAAGAATTCCAAAGTTCTATGCTGTAAAGATTATTCTGCAGTGCTCCAGGCTAAGTGGAAAGAGTTTGCAGCTTCCTGCTCTTTATTGCATCAAAAGAAAGTACAATTTGTGCTCTTGTACCCGGTGCAGCTTCAAGTTCGTCATGATGGAAAGATGCTATTCTACATCAAGGCCCTGGAGGCTTTACAGTTTGCACAAACACTTTCGATGCAGGACTCACCGAACAGATGAAAATTAACACTGGATTGGCCTGTTTTTATTATTTGGTTAACCAGTCTATTGATCTGACCAGGAGGTGACCTTAATTATGTCTTGTTTGATTATGTCTCAGACATGGTCCCTGTGGGCTGTTCAGTTGGTTTTCTGTTGCCCGTGTTGGAGGTGATTGTTTTTCTTTTTCTTTTTTGTAAGGGCTTTTACCATTTCTCCCAGATACATGACAGATGAATGTCTTTTGGAGGTCTTAGATCTGATTATCGCCCTGGGAGTTGGGGCAACAAGCCTGCAATGGCTTGATCAGACAAAGTTTATTGGAACTAGGTAGGATGTAAACTAAGCAATTTGGGCTGCCTGCAAGGACTATCTAATGGGAACCCCAACTGCAGTTCTCTAGCTATTCATTTTATTGGTTACAGATTGGTTCCTTGGGAGATCTAATTCCATAGTGCTCCTGCTTTAGGGGTTCAGGACATTACAGACTATGAGCTCCCTGACATTGGGATATCCGCTCCAACAGCTATAGCTGCTTCTATAAGTCTTAGTGTGTGGAGCGTTCAGGCACTTTCATTCTGGCTGCTAACCATCAGACTTCCTTTATTATCAAAGAATCCATCACCGAGGGCCTTTCTAGTTGTTTGTCTGCAAATCTATTCTGTTGGATGTCTCTCACATGTGAATAGGTGGAAGACCTTTCTCAATAATATGTTTCGCCTGAGGCCTTGGTTGCAGCAGGCCCCTTTGGTGTGGTATAAGTTACATGTAGACTGTGTTTTTAAAATTTATATTGTTTTTATATAGCCTCGACCTATAGACTGTAAGCCTAAAAGAAAGTCCATTAATCCTTTTAGTCCTGGACCCTAACACGGTCTGTGTTTCGGCTAGAACAGCCTTGGATGTTGGGGAGGGGGATCTGGCTAGTTAAGATTGTATTTTGGTTTTCTGTTGTTTTATCTTGTAGTGCGAGTCTATGTACCTATGAAAACTTTCAAAAAAACTGTTTAACCATAAAATTATCCCTCCTTCATTGGGTAGTGAAGTACGCTTAGTAATCTGATCCACTATGAATCCACCTTAGGCTGCACAAAAGCTGCTGAAATTCAGGCACCATAGGGTAAAGCTACCCATATGGAACCCTCTGGAGTGTCCCAATGCTCTGTGATTAATAGTATGTTAATCAGGTTTTCTATGCTGCCTTTACCTATTCAGTTCAAGGTTGGATTATATTACAAGAGATTGGGTCAATTACCCCGAAAGTTAGAATGGACAGTTTGACACGGACATTCAATAGAGTTACTAGTACAGGTTGATCAGTACAGTTATTAATACAGTTAGGTCATAGTTATAAATACATAGTGTGGCGGGGAATAAGGACAGCAGGTTGCTGGACCTTAATCCTCAGCATTGCACCAGCTGAGTGGATTACCGGAGTGACCAAAGTATGAATAGCAAGCTGCTTCAAAACTCACAGTTTATAACACAGTCACGTGGGCACACTTTCCTTCTGGATTCCTCCAAAATATAGCAGCTGAATATAGTCCCCCCCCCACACACACACTCATCATTATGTCCCAGGCGCTACATTAGACAGTTTAGAAATGGGCTTTTGCAATTACCATTTCAGTTACTTCAGAGTTGGCTTCCTGTCTTGGTACAGAAATGCTTTTACAAGTTTTCTGAACCTAAGATTATACAAGATTATAAAGTAAGTGGTAGTTGGTTTCAGGGAATTCCTTAGACTCCTTCCTAAGGAAGTTCCTCAGGCTCCTCACAAGGGAGGAGCCTGAGGTGCCTTAGCCAATCAGGGCCTTAGGCCCCTCCCTGTGCATCACATGATGCACCGGGGCAGGGCCTAAGGCCTGCATTGCTGACGGGCGGCTGGCAGAGGAGCAGGAGGGACTGAGCACCCTTCCTGCTCCCAACTAAAGGGAGGGGGCGGCAGCAACAAGACATTACATTACATTGGTGTCTTCTAGCCTGCCAATACCTTTCAGTTCTAGGTGGTTAAGACCTACCAGCAGGAGGGAGTGGAGGTGGGCATCCTTCCTGCCATTCTGGTGCGGTAAGGGGGTGTTCGACTGGTGGGCGGGGGCAAAGGGGCCGATGGCGCCGATGGCAGGAGGAGTGGGCATCCCTCCTGCTATATTTTTCAGTGTGGTGGGGGAAGCATCAGGTGGCAGGAGGGAGTGAGCATCCCTTCTGCCATTTTATTCCCTCCTGTCATTTTTTTGGTTCGGGAGAGAGGGGGGCTTTTTTCATTTTTTTTGGGCAGAAGCCCTGACAGCAGTGACAGGAGGCTGCTTCTCCAGTCACTACTGTCAGGGTTCTGCATTAGTGCTGCCCAATTCACAATTCGAATCGATTCACTGACGTCAGAGAAGGGGTGGGACCGCGGCAGAGAGAAGACAACTCGGACAACCTAGGGCAGCTTACAAAGATCGCTAGAGCCAGCGATCTTCTTCTGCAGGGAAAGGCTGTTAAATTTCTATAAATTAAACACACAGGCCTTCCGGGGGGAGGGGGGTTGTAGTCCTTCGTGGGGGGGTGCAGGCCTTCCGGGGGGAGGGGGGTGTAGTCCTTCGTGGGGGGGTGCAGGCCTTCTGGGGGGGATGCAGCCTTCCAGGGGGGGTTCAGGCTGGTCTTCAGGGGTGGGGTGTAGGCCTTCAGGAGGGGTGGTACATGCCTTCTGGGGGGGGGTTCAGGCCTTCAGGGGGGACAGGCTGGTCTTCAAGGGTGGGGTGTAGGCCTTCAGGGGGGTGCAGATGTTCAGAGGAGGGGGCCCTGGTGTAGAAGTACACGAAGGGAGGGAGGGAGGGAATAGGGGGTTCAAAGAGACATGCATATGCTGGACTTTGGGGGGAAGAATAATGGGTCTAAAACAGAGGAGAGGGAGATAGATGGTGGACAATGGGATTTAGGGATGAAAGGAACAGAAAGGGAGAGATGGTGGACCCTGGGGTGGTGGGGTGGTGGGGAAGAAGGGAGCGATGCTGGATGAAAGGGTAGTTGAGAGAAGGTGGATCTGTTGATGGAGACGAAAAAAAGGAAAGATGCCAAACCTCTGGGAGAGGGAAGGGAAACGGAAGGGGAGGACAGAGATGGAAGATTGATGGTTAGCACGGAGAAAGAAGGAAGAAGGAGATCCTGGCAAGCAAGTTATCAGAAGGCAACCAGAGCCTGGGACCAACAAGATTTGAATAATGACCAGACAACAAAAGGTAGAAAAACTAATTTTATTTTCTGTTTTGTGATTACAATATGTCAGATTTGAAACGTGTATCCTGCCAGAGCTGGTGTTAGACTGTGAACATGAGTTAGGATTTAACAGAGGAAAAAAAATCTTTTTTTTGTTTGTTTATTTTGTTTACACCACAGCACCAGTGTGGTTAGGAGAGGGCAAAGGGGGGTGAAGAGGCTATAAAAGAGGTGAAGAGGCTATAAAATAAATCCACCAGGATGTTTTAAAAAAACACCCAATTGGGCAGGAAAATCGAATCGAATCAAATTTTTTTTTCCTGAATCGGGCAGCACTACTCTGCACTGACTCAATCGCTCACTGAGCGATTGAGTCGGTGAGTTTGCATGAAATGTTTTGCACCTCCGTGCAAATCATTTGCATGCAATCAATGCTGTTTAAAAATCTTCCAGAGAATCTACCAACAGCAATTGAGTCGCTATCTTTAGTGAATCTGGGCCTTTATTCTTTCTGCACAAAAATAGTTTCCAGAGTTTAAAAACAGGAAGAGAAAGAAGCACAGAATGGAATAAAAGGGAGGAAAGGAGTACTAGAAAAAGGATTTTGTATTTTGCTCACACCTTTGTCAAAAGTTCAAACTGAGTTACATTAAGGTACAGTACAGTACATATTTTCTTTTCACCAAGAAGGCTTACTTTCTATTTTTATCTGAGACAATGGAGAGCTACTAACTATCCAAGCTAACAAGAAGCTGAAGCAGGGGCTTCCTTAGTTCCCAGCCTGTTGCTTTAACCATTAGGCTACTCTTCCACTCCAAATTAGCACTAGTATCCAAATTAGCACTAGTAAAGAGAGATGAAGTTTGCTGAGAGCAGTATTTTCCATTCCATTTCTGTGTGCTGAGCAAACAAAACAACAGAAAGTCACAAATACATATTAAAAAGATTTTGAGAACATGTTTAGTACCTGTGAGCAGAATATATATATTTTTGCTTGTATGAAAGTGTTTGTCCAGTCCAGTTTCATGAAACAAGAAGAGCTAGAAAAATAGATTAGCCAAGGTTTCGTGTAGGAAAAAGAAAAATTTTCTAAAAAAATATACAGTAATTATTTAATGCTCCTTTCAATAAATGGCGCTAGAGGGTTTTAGCACAGGCCAGCTAGGTAAATGCTCTGACAAGTGGGATATCTTAGAGCAATGTTCTTCAACCTTTTGACACCTATGGACCAGCGGAAATAAAATAATTATTTTATGGACCGGCAGTTGAAAAACACTGGACTAAGTTGTGCCCATCTCCACCCAATCTCCGCCCCAGACCCCGCCCCCATAATAGTACTAATTGTAACACCATTTTTTCCATTCATTTTTCATATATACATACACACAATATAATCGTATTAACAACACATAATGGTTAACCACAAAATTAAAATACACAAAGCACACTGTATGCTTTTCAACATTCATTCCTACCAGAAAACAGATAACCCCATGCAAATGCAGGACCAAAAACTAAAAGTACTAATATTTACAAACAAAACCCTAAGATAGAACAAGCTCCGATCCCTTATAGGGAGGAGCGAGGCCAAATCGGCCGAAGCCGGAGCGATAGGATAGGAGGGGGGAGGGGGAAGGGAGGGGCCAAGCAACAGGAAGCAGGGGGGGTGGGTTAGGGGATAGGGGTGAGCGGAAGGGAGGTCGCCCTTTCGTTACGGCGATCCCAAAGAGAGAGGCGGCTTCCCTTCCTCCCACCCTCGACCGCAGTCTGTTCCCTCACCTGGGGCGCCTCCGGCTCCCGCGGCGATCGGGTCCGGTGTCCTCTCCGGCGGCTGCACGCTGGTGTGTGGGACCGCCGCCCGCGGGATGCCTGCATGGGGGAGTTGGGCCGCTGCCGGGTGGGAAGTCGCCGGCCGGTGCAGGCTGTGCCGTGGGCCGCTGGCCCCGACGTGGTCGGGGGGTGGGTTGCGCCTGCGGGGAGATTGTCTTTTGCGGCCCATCTCCATGGGCTTCGCGGTGCCGCCACCGTCTCCGGCAGCGCGGCGCGCTGGGAGGGGGGGTGGCTGGGTTTGGGCCGCTCTGCACGCGGCCACTGAGAGGACTGCGGTCGATGGGACACATCCGGGGACCGCGGTTGGCGGCCGGCTGCGGCAGGCCGCGAGCTCCCCCGATTGCTGTGCTGTGAAGCCATGCTGCAGCCGGCCGCTCGACTCTAACCGCCCGATTTGCGCTGAGGAAGGGGAGGCGGCCCGCCCCACCCCGGTTTTGTCCAGGGCGGCGTGCCTTCGCCTCTACAAAAACAAAACTTTTTGAATGGAGGATTCGGCTCTGGCGGCTGGACCTTGCCCCTCTCGTTCCGCTCGGATTCGGCTCTGGCGGCTGGACCTTGCCCCTCTCGTTCCGCTCGACCGCTGTGGGGAGGGGAGCCGATCCTGTTAGGGGGGGGCGCTGCTCGCTCGCTCGGAGAGTTTGGCGCCCCTCCCCCACATGGCCAGGCGGGACCGTGGCAGCTTGGGGGCTGTGGGTGGGTTCTGGTCCTCCCTGTGGATCCTGCCGGATCTGGCCACCCACGTGGCCCCTCTCGGCAGGAGCGCTCTGTTGGTAGAGTGGGTGGGCCCTGGTCCTCCCGTTAGATCCGGCACAGAACAGGCCACTCGCGTGGCCCCTCTGTGCTTGGACCTGGCTGGGGAGTGCTCCATCAGTGGAGGTGCTGTGCCGGTGGCCCGACTAGGGAGTGCTCCATAGGTAGAGGTGCTGTGCCGGGGGCCCGACTGGACTGTGATTTTGTGTGGCGGTTGTGCTATTCATAATACTATTAAATGCTATGCTATTAGGCAATTATATGCTATCTACAGCTATATATGCTATTTAATTAAATGCTATGCTATTAGGCAATTATATGCTATTTAATAAAATGCTATTTAATGCTATGCTATTAGGCTATTATATGCTATTTAATAAAACTCTATTTAATGCTCTGCTTTTACGCTATTATATGCTAGTTAATAAAATGCTATTTAATGCTATGCTATTAGGCTATTATATGCTAGTTAATAAAATGCTATTTGCTGCTATGCTATTAGGCAATTATTTGCTACGCTATTAGGCTATTATATGCTATTTAATAAAATGCGATTTAATGCTATGCTATTAAGCTATTATATGCTAGTTAATTAAATGCTATTTGATGCTATGCTATTAGGCAATGATTTGCTATGCTATTAGGCTATTATATGCTAGTTAATAAAATGCTATTTAATGCTATGCTATGGCGCTATTATATGCTAGTTAATAAAATGCTATTTGATGCTATGCTATTAGGCTATTATATGCTAGTTAAAGGCTCTTATATGCTATGTAACGGCTCTTATCTGCTATTAGCTGCCATTATATGCTATTCAGATCCCATCATATGCGATACCTACAACTTAGCAGCAATGCGCTCCTTCTCCAACTGGAGTTTCTGATGGCTTGAGTCCTATATTGTATTTTATGCATGATCCCAGAAGGAGGGCTTTACTAATATTAGGGCCTGTCTCGGGTTCCAATCCACGTATGCCTGTACTGACTGTCTTTATTCTTTAGTACTTATTATAGCCACGCCTGCTCAACGTAAGCCACGATCAAAACCAGCACTGCAGAAAAAGCCCACGGCTAAGAGTCAAAGAAAGACTAGGACCACAAGCATCACAACAACAGCGGTGGCTTCTACAGCGGCTTCTGCGGCCTTCTGCGGCCTCAACAGCGGCACCGGCTTCTGCGTTTCTACGGCTGCACAGCCTCAACAAGAACTGGCCGACTTAATGGCTTTGTTCCAGAGGCAGATAGAGCAACACGGGGTTCGACGTTTGTCCCAGGTGAGCCACCACAAGCTACTCCAACACCGACACATCCATTCACATAATATGCCCTCGCCTCTCACGGGGAAAACCATGCCCTCTGCTAGCGGTCAACCAAGGGACCATGTTACACTAGCACGAACTATACGGGAGGCACTGTCGCTCTTTGAACAGTCTAGGGCAAAACCTCCTTCTGAAGCAAGTAACACATGGCCCTACCCCCAGATAAAAGGGTATTATCACAGGGATATGTTGACCTCACTTTATGTGTATTTCATATATTAACTGTTTTCTTGCCTCACTTACTCGCTTCATCAGGACACGGCCATGATATCATCATTTCCCACCTTGCTTATGACCCTATTACCTGGAGTATGTTTCCATCCTTAGCATGTTGCCAGTGCAGAATGGGACGTAAAACGTAGGCCTTGAGTCCTCATTTGACTTCCTTGAATTTCTCCTCGACCATACCAGACCCTTATACGGGGATGCTACTGACAACAGATGTGGGCGCACCTCTTGTATTAATTATGTTCTTGCCTCACTCATTCTTCATGACCTACACGGCCAGGCTATCATTTATGGACCACCTTGCTGACGACCTTATTACCAGAGACCTTAGCAGGGCGACCAGCTAACATCACTCACAAGCATCAAGGAGATAGGAATGTGAATAATCCCTTACTCGGAAGGAGAGTCACCATCTGGGAGGAGAACGAACGCCACGTAAGCAGCTCAACACATAGCGCGTGTCTATAATCGGGGAGCGACATAAGGGTTGTTATCGGGGTTTACACCGGATTTAAGTATACATACCGATACAGAATGGAGTTATATCACAGGAGGTATGTACAGTACGATTCGGTGGGAATAGGCCTTGAGTTGTAGCGGAGAGACATTTGGTCACGAGGCTGTTTTTGTTGCTTTTGTGATTGTGATGGGACATGCCGCGGGTCTCAAAATAGTACCTGAGGTCGAGACCACTGCTCAAGATCTTGCTCACCCTAGAGTGGTAGCAAACTCAGTGATCTACATTCAGTTATTCGGGCAAAACCAGGGATCTACATTCCGTTTATACATCAGTGTTCGGGATGGAGGCTGCCTCGATTTTGTGTCGACAGGACCACATGGAATGCTGAAGGCCCTTCATACTTCCGTTTTACATTCCGGAGTTTACCTTTGGGTGTACAACACTTCAAGAAATGCTGAAGGACCTTCACAATTAGGGTTTACATTTCTTCAAGTACCTGATGGCTTGCGACATTAGGTCCCAGTATTTACTGGTCCCATATTCCTGTATTATTGGGTTGATGGGATAATGAGGGTTAAAGGTACAGGGCATAGGTACATGAGTACAAGGCACCTTGGGTATGAGTTCAACAGTCCATTATGTTCTTCGGTACATTGCCTGTGGAGGTTCCTCAGTACACTGCTGGGGATATGCTCATCAGTACGTTGGATATGTTCATCAGAATGTTTGGTTTGGGGAAGTTCATCACTATATGTTTATCAGTATATTATGCTATTTCGTACATTACTTGCGGAAGTTCCATATGTTTCATCAGAAGGCTTATCAATGCATTGGCTTGGGGAAGTACAACTGTATATGCTTATCATTGCTTTGGAGGCTCATCAGTACACTGGGCTGGCGAAGTTCAACAGGATATGCTCATCAGTACATTGGATATGCTCATCCATCCACCCCAGCGACCATTGTACAGTTAGGCAATAAAAGTAGATCCGATTCTTTATCCTCAGCCTGCAGGCTTTCCCATGCTACCTTATTGTTTGTCCTCATCCAGCAGGCTTCCCCACACTACCTTATCTGGTCCGATTGTTTATCCTCAGCCAGCAGGCTTCCCTGCACGACCTTATGTACCCACGCTACCTTAATAATAACTTTATTTCGGCATACCGCATTGTGGTCCGATGGTTTATCCTCTGCCAGCAGGCGTCCCCACACTACCTTAATAATAATAATAACTTTATTTCGGTATACCGCATTGTTGTCCGTTGGTTTATCCTCGGCCAGCATTCGTCCCCACACTACCTTAATAATAATAATAATAATAACTTTAAGTCAGTATACCGCATTGTTGTCCGTTGGTTTATCCTCTGCCAGCAGGCGTCCCCACACTACCTTAATAATAATAATAATAATAAGGTTTATCCTCTTCCAGCAGGCGTCCCCACACTACCTTAATAATAATAATAATAATAATAACTTTATTTCGGTATACCGCATTGTTGTCCGTTGGTTTATCCTCTGCCCACACTACCTTAATAATAATAATAACTTTATTTCGGCATACCGCATTGTGGTCCGATGGTTTATCCTCTGCCAGCAGGCGTCCCCACACTACCTTAATAATAATAATAATAACTTTATTTCGGTATACCGCATTGTGGTCCGTTGGTTTATCCTCTGCCAGCAGGCTTCCCCACACTACTTTATTGTTATCCTCAGCCAGCAGGGTTCCCAACACTACCTTATACGGATGGCTTCCCAACACTACCTTATACGGATGGCTTCCCAACACTACCTTATACGGATGGCTTCCCAACACTACCTTATACGGATGGCTTCCCAACACTACCTTATACGGATGGCTTCCCAACACTACCTTATCTGGTCCGATTGTTTTACTCAGCCAGCAGGTTCCTACACTACCTTATCCTCAGCCATCAGGTTCCCACACTACCTTATCTGATCCGATTCTTTATCCTCAGCCAGCAGGCTTCCCCACGCTACCTTACCTGGTCACATCTTATACAATTTATACCCAGTTAGTAGGCAAAGCTCCGAGCTCTCACACAGCCGTGGAGATAACTCGCAATAGACCGATTGTTTATCCTGAGCCAGCAGGCTCCCCCACAGTTCCTTATTGTAGTCCCTTATATACTCTGCTTAGATCTCACACAGCCGTGGAGATAACTCGCAATAGACCGATTGTTTATACTGAGCCAGCAGGCTCCCCCACAGTACCTTATTGTAGTCCCTTATATACCCTGCTTAGATCTCACACAGCCGTGGAGATAACTCGCAAGAAATGCAATACGTACTGGGCAAAATTTATGCCCGCCTGCAATAGGACAGCTGTCTACGTCGGTACCGCCTATTCGCCAGTTCAATACAGGATGTTGTCATTGAGGCTATGTGAACCTGCGGGGCCGCAGCCATGACACTTGGGGGGAACCCGCGATTAGCGAGGTTTCGCTATCACGGGTAGTGGCAGGTAAGCACAGCATATGGATAGAAGGCATACATCTTTACTGTGGTTAAGACATGGGGCACGTCGCCTTGCTTGGACGGCAGGGAGGCCAGGCCATGATCTTCACACCTACGTACCGCTGACGAGGGGACACCTCCTTGAATGGGAAGGGTCCGGTGAGCCGGGGTTGCTTGTACGGCACCCCACATTGTGCGGGGATAAGGAGGCATATGCTGTGCGCCTGATCATCGGTTGGTTATATGTTGCCTGGTGATGTACCTTGTGTGTTATGCCATTGTCAGAAGTGCGGTTACAGTGTACAGGTCATCACCGTTCATGCTTGATTATTATGTTCAGTTGATAACAGTTGGATGTAATTGTGCTGTTATGGCTGCGGCCAAATAAATTCCACATGAGTCGATAAATGCCTGAGTGTCATCATTGTTCCATGTTAGTCCATGAGGGGTAAGAGCTACAGTGCTGAGTGCACGATTTGAGAACAAGCTCCGATCCCTTATAGGGAGGAGCGAGGCCAAATCGGCCGAAGCCGGAGCGATAGGATAGGAGGGGGGAGGGGGAAGGGAGGGGCCAAGCAACAGGAAGCAGGGGGGGTGGGTTAGGGGATAGGGGTGAGCGGAAGGGAGGTCGCCCTTTCGTTACGGCGATCCCAAAGAGAGAGGCGGCTTCCCTCCCGCCCACCCTTCACTACTGTCGCAGCCAGGCTGGCAGGTAAGCACAGCATATGGATAGAAGGCATACATCTTTACTGTGGTTAAGACATGGGGCACGTCGCCTTGCTTGGACGGCAGGGAGGCCAGGCCATGATCGTCACACCTACGTACCGCTGACGAGGGGACACCTCCTTGAACGGGAAGGGTCCGGTGAGCCGGGGTTGCTTGTACGGCACCCCACATTGTGCGGGGATAAGGAGGCATATGCTGTGCGCCTGATCATCGGTTGGTTATATGTTGCCTGGTGATGTACCTTGTGTGTTATGCCATTGTCAGAAGTGCGGTTACAGTGTACAGGTCATCACCGTTCATGCTTGATTATTATGTTCAGTTGATAACAGTTGGATGTAATTGTGCTGTTATGGCTGCGGCCAAATAAATTCCACATGAGTCGATAAATGCCTGAGTGTCATCATTGTTCCATGTTAGTCCATGAGGGGTAAGAGCTACAGTGCTGAGTGCACGATTTGAGAACAAGCTCCGATCCCTTATAGGGAGGAGCGAGGCCAAATCGGCCGAAGCCGGAGCGATAGGATAGGAGGGGGGAGGGGGGAAGGGAGGGGCCAAGCAACAGGAAGCAGGGGGGGTGGGTTAGGGGATAGGGGTGAGCGGAAGGGAGGTCGCCCTTTCGTTACGGCGATCCCAAAGAGAGAGGCGGCTTCCCTCCCGCCCACCCTTCACTACTGTCGCAGCCAGGCTGGCAGGTAAGCACAGCATATGGATAGAAGGCATACATCTTTACTGTGGTTAAGACATGGGGCACGTCGCCTTGCTTGGACGGCAGGGAGGCCAGGCCATGATCGTCACACCTACGTACCGCTGACGAGGGGACACCTCCTTGAACGGGAAGGGTCCGGTGAGCCGGGGTTGCTTGTACGGCACCCCACATTGTGCGGGGATAAGGAGGCATATGCTGTGCGCCTGATCATCGGTTGGTTATATGTTGCCTGGTGATGTACCTTGTGTGTTATGCCATTGTCAGAAGTGCGGTTACAGTGTACAGGTCATCACCGTTCATGCTTGATTATTATGTTCAGTTGATAACAGTTGGATGTAATTGTGCTGTTATGGCTGCGGCCAAATAAATTCCACATGAGTCGATAAATGCCTGAGTGTCATCATTGTTCCATGTTAGTCCATGAGGGGTAAGAGCTACAGTGCTGAGTGCACGATTTGGCAAGACTCTGCAAGCAGTACAACCCCAGAGGTAAAGAAACAAATGCACCACTGTTTACTGTCCTGAACAGACAGCAGATGTAAATCAATCACTAAATAAAAAAATTAAAGCATTCCCCCTACCACTGTTGTCTCTCTCCCTCCATGCTGTATCTTGCCTTCTGGCCTTCCCCCTGGTGTTATCTTCGGGCCGGTCCATGGTGCGATCAACGCGGCATCTTCAGGCCGGCTCCCTGAGTGCATAAAGCTGTGGGCAGCAGCGCGTCTCGTGCCTCATCTGGAAGCCTTCCCTCTGACGTTGCGACATCAGAGAGAAGGCTTCCGGTTCAGGTGCAGGATGCATGTAGGAGCCTTTTCCCATGGCTTTGTGCACTGCAGCACTCAGGGAGCTGGCCTGAAGACACTGCGTTGATCGCACCATGGACCGGTGGCTGAAGAACACTGTCTTCTGCCCGATGGACGTGTCGGCCCTATGGACTGGCAGAAAATTTCTGTGGACCAGCGGTTGAAGAACACTGTCTTAGACAGAGGAAGAGATAATGGTTACTGCGGATGGGCAGACTGAATGGGCCATTTGGCCTTTATCTGCCATCATGTTTCTCTGTTTCTATGACACTCATAGAATTCCTATGAGCATCAGTGCATTTACCTCACTGGCCGCGCTAAAAACCTCTAGCGCCATTTAGTAAAACCCAGTGTTAATACCTACAACCTGGTTATGGGGTTTTTTTGTTTTTTATAGAGGGCCTGACTAATTGAAAAGTGTGGCACATTAGGAAGCCAAATACATGAAACAAGGTATCTTCAAAGTGAAATGTTTCTTCAAGGTCTCTTTCTGCATGCAACATGAGACAAAATCAAATAAACATTTTCTCCCATATGGTCTTTGTGTTCTAAATTTTCTGTTCTTATATTCTCATCCATTCCAATATTTATAGGATACAAATATATAAAAACATTCACAGAGGCCATTAGCCTTGAAAGCTTTTAAGGTTTTTTTGACTTGAAAATAAGAACAAATCTTTCCAAGCAACATATCTAGTATCACATCATATAAAAATATAAATGCAAAATTAGCAGAGTATGGGCTTCTTTTACAAAGCCGCAGTAGAGGTAGTAGAGGTTTCTATGAGCGTCAGAGCATTTGTCTCACCAGCTCGCAATAAACTCCTTCCACAGCTTTGTGAAAAAAACAGCGTATATCTATTAGCCAGTTAAAGCATAGCTCAAAACATATTTCTGCTAAATTGCCTCTTATATTTTTCAGCTATATTAAAATACAAAATTTCAAGAAAAAAAAAAGAAATACATTTTACTCACTATTTCAGGTATGATAATAAAGCATAAAATATCAACATGTTGATTAAAAGAGTGAAAAAAACATTAGCGGAAGAGAGAGAAAGGTTAGCACATTTTTGTGATCACTGACAAAAAGATTTAGGTGTTTCAGTTGAAGCATATTTGATAGTCTGCTATTCTATCCCAGCACGTGCCTAAATTAGTTCTCCATTTTGTGATAGCCCCCTCAGAGCAGCTCCTATTGAGAAGTGAACAAAGGCCACAACCCTAGGTCAGAGTGTAATGCAGAAAGCATGACCTCTCCTTTGTTCAGAACACCACTGTTTACTTTGCCTAAGTAAAGATCACCAATACATTAAGAGGATTAAAGAGGTTATACCCCTAGGGACATAGTTCAGACAAGTGGCAACTCTCTTTAGACCAGTAAGCTGGTGGACTTAATTCTTAGTATAGTTGTAGAGCTACTTTCACTTAAAATGTCTGTTTAAGAAACTCCTAAATGCTTCTATAACTAACCACTTGAACCTACATCTCTGAGAATTCTGAGGTTTTATTTTAAGAAGGTTAATTGGATAGATTTTAATATTGAACTGTAATATTTTCAATAATTGTTTAGATCCGAGTACATACATATGCATGTTTTTTATAAGTTTTCTAGCAACGGATGAACATACACACATTAACAAAATAGGAAATATTTATGCAATAATTAATACTAGCCCCCCGCCCCTTTTTATTAAACTGCAATAGCGGTTATTAGCTCAGGGAGTCGCACTGAATGCTCTACGTTGCTTCCGACGGGGAAGGGGTAAAACGCAGATCTCACGGACCTGACGGACCTCGCGGATCTAAAACCGCACGTCCTTAAAAATCTGAGGTCTGTGCCACTTGTAGTTAGTTTCTGGCTCTGACAGACCTCGATGACAATTTAGCGCTGATGGATCCGTCTCAGCATAGGGAGGGAAAAGTATTAGAATCCGTCAGCGCTAAAATGTCATAGAGGCCTGTCAGAGCCAGATACTAGTGCTGGAGCGGCTCTAAAACAAATCCATTAAACCGATTTCCTGCAGCCCCAGTAAATTTAAAAATCTGAGGTCCGTGGCTCTGACAGACCTCTATGACATTTTAGCGCTGACGGATCCTAATACTTTTCCCTCCCTTTGCTGAGACGGATCCATCAGCGCTGAATTGTCATCGAGGTCTGTCAGAGCCAGAAACTAACTACAAGTGGCACAGACCTCAGATTTTTAAGGACATGTGGTTTTAGATCCGCGAGGTCCGTCAGGTCCGTGAGGTCCGCGTTTTACCCCTTCCCCATATTGACAGAGAGTTGTAAGAGAGACCCCTCTTACAAGAGGTCGCTGAAAAGTTCTCAGCCCAACCAACAAAGTTGGTTATACATCGAGGGTTATACACATAGTCCAGTGATTTTCCACTTTTTTCATTCTTTTGGAAAAATACAGAGTCAATTTGTCAGTTGTAGGTTGGGTAATTAGTGACTTATGAATAAGGTATTTATCTGTCTACTGACTTGTCTTTATTTCTAAATTAAAATCTTCTGAACTAATTTTTAAAGGTTGTAAGCAGACAATGGAAGTGTATTCACTGTTTCCAATGAAATAATATCAGTACTTTCACACACAATGTGCTAATTCCTATAGGAGCTAAATTATAGGAAGTATCTCTTATTGAAAGCATTTTATTCAGTACTGGTGGTATATGAGTTTAATATGTATTCACTAGTCCAAGTTGTGTAACAATAAACAAATAAATAGTGGAGTGGAGATACCAGGAGGTGCTGAAATGTTCTTAGTCCAACCAAGAAGAGAATGACATGGATATAGTTCAATGATCTGAAACAATAGCAAAACAGAATTTTGTTTCCGCAAAAGGGCATTTAATGAAATAAGATAACACTTTTTTTCAGCTACAGTGGCAAAATAACACCCAGAATTTAAGAAGTTGGTTGGTTGGGCTGAGAACCTTTTAGCACTCCCTCATATAGCTTAGTGGTTAGAGCAGTTGGCTGAGAAACAGGGAAGTCAGCATTGAAATCTTGCTTCTCCTTCCGATGGTTCTTATAATCTTGTGCAAGCCATTTCACCCTCTAATGCCATAGGTACAAACTCAAATTATAAGTTCTATGGGGACAGGGAAATACCTACTGTATGTGAATAGAACTTGTTTTAAGATGCCTATGAAAGTGCATGAACTAAATAAAAATATTTGAATTCAAACAAAAAAAAAAAAAAAAGGTCTTTAAATTATAGAGATTATTATTGAACTTTAAGTGTTGACATGAGACTAGGGGCCTCTTCTATCAAACTGCGCTGAATGGCCAGCACTGCTCCCGATGCTCATAGAGTTCCTATGAGCGTCGGGAGCAGCGCAGGCCATTCAGCATGGCTCACCGCGTTACAAACTGCTAGCGCAGTTTGATACAAGAGGCCCTAGATTTTAACCAAGATCATATTTTGCCTTAAAATCTTAGGGCATCAATGCCCTTTTAATTGGTCCAAGAAAGCAACATGTACTGATGAAATCACCTGTCAATTGAGTTTTGGACATTAAGGGCTCCTTTTACTAAGGTGCGCTAGCGGTTTTAGCATGCGCTGAAGATTAGCACGCGTAAACCTCACGCTACACAGAAAATACTAATGCAAGCTCTATGAAGGCATTAGCATCTAGTGCGCACGCTAAAACCCATAGGGCACCTTAGTAAAAGGAGCCCTAAGTGAAATAATATGTTTTTTGATGTTAAAATAATAGGAAACTCAGTATTAGTAGATAACCAGTATATTTACTATTAGATTTGTAGGGGTCTCAAAGTCCCTCCTTGAGGTCCGCAATCCAGTCGGGTTTTCAGGATTTCCCCAATGAATATGCATGAGATCTATGTGCATGCACTGCTTTCAATGCATATTCATTGGGGAAATCCTGAAAACCTGACTGGATTGCGGCCCTCAAGGAGGGACTTTGAGATCCCTGGATTAATGCAAATAACACAATCTTTCACTGTTGGAGAATATTCAATGAATTTTTGTAATTCTCTTAAAACCAAATTTTATGACATCAAAATTGTGTCAGGTAACAGGTTAACAGGTAATAAATTGTTGTTTTCTCTGTTCATTTTCATTAAAATTGTTCATCCTACTTCATTTCATAAACAACATGCAACTATCAAAAATGCTGGTTTTTAACACAGGGGAAGAAGGTAATTTTTTGAAGGATTAATACTTTTTTTCAATCAGAAAAGCTGGCATGTAAAAATATTAATATATTAACAATTTATTAATTTGAATATTGAAACCAATAGACAATGGTATTTTCCCCATCCTTCATGATGAGTTCATACACACCAAATTACACTAAATTACCCTACTTGCTAGTTTAAACCCATTCACTAAAAGATGATATGAATTTATTTATTTATTTATTTTTAAAAAAACCTTAGAATGATAAAAAAAAATATAGCTGCTACATTGTTGAAACAACAGCAACTGTAATTTTAGCACTGAGGAAATATGAAAAAGCAGTGCATCCAGGTCCACAGTTCTCAGCCATTACAGTTATTTGTATATTGAGAAAATTATCTTCAACCATTTCTTGTAATCTTCAATAAAAATACAGGTTATGAGAATTGCCAGCTGTCCATGTAAGAAGAAAATATATACAGTAACCAATATAGGATATAGAATATAGGAGACATCTCTGAGGAATGAAAGAATTATGTTTAAGATGAGAATGTAGCCCACAAACAGCATAAAAATCAGAGGTTCTAGTGCTGAATGTAAATCTGTGTGCATATAATTATATGTATTTCTATAAAGAGATGTACAGACAAATGTGAAGTAGAAATTATTCCAGCCATTACCAGCTAGTACAAATCCCAAATGTTGTAGAAGAAACAGAACTATTTACATCTCATTGTAGTATTATATCCAGTAATTGGCTTGACTATGATGTATAGATTTTTATTTTGGTAAGGAAGCTATGCATTATGAAAATAGTAAGAAAAAGCATTAAAACACAAAACAAAAACATTTTTCCAGCTTTAACAGTTCAGCAAACTGAAAAGACCTGGTGTTTTTTTTTTGTTGTTGTTGAATATCAAGTTTCATGCAAGTAATAATTAAAACAATTCTGATATAAAAGTAAGCCAGCCAAAGTATTCCACCTGCATGCTTTAAAAAACAACAACCCCCAAACACTTTTACTTCTGTCCAGTTTATAAATGGCACCCTAACAGGCAGTTTAGAACAAACTAAGGCAAATATAAATATATAAATGTAAATACAGATATACATGTATGTGTGTGTGGTAAAGCAATGGAATTTGTACTGTTTATGTCTATGCAAAAGTAAAAATGGCTATCCATATTCCTGCTGCAATATATGTCTGTTAGTTGAATTCTGGATTCTCCATGTTAGCAGTTTTTGCTTAGTCCTAACTTGGTTCTCTGTATCACTTTTTTAAACCCCAGTTCAGAGATACATTACCAAAATATTATAAAACTAAAAGGAAAATGAAGATAGCATTTGCCAAGCCTGTAGCATAGAAATTTGAATCTGTACGATATGCTCTTTTGATTCCCAAATAGAGCAGCTTTTGGAAAGAGAAATAAAATAAAGACACAAAGTGAAACTGAAATGTATGTACCGGTACCTCATCTCTGTATTTTATTTCATCCAAAAGAAGTTCCTTATTTGTCAGTTACAGGCTTCTAAAACAACTGAGCCATAGTATTTAAGCAATGAATGATCAATGGCAAACACTGCTCACATCAAATATTTCCACTTCTAGTGACTCTACTTTTAAGGAAACTCAGATCGGAAAACTGCATTGCAGGCCCACTGCAATAGGAAACTCTTTTCAAATCATTGATTGCCTTGGATATGTTGAAAATGACAAACCAGGTTGTATTTCTCTTTATTACAAAATAAAAGCATATACTAGCCTTTTACCAAGATATTACATTGCATTCAGTAGCTAATAGTTGAAATGAAATAAGAACTAATATATTTAATAATCAGAATTTTGTAAACTATATGCCAATACAAAGAAGTCATGATCAAAAAGTCTTTGAAACTTCAAGAATTTTTAAATAAAATTCTGTTCAAAATGTTTTTTTTCTAAATGTGTCAGTAATTGTAATCAATAATATTTGATTAGTTCCACTTTCATAGTTTCAGGTAATACAGAGTGTTACTTTATGTGGGAAACAAAAAAAAAAATCAACAAACCTAGAAAACTGGTAATAGCATTTTATTTCCCAAATCCATTAATACTGTCCTTCAAAGCAGAAAAAATAATGACTTTGCTTATCACTTAAAAACAATGAAAATGTCTCCTTTTGACTCTTTTATTTGGCTCACACTTTTTATAGTTGTACCTCAAGGTGAGCTATATTCAGGTAAGTAAGTATGGTATTTCTGTTCCAGCTACTATCTATGCAGACATAGTATCATGATATGTGCTATCTACTTACCACATTCTTTTCTTGTACGATACTTCTGATGCTTCTGGGTTGAGATTTTAGTTTTACTTGTTTGAAGACAAACTAAGACATGACAAGCACAAGGGATCATTAAAAGAAAGGAGTTCAAACTAAGCACCTTGAAAAACACATTCCACAAATACAGTAACAAATTACAAGGGGGGGGGAGGGACACGACAGATGAGACACAGACTTCAGTGTTTAAAGACTGTCTGGGATGCCAGTTAGGGGTTTGGCTGCCTTGGGTGACAAGGAGTAACCCTCAACAACATAACCTCTGGTTCTTGCGTTATTTTCTCCCAGGACTGTGACTAACTGCCTCATTATGCTATTCCTGGCATGCTCTGAAGCAAACTTATAGAGAAGTCAACAAAGAACCTGAAAACGAGAGGAGAAATTGTTTCTTCTGTCATAGAAAATTGGCCCAAGGACAAGTGTGTCCAAGATGGGTGACGGGTGAAAACTGTTTTATTGGGGGGGGGGGGGAGTACAGAATGATAAAACTAATAGGTGTATGTGCCCACTGGAAAACCTGCAGAATGCCCTGAAGTGAAAGCAGAACAATACATCTAGAGAAAATAAAACTTAAGCGGCTTATTTAGCAAAGACAGTTTGTAAGATATTCTCAAGGTTTATGTTTCAAATGTGCAATGAACAATATAACCGTTGTTTATGAAAGAAACAAATGTGCTGAAATATTAAAGATGACAACATTGATGACATGACAGATTCAAATTTATCATTATCTTTTTAAAGCCTGAATATTTTTTTTCATGCATTCTTTTTTTCTACCTTCTTCACTCATTTTACAACTGTTTTTGATCGTATACACACCATTTGCTTTTAGTGAAGAGTTCTTCTGTTGTAATATTGATGTTGGTAATGCTGCAGTTTTATCTGACTAGTGCAAAAATGAATACACCACCCGAGGAAGCACACGCACTCCCAGGACAGTATGGGGATTTTGGAATGGGCCCGATTTCTCTCCAAGCAAGCTGCACTTTGTAATAATATGGTAAGATCATTTTTCTTTCTTTCTTTCTTGATTTTTAAATAATAACAGTGCACTACAATGAATTATCAAGAGCAAATCAGAAAAAGCACTTTACAAGTACAAACATTTTAAAACAAATCATTTCTCCCCCCTTCCCTTAACTAGCAATAATTAGAAATATATACTTATAACTATAGTTTCCATAAACTATATACCATCCATAATATTACTATCCTCCCTCCCTCCCACCCTGGATGGGCAAGGAAGTAATCTAATAAGAAAAAGTACATGTCAGCTAATGTGACTCCACACCTTATTGAATGCATTCTTTTTCAATTTATAAGCCCTTAGACCTTAATGTGAGAGAAGTTTTCTGTTTGTCTGCCTTTTATATATCACCGATGCTGCTCAAGTGTGAGTGGTTAATATAAGTGGTGGTCAGTAGCTGCATCTCAGATTCTTCCATTTGATGTTGTGAAAAGCATATACAGAGAAACATTTTTGATGGAACAATTCTGTCATTTGTCAGAGCAGACATTCTTGATCGTCTACTCAGCATGATTTTCCCCAGTAAGGACAATTCTCTGGTTACAGTTTTGTTATGATATTTAATGGAAGCCTATACATTTTCTTTGATTATAGACATCTTGAAATTGATCCACCTTAAACGAGATCATTTCCAGATATGGCTCTCCAGAAAGGCTTTTTAGTGTTCAGTTCAGGAATGCACACTCTTTTCTCCAATGCAATACTAGAAATTTGAATTAAAAATTCCCAACTTAATAAGGGTTTGTGTATGATCATATTTAAATGGAATTAGTACCATTTGGTTTACTTATATATAAAATAATTCTATCTAATGTACTTTTAGTTCATTTTCTTTCATTTATACCATTTAACTACATGAATTTTTTTTTTTTTTTAAACTGGCATATTTAATATTGTACTCGAATCCCAGATATAGAGTGATATGACTATTTTTCACTACAGAGGCCTTTCATGTCTTTTTTTCTGAAAGTAGCCACTTATGAATTTAAATTGTATCTTCTTTAAATGCAGTGTGTCATGACTGTGCTTTGAAATATTCTTTAAAAAAAAAAAAAAATCTGATTATAATATTTGGGAAGCCAAGAGGGTGGATGGTTAAAATTTCTTCATTTTGAATAGCCTCCAGAGGAAGCACTGCCTTTTTTTCCCAAAGAGAAAAAAGAAAAGCTGAGAACAGCAATTTGCAGAGCTTTTTCCTTGACAGCACTTTGCCACGCCTCAGTCTGGCCCTTCCTTCAACTAAAAAAAACACACACACAAACACCCCCCCTCCCAGCACAGCCTGGCAGCATGCCAGGCATTCAAAACTAAACACGCTTCACCTACTATTTTTCAGTACTATTTAGCATAGCACCATCATCCTGCCTATTTGTTGCAAAGAGCCAACATCATATTTTTAGCTGTCAAATAGTTTAATTTAGAAATGTAACTATGAAGCACAGAAGGAACTCACCTCCACCACAACCATCGAAGAACAGCTTATAGAAACCCTGAATTGTATTTCCCATCCTCTCCAACCCCTTTGCACAAGCAAACCCACACAGTGTTTAAAGGAAAAATTACAAGTGAAACCATATCGATCGTCTCCCAAAAAAGACGATTGTTTCCTGCACTGTTTGTTTCTTATTTTCTATAGAGGAATGCCCTTCAAAACCTGCGGCCAGGTTAATTACCATTTTTCAGCTGGTATAATCATCCTAGACAATATAACTCTACTGTATGCTCTGCAACCACTGAAAGAAACATTAAAATTCAAAGCACTAATGAATACATGACATATCTACTGCAACTTGCACTCCCTCCTCCCCACTGGTTATACAGTTCTTTGAACTGCATTTGGAAGAAAAAAAAAACACCAACAGTTATGCACACATTTTTTTCTGATCATATAGTCAGGATTTAATATGCAAGGAGAAAGACACAGAAGCTACAGTATTGATGCTAAAAACCCATCACCTTTTTTTTTGCTTTCCACTGCAGCAGATGCGCACTGGCAAGGCCTCTATGACACTGGAGAATTGCTCCATCCTATGCAGGTTCTAAGAGTGCAGACTAAACAACGGCCATATTGTCAGGGCTTCTCCCTCTGCCCTCCTGCCCTGTGCTATCGCTGGGAAACTGGCAGCGCGCCAAACGAGCCCTCCTGTCGCAATCTCGGTGTCAGTCAAGGGCAAAGCTGAAAAGGTTCCAAACATCAGTCGCAGTCAGATCGAAACAAAGATTCCTTTCAGCTCCAATAGATGTAGGTATCTGGGCTCATAGTATTACTATCATTATTATTTATAAGCACAGCAAAATATAAACACAGACAAACAAATTTTTCCCCCCTGTTTGTTTAGTGTCTGCACAGATAAGGGGTGGTTGTGCTCCTAATTTCACAGCATCAGAAAAGACACGCAGCGCTGCTTTCTGCAAACTGACACAGCTCGTCCTGCAACAATGTGGGGCTGTTTGGAGGCTCATTAATAATTGCAGATAGCTTTCTAGTTCCACATTTAAATTGTGAAGCACTATATGATTAATCAAGAAAAATAAGCAAAAGAAAGGCCTGTACATTTTGTCCAATCTGACTTTTCTGTAGCGTCTGTGTATTTTAACCACTTGCTCACCACAGACTGACATCACTTAGACATGCCAAAACTCTTCTCATTGGTTGGCTTAAAGAAAAACTTGAATTGAATGTTAAGTATGCTACAGTGTGTCCGTGCACTTAAACTTTAGAGCTGTTTTGCACTATAATTGCCATTCGTTATGAAGAATGCAGGTTGCTTGAATGTACCCAGGATGCTGTATACTTTTAAAATAAATAAAAACAAAAAAACAGGATTGAATATAGATTTAGCAGTGCTTTAAACCAACACATTTGTATTTAATAATGTTAAAATTGTATTTATACATAGAAGGGTTGTCATTAATACAAAGAAAGCTTGCATTTCAAACAGCTCTTGCTTAGCTCAGAAAGTAGCAATGCTGAAAGATCTCATTAACAGAAAGATAGAAACGTATAGACTTCTAAAATATAGGCTGACACAACATAATGAGAATATAACACTATATTGTGAATATTCTACAATGCTGTTGAAAGTATTAAACTTCACAATATTTTTTGTTTAGAAGTCAATGTACCAGGAATAGAGAGATTTGACTTTCTCAATAATACCGAACCATTTGAAATCTTAAGTATTATGGATGAATTAAAAGGAAAAATGCTTCTGTGAGGGAAATGAGTCTAAAGAAAACCTGAGAAATTCTCATTTTTTGGGCCAGAGGAGAAAGATATATATGAGGGGGCCGCTGAAAAGTTCTCAGCTCAACCAGCAAGAAAATGATGTGGAGCCATGAAACTTATGAGTTATTCCACACTTTTCTTGACACTTTTCATTTTGCTTCATATCATTGAAACAAAAAGAATGACTCGACTCTTCAGTTCAGGGATACACAGCAAAAGTCAAGTCGAATCATTCTTTTGCTTTGTATCATTGAACTGAAGAGTCGAGTCATTTTTTTTTTTTTTTACTTTGTATGACTGTATTGAATTACATTTTTGTCCTATATGGTTGCTATTAAATATTCTTCAGTTTGAAGACCAAGACTACTCTGCTCTTTTTATTTTTGAATAACTTGTAAGTTTCATGACTTCATAGCATTCTCTTCTTGGTTGGGCTGAAAATTTTTCAGTGGCCTCTCGCAGTGTTAAGAAAGAACTACACTAACCTTTGGGTCAGTATACTAGAGGGCAGTGGTCCTCAGGGTTCTTTTGCACATTTGATATAACCTTGGATATCTATTCTATATCAAATGTTAGCCTTCTGTGAGAGACGGCTTCTGTTCTCCATGGTTCCATCATAAGCCTGAATATTCAGACATGTGGATAGCTCATTGAGAGTTTGTTGATGGAAAACCTTGTCTTCTGAGAGTTAAGCATTGGGGGGGAGGGGGGAGGGCAGGGCGGCAGACTGCCCTGGGCACTGTGTTAGTGGGGGCTTCGGCACCTCTTCTCCTTTCCCTTTCCATGCTCCCCATACCTCCTCGTCCCCCATACTTCCTCCTAGCGGAATCAGGAAGTGATGTCAGAGAGAAAGCCAAGGCCAGTTCGAGCAGCAAATTGGAGCTACTGCTTGCACCAGTGAAGAGTTAAAGAGGTACCGAGGGGGGAAGGGGGGGAGGTGCGCATGCAGTGGGTGGGTGGAGGTGTTTGCCACCCCCATCCCGGACACCTGCTACCCTCACTACGCCACTGATCTGTCCCGTCTTGTATATATATTGAGAGGGATGCTGATATAGTCTGAAGATCTACTTCTGAATGAGTATACACATCAGCATCAAACAAAATATGGGACTGAAATTGAGTTTGTCTTTGTTCTAAATCATAGTTGGTTGAGATTAAGCAGATTTTTGATCATTTACCCCCTTCTGACTGGAAACTTGCTGGTGGTCCTGTGTAGCAGCATCATGGTGACAAGCACTGTGATGAGGTTTGGGGTGTTAACCTCAGTGGGATATGTGACTGGTCTGTCAGAAATCCATCGTTCATATGGAGGGCCATTTTCAAAAATAATGTCTAAGTTTGACTTGGATGTTTCCTGCTAAACGTCCAAAGTCAGAAGGTGGCAAGTCAAATGCGCGCAGTCAAATATGCGCAGACAATACCGCACAACACAATTGTGTGACAGCACAATTATGCGCAATAAAAATGTGAGCAACACAAATGCGTGCCAATCACACGCAGGATAAATGAGCGCGAGACAACATCGTGCAAGACAATAGAGCGAGAGACAATCGCGTGCAATATCAAGTTTCAAGTTTTATTGATTTTGATATACCAACCATCAAATTAATATCTGGCCGGTTAGTTATAAATGTTCTCTACGCCGCAGAAATCTACGCATTACATATGCACTTCATACGTAAATTGTGAGACACAATGGCACGCAAGATGTTATATGTGCCTCAGAAATCTATGCATGGTCTAAGCACAACGTAAAGGGACATGACTTTTATATCGCTGGGTCACGTGAGTGCATTTTCGTTACTATAGTTACGTAGGCTCTTTTTATATGAGCTGAGAACATGGGTCACGTGAGTGCATTTTCGTTACTATAGTTACATAGACTCTTTTTATATATGCTGAGAACAGCATGTCCTTCTTTCTCTGCATGACTTTGTTGCAGGTATTGGACTTGATGAGTGTTATCTCGCCAGAACTTTGTCTGTAGCAGGTATTGTTGGTGAGAATGATACTACTTCAACATTTCTACATTTCCAAGTATATTCATTTTATAATATCCTTAATTTAGAATGGGGATTAATATTTTTAAAGTTATGTAATATGCGCGCTAGAGAAGTGCAAGATAAGCATGTATAGCAACATCGTGCTGTGTAAAAGCATGAGTGGAGGTATATTTATGTTCAAATGTTTTTATTATTTCAACAAATAACAAATATAACAAATAGCATAGTCAGGAAATAATCATAATACTTTTAATTTAGGTAGTACGTAGAGGGGCTTGCTGGGTTACAGCTCTATACCTTTGCGGTCTGCTTCCCCTACACTGGGCCTGCCGCATACAAGCCTCTCCACCCCCCAAAGTCAATTGCTGCATGGCTGGACTGGAACGTCCTCTCCGACATTGGGGGGGGGGAGGAGAAAGGCTTTTGTACGTGTTGGGGAAGCAGGGAGAAATCATCAGCAGTCGCTTGGTGGGGGGAGGGGGCAGTGAGAGAGACAGAATGGTTGAAGCAGGGAGAAATCCGCACAGTTGCTTGGTTGTGGGGGGCAAGGAGAGATAAAGAAAGACAGAAAGAAACAAGTAAAGGGGGGCAGGGAGAGAGAAAGAATGGTTGAAGCATGGAGAAATTGGCACGTTTGCTAAGGGGAAAGGAGGGAAAAAGAAAGACAGAAAGAAAGGGGGACAGGGAGAGAGAAAGAAAGAAAGAGGAGGGGGCAGTGAGAGAGGAATGCTATGGCTGCTGCTCAGAGAGGGGCTTTCTGATTTAAAGTTCTGTTCCAGCTATAGCTTCTGCTCGTTATATATATTTACAAGATGCATGTTTTATGCGCAGAAACCAATAATATATTTATATTTTGTACATCTATTGGTATTTATCTACGTACGAGAAAATTGCGTGCTACCGTTTAACTTGCTCGCATTTCACGGTACACTTGGCATTTGACTATGAACCCACTCTCATAGGAAATCAGAATGTGCGCAAGTTAAATAATTCTTTTATGAAAGCTAAAGCTAGAAAATAGTTTCCGTGCAAATGCACTATTAGGAAAATTGTGACGCACACCTTATGTCCTCCAGGCCGAATCACAGCCGAGTCAGAAAGAGTAGAAAAATAGTCCCTGCTCGAAATATCTTACAATATAAACAAGTAATACATACAAACAGGATGTCATGACTGTAGTTAAGGGAAACTGTTAATCTGCTGGCTGTGTAGGTAGGCAATGGGTTGTAGTGTAATATATCAGCAATTATATCTTGAATTATATGCAACAGCAGATAGGGAGGCAGTAGAGTGACTAAAGGAGAGGGGCATGTCCCTGTATGTATTTTCTGTCAGTTTAGTATTATCTTCAATGTGAAGATCTCAAGAAAAAAGCAAGGAAACTAAGGCTCCACCACACGGACTGGGTTCGCTCAGTCCATGACAATCTGGATAACACTCCCAGGTATGTTACAGTAACCTAAAGGTGGGGTGTAAGGTGTGCAGTCATAACTAATATCTCTATAGAGTAATATTTTTTCAGCATTAACAGTTCGTGCATAAATATATTTCACACAATACATGCATTTATTTGTTTCTCCCCAATATGTTTTCTCTTCAGGTGAGAGTGAGGAGAAGGAGCAAGAGGAGGCAGCAGCTGTTGCTCCTAGCCCTGCCCGTGTGTTCCATCTCCCATGTAGGCACCCCCCTTCCCAACCCCCTTTTCTCTCCACCCACCTTCCCTCGTTCTATTCCTTCTGCCCAACCCCACCACCCATCCTAACATCCTAGTCCCATCAACTGACACCCACCCCCACCCAAGATCCCACTCCCCAAACGCCCAAAACCCAACCCTGCACCTTCATTCCCAATGCCCGGTTCACCCTCCTTCCCACGTCCTATTCCCCGGTTTACCATCCAGATTTTCCACCACAGCCCTCCTTTTGCCCTCCATGGAACCATCCCCATAATGGAGCGGTTCAAGGACCTGTGAGTGGAGAGTGGTAAGTGTTCCCAATTCATATTTTTAAATATCCAATTGTCTTTTCCATTCAAACTGTTTGTAATACTCTTTTTCATTGCAGAAGATAGTGATATACTTCAAACTCCCTCCCCCCACCCTCATCTGTTTCAACCCACCCCTCCCCCATTCAACCCCCCAGCCTGTTTCCCACATATTCCACACTCCTGTCCCGCCTCACCCATGACTTTGGCACCTCCCCCCATCACCACCCACCCTCTCTTGAATGTCTCTCTTGGGGGTCTCAGGAGGGTCTTTACCCTCATTCTCATGAGAGTCTTCTCCCTCACCACCCCAACCAACATTCTCCCTCCCTGAGTCCAACTTTTCACTCTCTGCCCTCTCCTCCTTCCCCAGTGTAACATTTCTCCTTCCCTCCTTTCTGTCCTCCCCATCCATCTTCCCCTCTCCATGAGTCCAACACTTTTTGCTTTCTGCACGCTTTCTCTCTCTGTTCTTGCCTCTTGCCTCTTCCCTCTGTTCTTGCCTCTTCCCTCCTTTCCACCCCCAAACCAACATGCTCTCTCCACATGCACCATCTCACCCTCCCCTCCAGTGTGTAGCACCTTTCCTTTCCCTCACTTCAGGTCCAAAAGCACCTCTTCTCCCTTCCTTTTACCTCCCCCTTGTTCAGCAGTACCCCTTCCCTCCTCCCCATATCCAGCAGTACCCCTTCTTCCTTCCCTCCTCCCCCTGTCCAGCAGTACCCCTTTTCTCTTCCCAGCATACCTCTCCTCTATCTAGGCTAATGGCAGCTCACTGTGTGGTTTTAACTTCAGCACACAGGTGCTGAAGTTAAAACCATACAGAACTGCTGCTGCTGTTCCGGGGGTGCAGAAAGAAGTCGAAGGCAGATGGCAGGAGTCCTGGAAGACATACGTCAGAAGGCAGGAATCCTGGAAGACACGCGTCAAAGGCAGGAGTCCCATGTCGAAGGTAGGAGGCAGGAGTCTCAGAAGACACACATCGAAGGCAGGAGTCCTGGAAGACATGCATCCAAAAGTCAGTCCCGGTAGAAGTCAGCTGACATAGGCACTGGAGCCACGGAATACTTAAAATCTCAGAAGGCACAGTAATGTGCAGCGGCACACAGTTTGCGATTCACTGCCTTAGAGGGTGCTGCTGTGAACACATGTGCCAGAAGTACATCTCACCATATACCTCTTAAAATTTATGGTGAGCCCTCCAAAACCTACTAGACCAACCTGTCTATCACCCCAATAACCCTCATGGCTGCAGGAGGCACCTTTATGGCAGTAGAGCAAAGTTTTAGTGGGTTCACACTTTCTATCATAAATGTGATTAGACTGGATTATGGGCCTGGGTCCTCCTTCTATGGTTCACTAGCCCAGAGGTAGGCAATTCCGGTCCTCGCGAGCCACAGGCAGGTCAGGTTTTCAGGATATCCACAATAAATATGCATGAGATAGATTTGCTTCTCAACGAGGCAGTGCATGCAAATCCATCTCATATATATTCATTGTGGATATCCTGAAAACCTGACCTGCCTGTGGCTCACGAAGACTGGAATTGTCTACCCCTGCAGTGGCTCGCGAGGACCGGAATTGTCTACCCCTGCACTAGCCCATCCACCAGGTTACTTAAGACACCTGTGTGATGCTCTACTAGGCTTTCCCATACCAAGTGCTGCTGTTCTAGAGACAGGTTTGTACTCTTTTATTCAGATTTTTTTGGGGGAGGGAGTTAGTGAACAGTGGGGAACTGTGTGGAGTCATACCTTAATGTATCTAATAGTCATCTGGTCAGTTTGGGTACATTTGTGACACTTCACTTCTAAAACAGGTCTAACTCTGAACGTCTAAGTTCTTTTCAGGACATTTTGGGAAAGGTTCAATTATTGCAGCAAGATGTCCAAGTTAAGCATGCCGAAAGCCCACATAAAACATGTCCAAAACATGCCTTCCAACATATCCTCTAGAATGACATGTCCACATAGAATGACATATCCACAGCGGATGACATGTCTCACTAAATGTCCAGGAAAATGATTTCAATTATCTTCACTTGGACATCCTAGCGATTAGAACGTCCAAGTGCCAACTTAAGCGGTATTTTGGATGGTTTAGTTTTTTGTTTTTTTATTATGAGCCCCATATTATCAAGGAACAGGAATACAATGATAATGAATTATGGTTGGCATGCTTTCTTCAGGATCATCTACAGCACTCGTAGAAGAATCCAAATGAAAATAAAATTGCATGGCCTCTGGTTAACAGTATGTATGTATACCACAAATAACAGACTTATAAACACATCAGTCTTCTTAGGCTATTGCACCATGCTGTACCTTCTTCTGTGTCAGAAGGTTTAGCACTGAGAGCTAGATTCTCAAAAATTTGTGTTAAAAAGCAATGGGCCACTGTTGCAGCCGTTGTTGTAGCAATTTTTAAAAAAAGCAAGTCATTCTCCAAAAAACGCTCATGCAAATGAGGTTGGCAGAGAGTGGCAAAGATTTGCTAAATTTGCATGTGCCCATTGCTAGTGATAGTGATGGCACATGAGCAGAATAAATGCAAAAAACCCCTAAAAAACCCAACAAATCGAACCATCAAAGTCAAGCAACTCCTCACCTGACACCCCCATGGCAACACGAAAGATTCCCACTCCCTCCCGCCACCATGCAACCCACGTGCCACCCACCCTATGCCTCTGATTACCCCCACCACTCCCCCTTACCTTGCTTAGGATGGCTGGCTAGAGGGATGCCTACTCCCTCTAGCCATCAGTCTCGCCTCTTCATAATGGCAGGCTTTCCCCTCCCCGGTGCATCCTGGCATCTCTCCTGCAGTCAGGGGGGTGGGAGTCGGGGGGTGCATTGCTTGGCAGTGGGAGGGAGTGAGCATCTCTCCTGCTGCTAGGGGGGGAGGTCAGTGGGGGGTCACTTGATGGTGGGGGCAGAAGGGAGTGGGCATCTCTCCTGCTGCTGGGGGAGTGTCAGGAGGGCATTACTTGGTGGTGGGAGGGAATGGGCTTCTCTCCCATTGCAGTGTCAAGTGATTGTGCGACATGGCAGGAGAAAGTGGGCATCTCTCCTGATGATCTTCAATTTTTTAAAAAATTTCTTTAAAATTATTTTAATTTGCATGTTGGAGGGGGTTTGAGTTGCCAAGCCAGTACCTGAGCCAATCAGCACTCAGGCACTGATCAGAAAGTAAGGCAATGACAGCTCTAGAGATCATTTTAATATTAATGACCTCATTGTACTACATTTGCATGGCAGTATCGGAGAGTGCTAGAAAACTTGGAAAAGACCTCGAAAAGCCTTTTTGATAATCTGCCATTAAAATACATGCACGCTAAACCAGCTGCATTTTTAGTGAGCACATTAAAGGCAGATTTTAGTTTTAAGAATCTGCACTTGAGTCCATAATGGCTGCATATTTCCATAACTGTGTTGTACTAAGAGGTATCTTTAATAGCCTCCTTTTTAAAATCACTCTCTTAATTTGTTCTCCAGGTTATCACTGACAATGAGGTGATAGGCTCAGGAATAATCTAAGAGAAAATACTTTTTTACTTTACAGAAAGGGTGGTAGATGCTTGGAATAGTCTCCCTGTAGAGATGGTGGAGATAAAAACTGTGTCTGATTTCAAGAAAGCATGGGAAAGGCAATGGGATTTCATAGGGAGAGGAGATACTGGATGCAGCGGATGATCAGACTGGATGGGTTATTTGGCGGAGAGAGTTAGAAGGGAGAGAGAAGCCAAAGGGGAGACAGCGAGCAGGAGAGAGAACTAGAGGCAAAAGACAAAGAGGGGAATCAGCGAGAGTTAGCTCCACCTCCCCACGTCGACCACCAAAGCTCTCCCTTAAAAGGGGAGGGGCCAATGGCACTCTGCCGTTTGGCGCGCATCAAAGGCATTCACCTTAGCAAGAGCACCTTTGCAAAGGGCCTTGAAAAGGGACAAGTTACCGCTAAAGGAAAGCAGAAGGAGACCACAGCAGGCACAGAGGACACACAACCAGGCAGACACAGCAGGTACAGAGGACACACAACCACACACCACTAAAGGAGAGCAGAAGGAGACCACAGCAGGCGCAGAGGACACACAACCAAGCAGGCACAGAGGACACACAAACAGGCAAACACAGAGGACACAGCAGGCGCTGAGGACAGCCAGGCAGGCACAGAGGACAGCCACAGCAGACTGGCAAGCAGGCAGCAATGGAAGCAGCAGACAGAAGCAAGATGTTGAGCTACCCAGTTTTCTGCACCATCTGCCATATGTATGACTACCTCCCCTCTGGGAGGCGGTCTTACGTATGCACTGGAGGCGGAGAACTAGAGAGCCTGAAGAAACAAGTCAGACTCCTGGAGGGTAGAATACTTGAACTGGAGGCACTTCAGTCAGCTGAAGAGGGAGACTGAGATACAGAGAACATCAAAACAGAGGAAGCAGAGAACAAGACAAAGGACACCATTGAGGAAGAAGTCCGAGAGCTGGAGAAGTTCAAAGAGGAGGCATACAGGGAGGCTGTGGAAATTCACCAGCAACAGTGGAACTGCCGAAATACACCTACAGAGAGTGTGGACCACCCGACCACAAAGAAATGGGTGACACTACAGCGAGAACGAAGGATATAGACCTGCGGCTGGAGAGATGGACATACACCAGGGGCACGGACCTGCAGCTTGAGAATCAAGAGAATTTAGAGAGGACAACAATCATTGTGGGGGACTCCATCATCAGACAAGTTGACAGCCACTTAGTGGGAGGAATTCTGGATCGGCTGGTGACCTGCCTACCGGAAGCCATGGTAGAAGACATAGTGAGCCGCATCAATAGGATCATCGACAGTGTAGAAGAAGATGATATGGCGGTGGTGATCCATGTGGGGACGAACAACGTGAGCAACAGGAACTACAACAGGGAAGTACTGAAGGATCAGTTCCGGATGCTAGGAAGGAAGCTGAAGACCAGAACGCAGAGAATAGCATTCTCAAAGATCCTGCCGATACCCAGGGCTGATGAGAAGAAGCAGATGGAGCTGCAAGCAGTCAACGTGTGGATGCGGCGCTGGTATGAAGTAGAAGGATTCCACTTCATGTGCAACTGAACTGCGTTCTGGGGGAAGAGCAAGCTATACAGGAAGGGCAGACTCCACCTCAGCAGAGATGGAACGAGGCTACTTGCAAGCAACATCAAGAAAGAAGTTGAGACGTTTTTAAACTAGGAAGAAGGAAAAAGCAGACAGTCGACCGAGAGAGAGAGTCGTTGGTTCAGGAACCGGTATACCCGGAGGATACCGTGTATGAAGATAGAGGGAAAGACTCACCAGATCACAGGCAAGACAGATCGAAAAGGACACAAGAGGGAAGGAAATGCAAGAAAGGAACAGGCCGCAAACTCAAGTGTATGCACACGAACGCAAGGAGCCTTAGGAATAAAATGGGTGAATTAGAAGCTATGGCGCAAAAAGATAACATTGACATCGAGGCATCACAGAAACATGGTGGACTGAGGAAAACAGCTTGGACACTGTGCTACCAGGATACAAACTATACCGCAGAGACAGAGTGGCCCAAAAAAGTGGGGAGATTACCATATATATCAAAGAGGGAATTGAATCTACTGGAGAGAACACGCCACAACTGAGGGATAAGTTAGAGTCTCTATGGGTCAAAAGTCCAGGAACAAATGGCCTGGAAACGAAGATCGGCATCTACCACCGACCCCCAGGACAGTCCGAAGAAATTGACAGAGAAATGATGGACGAAATTAAGCGCAACTGCAAGGGAGGCAACGCAGTTATCATGGGTGACTTCAACTATCCGGGAATAGACTGGAACCTAGGCACCTCCGGCTGCATTAGGGAAACCAAGTTCTTGTATGCTGTAGGCGATTGCTTCCAGGAACAACTTGTCAAGGAAAATACTAGAGGAAGTGCAATTCTGGACTTAATTCTAAATGGCCTACGAGGACCGGCACAAGATGTAGAAGTAGAAGGGATGCTGGGAAACAGCGATCACAATATGATCCGCTTCGATCTGGATGCAGGGGAGAAACATCGGTCTAAAACGACAGCCACGGCACAGAACTTCTGAAAATGGAATTACAAAGGGATGAGACTCATGATAGGGAAGATTAAGAAAAGGATAAGCAGTATAAAAAAACTAGAGCAAGCTTGGTCCCTTTTTAAGGACACAGTCACCGAGGCACAAAATCTATATAAATCGTGTATCAACAAAGGATCCAAGAGGAAAAAGAACAAAGAACCGGCGTGGCTCACTGTAGAGGTGAAAGAAGTGATCAGAGATAAGAAAACTTAATTTAATAAATGGAAAAGGTCAAAAACGGATGAAAACTGGAAAAAGCACAAACAACATCAACGCATGTGTCATAAGGCGGTAAAAGGGGCCAAAATGGACTATGAGGAAAAAATAGCCAAGGAGGCAAAGAACTTCAAGCCATTCTTTCGATATATTAAGGGGAAATGACCTGCGAAGGAAGCGGTGGGACCGTTGGATAACCATGGAATAAAGGGAGCGCTAAAGGAGGACAAAGCAATCGCCAATAAACTGAACACATTTTTTTTGCATCTGCATTTACCGAAGATTTACATAGCATACCGGAACCCATTAGGCTATATGCTACAGCCTCACCACAGTTGAAGTGGAGTTGGACCAGATATACTACCAGATTGACAAACTTAAAAGTGACAAATCCCCTGGACCGGATGGAATTCACCCGAGAGTTTTAAAGGAATTGAAGGTTGAAATCGGAGAGCTATTGCAGAAACTTGCCAATCTGACAATCAGAACTGGACAGATACCAGAGGACTGGAAGATAGCGAATGTCACGCCAATTTTCAAAAAAGGATCGAGAGGGGAACCGGGCAACTACAGACCTGTGAGTCTTACGTCTGTCCCTGGAAAGATGGTTGAAGCACTGATCAAGGATAGCATAGTCCGGCACCTAGATACACACGACTTGATGAAACCCAGTCAACATGGGTTCAGGAAAGGGAAATCATGTTTAACGAATTTACTTCAATTTTTCGAGACCGTGAACAAGCAAATTGATAGTGGAATGCCGGTGGACATAATATATTTGGACTTCCAAAAAGCATTCGACAAAGTTCCACATGAAAGGCTTCTCAGGAAACTACAAAGCCATGGAATAGAGGGAGATATACAAAGGTGGATAGGCAAATGGTTGGAAAACAGAAAGCAGAGAGTGGGCATAAATGGAAAGTTCTCAGACTGGGAGAAAGTGACTAGTGGTGTGCCCCAGGGCTCAGTACTTGGGCCGATCCTATTTAATATTTATATCAATGACCTGGAAGACGGAATATCCAGTGAGATCATTAAGTTTGCAGACGACACAAAGCTATGCCGGGCAATCAGATCGCAGGAGGATAGCGAGGAACTCCAGAGCAACTTGTATCAGTTAGAGAAATGGGCAGATCAATGGCAGATGAAGTTCAACGTGGAGAAATGCAAAGTAATGCATTTAGGTAGTAAGAATAAGGAATACGAGTATAGAATGTCAGGCGCAACTCTGGGTAAGAGCGAACAAGAAAAGGACCTGGGTGTACTGATAGATAGGACTCTGAAGCCGTCGGCACAATGCGCGGCAGCGGCAAAGAAAGCAAACAGAATGTTAGGCATGATAAAGAAAGGAATCACGAGTAGATCGGAGAAAGTCATAATACCGCTTTATAGAGCAATGGTCAGACCACACTTGGAATACTGTGTCCAACATTGGTCTCCCAACCTAAAGAAGGATATAAAACTGTTGGAGAGGGTGCAGAGACGAGCAACGAAGTTAATAAGAGGTATGGAGAACTTGGAATATGAGGAACGACTCAAGAAACTGGGACTGTTCTCCCTTGAGAAGAGAAGGCTGCGAGGGGACATGATCGAGACGTTCAAAATGCTGAAAGGCATCGATAAAATAGAGCAGGAAAATAAATTATTTACATTGTCCAACGCGACACGGACAAGAGGACATGGTTTGAAGCTAAGGGGGGACAAGTCCAGGACAAATGTCAGGAAGTTCTGTTTTACGCAGCGAGTGGTAGACGCCTGGAATGCTCTCCCAAAGGAGGTTATTAAAGAATCCACTGTGCTGGGATTCAAAGGCAAATTAGATGCACATCTCCTTATGAGAGGCATAGAGGGATATGGGTGACTAAAACTACATCAGGTGTATACCTGACTGGGCCTCTGCGTGTGCGGATCGCCGGACTCGATGGACCATGGGTCTGATCCGGAGATGGCAGTTCTTATGTTCTTATGTTCTATAAACGAAGATGGAAAGCTGACACGATTGACGGTCAGTCTAGAGAAGGTGTGTAGACAGATTGATAGGCTTAAGAGCGAAAAATCCCTGGGACCGGATGGCATCCATTCGAGAGTCATCAAGGAACTGAAAGGGACCATAGTTGAACTGCTTCAATTAATAGCCAATCTGTCGATTGAATTGGGAAAGATTCTGTAAGACTGGAAAGTGGCGAATGTTACGTTGATCATCAAGAAAGGTTCGAGGGGAGATCCGTAAAACTACAGTCTAACCTCGGTTCTGGGAAAGATGGTAGAGTCGCTGATAAAGGACCGCATCATTGATCACCTTGACGGACATGGGCTGATGAGGACCAGTCAGCACGGTTTGACAAACTTGCTGCACTTCTTTGAAGGAGTAAACAGACAGATAGGCAAGGGCGACCCGGTAGACATTGTATATCTGGATTTTCAGAAGGCATTTGACAAGGTTCCTCGTGAATGACTACTTTGGAAAACAGAGAGGATTGCGGTGCTGTAGTGATCTTTGCAGGCTGCCTTAGTCCTCAACACATAAGAACATAAGAAATGCCTGCACCGGATCAGACCTGGGGTCCATCTAGTCCGGTGATCCGCACACAGGCATACCCTGGCGAATAGCTTAGTCACTCGTATCCCTCAATGCGTCCTGCAAGAAGATGTGCGTCCAATTTTTCCTTAAATCCTAGAATGGTGGTTTCCTCCACCACCTCTTCTGGGAGAGAGTTCCAGGCGTTCACCACTCGCTGTGTGAAGCAGAACTTTCCGACATTTGTCCTGGCCTTGTCCCCTCTCAGCTTCAGTCCATGACCTCTAGTCCGAGTCTGAGTCACATTTGACAATGTGAATAACGCTGTTTCTTGCTCACCATCCTTTCCCCCTGCTGGTGAGTGAGCTTGCTCCATTTTGTTGATTCCTTTTAGTATTTTAAAAGTCTTTATCAGATCCCCTCTCAGTCTTCTTTTCTCAAGGGTGAATAATCCCAGTTTTCTGAGGCAATCTTTGTAGCTCAAGTTCTCCATACCTTTTACTAGCTTCGTCGCTCGCCTCTTCACCCTATCCAGCAATGTTATATCCTTCTTCAGGTATGGAGACCAGTGTTGGACACAGTATTGCAAGTGTGGTCTGACCATTGCTCTATAAAATGGCATTATGACCTCTCTTGATCTACTCGTGATTCCCTTCTTTATCATGCCTAACATCCTGTTAGCTTTCTTTGCTGCTGCTGCGCATTGAGCCGACGGCTTCAGGGTCCTGTCTATCAGTACCCCCAGGTCCTTTTCTTGTTCGCTCTTCCCCAATGTTATACCTAACAGTTTATACTCATGCTCCTTGTTTTTCCTGCCCAGGTGCATCACTTTGCATTTTTTTACATTAAAACTCATCTGCCAATTCTCTGCTCATCTCTCAAGTTGTTTCAAATCTCTCTGGAGTTCCTCGCTGTCTTTTTGTGACCTGATTGCCCGGCATAGCTTTGTGTCATCTGCAAACTTGATGATAACACTGGTCGTTTCTTCTTCCAGGTCATTTACGAAGATATTGAATAAGATAGGCCCAAGAACCGAGCCCTGAGGCACACTGCTAGTTACTTTCTTCCAGTCCGAGTACTTCCCATTTATGCCCACTCTCTTCTATTTTCCAGCCATTTTCCTATCCATCTTAGTATATCCCCTTTTATTCCATGACTTTTTAGTTTTTTGAGAAGTCTCTCGTGTGGTACTTTGTCAAACGCTTTCTGGAAGTCCAAGTATATTATGTACACCGGTTCTTCGCTATCGACTTGTTTGTTCACTGTCTCGAAAAACTGAAGTAAGTTCGTCAAGCACAACTTCCCTTTCCTGAAGCCATGCTGACTACCTCTCAGCAGGTCATGGGTATCCAGATGCTGGACTATGCTGTCTTTAATCAAAGCCTCGACCATTTTCCCAGGGACCGATGTGAGACTCACAGGTCTATAGTTTCCCGGTTCTCCTCTTGATCCTTTTTTGAAGATTGGGATGACGTTCGCTATTTTCCAGTCTTCTGGTATCCGTCCGGTTCTAATTGACATGTTAGCAAGGGATTGCAGTAGTTCTCCGATTTCTACCTTTAGCTCCTTTAATACTCTCGGATGAATTCCATCTGGGCAAGGGGATATGTCACTTTTTAGTTTGTCAATCTGATAGTATATCTGGTCCAGATCCACCTTCACTGTGGTGAGGCTCTCCTCTATTTCTCCCTTTAATACTTTCACTTTTTCGGGTATTGTGGCGTCTTCTTTGGTAAAGACAGATGCAAAGAAGGAATTTAATCTGTCTGCAGTCTGTTTGTCCTCTTTGATGTATCCTTTTCTTTCTTGGTCGTCGAGAGGGCCCACTGTCTCCTTTGCAGGTTTCTATCTTTTAACGTATCTAAAAAAGGGTTTGAAGTTTTTGGCCTCTTGGGCTATCTTTTCCTCTTAGGCCCTTTTGGCTTCTCTCACCACCTTGTGGCACTTCTTCTGGTCGTCTTTGTGACTGTTCCAAGCCTCGGTTGTTTTCTCGTGTTTCCATTTTTTAAATGAGTCCTTCTTTTCCCTTACTTCATCCTTCACCTCTTTGGTTAGCCAAGCTGGTTCTCTTTTGGCTTTATTTTTCCTTCCTTTGGCTATCTGCGGAATGTATAGATTCTGTGCTTCAGTGATAGTATTTTTTAGTAGGGACCATGCTTGCTCTACCGTTTTGATTTCGTCTATCCTTTTCTTGATCCGTTTTCTTACCATGGCTCTCATGTTATCATATCTTCCTTTTTTAAAGTTAAAGGTCATGGTTAGGGTCTTGGTTCGCTTCCCCTTCCCGATGTCGAGTTTAAAGTTGATCATGCTGTGATCGCTCGTCCCCAGCAGGACCGTGACTTCTACTTCTTTTGTTTGCCCAGTTATGCCATTTAGGACCAAGTCCAAGGTGGCATTTCCTCTTGTCGGTTCTCCTACCATTTGTTCTAGGAAGCAGTCTCCCATCATTTCCAGGAACTTTATTTCTTTGCCGCAGCTTGAGGTTACTAGGTTCCAGTCTATCCCTGGGAAGTTGAAGTCTCCCATGATCGTTACATTGCCCGTCCTACATTCATGTCTTATTTCTTCTATCATTTCAGAGTCTGTTTCCTCCATCTGTCCTGGGGGTCGATAGTAGAGACCTATTTTTGTGTCTGCTCCGTTCTGTCTGGGGATCTTTACCCAGAGGGACTCCAGTTTCTTTTTCCCCTCCGCCTTCCCTTCTCCAGTAGATTCTACTCCTTCCTGGACATATAGGGCAATACATCCCCCTTTCTGCCCTATTCTGTCTATTCTGTAAAGCTTGTATCCCTGCAGTACTGTGTCCCATTCATTTTCCTCGTTCCACCATGTTTCTGTTATGCCAATGATGTCTATTTATTCGTGTCTTGCTAGTGTCTCTAACTCCCCCATTTTATTTCTTAGGCTTCTGGCATTCGTGTACATACATTTAAGCTCCCATGTTGGTTCTGTTGAGATTCTGCCCCTATCAGAGGAGGGGCAGGACCGAGGTAGAGTGAACGTGGTGTTGAGAACAACAGCAGCCTGCAAAGATCGCTACAGCACCACGATCCTCTCTACAGGGTAATCAACTTCTACAAGAATCACCTAGAGCCAACGCAGAATTTGAAATACCCTGGGGATTCACTTTGTCATGGGTTAGTACAAGGTGTTCCTGCCCATTTTCTGCCAGGACAAGCTTTGCCATTTAATCTGAGTCTTTCTGGAAACTTCAGTCCCTACTGCCTAGCAGTACCTTCAGGTTCAGGATCAATGTGGTTCTGTGAGCCAGGGACCAACTGTGCCCATGGCAGGGTGCGCTGATTTCCTGCTGGAGTCTGCAGTGGGATCCATTGCATGCCCGGCTCCCCTGTACAGCAGAGGCTCAGAACAGTCCAGCCTGGTGGTTACGTCTTCTTTCCTTGTCCATTTTCCCTGGTGGTTGCATCCTCTTTCCCTGTCCAGGGGTCCTCCCTTCCAGATTTCTGATTGTTCATTCCTAACAATGGATGCCAGCCTCTTTTGTTGGGGTGCTCTTTGCTTGGACGGTCCGGTTCAGAGCCGGTGGTCCCCCTCTGAGAGGAAGTAGTCAGTCTATCGCCTGGAGCTTTGGGCGATCCGGTTGGCTCTCCTCTACTTTAGGTTTCCTTTGGTTTGGTTTATTTATAATCTGCCTTATACAAGGCAAAGTACATCAACATATTCATAAATATATATAAATAACATTTCAATTATTTTACAAAAATAAAAATTGACAACACCAAATTACATAATCAGACTGACATATCAACATTAATATCAAACAACCCTGCCATCCAAAAAGGATCAATTCTATGAGCAAACATGTAGTAAGTCATAAGAAAGCTGATGGAGTCATACTATGTATTTAATACAACAGAACAAATGATGTTTAACAATTTCTTGAAAGCCTGCAAACATTTTTCTGCTTAATGAAAGAAGGAAGCTTATTCCACTCATCTGGACCACTACATGGAAAAACATTTTTTCTCACTGTCTGCAAACTTAATTCCTGTCTAGACAGTACGTGTCTTCTCCGGAATCAGGCTAAGTGTGTCTTCTCGGACACTGCCATGGCAGTGGCTTATGTCAATTGCCGGAGGGGGCACCAGGAGCACTTCTCTACACATGGAGGCCCAGCTTCTCTTTTGGTGGCCTCTTGGCAATTTCCGCTGCGCACATGGTAGTCAATATTCAGGTGGATTATCTCAACCGTCAGACTCTAGGTCCTGGGGAATGGTTCCTATCCCAGTGAGCATTCGGCTGCATAATGGTCTAGTGGAGTCATCTGACATTCGATTTCATGGCATCAGTGGTCAACAAGACAGTGGATCGGTTCCTCAGCTATCGTCATGAACCAGGCAGTGAAGGCTTAAATGCGCTGGTGCAGCCTTGGCCAATGGAGGGTCTCCTTTATGTCTTCCCTCCATGGTCTATTGAGCTGGATCGCAATGCACAGAGGTCCAGTGATTTTTGTGCCTGCCTGGCTGAGGTGTCCATGGTACACCGACCTGGTTCGTCTGCAACTGGATCAGGGACTCAGACTTCCATGTCATTCTTATCTTCTCATGCAGGGCTCGATTTCACTTCAGGATATGGACCGCTATTGATCATGCGGCCTTAGTCCGCAGAGGCTATTTCTTGGGTGTGATTGTTAGTCTCCTGCGCAGCAAAAAGAAGTCAACTGTGGTGATCTATGCGAAAACTTGGAGATGTTATCATTCGTGGTACATTCAGAAGCACGAAGATCCATCTGTAAGCTTACTCAGTCCCACTCTGTCTGCTTTGTTACATCCCACTTATCCAGGAATAGAGCAGCATTGTACAAGAACAAAAGATTATGTTCTTACCTTTGCTAATCTTCTTTCTTGTAAATCTACGCTCTATTCCTGAACCTGCTCTGGAAGTTGCTGATAAGCCAACTGGTGTGCTGGACTTCTAGTTTCCTGACTAGCCATCCTAAGAGTACCATCAGGATATGTTTGCACTTTGCCTAGGAACAAAGCTAGGTATAAGCCCCCTTTAGTTAATGCAGGCTGTGTCTCCTTATAGCATGGTTTATTTCAGGTTTATACTGCTTCATAACCTGTTTCACTTGTCTAATTGTTATGATATTTTATGTTATGAGCAGATTAGACTGATTTGTTGGGGAGTTTTCCCATAACTCTCTCTTTTGTCTGTGTCCTCTACATGTGATAGTCTGCTTTTATATAAACTGGCTTCCTGAGGGCAGTCCTTGAGGTAAGAGGGAGGGGCAAAAAGGATGTAAATGAAGCTTCCTACAAGCAGTCTAGTGATATGAGATGCTTTGGAATAATAATAATAATGGCATGGTTTTGAAATTATCTTCCCTCGCACCTTTGAGCAGAAACATCTATGAAACAAATTAAGACTGACTAAAGATTTATTTATTCACACATTTATCTCACATTAATTATCCAGGAGGAAAGTAAGGGAAAAAGGATAGGGAAGGAAAGCTGCTTTTTTTTTTAATATGCTTGATCTTGAGATGTTTGGAATCTGCACTATTTTTATGGCTTTCTTTTATTAATTAATTTTTAAAAAATTATTTGTAAATCACTGAGATTTGGCTGTGGTCAAATTACAGGAGATGACTAATACAGAAGAGGAGGTTAGAAGTATTGTAGCACAAGAGAATAAATTAAAGACTGAAGCACAGGGAAAGGAAATGAAGACAAGAAAATACCAGGATCTAAATTGCATATATACTAATGCAAGGAGCCTAAGAAACAAAATGGGGGAATTGGAATCCATGGCCAATGCAGAAGACATAGACATCATTGGAGTCTCTGAAACGTGGTGGAATGAAGAAAACAAATGGGATACAGCCTGCCAGGGTACAAGCTCTATCGCCAGGACAGGTCAGGACAGAAAGGAGGTGGAATATCCCTATACATAAAAGAAAGCATACAATCGACAAAAATGGACAAAGCAGAGACGACCAACAACCTGGAATCGCTATGGGTTAAAATACTGGGAAGGAAAGGGCCAGAAATAAAGATGGGTCTATACTATCCCATCCACCCGGGCAAACCAGAGATATAGATGAAGAAATGGAAGACGAGATGAAGCGTGAATGCAAAAACGGTAACACGGTTATTATGGGAGACTTCAACTATCCTGGGATAGACTGGAGTCTTGGAAGCTCAAAATGCGGTAGGGAGACAGAATTCCTAGAGGCTATACAAGATTGCTTCATGGAGCAGCTTGTAAGAGAACCGACAAGAGGAAATGCCACTCTGGATCTAATCCTAAATGGGTTAAAGGGACCTGCAAAGGAAGTGGAAATAGTAGGACCGTTGGGAAACAGCGATCATAATATGATTAAGTTCAAGGTCGAAGTAGGAATACCAAAAGGAAATAGAACCATAGTGACAACTTTCAACTTCAGGAAAGGAAACTATGAAGCAATGAGGAAAATGGTAAGGAAGAAACTTAGGAACACTTCCAGAAAATGGCAAATGGTAGAACATGCCTGGTCTTTTTTCAAGGACACTGTGAGCGAGGCGCAAAATCTGTATATCCCCAGATTCAGAAAGGGGTGCAAAAAGAGTTGAAGAAAAGACCCGGCGTGGATAACTAAAATAGTGAAGGAAGCGATAGGCAATAAGAAATATTCATTCAGGAAATGGAAAAAGGACAAAACTGAGGACAACTGGAAAGAGCACAGGAAGTATCAAAAAGAATGTCACCGTGTAGTTCGAAAAGCCAAAAGAGAGTATGAAGAGAGGCTAGCCAGGGAAGCTCGAAATTTCAAACCGTTATATAGATATGTTAAAGGGAAGCAACCAGCCAGGGAGGAGGTGGGACCGCTGGACGATGGAGACAGGAAGGGAGTGGTGAAGGAAGAGAAAGAAGTAGTAGAAAGACTTAACATGTTCTTTTTGTCTGTATTTACAAATGAAGACACATCCAACATACCGGAACCTGAGCAAATCTTCAAGGGAGATCAAGCAGAAAAATTAACATCCATGGAAGTGAACCTGGAAGACGTACGCAGGCAGCTAGAAAAACTAAAAACTGACAAATCCCCGGGTCCGGACGGAATCCATCCAAGGGTTCTGAAGGAACTAAAGGAGGAGATAGTGGAATTACTGCAGCAAATTTGCAATCTATCCCTGAAAACAGGCGTGATCCCAGAGGACTGGAAGATAGCCAATGTTACGCCCATCTTTAAAAAGGGATCAAGAGGTGACCCGGGCAACCACAGACCGGTGAGTCTGACCTCGGTTCCAGGGAAAATGGTGGAAGCACTTATAAAAGACAACATTGACGAACATTTTGAAAGAAACAAACTTCTGACAACCAGTCAACATGGTTTCAGCAAGGGGAGATCGTGCCTAACTAACTTATTGCACTTCGAAGGAATTAACAAACGGATGGACAGAGGTGACCCCATAGACATCATATATCTAGACTTCCAAAAAGCCTTTGACAAAGTACCCCACGAACGCCTACTTCGGAAACTGAAGAACCATGGGGTGGAGGGAAATGTACATAGATGGATCAGAAACTGGTTGGCGGGTAGGAAACAGAGGGTGGGAGTGAAGGGCCACTACTCGGACTGGAGGAGGGTCACGAGTGGTGTCCCGCAGGGCTCGGTGCTTGGGCCGTTGTTATTTAATATATTCATAAATGATCTAAAAACAGGGACGAAGTGTGAGATAATAAAATTTGCGGACGACACCAAACTATTTAGTGGAGCTCGCACTAAAGAGGACTGCGAAGAATTGCAAAGAGACTTGAACAAACTAGGGGAATGGGCGACGAGATGGCAGATGAAGTTCAACGTTGAGAAATGTAAAGTACTACATGTTGGAAGCAGAAACCCGAGGTGCAGCTATACGATGGGAGGGATATTACTGAAGGAGAGTACCCAAGAAAGGGACTTGGGGGTAATGGTGGACATGACAATGAAGCCGACGGCACAGTGCGCAGCGGCCGCTAAGAAGGCAAATAGAATGCTTGGCATAATCAAGAAGGGTATTACAACCAGAACGAAAGAAGTTATCCTGCCTTTGTATCGGGCGATGGTGCGTCCTCATCTGGAGTACTGCGTCCAATATTGGTCGCCGTACCTTAAGAAAGATATGGCGTTACTCGAGAGGGTTCAGAGAAGAGCGACACGTCTGATAAAAGGGATAGAAAACCTTTCATACGCTGAGAGATTAGAAAAACTGGGACTCTTTTCCCTGGAGAAGAGGAGACTTAGAGGGGATATGATAGAGACTTACAAGATCATGAAAGGCATAGAGAGAGTAGAGAGGGACAGATTCTTCAAACTTTCGAATAATAAAAGAACAAGAGGGCACTCGGAAAAGTTGAAAGGGGACAGATTCAGAACGAATGCTAGGAAGTTCTTCTTTACCCAACATGTGGTGGACACCTGGAATGCGCTTCCAGAGGACGTAAGAGGGCAGAGTACGGTACTGGGGTTCAAGAAAGGATTGGACAATTTCCTGCTGGAAAAGGGGATAGAGGGGTATAGATAAAGGATTACAGTCCAGGTCCTGGACCTGTTGGGCCACCGCGTGTGCAGACTGCTGGGCACAATGGACCTCTGGTCTGACCCAGCGGAGGCACTGCTTATGTTCTTATGTTCACAGTTTGGCGAAGCATCAAATTTGGAATAAAGATAAAGCTTAAAAATTGATTCATTTTTACCCATACTTCATACTCAGGATTTTTTGGGCGTCAATCATATCCCCCTTCACCTATCTCTTTTACAAGCTGAAGAGCCCTAACTTCTTTAACCTTTTCTCATATGAGAGGAGTTCCATCCCCTTTATCATTTTGGTTGCTTTTCTTTAAACCTTTTCAAACTCCACTATCTCCAGTCTTGGTTACATGGGCTTGACGTGCCACTGGGACTTGTGTACATCTGAGAAGCTGAAAGCTATGCTGTCGGTAGTTTCACTACCAGCAGGGTCTCCCAAGGCGGACAGGTTTCACCGGAGATGTCAGACTAACAATGTACCACCCATCTAGGCAGCAGCAGATGGGTAATGTTGGAGGTGGAATATCATGTTTGATGCAACAACAGCGACAACATTGAATTTATATTGGACAGAATAAAGGCCCGGGAATCTACTTCTGTATTCTGCCAAGAGATGGATGATGAGACAAAAAGAATTGACATATAGTGCTGGAAGATGGTCCCATGGGTCAGAAGGCACTCACCATACTACTATGGAAGAGCTGACCATCTTCCAGAGTATGCCCAGTGTTTATGAAGCTGATGGATCAAAGCTGCCAGGACGCGTCCTAATGCTGATATTGCTGGACAGAAAAGGAAGATCAGAAGCTGTAAAGATATTCTCAACATAGGAATATGGAACATACAAAGCATGAATTAAGGAAACCTGGAAATTGTTAAAGATCAAATGGAAAAAAACAAAATAAATTTGTTAGGGATCAGTGAGTTCAAATGGCCATTTTCAATCAAACAAGGACAGGGCCATTTTCAATCAAACAAGATTTGGATCTGCTACTCTGGTCATGAAAACACTGGTAAAATGGTGTGATATTCATCCTCAATAATAAGCTTTCAAAGACAATATTATCAGTAATAGAGTTGTGTCAATTCTCAGATCTGCTCGACTTCAACCTCATGCTGTTATTACTCTTATTAACCAACGTTAACTCTTTGTGTTTCTCTTATTATACTGGTTTGCATATATTACTTATGCTATTAATCTAATGCTGCTCCCGCTGTAGCATGGTTCTCACAGGATAACTATTGATAGATTGAGTATGTAATGGCTATTCTCCATTTTCTCATGCACACAGGAGCTTCACTATCACTCTGCACTTTGCATGTGCCTCGCTTGCTCAATGATGTGTATTGTGATGAATCTGGGCTTTGTTTCATCTTTTTATGCGCTGATTGTTCTGATGTTCCTCTCAGGTCTATCCTTGGTTTCGCTATTATATTATACTATGGTTATTGGGGAGGGGGGTGTGTCTCTTGCTCTCCTCTCTGTACACTCTGATTGTTCCAATATTATTAGCAGGTCAGGATTCGATATGTTTCATGTGTATAATCTCACACTTTTTTCTGATATATTTTTGTATTATTTCTACTTGAAATCGCAAAGATATTTAATAGTACTTTACTATATAGTATCATTCATATAGTTTTCTGATACAGATTTTTTCTCCACATCATGTCTGTTTTCTCCCCGCTTTCTTTTTTCCCACCTTCTACAGGACTACTCAACTTTAAAACTCGCACATATCTGGAAGACAAATATCTTACTGTTTTAATATCTCATTATGTATATGCCTGGTGTTGCTTACCTTACAGAGTTAAGTTATATTCTCTGATACTCTCTGATCTTTAAGACTATGTAATCTCAATTGAACCTCCTTAGATCTGCTCTATCCCACCCTCATGCTACTATTATTCTCATTAGTTAAAACTAATAATAATTTTTCTATTATATTAGTATTATTGTATTATTTATGTTATTAATATCATGCTAATCTTGCAACAGCCTGACTCCCATGCGATTGCTACTGATAGATCAATTATGTAATGGTTATTCTATATTTTCTCACCCATGCTGGAGCTTCACTATTGTACAGCGCATTTATTTTGCCTCGCTTACTCTCTAATGTATGCCAAGGTGATTTTAAGCTATATTCATCTCTTTTTACTCTGATATTCCTCTTATATTGCTATTCTATTCTATTATAAATATTTTTAGGGGGCTCTTATCCTCATCTCTGTCATAGTGCTAGGCATAAACTTGTTTCTTTATGAGTATGTCACATGCCTTCACTGATTATGCTGTACTGCGTATGTTATGGTTGTGACATATCATAAAAGCAGTGACGAACTGGTTTTCCTTATTACCTCTTCAACTGCTCTCACCAGTATTGAATTATTATTATATAGGATACTATCTTCTCACCATAATTACCTAATATTTCTATCTATATATTGATAAAGTTGTAGTTTCCTCATAGTTCTTTGGAATAATTATTTGTTCCTGTTGGTCTCTGACCTTCTATAATTCTGCACCTCTATATTTAACTATGACATCTCTTTTTGCTCTCTGACACGACTTGGAAGAGGAATTGAGACAGGAGTGCAGGACTGGAAGTGTAACAGTGATGGGGGACTTCAACTACCCAGGGATAGACTGGAGTACGGGTCACTCCAACTGCACTAGGGAGACAGGATTTGTAGAAGCTGTGAAGGACTGCTTTATGGAGCAACTAGTCAAAGAACCGACGCGAGGGGGTACTACTCTTGACCTCATCCTAAACGGATTAGGGGGGCCAGCAAGAGGGGCAGAAGTGGGAGGACCACTAGGCAACAGTGACCACAACACGATCAGATTCACATTAGAAAGAGGGACACCCATAGTTAGGAGGACCGCAACAACTGCACTGAACTTCAAGAAAGGGAACTATGTTGCTATGAGGGAAATGGTGGGGAGAAAGCTCAGAAACATCTTTAGGATGGAGACTGTGGAAAGCACCTGGACCCTATTCAGGGACACCCTGCAAGAAGCACAGAGAATGTACGTCCCCAATTTCAGGAAAGGCTGCAAGAACAAGCGATCAAAAGACCCGGTTTGGATGTCAATAGAAGTAAAGAGGGCGATAAAGGACAAAAAAGTATCCTTCCGGAGATGGAAAAAGGATCCAACAGAGGAAAATCACCAGGCGCACAGGAAATGCCAAAAGGAATGCCACCGGGAGGTTAGAAAAGCAAAGGGGAAATACGAAGAGGGGCTGGCCAGGGAGGCGAAAAACTTCAAGGCATTCTTCAGTTACGTAAAGGGGAAGCGACCAGCGAGAGAGGAAGTGGGGCCGTTGGACGATGGGGACAGGAAGGGAGTGATTAAGGAGGATAAAGAGGTAGCTGAGAGGTTGAACACGTTCTTCTCGTCGGTTTTCACGAGCGAAGACACATCTAATATACCGGACTCAGAGGAGCTCATGAGTGGGGAACAGGCTGAGAAACTAGAGCACATAGAGGTAAGTAAGGAGGATGCCCTCAAACAGATAGACAGGTTAAAATGCGGCAAATCACCGGGCCCGGACGGGATCCACCCAAGGGTTCTGAAGGAACTAAGACAGGAAATAGCGGGCACAATCCAGCATGTTTGCAACCTATCCTTGAAAACTGGTGAGGTACCAGAGGACTGGAAATTGGCAAATGTCACACCCATCTTCAAGAAGGGATCGAGGGGTGACCCCGGGAACTACAGGCCGGTGAGCCTAACTTCAATTATAGGGAAGATGGTGGAAGCTATGATCAAGGACGCCATTTGTGAGCACATCGAGAGGAATGGCCTACTGAGAACAAGCCAGCATGGATTCTGCAAGGGAAGGTCGTGCCTAACGAACCTTCTGTACTTCTTTGAGGGAATAAGCAGTCGGGTGGACAATGGGGAGCCCATAGACATCATTTACCTCGATTTTCAGAAGGCTTTCGACAAGGTGCCACATGAAAGGCTACTTAAGAAGCTGTGGAACCACGGGGTGGGAGGGGATGTGCACAGATGGATCAAGCACTGGTTGTCGGGTAGACTGCAGAGGGTTGGAGTAAAGGGTCAATTTTCTGACTGGCGGGGAGTCACGAGCGGTGTGCCACAGGGATCGGTGCTGGGGCCGTTGCTTTTTAACATATTCATAAATGACCTGGAAAAGGAGGCAAAGTGTGAGGTTATAAAATTCGCAGACGATACCAAACTGTGCGGCAGAGTTAGGACCAGGGAGGAGTGTGAGGACCTACAAAGGGACCTGGACAAGCTGGAAGACTGGGCAAACAAATGGCAAATGCGCTTCAATGTGGACAAATGCAAGGTCATGCATATAGGGAAAAAGAACCCGTTGTTCAGCTACAAATTGGGGGGGGTATTGTTGGGAGACAGCAGACTCGAGAGAGACTTGGGTGTGTTGGTGGATGCATCACTGAAGCCATCTGCACAGTGCGCAGCAGCCTCGAAAAAAGCCAACAGGATGCTGGGCATCATAAAGAAGGGCATAACAACCAGAACACGGGAAGTCATCATGCCATTGTATCGAGCGATGGTGCGTCCGCATCTGGAATACTGCGTTCAGTATTGGTCGCCACACCTCAAGAAGGACATGGCGGTACTTGAGAGAGTCCAAAGGAGAGCAACGAGAATGGTAAGAGGGCTGGAACACTGCTCATACGCCGAGAGGCTGGAAAGGCTGGGGCTCTTCTCTCTGGAGAAAAGGAGGCTCAGGGGAGATATGATAGAGACCTTCAAGATCATGAGGGGCATAGAGAGGGTGGATAGGGACAGATTCTTCAGACTAAAGGGGACAGCAAATACAAGGGGGCATTCTGAGAAACTGAAGGGAGATAGGTTCAAAACAAATGCAAGGAAGTTTTTTTTCACCCAGAGGGTCGTGGACACTTGGAATGCACTACCGGAGGAAGTGATCAAGCAGAGTACGGTCCAAGGATTCAAACAGGGATTGGACAGATTCCTGACGGATAAAGGGATCGTGGGATACTGAGGGAGGAGCTGGGATGTAACACAAGTATAGAATGTTAACCAGGTAATGAGTATAAACCAACCAGGTCGTGCATGTGCAAGACTGGAGGGCTAGGACTTCGATAGGAAGGCAGGACTTAAACGAGATACCAAGGTGGCAAGGGAGCCCCTTCTGGTGATTCAGACAGGTCGTGACCTGTTTGGGCCGCCGCGGGAGCGGACTGCTGGGCAGGATGGCACTGCTTATGTTCTTATGTTCTTATATATATGTATCCAATGCTCTTTTAAAAGTCTTTTTGATCTCATTGTTTATAAGGGTACATATAAACATGTCTGAATCGTGTTTCATAATCCCTTCATGCTAGTTTATTGAATACTCCTCATTTCAGTTCAGATTATTACATTGCATATTCTCACACATTCAGTGTATGGGTTTTTTTTTTTCTCTTTTCAATTATCCCCAATATTTTACCATCAGTATCAAATATTGCTCATTACTGTTTACTTTGAGTAAATTTACTTATACGACTGATTCCTTTTTGTACTGGTATAATGTTTACAATGGCGGGGTACTGATGTTTCTCTTATTGCCAGTGTCAGACCCCCAGTTGTCATACCTAAGGTTCCTTTCATATATGAAGCCATATTTTTCTTGCATTGTTGTTTCTCATTTCGATTCCTGGAGACCCTTATCTCTCATTTATTGCTTCACCTGGTACAGTATTATATACTGACATTTATGCTTTTACATGAATATGGTTAAACTTGCTAGTTGGAATGTAATGGTTTAAATCATCCTATAAAATGTAAAAAGATTTCTGATTATGTATCACAAACAAATATTGATATCCTACTTCTCCAAGAAACTAAATAGTAATGTTTGTGCTAAGCTTTATTTTCCATGGGCTAATGTTTACCTGCATTCTCCTGCCCTCTCCAAAAAGAGAGAGGTGTCCATTATTTGTAAAAAAAATCATTGTCTCACTCTATATTACAACAAACGGCTGATGTGGAAAGGAGATTGAGTCATAGTTAAGTTCCAGATTGATTCCTTCATCTTCTCAGTGTTAAATCTATATGCTCCTAGTATAGAATGTTGTGACTTTATGGCTGATATCAGGTGTACTGTATTAGAATATAGTTGTCATCCCTTGATAATTGAAGGGGATTTTAATCTTTCGTTGGCTATAATCCTGGATAGACAATCTACCTCAACCTTTTGTCCATTCAAGACGTGGTCTGAACTACATGCTATTATCACTGATTTGGATCTCTCTGATCCATGGAGAATCTTCAACCCTACCAGTAAAGAATTTACTTTCTATTCGGCCAACCACCAAACATTTCCTTACCTCCAAGGATTGACTATTTCCTTACCTCCAAGATGTTTATCCCCAACATTACACAAGCCAAGATCTTTCCCATAGTGATTCCCATATATTAATTTCAATGGAAGTTTTGTTATTCACCCAACCACAACAAAAAATATGGAGATTTAACTCCTCTTATTTCTCTGACCAACAATTTATAGACAAAATCAACACTTTTATTACAGATCTCAACTCAGCTCCCTGAGCTAGATAATTGTTGCTTGGCCACTGGAGCAATATCATATAGGCAGCCCAAACACAATGGCTTAGTATGAGTGCATACTTCTATGCCCTAGGCTGCTGGAATATGTTTTCCCACTCAACATGTAATCTCTGAGGTTTCAGACTGTGATCCTTGTTGGGCTTCCAGAGCTCAGGGTGAGCATGTGGCAAAGAATCTCATGTAGACTCTACAGACAAAGGGTAGTCATTGGCCTGGAATCTGTGAGTACCAGGGGAAGTGCTGCAGTGCAAAAGGGGGTAGGAAAGCAGTCCCAAAAAACATGAATATTCCTGGAGCCAGGGAGAGCAAAGCAGGGAAGTAATCCATGCCTGTGGTCAATAGAGAGTCATAAATTGAAGATGAATTAAACCTACCAAGAAAAGGAAGCCTTACCTGTAGAGGAGAGTGAGAAATGGAAAGCAGTGAAGGGATAGGTGAGCTAAACCTACACCTGATGGCAATAATAATATTAGGCAGGATATAAGGGGGAGCATAACCCAATATCTATGAGACACCCCTTGCCTAGGAAACATGAAAAAACACCAGTATATATAAAAATAAAATATAAAGTTGAAGGATATAGAAATGCTTCAAAGTTACAGTAAAAAGAGTAATGCTTGGTTAGATGTTTAACCCAGCTATTTCCTGTTCCATTAACAGAATAGAGGAAGTGCCTATGTCTTAGAACAGGGAAAAAAGGTAATTGTGCCCTAAGCTAAGCCGACAGGAGCGAAACCAATAGCATGTGATAGCTAAGTCATTATTGTTGCAAGGGAACATTACTATGAAATAAGATTGGAAAAAAATCATGTTATCATAACTAAACAAAAGAACATTGCTAGAGTATGCAATTTATCACTGGACCTTAATGAAGCAATTGTAATTCAATTGGAAGATATACCAACTATATATGTTTATTTCCTTAAGTGAATTCATAAACCTAATAAAATGGCCAGTAACTTGTACTTCAGGGAGATTCTTGGTTGGTATCCTACCAGTTAGTTGGACACTAAGAACTCCCAAAGCTTTGAATGTTGAAACTATAATTTTTGTGTCTGATAATTATTTCCTTGGTCTCCTCCAAAGATGGAGAAAAGGGCTAAGGGGTTTGAAACCTGTTCATGCAGTTATTTAGAACAAAGATTTCAAATAACAACTGGTTAGGGAAAAATGCTCTGGAGCTTGCTGACAAATATAGGTAATAGAAGTATGGGTCAAGGGAAAATTAGAAACAGACAGGTTAAAAAAGATTTAGAGAGTGTAGCAAGAAGAGAGCTATTAAACTCCCTGCTTCCAAATATAAAATATCAAATTATGCATGTGCAAAAGGAGAAATGTAAAAGGAGTAAGGAGGGAGGGAAAGAGAACAAGGAGGACATAAGAACATAAGAATTACCATACTAGGAGAGACAGAAGGTCCATCAAGCCCAGATCTGGCGCCTAGTGATTATCACATATTTGACCCAATGAAGGAGAAGCTACGATGTTAAGAATACTGTATAAGAATAGCCTTACTGGGTCAGACCAATGGTCCATCAAGCCCAGTAGCCCGTTCTCACGGTGACCAATCCAGGTCACTAGTACCTGGCCAAAACCTCTGATGATGAAGTAAAGGAAGCGGAGCTCACCAGGCCTTGGGAGCAGCCAAAAATCTCCTTTGCAGGAAGGCAGAAGCTAGCTGAATGATACATCAAATGTGTCGTCTTGCATGGGGACTAAGTGGAAAAGTGATATGTTCAAATTGCTCACAGCCATTAAATGTATTATGCCTTTACTTTTTGATTTACCCTCGTACAACAATGCATGTTTTGGTTCTCCGAATATTACAAAATATAAAATGTGGTTCCCGATAGAAAAAAGTTGGACAATCTGTTCTGCAGTAAAGAGACAGTGTTATAGTTTGAAAAGATGGAGAATCATTTCTGCTTTCAAGAAAAGATCCTTTTCAAAACAACTTAAAGTTTTAATCTGTAGATTTGGAGGAATCAATTAGTTCTGTGGTGAAACGCTCAAGCTTCAAAGAAGAGACATCTTTTCCTTTAAAGAGCAAAAAATTCCTTTAATTAAGAGAGCAAAAGACATACATTCTGAAAGTACTTAAGATAATTCAGTGAGTTATGCCGGTGGTGATGTGTCTGTTGGAGCACGTAGATAATACTGGAAAGCTCAGACCTTGCTCTTCTGATGGCTTTATTAAATAAATTTATAAGCCAAAACTCGGATTTTGAATTAGCTGTATTATTTTCCTATATATGTTTCTACGAGAATTACTTTCCTTTTCAATGAAAAAAAAAAGAAAAAGAGAAATGCAGAGAAAATAAAGTTACAGCTCTATAGTACATTGATGAGCACTGCCTCCTCTTTGCCTCCAGATATACTGACATTCAAATCAGAACAGATTAGTATGGGCAACATAAAAAAAAAAAGTTGGCATCAAATCATATCCTCCATCAGCCCCAGCTGGTATCAAGTTCTTGAGAAACAAAGCAACTTCAGACTGTGCTATCATATATTCATGACCAAAAAGAAATATAAAAACCAGCATGTTTAAATTCCTGACAACCAAAGAATAGCACATTGGCATGTAGGATTTTTCCAGCCAGCATCTATTGACCTATAAACCTTTGTGACTGGAACAAATGCAAATGGAGCGGACTTGCCCAACAAATGACTGAGGGGTATTCAATCGGAATTGTGTCTAACAGGCTAACAATAAACCCACTGTCCCACCCATGCAAAACACACAGTCTGGGAAAAAACAGCAGAAGAAAAGCACTCAGCTGAGACAAAAAAATGCAGACCTCAGGCAACAACCATCTTTCAGTTATGTTTCTTTTTCTGAAATAACACATGAAAATGAAGGGCATGTGTACAAACAAGCAAAAATATTTGCTAAAATACCCCCCCCCCCCCCACCTTTTTTAAAAAAATTAACCTGGGCTAGAGGTTTCTAGCACTGGCTGGGAAGTAAGAGCTTCATCGCTCATAGGAATTCTATGAGCATCGGAGCATTTACTGCACTGGCTCATGCTAAAAAAAACTCTAGTGCAGCTTGATAAAAAGGGGCCCTAAGTTATTTTAAAGATGCTCTAATTTAGAAGCAAGTAAGCAAAAATAGGACAAAATTATCCATGTATAACATTGAACATCACTTGCTAATGTGCAACAAGTTCTGCAGCATTGCTAGGAGACTAATTTTATACTTGTTCCAAAAACTATTTATATCACATTAGATAAATGTTACATTTACACATTATTCTCTACTTAAACACCTGAAAGATTTTTTTGAATTTTCAATTGTAAAACCCCATTTTCAAAAATTAGATTCTGACAATAATAAAATCTCCATAGCTTAAGGCAAATGAAAAGAATACATAGCAGTTGAAGTGCAAGCATGTGTGTGTGCAACTGAGTGGAACCAGAAATTATCTGTCATTTTACACAAATTGCCAAATTCCAAGAAGATAAAAGGGCTATTTATTGCAAAGAAAGGATTTTAAGTTGTGTCATGGACAATTATCCCTTGCACAGAGAGCTCATATCTAATAGATTTGGCCTCAGTATTTTAAAATCTACTTTTAATACAATGATATCCAGAGCAAGACATTTCATCTAATAAAATTTAATTGTGTTCTTACTGGAGAAGAGCATAACACCAAATATCAATCATATATATAAGGTATCTTCATAAACTGTGGGCTGTTAGGAAAATTTTGGCAAATCAGCTCTTCATACCCTTGTGCATGTTTTGTTTGTGTCCCAATTGAATTACGAAAATGTGGTTTTAGCAGGGTTAACAAAAACAAACAAAAAGAAATTGCAAATGTTGAAAAATACTGCCATATGGTTTTTGGGAAGATCGTATGAGTTATATCATAACACTCCTTTAAATATACGTTTTCACTGGTTACGGAAAATTTTAGAATTTTATTTAAGATACTGGTCTTGACCTACAGGGCTTTGTTTGAAAAGAATCCCTGGTCCCTTTCTGCCTTGATATTTCCCAATGTTCCTGGGTGTCCATTACAGCCAGGGTTTGAGTGCTGATTGGTATTTTGGTGTTGCCTGCTTTGTCTAGGACTCATTGGGCTGCCATAAGGTCAGGCACCTTTTTCTATCTCAACATAAGAACATAAAAATAACCTTACTGGGCCAGATCAATGGCCTATCAAGCCCAGTAGCCTGTTCTCATGGTGGCCAATCCAGGTCCCAAGTACCTGGTCAAAACCCAAGGAGTAGCAAAATTCTATGCTATTGATCCAGGGCAAGCAGTCTTTCTCAATAACAGACTATGGACTTTTCCTCCAGGAAATTGTCCAAAGCTTTCTTAAAACCAACTATGCTATCCGCTCTTACCACAACCCCTGGCAATGTGTTCCAGAGCTTAACTATTCTCTGAGTGAAAAAATATTTCCTCCTATTGGTTTTAAAAGTATTTCCCTGTAACTTCATCGAGTGTTCCCCTAGTCTTTGTAATTTTTGAAAGAGTGAAAAATCATTCCACTTGTACCCGTTCTATTCCACTCAGGATTTTGTAGACTTCAATCATATCTCCCCTCAGCCGTCTCTTTTCCAAGCTGAAGAGCCCTAACCATTTTAGTCTTTTCTCATATGAGAGGAGTTCCATCCTCTTTATCATCTTGGTCGCTTTTCTTTGAACCTTTTCTAGTGCTGCTATATCTTTCTTGAGATAAGGAGACCAGAATTGAACACAATACTCCAGGTGAGGTCGCACCATGAAGTGATACAGGGGCATTATAACATTCTTAGTCTTGTTAACCATCACTTTTTTAACAATTCCTAGCATCCTGTTTGCTTTTTTGGCCACTGCCGCACATTAGGCAGAAGGTTTCATTGTATTGTCTACAATGAAACCCAGATTTGTTTTCTTGGATGCTAACCCCCAAGGTGGACCCTAGCATTCCGCTCAAAAATATAATTAAAACTAGCAATAAAAATGGGGTTAAAAGCAAATATAAAGCACCTCTACAACGAAAGAATGACTTGAGGATTCCAAATAGCACAGTTACTTACTGTAACAGTTGTTATCCAGGGACAGCAGGCAGCTATTCTCACAAGTGGGTGACATCATCCAAGTAGCCCGGATGTGGACAGCCTTGCAAGCATACTTGCTTGTAGAAAACTTAGAAGTTTCAAATCTGCCACACCACGCATGTTTGAGTGCCTTCCCACCCAGCACAGGGTATGTCTCCTCAGCTCAGATAGCTAGCAGAGAAGCCAACCAGGGGAGGTGGGTGGGTTGTGAGAATAGCTGCCTGCTGTCCCTAGATAACAACTGTTACGGTAAATAACTGTGCTTTATCCCAGGACAAGCAGGCAGCCTATTCTCACATGTGGGTGACCTCCAAGCTAACCAGAATGGGATGGTGGGAGTGTTGGCATCTTAGGAGAATAAATTTTGTAATACTCTCTGGCCAAAATGGCCATCCCGTCTGGAGAAAACATCCAGACAATAATGAGAGTTGAAAGTATGAACCGAGGACCAGGTGGCAGCTTTGCAAATTTCCTCAATAGGAGTGGATCTGAGGAAAGCTACTGAAGCCGCCATGGTTCTGACTTTGTGGGCTGTGACTCGACTCTGTAAATGCAGTCCAGCCTGGGCATAGCAGAAAGAGATACAAGCAGCTATCCAGTTGGAGATGGTATGCTTAGAAATGGGATGTCCCAACTTGTTCGGATCGAAAGAGACAATAAGTTGAAGAGCAGATCTGAGTGGTTTGGTGCGTTCCAGGTAGAAGGCTAAAGCACGTTTACAGACCAGGGTATGAAGAGTTGATTCTACAGGATGAGAATGAGGCCTTGGAAAAAAACACTGGAAGTACAATGGATTGATTGAGATGAAATTCTGAAACCACTTTAAGTAAGAATTTCGGATGAGTACGGAGGACCATCTTGTCATGATGGAAAACTGTGAAAGGTGGATCAGCAATTAAAGCTTGCAGCTCACTGACTCTTTGAGCAGATGTGAGGACAATGAAAAACACCACTTTCTAAGTGAGATATTTCAGATGAGCCAAAGCCATTGGTTCAAAAAGAGGCTTCATCAATTGAGCAAGAACAACACTGAGATCCCAAACCACTGGAGGCAGTTTGAGAGGAGGTTTGACATTGAAAAGTCCTTTCATAAATTTGGAAACCACCAAATGAGTGTAGAAGGGTTTCCCTTCAGTAGGCTGATGGAAAGCCACAATTGTACTGAGATGGACTCAAATAGATGTAGACTTGAGGCCAGAAGTAGATAAGTGCAAAAGATAATCCAAGAGGTCAAGGAGGTATCTCGAGGCTCTTTGTTATGAGAGATGCACCAGGTAGAAAATCTAGTCCATTTTTGATGGTAGCATTGTCTAGTGGCAGGCTTTCTATAAGCCTCTAAAATGTCTCTAACAGGTTGAGAAAACTGAAGAGTTATTTTGAGAGGTACTAAGCTGTCAGGTAGAGAGGCTGCAGATTGGGATGAAGTAGAGATCCTTGACTCTGTAAGCAGAGACGGAAAAACTGGTAGAAGGTATGGCTCCCTGCTGCTGAGTTGAAATAGAAGGGAGTATCAATGTTTCCTGAGCCAATAAGGAGCTATCAGAATCATGATGGCATGATCATTCTTGAGCTTGACAAGAGTCTTGAGAATGAGAGGGAATGGAGGAAATGCATTTAGGAAGAGATTCGTCCATTCCAACAGAAAAGCATCTGCCTCGAGGCGATGAGAGTATATCCTAGAGCAGAATTGAGGCAGTTTGTGGTTGTGGGGAGATGCAAAGAGATCTATCTGAAGAGTTCCCCACTGAAAAAAAATGTGTTGTGAGGTTGCAGAAGATGGCTCAACTTGTCCGCCAGACAGTTTTTCTCTCCTTGAATGTAGACAGCTTTGAGGAAGTCGTTGTGAAGGATTGCCGAGTCCCAAACCTTTAGAGCTTCTTGGCAAAGAGGGAGATATTCTGTTTCTCCATGTTTGTTGACATAGTACATGGCGATTTGGTTGTCCATCCAAATGAGGACTACCTGGTCATGAAGGAGATGTTGAAAAGCTTTGAGAACATTGAAGATCGCTCTGAGTTCCAACAGATTGATATGACACTGATGATCCATGCTGGACCAATGGCCTTGAGTACGAAGACCGTCGAGATGAGCCCCCCAAGTGTAGGTCAAGGAATCTGTTTTGAGGACCTTCTGATGAGGTGGCGTCTGAAACAGTAAACCTCTGGAGAGATTGGAAGAGAGCATCCACCAGTGGAGAGACTGTCTCACTGAAGGAGTGACTGTGATATGTCAAGAAAGTGGTTTGCAAGCCTGTGTCGGCTGAGATGCCAGGGTCCACTGAGGAATTTTGAGGTGAAGTCTGGCAAAAGGAGTCACGTGAACATTCGAGGCCATGTGGCCGAGTAATACCATCATGTGTTTTGCTGAGAGTGAAGAAAGGGAAGACACTTTGGGACACAGCTGAAGGAGAGCATCCAGACGTTGCTAAGGAAGGAATGCTCTAAGCTGAATAGTGTCCAGGATAGCTCCGATGAACTGTAGATTCTGAGAGGGCTGAAGATGAGATTTGGGGAAGTTGATTTCTAAACTAAACTAAACTAAACCTTAGGTTTGTATACCGCATCATCTCCACGTTCGTAGAGCTTGGCACGGTTTACAGGAGATGGGGTAGAAAGGATCTACAATAGAAGGTAGAGGTTTACAGGAGGAGGAGAGAAAGGAACTAAAATGAAGGTTAGAGGACCAAGTATTAAGAATTTTTTGAGGGCTTGGATGCCAGAGATGGAAGAGTGTCAGATTTTAGAGAATAGCCAGGTCTTCAGATGTTTGCGGAAAAGTTGGAGAGAGCTCATGTTTTGTAGAGGGGAGGAAAGGTTGTTCCAGAGCTCGGTGATTCTGAAGGGAAGGGAGGTCCCTAGTTTTCCTTTATGAGAGATGCCTCTTAATGAGGGGAAGGATAGTTTTAATTTTTAGGTGGATCTGGTGGTATTAGGGTTTGAGGAGCTCCAAGAGAGAGGGATACATGGAGGGAGGATCCCATGTAGGATTTTGAAGGCTAGGCAGGCGCATTTGAAATGGACCCTGACGATTATTGGTAGCCAGTGGAGCTTGGATAGAAGTGGAGAGACATGGTCAAATTTACTTTTTGCGAAAATCAGCTTGGCCGCGGCATTCTGAATCCGCTGGAGTCTATGAAGGTTTTTCTTAGTTAGGCTTAGATATATGGAGTTGCAATAGTCCAATCTGGAAAGAATGATGGATTGGACCAGGACGGTAAAGTGATTTTGATGGAAATAGGATCTAACTTTCCTCAGCATGTGAAGGCTGAAAAAGCATTTTTTTTTACCAAAGAATTGAGATGGTCGTTGATGGCGCCCAGCCGTTCGGCGCGCGGTAAAGGCGCTCGCCTTAGCGAGAGCGCCTTTGCGAAGGGCCTTGCAAGGGACGAGCGCTACTCTCAAGAACACCAGAGGAGAACAGACCGGTAAGGAACCGACAAGCACAGAAGATAAGGAAGAGACAGACACAAAAGAAACCAACCCGCACATATAATCAAGGTGAGGTAGAGCAGAGACAGCACACACGAGAGAGACAACAAGGCAAGCAACACAAGGAAGCAGCAGGCAAGGGACACAAGCACACAAAGGCATAGGCACTGTAACACAAACAGACTCACTCAAATAGGAAGACTGCAGTCAGGAAGTCAGAAGGTAAGGGGGAGGTAGGATCAGTAGGAAAAAGAGCAGCAGTAGGTCACAACAAATCACTCAGACAACCCACGAGTGAAGCACGAAATGGAAGCCCAAGGAAGTCAGAAGATGAGCTTTCCTGTCTTCTGTATCGACTGCAATATGTATGACTACCTCCCTTCGGGGATCCAGGCATACATTTGCGATCGATGCATGGAGATGGATAGCTTGAAATGTCAGGTAAGACTATTGGAGGGAACAGTGATGGAACTCGAAGACAGAACCCGAGCACAGGAGAAGATTCTAGTGGAGTACAGCCCAAACAACGAGGTCAAGGATCTAGAAATGTTCATAGAGGAAGCCCATCAGCACCATGTAGAGATCCCAGGGCTGGAAAACTGTACTCAGGAAACCCAAGTGAGGAGAGAAGACACCCATGCAAACACAGAAGAAAACGAAGACGAGGTAGGAGACAACCGCACACCAGGAGGAATAGTGAGAGCACAGGAAGATGTCCCCCCACCCAAAGAACAGGAAACAATTTCAAGAGTATCATTGGAGGAAGATGACTGGCCCTACTCCAAGGACGTGGACCTACGCCCCCCAAGGAACTCCCAAATAAAGAAGATGGGGATCATCGTAGGCGACTCCATTATACAACATTTGGACAGCCACACCGCAGGAGGAAGAGAGGACAGAGTCGTCACCTGTCTGCCTGGAGCAAGAGTAAAGGATGTGACCAACAGGATCTCCAGGATCATAGATGGCGCACGGGGAGTGGACACCGCTGTGCTTATCCACGTAGGAACAAATGATGTGAGCGGGCGGAAGTATGACAGGGAAGAGATGAAGGGCCAGCTCTGCTCACTCGGAAGACAACTGAAGATCAGGGAGGTGAAGGTGGCCTTCTCTGAAATCCTCCCTGTACCAAGAGCAGATGGAAAGAGACAAGGGGAATTGCAAGTGATCAACGCCTGGATGAGACGATGGTGCGAAGACGAAGGCTTCGACTTCGTGCGCAACTGGACGGCGTTCTGGGGAAAAAGCAAGTACTACAGAAGGGATGGACTACACCTCAACAAGGAAGGAGCAATAGTTTTGGCAGGCAACATGAAGAAAGCAATAGAGAAGGCTTTAAACTGAAGGACAGGGGAAAGCCGACAGTCGACCACCGGTCGATGGCACGAACAACAGGATGCCCCGACGTAGGAACAAAGGACTACTACTCATACACAAGAGAGGTCGACCTCACAGCCAACAAAGGAGAACAAGCAGGAAGGGACAACTCAGACACAGGAGGGGATGACCACACAGCAAACATGGGAGATAACACAGGAGCAGTAAAGGATACTGTAAATGAAACTGTAAGGACAGCCAAGAGTAGAAGGTCCAAAAAGGTAACACGAAGGGAACTTAGATGTATGTATACAAATGCTAGAAGTCTAGGAAACAAAATGGGAGAACTAGAGACGATAGCAAGACATGAGAACATGGATATCATTGGCATAACAGAAACATGGTGGAATGAAGAAAACAAATGGGACACAGTACTACAGGGATACAAACTATATAGAAGGGATCGAGAAGGGCAGAAAGGTGGAGGTATTGCCCTATATGTTAAGGAAGGAATAGATTCTGTTGGAATGATTACAACAGACAGGAAAGAGAAACTGGAGTCCCTCTGGATCAAAATTCCTGGTCACAATGGCGCAGATACAAAAATTGGACAGGCGGAGGTCACTGACTCAGAAATGATGGAGGAAATCAAACAAGTATGCAAGAAAGGCAATGTAGTTATATTGGGAGACTTCAATTTCCCAGGAATAGACTGGAAACTAGGAGCCTCCAACTGCGGCAAGGAGGCCAAGTTCCTGGAGGTGCTAGGGGATTGCTTTCTGGAGCAAATGGTAAAAGAGCCGACAAGAGGCGACGCCACCTTGGACTTGGTCCTAAATGGTCTCACCGGACCGATAACAGAAGTAGAAGTCATGGTTCCACTGGGAACGAGTGATCACAATGTAATCAACTTTAAACTTGACATCAGGAAAGGGAAACATGCCAAAACCTTATCCACCACCTTAAACTTTAAAAAGGGTAAATATGATTGCATGAGAGCCATGGTAACAAAACGACTCGAGAAGATGGTGGACAAACTTGAAACAGTAGATCAGGCATGGTGACTATTGAAAAATACTATTGCAGAAGCACAAGATCTCTACATTCCAAGGATTTCCAAAGATCGGAGAACTAAAGGCAAAGGAGAACCGGCATGGCTTACCATACAGGTGAAGGAAGCCATAAAAGAAAAGAAGGACTCTTTCAAAAAATGGAAATGCACGAAGACAACCGAAACCTGGAACAAACATAAAGATGAACAGAAGAAATGTCACAAGGCGGTGAGGGATGCAAAACAGGACTATGAGGAAAAAATAGCCCAGGAGGCCAAAAACTTCAAGCCCTTCTTTAGATACGTGAAAGGGAAAAAACCTTCAAAAGAGGCAGTGGGACCCCTGGACGACAAGGGAAGAAAAGGGTACATCAAGGAAGATAAACAAATCGCAGACAAACTAAATTCCTTCTTTGCGTCCGTCTTTACGAAGGAGGTCACCTCAACAATACCTGAAGCGGAGAAACTGTTTACAGGAGAAATAGAGGACAGCCTCACCACAGTTGAAGTGAACTTAGATCAGATATACTACCAGATCGACAAACTTAAATGTGACAAATTCCCTGGACCGGATGAAATTCACCCGAGAGTCTTGAAGGAATTGAAGGTTGAAATCGGAGAGTTATTGCAAAAACTTGCAAACCTGTCAATCAGAACTGGTCAGATACCAGACGACTGGAGGAAAGCGAACGTCACACCAATTTTCAAAAAAGGATCGAGAGGAGAACCGGGCAACTATAGACCTGTGAGTCTTACGTCTGTCCCCGGCAAGATGATTGAATCACTGATCAAGGATAGCATAGTTCAGCACTTGGACACACACGACTTGATGAAACCCAGTCAACATGGATTCAGGAAAGGGAAATCGTGTTTGACGAATTTACTCCAATTCTTTGAGACCGTGAACAAGCAAATTGATAGTGGAAAGCCGGTGGACATAATATACTTGGACTTCCAGAAAGCATTTGACAAAGTTCCACACGAAAGACTTCTCAGGAAACTACAAAGCCATGGCATAGAGGGAGATATACAAAGATGGATAGGCAAATGGCTGGATAACAGGAAGCAGAGAGTGGGCATAAATGGGAAGTTCTCCGAATGGGAGAAAGTGACTAGTGGTGTACCCCAGGGCTCGGTACTTGGGCCGATCCTTTTTAATATTTATATCAATGACCTGGAAAACGGAACATCCAGTGAGATCATCAAGTTTGCAGACGACACAAAACTCTGCCGGGCAATCAGATCGCAGGAGGACAGTGAGGAACTCCAGAGCGATTTGTGTCAGTTAGAAAAATGGGCGGAGAAATGGCAGATGAAGTTCAACGTGGAGAAATGCAAGGTAATGCATTTAGGCAGTAAAAATAAGGAATACGAGTATACAATGTCAGATGCAACTCTGGGGAAGAGTGAACAAGAAAAGGACCTGGGTGTACTGATGGATAGGACCCTGAAGCCGTCGGCACAATGCGCGGCAGCGGCAAAGAAGGCAAATAGAATGTTGGGCATGATAAAGAAAGGAATCTCGAGTAGATCGGAGAAAGTTATAATGCCGCTTTATAGGGCAATGGTCAGACCCCACTTGGAATACTGCATCCAACATTGGTCTCCCTACCTAAAGAAGGATATAAAACTGCTGGAGAGGGTGCAGAGACGAGCAACTAAACTAGTGAAGGGTATGGAGAAACTGGAATATGAGGATCGACTTAAAACACTGGGATTATTTTCCCTTGAGAAAAGGAGACTGCGTGGGGATATGATCGAGACCTTCAAAATACTGAAAGGAATCGACAAAATAGAGCAGAGAAGATTATTTACATTGTCCAATTTGACACGGACAAGAGGACATGAAATGAAGCTAAGGGGGGGGGGGGGGGCAAGTCCAGGACTAATATCAGGAAGTTCTGCTTCACACAGAGAGTGGTTGACATCTGGAATACTCTCCCAGAGGAGATTATTGCGGAATCGACAGTCCTAGGCTTCAAAAGCAAACTAGATGCATATCTCCTTGAGAGAGGCATATAAAGATATGGTTGGCTATAAAATAAGCCAGGTGTATACCTAGCAGGGCCTCCACATGTGCGGATCGCCGGACTTGATGGACCGAAGGTCTGATCCGGAGATGGCGCTTCTTATGTTCTTATGAAGGACAGAGTAGAATCAATAATGATGCCCAGAACATTGCTTGAGAATTCAAGCTGCAGAGTGAAGCCAGAGGGCAGAGAGAAGGAAGAGGGTAGTTGTTTAAGTTTTGGACCAAGCCAAAGGAGTCTTGTTTTGGACTCGTTTAGTTTCATTTGAACAGTACGGGCCCAGGATTGGAGGTTCGTTATACTGGAGGCTATGTTCTCAGAAAGGTTGGTGAGGTTCGAATCAGTCTCCAGGAGGATGAGGATGTCGTCAGCGTAAGTGTAAATAGTTTCAAGGGGGGATAGGTGGAGGAGTTTTAGAGAGGTCATATAAATGTTGAAAAGGATGGGAGATAGAAGTGAACCTTGTGGGACTCCGCATAACGGTTTCCAGGGGGAGGATGAGGTGCCATTCATGTTGACAGCGTAAGAACGAGAGCATAGGAATTTTGAGAACCAGTCGAGGACTGTGGAGTTAATACCTATTTCAGAGAGTTGGTATACGAGGATGTCATGATGGACAACGTCGAAAGCGGCGGAAAGGTCGAATTGTAAGAGAACGGCAAACTTATTTTGAGAGTGAAGTTGTTGAACCTTTGAGATCTAGGAGGTCAATAGGGATTCAGTGCTGAAGTTGGGATGAAAGCCACATAGTCCATTGGGTCACTACAATAACCACCTGAGATGTTGAATCTTTGATGAGCCAGTCGTCCAGGTAGGGGAATACCTGAAGACCATGGTTCCTTAGAGCTGCTGCTACCACTACTAGGCACATGGTGAAGACACTGGGAGATGATGCCAAGCTGAAGGGTAGCACTCTGTATTGAAAATGCAGATTCCCCACCTGAAATATGAGGTACTGACGGGAGGCAGGATGAATGGGAATGTGAGTGTAAGCCTGCTTGAGATCTAGAGAACATAACCAATCGTTCTGATCTAGAAGGGGATAAAGGGATGCCAGGGACAACATGCAAAATTTTTCTTTGACCAATAATTAGTTGAGAGCCCTGAGATCCAGTATGGGTTGCAGATTGCCCGTTTTCTTCAGAACTAGGAAGTAACGGGAATAAAACCCCCTGCTCTGCCATTCCAGAGGAACTTCCTCGATGGCACAGAGATGAAGCAGAGCTTGAGCTTCCTGAAGAAGAAGGGCGGTCTGGGATGGATTGGAAGGATACTCTCTTGGAGGAAGCTCTGGTGGAATCTGAGTGAGATGAAAAGAGTATCCTTCCCTGATTGACAGCACCCAGAGGTCGGATGTAATGGTCTCCTATCAATGGTAAAAATGATGGAGACGACCTCCGATGGGAAGAGGAGAGGACAGAGGCAGAATGATGGAGGTTATGCTCTGTTTGAGACAGTCGAAAAGGCTGCACAGCCTTAGGTGCAGCAGAAGGCTGAGGTTTTGTTGCTTCTGCTGCTGTTGTTTCTTGGGAGGTGCTTGAGTGTAAGGAGCTGCCTTTGGAGGATAATGCCTCTGGTAGGATGGAAGAGGTCGAGAAGGCTTTGCAGGAGCTGGCTTAGTGTAACCCCTCCCTCTTTTAAAACTCCCTATTTTCAGTCTTTTAAGAGGGAAAAGTTAAACATAAAATCTAAAATTACCTTTTAAAAAGAATTACAAGAAGTAAGAGTTTTTGTTATTTTATTATTACAATTCTAAAAGATATATATCCAAATAACTTTAACATAAAATCCCAAATAAACTTTTCATCATAGAATTTAGTCCTTTCAAAAGATTTTTCTCACAGATTTCAAATGTAAATTTTCTTACAGGACTCCGTTGTTTATTTTACAGAGCCGTTGGGTACCAGCGCTTCTTTTTTCTTCTTTTGAGATTCAGTTTTGATCAACAGCAAACCTACTTCCTAACTTAAAGAAATCAAAGGGAGCAAAACCCTAACACCCTGAAAAATATGTTTGTTGCTTTAATTTTCTCTAACTACCCATAGAAAAGAAAAAATAATTGAAATTCCCTAACTTTTCCAACCCTGATGTATTTTAAACTATTCTCAAACAAACCCCAGATCAACCTGTCTTTCAAACTGAACTCTTCCCAACTCTTTTTTTTCCTCTCTCAGTGTCAGTTATAGAATCCTGCCCTGCCCTGCCCTGCTCACTGCTACGTGATCTCATCAGACCTGATGCAGACATAAACATTCCAGAATTCTCACTCTCAGGCAGGCAAATACAGCATTAAATTACCCAGCTAACAAACAAAACTTTTCACTTCAAAATAAAAATTTATATCAGATCTTCTGCCCTATCCTATATAATAAAACGCTAGCTGCGCATGCGCACTCCTACTTGCGTGCTTTCGTTTTCCCTGATCTGTGAGATGTAGGTCTGTGGCCGCAGGAGTGCGCAGGCGCGCCTAGGGTTCTTTTCAGTTCGTCTTCGTCGTCATCTTCGCCCCCCCCACACCCGAACCCCCGTTGAGCCTCCCACCCCGGTCTGACCCTCCCATCCAACTTTCCCTTCTCGTGGTCTGGCCAGCTCCCTTAGTCCCTTGCCGCCGCCGCCGCCACCCCCTTCCCTTCCCGCGGTCGACAAACCTCCTGGCTCCAGCAGCGGCCGCAGCACTGTAAACACGCTGCTTCGCGGCCTCTACTGCCCTGATTTGCTCTGCCGCGTCTCTGATGATGTCATCAGGGACACGGAAGAGCAAATCAGGGTAGAAGGCCGCGAAGCACTGTGTTTACAGTACTGCGGCCGCTGCTGGAGCCAGGAGGTTTGTCCGGACCACAGGAAGGGAGGGGGGGGACGGCAAGGGACTAGGGAAGCTGGCCAGACTGCGAGGATGGCACGCATCTTCAACAGTGTGTAGGCGGAAGGCGCGTGAAGGAGTTTCAGCTTAGAGGAACGGCTGGAGGGTACTGCAGGTGGCCCTTGCAGGTAAAAATTCTCACAGGAGGGGAAAGGGGGCTGCTTCAGGGGGAGGGGTGTGCTGGGAGGCAGATCGTTTTGCTTAGGGGGGAAGACAGAAGGGGGGCCACGGAGAGACAGGGAGGAACTGGAGGGGGAGAGGGAAAGGGGGCTGCTTTCTAGCACCTGTTAATGTAACAGGCTTAAACACTAGTAAACTATAACATAATTCAAACTTATTTTTGTAACCCATGGTTACACTAGGCTTTGGTCTGTCAATAGAAGCAAAAGTTTTTTCATGTTCAGACAACTTCTTGGTGGCAGTCTTTATGGATTCATCAAAGAGGTCATTGCCCTCACAAGGAATATTAGTCAGATGATCCTGAAGATTGGGATCCATATTGATGATATGAAGCCAGGCCAGGCGGCACATCGCTACCGAGAATGCAGTGACCCTAGAGGAAAGTTCAAGTTTCAAGTTTATTAAGTATTCGATTAATCGCTTACTCAAATATCTAAGCGATGAACAAATCTTTCAATTTACAGATAATACAGGGGTTATAAAAGACAGATGGACACTGAACAAAACATATTAAATTAACGACTAACAGAATAAACAGAAAAGGAAAACAAAAGGAAAGGCGGGGCAATGAAATACAATAATAATGATAGAAAGAAGGACGATTATGGTAAAAAACAATAGGAGGGAAATAAAAGAAGTAGCCTTATGAAAATAAGCAAAAATAGGCTGGGACTCCTAAATATCATAAGCGTCTTTGTAAAGAAAGCTCTTAAGTTTACTTTTAAATTTATCTAAGATCTCTTCTTCTCTGAGATAAATAGGGAGGGAGTTCCAAGTTTGAGGAGCTGTAACAGAGAAGATAAAGTGCCGCTGTGTATTAATAACTTTAAGTGAGGGCGTAACTAATAGATGTTGGTCAATAGATCTCAGTGATCTGATTGGGGTATAAGGGAACAATAACTTGTAGATAAAAGCTGGGGTTTTATATAACTGGGATTTGAAAGTAAGTAGATTTAGTTTATATTGAATTCGATGCGCTACTGGAAGCCAGGGTGCTTTCTTAAGAAGAGGAATGACATGATTAAATTTCCTTGCTTTCATTCTGAATTTAATTGAGGTATTTTGAATGACCTGCAAACGTCTAATTTCTTTTTGAGCTATTCCCATAAGTAAAGCATTACAATAATCAATTTTCGAAAAAACCAGTGAACGAATTTGGCGAAGTCTGTAAAAGGAAAATTTAACAATATTACTAATATGATTATGGTAAGTCGTTTTTTCATCAAAGACTACCCCTAAGATTTTGATATTACTTATTAGTTGTAAGGCAGTACCTTTAATCGAAATTGGAAAAGAAATTTTAGAACTATCTTTCCAAGGGAAAAACATGATGTTTGATTTATTAACATTGAGGGCTAATCTTTTTGTGTCAAGCCATTGATGAATCTCATCAAGTTTCCTGTTAATTTCTAATGATTCTGCAGGGTTAGTGGGGTCAAGTGGATGCAAAAGCTGAATATCATCTGCATAAGCAGTAAAGCCAATATCTTGGCAGAGGGTCATAAGCGGTGCAAGAAAAATATTAAACAAAAGTGGTGAAAGAATGGACCCCTGTGGAATATCATATGTTACTGAAAAACTTTCTGAAGTTGAGTTATTGAAAGATACAATTGAAGTGCGATTTTCAAAATAAGATTTGAACCAGAGGAGAACCTGATCTGTAATGCCAATGGATTGTAATCTATCTATGAGAAGGTTATGGTCAATCGTATCAAATGCAGATGAAAGATCAAGGGAGATCCGAAGGACTGATGTATGGTGATCTAAGAAGTAAGTATGGAAGTTCAAAGGCATCATAAGATGACTGGAGAATATGCAACCTGAGTTGTGCCAAAGTAGCAATAAGTTGCTGAAACTCCAAATGTCTATGTTGACCAAGGTATTTAGAAAAACCAGGAAGTATATCAATCAAGTACTTGAAATAAGTAGTGAAAATAAAATTATAATTTAGGACCCTGGAGGCCAACATCGAATTTTGATAAAGATGACGGCCAAGCTTATCCATGGTCCTACCCTCTCTTCCAGGAGGTATTGTGGCATAGACCCTGGAGGGATGGGTCCTCTTCAGTGAAGATTCCACAAGAAGGGATTGCCCTTGCAATGCAGAGTTCTATACCTCAATTCCAACTTGCCTGGAACAGCAGGAATAGCATAAGGAGTCTCGAGGTTTCGTTTGAAAGTTTGAGACAAAAATCTGTTAAGAGGAAGCTTGAGAGACTCTGCAGGAGGCCGAGGCATACTCATTTCCTCTAAATACTCCTTAGAGTACTTAGAACCAGCATCCAATTTAAGATCCAGATCCTCAGCCATTTGCCGGAAAAAAGAGGACAAGGAGAATTGAACCGCCAAAGCATGGACTCAAAGACCTCGAGGCGCCTCAAGTAGAATATGAAGGAGAAGCCTCTCTGGAGTATTGGTATCCCAGTGAATAGACAGACGAGGCATTGGAATCAGCTGAGTCCTCAGGTTCTGGTATTGGTGTCCTCAATCAAGGGGTTGGAGGCCTCGAAGAGCTGGAAAGCCTGGACGAGGAAGGCTTCTTCCTAGAAAAGGACCTGCACCTCGATGAGGGCCTCAACCGGCGAGGAGAGTGCTGCCTAGAAGCAGGTCTCATGTGAGGTTGAGGAGACGGGGTTGCCTCAAAATGGGCAATGCCTTTGGTGAGGGTATAGGGCTGGAAGCTGTAGATCGAAACCCCATAGACTCAGTGGTTTGGATTGAGGAATCTCGAAACACTCCCAAAGACTTGGCTCCTTGTATGGAGTGTGAGGATTCCAGTCGAGACACTCGCAAAGACTCGACTCCTTGCATAGAGTGTGAAGATTCCATTTGAGACACTCACAAAGACTCGACTCCTTGCATAGTGTGAAGATTCCATTCGAGGCACTCACAAAGACTCAACTCCTTGCATAGAGTGTGAAGATTCCATTTGAGACACTCACAAAGACTTGACTCCTTGCATAGTGTGAAGATTCCATTCGAGACACTCACAAAGACTCGACTCCTTGCATAGAGTGTGTAGATTCAGCTTGAGGCACAGGCAAGAACTCTTGTGAGACTGCTGAGTGCCCAGACTGGACTGCAGGAAGCAGAGTCGAGGCAGGACTGTATTTGCTCAGTAACTGAACAAATTCCCGCTCTAAAATGGTCTGTGGATCCGAGTCTGAAATTGGACCACTTGCTGAGGCTAAAGGCTCCAAGGTGGCAGAGGAAGCATGTTTCTGAGCAGAGTTTTGGTTCTACCCTGTTCTACCCTGCTCATGGATTCACTGAAATAATGATAATTGTACAAATATTTCCGATAAAATATTGTTTATTAGAATTTAACATACATCTTGTTTCATAAGGCATTATTTGTACAATGGAGGAACATTACAAGTCAGCGAGTGTAAATGCAACTTCCCTGACGTTTGAGGGCATTGACGCCCTCAAAATTCCATTCTGCTAGGATCACTTATATATACCTAATATATGATGACATTTTACTGCCTGCATATAATTGGTCAAAAAAAGTTATATTTTAATACTATCTTATCTAATAAAGAAAAGGTACAGAAGAAACCAAGAAAAAGTATTACAATATACTTACAGAGGAAAAATTATCCATACACACAGCTTTAAATAATTTCTCCTTAAAAGGCAAACTGCTGCTCCCATGTTACTGAGTCACTTAAGAGCATGCACTGAAAATCCTGTGTCTCAGTGAAAAAGAAGGGGAGTGGCCAATCCACTCCCACAAAACCTACATTTTCCTATATGAATCCTCCAGTACAATTTTTAGAGGTATTATATTTTAACCTGAACCCTTAAATATGAAAATTCCTACATTAATAGTTTACTAAAATTTAATTTATCATATATGCATTTTGTATAACCAATTAGCATTTCTAACTTTACCCTGCAAAAAAGGAGAGGGAACCCCTTCCCCTGGAATGTAATCTCTCTAATAAGAAGAAAGTCCATCTCTATAGCAACCAGGTCAAAAGCTAAACCTTATCTGCCACAGGTCTCTGAAGACCAGACTGGGCACACATTGAAACAATGGAACTTCATAAAACTAAGCTACAGCCTGGGTTTATCTTCTCTGGGCTTCAACAGAGCTTATATATTAATTCTAGTGACCTGAGAGAAGGCCCACTCCTGTTTCCAGTGACCTCAGCACAAAACACTTATTTAGATCAATATATTATCCCATATTTGTCTTATCTGGTTTATGTTCTAGCTTATCCAATTGTAATTTTATATAACCACTCAAAACCTTCTCCTCTGCTCTTGGATTAAGTCCTTATCTTATCAATCAAACCCTAACTAGTAAATCCAGAGCAATGGGAGGAAAATATAATGGCTATTTTATTTTTTATGCTTGCCCATTCCACCACATATCGGTCCAGTTTTAATAGGCTGCCACACCCAGGTTCAAGAGGGCCACATCAGTTTTGGCTTGGAGTAATGCTTGGATAGCTTGAGGACCACCGCCGGAATTGTCTGCTTAGGTGTTTGACCTGAGGGAAGCTCAGGAGAAGACTTGGCAGATTTACTCGAGGTTAAGGATGATCCAAATGAGGAAGGTATGATGAGACTCGAGGTCGGAGTTGTGGAGGCAGGAGTACACCCTGCAGAAGAGTTGACCGAGTCGGAGGTCGAGGGTATAGCAAAAGAGTCCTTTCTGAAAATCTTCTCCACTTGAACCCGATGATGTTTGAGGGCTCGAGGTTAAAGAATAGCACAGCGAACGCACAATGGTCAGGCCTTAGGCACTGAAGACACCAGTGGTGTGGGTCAGTGAGGGAGATTGCATACTGGCACTGGCCACACTTCTTGAAGCCAGTGACTGGCTGGGACATAGAAGGGAACATAGCCATTGCAAAGTCGAAACCCGCAGGCTGCGGGCGTGTGGCAGGCCCCGCCAGTCTGTTGACGAAAAAATAAAACTCTCTTTTTTTTTTTTACAGAAACGAAAAGAAAAGCACAGCAATCCGGTAATAAAGAAAATAAAACATGAACTGCGGTGAAGAGAAGGCACGAAGCGAACTAAGTTCAGCGCAGAGCGTCAAAGACGGACTTCTCAGCTCCGCGGAAAACTGAGAACTGAGGAGACGCACCCTGTGCTGGGTGGGAAGGCACTTGCGTATTTGCGGTGCGGCAGACTCGAAACTTCTAAGTTTTCTACAAGCAAGTCTGCATGCGAGGCTGTCTACATCTGGGCTCCTTGGATGATGTCACTCACATGTGAGAATAGGCTGCCTGCTTATCCTGGGATAAATAGAATTATTATTTGAAATGGATTGCAAAAACATTTTAAAAATGTTAATAACAGGAAGTGTAGAAAACTGAAACATCACCTCATTAGCATATCAAATCTCATAAAGTCTTAAAAGGATCTAAAATGACTTTTAAAAAATCATATTTCCATCAGAATGCCTTCAGAAATAGCAATAGGTGTTTTGAAATGCAAAAAAACTATATCATTCTTATGTCGGTTGCAATTGTTGGTTTTTGTTTTATAGTTAACCCCTGATGCAGCCCTTGTTGTGGGTGAAACACAGCCTGTGCCGTTTTTTGTACATGTATTTTATGTCTGCACAGCAATAAATCCTTCTTGACCTCACATTTTCTGGCTGAACTGCTGTAAGGAATGTTGCTACTATTTGTCTTTCTGTCAGGTATTTTTGTGACCTGGATTGGTCACTGTTGGAAACAGGATATCAGGCTAGATGGACCATTTGCATGATCCAGTATGGCTTTTTTTTTTTTTAATCTTTATTGATTTTCAAAACTTATAAAAGTGCAACAATTATACATTCAATATCATATAACAGCACTTATATTCTTGCAAATAACTGAAATACATTAACCTTTCCCCTCCCTCCCCCTCCCCACCCTCCCTACCTGGATGTGTGTAGAAATCTAAGAAAATCCAGGAACTAAGGGCTCCTTTTATCAAGGCGCGCTACGGGGGTTAGCGTGTCAGACATTTCAACACGCGCTAACCCCCGCGGCAGCCTAAAATCCTAACGCCTCGTCAATGGAGGCGTTAGGTAATAGCACGGCAGGCGATTTAATGCATGGTATTCCGCGCGTTAAATCGCTACCGCGCCTTTGTAGAAGGAGCCCTAAGGATTTAATAATTCTGTTTGACAAATGCCTCCATTGGACTCCAAATCTCTTTGAACCTCTTACTATTTCCAGATTGTTCTGCTATTATTCTTTCATATCTATAGTATAAACAAAGTGTTTCCCACCAAAAAGAAAAATTCAACCTGTCCCAATTTTTCCAATTCCTACTTATTAATTGCATGGCCACCCCAGTCATAATCAGAAGAAGTCTATTTTGATATTTGTCAATTGGAATATTAAGTTTCAACAATGTCTCAAATAAAACCACATCATACGCCAATGGCATCGAGATACCTAACACCATATTAATTTTGCCCCAAATTGACTTCCAAAAATTGAGTATCAATGGACAATAAAATAGTTGACAGTGCCAGCATCTATTAGACTTTAAATTATCCAACTTTTGTAAACGAACTGGGGTCCAAAATATTCTATATAACAAAAAAAACCAAGTTTGTCTCATAGATGCTGATGCTGTACATTTTATTCTCCAAGTCCAAATCTGTGGCTATTGCGTAGCAGAAATATATTGCTTTGTTTCTATACTCTAAATTAGAGAGTTGCGTGGGGAAAGAAATCCCACCCGTCCCTGCCAAAATCCCACCCGTCCCCACCCGTCCTCACGAGGAATCCCACCCATACCCACCTGTCCCCGCGAGGAATCCCTTCGTCCCCACGAGGAATCCCCTCCGTCCCTGCCTATAAACTTCAGAAATAGTAGAGAGTTTTTTTCAAAAGGTACAAGTATTTTCATTGCTACCCGTTTCTGTCACAGTCACATGATCAAACATACGTCATTGACTGACGTCAGCAGGGATTTGATTGGTTAAATTCTATTAGCATCCATTTTAAATACGGGCGCCATTTTATTCACGAGTTTTTGAAAGCTAAATCGCAGGCAAGTTTATTTGATAATAAATTTCAGCATTGGCTAAATTGTTATTTGTGTAGGTTTTTGCCGTTATTGGCTTAATGCAACATCTTTTAGGTAAGATATTAGCTTTGTCTAGTCTTTTGGTCAGTCAAAGCATTCATGGAAAGTTATAAAACAGGCAAATGACTTTAAAATCACACATTAAAGGGTAACCTCATAATAGACAATTGCCTTTTAAAATTATTTTCTGCTTAATTTTAACATCGTGTTTTCAAATAAACATATATGAAAGGGTAGTTTCATAATAGACAATTGTCTCTTAAAATTATATTCTGCTTGATTTTGACATTTCATGTCCACACTGAATCAGTATTAAACTGTGGTACAACGATTCTTTATATACAAACAACATTTTCCGGATATAACAGGATGTTATATTATTAGTTCGGGAACTTAGCAGTCATTGCTTTACCATGTCATTTAAAAGTAGTAGGTCTTGATTTGTTGTTTAAACATTGATATAATGTTTTCGTTTTTTCTCTCTTTTTTAGAATTTTTGAGCACAATAAGATTTTGTCCAGCAATATAACAAGCCTTATCAATACCCCCGAAGAAGCCCGTTGGAGCGAAATGGATGGGGCCTCCGTCGGGTTATTAAGATAAGTGCTTGATATTATAAAGCCATATATAATACCATTTGAGAGTTCTAGCACAAAGCAGCTGGTTTTTTGATGCTCAATTGAAAATAAGAGAGATTTTGATAATTAATCTTTATCTCAATTTATCGTCAAATATATTTTATTGAGCACCAAGAAAAATAACAATCTGGAGCAAGAACAGAGAACAACAAGGTAACTCTAATTTGCACACAAAATCCAGCAAACCCACCCCACCAACCCAACCCATCCCATCCCATCCCCTACCCTCCCCCACTCCTACTGATGCCAAATAAAGTGAGACAAAGAAAGGGATAATACCAAGACCCTAGCAGTTCAGAAGGCGGCTACGAGCCACCGGAGTTAGTGTCGACCAAAAGGGCTCCCAAACTCGTTGGAATGCCCGTCCAGGCAAGGAAGAAATGTCTTGAACTCCTCTCCGTTCCCAGAAAGCAACGTAACCATGTGACTACGCCAAAGGGAATAGTCAGGAGCCTCCCGGTTCCATCCACTTAAGCAAAATGCATTTGATAGCAATCACTGCTGTCCAACGAAGGAACGCGGAGGCCCCAGGCCTACGAGGATAAATGTGTAAAGAGGCTCCAAATAACACCAAGGCTGATCTCCGAACTGTAATGTTCCAGATGTCAGCTACAAAAAGAAAAACAGCGTCCCAAAAAGTCTGGATGGATGGACATGACCAAAACATATGGCCGAGACCAGCGTCCGGAGCGCCACATCGCCGGCAGTCCGCAGTCGGGCAGAGCCCCGCCAGGAAAGCTCTCCGAGGAGAAATATACAGGCGGAGAATCAATTTGAAGTGTTGTTCCCAAAAGATAGCATATTTACTATACAAAGGCAGCTTTCTCTCCTGCAACGATCATTGCTGTAGGGGGTAGGCAGGTTGCTGGGGCCGCTGAGCTGTTCGCAGCAGCCACCATCAGCTCAGCGGCCCCTTTTTCGGCACTTAGACTTCGTCTATGTCAAAAACGTATAAGTGCCGACTAGGCAACCTGCCTAAGGTTTTGGTTATATCTGCTGCACGCCTAGGTGTAGGTCGGCCCTTTCCCCTCCTCTAAACACGCCTCTTTTCTCTCTGTGCATTTAGTGGCAGGGGAAAGGCCTAAGCTGGTTTTAGATATGTCTAAAACCAGCTTTGGTTATGGGTACTTGGATGATCAGGCTTTTTGATCATCCAAGTTGCCATTTGGGACACTTTTTAGACCTTTTTTTTTATTATTATGAACCCCATAGTGTTCAGCCTTCACATCCATAATTGACCACTGAGAAAATGAGTGCATGGACAAGTCTGATCTTTGTTTGGAGTGTTATTTCCTTGCCTTTGAATACTTTGACAAGAGCCTTCATTGAAGAGCAATCCAGTGCTATTTTGCAGAGTATTTCTTCCCTGCTAATTGCTTCTTTGTTTACAAAAGAGCCCAGGAGATAGAATAGAAGTTGTAAAGGATTTCAATCACCTTCAAACTCAAAATCTTCATCATTTTCTGTGTTCATGATCTTTATCTTGTTTATGTTCAGTTCTAATCCCATGTTACGACTTTCAGCTTTGACTTTTCTCAGTAGATATAGCATGTCTTTACTGCTGGTGATGAGAGTTGTATCATCTGCATAGTGCAGGTTGTTTATATTTTGGCCACCAACTTTGAAACCAATGCTCTCTTCATTTAAATTTGCTTTTCTGAAGATGGCTTCACCGTAAAGGCTGAACATACAAGGTGACAAGATGCATCCTTGCTGATGCCACTTTTTATTGGAAACTAATCAGTGTTGTCATATTCTGTTCTCATTGCAGCTTCTTGATTTTTGTAGAGGCTCTATTATCAGCTGAGCTATGTGTTTGGTTATTCTCATTTGTGCTAGAGTTTTCCATAGTTTATCGTGATCCACACAGTCAAAAGCTTTGCTCTTCTCTAATATCTATCTAACATTGGCAATAAAGTCTCTTGTTCCTCGACCTTTTCTGAAACCAGCCTGAACGTCGGGTAGTTCTTGCTCAATATATTATTGTAGCCTTTGTTGTATTATTTTCAACAATATTTTGCTGGCATGTGGAATTAATGCAATTGTTCTGTAGTTGTTACAGTCCTTGGCATCACCTTTCTTTGGTATAAGTATGAACAGTGATCTTCTCAAATCGGTTGGCCATGTTTTTCTTTCCAAATGTTGACACAGTTGAGTGAGGGCCATAATAGCACCTTCTGAGCCTTTGATTAATTCAATTAGAATACCATTGATACCAGGTGACTTGTTTTATGATAAAGCTTTAATTTAATTGCTGTTATGACTTTTTCTTTTAAAATATCGGGTTCTTCTTCATAAGAACATAAGAATTGCCGCTGCTGGGTTAGACCAGTGGTCCATCGTGCCCAGCAATCCGCTCACGCGGCAGCCCTTAGGTCAAAGACCAGTGCCCTAACTGAGACTAGCCTTACCTGTGTACGTTCTGTCTTGAATCCCTGGAGGGTGTTTTCCCCTCCGGAAGAGCGTTCCAGTTTTCTACCACTCTCAGGGGGAAGAAGAATTTCCTTATGTTTGTACAGAATCTATCCCCTTTTAACTTTAGAGAGTGCCGTCTTGTTCTCTCTACCTTGGAGAGGGTGAACAACCTGTTTTTATCTACTAAGTCTATTCCCTTCATTATTTTGAATGTTTCGATCATGTCACCTCTCAGTCTCCTCTTTTCAAGGGAGAAGAGGCCCAGTTTCTCTAATCTCTCACTGTAATGCAAATCCTCCAGCCCCTTAACCATTTTAGTCACTCTTCTCTGGACTCTTATGAGTAGTACTGTGTCCTTCTTCATGTACGGTGACCAGTGCTGGATGCAGTATTCTAGGTGAGGGCATACCATGGTCTGTTATAGTGGCATGATAACCTTCTCCGATCTGTTCGTGATCCCCTTCTTAATCAGCGTCAGTTTCCTGTTCAATTTCCCCAATGTTACCCTCATTGCTTTTTTGTATAGATGTTCCATATATTCTTTCAATCTCTTTTTAATACTTTCTGGATCATTCAATATCATTCCATCGAAGTCATTAAGCATCCACAATCAAGGCTGGAATTTCTGCCACAATCTCTTAACCTCCTGATACACTAATCTAGTTTTTCTGTTTACCTGTTCTGATTCAATTTTCTGACAAATATCGTTCTTTGTCTTGCCGAACTTGACATTGAAACACTCATTTCATTTGTGATACTTTTTCTCTGTCACCAGAAAGTTTTGTCTTCTTTGTTCTGCTACTTGTCTGGTTTCTTCTGAGATTCAAGGCGATTTCATGGCTTTCTTTCTCTTCTGGATTTTTTAGCTTCATCACTAATTATGGCTTTGATGTCATTCCAGAACTCTTCGGGCTATCAAGACAGGCAAATCAGTTATCTAGTTTATTCAGTAGTCTTTTGGAATATTTTCAATGTCATATTTTGGGAGGTCTCTAATCTTCTTATGAAGCTTTACTTTGTTCTTGCATGTCAAAAGTTCATGGTCACTTCCACAATCAGAAATGATATTCCAGGTTGATGATGCAGAGAAACTGAAAGAAATCTTAGTAAACCTGAAAGACATACTGAACCAGATTGACGGGTTTAAGAGGGTGGCCAATGTTATGCTGATTTTAAAAAGGGTTCAGGGATGATCTGGGAAATTACAGAGCAGTAAGCCTAACTTCAGTGCTGGCAAAACATTAGAAACTATTATAAAAAAATAAAATTATGGAACATGTAGACAAATGGAACAGAATCAGCGTGGGTTCAGCCAAGGAAAGTGTTGCCTCACCAATTTGCTTGATTTATATGAAGGTGTGAATAAATCTGTGAATATAGGTGAGCTGGTTAATGTCTAGAGGTCAGAAAGCTTTTGATAAAGTTCCTCATGAGAGACTCTTGAGAAAATTAGTCATGGGCTAGGAGGTAATGTTCTGTTGTGTATTAAAAATTGGTTATTGGGCAGAAAACAGAAGATAGTGTTAACTGGCCATTTTTCTTAATGTAGGAGAGTAAATAGTAGAGAGCCAGAGAGATATGTACTGGAGCCAGTGCTATTTAACATACTGATAAATGATCTAGAAATTGGAATGACAAGTGAGGTAATTAAATTTGCAGATGACACAAAACTATTCAAAGTTGTCAAAACGCATGAGGGCTGTGAAAAATTGCAGGAAGACCTTAGAAAATTGGAAGACTAGGCATCCAAATGGCAGATGAAATTTAATGTGGACACATGCAAAGTGATGCTTATTGAAAAGAATAATTCATATCATAGTTACCTTATGCTAGGATCCACCATAGGAATCAGCACCCAAGAAAAAGATCTGGGTGTCATTGTAGACACTACGCTGAAATCTTCTACCCAGTGCACAGCTGTGCCAAAGAAAAGCACACAGGATGCTAGGAATTATTAGGAAAGGAATAGTAAATAAAACTGAGACTATTATAATGCATCCTCACCTTGAGTATTGTGCACAATTCTGGCTGCCGTATCTAAAAAAAATATATAGCAAAATTAGAAAAGATTCAAAGAAGAGCAACCAAAATGATAATAGGGATGGAACTCCTTTTTTATGAGGAAAGATTAAAGAGGCTTGAAGGAGCATAATCAAAAAAACCGCCCAGACATCCACTATGTCTGTGCTCAAAAAAATAATCGCCCAAGTCCCAAACACCCAAAACAAGACATTTTAGGCGCGAGAGGGACCAGTTCTTCACCTAAATCCATGATTCTCTAACCAGCATCTGTCATAAGCGCTGGTTAGAGAATCATGGAACCGTACCCCCTCTCCTGCAATGATCGTAGCAGGAAGGATGCCCAATCTCTCCTGACACCCCCAAAGCCTCCCGCAATCTTCCCTGGCAGGAGAGATGCCCAATCCCTCTTGCAGTGATTCCCTAAAACCCTTCCCTCCCCCCTGTAATCTTCCCCAGCAGGAGAGATGCCCAATCCCTCCTGCCGCGATCCACCGAACCATCCCGCAATCTTCCTTGGCAAGAGGGATGCCTAATCCCTTCTGCTGTGATCCCCTGTGAACCCCCCCCCCAAGCATCACAGCAGAAGGGATGCCCAGTCCCTCCTGCCAACACCCCCTTCCCCCTGCATGTTTACCAGCAGGAGGGATGCCCAGCCCCCCACCTGAAAGTTCACCTCCACCTCCAACTCCCTAACCCCCTCCCCGGATCCCCCACACCCACCAGGACCCCCCATCCCCACCAGGATTCCCCTAACCCCACCTGGAGCCCCCAACCTGGTTTAGTTGGCCAGCCGCATGGCTCCTGCCTGCATCCAGCCAGCAGGCCTGCCTTCACTGGAATGGTGGGCCTGTCCCTTCCTGGTGCATTTTGGGATGCACCAGGGAAAGGCCTAAGGGCTTTATTGGCACAGGCGTTTAAGGCTTCTCCTGTAGGAGGTGCCTTAGACACCTGGGCCAACTTGAATCATAGGCCCATCTCCTAGTGCATTCTGGGATGCAATGGGAGTGGCCTAAGATTCTGATTGGCCAGATCCCCTAAGCCCCTCCTATGGTGGGGGTGGGGGGTCCTGTGGGGTTAAGTGGAGTCCTGTGAGGGTGTCGGCAGGAGGGATTGGGCATCCCTCCTGCCGTGATGCTTGCGGGGGTTCACGGGGGATTGTGGCAGGAGAGATTGGGCATCCCTCCTGCCAGGGAAGATTGTGGGAGGTTCCGTGGATCACGGCAAGAGGGAAAGGCATCCTTCCTGCCCAGAAAGATTGTGGGAGGGTTCAGGGGAATCACAGCAGGAGAGCTTGGGCATTTCTCCTGCTGGCGATCATTTGGGGGGGGGTCGCAGCGGCTTCGGGCAGGAGGGACTGGACATCCCTCCTGCCGCGATCATAACAGGAGCAGGCACCAGGTTGTCTCGGTTCAGCAGCCCGATCTGGAACTTTTACCTGTTTTGATTTGGTCTAAGTCAAAATGTATAAGTTCCGTCCAGGCAACCTGTCAGACTTTTCGATTATGGTTGCTGGACGACTAAGTGTAGGTCAGCCCGCATCCCGCACACCTTCCGCTGTACCCACTCCTCCAAAATTGCCCCTTTTCGCTCTGAGCGCAAAGGCAGTGAAAAGGCCTAAGCTGGTTTTACATACCCTATTTGATTTGGACGACCTGTCTTTTTGATCGTCCAAGTGCCGATTTAGGTGGGTTTTTAGATTTATTTTTTTTTTTTTAAATTATGTACCTCTAAGGTTCTTCAGCTTCAAAAAGAGATGGTTGAAAGGTGAAATGACTGAAGTCTATAAATTTCTGAGTGGTATAGAATGAGTACGAGTGAATTGCTTTTTCACCCTTTTAAAAAAGTATAAAGATCAGGGGACACTCATTGAAATTACATGGGAATATTTTTAAAATAAATAGGAGGACATATTTTGTCACTCAAAGAATAGTTAAGCTCTGGAACTCACTGCCAGAAGCTATGGTTATAGCAGTTAGAGTAGCTGGTTTTAAGAAAGGTTTGGATAAGTTCCTAGAGAAAAAGTCTATAGTCTGCTATTGAGACAGATATGGGGGAGGCCACTACTTGCCCTGGATCGGTAGCATGGAATTTTGCTACTATTTGGGTTTCTACCAGGTAGTGTGATCTAGACTGGCCACTGCTGGAAACAGGAAACTGGACTAGATGGACCATTGGTCTGATTTAGTATGGCTGTTCTTATGTTCCAAAGCAGGGGTAGGCAATTCCGGTCCTTGAGAGCCACAGGCAGGTCAGGTTTTCAGGATATCCACAATAAGTATGCATCAGATAGATTTGCATCTCAAGGAGACAGTGCATGCAAATCCATCTCATATATATTCATTGTGGATATCCTGAAAAATTTGACCTGCCTGTGGCTCTCGAGGACCAGAATTGCCTACCCCTATTCTAAGGGAATATATATGGATGGAGAAAATTTCCAGTTTGGGTTTTATACCAGCTGAAAAATATGCTTGTTTCAGGCAGGGGTTTACATGAGGAATAAAGGGAGTAATGCTCCTTAATCTCATGTAGTTTATGTCCACCTCCAAAATGAAACCAAATTAACATTTTAGCCTCACAACTTCATGTGTGGCACTTCGACATGTAGTTTTGTAAAATGGAGGTTGCTGATATCTTCATATGGAAGGTGCAGGGATTGTGCAGTTAATTTTTTCATTCATTTTTCTCACATGTATATTTGTACAGGCCGGTAGACACGTGTACTCCTGCAGGAATTTTTGAAAATAGAGAGCATTTTCTAAGAATTACTAGCACTGATCACATCCTGATTCCTGACCTGGATGTTTCAATTCTGATCTCCATGTTCTATGTAAAATACGCTGGCTTTTACTAAACCATGGTAGAGCTTTTTACCGTGAGCCGCAGAGGTAAATGCCCCAGTGTTCATAGAAATTAAATGAGTGTCAGAGCATTTACCTCACCCCCTGCAGTAAAAAGCTCTACCACAGTCTAATAAAAGGATGCCATAGGCTCCATGCATACTAGAAAATTTATTTTTGATTTTATAAAAATATTTTTATAAGAAAATAGCAGTCAATATATTGTAAGGTAATTATTTATGGATTTAGTTATTCTCACAGCACCTATCAAATGCTGCACTGTGCCTCTCGTATTACTGCTCCACAAAGTCAATGCTAAATAACACAAACTGAGATATAACTGTAGAACTATGAAAAACACAACTGGTATGAAAAAGATGCTACTATATAATTAGTATTGCAGTCTTAATAGTAATAAGGAAACATCAGTTGTATGGCACTATTTCTGTTTGTTTTTATTTGGAATCAATCACAGTCTGTAAAATTGGGAAGGAGGTATACTGTGCTGTGGCACTGAATCTCTAATTAGGCATTTGCAAAACAAACAGCAGCTGCACTTGAAAAAGATCCAAGGTAAGTCAAGCACAGAAAAGTCAGTAGGTAGTATGGGCAGCCTGGGGTGCAATTTAAGATAAATTTATTTTCACTTTATTACATGGAAAATACAAATGTAAAATCAAGTATCTCCCACTCGTGACAAATTTCAAATTTAGAGCATGGTCAGTACTTACTGATTATTAACGGCAAAAAAATCAAGAGAACAATCACAATTCTGAAGAAAATGGTCCCTTTAATATTACCTTGGGACTGTGTTGAGTTACCAGATATCTCTAGATCTTCAGGGAGATGCTAAGCCGGTTCTAGTTTCATCACTATCTTGTAAAAATATTCAGAGACCTATTAACTAAATAGCAGTAAAATGACACTGGAATTGCCTTTTACTGCAGATAAAAGCGCTGCAGGATTTGCTAAGCTGTGCTACCTGCGTTTTCATTTACTGCTCCTATCCCAAGGATACCACCTTTCAAAAGCTGTACAAACTATAATATATAAAAAGTAATGGGTTAATCTTTAAAGGCATTTTTCTGGATAATGGCAGCTGTTATCCAGAGAAATATCTTGGCAGGTGATGACTGTGCTATTCAGTTGAACTGTCTGGATAAAGCTGTGTAGTGTGTGGGTGGTGCAAAGGCAAGGCTGATGGTACTCCAAAAAGCCTGATGGTTATTGTAGTGATGGACCTATAGATAGAGTAGGTTTTTCTCTGTTCCTGGAGGGCTCACCATACAATATGAAGGGGAAAACAGGAGGTAGGGTTAAATGGTAATTTTTCTCAATGGAGGACAGTAAACAGTGGAGTGCCGCACGGGTCTGTACTGGGACCGATGCTATTTAACTTATTTATAAATGATCTGAAAATTGGAACAACGAGTGAGGTGATTAAATTTGCAGATGACACTAAACTGTTCAAAGTCGTTAAAATATATGCGGATTGTGAAACATTGCAGGCAGACTTTAGGAAATTGGAAGACTGGGTGTCCAAGTGGCAGATGAAATTTAATGTGGACAAATGCAAAGTGATGCACATTGGAAAGAATAACCTGAATCACAGTTACCGGATGCTAGGGTCCACCTTGGGGGTTAGTGCCCAAGAAAAGGATCTGGGTATCATCGTAGACAATATAATGAAACCTTCTGCCCAATGTGCGGCGGCATCCAAAAAGGCAAATAGGATGCTAGGAATGATTAAGAAAGGGATAGTTAACAAGACTAAGAATGTTATAATGCCCCTGTATCACTCCATGGTATGACTTCATCTGGGGTGTTGTATTCAAATCTGGTATCCTTATTTCAAGAAAGATATAGTGGCACTAGAAAAGGTTCAAAGAAGAGCGACCAAGATGATAAAGGGGATGGAACTCCTCTCGTATGAGGAAAGACAAAAAATGTTAGGGCTCTTCAGCTTGGAAAAGAGACGGCTGAGAGGAGATATGATTAAAATCTACAAAATCCTGAGTAGAGTAGAACAGGTACAAGTGGATTGATTTTTTACTCCATCAAAAATTACAAAGACTAGAGGACACTCAAAGTTACAGGGAAATACTTTTAAACCTATAGGAGGAACGCATTGCCAGAGGTTGTGGTAAGAGTGGATAGCGTAGCTGGTTTTAAGAAAGGTTTGGACAATTTCCTGGAGGAAAAGTCCATAGTCTGTTATTGAGAAAGACACGGGGGAAGCTATTGCTTGCCCTGGATCGGTACCATGGAATATTGCTACTCTTTGGGTTTTGGCCAGGTACTAGGGATCTGAATTGGCCACCGTGAGAATGGGCTACTGGGCTTGATGGACCGTTGATCTGACTCAGTAAGGCCTATTCTTATGTTCTTTCTCTACCCCTTCCAACCAGCATCTTTCTGTCCACTTCTATCCAGTGTCTGCCCCCTCTCTCCTCTTCCATTTAGTGTCTGCTCCTCTCTTTCTCTCCTCCCCACTTCCATTCAGCATCTGCTCCCTTCTCTCTCCCATCCGCACTTCCATCCAGCATAGGCTCCACCTCTACCCTCCCCACTAACATCCAATGTCTGCCCTTTCTCTCTCTCTATCCACCCCTCTTCCATCAGCATCTGTCCCTAGTCTCTCCTTTCCCCCCACTTCCATCAGCATCTGCCCCCTTTCTTTCCCTCCAACCCAATTCCAACCAGTATCCTTCCCCCTTATGTCTCTCTTCCCTTTCCTTGCACACTAATTCTATCAGCATCTGCCTCCTTTCTCACCCTCTACTAGCCTTCTATACCAGCATCCTGCTCCCTTCTCTCTCCCTCCATCTCACTTCCCTCTCCCTCTACCATCTTTCCAATGCAGTATCTTGCTCCCTTCTCACTTTCTTCACCACCCTTCCATACAAGTATCTTGCTCCTTTCTCTCGCCCTCCATCCTAATGCCAAGTAGCAAGGTCCCGTGATGACTGGGGCTGCTGGCTCTGCTCCGGAACAAGTGAAGTCATAGGGGGTGGACCGGAAGCCGTGCAGAGGTACAGCAAGGTCTCACAATGACTGCGGCTGCCGGTCCACCCCCTCCAACATCACTTGTTCCAGAGCAGATCCAGAAGCCACAGCCGTCACGGGACCTTGCTGCACCTCCCTACGGCTGCTGACTCTGCTCCGGAACAAGTAAGTGACGTTGGAGGAGGTGGACCAGCAGCCATGGGAAGGAGCAGGAAGGTCCCGCGACAGAGTAGGGTGGGAGGTTCCGGACCCAGTGTGCTGGCTGTACACACCCTTAGGGCGTGCACCCGGGGCGGACCTTCCCACCCTTGGTACTTCATTGTATACATTGCCTGTTTGATAGTTCATCCATGTACAGTGCAGTGCTTGGCCTTTAGTCATATGGCAGCTGCGAGGTCAGAAACATGGATGCTCCATTGTAAGATTGCACCATCAAAGAACAATGTGCAGTAGTGTGCTTTCTTTGGGCCGAGGGAGTGAAACCTGTGGAAATTCACCATTGGATATTGATTCAGTATGGACATAGCACCATAAATCAACAAAAGGTTTATGAGTGGGTAAAAAGCTTTAAAGTGGAAACAACAGATGTAACCGCCAAAGGTTGTTCTGGTCACCTATCAACATCACACAAACAAGAGCACATCGACAGGGCAGATGCTCTGATTAGAGAAGACCAACGGATAATGGTGTCTCAATTGGCTGCAAATTTGGATATCAGCTATGAATCTGCATTTTCCATAATGCATGATGACTTGGGATATAGGAAAGTCTGTGCACGATGGATTCCCAGCGTACTGATCTACACAAGCAACAGCATGTGAAGGTTGCGACCCAGTTCCTGAGACAGTAAGAAGAAGATCCAAGTATTCTGGAAAGAATTGTCACCGGTGACGAGACATGGGTACATCACTGTGACCCGGAGAGCACAAGACAAAACATGATGAAGTAAAGGAAGTGGTGCTCACCTGGCTTCGGGAACAGCTGAAAAACTTCTTCTCTGCAGGAATACAGAAGCTAGTTAAACAATACAAATGCATCATTTTGCATGGGGACTATGTGGAAAAGTGATATGTTCAATTGCTCATAGTTACTTCCATTAAAGCAGTTAAATGTATTTTGCCTTTACTTTTTGATTTATCCTCATAGATGTTCATGCTGGATGTAACCAGTACATGAACATCCATTTCTCATGTATTTTAGAACAGGATTTGCCAACATACAGTCTGATCTGAAATATATGAAATGGATGTCTGCATGCGATGAACCAACTTGGATGTCCTTATTCTGATTTTGATGCCCTAGTTCTAAAATGACATTCTATATGTCCCATGACAGTGGTATTCACTGATGGTCCAAAGAGGTTGAGTTTTCCTAAGTGTACCTAATGCAGGGCCAGTAGCCTATGATGCAGCTGCCCTTCTGAATGGCAAAAGCACTATAAAATAATTAAGTAGAAAGCAGCTTTTACTGGTGCAGAACTTGCTCCATTACCTTGTATTCCCCAAAGAACAATCAGTCTTCACTTATGTGGTAGTTAGTTGAAAAGTCAAGCTAAAACGATAATAGTGAGATAAGGATAGATAAAGTGTTATCTTCTGGATCCCATCACATTCCATTAAAAGTAATTCAGGATTATTTAATGGATGAAACCCAATCCAAATTAGTTTAACGCTCACTGAGATAACTATCAGAAATATTACAGATGTCCAAAGCTGATCATTTGAGAAGTGTTTTGCCAGATGTCACTCCCTCTGCTAGTGTGTAAAAATATATATCGAACACCCGGATATTACCACCTAATGACATGTCAAAATATTAACATCAAATGCTATAAAATATCCTGAAATGTATTACAATCCTGAAATTAGTTTGGCCATCTAGAAACTCTTTATAAAACTTAATAACTTTTGAGAAGGGTCCATAGGCATCTGGACATAGTAAAAAGCAGTACATTGGTAGATATGATGTAAGCCAGCATAGTATTAAATCATTTATTATTTTAAAAAGTTCCAGATTGTACTGTAGAAATGGATTATCATGGTAGACCATGAAAAGTCTATTTAGTTAAAGTAAGAACTAACAAAAGATTTAGGCAGAAATTATAGGTTTATAAAAGTGATGTTTCAATTTGCATGAATTTTGGGTGTACTAGAGTTCTTTCCTCAGGCCATGGGCTGTGAGTTATACTCAAGTTTCTATTAAAAAAAAAAAAAAAAGAAGGAAGAATATATTGCCACATAATTTAAAGTTTTTGTTTGAAATAAAATGTAAAACAATAATTTCAAATCTATTATTCAAAAGCACATATTTTTGTGTTAAGCTAGAACACTAATGCACATACAATTTGTGCATATTAAAAAGTTCTAATGAAGACTAAAACATTTCTATTAGACCAAATGTGTTCAACAGACCATAAACACCCTAAAATTAACATTACTAAAAATAAAAAGGTTTTGGCCATGTACATCCGTACCTAACAGTTTCCTCTTGCTCTTTTTTTTTCCTTCAAATGGGTTCCTAGTGCAATGACCCTTCATCCACAACTAAAGGAGTTTTTTATTCCCCATGTTACTATGTTATTTGACAACTTCCTTCCCCCAAATTACTATACTTAGCCATGTCATAGAAGTGACTGTCTTGGGTTGATAGGAGACAAGAAGAATTCATTCCGGAAATGGTAAAAGGACAAAACCGAGGAGAACTGGAAAGAACACAGGAAGATTCAAAAAGAATGTCACCGCATGGTTAGAAGAGCAAAAAGAGAATATGAAGAGAGGCTAGCCAGGGAAGCACGAAATTTCAAACCGTTCTTCAAATATGTTAAAGGGAAGCAGCTGGCAAGGGACGAAGTGGGACCGCTGGATGATGGAGATAGGAAAGGAGTGGTGAAGGAGGAAAAAGAAGTGGCGGATAGACTAAACATGTTCTTTTCGTCAGTATTTGCAAAAGAGGACACATCCAACGTGCCGGAACCTGAAAAAATCTTCATAGGAGATCAAGCAGATAAATTAACATCCATGGAGGTAAGCCTTTGAAGACATACACAAGCACAGTGTGCAGCGGCCTCTAAGAAGGCGAACAGAATGCTAGGTATTATCAAGAAAAGTATTACAACCAGAATGAAAGAAGTTATCCTGCCGTTGTATCAGGTGATGGTGTGCCCGCATCTGGAGTACCGCATCCAATATTGGTCGCCATACCTTAAGAAGGATATGGCGATACACAAGAGGGTCCAGAAAAGAGCAACACGATTGATAAAGGGTATGGAAAACCTTTCATATGCTGAGAGATTAGAGAAACTGGGGCTCTTTTCCCTGGAAAAGCAGAGACTTAGAGGGGACATGATAGAGACTTATAAGATCACGAAAGGCATAGAGAAAGTGGAGAGAGACAGATTCTTCAAACTTTCGAAAACTACAAGAACGAGAGGGCATTCGGAAAAATTAAAAGGGGACAGTTTCAGAACCAAAGCTAGGAAGTTCTTCACTCAAAGGATGGTGGACACCTGGAATGCGCTTCCAGAGGGTGTGATAGGACAGAGCATGGTATTGGGGTTCAAGAAGGGATTAGATAATTTCCTGAAGGAAAAAGGGATAGAAGGGTATAGATAGAGGAATGCTATACAGGTCCTGGACCTGATGGGCCCTGCGTGAGTGGACTGCTGGGCATGATGGACCTCTGGTCTGACCCAACAGAGGCAACGCTTATGTTCTTATGTAAGATGGGAGAATAAAAATAGTAAAAACTGATTGTTAAGGAGTGGAGGAAACTCAACACAAATAACTAGAACCTCCCAACTAAAATGCTTAATTCAACTAGTGTGAACACTACTTTATAGCAGAGAAGGAAAAAGCCTCAGATATCAGTGAGCCAACACAGTGGCGTACCTAGCATATGTGAAAACAACTCTTTCAATTGGAGACTGGTATAGTCGAACAATGTTATAGTAGTAAAATTCTGCAGAGGTAATGAGAAGCCAGTAAAACTCTAAGTTTGCTCAAAAGGAAGGAAAAAGCCTCAGAAAGGGCCCTCCCACCACCACAAAGGTGGATATAAAGGTGGTTGAGCGGTAACCTCACAGGCAAAACCTTCATTTAGAAGTGAGCATTATGAACATTTTAGCAAAAACTATGCTTCACATATACAAAATTTCTGATAGAGGAAAAAATCCCATTTATCTTGGGGCTGATCGGCACACCAACGGAGGCCAGCGTTTCACCGACAGGCTACATCAGGGTGTGACCCGACCAATCAGTCTGCTGCGTGGGTTAAATCCTGATAAGACCTTTCTGCAAAGCTAAGTCAGCTCTAGTTCTCCCAGTAGATAGACCTCCTGAGGGCAATAGGCTTCTACCCTGTAACTTCTGTGCTAGGCAGGAATGATGCTTTGGTTGGGAATGGTTGCAGAAAGGAAAAAAAACCTTCTCTCACAGAACTAGAAGTAAACACAATCAAGTACCCAATGCAAAGCACACTCAAAATCCTGGGAATCCTACTAGACAGAAATTGCACAATGCAGTCTCAAATCCACAAAATCATCCAAAGAGCATTCTTCACAATACGTAACCTAAGAAAAATAAGAAAATTCTTCAACAAAGATCAATACAAGATATTAGTACAATCCCTAGTACTGAGTATTGTAGACTACTGTAACAGCCTATACCTACCATGCCCAAATTACATGATAAAACAACTGCAGACAGTTCAGAACACGGCCCTCAGAATCATCTACTCACTGGGCAAATACGACCACATCACCAAAGCATACTTAGACTCACACTGGCTACCAATAAAAGCAAGATCTCAGTTCAAATTCTACTGTCTACTATACAAGGTAATACATGGAACAGCACCCAGCTACCTAAACAACAGACTACACCGTAACCTCTCACACAGATCAAGGAGAACCCAGAGCCTATTCACTCACCCCCCTCTCAAAGGAACACGACGAAAGAAACTATATGACAGCCTTTTAGCGACACAGGCAGCAAAGATCGATACTACCATCACCAATCTACTGACCAAATCAATAGACATTAAAGCATTCCGAAAAGAAATCAAAACTCATCTCTTCAAAAAACACTTCCCATCATCATAACCTCACAAAAGTTTAAGATAATGCTCTCATGACTACCCAAACACCACCACCAGCAACACCCAAATCCGAACAGTATTATCTCTACTCGTCTAAACAACAGAATCCGGACAATATTATCTCTATTCGTCTAAACAACCTATCACTATCTACTATCTACTACCAATTTATCCTGGAAAAGTCCAGAACAACAATTGTAACTTAACGCATTCTTGTTTATATGTACTGCAATGCTACTGGAAATGTCCAGTCTTCTAACATGTAATCCGCTTAGAACCGCAAGGCACAAGCGGAATAGAAATCACTTATGTAATGTAATGTAATTTAACCCACGCAGCAGACTGATCGGTCGGGTCACACCTTGATGTAGCCTGTCGGTGAAACGCTGGCCTCTGTTGGTGTGCCGATCAGCCCCAAGATAAGTGGGATTTTTTCCTCTATCAGAAATTTTGTATATGTGAAGCATAGTTTTTGCTAAAATGTTCATAATGCTCACTTCTAAATGAAGGTTTTGCCTGTGAGGTTACCGCTCAACCACCTTTATATCCACCTTTGTGGTGGTGGGAGGGCCCTTTCTGAGGCTTTTTCCTTCCTTTTGAGCAAACTTAGAGTTTTACTGGCTTCTCATTACCTCTGCAGAATTGTACTACTATAACATTGTTCGACTATACCAGTCTCCAATTGAAAGAGTTGTTTTCATATACATTGGTTTTCAATACATCTGAGTTGTTCACAGCTAGTACCTAGCATATGTGACACTCGGGTTCATCATTTTGACAACCCCTCAGCTACATGAAGAACATTATTTTTAGTAACAATCCACACGTCGCACAACATTTAGAATATTGTGTACCATTCCGGAGGCCGCATCTTCAAAAAGATATAAAAAGGATGGAGTCGGTCCAAAGGAAGGCTACTAAAATGGTATGTGGTCTTCATCATAAGGCGTATGGGGACCGACTTAAAGATATCAATCTATATACTTTGGAGTAAAGGCAGGAGAGGATAGATATGATAGAGACGTTTAAATACCTACATAATGTAAATGTGCATGAGTTGAGTCTCTTTCATTTGAAAGGAAACTCTGCAATGAGAGGGCATAGGATGAAGTTAAGAGGTGATAGGCTCAGCTCTGGAGTAATCTAAGGAAATACTTTTTTACAGAAAGGGTAGTAGACACATGGAACAATCTCCTGGAAGAGGTGGTGGAGACAGAGACTGTCTGAATTCAAGAGGGCCTGGGATAGGCATGTGGGATCTCTCGGAGAGAGAAAGATAATGGTTACTGTGGATGGGCAGACTATGTTTCTAAGCGTGTACCTAGGAAAAGGCAGCATTTTATATACTCACCCACTGTAAAACTAAACAGGCCAGTCAATGCTAATACTAAACTAAACTAAGCCTTAGGTTTATATACTGCATCTTCTCCACGGAAGTGGAGCTCGACACGGTTTACAAAGTTTAAAAAATATGGGAAGAGAGAAGAGAAAGAGTTTACAAAGCATAAAAAGAGGTGATGTAATCAGGAGAAGAGATGTTATATGCTAGAGAAAAGCCAGATTTTCAGTTGTTTTCGGAATAGTTGGAGGGAACCCAGGTTCCGCAGTGGGACAGTGAGATCGTTCCAGAGGCCCGTGATTTTGGAGAGGAGGGATCTACCCAGTTTACCTGCATGGAGGATGCCGTGTAGAGAGGGGAAGGATAGTTTATGTCTGTGGGCTGATCTGGTGGTAGTTGGTGTCGGGGCGAGGAAGGATAGAGGGATTAGGGGCGGAAGGATGCCATGAATGATCTTGAAAGCCAGGCAGGAGCATTTGAAATGAATTCTGGAAAGTACTGGGAGCTAGTGAAGATTGGTAAGTAGAGGGGAGACGTGGTCATATTTGCGTTTAGCAAAAATCAGCTTGGCCGCAGTGTTCTGGATAAGCTGGAGTCTGCGAAGACTTTTTTTCGTTAGGCCTAAGTAGATGGCATTACAATAATCGAGTTTGGATAGGATGATGGATTGAACAAGGACGGTGAAATGCTTTTGGTGAAAATAGGATCTAACTTTCCTCAGCATGTGGAGACTGAAAAAACAAGATTTTGCCAGGGAATTCAGGTGATCGGTGAGAGAAAGGGAGGAGTTGATAGTGATGCCAAGGACCTTGCTAGAGAACTCAAGGTGTAGAGCAGGGCCTGTGGGTAGGGTGAAGAGGGCGGGCAAGTGAGCTAATTTTGGGCTGAGCCAGAGTAATTTTGTTTTTGATTCATTTAATTTCATCTGTACTGAGAGGGACCAGGCGTGAAGTCTCATTATGCATGATGTGATGTTCTCTTGGAGGTTTGTAAGGTTTGGATCTGTTTCGAGGAGGATGAGGATATCGTCTGCATGTGTGTAAATTATTTCAAGGGGGGATAGTTTAAGGAGCTTCAGGGAGGTCATATATATGTTGAAGAGAATAGGGGATAGGGGAGAGCCCTGTGGAACCATGTCTTTCGTACACACGGAATACAGAAAACACCTTCTCCCAGTATTGAATATGTAATCACAAACTAACCCCCCCCCCTTTTTACAAAACCGTAGTACGGTTTACTGTGCTGTAACAGCTATGACACTCATAGAATTCCTACGAGCATCAGAGCTGTTACCACTGCGACGGGCATTAAAAACCGCACTACGGTTTTGTAATAAGGAGAGTTTTGTAAAAAGGGAGTTTAAAATAAAAATATGTAGACAAAAGTTAAACTGGACTCTGCATACAATGCAACACCTCAGAAATTGTGATGCATGTCCCCCAATATTGTTCAAAATATAAAGATAGCAGATGTAAATTTGAAAAAAAAACAGAGAAATAGCAATCATCACTTTACAAATTAATAAATAACACCTCCCCCCTTTTTATGAAACTGTGTTAGGGTTTTTCTTATTGTAGGCCGCAGTGGTAAAAGCTCTGACACTCATATGAATTCTATGAGCATCAGAGCTTTTACCACCACGGCCGACGATAAAAAACCCTAACATGGCTTCATAAACCCTCCCTTTTATGAAACCGCATTAGCCTTTTTTATCGCCAGCCTTAGCAGTAAAAGCTCTGGCGCTCATAGAATTCCTATGAGCGTTGGAGCTAATATTATCACGGCTTCATAAAAGGGGAAAAAATAAAACAAAAATGGAAAATAAGAGAATACCATTTTATTGGACTACCATAATACATTTTTTAATTAGCTTTCAGAGGCCAAAACCTCTTTTCTCAGGTCAGTAATGTACTGTATACTGCTTTTACGATATCCTGTCCTGACCTGAGGAATGAGGTTTTGGTCTCTGAATTAGTCAAAAATGTATTACAATTAGTCCAATAAAAGGATAACCTTTATTCTATTTTCTATTTATAAATATTTATCAACACAGTTACAATACTACTTTATCCCAAAGCAAAAAAAAAAAAAGTAATTTTTTTTTCTACCTTTGTCTTCTCTAGTTTCTGCTTTCCTCATCTTCTCTTCCTTCCATCTACTGTCTGCCCTCTCTCTGCCCTTTCTATATGGCATCTTCTCTCCTTCTATGTCCCTTCAGAAACTGTCTGCCTCCTCCTTCCATCTCTCCCTCCGCCTTCATTGGTCTGGCATCCATCTTCTTCCCTCCCCAATGGTCTGGCATCTCTCTCCTTCCCTTCCTTCTCCCACAACCCCATGGTCTGGCATTTCACTCTCTCTTTTCTTTCCCTTTTCTTCCCTCATCTTCCTTCTCAATTTATTTTCTGAATCTGTCTAGATTAAATTCTTACTACCCAATTCTCAATTTCCCTTTTAACTATGTTTATCTACAGTTTGCCACCTCTTTCCCGCTCCCCCTCCAGTATTTCATTAACTTTATCCTCTTCCCCTAGTCCAGCATGTGCCCCTTTTTATTTATCCCTCCTTCTATCACGTACTGAGCACCCTTCCATCCAGCATCTTCTCCTCTGTCCACTTCCATCCAGCATTTGCCCTTTCTCTCTCCACTTCCATTGTCTGCTCGCCTCTTTCTCTCTTCTCCGCTTCCTTCCTGCATCTGCAACCCTCTTTCTCTCTCTCCTCCCCACTTCCATCCAGAATAGGCTCCCCCTCCCCACTAACATCCAATGTCTGTCTTTTCTCTTTCTCCATCCACCCCTCTTCCATCAGCATCTGCCCCCTTTCTCTCCCTTCAACCCAATTCCATCCAGTATCCTTCCCCCTTCTGTCTCTATCCCTCTCCCTGCATACCAATTCCATCAGCATCTGCCCCCTTTCTCTCCCTCCACCACCCTTCCATACCAGTGTCCTGACCACTTCTCCCTCCCTCCACCTCAGTGCCATCCTGTGTCTTGTCCCCTCACCTCCCCACTGCTGCTGTATGCTTCTCGAACCAGCAGCAGTGGCTGTAAACTTAAATTAAGACTTCGTGGGACCTTCCTGCATCTTCTTGTGACTGCTGGCTCTGCTCTGGAACATGGATGTGACATCGGAGGGGATGGATCGGCAGCTATGGGGAGGTGCAGGAAAGTCCTGCGATGACTGAATTTAAAGTTTACTGCTGCTACTGCTGGTTCAGGAAAGCAGCAGCAGAGTAGGGTGGGAGGTTCTGTGCACCCAAGCAGCAGTGGCTGTAAACAAATTCAGTCATCATGGGACCTTCCTGCACCTGCTGGCTCTGCTCCAGAACAAGGAAGTGATGTCAGAGGGGAAGCTGCGGGGAGGTGCAGGAAGGTCCTATGATTTTAAAGGTTCCTACCACTGCTGCTGGCTCAGGAAAGCAGCAGCAACAGAGTAGGGCGGGCCTATATTCTCAAAACAAAATTGGCATTTAATGCAGTCACTAAACTGTTTCCAGCTGGTTTAGCCTGCATGCATTTTAGCGGCTGATTATCAAAACGGCTTATGGCGGTCTTTTGCGAGCTTTCTAGTAGTCTCTGACACTGCCATGCAAATGGACTTTTCAGTATTCAAATGAGAACTCTGGTGGATTCTTAAACATTGCCAAGCCATTCTCTTTGAGCAGCGTTGGCTTTTAGCAATAAAAATCAGCAACTGGTTCGGGGATGCCTGTACACTGCCAGCCCTGTTAAAAGTGTGCATTTTGACTGTGGCTAATGCAAAAAATAAAAATTACAGGTTGTTTTTAATTATTATTAGTGAGAGTAGTAAAAGCACTCTTGAGCGCATGTATTATAGCCCCCTTGGCAGCGGGAGAGATGCCCACTCTTTCCTGCTGCCAAGTGACACAATCCCCAACCCCTCCTCAGCTCACGGTCTCCCACCGCCACGCTACCCCCCTCCCCTTCCCGTGCCTCTGACAGCGCCATTGAAAGAATATATCTTTTGAGCAAGTCCTAATTATTTCAGTCCTTTGTACATCCCCGAAAGAAGCTGACTCAGGTCTGGCGAAACAGGCATTGTCGGGATTGGACTGATGAAACTATTTTAAGATAAATTTGGAGGCTTGTTTTTCAAGTCAGCTGTTATTTTGAATCATTTAATATTAAATGTGCATTTGATCAAACTCCAGAAAAACTTCATTCACTATACACAAATGAATGTATAGCAGTATCTGAAGACAGTTAAACAAATTTTATGTACTGCTATACATTAATGAATGTATAGCAGTATCTGAAGACAGTTAAACAAATTTTTGATATTTTTGAAATTATTTAAAAAATTATTACAAAATTATTAATATACAGAAAATAGGGTGTTTTGATAATATGAGAGGTTTTTTTGCAGGATCCATGACTGAAATCTGGAACTGATAAGTTTCAGGCTTAAATCTTTTAGTATTTCATCCGTTTCTAGCAGGTTTCTGAGATCCTTTTTCCTCTCATACCTTATATGACTAAACACTTTTATTTGTTATTGGAAGTCACATTTTCATTTGAGCTGGTGCCTGTACAGTGCCAGCATTGTTAAAAGTATGTATTTTGACTGTGGCTAATGACAAAAGTAAAAAATTACAGGTTTTTATTTTTTAGTGAGAGTAATAAAAGCACACTTCTTGAGTGCATACATTATAGCCCCCTCGACAGGGGAAAGAGATGCCCACTCTCTCCTGCCACCAACCGACAGAGCCCCACGGCAGCGAGAGAGATGCTCACTCTCTCCTGTGCATATGCCCATCACTATCACAAGTGATGGGCACATGCAAATTTAGCGAATCTTCACTACTGTCTGCCAACCTCATTTGCATGAGCAATTTTTTGAATGACTCGCGTTTTTTAAATTGCTACAAGAACGCTTGTGACAGTGCCCCATCCGTATGTATGTATTTAATTCATTTTCTAGCCTGTTGTCCCCAAAGAGCTCAGAACGGGTTACAGGTTTAACATACATAATTTCTGTACAAGTTTACGATACAAGTTTTTATCCTAACTTGATACATGCTAGGGGCTAATGATAAAGCACAGTTACTTACTATAACAGGCAGATATTCTCACTTATGGGTGACGTCAAAGATGGAGCCCCAGTACGGACCAATTTAAAAGTGCATCGCCACTTTAAGTCTTTAGAAAGTTCGTGATAGCCCGAACCGCGCATGTACAAGTGCCTTCCCGCCCGATGTAGGTCGCAAGGTTCCTCAATTAAGATAAGCCAGCTAAGAAGCCAACCTGGGGAGATGGGTCGGTTGTGAGAATATCTGCCTGCTGTCCCTGGATAACACCTGTTATGGTAAGTAACTGCTTTATCCCAGGACAAGCAGGCAGTATATTCTCACGTATGGGTGACCTCCAAGCTAACAGAAATGGGATGGTGGGAGTGTTGGCCTTAGGAAAATGAATTTTTTAATACAGATTGGCCAAAGTGCCCATCCCGTCTGGAAAAGGATTCCAGCCAGTAGTGAGAAGTGAATGTATGAACTGAGGACCAGGTGGCAGCTTTATATTTTTTCTTAATGGAAGTAGATCTGAGGAAAGCCACAGAAGCTGCCATAGCTCTAATTTTGTGGGCTGTGACATAACTCTCCAGTGCCAGTCCAGTCTGAGCATAGCAGAACGAGATGCAGGCAGTCAGCCAGTTGGAAATTGTTCTCTTGGAAACAGGATGCCCCAACCTGTTTGGATCAAACGAGATGAAGAGTTGGGGAGATGTTTGATGTGGCTTTGTCCGGTCAATGTAGTAGGCCAAGGCCCGTTTACAGTCCAAAGTATGTAAAGTGGTTTCTCCAGCATGAGAATGAGGCTTAGGAAAAAACACTGGCAGAACAATTGACTGATTAAGATGAAAATCAGTGACAAGCTTCAGAAGAAACTTTGGATGTGTGCGCAGAACCACCTTGTCATGATGAAAAACTGTGAAGGGTGGATCTGCTACTAATGCTTGTAACTCACTGACCCTCCTGGCAGAGGTGAGAGCAATAAGGAAAACCACTTTCCAGGTGAGAAACTTGAGATGAGATGTGGCCATTGGTTCAAATGGTGGCTTCATCAAGCTGAAAAGTACATTAAGGTCCCAGACTACAGAAGGAGGCTTGAGAGGTGGTTTAACATTGAAAAGTCCCTTCATGAATCTAGATAACAAAGGATGAGCCATGAGAGGTTTGCCCTCTACTGGTAGATGAAAAGCAGTAATAGCACTGAGATAAACTCTGATAGATGTAGATTTGAGACCACAGTCAGACAGAGAAAGTAGATAATCCAACACCAATTCCACTGTCAAGGAGGTTGGATCATGATGATGAAGAAGACACCAGGAAGAAAACCTAGTCCACATTTGCTGGTAACATTGTTGAGTGGCTGGTTTCCTGGATGCTGCAAGGATTTGTCTAACAGGTTGAGAAAGATACAAAAGAGATGGACTCATCCCGAGAGAAACCAAGCTGTCAGGTACAGTGATTGCAGATTGGGATGCAGAAGAGACTCCTGATTCTGTGTAAGCAGAGTAGGAAATATTGGAAGAGGTATGGGCTCCCTGGAGCAGAGCTGAAGTAGAAGGGAGAACCATGTTGCCTGGGCCAGTGTGGAGCAATGAGAATCATGGTGGCTGCTTCTCTCTTGAGCTTGAAGAGAGTTCTTAACATGAGAGGAATTGGAGGGAATGCATATAGAAACAGGCCCGCCAATCCATGAGAAAAGCATCTGCTTCCAGCCGGAGAAGAGAGTAAAGCCTGGAGCAAAACTGGGGCAACTGGTGATTGTGAGGAGCCGCAAACAAGTCCACTTGAGGAGTGCCCCATTGAGCAAAGATGGACTGGAGGGTTGCAGAGTTGAGAGTCTATTTGTGAGGCTGAAGAATTCTGCTGAGGTTGTCTGCTAGGGAATTCTCCCCTTGAATGTAGATAGTCCTCAAGAACAGATTGCGAGCTATCACTCAAGTCCAGATTTTTTGGGCTTCCTGACACAACAGGAGAGAGCCCGTGCCTCCTTGCTTGTTGATGTAGTACATTGCTACTTGATTGTTTGTGTGAAGGAGGAGGACTTGAGGGCAGAGGAGATGATGAAAAACCTTGAGGGCATAAAACATCACTCTGAGTTCCAGGAAATTGATGTGAAATTTCCCTTCCCTGGCGGTCCAAAAACCCTGAGTCTGAAAATTGTCCATATGAGCCCCCAGGCATAAGGGGATGCGTCTGTCATGATGACCTTGTGATGAGGGGGCAAATGAAAAAGGAGACCTCTGGTTAGATTGGAGGAGGTCATCCACCATTGAAGTGACTGCAGAAGAGATGATATCACAGATATATGTTGTGATAGACGATCCGTCGCTTGAGACCACTGGGAAGCAAGGGTCCACTGAGGAGTGCGAAGATGTAGTTTTGCCAGTGGTATTACATGGACATTGGAAGCCATGTGGCCTAGAAGAACCATCATGTGTTTCATCCCTCCTCACCTAATGTTAAGAATATGTTAAATTGAGTGTAATTTAGTCCTTTTAAGTATTTTATGTATTGTATTGTCACCTAACAAATGTAAATTTTAATATGTACATCGCTTAGAAGTCTGATTAAGCGATTAATCAAGAAACCTAATAAACTTGAAACTTGAAACTAGAGATGGTTTGAAAAGGAAGGAGTTGCTGACACAGACGTAGGAGAGCCTGAAGGCGATCTGGAGGGAAAAACGCTCTCATAAGAATAGTGTCTAGGATTGCCCTGATGAACTGCAGATGTTGAGTCGGAAGGAGATGTGATTTGGGGAAGTTGACTTCGAATCCTAGTAGCTGAAGAAAATAAATGGTCTGAGATTTTGCTTGGATCACTTCCTGAGAGGATACAGCCTTGATCAACCAGTCGTCCAGGTAAGGAAAGACTTGGAAGTTGTGAGAGCGGAGAAATGCGGCCACTACAATCAGGAACTTCGTGAATACTCTGGGAGAAGATGCCAGGCCGAATGGAAGTACCTTGTACTGGTAATGACGGTGCTGAATTTGAAAACGAAGGTATTTCCTGGAAGCTGGATGAATTGGAATATGTGTGCAAGCTTCCTTGAGATCCAGAAAGCATAGACAGTTGTTCTGATGGAGGAGAGGATAAAGCAGAGTGAGGGATAGCATGCTGAATTTTTCCTTGACTAGAAATTTGTTGAGAGATTTGAGGTCCAGGATGGGTCTCAGTCCTCTGGTCTTCTTGGGAACTAAGAAGTAACGGGAGTAGAATCCCTGCTGCTGCTGAGAGAGAGGAACTTCCTCAAGAAGGGATTGAACCTCCTGCAGAAGAAGGGAGGACTGTGCAGGGTCCAAAACAGACTCTTTTGGAGGATGGTCTGGATGCAGGGTTTGAAAATTTAGAGTATAACCCTGAAAAATGATGTTATGAGCTCCCAGCGAGTTATGAAGAACTGAAGACGATCTCCGATGGGCTGAGGCAAAGTGTGTAGAATGGTGACATTGGCTATGCTCTGAATGAACATGACAAAAAGGCTGGGATGGTTTCTGAGGGGCAGCCTATTGTTTTTGAGGTTGTTGCTGTTGTCGCTGTTGCCTGGGCTGAGACTGAGGCTGGGCCATAGGCTTTGCAGCAAAACGTCACTAATATGACGATTGTGGCCTAAAGGGATGAGAAGGCGGAGGCTTTTTCTTGGACTTGACCAGAGTGTCCCACCTGATCTCATAGGCAGACAACTTCTGGGTAGCCGTATCCATTGAGGCACCAAAAAGCTCATCCCCCAGACAAGGTGCATTTGCTAGTCGGTCTTGATGATTGATGTCTAGCTCTGACACCCGAAGCCAAGCTAGACGCTGCATAGCAACTGCTATTGCTACCGCATGTGAGGTGAGCTTGAAAGTGTCATAAGTGGATCTAACTATATACTTGCAGAGCTGAAGCAAGTTGGTGATGAAGTGCTGAAAAACAGGAAGTTTACGTTCTGGGAGATATTTTTGAAATGTAGCCACTTGTTTCACAAGATGTTTCATGTAAAATGAAAAATGAAAATTATAATTGCCAGATTGGTTAGCTAACATGCATTTTGATAGAGACATTTGCCAAACTGGTCCATAGCTTTGCCCTCTCTACCAGGAGGTACAGAGGCATAAACACTTGACCCCGAAGATTTCTTTAATGTTGACTCCACTAGGAGAGATTCTTGTGGTAACTGCGGTTTATCAAAGCCTATGATAGGAACCACTCTATAAAGAGAGTCCAATTTGCGAGGAGCCACCGGGATGGTCAGAGTTGTTTCCAAGTTATTATAGAAGGTTTCCCTCAGGATATCATGGAGGGGAAGTTTGAGGAGTTCCTTGGGTGGCTGATCATAGTCCAAGGTATCCAGGAATTGCTTTGATTTTTTAGAATCAGCCTCTAAAGGGATGGATAGAGTCTCAGACATCTCCCTGAGAAATTTGGCAAAAGTTGACTTCTCAGATGGCAGAGGAGCCTCTTGAGAAGAATGCCGAGTAGAATTATCTTCTGAGGAATCCTCATCCTCAGAGAAGAGCTCCTGCTCAGAATCCCCCAGAGATCCAAATCTCTAGTAGTTCGGGGTTGGTGTCAAGCAGATGGTACCGAAGGCTCCAGTTGTTTTGACTTCTGCAGTACCTTTCCAGACCGCACCGACACCGTCTCAAGTGACGTATGTGCAGAAGATTATCAGCGTCGAGAAATCTTCAAAGTTGGTTCTTGCACCAGAATCGACGCCGGCACTGAAGACTCTTGAACAGGTGCCACTGGTGTCGATGGCTCAAACCGTACCGGCACTGGAGGAGTCAATATCGACATGGGAGTCAGCATAAGCAGCTGAAATTGCTCTTTTAATTCCTGCTGTATCAATTCCCTGATTTGCTGCTGAAGAGTGAGCACCGGTACCGCTGGCGTTTTAGCCGGTACCTTTGGTGCTGTTCTACGCTCTGCCAATGAGAAGGCTGATGTCGAGGCACTCACCGTAATCGGAGCGGAGCATTTTTTGGGGTACCTTGAGGTCGGCAGGACTTGACTCACTGCTGCAGTGACCTGAAGGGGTGGGGGAAGGCTTCTTATCTGGCTTACCCACTGCATGCGACACCGAACAGTGCTCTCCTGATGTCGAGAGTTGCGGGACTCATATGGAATATGCCGCTGACTGATGTCGAGTCTCCTTCCATGTCTGCACTGAAAAGAAGTCTCTGCTAGATGAGGCGATTTTTAAGTGTCCGCTTCTGAAGCGATGAGCAGCGGGAACAAGTCTCTGGACGATGCTCAGGCTCCAGACACTGAAGACACCAGTGATGTGGATCAGTTATTTAAATAGGGCAAGCACAACATCCACACTTTTTAAAACCCATTTACATTACATTACATTACATTACATTAGGGATTTCTTTTTTTTTAATTATTTATTTATTCAATTTTCAAAATACAAATCAAGATTTACTTGTACAGAAAGCTTTAAGTCAAGAAAATAAAAACCACAACATTATAAATTCGGGGATACCAATTAACTTAAATCAGCTCAAGTCCACAAAAGATCCAAAATGTAATTTATAAACGGAGAAAAGCAAAGAAATATTATTAAAGAAAACAATGCAAGTCAGCTGGTAAGGACATCTTAAATATTCTATACACCTCCATTCTTTTCCCTCTCTAGCCGAGAAAGAGAAAGGAAAGTTGTCAATTGGTAAGGCTCAAAGAAAACATATTTTTGGGAATTATATTGTATAACGCATTTACATGGATATCGCAGGAAAAAAGTTGCTCCAAGAGCTATAATTCCCGGTTTTGACATAAGAAACTCTTTTCTTCGCCGTTGTGTGTCCCTGGCTAAATCTGGGAATATTTGTATTTTGAGTCCCATAAATTCTTTTGCTTTATTTTTAAAGAAAAGTCTCAAAATCCAATTCTTATCCATTGTTAAAGCTAAAGTTGCCACTAATGTTGCAGGAGTAGCCATTTCTTTTTCTGATAATTCCAGTAATGCCGATACATCTATTGGTCCATGGCTATCTTCCTGTTGCTGAATTTGATTTTTCCTGGGAAGGTAGTACACCTGTGTAAATGGAGGTAATGAACCCTCAGGAACTTCTAATATTTCCATCAGGTATCGTTTTAACATCTCTCGCGGAGTAATTGTTGTAATTCGTGGAAAATTGATCAGTCTGATATTGTTGACTCTTGAAAAATTTTCAAATGTTTCAATCTTCCTTCTTAAGTTTACATTGTCCTTAATTAAAGTCTCTTGAAGCTGTTTGGAGGATTTTAATTCATTTTTGATACTGTCCAAAGATGTATTTGAGTCAGCAATATCTTGTTTTATTAAGGAAATTTCTTTTTCTTGGTCTTTCATTTTCCCCTCCACTTGCACTTGTTGGACATTAATTGTTTTCGCCATATTTGCCACCAGGTCCCACAAGGCATCTAAGGTAACTTCTTGGGGCTTAACTATGGTAGGAATTTGTAAATGAGTATTCAAAAGTTTGTGCTCACCATTCGACCGCTCTCCTCCACTTCCCTCTGCTTGAGTAGGTCCAGTTTCAGCTGTTACAGCACTCCCAACCATATTCAGGCTCTCCTGCAGAACCTGTGTGCCTGAATCGGCTCCCTCAACACAGCTCCGCGCAGCCTCTAGGGGAGAGCTCATCCCGACTTCCGGTGAGCTCTCAACCCCTGGGGAGCTGGTTGCACGGGGGTGCAGAGGAGGAGGTCTTACGTCGGGGCTCAGAGTGGTCTCAAGACTTCGGTGAGACACCTCCGTTCCGTTCCCACGGGGTGTCTCTAACTGCAGTCCCGACGTCATCATGGTGCCCTGGAATCGCCGAAACAGCGCTTCTATGTTGCCGGAGGTAGGTGTTCCGGAGCGCTGGGAGGCTCCACCAGAGCTCTTTCCCCTTCTTTTCGGCATTTTGAGGGAAAGAAAAACTAAACAAAACAGCTCAAAAGAGCTCAGAATCTTTAACAGTTGCGTCTGTTCGGCGACCTGCTTCAGCGGCTTGCATCCGCGGCCATCTTGGATCACATTAGGGATTTCTATTCCGCCTGTGCCTTGCGGTTCTAGGCGGACGGGACATTGATGGGAACACGGCCTTGGCAAAATCAAAGTCTGTTGCCAAGGTGGAAACGTAGGCCCTGCCGGGCCGAACCCGCAAAAGGGAAAGTAAAAATTTTTACTTACTTTTTTTTTTTTTAAACATAAAACAATAAAGAATATCGAAATAAACAAAAACTGACTAAAAAGTCAGAGAACAGCGAGAGCGGGAAGCCAGTGGAAAAAAGATTCCAACGATAGTTGAAAAGACGTGTCTCAGCTCTGTGGAAACTAAGAAACTGAAGGACCTCTTGACCTAAGTCAGGTAGAAAGGCACTCACGCATGCTCAGATTGGGCTATCGCAAACTTTCTAAAGACTTAAAGTGGCATTGCACTTTTAAAGTGGTCCATACCGGGGCTTCATCGGTGACGTCACCCATACATGAGAATGTATTGTCCTGGGATAATACAGTATACAGTTTATTGTTTACAATTTGCTATGATTGTCATTATGATACAAAGTTTCCAGTACAAGTTATACCTAATTTCACACACAAAAAGTTACAAATACTGATCCTGGTACAAATATACATCTCTTTGTAGTCTATTGGTCAAAGGTAGGGGTTTAGGTAAAGAGATATGTTTTTATTGCTTTTCTAAAGCTGAGAAGTCCTTCAAGGGATCTGATCTTCAGGGGCAGTCGATTCCAGTGACTCAGTATGAAGTGGGAGTAAGACCATTTCTTTGTGGTTTGCATTTGAAGGGCACGACCAAGGGGCGTTTTGAGGTGTATTTCGTCCTGGGAGCAGAGGGACTAGTTTGGTACATATGGAGGAAGCTTAGTCATTATGGAGGCCGGTGCCATGTCATGCAAGGATTTGAACGCTAGCATCAGGCCCTTGAAGACACAACATTTGTCTTCAGGCAGCCAGTGAGCTGACACTAGAGCTTGGGAGACAGGGTTGCAGTCATGGAGGGTTTTCGGATGCCTGATTACCACATTTTGAACATGCTGGAGATGTCGTACGTTCTTCACTATGAGACCGTTGAATAGTGCATTGCAGTAATCCATGCGGGAGAGTACTAAGGCATAGAGTAGTTGGACAAAGTCAGACTCTGAAAAGTAGTTCCTTATTTTTTGGAGTTGTCGCAGGTAGTAAAATGAGGAAGATACCACCTGAGCAATATGGTCGGAAAGCAACAGGTTGCAATCAAGGATTATTCCTAAGCTACGTACTTGGTCTTTCGCAGTTATAGTAGTCGAGTCCCAGCACAGTGAGGGACGGTCACGGTCACAAAGTTCTTTGTGGATCCAATTTTTGAGAATCTGGCCCTCAGTGTGCCGGCTGTGCACCCCCTTAGAGCGTGCACCCGGGGTGGACTGCCCCTCCTGCCCTTGGTACGCCACTGAGCCAACAACAATGGCTCTACCCCACACATCACTGGCATAAAAATCCTTCATTGTTCTCTATGAGCTACTGCAAAAACCTTATGCTTTTATGTTTAACATTTACAACCCCCAATGAGGTCCCCTATGAGGACTGTGTTATATATTAAGTTACATAAAAGCATATGGTTGTTTAGCATGAGGTTTAAACATAAAAGCATAAGGTTGTTACAGCAGTTTATAAAGAACATTGAAGGTTTTATATGCCGTTGATATGTGGGATAGAGCAGTTGGCTCACCAAATCACTGAGGTTTTTTCCTTTTCTGCTATAAGGTAATGTTCACACTGGTTGGATTAAACATTTTAATAGAGTGTGCAAATAGTGATAGAATTCAAAAATGTATGGAATAAACACAATTGAATTCTGTATGAAATAAGAATGGAATCAAAACAAACTTAATGGTACTTACGAGTAGATGGCAACTCCATTAATTGAGTGATAAAGCCAGTGTCAGGCAAACTATTATGGTCCGTGTCCCAATCATGGCTGGAAAGATCTGGTTGGGCCGGATTGGGCCTTTGACAGAAACTCCAGTCATTGGGGACTTCTATCGTCTGTGCCCTGAAAATGACAAAGATAGATCAAGATTAAGTATACATATGTAATACCACATAATATTATAGTATATGCTATGAGTTTATCTTGATGGGCAGACTGGAAGGATGTACAGTACAAGTCTTTATCTGCTACATAAATTTTAGCTGACCTCATAAAATTGAATATTTAGGGCCTGTTTTACAAAGCCACGCTAGCGGATGCAGTGCGATAATGGCCCTGAAGCCCATAGAGATTTAAAGGGCTTCGGGGCTGTTGTCGCGTGGCTTTGTAAAACAGGCTCTTAATGTCAGTACCTAGATATAGCTTGGCATTTAATTTCAGGGCATAAAGCTGGCGACGGACATAAAATCACTGACCTTCATTTACTCCTAAGACTTTGGTGAAATGTTGAGTAAAGATGTACTAAACCCTGGTAAATTTTCAAATATGACTACATATGAGCATAACTTTCAAAGTTAAGAGCATGAATCCTTTGATGTTGGCTTCAATAATATTTTAGAAAAAAATATTGTAATAAATAGAAATAAAACAAAATGAAAGAAAGTGATATTTTTGATTGGACTAATTAAATTAATTTTTTGATAGACTTGAATATAGAACCTTCTTCTTTAGGTCAGATTTTGCAAATCATTCAAAATAAATTTTTTTTTTAAATTAATCTTTATTGATTTTTAATCTAAAACAGTGTCATACAAATAACAAACAGTAGGTATTACATACATTACACTAATATCTATACAGGTAGCATATATATCATTCAAAATTTTCAGTTTTCTTACATATAACAATAACATAATATAACATAGTATATAGTATAAATGAAGAATAAAGTTATCCAAATGTCACCATCAATATTTATTCCCCTCCCTCCAACCCCCACCCCCCATGGATGTGTAAAGGTGAATGACCAAAAGGAAAGATAAGATAAATATACATTATTATAATTTTACAAATTTAGTTAATGGGCTCCAAACTTTATTAAATACACCACTAAATCCCCTACACTCCGCATTAATTCTTTCATATCTGTAAGTGGTGCACATGTTCACCCACCAAAAAGTATAACTTATTCTGTCATGGTTCTTCCAGTTACTCGTTATTAATTGAATGGCTATACCTGTCATGATCATAAATAGACGACTCTTATATTTATCTAGTGGGTTTCACGTGTAATATCGTTCCACAAATTATAGCCTCATATGATAGTGGAACGTTTGAATCCAAAACTAAATTTATTTGTCCCCAAATTGACTTCCAAAATATAAATATAAGAGGACAAAAATATAGCAGATGATCCAAAGTTCCTATATCAATATGACAATGCCAGCATCTATTAGACTTAGAACTATCTATTTTATTTAATCGAACCAGGGTCCAAAAAATCCTATGCAACAAAAATAACCATGTTTGCCTCATAGATGCTGACGCAGTACATTTCAATCTCCAAGTCCAAATTCGTGGCCAACGAGACACAGAAATATACTGTTTTATCTTGATGCTCCAGATGTCTCTAAGACTGTTTTTTGGTTTTTTGGTTTAAAAATCCAGAATTCAATTTGTACCACTGGGCAGCCTGATGTCCTACTAGATCAGTTTGGTAGCAAAGGATCTGCAGGCTAAAATAAGTTTTTAAATTTTTCCTTTCAGGGAACCCACACTGAATAGCCTGCTTCAACTGCAACCACCTATACTGTTCAGATTTTAAAATTCCAAATGATTGTTGCAGTTGTGAAAATTCAAGCAGATTTCCATTAGATATAACATCATCTAATGTCCGAATTCCTACCTGCATCCAGTTCTTCCAAGCGATCCCAGCACCGCCTATTTGAATCTTGGAGTTTAACCATAAGGACTGCAAAGTAGATTTCATTATAGGGACATCTGTTAATTTATCAATAAATTTAATTGTTTTCCAGGTGTCCAATAAAATCACATTTGTCCTTAGCATAACTAGGTATTTTAATATTTAATATATGAGACAATCACATCGGGGACATGATTTTCCACTCAAGATATAGCCAGTCTGGGTAATGTTCTAAGAGCTCAGGGAGGATCCAATACAAACCCTGACGCATTATATAGGCTTGATGATACCTACAAAAATTGGGAAAATTTACCCCACCCTCTGCAATTGATTTTTGTAGAGATACTAAAGCAATTCTTGATTTTTTCCCTAGCCAAAGGACCCTTGAAAATAAATTGGCAAGATACCCATTTGGTAGCAAATTACCGGCAAGATCATCATTTTGACTGTTTGAACTCTCCCCCACCAAGACAAGTGTAAAGGGTTCCATTGCTCACACATCTCCGTGACCTTTAGTAATAATGATCTTTCATTTATTTTCATTGTGTCTTCCAATTTAATCCATATCCCTAGATATTTAATACCATCATCCTTCCAAATAAAAGTAAACTCACCAAATAAACCTTTTGCACAATGTACATTCAATGGAAGAACCTCTGATTTACTCCAGTTTATTTTGTAACTAGAGAATTTTCCAAATCTGTTAATCAGATCCAGCAAATATGAGATGATAGATTCAGGATCCTCAAATGAAGCAAAATATCATCTGCATAAGCAGTAACTTTGTATTCGTGACATGCATAAGGAATACCATGTATCTCCTTCGCTTGTTTAATAGCCAACAATAAAGGTTCCAAAACAATATCAAACAGCAAAGGAAATAATGGACACCCTTGTCTAACTCCCCTCTCCAAACAAAACCGTTCTGAAAAAGTATTATTTATATATAATCTGGCAGAAGGGGAACTATACAAGGTTTGAATCATTTGTATAAATCCAGAACCAATACTAAACCAATCCATTGCCTGATACATAAAGGTCCATTCTACTCGATCAAAGGCCTTCTCTGCATCTAAGGACACAGAGAAGGCCGGATCCTCTATGTCTTTAGTCAAATTTAGCATATGAAAGGCCAATCTAGTATTATTTGAAGAATGTCTATGAGCAACGAACCCCGTTTGGTGAATACCAATAATATAAGGGAGAGCTTTGGCCAAATGTAAAGCTATTAACTTCGCTAATAATTTCCCATCTACATTAATCAATGAAATTGGCATGTAATTAGAAACCAACATGGGATCTTTATTTGGCTTTGGCAAAACAATAGTTATTGATTCTGCCATAGTACCTGTTATACAACCATTTTTCAGTTGATCTTGATATAAATTTAGCAAATGAGGTAACAAAATGTTTTGAAATGATGTATAAAATTCTACCGTATATCCATCACCACCTGGAGCAGATTCAACTCTACGGGACTTCAATGCAATTTGTATTTCTTTTTGTGAGATTGGTGCATCAAGATTTCCTTTCACATGCTCGGGAATTTTAGGTCCCTCAATCAACTTCAAAAATTCTTTGAGTTCAATCATTTTTATTAATATTTTAATGTATACATACATCTAAAGCATGAATGACAGTATCTTTGACAGTGATAACAAAAAGCATATACATTGACATTCATGCTACAGTATAATATCAAGTAATAGTGATATAACAGGAACAACTAACAAAACCAGAACTAAAAGTACTGGTCAGACGTAGTGGTGAATGTATAATAATATTTTACATAGAATGCTGTATATATCATCACAGTGTCTATTGTGCAGAGTAATATTCAGCATATTAACCTCATAATCCTAGTATCACAGTGGTCACAGCAGTATTATCGTTACCTTCAATATAATCATTAGTGTCAGTAGCATGGTTAGGGTCTCTAGGTCCACAGGGGCCACGACAGCTCGTAATTCACAACCCATACTCCGTTAATGTAAGTAACGATGACCACATTGATTCAAATCTGGATATATAGCCCTTCCGAGTGGCAGCCACTCTCTCATATTTTGCATATAGACATACAGTGTTCCACCATTCAATGTGGGATACATTAGAAAAGTCTTTCCAGTTAGATAGAGAAACTGGAGCAATGGAACTTTATCTATTGGTATCATCATGTGTGAGCTAGTTAAACTAATAAGTAATTTTGGGTATGACAACTGTTCTTTAATCCCTAGGAAAGAGCAAATTTGTGACCAGACTGAATGCCAATAATCATGTAATAAGGGGCAGTCATAAATCATATGTTGTAACGTCCCTATTGAAAGTTTACAGGACCAACATATTCCATCCATCTTCTCTGTTTGTAGTTTTGAAAGTTTACTTGGTGTCCAAAAAGCACGATATATCAAAAAGAAAAAGGACTGATACAGTGCTGCCGAACTAGTCATTTTATAAATCACAGTCCACATTTGAGTCCAATCTACCTCCTCTATGGGTATCCCTAATTCTTCACTCCATTTTGATTGTGTAGTATGTTGGGAAGTGGACCTATACGATTGGATCAATTTATACCAGTTTGAAGCTTCTTTTTTTTTGAAAGCAAATAATGTGCAATATTTCAAAAGATCAGGGTCTTTCCATTGTTCTGATTTATTACGTATAAGGTCACGAAAAGCGTGTTTGAGTTGCAGCCACTGAAAAAATGTAGACGGGGGAAGACAATATCGAGTTCTTAGGATATCATAAGGTATCCAATTGCTGCCATCATATAAATGACCTAAAGATTGTATGCCCGCAGACTTCCAACGTTTCCAATTTACTGTGTTGTTCTGAATTTGTACAAAGGGATTGTTCCAAATCAGAATATGTAATGAACTGTCCCATTTATGAGGTAAAAGTTTGTTCATTGTGTTTATAGCAGCCGTGGTGGCCTCTAGCACAAAATCCTTATGAGTCAAAAATCCCGAAGATGAGACAAAGGCCAGTGATGGAAGTGAAGTCCACTTATATTTTTCTATATCAAAAGTTATCCAAATATTATCATCCCTCACATTAGTATCATGCAAAATCCATTTAGCCCCTTGTCTAAGTAGGAAGGCATAGTGGTAATCCAAAAAATTAGGAAAATTAGTACCACCCTCGCATTTGGGCAATTTTAATCTGTTTAGTGCAATTCTAGGAGTCTTATTATTCCACAGAAATTTGGTTAGCAATTGATCTACTCTTTTGTAGAATGATGGGGGAAATAAAACTGGTAACATATTTAGGGGATATAGGATTTTTGGAGCTATCATCATCTTAATCGTTTCCATTCGACCCCACCAAGACAGATTTATGGGACTCCACCTAGCAGTGAGCGTAGTAATCATATGTATTATATCTTCCATTGCAAACTTAATAGTGTCCTCAATCGTAGGTCTGAAATGTATTCCTAAATATTTAAGTTTTACTTGAGACCACTGAAAATTATGATCTGTAATAGTATTTTGTAATACATGTTTATTTAGTGGGAGCAATTCTGTCTTAGAAGTGTTGAGTTTGTAACCTGAGTTTTGGGAATAAGAACTTATTAAGCGTAACAAACTTGACAGCGAGTTAGGATCAGTATAGATTAGCACATCATCCGCATACGCAGAAAGTTAACACCCATTATTTTAGGAGATTGACGAATACTAATAAGTAAAGGCTCTAGCGCTAAATTAAATAGTAATGGGGATAATGGACATCCTTGTCGGGTACCACGTGTGGGGTAAAACAATTCCGAATTTAATCCATTAATTCTGACATTGGTAGAAGGTTTAGTGTATAACATCCGTACCATTGATATAAATTTATTAGAAAACCCAAACCAAGACATTGTTTGAAATAGAAAATCCCATTCAACCCGGTCAAATGCTTTTTCAGCATCAAGCGCCAAAGCCAGGAAGGGATGGGATGAATGCTGGGCAATTTGAATAATTGAAGTGAACAGTCTGGTGTTATCACTGGCAAGTCTACCTTGCATGAATCCATTCTGTTCTTTACCTATCAATGCAGGTAATACTTTTTGAATTCTATTAGCTAAAATTTTTGCATATATTTTTACGTCTACATTAATTAGGGAGAGTGGTCTATAATTCTGTATTTTCAACGGATCCTTCCCTGGCTTGGGTAACACTATTATGGACGCTTCAGTAAAAGTTCCCCTAATATCTTCTGTGTCATAGTAATAATTAAACAGCTGGCATAACTGAGGTGCTAATATATCTTGAAATGTAGAATAAAATTCGCCTGTGTACCCATTTGGTCCCGGGGATTTTTTCTTAGCCATCAAAGACAGAGATGCTATAATGTCGTGCCCGGTAATCTGAGCTTCTAAGTGATCGTTATGTTCTGAGTTTAATTGTGGTCTTTGAAGAGACGATGTCAAAAATACTTTCGGGTCAGAGTGAGACATTTCTGTAGCGTATAAAGCTTCATAAAATAATTTAAAGTGTTGGATGATTAGTTTGGGGTCTGTATGTTTAGTGCCTTTGTCATCTAAAATAGCATAAATATAGGATTTCTCCTCACGCATCTTTAAATATTGAGCTAATAAATGTCCGCTTCTATTGTTTGAACTATGATAAGACGCGGATTGCATGAATAACGTGTTCCCAGCCTGAGAACTTAACGTTAAATTATATTTTAATCTACATTCTCTCAGTTGCTGCAACAGCTGCATATTTGTTGGATTCAGTTTTCTAATCTCAGATGTTTGATCAATAAGGGATTTTTGGGTGCTTTTTTTTATTCTTGCTTGATAAGCAATTATACAGCCTCTAATATATGCTTTACATGTGTCCCATAATGTTACTCTGTCAACTTGTACAGTATCATTCACCTCAAAGTATTCAATTAAAGCATTCCTTATGTGAGTAGTGAACTGTGGATCTTCTAGCAATGCATTGTTAAATCTCCATGTAGATGAAGTCTGTCTAGGTAATAGATTGTCCAAGTGTATTTCTATAGCAGCGTGATCTGAAATCGATATCTCATTAATCATTGCACTTATTAAACATGGAGTTAAACACTTGCTTATGAGAAAATAATCTATTCGAGAGTAGGAGTTATGGGGTGGAGAATAGAAAGAGTACTGCATCTCCATCTGATGTAGAAATCTCCAAGAATCTATTAAATTTAACTGAGACAACATATTGTGTAAGCTAACATAGTAACATAGTAGATGACGGCAGATAAAGACCCGAATGGTCCATCCAGTCTGCCCAACCTGATTCAATTTAAATTATTATTTTATTTTATTTTATTTTATTTTTTCTTCTTAGCTATTTCTGGGCGAGAATCCAAAGCTTTACCCGGTACTGTGCTTGGGTTCCAACTGCCGAAATCTCTGTTAAGCTATGCCAGGCCTTCGTGATTCTATAAGGTACAGTGGATTTCCGATCAAGTGATGGTTCTAAAACTAAATTAAAATCCCCAGCTATAACGTAAGCTTGGGCATGCTCTGCCAGGGCTAGTGAAGCGAGGGTATCAAAGAATAACGGATCATCAATGTTCGGGGCATAAATATTGAATATTACTATAATGTATTGTACCACTTGAATCTTTACCATATTCCATCTTCCCTCTAAATCATTTTTATGTGCGAGCATATTTAGATTTTGACATGACTTAATCAACATTGCAGTACCATTTTTCTTGTTTACCGCTGGCGAATAATAAACATCTTTTGCCCAAGGAACTTTTAATTTTTGACTTTCAACATCTGTTAAATGTGTTTCTTGAAATAATAATATATCCGGAGATTTGCGAGAAGCATATGTTAGTATCTTCTTTCTCTTAATTGGATTGTTAAAACCCTTTACATTTAGAGAAAGTAATCTCAATGGCATAAGAGTGGAAGTATCTGTTGTTTTAAGCTGCCGTAGCCCCTGTGAACCAGATCATGTCTCAGCCCTATGCAATGTATATTACCAATGTACCATACGTCTGTACCAAAATACCACATCTGCGTCAACCTAACAACATAATGGACGCAAATATGATAGAAATATCTATGGGAAGCGAACAGGTGAGAAGCAGCACAACTCTTCCCAGCCACTAAATGTAACCAATAAAATCCTATCGCTAACCTCTATGGGAAAGCCTATTACAAAGACAATGGTGATATCAACAAGACAAATGGTAGAGGATAAACTCCATCATGTACCCTCTAATCAGTAACATGTTTTAAAGTCCTTCAAGTATATATTTATAGAGCATGAAACAAAACAGGGCAGTATGAATAAGACAAACCCATATTGTCAGTACAATGCCAGAGTCTATATTGCAATACATATTGTAGAATATAGTTACTAGCAGGGATTCATTCAGGCCACGTACATAAAAAAAGTTGACATAACATAAACTATATATGAAATAATAAAAGTATTAAATCGGAGAAAAATAAACCTCAATTGTGAGAGGTTGGGACTACACAAGTACCCAGCCCTCAACACATCATCACGGGTTTATAAAAAAACACCGCATACATAGAAATAAATCGGGCTTCCATTCATATCAAGTCACATTTTTTTCAAGAACTTTTTTTGTATAATTACAGCTGTAAACACCCAATTCTATGTGTTATATGTGTCAACAATTAGTGACCAGAACCCCAAGCTTGACTATAGTAGTAATGAAGGCTACAGCTCCGTTTCAATTGTGTAAGGCGTTTTGGAGGCACAGAATACAAAAATCATAATTAAGGAAAAGTACACTCATCTGAAAGTATGAAATTTCAACAGAGGCTTTCAACTCGTAGTCCCGACAGAAAAGACTTTCTGTTTCGCCCAAAACAGGCTACTTCAGGGGATATATGCCATCTTCGAATGTCTCCTTGCTTCTTACAATCCGATGGAAATGAAGCCGGCTCCTCTCCATTTTGAGAGGAGCCGGCTTCATTTCCATCGGATTGTAAGAAGCAAGGAGACATTCGAAGATGGCATATATCCCCTGAAGTAGCCTGTTTTGGGCGAAACAGAAAGTCTTTTCTGTCGGGACTATGAGTTGAAAGCCTCTGTTGAAATTTCATACTTTCAGATGAGTGTACTTTTTCCTTAATTATGATTTTTGTATTCTGTGCCTCCAAAACGCCTTACACAATTGAAACGGAGCTGTAGCCTTCATTACTACTATAGTCAAGCTTGGGGTTCTGGTCACTAATTGTTGACACATATAACACATAGAATTGGGTGTTTACAGCTGTACTTATACAAAAAAAGTTCTTGAAAAAAATGTGACTTGATATGAATGGAAGCCCGATTTATTTCTATGTATGCGGTGTTTTTTTATAAACCCGTGATGATGTGTTGAGGGCTGGGTACTTGTGTAGTCCCAACCTCTCACAATTGAGGTTTATTTTTCTCCGATTTAATACTTTTATTATTTCATATATAGTTTATGTTATGTCAACTTTTTTTATGTACGTGGCCTGAATGAATCCCTGCTAGTAACTATATTCTACAATACGTATTCAATATATATTTATTAGTCATTACGATTGTATCCCAGAAATTTGTTAGAGTCTATAGTGCCACATATAACAATGATTTAACTAATAGAGCACTAGATAATGTTATATGTAATGGCGTGAGAAGTCAAGATCTATTACTCTATAATAACCCTTAAAAATCCAGGGATATTAATCCAGACCAGTAAAGTATAATGTTTGTAATTCCCTAATAGCAGTTCAGTATACTCTTAAGTGGTTAATTATAATGGAATGATTTAGTTAATGCAGTTACATGCAATATGAAGAGTGAACCGTATAGGATTGTAACAACATTTCACTATATGTATATAAGATAGTGTGTACAGTATTATTTTAAACAAGGAAGTAATGAATTGTAATATGGGAAATTGTCAATTTGTATAACAGCAGGTCATGAACTGAATAAACTTATAACATCAGTTTACTGCAGGTGTATGTGGCGCTATGAATTACAATGACTTAACTAAGGGAGTGGTAATATTAGATAATAAATCCTGTGCCAATTTACTTAGCATCCAAGTATGAACTAAATATACTTATGTCAGCAGTTCAATGCAAGTGGGTATAGTGATGTGAATAAAAACAATTTAACCAAGGAAATGACAATAGTTACTGGTAAGAACCAATTACAGGTTTGTGAAGTAGAAACCGGATAACCAATATGACATCAGATCACTATAAGTGCATAAGATAAGATGCATGGTACTGATTAGTCAAGCAGATAATGCCTAGCATAGGATAGACCAGTTTACAGAACCATATAGCATTAAACCGATAAATTCATAGCACCAGTACACTGCAAGTGTATGTGGTATTATAAATAGATTAATGAGCAAAAACCAAACAAAGCTGTGTCAATGTGCATGTCTATATGAATGTCAATAATTTAACCACTGGAGTGATAATAATTACTGGGGAAAACAAATTATAAAATAGTGAAGCAGAGCATGAGCCGAATAAACTTATGACATCAGTTCAATGATAATGTATGTGATAGAATGAATAACAATGTCTTAAGCAATGAAGTGGTGATATTTACCATCAAGAACAGATTTGCAGATTAGTGATCGAAAATCAAGAAGGAAAAGAAAAGAAAAAAAGGAAACTTATAATATCAATTCAACATCAATGTATTTGTTGATATATCTGTCAATAAGTCATCCAGAGAAATGATGATAAAATCTGGAGGGAACAAATTATAGGTTATTGAAGCAGGGACCAAATAAACCAAGTAACACCAGTCCACTGTAAATGTATAAGATGGGGTGTGTGATATTGATTAATCTAGCGGTCGATGGTTAGCTTATAGTATGCCAATTTATCAACAGGAAAGCATTGACCGAATAAACATATGACATCAGTCCAATGCTAGTGTGTATGGGAGTATGAATGACCTTGATTTAACCAGGAGAGTGCTGATACATCTAGTAGGGACAAATTTGCTAAGTAGTGATCAGAAATCAAATAAAACTTACGATAACAGAACTATGACAGTGTATTTGTATGCATGTATGTTAATAATTTAGCCAAAGGAATATTGATGCTTATTGCTTAAAACAGGTTACAAATTAATGAAGTAGGAACCGAATAAACCAAATAACATCAGTTCACTATAGATATGTAAAATGAAATATGTAGTGTTAATTTATCAAGCAGATAGTGGTTGATATAAATATGGTAAATTACAAAGGTAAAGCATGAGCTGAATAAACCTATAACATCAGCTCAATGCAATTGCATATGGTGTGTGATATTGATTAATCAAGCGGGCAATGGATAGCTTATAGTATGCCAATTTACTATCAGTAAAGCATTGACCGAATAAACATATGACATCAGTCCAATGCTAGTGTGTGTGGGAGTATGAATGACCTTGATTTAACCAGGAAAGTGCTGATACCAGCAAGTAGGGACAAATTTGCAGAGTAATGAACAGAAACCAAATAAAACTTACAATAACAGAAATATGACAGTGTGTTTGTATGCATGTGTGTTAATAATTTAGCCAAGGGAATATTGATGCTTATTAATTAAAACAGGTTATAGGTTAATGAAGTAGGTACCGAATAAACCAAATAACATCAGTTCACTATAAATATGTAAAATGAAATATACAGTATTAATTAATCAAGCAGGTAGTGGTTGATATAAAATATAGTAAATTACAAAAGTAAAGCATGAGCTGAATAAACCTATAACATCAGCTCAATGCAATTGTATATGGTAGTATGAATGACATTAAGTTAACCAGGGGGATATTGTTAATTATCAGTAAGAGCTAAAGTGCATATTGATGAGCAGAAACCAAAAGCAGATGTCTAGCTATTTCTATCATCTTGTCAAACCAAATGTGAATATCCAAGAATACACAAAAGCATATTGACGCTTTCTGTCTGATAAAGCTTGCAAACAGTATCAAAGAAATACCATAAGCTCTTCGCATATCCTCATAATAACAGTTTGTCATTAAATGAGTTGTCCTGGTATTGATTGTGCAATTCGTCTGGCTGCTGTAATCGAAGGCCCAAAGAAATATAGGCAGTAATACAAGGTGGTAAAGGCATTAAACACTTTTTGAGATCTTATCAGTATTTTCTTAAGCCACTAGCTTTTGTGATCGTAGACTTAGGCAGCAAAAATTATGGCGTTGTACTGCAGATACTCATGACGTAATGACGTTGTTATCTTTGTATGGCGTGAAAATTTTGCGCCAATAACCACATGGCTCGTCTTCAGGAAGAAGGAGATAGCGCCATATTTGTTAAGTTAAAAACTTGAAATGACTTTAAGGAAAATTCTTTTTTGATGAAATTGAGAGGTTACTTCTTCATTGCAAAAGGCCTTGCTGTGTCTTTATTCGGTTGTTGTCACATTTATTAATCATAGCAAGCAGGATAACATGTTTCACCATTGTCTTTAACCGAACTCTTATTCTTTGAATAGCAGAAAACATATTAATCATATCAAGGGAAAACAACTTCAATTGTTACGATCATACTACGTCGATAGATGAAGGGCTCATTTCTTCAATGTAATCCGCTAGTGCAGCCGGTTCTGTAAAATCTTTGGTATTATTATTAAGAGTTACACGCATCCTCGCTGGGTACATCATCCCATATTTTGCGTTTAACTCTTTTAGTTTAGGACGGTAAGCTAACAGTTGTTTCCGGAGCTGTGCCGTTTTCTTACTTAAATCCGGGACAAATAATATGGTGTATCCATCAAGTTTCAAAGGCGATTTTACTCTTGCTCTTGCCAATATTTCTGGTATTTGGCTGTATCTTAGTAGACGAAACACAATCGGGTGCGGGTAGCGGGCATTGGTTAGCTTGTGCGAAGGGACCCGGTGTGCCCTGTCTATTTCTAGCGGTTTATCAAATTTAATATCTAGTATTTTCGGAATGAAACTTTCCAGATATTTAACCATATCTGTTGATTCAGACCCTTCTGGTATTCCCAAAATTCTAAGGTTATTACGCCGAGAGCGGAGATTTGCGTCCTCCAGTTCTCGTTCTAAATTAGCAATTTTTAAAACTTGTACCTGGAGTTCTTTAATGGCTGTTTGATGATTTGATTGCTTGTCCTCAACAGCAGTTAATCGTTGTTGGAATTGAGTAACATCCTCTCTCATGTCGGCTAGCTCAGATTTTATTTCAGCAACATCAATGCCCACATCAGCAAGCATGGTTCTCAGTGCTTTAAGCTCAGCCATGATGTTCTGGGAGCTATCTTCATCCTTGGTTTCTTCTGCCGACTTTTTGGGAGATGGTGGATCAGGCTTATGCCGTTTTCCCACTTTGGAAGTTGCCATATCTTTATAAAGGGTTCTTACAATAAGAGGTCCTCAATATTGTTAGTAGAAATTGGATTAAATCTCGATTCTGTAATGATGTGGCTGGAGCTCAAAAGTTATGCTGCCATCTCTTCACCGGCTCGCTAGCGCCCCCCAACTTCAAAAATTCTAACCCATCTTCTTTTTTAGTTAAATAATGCTCAGAAGAATGCAAGCTGGTATAGAATTTCAAAAACTGTTTTAGTATATTATTATTTTTATAGTGAAGTTAATTATTTTCATCTATAATTGTAGTAATATTTATTTTCCTCTTTTTTGCTTTTAAATAATTAGCTAGTAATCTTCCCGCCTTATTCGAATTTCCATAATACAAAGCCTTATGAGTCACCAACTGTTTTCTAGCCGAGATAAAATTTCATTATACCTAAATTTTGCTTTTAAAAAAGCCTGAAAAGTATTTAGATCACAATTTGATTTCAATTGTAGTTCTAAATTTTTAATATTTTTTTCTAAAATAAGAAAGTCTTTATTTAGTTGTTTTCTAATATATGAAGAATACGGTATTATATTTCCTCTCATAGTAGCTTTAAAAACTTTTGATCTTTGAAGATCTGGATATATGATATAATGCAACCTCCTCAACTGTAAATTTTTCAAACTGTTCATTGTTTTCCAGGAATATTATATACATTTAAACATGGGGGTCCTTTTATCAAGCTGTGGTAGGGTTTAACGCGGGTAATACCGCGTATTAAACTGCCTGCTATGCTAGCCGCTAACACCTGCATTGAGCAGGCGTAAGTTTTTTAGCCGGCTGCGGGGGTTAGCGCGTGATAAAAGTCCGACGCGCTAACCCCGCTAGCGCGGCTTGATAAAAGGACCCCATGATGGCAGATAAATGCCAAATGGCTTATCCAGTCTGCCCATCTGCAGTATATATTCATATATACATCTTTGATAATGTGTGTATGCTGAAGAAAGACCATGAAACTAGGGCTACCCTATGGCTCCAGAAAAAGGAGGACAGACTGAGACATCTGGATTTTACTTCCACTGAAAGCAATGGAAGTAATGAGGACAGACAGATACATCTGGGTTTTACTTTCATTGAAAGCAATGGTAGTAAGACTCAGATGTTTCAATCTGTCCTCTTTTTTCTGGAGCTACTGTATATAGTAACCCCACATGAAACCAAGCAGTTCCCAAAAATCATTCTACTAAATTCTGCAGTTTTACAGAGGGAGCTTAACTGTCTTTGCACAACTAACTTCAAAACCATAGGCAAGATTACAGATGCTGCCTGCCTGCAATAAATAAAAAAAGCCAATTACTAGTACGACCTGAAAGAAAAGGAATTCATTCAGGCTATGTGACTGAAAAGCAATTCAGACTTTTTAGATTACGCCACTTGCAGTAGAATTTAATTTGAACCAGTTGATCTCATTTGCTCACATAAAGCCATTATTTGACAGGGCACTTCAACACATTTGTACTCTTTTCCCATCTTTACTCTTCAACCCCTCCCATTAGTAGCCCAGTCCCTGACATCTCAAAAAGACTTATAATAATTCAACACTGTTACACAGCTTGACAGTTATATTTAAATTAAATAAAGCATCAGACTTCTGGAATAAATTGCTAAATCATATAAAAATGAGAGGTTTCTTCATCAGGGAAAATGTGGCTTTTGTTGTCCTTAAGCTCATGCAATGACCCTGGATAGCTCAAATCTGAGCTTGTGGGATTTAACAGCTCTTTCTCTGAATGGATGCAAGATGAGGTAATGCTATTCAAAGAGGCACTGCAACATTACATGGAGAACTCGCATATCCCAGCCCGGGTTCTAACCTCTGTAATTATATTTACTGGATCGATGCAATTTCTGAACTTCAGGTACTTGCTTCTCTGCTGAAAGATAAAGTGCCAGTGTTCCCAGGCTTAAGTGGATTTTAAATTGACATTAGGAAATGCATATGGAGCTAAAAGGGACTTCAAGCAGTGAATAAACCAGTGTTACATGATCATGTACTAAAGTTTTTCAGTCTGCAGACTTCCAAGTAAACTTTTTCTTCTTCAACTTCCCTATGGCATGGCATACAGCTGAAAAATGAAACCATAAATTGCAATTCACTTTATAAGTAACTCAGAAGAAAGAGCAGCCTAAGAGATTCAGCAAATTTCTCTTTATCAAAGAATTTTAAAATGAATGTACAGCAATGTTGAAAAAAAGCATCTTTTTAAATTGATTTTAATCATCCTTTGTTATGCCCATATGTTATCAGGGCATTTGCTCAGTTAATGTTTGTTTAAATGTGTATTAATATAATGGGTGCTCTGTGGACTCAACTACCCAGAAAGCTTTGCTTCCAGTGGTTTGGGCTGCTTCCACAGAGAATGGGCCTGCCTCCTTCTTCAGTCTGGAGAGAGCAGTGGCCATATTTGCTGAGTACATGCTAGAGTGAGAGCATGAGAGTTGTGTTCTCCCAACAGGTTTTTCACCCTTTAATTCTGACAATCAAATACAGCTTAGATTACACTTCTAAGTCTGGAGAACGGTGTCATCAGGAAAAAATATTTTGATTATATTCAGCCTATTTAATCGATTATTCCTGCTCAATTGGGTGGTTTTTCACCCCAAACATCCTGGTGGGTTTATTTTATAACCTCTTCACCCACTACCCACTTTGCCCTCTCCTACCCATACTGGTGCTATGATGTAAACATAAACAAACAAAAAAGACTTTTCCTCTCTCTGTTAAATCCTAGCTCATGTTCGGGGTCTAACACCAGCTCTGGCAGGATACACATTTCAAATCTGAACTATTGCAATCACAAAACAAAATAAAATTATTTTTTCTACCTTTTGTTGTCTGGTCATTATTCAAATCATGTTGGTCCCAGGCTCTGCAACAAATGTCTTCTGATAACTTGCTTGCCAGGGTCTCTTGCCCATTTGTTGTTTTCTTCTTTCTCCGTGGTAACCATCCATTTTCCATCTCTGTCCTCCCTTTCCATTTCCCTTCCCTCCCCCGGAGGTCTGGCATCTTTCCTTTCTTTCCCGTAGCTGCAGCGATGGACCCCACCATCTCATAACATAACATAAAACTCACTTGTATACCACAAATACCATCAAGTTCTATGCGGTTCACAAAGACTAGTAATACAAATTAATAAACATCCAATATCTAACTTCCGAAAGATTCCCTAAAAAGATACGTTTTTAAGGCACGTTGAAATTGTTGATGCGAATTTGGGAATATGAATATGAGTTAAATCCTTAGTCCATAAGGCTGCCTGAAAAGATAGCAATCGTTCCTGAAATTTCTTATATTTACATCCCTTTACAGAAGGGAATGAAAATAATGAGTGAGATTTTCTAGAATGTTTAGAGTTTGTAATGATAAAAGATTCTATAAAATACTCAGGAATTAAGCCTGTTAGTGCCTTAAAACAAATACAGCCAAGCATAAATTTAACCCGTGCCTCAACTGGAAGCCAGTGCAGTCAACGATAAAAATCAGTGACATGCTCATACTTCTTTAAGTTGAAAATCAATCTGACTGCTGCATTCTGAATTATGTGCAGTCTATGAAGATTTTTCTGAGTACCAGCAAGATGAACAATGTTACAATAGTAATAGTCCAACTGACTAAGGACAAGTGATTGAACCAACAATCGAAAGGAGCTAATATCAAAGTATGCTCTAATAGTTCTGAGTGTCCATAAAGTATAGAAACCCTTTCGAACCAACAAGTCAACCTGATTTTTCATAGTAAGGGTATGATCTAAAATTATACCATCTCTACTTTTCTCAACTACCCTTTCATCCAGCATCTCTCCCTTCTTCCCCACCACCCCAGGTTCCACCAGCTCTCCCTTTCTCTTCCCAACTACCCTCCTATCCAGTATCTCTATCCCCCCACACCATCCCTTGTGTGCAACTTCTCTCCCTTTTTGTTCCTTCCGTCCCTAAATTCCATTGTCCACCATCTCTCTCCCTCTCCTGTTTTTAGATCCATTATTTCTTCTATCCCTCCCCATCTCCCCTCTCCATGATCTCCCCCAAGTCCATCTCCCCTCTCCATGATCTCCCCCAAGTCCATCTCCCCATTCCACCATCCATCTTCCCCCCTCCACCAAGTTCATCTCTCCCATTCATCTTCTCCCCCATCTCTCCTTCTCTAGTCCACCAACTCCAACAAGTCCTTCTCCCCCCAGCTCTGACTCTCAATACAGAAGCCCAGTATTTGGCTGGCACAAGGCAACACTCATGCATTGTGGCACCTACCAAGAGCTCTGGGCACTTCGCACAGTGGACAAATGCTTTTCCTGTGAGCTGCAGAAGACGCGACCTTGCAAAAGCTGAGTGAGAAGCGTCTCCACAGCACTTCCAATGTGCTCGCGCTGCTCCTCACGAGCCCCCGCATACCACCACGTCACCCGGCGCTCGCAGGTGCGCGGGTCTCTGACCATCATGTGGCGGCCAATGAAAGGCCAGCTGCTGGCAGGGCCTGGGAGAGCAGGTGTGTGCCACTGAGGAGCAGCAGCAGCAACAGCAGTGCATGCAGGTGGAGGATTGGGGGCTCCAGGGGAAGCATGAGCCTGCATGCAAGAAGATGAGGCATGGGCATCTGCTGCCAGCCAATCAATTAAAAATCACTTTGCTGCCACTGATCTGCACGCAGAGGTCTGCTCAGCTTTCCCTCTGCCACTGCAGTTTTGCTTCTGATGTAACTTCTAGTTTCGCAACACCGAAAGTTACATTAGATGGAAGGATTCCGGTGGCAGAGGGAAAGCCTGAATTGGTCTCTAGCAAGGGGGCCGACGAATCAGTGAATTCGATTTTTTGCATAAACAAATCGATTCAAATCGCGAATTGGGCAGCACTAGTGGACACTCCTAGCACAGTCCTGATATGTTAGTGGAGTGAGAAGAAATGTACAGGCTTGAACTATCATCTGACTGTACGTTGTTTGCTTTGTTATTAAAGAACTGTTCAATTGATTCAGAGTCTGACTAGTGACATCAAGATTAAGGAATTAGGGGTTGGCTGAACAAGAAACTCTTACAGTGGCCAGTAACTTAGAGAAATCTTTGCTTCAGCACAAAAATTGAAGACTATGCAGAGAGCTATATCTGTATAGTAGGAGTTAGACAGCACATCCTTGGAGATTAATTTAAAATAAGGGCCTTTCATGCCTTAAAGAAAAGCCTTAAAAAGTTTCCTTGTATGCTAATAAAATTTTACTGAAAGCATTTGCTTGGGACAAGCAGGTTGAGGAGCCTGAGCAAAAAGGTACCCTGGAAAAAATGCCAGTGAAATGACAATATCAGATATAGAGGGGCATTAAAAAAAAACCCCAAAACATCTAAGTCCAGCACTACAGCTTGGGGTTTCCAGCTGTACATCCAAAGTTAGAGGAACAGAAATAGCCATTTTTGAATGGCAAAACGGCTGGATGTCCAAATATAATTATTTTTTGAAAATCATCTACTTAGATATCTGTGTTGAAAATGTCCACATGCAGACCATTTGGACATGGGAGGAGCCAGCATGGTAATGGACTGGCCACATAGACATCCCAACAGAGCAAGACACAAGAAAAATCTCTGAGCACAGTGTTGAAATGCCATTGCAGTTGTTCAAAGTTTTACATGTAAGTGATTAGTTTGCCACTGGTTTTGTTTTCAGTTTTATTTCTTTGGAGTTGGCATTTGATATTTTTCCTACTTCCCTTAGTGTTTGGATACACTGTATATTCCAAACAGTAGCGCAGATAGATTTTATGCTGCTTATTCTGGAAATAAGCAGTGGTTTTTCCATAGTCCATCTTAATAATGGGTATGGACTTTTCTTTTAGGAAATTATCCAAACCTTTTTTATACCTAACTGCTTTCACCACATTCTTTGGCAATGAATTTGAGTTTAATTACACATTAATAAATTTTCTACAGTTGGTTTTAAACTTATTAGCTTCATTGCATGCCCTTTAGACCTAGTATTTATGGAAAGAGTAAACAAGTGATTTACATCTACCCATTCCACTATACAGTAAGACCTTGGTTTGCGAGCATAATTCATTCCAGAAGTATGCTTGTAATCCAAAACACTCGTATATCAAAGTGAATTTCCCCATAGGAAATAATGGAACCTCAGATAATTCGTTCCACAACCCAAAGCTTTAATACAAAATACTATAAGTACTTGTATTGCAAGACCTCGCTCATTTAGAACAGTCACTACACTCTTGCAGCGTAAGCGAGAGAAGAACCATTGGCTCAATTGTGATGATGTGACGTGTGTATACTGTATGTACTCATATGACAGTATTTAAGGATAAAATTATTATTATATTGCAAAACTTTGCTTGTTTAGAACAGTCACTACTACACTCTTGCCATGTCAGAGAGAGAACGATCAGCTCGGTTGTGATGTGTGTATACTGTATGAACTTGTATTGCAAGACATTGCTTGTATATCAAGTTAAAATTTAATAAAATGTTTTGTTCGTCTTGTAAAACACTTGCAAACCAAGTTACTTGCAATCCAAGGTTTTACTGTATTTGGTATTTTATAGAAATGTATCATATTTCCCTCTCAGCTGTCTCTTGTCCAAGCTGAAGAGCCCTAGCTTCTTTAGCCTTTCTTCATAGGGATATCATCCCATCCCCTTTATCATTTTCATCACCTTTCTCTGTTCCTTTTCTGATTCCGCTATAGCTTTTTTGAGATGAGGTAACCAGAATTGCACACAGTATTCAAGGTATGGTCACACCATGGAGCCATAACATAAAGACATTATGATATTCTCGCTTTTGTTTTTCAGTATGAATTGGTCCCCTTGGTGCACGTGTGCATGCATGTAACCACCCACCCACTCCCCCTCTATTATCCATGTGTTAACCCCTCTGGTGCTCACACACATGTAACCCCTCTCTTCTATAATAGGTCAACTAAAATTAGATGGCAATTGCACAGGTGAATGAAAGAATACTAGCACTTTGTGTAAACGTTACAGATATGGGTTATAAGAACATAATAGCCTTACTGGATCAGACCAATGGTCCATCTAGCCTAGTATCCAGTTCACAGAGACCAAGCCAAGTCAGAAGTGCCTGGCAAAAACCCAAATAGTAGCAGCATTTCATGCCACTGATCTAGGGCAAACATTGGCTTCTCCCATGTCTGTCTCAACAGCAGTTTATGGACTTTTTCTCCAGGAAGTTGTACAAACCTTTTTTAAAACCAGCTATATTAAGTGCTCTTACCGCATCTTTTAGCAAAATGGTGCAGGGTCTTCATTATAAAATGTATGGGGACAGACTTAAAGATCTCAATATGTATACTTTGGAGAAAAGGTAGGAGAGGGGAGATATGATAGAGAGGTTTAAATACCTACATGGCATAAATGCGCATGAGTCATGTCTCTTTCATTTGAAACAAAGCTCTGGAATGAGAGGGCATAGGATGAAGTTAAGAGATCATAAGCTCAAGAGTAATCTAAGGAAATGCTTTTTCACTGAAAGGGTGGTAGATGTGTGGAATAGTCTCATGGAAACGGAGATTGTCTGACTTCAAGAGAGCATAGGATATGCATGCAGGATCTTATAGAAGAGATAATGGCCACTGTGGATGGCCAGACTAAATGGGTCATATGGCTTTTATCTGCCATCATGTCTATGTTTCTGGCAATGCATTCCCGAGTTTAACTAGTCTCTGAGTGAAAAAATATTTCCTCCTATTGGTTTTAAAAGTATTAATTTGCAACTTCGAGTGTCCCCTAGTCTTTGTAAATCTTGATTCAGTAAACAATCAATCCACTTGTACCTGTTCTACACCACTCAGGATGTTGTAGACTTCGATCATATCTCCCCTCAGTTGTCTCTTTTCCAAGCTGAAGAGCCCTAACCTCTTTAGTCTTTCTCATACGAGAGGAGTTCTATCCCCTTTATCATCTTGGTTGCTCTTCTTTGAACCTTTTCTAGTGTGACTATTGGTATTAGATCCCTAGTAAGACTTGGTATTCGATCCCTAGTTAGAATAAAAACTTGTATCAGAACCCCCCCCCCAAAAAAAAACAAACAAACAAACTTGTACTGTAACTATGGCAAATTGTAACCTAACTGTATATTATGTATGTTAACCTGTAATCCATCCTGAGCTCTTTGGGGAGGACAAGATAGAAAACAAATTAAATAAATAAAGTGTGCTATGTGGACGTAAATCCTCAGAAAGCTTTGCTTCTACCAGAGAGCTAGGCTGCAACCATAGAGCTTATGCCAGACCTTCTTCTTCAGTTTGAGTGAGAACAGTTACCATATTTGTAGACCACATGGCTGCATGAGAACCTGAGTCTATTATTGTTCTCCCACCAGGTTTTTTTGTTAAATAATTTATATTCCACATATCCTACAATTCTATGCAGATTACAAATTATTTAGGTACTCAAGCATTATTCCCTAACTGTCCTGGCGGGCTCCCATTCTATCTAATGTACCTGGGGCAATGGGGATTAAGTGACTTGCCCCGAGTCACAAGGAGCAGTGTGGGATTCAAACCCAGAACCTCAGGGTGCAGAGGCCGTAGCTCTAACCAGTGCACCACACACACTCCTTTATTTCTAACAGTCTAACACAGCTTAGGTTCTATCTAATCTGGAGCACAGTGTTATTTTCCATAAGGTATGTGGACATGCTCCCAGCTTCCCTTTGAACAGAATCAGCTGGCAGAGTGAAAAGATTCTGTGAAAGTTGAACTGCCTTGAAATCAACAATTATAAGTGTTTATTCTTTACTTCATGTTATTAAAGAAAGTTGTTCAAGAACTACGGAATCTGGCTGATAACATAAAGATTACAGAAGTAAGGGTTAATTGAATAGGAGCCTCATACAATTGCTAGCATAACTCAGAGTGAGATCAACAGTGCTTGGCCATTCAAAGGAGTCCTTGTTTTCAGTACCAATCTGAGGAGATATATGGTAAAGACTGTTCAGTGAAGCTTCAAACTATCCAGTAAAAGCTATAGTCAGCACAGTGTAAACCTGGTAACTTGGAGTGAAAACCTGAGTGAAAAACTTGCAACAGGCAGTGTTTAATTGATGACAAAATTGTCATAACTGAACTTTGAAGCAGAGGGCTATAGCAAGATTAGTGAATCCAACCTCTCAGTAAAATTCAGAAATAAAACCAATCTTCAGAGTGAGGTCACTCAATAAATCAAGAAGCAAGTAAAATTCATCTGTGTTGTGTGAAAAGGATAAGGGAGTTCTGCTTGTATTTCAACTGTGTAAAACTGCCTTTTGAATGCTGAAAAGTTCTTATAAGCACCATAGCTAAAACCTGCATGAATAATTCAAAAGGCAAGTAGGGTAGGGATCTGCCTTGTGACATTTCCAGCCCTAATGATGAACCTGTCACGATTAAGTTCTCTGCTAAAGCAGTTTCCAAAAGCAGAAAGATAGCTGAAGTCAGAGCCTCAGAGGCTGCAGAAACCAGAGCTGCCTATCCTAGACAGTGACATAGAACACACTTTTGATCAGGAGATAGGAGTCTCCTATATATAAAAAAAAGGTCAGTTCCCAACCTGTGATTTACCCAGTGAACTGAGAGGGAGCCAGAGAGCTCACAAACCTGTTCCTCAGCCACACAGATTTGGGTGTGGTCTCTCTAAACTTAAGCAGCTCACAAATACATACATACACAGAGGTAGGCAGCATAGGAGGAACTAGCAGAAAGAACTCTCCATACCAGGCAAGGGCATTAATAGTACCAGGAGCCTATGGAATGGCAAGAAACCAAACCACTGAGTGCAGCAGAGCTTGGAGCCCCAGAGAAGTACATGGAAGTTTCAGAGGTTTTTGTGCCTGAAGCTGGAATCACTGAACCAATGGATGAGAGTCTTGCCAGTGATTTATTTCCTCCTTATTTTTTGCTCTGTGACAATGTGCTGAATTATAAGGTACTGATGTTGAAACCTAAAGCCTGAACAGAGTTGTTATAAGGAATTGTATTTTGAATTTTTTTTCTTTTGAGCACTGCAATTGGAACTATGCGAGAAGCAGTACAGGGAGCTGTGCACAGGTGTTAATTACCTGGCTGTGCACAAGCTGTTTCAGCATAGCTAGCTGGGTGAATGGAAGTGTGTGGGGAATAAATTGTTTGCTTTTGAGTTGGATTATGGCACTACCAGTCATTATGTGAACTCAGAATTGTTGGGGCAGAGTTCAATGAAGATCCTGTGTGTGGGATTATTGTGGGAGCTTGTTAAAAGCCATTAAAAAAAAAAAATTTAGTGAACTCAGCAGTTCTCTGTCCTAATTCCTTGGAATTGGGAAGTTGCCTAGCCACAACCAGGCAGCACTTGTGGACTATTATGAACTTTATTTTCATCTGTGATACTGGTTTTTGGTGTGTATTGTTGGTTTTTGGAAGTTTTGCAAAAGGACCCGGTGAAAAGGACTGTGCTGTTTCTAAACCCAGGTACCTGGATAAAGAGTGGTCCTGTCTTTCCTGAACATACTATAGCCCTGTATAACTATATGCCAGTCATGATTCACCATGATCCACATTTCTGTGATAGCCACTAAATCCAACTCAGCCTCTTCCATCACAGCCTCTAGATCTAAAACCTTGTTTCCCATACTTTGAGCATTTCACTTTTCTTTTGTGGTACTTTACAGAAGGACCTTATAGGCTCAGTGAAGGAGCTAGAGGGACTTACCTGGAAAAAGTGTCTGACTTTAGTGAGGGCTGGATTGTGAACCTTATACTAAAGTGAAAGCCAGAGTACTATATCGTTTGCCAACCAGGGAATGAATCCTTTAAATGTTTGTTTTTCTTGAGCTTGGAATAAAGAACTGTGTTTGTTTTTTGAAGAAATGCAATGCACTTAACTTTTTCTTTGAAGTGAGCTAATGAATGGAGTGCTGACTGCATTGTAGGGTCTTCCGCTGTCTGGGAGACATGCCAGGGTCTGTACTGCCACCTGCTGAGTGCCCTGAGGAGTCCCATGACCCCAGTAGGCGACAGCCTCTGCTATCATAAATTGTAAAAAGTGGTTGCCATAGAGACTGTGCCAGCTTAAGAAAAGATGGAGCTGTTATGACTAATTTGTAAGGCAAGGAGTTGTCCATACCTCAGTAAAAAGTACATTTATAGCAGGGGTCTCAAAGTCCCTCCTTGAGGGCCGCAATCCAGTCGGGTTTTAAGGATTTCCCCAATGAATATGCATGAGATTTGTGTGCATGCACTGCTTTCAATGCATTTTCATTGGGGAAATCCTGAAAACCCAACTGGATTGCGGCCTTCAAGGAGGGACTTTGAGATCCCTGATTTATAGCAAGTTCAGTTCAAGCCAGCTAAAAGCATCTTACAGAACTGTTTGCAAAAAAAAAAAAATGGGTTTATTGTCCCAACATTATGGCACAAAAAAAACAGATGCCAGCCTTGCAGACACCCTCCTTGCCAGGGAAGAAGGCACAGAAATAAGAGTACACACTTTAACTGAAAAGGCTCAGCCAAACTATAAGTCAGAAGTGCAAAAACCCCTCTGGTGACAATAGAAATCCTCTGGAGCAGAGTGACACAGCAGATAAGTGGGAAAGCTCTAGTCAGTCACATAGAGGCTGCTTATCAGAAATATGAAAATACAGCAGCAGCGTTTTATGCTTACTTGGTCAGAAAACATACTCAAAATAATATGGCCCAGTCTGAGAGCCAAAAGGCCATGGATCAGGTATGGTGGGTCATAGTAAAGGATACTCTCAAAGAGACAGAGCATCCAACAAAGGTCCCAGATAAAGACACTGAATCCCAGTACTCAGGCAGTTCTAAACATTCCATGAGAAGCTCCAGAACCAGTAGAACTTCTAGAATGCACAGAACAGAAAACTCAGGACACTCCAGCAAATCATTCATAATCTCCATGTCTGTTAAACTGAGAATGGAGGCAGAAGCTCCAAAAAGCACAGTTACTTACCGTAACAGGTGTTATCCAGGGACAGCAGGCAGATATTCTTGACTGATGGGTGACGGCACCGACGGAGCCCCGGTACGGACACTTTTAGAGTGATTGCACTCTAAGAACTTGGAAAGTTCTAGAGGCCGCACCATGCATGCGCGAGTGCCTTCCCGCCCGACACAGGCGCGCGGTCCCCAGTTATGATAAGCCAGCTAAGAAGCCAACCCGGGGAGGTGGGTGGGACGCAAGAATATCTGCCTGCTGTCCCTGGATAACACCTGTTACGGTAAGTAACTGTGCTTTATCCCAGGACAAGCAGGCAGCATATTCTTGACTGATGGGTGACCTCCAAGCTAACAAAAAGAGGGATGGAGGGAAGGTTGGCCATTAGGAAAACAAATTTTGCAAAACAGATTGGCCGAAGTGTCCATCTCGTCTGGAGAATGCATCCAGACAATAATGAGATGTAAAAGTATGAACTGAGGACCAAGTGGCAGCTTTGCAGATTTCTTCAATAGGAGTGGAACGGAGGAAAGCTACAGATGCTGCCATAGCTCGGACCCTATGGGCCATGACAGAACCTTCCAGTGTCAGTCCGGTCTGAGCATAACAGAAAGAAATGCACGCTGCCAGCCAATTAGACAACGTACGTTTAGAAACAGGATGTCCCAATTTATTCGGATCAAAGGACAGAAAGAGTTGGGGAGATGATCTGTGGGGCTTAGTACGGTCTAAATAGTAAGCTAAAGCCCGCTTACAGTCCAAAGTATGCAGAGCCTGTTCTCCAGAATGCGAGTGAAGTTTCGGAAAGAAGACAGGCAGAACAATGGATTGGTTGAGATGGAATTCAGAGACAACCTTAGGGAGAAACTTTGGATGTGTACGCAGAACCACTTTGTCATGATGGAAGACTGTAAAAGGTGGATCCGCAACTAGTGCATGTAGCTCACTGACCCTCCTGGCAGAGGTGAGAGCAATAAGGAAAAGTACCTTCCAAGTGAGAAACTTAAAAGAAGTGGTAGCCAAAGGTTCAAATGGAGGCTTCATTAAGGCGGACAGAACCACATTGAGATCCCAGATAACAGAAGGGGCTTTAAGAGGTGGTTTCATATTAAAAAGACCCCGCATGAACCTGGATACCAAGGGATGAGCTGAGAGGAGTTTTCCATGGACTGGCTCATGAAACGCCGCAATAGCACTTAGGTGGACTCTGACTGAAGAAGACTTGAGACCAGAGTCAGACAAAGAAAGAAGATAATCCAACAAGGTCTCCACTGCAAGGGAAGTGGGATCATGATGATGGAGAAGACACCAGGAAGAAAACCGTGTCCACTTCTGATGGTAACATAGCAGAGTGGCCGGTTTCCTGGAGGCATCCAGAATTGAACGAACAGGCTGAGACAAAAGCGTATCATGAGAAGTCAGCCCGAGAGATACCAAGCTGTCAGGTGCAGAGACTGGAGGTTGGGATGTAGAAGGGTCTCCTGATGCTGTGTAAGCAGAGAAGGAAACAGTGGAAGAAGAAAAGGTTCCCTGGAACTGAGTTGAAGTAGAAGGGAGAACCAATGCTGCCTGGCCACCTCGGAGCAATCAGAATCACAGTGGCTCGTTCCCTCTTGAGCTTGAACAAGGTTCTCAACATGAGAGGCAGAGGAGGGAAAGCATACAGGAATAGATTGGACCAGTCGAGGAGAAATGCATCCGCTGCCAGACGGTGAGGAGAGTAGAGTCTGGAGCAGAATAGGGGCAGCTGGTGATTGTGAGGAGCTGCAAAGAGGTCTATCTGAGGAGTGCCCCACTGAGCGAAGATGGACTGCAGAGTGAAAGGATCGAGTGTCCACTCGTGAGGCTGGAGAACTCTGCTGAGCTTGTCCGCTAAGGAATTTTGTTCTCCCTGAATGTAGATAGCTTTCAGGAAGAGATGGTGATCCGTGGCCCATGCCCAAATCTTCTGGGCTTCCTGACATAAGCTGCGAGAGCCCGTCCCTCCCTGCTTGTTGATGTAGTACATCGCAACTTGATTGTCTGTGCATAGCAGTAGGACTTGAGGAAAGAGAAGATGTTGGAAGGCCTTGAGGGCATAAAACATCGCTCTGAGTTCGAGGAAATTGATATGATGTTTCATTTCCTGGGTCGTCCAAAGTCCTTGAGTTTGGAACTCGTTCAAATGAGCTCCCCAGGCATAAGGGGAGGCGTCGGTGGTAATGACAAGTTGATGAGGAGGTAGATGGAACAGAAGACCTCTGGATAGATTTGAGGATGTCAACCACCATTGCAGAGACTGACGAAGAGATGATGTTACAGATATGTGACGTGAGCAAGGATCCATCGCTTGGGACCATTGGGTAGCCAGGGTCCATTGAGGAGTGCGTAGGTGCAGACGGGCAAGTGGTGTGACATGAACTGTGGAGGCCATGTGACCCAAGAGTATCATCATTTGCTTGGCAGAGATGGAACGTTGTGGCAGCACCTGCTGACACAGAGATTGAAGCGTTTGAAGACGATTGGATGGCAGAAACGCTCTCATGAGGACTGTGTCTAAGACGGCTCCAATGAATTGAAGTCTCTGCGTGGGGATGAGATGAGATTTGGGTAGATTGATCTCGAACCCCAGCAAACGTAGAAATAGGATGGTCTGGTTGGTGGCCTGAAGAACTGTTTGAGATGAATTGGCCTTTATCAACCAATCGTCCAGGTAAGGAAACACCTGAAGGTGGTGAGAACGCAGAAAAGCAGCCACCACAATCAGACATTTGGTGAACACTCTTGGAGAGGAGGCTAGGCTGAAGGGTAGCACCTTGTACTGGTAATGACAATGATTGATCATGAATCGTAGGTACTGTCTGGAGGCCAGATTGATTGGTATGTGAGTGTATGCTTCTTTGAGATCGAGGGAACATAGCCAGTCGTCTTGATTGAGGAGAGGGTAAAGAGTGGCTAAAGAGAGCATCCTGAACTTCTCTTTGACCAAGCATTTGTTGAGATCGCGAAGATCTAGGATAGGTCTGAGATCTCCTGTTTTTTTGGGGACTAGGAAATAACGGGAGTAGAAACCCTGCCCCTTTTGCTCCGGAGGAACTTCCTCTATGGCGTTCAGAAGGAGGAGGGATTGAACTTCCTGAAGGAGGAGGGAAGACTGGGGAGTGTGCAAAGCAGACTCTTTTGGTAGACTTACGCCTGGGAGGGTTTGAAAGTTGAGAGAGTAACCGTGGTGGATGATGTTGAGGACCCATTGGTCCGAAGTGATAACTTCCCACCGGCTGAGAAAAAGAGATAGACGCCCTCCAATAGGTTGAGGCAGGAGTGGTGAAGGTTGGATGCTGGCTATGCCCTGGAGAATCAAGTCAAAAGGGCTGAGTCGGTTTTTGTTGAGGAGGCTGCTTGACAGGTTGCTGCTGCTGCTGTCTAGGTGTTTGCCTCTGCTGTTGACGTTGTCTCCTAGGTTGTTGAGGGGCAGACTGTAAGGGACGAGCCACATAACGGCGTTGGTAAGTGGATTGCTGTCTAAAAGGACGTGCTGGAGGAAGCTTCTTCTTGGTTTTAAGAAGGGTATCCCAGCGTGTTTCATGAGCGGAGAGCTTTTGGGTAGTTGAGTCCATGGATTCCCCAAACAGCTCATCCCCTAAGCATGGTGCATTTGCTAACCGGTCTTGATGGTTAACATCAAGTTCGGATACCCTCAACCAGGCTAAGCGGCGCATGGCCACAGACATAGCCGTTGCTCTAGAGGTAAGCTCAAAGGTGTCATATATAGATCTTACCATAAATTTTCTGAGCTGAAAAAGAGAAGAAGAGCATTGGCGAAAGGCCGAACGTTTCCTCTCAGGCAGGTACTGCTCAAAGGAAGCCATGGTGGTAAGGAGATGCTTTAAATAAAAAGAAAAATGAAAAGCATAGTTGCCAGATCGATTAGCTAACATCGCATTCTGATAGAGACGCTTACCAAATTTGTCCGTGGCTTTACCTTCTCTACCAGGAGGGACAGAAGCATACACACTAGCTCCTGAGGATTTTTTCAGTGTGGATTCCACCAGGAGAGACTCATGTGGAAGCTGGGGTTTATCGAAACCTGGAATGGGGATAACCTTATACAGGGAATCCAATTTACGGGGAGCTCCCGGGACAGTGAGAGGAGTCTCTAAATTTTTGTAAAAAGTCTCCCTCAAGATGTCATGAAGAGGGAGTTTCAGAAATTCCTTTGGAGGCTGGTCAAAATCAAGAGCATCTAAAAAGGCCTTAGACTTTTTAGACTCAGCCTCCAAAGGAATGGACAGAGATTCACACATGTCTTTTAAAAATGACGAAAAAGATGTGGAATCATGTTTGGAGGAAGGATCAGGAATATCAGGCTCATCCTCCCCCGAAGAACACTCACCTTCTGAAAGAAAAGGCTCTTCGGAATCACCCCACAGATCAGGGTCTCGAATATGGGAACTACGGTCCCGAGACTCAGGGGTGGATGGTTCCAGGTGTCGGGACTTGCGTACCGACTTACCCGACCTCATCGAAGCGGTACCGGGAGATGTTACCGGTTGCATCGGAGCCGAGGTCTGTACCGACTGGTGTTGAGTTGTCGGCTCCGGTGCAAGGATTGGCTTCGACACCGATGAGGCCGAGTGTAGCGGCACCGAAAGAGAGGAAGTAGATAGAATAGGTCGTTCCACTCTCGGCACCGGCGGCTCAGACGAGACCGGCACCGGAAGGTTCGGTGTCAGGATAGCTGGAAGGAGTTGTTGGAGCTGCTCCTTCAGCTGTACCTGTAAGATGGCTGCAATGCGATCATCAAGGGAGGGCACCGGTACCGCCTTTTTCTTCTGCGGTACCTGCGGTGCCGCTCTACACCCCGGAGATGAGGAGCCCGATGTCGAGGGACTCACCTCGATAGGGGCGGAGCGCTTCCGCTGGCGCCTCACGGTCGGCAGGATTGGGCTCGCTGCACTCGAGACCGGAGGACGCTCTAGCGGGGAAGGCTTCTTAGCCGGCTTACTTGAGTGCTGGGACGTCGGTGCGGTGTCGCGCGGCGTCGAAGAGGAAGGTGCCGAAGTCGGTGTCGATGGAACGGGGTCGGACATCTCGGCACCGAACAGTAATCGCTGTTGTATCTGGCGATTTTTTAGAGTACGTTTTTTTAAGGTAGCACAGCGGGTGCAAGTAGAAGCCTGATGCTCAGGACCCAAACACTGTAGGCACCAGTTGTGTGGGTCCATGAGAGATATAGGCCGAGCACACTGCTGGCACTTTTTAAACCCTGGCTGAGGGGGCATGAAAGTAAAAACGGCTTCAGCCAAATCGAAGGCCGAGGCCTCGATGGTGGCAGAAGGCCCCGCCGGGGAAAAACTAAAAATGAAGAAAAAAAATAAAAGATTTTTTTTTTTTTTACAAAAATGAATCAAAGGAAAAAGGCAATAGAGCCAAAAAGGCGAGCGGGAAGGCAAGTAGAAAAAATTTCAACAGCCGTTGAAAAATGCGTCTTCTTAGCTCTGCGGAAACTAAGAAACTGGGGACCGCACGCCTGTGTCGGGCGGGAAGGCACTCGCGCATGCGCGGTGCGGCCTCTAGAACTTTCCAAGTTCTTAGAGTGCAATCACTCTAAAAGTGTCCGTACCGGGGCTCTGTCGGTGCCGTCACCCATCAGTCAAGAATATGCTGCCTGCTTGTCCTGGGATAAAACAAGGTTTTTTATATCTAGAAAGAGGCAGCTATAGAGACACAGAATTGAAAACTAGATGAACAGGAGAAAGTAGTAGCAACGGAAGCAGAGGTCACTGCACGCAGGGCCACGGAAGAGGTGGAGGCTGCTACACGCAGGGCAGCCACTGAGGCTGCTGTGTGCAGGAAAGTTGAAGAAGCCATCACAGTGTGTAAAAGGTGGAGCTAGATATTGCCTTGAAAGTGCTGCAACAAGAAAAGGAGATGGCTGCCATTGAGATGCTGGAGGAAGCCTTAGGGGCTGACAGCGGGGAGAGCCAGCTGAGCCATATCAAATGGGAAGATCCTATACAGCATACATTAGAATACATGAAGGCCCAAGCCTCACAGCAATAGAGGAAACAATCAGTCTGACTCAGAACAGTCAGTTGATGAAGGGAAAGTGCATTCAAGATCGCCTGAGAGAAATAAGCTTAAGGTGGAGCACACCATGAAGACAAAATGCCATTACAGTGGTCCATACACAAGCACATACATGGATGCACTGCTACTGGCTCTCGCTCCAGAAAGGCTCCCCGAAAAGAAGGCTTCATCTCAAGCAGACTCTGGTGCTATACAGGAACCTGGCGCTAGTGAAGGCTGAGCAGCACATCCCCCTCAGCACACTGTGATTAAGCACGAGAAACCCGACATGCCTTACTCTGTACCTGTCTACAGGCGAATAGCAGCAAGTAGTCAATCACAATTACCCACCGCAAGCACTCTAGGGATCTCAGAAAGAAAAGATCTAGCAACATACATGGTACACAAAAAAATAGTGAAAATTCAGTGACTGCCCAGAAAGGTATCATGGGTGGAAAACTGACTTTAGAGATGCCACAGCAGTCAAAGTCAACCTCCAAGCAAGAAATGAACCAGATGATATGATGGTTGTGGCCTGAATGATCAAAAAAGATAAAAAGACTGAAAGATGCATTCCAGTATGATGATACTTGGGGCCTGAAAGAGATATGGGAGAGGCTCAAGAAGCAGTAATGGCAACCCAGAAGCCATCCAGCAAGCATTAATAAAGAGAATATATAACTTTCCAAAACTCACCAGCAAAGACAAATTGCTGGATTTGGGAAACCTCCTCTACGACCTGGAAGCACTCAAAGCTTATCCGAGTCTTCCTGGCCTGAGCTACCTATATACATCCTGTGGCATAAAGACGTTTACAGCCAAGTTGCCATATGATATCAATGAGAAATGGTCAGCTCCAGGTATGCAATATAAGGAGGATAATCAAGGGAGGTTCTCTCCATTCACAGTATACACTGAGTTTATTAGAAAACTGGCAAAAAGAAGAAATATTCCCAGTTTAGGAATGATACGCCTAATAAGGGGAAGACAGGCTATTTCCAGAATTAGAAGCCAGTCAAGAGGTATGGCAGCTCTGCTAGAAAGTCTGTGGCAGTACACAAAACAAGACGGACATGCTACCCACAGCAGCTCAACCAACATGACTGTCCTCCTACTGAAGAAAAAATAAAGGACCCAGAAAGCCAATGTCCAATACATAAGAAACCAAATGCTCTTCTGAAATGTTGAGGGTTCAAGGAGAAAACCTTGAGAGAGTGAAAAGAGCTTCAGAGAAAATACTGAATCTGCTATGTGTTGCTCTTCAAGCAAACATATAACTAAAGACTGTAAAGCAGCCATTAAGTGCAGAGTATGTGATAGTGACTTATCCAAAGACCCCTGCCCCAGAGTCAGGCCATAGTGGGGAGAAGGGGACAGAGCAAGCAATATCAGAGAACGTCACTGCAAACTACACAGAGGAATGCAGAGAAGGCCTCAGTGGAAGGTCATGCACGAAGATGTGTGGCAAAAGTATGCCCTAAAGAGCAACCAGAAAAGGCAGTGAAATGTACATTGTCATCGATGAACAAAGCAACCAGTCCCTGGCAAGGACAGAGTTCTTTGATGTGTTTAACATCCAGGGAAAGCGTTACCTCTATCACCTTAGAACTGTTCAGGGAGGACCAGGAAGACAAGGAGAAAAGTGAGTGGTTACATTATAGAAGCAATGGATGGTTGCATTGAGATTTACCAACTATAATTGAGTGCAACCAGATACCAGATATCAGAGAAGAAATCCCTACACCTGAAGTTGCATGACAGTACTCTCATCTGCAACCAATAGCAGAACACCTACAGCCAGTGGATACAAAAGCCAATCCTGCTCTTACTAGGAAGAGACACCAACCCTGGTCAGAACTCTCAAGCTGAAGGTGGGACAAGCTGATGCTCCATATGCTTACTGACTCATCCTCGGATGGGTAATAATAGGAGATGTTTACCTCAATGGGCTGAGAAGACCAAGTGTAGATGTGTACAAGATGTGTGTCTTGGCCAATGGGTACATCACCTTATTCAATCTGGGCGATACAATGGTCCAAGTCACCAAGAATGATGACAAACTAACTCTTTCTGTAGAAGACAGAGTTCCTCAAGATCATGGACCAGGAATTCTCTAAAGATGAGTCCAACAGTTGGGTGGCTCCTCTACCTTTTGGACACCCAGAAAAAACGTCCAAACAATAGAGGACAAGCTCTATCGTGACTTGCTTCACTGCAGAGAACCATGCGAAAGAAATCAGAGACAAAACAGCACTTTATAACATTAACGCAGAACATACTGGACAATTACAATGCAGAACCATCTCTACCACTGAAAGATAGCGAGAAGTGCTGGTTTACCTATTTTTGGCGTATACCATCCACAAAAGCCAGGCCAGATCAGGATTGTGTTTGACTCCAGTGTCTTGCCTCCCCCTGCTTTACCATGTCGGCTATTTTTTCTTCCATTTGTATCTTTGCTTTCCTGACTACTCGACCAGCTTCTCTTAATTTTTCCAAATATTTTTGCATATTTTCCTCTTTCTGTGATCTTTTGTAGTTTATGAAAGCTAACCTATTTTTACTTACCTTTTGAGCTACTACTTTTGAGAACCAAAGTGGCCTTCTTTTCCTCTTACTTATACTTACTTTCCTTACAAAATGGTTTGTTGTCCTTACAACAGCTCCCTTCAGTTTGGCCCACTACTTTCCTACTTCTAGATGAACCCATCCAGACAATAATTCCTTGACATAATCCCTCATCTGAACAAAGTTAGTTTTTTAAAGTATAGAACCTTTACTTTACTTTTGAATGAGCCCTCTCTACACCTGTCTTAATATTAAACTATAAACAAAGAAAATAGCTGGACTGGACAATGAGAAATCCACCAGAGCCAGCAGAATGAAATGATGTTTATTTCAGTCCAGGATATACAGTAACAAAGACCCACCAAACAGTGATCACTGGATGCTAGATGATCACCCACTGTAACATCAGAAACACTTTCTATGTTTGTTTGTAAGCACTATGTCCAGTAGGCCTGTATCCTGTATGGGTTCCATTATCAACTGCTGGAACAGTTCTCCTTGTAGAGAATCCAGGATCTCACTACTTCTAGAAGACCACACAATAGGGATACGCCAATCAACATCTGGCATGTTACAATCACCTATTAGTAATACTTCCCCTTTTACATTCAGAATATAAAAGGAGAAGTGAAGGAGGCCTGTATGTCACACCAATGTAAATACATTTTCCGTTCCCTTTTTCCAGATTGACCCATAATGCCTCTTCCTTACCTTACATATCCTGCAATGCCATTCCCCCTCACTTGTAGAGAGCTTGGGATCACCCTCTGTGTTGGCATCAGATGGTTCAGATGGTTCTGATGTCTTCATTCCACTCCTTTTTATGCTCTTTGCCAAGGTACCACTTGTAGAGGGCTTGGGATCACCTTCTGTGTTGGATCAGGTGGATCAGGTGGTTCTAGTGTCTATAATGCCATTCCCGGTCCTTTTCTTCCTACCCTGTCTTTCCTGAACAGATTATAGCCCTGTATAACTATATCCCAGTCATGGTTCTCGGTGAACAACGTTTCTGTGATAGCCACTAAATCCAACTCAGCCTCTAGATCCAGAACCTTGTATCTCATACTTCGAGCATTGGTATATACAGCTTTCCAGACATTGCCCCTTTTTCTTTTTTGTGTAGAGGTATTTAGTGATTCATTTACCTGAAGGCTTATGTTCACCTGGGGGCTTTGATCACTCTGCCCCAACAAATCTAGTTTAAAGCCCTCCTTAGCAGGTTAGCCAGTCTGCTACTGAAGACACTTCTCTTCTTTGATAGATGCACACCATCCCTGCTCAGCAGTCCTTGGAAAATTATCCCATGATCCAGAAAGCTGAAACGCTCTTGATGACACCATCAATGCAGCCACACATTTTATCTCCAGGATGCGAGCTTCTCTGCCCAGGCCTTTACCCTCAACAGGGAGTATCAAAGAGAATACTACCTACACACCTGACTGCTTCAACTTATCTCCCAGAGCCACAAAGTCACTTTTGATACGTTCAGAGGGGTACCTAGCAGTATCATTAGTGCCAACAAGGATGAGCAGCATTGGATAATAGTTATTAGGCTTGAGTCTCAGCAAGCTCCCATAACATCTTGGATTTTGGCACCAGGCAGACAGCATACTTCCCTAGACATCATATCTCGTCTGCAGGTGGACACCTCCGTACCCCTCAAAAGGGAATCCCCAACCACCAGTACCTTATGCCTCCTATGTCTCAGATTCAGCAACTTTGAGGATTCCGAGCTTTGGTCCTTCTCCCTGATATGGTCTCATCTCTTCCACTTCCAGGGCTGCATACCAGTTCTTCAGTTCAATGGCAGATGGGGCTTTCCTTTCTCAGCACAGCCCCACTACTAGAAATCTTTGACACATCATGGAGCACAGCCTCTTCTTCCCTACTACTGGACATTTTTGATGCCTCATGAAACATTTCATTGATGTACCTCATTCTTATGGATGCTTCTCAATCTTGCCACCTCTTCTCTCAGTTCATTTACTTCCTCCATGAGAGATTCAAGCTGAAGACAGCTTGCACATGGAACCACTCCCTCTGCTTGGGTAACATTTTCTGTCTGTAACCTGAGCAACAGCTTTGATCACAGATGCTTCCCAGCCATATTGTGGTTGAAGAAGTACTTGCGCCTTTTCCCAAGTTTGAACTCCAGCAGGTAAGATAGTCCTGAATGAATCACCCTGCACTGATCCCAACCTTTTGACTTTTCTCTTTAGTTTAAATCATTTTTATTAAGTACATATAAATGTTAAGGCAGAAGAGGGGGAGGATAGCAGTGATTATTAAGGAAGGATTTGAATTTGAACTATTGGATACCAAAATGACCATCAGTTAGAAATGTTAGCCTGTAAAATTAGCCATAAGGAACTAGAAGAATCCCTTTCTTGCATATTATTTTATATCCCACCAAAAAGCTTGACAAAAGCTAAAGAGGACTTCGGCAAATTTGTTCTACATAATTCAATTACTCCTTCATATAACATCATTGCAGGAGACATAAACTTACACTTAGACAAAGAGGATAATCCAGAAGCGATAGATTTTTAAAACTTTCTATCTTTGCTTAATTATAATCTCCCTCTAACCACACAAACACATGAAAAAGGCCATCATCTAGATGTGGTAGCTATGTCCACAAAGGAGATTCTAGAACCTTCCATCTCTATATCTGACGGTACTTGGTGTCATGATATCTGGTCTGATCACTTTACGTATTGTTTTACTTTAATCTAGACTCGTCTAAAATCTAAAATACACCCAAGGATAAAAAAAGAACATCTCATAAGGGGCAATATCATTCCAGAGGAATATTGGTCACAATATGAATTACAAGAGGAGATAGAAGAAGGGGTTGGCTTCTGGGATCACTGGATGAAAACAAGCGAATCCATTTTAGACGAAATTGCCCCTAAACGAAATAACAAAAGCTGCTCAAATAAATACAATAAATGGTTTGACACTGAACTTCTAAAAATGAAACAAGTAGTAAGATAATTGGAAAGGATCTGGAAAAAAATGTGAAAATTGTAAGACCAGAACAACTGGAGATCCAACATAAAAATCTACAAACAATTGATAAAAGAAAAATGCAAAGTTTTTTACTCATCCAAAATTGACTCAACCAACACTAGCTCGAAAGGAATCAATACAAAAGAACTGTTCAACCTAGTTACGAACTTATTCGACACCACAAGCTACACTCAATCCATGCATAACAGTAAGCTACCTTCAGCAAACGATCTAGCACAGCATTTTGATTCAAAAATTAAAAACCTAAGAAATAACTGCTCGACAAATGATATACATGAACATCAAATAGTTAACGTACAAAGAAATGAAATACCAGCGGATATGATGTGGAACTCCTTTCAAAATTTAGAATGGAATAATTATATCAAATTATATAACAAGTACACTAAATCATACTGCGTCTTGGACTTCTGTCCCCCAGAAATTATGAAAGCAGCCCCATCAAGCTTTAAACTAGCTTTGTTGAATTATTTGACCGATAATTTAAAAAATGGAAATTTCCTTACTAATAATGGTCACATTATAATAACCCCAATTCCCAAAAATCATAAAGAATCACTAGCAGTCGCAACCAACTATAGACCAGTAGCATCCATTCCACTTTTTGTAAAAATTGTGGAAGGATTGGTACACACCCAATTGATGGAATATCTTGATCAGTTCTCTCTTTTACATGAAACTGAATCTGGTTTCAGACCTCTAGCACTGAGACAGTAATCGTGGCCATCTTGGATAATTTATGCTCCTTGTTCAGTAGGGGCCTTAACGCACTGATTATGCAATTTGATATGAGCTCTGCCTTTGACCTAGTGGACCATGGGAAACTGTTACAATGCTTAGACGCAATTGGTATCAGAAGCGAGGTGCTAAACTGGTTCCGAGGTTTCCTTACATCCCGCAATTATCAAGTACGCTTTAACTACAATCTATCTGAAACCTGGAGTAATCCATCCGGCGTTCCGCAGGGGTCTCCACTTTCCCCACTGCTTTTCAATGTTTACATGTCATCACTAGGTGCGCAATTGTCCCAACTGGGGATAAAATTATTCAGTTATGCAGATGACTTCACGATCATTATCCCATTCACGACCTCTTTCTCTGAAGTCATTCCTATGGCAACAGAAGTACTAAATATGATGGAACAATGGATGACCGATTTTAGATTGAAACTGAACTCAGAAAAAACAAAATTCTTTGTAGCCTTGCCACACCCACTTGACACCAAAACATCGCTGTGCATCAACAAACTCAGTTAACCTATCCAATCTACTATGAAGGTACTGGGTGTAATACTATTGCAGGGCCTAACCATGAAAGACCAGGTGGACTCTTTGGTCAGAAAGGAGTTTTTTTACTCTCTGGAAGCTTCGGTCCATTAGAGCATATTTTGATGCTTCATCATTCAGAATTCTAGTACAATCCCTTATACTGAGCCAACTTGACTATTGTAATATAGCCTATCTGGCAATTTCCCAGAAGAATTTCCAACGATTACAACTGGTGCAAAATGCATCAATCAGGCTGATTTTGGGTCTGCAGAAGTTCGACCATGTAACCCTTTCCTACCGACTCATGCATTGGCTGCCGATGGAGGCACGTATGAAGTTTCTGCTTCAAGGTACTTTTCAGCCTAGCCCCCAGATATATAACTGACCTTTTCTCTTTCTCAACCAATCTACTTAAGAGAAGCTCAAACTTGAATTTTGTTTCTCCACCAGTTAAAGGATGTAAATTTAAAAGACACCATCAACATCTCTTCTCTTATCAGGCAGCAGCATTATGGGGTAAAGACCTGAAACAATTACTTATGCTTGCAAATACTTATGGGGAATTTAGGAGACACCTAAAAACAAATTTATTCCTAAAGTACTTAGGCAGCTACACTGAACAATCTTTCCCCACAATAACTGACCGTTAAATCTTAACTCTGTTAGTACTACTCAATATGTAACTTTTAATCATTGTAAACCGCATAGAACTTAAAGGTCCTGCAGTATATAAACTGTTATTATTATTATTAGTATATAGTATTAACAATATGAAACATATGAAATTTAACAATACATGTATAATATGAATATCAAATATAAGCTCAATCAATTTTCAATAACAATACCACCCTACCAACCCCTCCCCCACTCATCTAATTGCCATTCAATATCCCCTCCCAGAACTGCTGTTCAATGTATTTATTAATGAACTGGAAACGGGGACGAAGTGTGAAGTTATAAAATTTGCGGATGACACTAAACTCTGAAGCAGGGTTAGAACTGCGGAAGAGTGTGAGGACCTACAAAGGGACCTAAACAAACTGGAGGAGTGGGCGAATAAATGGCAGATGAGCTTCAATGTAGGGAAATGCAAGGTCATTCATATAGAGAAAAAGAATCCAATGTTCAGCTACCAAATGGGGGGATTAGTATTAGAGGGAAGTAACCTTGAAAGAGACTTGGGTGTACTGGTGGACACAACAATGAAGTCAACGGCACAATGCGCAGCAGCCTCAAAGAAGACAAACAGAATGTTGGGTATTATTAAGAAGGGTATTACGACCAGAATGAAGGAAGTCATCATGCCGCTGTACCGCGCGATGGTACAACCACAACTGGAGTACTGTGTCCAATATTGGTCGCCGTACCTAAAGAAGGACATGGAGATACTTGAGAGGGTTCAGAGAAGAGCAACAAAAATGATAAAAGGTATGGAAAACCTTTCATACACAGAGAGGCTAGAAAGGCTGGAGCTCTTCACCCTAGAAAAGCGAAGACTCAGAGGAGACATGATAGAGACATACAAGATCATGAAAGGCATAGAGAAGGTGGAAAGGGACAGATTCTTCATCCTATTGGGAACTAAAAGAACGAGGGGCACTCGGAGAAAATGAAAGGGGACAGGTTTAGAACCAATGCTAGGAAATTTTTCTTCACTCAGATACCTGGAATGCGCTTCCTGAGGATGTGATAGGACAGAGTACATTAAGGGGATTCAAAGAGGGATTGGACAAGTTCCTGAAGGATATGGGGATTGAGGGATATAGATAGAGGTAGAGATAGGATCATGAAGGATATAGACAGAAGAAACAAGGGGATTAAAGGGTCTTAGACAAAGGATCACTTACAGGTCATGGACCTGATGGGCCGCCGCGGGAGCGGACTGCTGGGCGCGATGGATCCCTGGTCTGACCCAGCGGAGGCAACTTCTTATGTTCTTAAATAAATATAGTACATGTTAAGTTATGGTTTTCCTAATGAAACACGACTGAGCAGTAGGGGTCAAGGTTTCTAAAAACGATTACCAAGTAATAAGTAATAATTTGCCCTCTCTCATATCCCAATCAGAGACAGACAGCTTCCATTAGCACCAATTGTAACATGAGAGCTCTCCAATGACCATAAGTTGGGCCATTAGGTCCTATCCATAAATAAAAAATAACTTTCAGCCCTGAAAGAATCACCCTTTTCAAAAAATCCTTATAACCCTTAGGTATTGGGTGTTGAATATCAAAAAGTTGTTGTAATGCCATTTAACATGCCACATATAACTAACTTTAGAAAAACTTCTATCCAAGAATTACAAATTAAAGGGCATTCCCAAAACATATGGGATAATGTTGCTTTAGGATGACCACATTTTAGACAAGAACCCACAGAAACAATTGTTGCTCTGTATGCTCACCAAGGTGCTATATACAAGCAACATAGAAATTTATACCCCATCTCGAAGTATGAAAGATCAGGCAAGAGACCATGAAGTAAAGATAAAAATTGTTTGATATGAGTACCTTGTAAATTTATCTTCAATTCAGTATTCCAATCATTGGCCACTATCATAATCCATGACTGGAGAAAATTCCAACATTGAATATCTAAATTATTTTCAATGAATCAAGACAATATCCTTTCATATTTTTTAACGTATATATATGTATCTTCAGGGTCTTCAGAAATGTCAGTATTAGCCAAGTGTTTTCAATGGCTAAAGTATTCCTTTTGCACTGGCCTCGTCATCAGGCCAATTTTTTTTTTAATTTATAGAGTGCTATTTGCTCATTTAATTCTTTACTTTATATTTATAAGTTAAACTTATCTTATCTTTAAAGTTGCTCAGCAGACATTAAACTCAGGAGAGCCTTTAGCTTAGCTCCATACATTCTGCACTAGGCATTTCAGACACCTCATACTCCATTTCAAAGGGGTTTAATTCCTCCCCCAGCTCAAACTGATCCATATCAATATCTTCATAAGCATTATCAGGTTCAACATAGAAAGTTTCTACCTGTTTGTCCAGAGGGTCTGATGTCTGCTGCTTTCCTGCTTTATGCTGGAGAATTCTGCCTTCCACCGTATTCAAAGAAGGTCTGGGAGATGATGTGTGTCCCTGCTGTTTGGAAACCACTCCCTTTTCTCCTATCTTGGCTTGATTAGTCCTAACTGTAATATCTTCTGGTCTATCAGAATTTGGATGTGTTTCTTGAACTCCTTATAGATGTGGGGCAACACTCTCTAGTAGGGTTGCTTGATGGGGGCCACATTCTCGGTATTGATATGATGCTTCACAAGGGTGATGTAGTACATCTTGGTGTCTTTACTGCAGAGAGGGGGCTGTCCTCTTCCGAGTCTTCTTCATCACAGGGGGTCACTAAGATTTCAGATTCATCCTCATGGAATTTTACCTTCATCTGCGGTATAGCCTTGATCTTCTGTGGGGTGGCTATTTCTGCTATCCATGCTGTCAGGCAGAGTTGAATGGTCTTGTTACTCAGATTCAATACTATAACAGGTATCCTTCCTTCTTCAGCAATAGCCAATAGCTTTGCCACAAGCAACCCCTCTAGGGGGGTAATGGTTGCTGTGGGTTCTACCAGCACTGAGCAGGAAGATAGGACCTTGATCTGGTGAGAGATGCCCTGGGCTATCTTCTCCATCAAAGGGGAGGATGGTCACTCTTTTGCTCCCCAACAGCTTCACAAAGCTAATTGGTCCATTTTGATCCAGCTGCCAATAGCCTTGTTGGACTTGGGCAACAATCCAGCAGATGTGCTTCGTGTTGTGGGTGTTAGCATTGTCTAGTGGTAAGCTTTCTAGAAGCTTCTAAAACGTCTCTTACAGATTGAGAAAACTGAAGAGGGGTTATGTTGAGAGGTACCAGGCTGTCAGGTGTAGAGACTGCAGGTTGGGATGAAGCAGAGATCCTTGACTCTGTGTAAGCAGAGAAGGAAAAACTGGAAGAAGGTATGGCTCCCTGCTGCTGAGTTGAAGTAGAAGGGAGTACCATGGTTTTTTTTGGCCACCGAGGAGCGATTAGAATTATGGTGGCATGATCGTTCTTCAATTTGACTAGAGTCTTGAGAATGAGAGGGAATGGAAGAAATGCATAGAGGAAAAGATTCGTCCATTCCAGAAGAAAAGCATCTGCCTCGAGGCGATGAGGAGTTTCAAGTTTCAAGTTTTATTCAATATTTGATTAATCGCCTATCGTAACTACTAAGCGATTTACATTTACAAAAATTACATAATAAAAAGTTAACAATAATATAATAAACTCTAAAAATCAATTTAAAACAAACTAGACAAATTAGACTGGAAACATTGGGAAAGAGGGGGAAGAAATACAATTTATAATAGGAAAGGAGGGATCAATAAGGGTAGATCCTGGAGCAGAACTGAGGCAGTTTGTAGTTGTGGGGAGCTGCAAAGAGGTCTATCTGAGGCATTCCCCACTGTGAGAAAATGTGATGAAGAGACGAGGAATGGAGAGTCCATTCGTGAGGTTGCAGGAGACGACTCAAGTTGTCCGCCAAACAATTCTGAGCCCCTTGAATATAGACAGCTTTGAGGAAGGTGTTGTGACAGATTGCCCAGTCCCAAACTTCCAGAGCTTCTTGACAAAGGGAGGCAGACCCTGTCTCTCCCTGTTTGTTGACATAATACATGGCGACTTGGTTGTCCGTGTGGACGAGGACTACTGTGTCGTGAAGGAGATGTTGAAAAGCATGGAGAGCTTTGAGGATTGCTCTGAGTTCCAACTGACTGATATGACACTGATGATCCGTACTGGTCCAGAGGCCTTGAGTACGGACACCATTGAGATGAGCGCCACAAGTGTAGGTCGACGAGTCTGTCGTGAGGACCTTCTGATGAGGGGGCGTTTGAAAAAGCAAGCCTCTGGAAAGATTGGAAGAGAGCATCCACCAACGGAGAAACTTCTTCAAAGAAGGAGTGACTGTGATTTGTCGAGAAAGAAGATCGCAAACCTGCGTCCATTGAGATGCCAGGGTCCACTGAGGAATTCTGAGGTGAAGTCTGGTAAAAGGAGTCACGTGTACTGTGGAGGCCATGTGACCCAGAAGCACCATCATGTGTCTTGCAGAGATGGAAAAGCGAGAAGACACTGTGTGACAGAGGTGAAGCAGAGCATCCAGACGTTGTTGTGGAAGGAATGCTCTGAGTTGGACAGTGTCCAGAACAGCTCCAATGAATTGTAGATTCTGAGAGGGTTGAAGATGAGATTTGGGAAAGTTGATTTCGAATCCCAAACTTTGTAGGAACCAGGTAGTCCGTTGGGTCGCTACAATAACCCCTTGAGATGTAGAATCTTTGATGAGCCAGTCGTCTAGGTAGGGAAATACCTGAAAACCATGATTCCGTAGAGCTGCGGCTACCACTACCAGGCACTTGGTGAACACTCTGGGAGACGAGGCCAGGCCGAAGGGTAGAACTCTGTATTGGTAATGCAGATTCCCCACCCGAAATCTGAGATATTGACGGGAGGCCGGATGGATGGGAATATGAGTGTAGGCCTCCTTGAGATCCAGAGAGCATAACCAGTCGTTCTGCTCGAGGAGGGGATAAAGGGATGCCAGGGACAACATTTGAAACTTTTCCCTGACTAGAAATTTGTTGAGAGCCCTGAGATCCAGAATGGGTCGCAGATTGCCCGTCTTCTTCGGAACAAGGAAGTAACGGGAGTAAAAACCCCTGTTCTGCTGGTCCAAAGGAACTGGTTCAATGGCAAGGAGACGAAGCAGAGCTTGAGCTTCCTGAAGAAGGGCGGTCTGGGATGGATTGGAAGGATACTCTCTTGGAGGAAGTTCTGGAGGAACCTGAGTGAAATGAAGAGAGTATCCCTCCCTGATGATGGTAAGCACCCAGAGGTCGGATGTAATTATCGTCCATCTGTTGTAAGAATGATGGAGATGACCTCCTATAGGGGGAAAAGGAGACAGAGACAGAACGGTGGAGGTTATGCTCTGGTGTAAACAGTCAAAAAGGCTGAGAAGCCTTAGGTGCGGCAGAAGGTTGGGATTTCTGTTGTTTCTGAGGTGGCTGTTTTTTCAAAGGAGGGCGAGTATAAGGAGCCGGCTTTGGAGCAAAACACCTTTGATAGATGACAGCAGGGTGTGCAGGCTTTGCAGGAGCTGGCTTTGGTTTAGGTCTGATGATTGAAGCAAACGATTTCTCATGGTCAGATAATTTCTTAGTGGCCGCCTCGATTGACTCGTCAAAGATGTCGTTGCCTTGACAAGGAATGTTAGCCAAGCGGTCTTGAAGGTTAGGGTCCATGTCAATAGTACGAAGCCATGCAAGACGACGCATAGCCACAGAGCAAGCAGCCGCTTGGGCAGATAACTCAAAGGCATCGTAAGATGATTGTAGGAGATGGAGACGTAACTGAGAGAAACTTCTTGAAACTTCTTGAAACTCAAAATGCATGTGGTTATCCATATAAGTCAAAAACTTCGGCAGAAGGGAAAGAAGAAATTCAAAATAAGAAATGAAATAAAAATTATAATTGAGGACTTTAGAGGACATCATAGCATTCTGGTAGATGCGACGTCCAAATGTGTCCATAGTTTTTCCCTCCCGTCCAGGAGGGACTGTAGCATAGACCTTGGAAGGATGGGATCTCTTCAAGAACGATTCAACTGTGAGTTGTCAAACCCCTTGTGATGCACAGTCTTATACCTCGAGTCCAATTTTCCTGGAACTGCTGGTATGGAAAAGGGAGTCTCCATAAATAAAACAAAATAAAACAGTGATTCGTGAAGAAAAAAACACCAACTGCGGTTGTAGAGAAGGCAAAAGAGAACAAGTTGAATGCAGAGAGTCAAAGACGGACTTCTCGGCTCTGCGGAAAACTAAGAACTGAGGAGACGCGCCTTGTGCTGGGCGGGAAGGCACTCGCGCATGCGCGGTGTGGGCGACTCAAAACTTCTAGTTTCTTCAAGCAAGTCTGCTTGTGAGGTGTCCGCATCAGGGCTCCGTCGGATGACGTCACCCATATGTGAGAATACCTACCTGCTTGTCCTGGGATAATCTCTATTTCCCCAAAAAGGCAAGAATAGTGTCACTATAGAAGGAACATGAGGATACTTGCACAAAATCTTCCACAGCCGTCGCAGTGGCAATAACAAAAGGTTCCTGGATGATGATATTTAAGGAGGCAGATATTTAGTGTGTATCAAATAGCTGAATTGATAAGGAGCATGCAAAGTCAATTCTTGAGGGGTTGCTGGTATTCCAGAACCAATTATTTAAATGTCTCATTTGACAGGCCTGGTACAATAACTTCAAACTCTGCAGTCCCAATCCACCCCTATCCTTTGGTCGAATCAAGGCAGACATGGACAATCTTGCCCTCTTACCATTCCACAAATACTGCCGTAAACTTTTATTAAGTTCCCTATCATGTTTAGCTGACAGTAAAACAGTAATCATTTGATATACATAAAGCCACTGTGGCAGCAAAACCATATTATACAATGCAATCTTCCCCGGTAAAAACAATGGAAAAGACAATGGAAAAATTCACCAATTTTGCAGTTTCTGTTTAGTAAGAGTCAGGAGTGGTCTAACATTCAGAGTTTCAGTGGTCAGACATTCAGAGCTGTGTAAGATTGGGAGAAATTTGAATGCCCAAATAAGTCAAGTAATCCAGGGCCCAAATCCAATTTCCCGGAATATCCGAGGATAAGGGATAAGGGCATAACCTTTGATTTCTGTTTGTTCAGTACCACACCTGAATACATGCTATATTTGTCCAGTAATTCCAAGCCAGCACCTGCAATTGTGAGGGACCCTCAGGAAACCCTGTAATTCATCATCCAACATAATAGTACACAGAAAAGGGTCCAAATAAAGGAGAAACAAAAGTGGAGACAAAGGACTCCCCTGTCTAGTCCCTTTAGCTATAGGAACGCGTTCCGTTAACCAATATGCACGCTGTGGGCTCTGTGTAAAGTAACTGAACCACATCATGAAACCAACCCGTCATACCCAGGTAGGTGAAAACATTAAATAAATAGGCCCATTCAACCTGGTCGAAGGCCTTGGCCGTGTCCAAGCTGGCCAAGATACCCTCCACCTCAGCATCCTGGGTGCGCTGCATTGCAGTTAATCTACAGACATTAAGAACCGAGTGTCGCTGTTTAACAAAACCCACTTGTTCTGGGACTATCAATTTGGGCAATAGCAATGCCAACTGGTTAGCCAAGATTTTATCCAGAATCTTAATGTCCACATTAATAAGTGAAATTGGTTGATAAGATTCAACATCTGTGTCGGGCTTACCTGGTTTCGGTATTAATGTAATGTACGCCTGGTTAGCACCCGATGGAAAAGAGCCCGCTGCTAATGCTGCTGTAGAGTAAGCCTCCAACGGGCCGCATAACAATGGAAAAGCATTTTATAAAACTTTTGGCATGCCTGCTTTGTCCCCTGATTGGCCAGCTCCTCTTTCAGCATTGCCTTTTTCTTCTGCTGGGCCTCTGATTGGCCCAACACTCTCAGCCCTCCCCCTAGGCTCCTGGGTTTCCTTATTTACACTACCATAACATTTTACCGAGTATGACACCAGAATTGTCTTATGAGAGCTATGTTGATAAATGGAATATGGATCTTGTACCAATTTCATAGATGTATCCATTCTATATGATCCTTTGGGAAATACAATATAAATTCCTGCTCTGGCTACACATTTCTCCTCATACAGCCTTCTGGCTAAACTGAGACCGGATGATAAATGCCCCAAATGTCAGCAACTGGGGGCTTCCTGTCCATTGGTTTTGGCCTTCTGGACATCAGCAACCACTGCAGTGTCATCTTACTGGCACTCCTACTGTCAACCTAGATCCCTGATGCTCTTTGGGATGTACAAACTACCTCTACCCTCACCAGCTTTCTTATGCGTTTCATCATTACTACTACTATTAATTATTTCTATAGCGCTACCAGACGCACGCAGCACTGCACAGTCACAAAGAATAAGAAAACAGTCCCTGCTCAAAAGAACTTACAATCTAAACAGGCAAGACAGACAAACAGGATGTCATTGATACAGTTAAGGGGAATGGTTAATCAGCAGGCTGAGATGGAGGGCAAAGGAGTAGGGTTAAAGATTGAAAGTTATATCAAAAAGGTGGGTTTTCAGTCTGCTTTTAAACAAATGAAGGGAGGGGCTTGATGGACAAATGGGTAATTTATTCCAGGCATAGGGGGCAGCTAGATAAAAGGAATGAAGTCTGGAACTGGCAGTGGAGGAGAAGGCTAACACTAAGAGTGACTTATCTGAGGAACGGAGTTCTCTGGGAGGTATATAAGGAGAGAGAAGCAAGGAGAGATATTGAGGGGCAGCAGAATGAACACACTTGTAGGTCAGCAATAAGATCTTGAACTGTATGCGATGGCAGATAGGGAGCCAGTGAAGTGACTTAAGGAGAGGGGTGACATGAGTATAGCGAGGTTGGTAGAAGATGAGTCGTGCAGCAGAGTTTTGCACAGTTTGCAAGGGGGAGAGGCAACACTGCGAGATACCTGTTAGGAGTAGACTGCAGTAATCTAAGCGTGAGGTTACGAGAGCTTAGACAAGGGTCCGGGTGGTGTGCTCAGAGAGGAAGGGGCACATTTTGGTGATATTGAAGAGATAGAAGCGACAGGTCTTAGCAGCTTGTTGAATATGCGTAGAAAATGAAAGGTCAGAGTCAAAGACCACTCCAAGGTTGCGAGCAGAGGAGACAGGAACAATGACAGTATTATTTACCAAGATGGAGAAAGGAGGAGAAGCAGCAGAGGGTTTAGGAGGAAAGAGGAGCAGCTCAGTCTTGGACATATTTACTCCCTCTTTTACACAGGCGCGCTAAACGTTTTAGCGCACACTAATCAATTTAGTGTGCGCTAAATGCCAACGTGTCCATAGGATATAATGGATGCATTAACGTTTAGCGCACACTAAATCTATTAGCACACGTTAAATTGGCTAACGCAACTTAGTAAAAGGACCAGGACATCCAGGCAGCAATGTCAGCCAAACAAGCAGAGACTCTTTCTTGGACTTTAGGTGAAATTTCAGGTGTAGAGAGGTAGATGTGGGAGTCATCAGCATATAGGTGTTACAGGAAGCTATGGGAGGAGATCAGGGCACCGAGGGAAGAGGTGTAGAGAGAGAAGAGAAGAGGTCCTAAGACAGAACTCTGGGGCACACCAACCGCTAGCGGGGTAGCAGCAGAAGAGGACCAACCAACACATATACTAAAGGTGCGTTGGGAAAGGTAGGAGACAAACCAGGAGAGGACAGATTCATGGAATCCAAACGAGGACAGCATATCAATGAGTAAACTGTGATTTACAGTATCAAAGGCAGCAGACCGGTCAAGAAGGATAAGGATAGAGTAAAGGCACTTAGATCTGGCCATGAACAAGTCACTGCAGACCTTAGTGAGGGCAGTCTCTGTGGAGTGTTAGGGGTGAGAACCAGATTGTAGAGGATCAAAAATCTGCCAAGTTGAAAGGAAGTCCAGGCAGTGATGGAGAATAGCATGCTCAGTATTATAGTGGGCACATAATAGTTACCTAATTCTAAAAAAATCAGAAAGAATTCATCACATCAGTATCAAATTACAGACCAATTGCTTCCATTCCTTTTTTTGTCAAACTTCTTGAGGGTTTAGTCTGCTTACAACTACAGGACTACTTAGATAAATTTTCCCTTTTGCACGATTCCCAATCTAGTTTTTGTATCCAGCATAGTACGGAGACAGTCCTGGCATCTCTGCTAGATTATTTGCTTTCTTTATTCTCTATTGGCTCAAAAGCCATCATAATACAACTTGATTTAAGTAGTGCCTTTGATTTGGAAGATCATCAAAAGCTGCTTGATTGCCTAGATGACATGGGTATCTCTGGAAGGGTGCTTCAGTGGTTTATGGGAATCCTCTGCTTTCGGACTTAACAAGTCCATTTTAGAGATGCTCTATCAGGAACATGGACTAACTCTTGTGGAGCTCCCCAGGGCTCTCCACTGTCTTCTTCACTTTTTAATATCTACTTAGCATCACTGGGAAAATAAACCTGAGTAATCATGGAATAAAACTATATAACTACGTAGATGACATAATTATTGTAATTCCATTTTATTCTCAGATTTCCAATGTTCATCAAATATCATTTATAATTGCAACAGTTGATGAGTGGATGATGGATTTCAAACTAAAATTAAATACAGACAGTAGTGCCTTTGATTTGGAAGATCATCAAAAGCTGCTTGATTGCCTAGATGACATGGGTATCTCTGGAAGGGTGCTTCAGTGGTTTATGGGATTCCTCTGCTTTCGGACTTAACAAGTCCATTTTAGAGATGCTCTATCAGGAACATGGACTAACTCTTGTGGAGCTCCCCAGGGCTCTCCACTGTCTTCTTCACTTTTTAATATCTACTTAGCATCATTGGGAAAATAAACCTGAGTAATCATGGAATAAAACTATATAACTACGTAGATGACATAATTATTGTAATTCCATTTTATTCTCAGATTTCCAATGTTCATCAAATATCATTTATAATTGCAACAGTTGATGAGTGGATGATGGATTTCAAACTAAAATTAAATACAGACAAGACCAAATTCTTTTTGGCAACCCCATCAAAATGTGACAAGGACAAATTGATTTTAAATGGAATCATCTTCCCTATTGCATCAACTATTAGGATATTAGGCATTCATTTGCATGGAAATTTATCAATGATCTCTAATGTTAATATTCAGATTTGGAAATGCTATTTTACATTATGGAAGCTTCGTACAATCAGACCTTATTTTAACGATAGTACATTTTGATTATTAGTTCAGTATTGGGAATACTAGACTATTACAATATTGTATATTTGGGAAGTCTCCTACAAATTTTTTTACCGAGTCAGACTGATACAAAACACTGCAGATCGTCTAATTTTTAGACTACAAAAGACAGATCACATAACCTTTTATTATAGACAGTTACACTGGTTACCTTTTTGAAGTGAGGATGCTGTTTAAATTTGGATGTCTATGTATAAGTCAGTGTATGGTATTGCCCCAGGATATCTAGTTGAGCATTTTAATTTCTCTAGTTCCCGACGTTCCTTACGAATACAAACAATATTTGATTTTCTATCAGTTAGGGGATGCCGTTACAAAAGATTCCATAACAGATTACTCTCATATCAGGCAGCCACTTGGGATTATGTTTTTTGTTGATTATTTTCCACTTCTTAAACGAATTTTAGAAAACTTTTTATAATTGGTAACTTATGATATGTCAAATTATAATTCGCTGATTGATGTTCAGCTTTTCTTGCTTTTTGTAAACCACAAGGATCCATATGGTTTTGCGGTATACAAGTGACATGTAATGTAACAAATGCATCTTACAGTTTTGGCTATCTGCTTCCCCTCCCATCCTGGCACAGTGGTGCTCGCTTATGATTACTCAAGCCTCCATGGAATGATGGGACTTTTTGGATTACAAATCTAAAGTAGGGAGACAGTTTGTTACCACCTGGGAATCTTTCTGGAACACATTATCCCCCACGGCCCGCAGCCGTCTGCTAAATGGATGATTGACTTTTATTACTTTACTCCCAGATTGTATGACAGATCTTTTGGGTGGGTTAAGAATGGGTGGGATCCTGCTTCTGATATCAGAGGAGAGGCGGGTCCGCAGCAGAGGGAATGACAGCTGTGGAGGCTGATGGCAGCCTGCATGGATCGCTACAGTACTGGCGATCCTCTCTACAGGCTGCTCCGCTTCTGTAATTAGGTAAATGTAAGAGTGGGAAGCCAGGGGGAATATGCAGGCCTTCAGGGAGGGTGCAGGCCTTCAAAGGGGACAGGCCTTCAGGGGGGTTCAGGCCTTCAAGGGAGGGGGGCCCTGGCATAGAAGTACACGGTGGGAAGGAAGGAGGTTAAAAAAAGACGTACATTTGCTGGACTGGACAGGGGGGAGAGAAATAATAGGTCTAAAAACAGAGGATAGGGAGAGAGATGGTGGACAATGGGATTTGAGGGAAGGAACAGAAAGGGAGAGAAGTTTAACACAAGAGATGGTGTGGAGGGGGGTGGGGGATAGAGATACTGGATAGAAGGGTAGTTGGGAAGAGAAAGGGAGAACTCGTAGACCCTGGGGTGGCAGGGAAGGAGGGAGAGATGTTGGATGAAAGGGTAGTTGAGAAAAGGAGATATGGTTGTTCTGGGGATGGTGGGGTACATCGCTGCAGCTGCGGGGATGGAGATGGAAAAAAAAGAAAGATGCCAGAACTCCGGGGGAGGAAAGGGAAACGGAAGGGGAGGACTGAAATGGAAGCTGGATGGTTAGCATGGAAAAAGAAGAAAGAAGGAGACCCTGGCAAGTGAGTTATCAGAAGACAACCAGAGCCTGGGATCAACATGATTTGAATAATGGCCAGACAACAAAAGGTAGAAAAAATAATTTTATTTTCTGTTTTGTGATTACAATATGTCAGATTTGAAATGTGTATCCTGCCAGAGCTGGTGTTAGACCGCGAACGTGAGCTAGGATTTAAAAGAGAGAGAGGAAAAGTCTTTTTTGTTAATTTTGTTTACACCACAGCGCCAGTGTGAGTAGGAGAGGGTAAAGGGGTTGAAGTGGCTATAAAAGGAATGAAGAGGCTATAAAATAAACCCACCAGGATGTTAGAAAAACACACCCAATTGGGCAGGAAAATCAAATTAAAATTTTTTTTTTGCCTAGATCAGGCAGCACTACATGGCAAAGCCCTAACAATAGTAACAGGGGAAGCAGCCTCCTGTCACTGCTGTAACGGCTTCTGCTTTTTTAAAAAATGGAACAGATGTTCTGCACGACTTAAACATGCACCATCTGTCCCATTAAAAAAGCCCTACTCCCTCCTGCCAGGAAATACCTCCCCTCTCCTCTTCAACCCCTATAGAAAAAGGCAGGAGGGATGCTCACTCTTTCCTGCCATGAAGGTGCCCACTCATTATTCCCTCCCCCCCCAGAAAAAAAACGGCAGGAGGGATGCCCACTTCCTCCTGCCCGGAAGGGAGGAGTCTGAGATGTCTGAGCCAATTAGGTCCTTAGGTCCCTCTTTGTGCATCACATGATGCACCGGAGAGGGGCCTATGGTCCAGATATTTTGCTTGAATAATACATGCAAAAATCTGTGCCATTGAAAAAAATGAAAAAAGAAAAAAACCCAGTTACTGACACCCACCGCGTGTTTCTCCCCTTGATCACCCATTTCTAATCATGCAAATTAGTAAAACCCTAAGCAAAATAGCCAAGCGATTGATTCACTTACATTTAGCAATGATCGATGATTGCTGACTTTAGTGAATCTAGCCCAAAGTGAGGGATCAGCTTAGAATTTCTTCTACTAACTTTCTGTGTCTTTTGTTCTCCAGAAAACAACTCTTTCAGGGATATCTCACCTTTTATTTAAATGTCATCTACGGGGCTTGTTTACTAAAGTGCACTAAGTAGTTAACACCCAAAGTATTGTGTGCTGGTAGAGTATAAGTATGATAACTGTTACTATGCTGGCATGACAGCCTATGCCAACCATATGGCATGTTATGTCACAGTTCTTCAACCGCCGGTCCGTGGACCGGTGCCGGTCCGCAAAAAAATCTTGCCGGTCCGCAAAGGATTCGGTCCCCGCCGCAACAAAAGGCCGGCGTCAGCTGACTTGCAACTTCCTGTTGCAGTCGCTGTGCCGGGACTCCTGCCTTCCACCGCGTTTGCCTCCTGCCTTGTCTCTGCACCTCCAGACCAGCAGCGGCAGCTCTGTGTACTTTTAACTTCGGCACAGAGCTGCCCCTAATCAATAGTTTAGCGCGGTTTCATAAGGCAGCCTCGGGGCCTTTGCTAGGCCGGCCCACATCGCATCATCGAAGCGGGCCGTCTATCAAAGGCCCCGAGGCTGCCTCATGAAACCGCACTAAACTATTAATTAGGGGCAGCTCTGTGCCGAAGTTAAAAGTACACAGAGCTGCCGCTGTTGGTCTGGACTCTTGGGCCGCTGAAGGAGGGCAAAGAGCAGCTGTCCTGGAGATTTCCCTTCCTCTCGCCTTTGCAGGTCCCTTTTTTTTCCTTCAAACGGCAACGGGCCCCAGCATCGACATCAATCAAGTAAGTTCAACTGTTCCTTGCAAGCGGTTCTGCTCGGCCAAAGCTTCCCCTCTGACATGAGCCACCCTCAGGGGAAAGAAAGTGACCCGCAAAGGTGAGGGGAAGGGGGGGCAGATGATGGAAGTTGGGGGTGGGAGGGGAGAGAGAGAGAAGGGGCAGGTGATGGAATGGAGGAGATGAGAGAGAGAAGGGGACAGATGATGGAAGTGAGAAGAAGGGAGAGAGAGCAGAAGGCAGATGGATGTCGAGAGGGGAGAGCAGATGCTGAATGGAAGTGGGGAAAGAACACATACTGGATGGAAGGAGGAGATAAATAAAGGGGGAAGAAAATAGTAAGATAATGGAGGGGTGAGGGAAAGGGGTGACAAGCTGTGTGTAGACACAGTGAAAAGAGGGAAACGGGACTAAATAGTAAGAAAGAATTTAATTTAGATGGAGGCAGAAAATAGAGAAGGAAGACCAGAGAAGAAAAGGGAAGAGAGAGTAGAGAATGATCAGATCTGAGTGGAGGAAATGAAAAGAGAGATATGCTAAAAACCACAGGGGGGAGGGAAGGATAGAGATGCCAGACCATGAGGGGAACAGAAGGAAGATGATGGATGCCAGACCAAATTGGGGGAGGGGGCAGGAGGAGAGATGGCAGGGAAAGACAGACAGTGAATGGAAGGGGCAGATGCTGGACTGAAGAGACAGAGAAGGTTATCATGCCGCTGTAATGGGCCATGGTACGCCCTCACCTGGAGTACTGCGTCCAGCACTGGTCACCGTACATGAAGAAGGACACGGTACTACTCGAAAGGGTCCAGAGAAGAGCGACTAAAATGGTTAAGGGGCTGGAGGAGTTGCCGTACAGCAAAAGATTAGAAAAACTGGGCCTCTTCTCCCTTGAGCAGAGGAGATTGAGAGGGGACATGATAGAAACATTCAAGGTACTGAAGGGAATAGACTTAGTAGCTAAGGACAGGTTGTTCACCCTCTGCAAGGCAGGGAAAACGAGAGGGCACTCTCTAAAGTAGAAAGGGGATAGATTCTGTACAAACGTAAGGAAGTTCTGTGGTAGAAAGCTGAAACACTCTTCCAGAGGCTGTTATAGGGGAAAACACCCTCCAAGGATTCAAGACAAAGTTAGACAAGTTCCTGCTGAACAAGAACGTGCGCTGGTAGGGCTAGTCTCAGTTAGGGTGCTGGTCTTAGACCAGAGGGCCGCCGCGTGAGCGGACTGCTGGTCATGATGGACCTCTGGTCTGACCCAGCAGTGGCAATTCTTATGTTCTTATGTTCTTAGGGCAGACACTGGCTGGAAGAAAGTGAAAAGGCAATGAAAGCAGAAACCAGAGACGACAAAAGGTAGAAAAAAATAATTTTATTTCTATCTTGTGATTCAAATATATCAGATTTGAAATATGTATCTTGCTAGACATAACTGGGGAGTGCTTCTTTAGCTTCCAGCTGGCTTAGGGCTCTCTCTGACCAGGGGGCAGTTGCCCTAGTTCCACTCCCCTAACACCATTCCTGTCATGTGTGACTGTGGTATTCTGGTACATGATATTTGTGTAGCATTCTGTAATAATTTGGCTTATTCAGTTTTCTTGATAGTAGAAGGGATATATGTGAAGGGGAGGGGAGACAGGGGTTTTGTTGATCTTTGCTCTGTATTATTTGTATTTATAAAATGACAATTGTATAGAATATTGGTTCTTTTTATACTTTAATAAAATATGTTCAATATAAAATCATAACTATTTGAGGCTTGTGCGTATGGGATCAGATGGTTTGGGGGACCGAGCTCGCGGGGACGGGGCAGCGATGGTTTTTTAAAAAAAATTTCAGTCTTAGTAGTTTGCCGGTCCACGAAATAATTATTTTATTTTTGCCGGTCCATAGGTGTAAAAAGGTTGAAGAACACTGTGTTATGTGGTGGAAAACTTGAAACTTCAAATACACTTAAGCAGTAAATTGCTTTTCTGTGCACCTGCAACAATTAGACCACAGTCTTTGACTTTACAGCTTGTTTATTTTTGGATTTCAACATGCAGTAAATGCAAAACATTACTGTTCAAGTACTTTAGTAAATAGATTCCTAAGGTCCTATTAGCTATGCCCAGAGCATTTACTTCCTCCCAAATTTTCATTTATAAATAATGTTTTGAACCACATTCAATAGTCCAAAACTGTTGACAACTTCAATTTGTCTGAGAACTGCATCTGTTAAAACATCTGCCTTAAACCCACTGCATCTGCCTTAAACCCACCCCCCAAAAAACAACAAACTTTTTCTGGTCAAATATATTGTCCTCTGAGTTAATTCTCATCAAAAGCACAACAAGCAGTGCAATAAGTTCACATCTGAAACACTGTACCAACCTGCTTAACAAAAGCTAGGCATCATTCTATAGTCCTGTATAAAACATAGATGTACGATATTTACAAATATAGCAAGAAAAATTCATGAAAATATCTTGAAGCTATTTGCCAAAAGCATGCACCCCCCCCCTCTTTTTTATTTCATTCATTTTTTATTTATTTTTTTTAATAATGGAAAGTGGTATAATTTCTTGGCAGCCTGGAGGTTTGCCTATTTTTTTACATTTTCATTTCATTTTTCAGATTTATAACTTGCTTATTTCCTGAATGTTACTTCACCAGTCCACACTAGAAACCTCTAGTGCAGCTTGATAAAAAGTGTGTGTGTGTAAGTGAATTACATTATATTATATACAGTTCTTATATACCACACATGCCTTTTACAACTCAGAGCGATTAACAATAAAAAATAGGTCAGGTACACACACCTGGGAATTACAATCAAGTTTCTAATTTGACGATAGTACTTATTTCTGAAAGAGATAAGTCTTAAGTGATTTTCTAAATCTAATAAAATAAAATGCTAGGCCGCGCATGCGCACTAAAAAAAACGTGTTCCCTGATCCGTCCCGAAAACACGAGTGCGCATGCGCACGTTTTACGTCATCACCTACTCTCCACCTCGCGCCACCTATCACTGTCATCACCTGCTCTCCACCGATCACTGTTCCTCCTGCACCATGCCACGCCAGGCATGTCCGCAGTCGGCCTCGAGCTCCTGGGGGCCGGCGGCGCTGTGCTGAGGTCCCGCCTCCTGCTTCCGCACTACATGGCGCCGCCAGACCCGGCCCTACACTGAGATCCGCGATCGGGTTGCCATGGAAACCCCGCCACAGCCTCGCAGCTAGGTAGGGGGACAACAATTGCGCTTATGTTCAAACCACCGCCACGACTCCCCTCTCGAACCGCACCAGGATCGAAAGAGGAGTTGCGGCGGGGGCTTGAGCATAAGCGCCATTGTTGTCCCCCTACCTAGCCGCGAGGCTGCGGCGGCCTTCCTCACCCGGCTCACATTGAATCCAAGTAAACAACCGGGGCTGCCTAAAGAAACAAAGTTTCACGGTGCTTGGCCCGCAAAACAATTCCTGCCGTTGCCGAAATTTGGCCCACCGTTCCTTCCCTTCCTCCATCAGGTACAGTTCACCTCCGCCTATGTTAAAAGGAGCTGCTTTGAAATTGGAGCCCTGCCGCTACCGTAACACATTCCCTCTGCCGCGGTCCCATATGTCAGAGAAGGGGCGGGACCAAGGCAGAGGGGAACGTGCTACAGCAGTGGCAGGCCTCCGATTTCGACGCGGCTCCTTTTAACATTGGTGGATTCACTGCACCTGATGGAGGGAGGGAAGGAAAGGTGGTTGGGCGCTGTTGAGCCCCTCTTTAGCCTTAGACCCTCTCCTAACTGCTCCCTCCTGTCTCAGACCACTGGAGCACCTGATGGAGGGAGGGAAGGAAAGGTGGTTGTGTGCTGTTGAGCCCCTCTTTGCCCTCAGACCCTGTCCTAACTGCTCCCTCCTGTCTCAGACCACTGGGGGGAGGTGCCTGTCTTCAGCTGCAGGGATGGAGGGGGGAAGAAGAAAGAAGGGGCCCTGGCAAGCGAGTTATCAAAAGCCAACCATAGCCTGGGACCCCTACATGATATGAATAATGACCAGACAACAAAAGGTAAGAAAAATAATTTTATTTTCTGTTTTGTGATTACAATATGTCAGATTTGAAATGTGTCTTGAGGGAGGCTTCCGCCGCGGCTTTGGACAGAGGGGTACCATTTTCGTGGGAGCCGGCCTTCGGAGAGGCTTGGGACGCGGGGACGGATGCGGGAGGGGCTGCCGCTGCGAAGGGCTTTGGTGGGGGAGCCAGCCAGACCACAAGTGTGGGGACGTTGTAAGCGCGGATTGGTCAAGGAGCCGCCGCTGCTGAAGCTTTGAAATTGCTCTCCCACCGTCACTCCCTCCCGCCCCTGCCCTGCCTCTGCCCAGGTTCAAAAGCAGGAGACATCTAGCACCCGTTAATCTAACGGGCTTAAACACTAGTTGTTTATAATCTAATAAAACTCTTTTATATTTAGTGGGAGCGAATTCCATCCCTTTGCTGCTTGATAACCCATCATCTGAACCCAACTAGATCTATATCTGATCTCCACAAATAAAATATAAAACTTAAATATAACAAAACAAATATAGAATTCAATATACAAATAAACACATTTCTTTCCAGGTACACTGGCTAAAATCTTTAATTAGCTCTGTCAAATCCTTGCAGAGGGGATTTTATTTCATCTATGAACGTTTGGTTGTACTAACCAAAATCTAAAATGAACTGTACATCAGCAATTCTGCATTTCATCTAAGGATGGGAAAACCAGCTGTGACTTGGCTTTTTTGTTGCCTTAGATCATGACTCCTTGACATGGTCTTGATCTTTCTCTTCTGGCCAACTGTGATTTGGCTTGCATCATGAAGATTTTGCTTCTCACGGAATTTTCATTCTAAGCTTAGCTAAAAAAGGAAAAAGATACAAGTATATAAGATGGACCTCTGCCTGATTACAGGCTAATAACTAGGGGTGAGAGAGAGAGATCAGCTCCCAGGGACACAGATCTTCTTGGGGAGCAGAAACTGTCCGCAATTAAAACACGAATTGGTGGTGGCTGAAAAATCAGAACTATGCAATACCTCCACCTACATTTAGTCTTGAAGTGTGGGAGAAGGGAAAGAGGAGTGAGAATCAGAGTGGAGAGATAAAGGATCAGGGTGAGAGCATAGGAGACAAATATAGTTGCCTGCCTCAGGCACCAAATTGTCTGTTTATGGCTCTCTTGGCTGACAAACCCTTTCATAATGTATTCTAATTTTTGCTATCTTACCTTTCTTTTTGCAGTTATATTCTTTGTAAAACACATGAGGCAAAAAGAAGCCAGTTTACTGCAGGAGTAGAAGCATGTGGACATTTTTACAGTAAAAATTTTAGAACTGAGGTTTTCATTAATGTACAGTATATGTCTTTATAAAATAGGCCCCCAATAGATGCCTACTTGCCCTCCTAGGCTACCTTTATAAAATTACTTTTTACACATGTAAAATCAGTTTTACAAAATTGTATGGCTACAAATGTGCACACAAACTGCATGCACAAATAGAGGGTAATTTTATAAGGAGGTAAAGGTACCTGCTTTAAGCTTGGCATTGATACTATAATATAAAGAAAAATAGGCACCTACTTGTTTCGTGCATGTTGCAGGTTTAAATTAAAAAAATTCTTGGACTTTACAAATTGAAATTCACTGACAAACTGAAGCTCAGCGGCTTCTTTGACTGGCTCCCGTGAATTCTCGAGATTTGTGAGAGCCAGTCAAAGGAGCCGCTGAGCGCCGAGCAGAAATGCCAAAGCACGTTCCTGCTCATTGCCACTCACACTCAGCAGCAGAAGAAACCCGTCGCGACCGAAAGGAAAGCTCGCTCCTGCCCACTGCACCTCTGGACCACAGGCCAGAGGAGGTAGGAGGATGCAGAGCGAGCGAGGAAGGGAAGGGGGATGGGTGCAGAGCCTGACCCCGGGGGGGGGGGGGGGAGGAGCTGGGTGCAGAGTCTGGCAGAGGAGGGAGGGAAGTGCGAAGTAATAAAATTTGCAGACGACACCAAACTATTTAGTGGAGTTGGGACTAAAGAGGACTGTGAAGATTTACAAAGGGACCTGAACAAACTAGAAGAGTGGGCAACGAGATGGCAGATGAAGTTTAATCAAGTTTCAAGTTTCAAGTTTCAAGTTTTATTTCACATTTGATGGATCGCCTATTTCGAAATTCTAGGCGATGTACATAATAATATAATATAGAAACTTTAACCAAATTACAAAATCAATTAAGACTCACATGAAAGATAGGGAAGGAGGGTAAAGTTACAATGTGGGAGAAGAAAAAAACAAAAAACCAGGAAAGAACGAAAGGTAGGGTAAAATTTATGAATAAAAATTTATGCGTAAAAAATTTATGCATTAAAATTGTTTAAGGGCGTCCTTTAGTCATATTATAAATCAAAGGCGTCCTTAAATAAATAAGATTTTAAAAGCTTTTTAAATGTTATGATATCACTTTCAATTCTAATGTAGAGAAATGTAAAGTCTTGCATGTAGGAACAGAAACCTGAAGTACAGCTATACGATAGAGGCTGGTAATGGGTGAAAGTCCCAAGAAAAGGACTTGGGGGTAATAGTGGACAACACAATGAAGCCGTCGACACAGTGCGTAGCGGCCTCTATGAAGGCGAATAGAATGCTGGGTACTATCAAGAAAGGTATTACAACCAGAACGAAAGAAGTTATTCTGCCGTTGTATCGGGCGATGGTGCACCCGCATCTGGAGTACTGTGTCCAATATTGGTTGCCGTACCTTAAGAAGGATATGGCGATACTCAAGCGGGTTCAGAAAACAGCGACACAATTGATAAAAGGTATGGAAAACCTTTCATATGCTGAAAGATTAGAGAAACTGAGGCTCTTTTCCCTGGAAAAGCGGAGACTTAGAGGGGATATGATAGAGACTTATAAGATCATGAAAGGCATGGAGAAAGTGGAAAGAGACAGATTCTTCAAACTTTCAAAAACTACAAGAACGAGAGGGCATTCAGAAAAATTAAGAGGGGACAGATTCAGAACCAATGCTAGGAAGTTCTTCTTCACCCAAAGGATGGTGGACACCTAGAATGTGCTTCCGGAGGGTGTGATAGGACAGAGTACGGTTTTGGGGTTCAAGAAGGGATTAGCTAATTTCCTGAAGGAAAAGGGGATAGAAGGGTACAGATAGAGGATTACTATACAGGTCCTGGACCTAATGGGCCGCCGCATGAGCGGACTGCTGGGCATGATGGACCTCTGGTCTGACCCAGCAGAGGCACTGCTTATGTTCTTATGGTTGCAGAGTCTGGGAGAGGAGGGGGCTGGGTGCAGGGAATAATGAGTTAGAAAGGCAGGGAGGACAGATGCTCAGGGGGTTGAAAAAGACAGATACTACATGTACTGGGAGAAGGTTGGGAAGGACAAATGCACAGGTGTAGGGATGGAGATCTGATAAGTTCTGATCCAGGGCATCAGAACACAGGCAGGGTCAACACACAGGCGGTTCTGAACGCAGGCCAGGTCGGCACACCGACCTAGGCCCTGTGTGCGGATCTAGGCCTATGTTTGGATCTGAGGCCCTGTTTCTCATTCCCTTTCCCTTCTTGCCATGCAGCCATTCTAAGTAAAGGAAAAATACTAGCATCTTGTCACAAGACTTTTGTCACATATTAACCTGACATACATCTACCCTTTTTCTCTTATCTTGTTTAAGCATCCCTTATATGGGCAACAACCAGACTTTGCCTACAGCTTAAGACTAAGGAGCATGCATTATAACCTTTGGACTGTCACATGCTTATCTTATTTGAGCTGTCATTATTTGGTAAGGACATTAGCGCACAGGCATTGCATATGTGCATAGACTCAGGCCCTGTCCATGTGTTAATCAGGCCCTTGTCTAAGTGCTGAGTTGGAGGATGACCACGAGGTAATCACGAGGTAAAAAGCATGTACCTATCTTTGTATCCCCAATGTAAAACCATGTACCTTTGTACCCACCAATCATGAGATGTGTAAATGAGGGAGTTACTATGATGTCATTAGCTTAGAGGCATAATAAATAGGGACTCAGAGCTAGTACTTACTAGCACCTCCTCCCGATTCTAAGATTGCATGTGTGTCTTTTGTGGAATTCCTACACACAGGCTAGGGGGTGGGGGCTAGGAAAGGAGGAAAAGAGAGATGCACAGGTGGAGTAATGGGAAGGAAGAGAAAGAAATGCTGCCAGTGGGGGAGGGAAAAGGAACGGAGAATTGTTGAACATAGGTGTGTGGTGTGAGAGGGAAAGAGGGATGATATGGGGAAAGGAAGAAAGAGGGAGAATTGTTGGGACATGATATTGGTGGAGAGGCGGGACAGAGAAATGTTACACTGGGATGGAGGAGAGATGACTCAACAAAGGGAGAGATGTCAGACCACTGGAATGGGAAGGAAAGAGAGAGAGATGCCAGACAATAGAATGGAAGGGAAGGAGGGGAGAGAGAGATGCCAGACCGCAGAAAGGAGAGGAGAGAGATGCCAGACCTCATGAAGAAGGAGGGAAGCAGAGAGAGATGCTAGACCATAGGAGAGGAGAGAGATTCTGGGCTATGGGAAGGAGAGGAGCAAGATGTCAGACCATATGAGGGGGGGAAGGCAGAGATGTCTGGCCATGGAAGAGGGATGAGATGGTGCACAGCAATGGTTGCGGCATGGAAGAGATAAGAAGAAATGCTTCTTATGGATAGATGGGAGCAGGGTAGAAGAAAGAGGGAGGAGATGGTACATATGGATAGATGGGAAGGGAAGACATGGGAAAGTAGATTTTGAGAAGAAAGCAGAAAAATGGAAGAAAGTTGAATGTTAAAAGTTAATGCTAAAGATGGATGTAAGATCCAAACAGATTTTGAATTACAGTCCACTCGAGGTGGGCAATACTTTCAAAATAAAACAAAACACAAAAGACCCCCTCTCATCAATACTGGGCAAGTTTCTCAAATAATATCATATAACAATTAAAGGCTTTTAAATATTTAAATACGCTCATAAGCTCTTCTGCAAGGCACCACAGCAGTGGTATAACGTCGCTGGAAAGGTGCTTGAATTTTAATCATAACACATTGCATGGAGCAAGGATTCTTGGTTCTACTGGAGTGGCAAATGTTATGGCTCTACCAAAGCTGTTTAACAGTAGACCACTTATCTGAAAAGGTCAGTTCACAGCCCCATCACAGTCTGTGTTTCGCTAAGCTACATTAGGAAGTGGAAGGATAAGCCTTTTATATTGATTTTATTTGCAGTGTGCAGTGCCCGAGTCCAAAGGACTCCAAAGGTGCCCGAAGATCTGCCTTCTTCTTCGCGCTGGGCCTTGAGCATCTGCGCATGCTCACGGCCTTCGGGTCCCAGCATTGTATAGACACTGAGGAGGCAAGTAATTGAAGTAGGCTATTGTTTATTATGCTAGGATTATTACTAGTTTAAATTTGTCATATATATATATATATATATATATATATATATATATACACACACACACACACACACACATACACTGTATATCAATTTGACATCAGTATGGAAACGTCTCAATAATAGGTTAAACAGAACAAAAGCATGCATGAAGAGGTGCACTTTCAGTTTTCTACATTAAATTGCAGAAACAATTATTCCATATGGCACCTTCAACATAGAATATAGAAGAGCAATATTCACTTAGTTTTATCTGGTGGAAAGAAAGTTTATCAAGCAAAAATTTATCTGCAGAGCACAGGGCATGCACAGTCCTACAAATCTCCAATGAGTTAGCTGTAGCTAAAGACACCTTTTAGTTCAATGTCTTATGAATTAGGGACCAGTGGCATGCCCCTCCTCTCTCTCTCTATATATATTAAAAAAATATTTTTAGTAATAATGAGTCACACAACAAGAGTGCAACCTAGGAAAACGCATGATGAGAATGAGCTGCTTTGGTCCCAGTAAGGTGGCTGGACTATATACACCAGGGATGAGGTTAAGTCTCCTTTTCTACGACAGGACTCCTCATACTTGTGCCAACAAATTGGGCCTGATTCTGTATAGGATGCCTGGTCTCAGCAGCCGCCTAAGTGGCTTTTGAGGATTGCACACGGGCGTCCTATACAGAATCGCATCTGTCCTAATGGACAGACGCCTATCCTCGTCTAACCACCCCCTGGGCCAATCAAAATCTTAGCCCCTCCCCGGTGCATCCCAGAATGCACCGGAAGGGGAAGGCCCATTATTTTGGAAGAGGTGGGTCTGCCGGCAGAAGGAAGTGGGCATCCCTCTTGCCGGTCATTTCCTAAAGGTATGGGAGGTGTTGAGGGGAATATTGGGGTGTGAGGGAGTGTTGGTGTATATTGAGGAGTTTTGGAGAATGCCGGGTGAGTGTCAGATGGGTGTTGGGGAATGTCGGATGCTCAGGGGATCGTCAGGATCTGCATCAGGAGGGAGTGGGCATCCCTCCTGCCACGGGCATTGTCAGATGGGGGTTCAGGGGTGGTAGTGGGAGGAGTGATCATCCCTTCTGCTGGCCGACTTCGCAGGAGGAGGAGTGGGTTTCCTGCTGCGACCACTCAGCTGATCACAGCAGGGAGAATTCTTTGCCGTGTTCAGCTCAGTGACTTGAAATATAGACCAGCTTTTTATTGGTTTACATTTCAGGCATCTATTGTAGTCCAAGGGAGATGCCTAGGTCCGCTTAAGCTCACCCATGACCACTTCTAGTTGAAACCATGCCCACGTCCAGCCTTGATTGAGCTTAAGCATCCTTAGGCGCCTGCCTGTGACAGATGTCTATAGTGTAGGCGGCCTGCCTCAGGGTTTTAAAAAAACAAAACCCCAAAAAAACACACATGCGTCCCAATTGGCTGGTTAGACATCGGTAAGATGTCTACTGCTGCCTACAATCGGGACACTGTTTATAGAATTTGCCCTATTGCAAATAAACAATAGGAGAATAGGAGAAGAAAGTACAAAGGCTGAAAAACATTTTTCAATGATGGAACTTTTCATTAGGTAATTGTACTTGGAGGGTTGTGAGCATGAGGTACCACACGCCCTTGTTATTCTCTTACACACTGATTTTTATAGCCATTTTGAAGTTATATTTGCTTAATTACATAATTCAGGTGTCCATGATTAAAATCACAGCACATAATTTCCTCTTGAGCTACAGCCTAAAGTCACTTCCCTTTTTCTTCTCCCTCAGCACAAGTTTTATACTTACACATTCTTTACAGATAATGAGTTTACAGAATATAGAGTATTCGATGTAAAGCATCCTACATATGTTATACTTAACGTGACCATTTATTTTTACCTCAAAACGGGACAGAACCCCCCCAGACCCTCCCCCCATTCAAAAAGGGACGTATGGTCAAGTTAAATATAGTATGAAATATAGACAGAAGATATAAATTCTCAAAACTGACACATTTTGATCACTAAATTGAAAATAAAATTATTTTTCCTACCTTTGTTGTTCGGTGATCTCATCAGTCTCTGGGTTGCACTTCCTTCTGACTGTGCATCCTTTCTTTCTCTTTCTTTCTCTCTCCCTGCCCACCCCCAAACTGCTGCCACAGATTTCTCCAAGCCACCGCTGCCGACGCAGCAACAGGCCAGGTGTGTGCAACAACCATACATGCCTTCCCCCCGACGTCAATTCTGACATCAGAGAGGAAGTTCTGTGCCAGTGATTGGCTGGCCCGGAACTTCCTCTCTGATTCAGAATTGATGTCGGGGGGGGGGGGGGGGGAAGAGGAAGGCCTGTGTAGTCACTGCACGCACCTGATCTGTTGCTGCGTTGGCACTGGGGAAGCAGGGAGAAATCCTGGGCTCCGCGATCGACTCGCATTGAACGTTTTGGGCACAGCTTCGGGATGCTCTTTCTTAAGACGGGACATTTAGGCGTCCCGAAGCTGTGCTTGAGGACAATGGGACAGGCTATGCAAAAGTGGGATGGTCTCATTCAAAACGGGACATATGGTCATGTTAGTTATACTCTAAAAACTATGTTCCCTTTGCTCCCTTTTTCTATGTGTTAATATTGCTGGCTATATTATTTATTAAACACTAGGTGACAGTAATAATCTCTTACAAAGTTTATCCTTTACATAACCTCTTGTCTATGTAGGTAATTTTTTCTCTAATAACATAACATAGTAAATGACGGCAGATAAAGACTCATGTGGTCCATCCAGACTGCCCAACAGTAGAGAATAACACAGGGAAAAAATTTGTGCCCATCACCGCCCCGTCCCCACGACCACCGTCGCCGTCCCCATCCCTGCAACCACTGTCCCCGCCATGTCTCCGTGACTACTATCCCTGCAGCATCCATACAAGCCTCAGTACTGCAATATTTAGCTTATTCCTTCCTTATAAATCAAAGTTCTAGCTGCTAAACTAGAGAAAGATGTTCAGCTGGAAGGGCTTTGTTTATAAATTTTTATAAACACAACTAATATACTAAACCCACACTTTTATCAACACAACTAATATACTAAACCCACACTTCTGAGCCTAAGGTAAGTACCCATAGTATACACAAAAAAACAAGAGTCACACTAACGGGGATAGGCATCTCATCACAAATTTGGAGAGCAATGTATGTTAATGCACACAGCTTGGGCAACAAAATCCTGGAACTAGAAAAAGAGATAAGGAATGCTGACCTTGACATAGTAGCTATATCCGAGGCCTGGTTCACAGACTCGCATGGGTGGGATATGGTTATACCAGGCTACAATCTACTTCGTCGGGACAGAGAGGGCAAATTAGGAGGGGGGGGGGGGTAGCACTATACACTAAGGATAATATCAAAACTACCAGGATCACAGAGGTTAGATACACAGGGGAATCACTTTGGGTAAACCTGGCCAGAGGGAATGAAAAATGCCTTTACCTCGGTGTGGTATACAGGCCTCCAAGACAACAGGAAGACAAAGACAAAGAATTGATTGAGGACATAGAGAACATCACTTTGCGTGGTGACACAGTACTGTTAGGCGACTTCAACATGCCAGATGCAGACTGGAACACCCTCTCAGCAACTACGAGTGGTAGCAGAAGAATATTAACCTCCATTAAGGGTACACAACTCAAACAAATGGTATTAGAGCCCACCAGGGAAAAAGCAATACTGGACCTGGTACTCACAAATGGAGACAGTGTCTCGGAAGTATCAGTGGGAGACACGCTGGCCTCCAGTGACCACAACATGGTATGGCTTAACCTCAGGAAAGGCTTCTCTAAATCAAACACAGCAACGAGGGTCCTCAACTTTAGGGGCGCAGATTTCGACCACATGAGAGACTTTGTCCATCAGGAGCTGCAAAACCATGCAGAAACTGACAATCCGGAAACTGTGTGGTCAAATCTAAAATCCATCCTGAATGAAGCATCTAGCCGCTACATAAGCAAACGCCAGAGAAACAAAAAACCACAATGGTTCAACAAGGAAATTTCGGACATCATTAAAAAGAAAAAAGAAGCATTTGCCCCGTACCCGCATTTTTCCCCCCTCACCGTTTTGGTGGGTTACCTTCAGCTACCTGTGGGTAACAGCCAACGTGTCATTCTCTACCCAACAGTCTATTTTTTTCTTTGATATTTCTGCCATGGAAGTCTGCCTGGCACTGTTATCAGGTTCAAACTACTGGAGTTGCTATCCAAGTTCACTCCAGCCTTTCTAAACCATCCTAAAGTGTAGTTCCTGTCAAAGCCCTCCCCAGCCCATCCCAACCATATAGTCATACACTGATCATGCAAGTCTGCTCAGTTCCAGCCCTAGTTCTTCACTTTCTGATTAGACATCCTCTGTGTTTGTCCCATGTTTTTTAAAAATTCCATCACAGTTTTGCTCTCCACCACCTCCCTCGGGAGGGCATTCCAAGCATCTACCACCCTCTCTGTGAAAAATAATTTCCTAACATTACTCTTAAGTCTACCACCCCGTAACCTCAATTTATGCCTTCTAGTTTTATCATATTCTTTTCTCTGGAAAAGATTTGGTTCTGTATTAATACCTTGTAAGTATTTAAATGTCTGTATCATCTATCCCTCCTCTCCTCTAGAGTATACATATTCAGATATTCCAGAATCTCCTTATATGTCTTTTGATCAAACCCCTTACCATTTTTTGTTGCCTTTTCTGGACCGCTTCAAGTCTTCTTATATCCTTTGTCATATACAGTCTCTAAAAATGAACACAATACTCTAAGTGGGGCCCCACCAATGACCTGTACAGGGGCATCAACACCTCCTTTCTTCTGCTGATTATGCCTCTCTCTATACAACCTAGAATCCTTCTGGCTATAGCCACTGCCTTGTTTCAAGTTTATTGAAAGATTTTTTTAAACCGCTTAATCAGGTTGCTAAGCGGTGTACAATATAAAATTACGTAAAAGCATTAAAACTGGGGATACTGGATAAAATCCAAGTGTCATAATAAAACACTGATAAGACATATAGACCTACTTCAAACAATGGGAAAATGGGGAAGAACTATAATCGTTAAAGAAAAGTGCAACAAAAAAGGGAAAAATACAATAGGTTAGAGTAAAAAGTAATAATTTTAATTTAATTTTTTGTCCTTAAGAGGACAGTTGTTGTCCAAAGGCATCCTGGAACAAGAATATTTTTAGTTTTGCTTTAAATTGTTTTATATAGGATTCACTGCGCAAATGATTAGACAGCGAATTTCAGAGAGTAGGGGCAGTGACGGCAAAATTATTGGAGCGCAACGTATTAATCAATTTTAAAGAAGGTATAACGAGAAGATTCTGAGATGTTGAACGAAGAGATTTTAAAGTATTATAGGGAATTAAAAGTCTGTTAATGAACTCTGGTTGGTTGTTTAATTTTGTTGTAAATGTTAAAAGTAGGATTTTATAACTGATTCTATTTTCAACTGGTAACCAATGTGCAATAATCAGAAGGGGTGAGACGTGATTGTATTTCTTTGCACCACAAATGATCTGTTTCTTCGCTTTCAGATCCTCAGGTACTTTCACCCCTAGATCCCTTTCCCCATTCGTGCATATCAGCCTCTCACTTCCCAATATATATAGAATATGGATTTCTACTACCCAGATGCACCTCTCTGCATTTCTTTGCAATGACATGACATAACATAATTCTTTATTAATATACCTCGCATTTGCCTTTTGGTTCATGGCGGTTCAAAAAAGAATACAACGGAGAAATTGTTAACATTAAAATTGGTTAAACCATGAGGAAGTAAGGCATACAAAAACTCCCTGTCCCAGATAGGGATCACAATCTGTGCTAAGGAGTCTGGAGAGAAATAATGAGAACTTTGAACAAAACAGAGAGAGAGAGAGAAAAAAAAACAACAAAACAGACAATATTAAGTTCTTATTATAAGAAGGAAATATAAATATAAATAAATAAACAGTAAGCAATAATTAATAAAAAAAGCAAATGTAAGAATATTAATAAATAAATAAATAACAGTGAATAGTTTGATGTCCTTATGACTGTTATGGAGAAAAAATCTGAACAGGCCATCTGCTGAAAACCCTTACCACATCCCCATAAAATCTTCCTTGTTCTCCTTGCTAGTTCTGCTAAAGTTGTTTGTATAAAGTTGCTTGTGAACCACACAGAAATCATGGCCAGAATTCTCAAAAACCTGCGTTAAAAAGTGAAGGTCTGCTAATGCAACTGTTTTGATAGCAAATTGAAAAAAGCAAGACATTCTTTAAAAATCACGCATGCAAATGAGGTCAGCGGACAGCAAGGAAGATTCTCTAAATTTGCATGTGCCCCATTGCGGGTGATAGCGATGGGCACATGCACAGAAAAAACTTGTTAAGAAGAAAAAAAACAACACAACAACAGCGGAAGAGATGTTCTCCCCTGCCCTGAAATCCTGGCTGCACACCACACCCCCACCTGCAGCAGCAGAGATGCCCATGCTCTCCCGCTGCCCTGAAATCCTGGCCACATGTCACACACCCCCTGCAGTGAGAGAGATACCCACGCTCTCCCACTGTCCTGAAATCCGGGCTGCGCGCCACACCTCCCACCTTCCTTGCAGTGGGAGAGATGCTCACTCTGGTAAGTGACCCCCCTGTCAAAGAATGCCTCCAATGCCCCCCTGCCCCCTCCCCCTTACTTCAAAATAGATGCCCAGAGGGATGTGGACTCCCTCCTCCCAGCTGGCCTGCATCATTTAAAATGGGTCTTCCCCACCCCAGTGCATCTTGGTAGGGGCCTGAGGCTCTGACTGACCCAAGTTGTTTAAGGTCCCTCCCATGGGATGCACTGGGGAGGGCCTAAAGCCCTGATTGGGCCAAGTGTCTAAGGCCCCTCCCATAGGAGGGGCTTTAGGCATCTGGGCCAACCGGAGTCTTAGGTCTTGAATTCTCAAGCACACACAGAATCTTAGTTCCTTCTTAGCAGATTCAACATAACAACACAGTGTTTAAAGCAAAAGAAATCTTATACATGGTTATATCTAAACACAATATTCAGAATTCTGACTTGTAATCCTGTAGAATTAGATATTTTTCCAGTTCATTAGACATAATTTTAATAAAAGCTAGATGCAGATTGCATTCTGTTCAAAAAAAACGCATCGACCAGGAAGTATCTATGTTGTCACAATCCGTCCCCAGTGGCTCCGCTCATTCCAGAGCTGCCGGTGGCTAAACCTTATACAGCCATTCAGCGAGCTAACCACGGGGATAGGATTGTGACTAGTCCCAGGAAAAAAGGTACATTTCCCTTTAACTGGAAGCAGGCTGAACTGCAGGGAGTAGAGGAAGGAGAGCAGAACAGCTCAGAAGAGCCTGAGAGGGACCTCCCTCCTCCTGTTCACTCCCAGCTGAGGCCCATGGTGAGAAATGTAAAACAAGCTAAGCAATCAAGGCAGGTAACTCCTCCCCCTCAGAGAGCAGGGTGTGTTCGTTTGAACAATATAGAGGCTGCTCTGAGGAGAGGAAAGTTAGTTGGCCCTGAGCCAGCTCAGGGAAGGGTCTCTCCTGACTATATTCCTGACTGTGAGGATGTGACCATGATGGAAACTGACACTGACCTTGTTGCCAACCAGCCAGCCCCACCTGAACCCATGGAATGGGTAGAGAGCCTTGGACTGCCTGAAGATACGCTCATGCAATAAAGATAAGTGGCAGGTCTGAAGGTTTGGAGCCGTTCTCTGTTTATTAGAACCCTGTTGTGCAGTTGTGCTGTGTGTGAGAAAGTGCAGGGACTTGTGCTGAGGAAAAAAAAAAAAACGTTTTTTTTTATTGTTGTTTTGTAACTCAAGTGGCCTGAATTGGGGATGCATTTCTGTGACTGTGAGGGAAGTAAATGTCATAACTTTTGGGGAGAATTCACTTAAGATCCAGGTCGGGATAGTGGGGCCATTATTGGCATTCTGATACTTCAGAAAAGTAATAAGTGAATTCCTTTACTCCCCTCCCCCACCAACAGTTTCTCTGTTGGATTCAGCCCAGCTTTAAACTTGCTGAGCTTAGAGGCCCAGAACTTGAGTGAGAGTGTGTAAGGTTGCTTTATCTTCCCTAAGGTAAAGACAAGCCCACTACAGTTCTGTTTGCTATTTTTGGATGTAAATGATACTTACCTTAATTGCCTGATTGAAGGTAGCAGTGGCAACCCATTCCAGTGGGTCCACTCCAGACTTTATTTTTGGTTATCCGTGTGCAGCATTCTATTTGGACTTTGGGGTTTTTATGAATGCTTAAGGGAGACGTTGCTCCCAACTTCGGTTCAAGGAATAAAGGAACTTTGAACAAGTGAACTGATTTGTTTATTTTTGCTATTTTGCTTCCTGACAAGAAAAGATATTCCAGCAGGACTTCCTTCCTTCATCGGAAGCACGTCGGAGTTGCGCTCAGGTGAGCAGAGGCCGGGTTACGGCAAATACAGGTACCGGCTTCTGTCACATATGGTATCAGGAGTGGGATCTTTTTCTGCCCTTAGTTTTGTTTGCCGCGCGTGAGAGAGTGCAAGATTCCTTAGGGGTAAGCCCTTTTGAGATGATGTTTGGGAGAGTCCCTAGGGGAATATTGGATGTGGTTAAGGATCAGTGGGGCTCCCAAGGAAGCGAGGATATGAATGTAGTGTCCTACTTAGCCCAGCTAAGAAAAAAATTAGAACAGGTGGCCCAGGTGGGCAAACATAATTTGGAGTGGAGTCAAGAAAAACAAAGAAAGTATTACGATAAGGGGACTCGGGTTCGTCACTTGAACATAGGGGATAAGGTCCTGGTTCTGATACCCACAGACCCTCATAAATTCCTAGCAGAATGGAAGGGACCCTCCACGGTGATAGAGAGAGTGAATGAAGTGGACTATAAGGTCAGGGATGAGGCAAACCGCGTTCAGACTTTCCACATAAATCTCTTAAAGCCCTGGAGGGATAGGGAAATATTAACCATGATGGCGGAGCAGAAACCCGACGACGACCTGGGCCCACAAATAGCGGACATGGACCAGAATGAAGGGGTCAATATTGGGACTGAATTGTCCACCAGTCAGGCCAGACAGTTGGAGGCTTTGGTGCAGGCTTTTGGGGATGTATTCTCGCCAATCCCGGGGCGGACTGAAGTGGTCACTCATGAGATAATCACCACACCAGGGAAGGTCATCCGGGTGAAGCCTTATAGACTCACAGAGGGAAAGAAAGAACTGGTTCACAAGCTGGTGGAGGAGATGCTAACACTGGGGGTGATCGAACCATCCCAAAGTCCTTGGAGCAGCCCGATTGTTATTGTTCCAAAGGCTGATGGCACCCCCAGGTTTTGCATCGACTTCCGTCAGTTAAACGAGGTCTCGCAATTTGATGCCTTCCCCATGCCCCGGGTGGATGACCTCTTGGATCGGTTGGGTCAGGCCCAATTTCTCTCCACGTTAGACCTAACGAAAGGGTATTGGCAAATCCCGCTATCCCCATCGGCCAGACCAAAGACAGCCTTTAGTACACCCCACGGGCTGTACCAATTCAGGCGCATGCCCTTCGGCCTTCATGGGGCAGCCGCAACTTGCCAAAGAGGAATCACGGAGGTCCTAAGGGGGCATCATAGTTACGCAGAGGCGTACCTTGACGACATTGTGATTTTCTCTAAGGATTGGGCCCAACATCTGGTGCATGTGCAAGCGATACTGGAGGCCCTAAGAAAGGCAGGGTTTACAATCAACCCAAAAAAATGCTATCTAGGGCAAAAGGAGGTAAAATACCTAGGGTACGTGGTAGGCCGAGGGCAAATTAAGCCTTTAGTGGACAAGGTACACTGCATAAAGGAATACCCCATCCCTAGCTCCAAAAAACAGTTGAGGGGGTTTTTGGGTCTCCTCGGGTACTACCGCAGGTTTATTCCAGCATTCTCTACCAAGGCCGCAGTCCTCACGGACATGCTAAAAAAAAATAGTCCGGACACCTTACGTTGGAAGGAGGAGGGAAGGCAGGCCTTAACCGAGTTAAAGGAAGCTTTGTGCACTAACCCGGTGCTCATAGCAATTGACTTTAAGCGACCGTTAATTTTACAAACCGATGCGTCGGGAACAGGGTTGGGGGCGATATTAAGCCAAGAGGTTCAAGGGGTAGAACATCCAGTCCTCTTCCTCAGCCGCAAGTTACATCCTAACGAAAGGAGTTATGCCACGGTGGAGTTGGAATGTCTGGCAGCCAAATGGGCTATGCAAACCCTTGAACACTACTTGCAGGAAAGAGAATTTACCTTAGTGACCGACCACGCAGCCCTGAAGTGGCTGAACACTATGCGAAATAACAACGCAAGGCTAACACGATGGTACTTGGCACTGCAAACGTTTAGGTTCAAGGTTTTGCATCGCCCTGGCAAGTTAAGTGTGAATGTGGACACTCTGTCTCGTATGCAAGAGGATAGTGAGTTGCCCCGGGAAAATAGGGACAATCACTCCTTAAGGGTGAGGGTATGTCACAATCCGTCCCCAGTGGCTCCGCTCATTCCAGAGCTGCCGGTGGCTAAACCTTATACAGCCATTCAGCGAGCTAACCACGGGGATAGGATTGTGACTAGTCCCAGGAAAAAAGGTACATTTCCCTTTAACTGGAAGCAGGCTGAACTGCAGGGAGTAGAGGAAGGAGAGCAGAACAGCTCAGAAGAGCCTGAGAGGGACCTCCCTCCTCCTGTTCACTCCCAGCTGAGGCCCATGGTGAGAAATGTAAAACAAGCTAAGCAATCAAGGCAGGTAACTCCTCCCCCTCAGAGAGCAGGGTGTGTTCGTTTGAACAATATAGAGGCTGCTCTGAGGAGAGGAAAGTTAGTTGGCCCTGAGCCAGCTCAGGGAAGGGTCTCTCCTGACTATATTCCTGACTGTGAGGATGTGACCATGATGGAAACTGACACTGACCTTGTTGCCAACCAGCCAGCCCCACCTGAACCCATGGAATGGGTAGAGAGCCTTGGACTGCCTGAAGATACGCTCATGCAATAAAGATAAGTGGCAGGTCTGAAGGTTTGGAGCCGTTCTCTGTTTATTAGAACCCTGTTGTGCAGTTGTGCTGTGTGTGAGAAAGTGCAGGGACTTGTGCTGAGGAAAAAAAAAAAACGTTTTTTTTTTATTGTTGTTTTGTAACTCAAGTGGCCTGAATTGGGGATGCATTTCTGTGACTGTGAGGGAAGTAAATGTCATAACTTTTGGGGAGAATTCACTTAAGATCCAGGTCGGGATAGTGGGGCCATTATTGGCATTCTGATACTTCAGAAAAGTAATAAGTGAATTCCTTTACTCCCCTCCCCCACCAACAGTTTCTCTGTTGGATTCAGCCCAGCTTTAAACTTGCTGAGCTTAGAGGCCCAGAACTTGAGTGAGAGTGTGTAAGGTTGCTTTATCTTCCCTAAGGTAAAGACAAGCCCACTACAGTTCTGTTTGCTATTTTTGGATGTAAATGATACTTACCTTAATTGCCTGATTGAAGGTAGCAGTGGCAACCCATTCCAGTGGGTCCACTCCAGACTTTATTTTTGGTTATCCGTGTGCAGCATTCTATTTGGACTTTGGGGTTTTTATGAATGCTTAAGGGAGACGTTGCTCCCAACTTCGGTTCAAGGAATAAAGGAACTTTGAACAAGTGAACTGATTTGTTTATTTTTGCTATTTTGCTTCCTGACAAGAAAAGATATTCCAGCAGGACTTCCTTCCTTCATCGGAAGCACGTCGGAGTTGCGCTCAGGTGAGCAGAGGCCGGGTTACGGCAAATACAGGTACCGGCTTCTGTCACAATGTGTTAGCAGAAAAAGGGGAACTAAAAAGGTTACCTTGCTCTGAATCAGAGACTGAGAAGAGAATTTCTAGGAACTGAAACCACTATGATAAGTAATAAAATTAACAGTTTAAATTGCTAACAACATTTTTTAGTACTCATAAATAGGAATACACTCGTATTCCTAAGTGCACTGAATTTAAAGTTAAAAAGTGCATGTTTCAAGTATTCATGGTTGTGATAAGGAAGCAAGAACAGATTCACTGTACGCTGAGAGGCTTGCAGCATTGGAAAGGAAACAAATACTTATTAATAGGGAAAAAGACGATGGGAGAACGCCCATGTCAGAAGTTCTGCCAGGAAATCTGCCAAAAGTTATATCTGTTGGACCTGTAGAAGCAAAAAGCTTATCTTTCAAAAACAGGTTAACATAAAACACCGCTCATGTTAACAATAACTGATTGCCAGTTTTTACTGTCATTCATAACCCAGGAAAACAGTCATGCAAGGACGTCCTACTAACTTTCATACGGAAGAAGTCTTAACTAAACATGGTATATGTACAACTTATTTCTATTTTTTCCTGTACTTAAATATCCCGCATATATATTTGGTTTATATATATATATATATATATATATATATATATATATATATATATATATATATATATATATTTCTTATAAGCATTGTAGTGCATTAGGCCAAGTCCTACACAATATATTTATTATGCAATCACTGTTTCCATTAAGAAGGGTATCACAACCAGGACGAAGGAAGTCATCCTGCCACTTTATCGTGCAATGGTGCGCCCGCATCTGGAGTACTGTGTCCAGAACTGGTCGCCGCACCTCAAGAAGGACATGGCAGTACTTGAGGGAGTACAGAGAAGAGCAACTAAGCTAGTAAAGGGTCTGGAAAACCTCTCATATACTGACAGACTGAAAAAGTTGGGGCTGTTCTCCCTAGAGAAGCGGAGACTTAGAGGAGACATGATAGAAACCTTCAAGATCCTGAAGGGCATAGAAAAAGTAGACAGGGACAGATTTTTCAAATTATGGGGAACCACAAGTACAAGGGGGCACTCGGAGAAACTGAAAGAGGACAGGTTTAGAACAAACACTAGGAAGTTCTTTTTTACCCAGAGGGTGGTGGATACATGGAACATGCTTCCGGAGGCTGTGATAGGCAGGAGCACGTTACAGGGCTTCAAAGAAGGTTTGGATAGGTTCCCAGAGGACAAAGGGATTGAGGGGTACAGATAGGAGTAGAGGTAGGTTATAGGGATAGGAGCAAGAGGTAGTTATAGAAATAGTCAGGGACCACTGCTCAGGCAATAGGCCTGATGGGCCGCTGCGGGAGCAGACCGCTGGGCGAGATGGACCTCTGGTCTGCCTCAGTGGAGGTAACTTCTTATGTTCTTACACTTAACACCAACTCAAATTATTTTCCTTTCTCCCTTGTTAATTTCTTAACACCACCAATTTCTTTTTATACCCTCTTGTGTATAATTCTCCATCTTGCTCACCTCTGGTATGTTTGCCAAAATATATAAGAAAAAAACCAGCATGACTTTCCAAAGCCTGTAACCATATCACTAACCTGGATACTTTCAGGCAAAAAGAATTGCAATCCCTAAAACAATAAACTAAAAACAATGTGTCCGGCTCCTATGAAGATATTGGGTGTAACATTGGATCAGAGCCTAACCATGAAAGACCAGGTTGACTCCTTAATCAGAAAGAGTCTTTTCACACTATGGAAACTTCGGTCCATTAGAGCATATTTTGACATGTCAGCTTTTAGAATTCTGGTACAATCCCTCGTATTAAGTCAACTTGATTACTGTAATATCGCCTATTTGGCAATTGCACAAAAGAATATGTGATGATTACAACTGGTGCAAAATGCAGCGATTAAACTGATCTTTGGACTGAAGAAGTCCGATCATGTAACATCTTACTACCGACTACTTCATTGGCTGCCAATGGAGGCGCGTGTGAAGTTTAAGTTCGGTAGTTTTTGCTTTAAGGCACTATTCGGACTAGCCCCTAAATATATAACTGATCTTTTCTCTTTCTCAGCCAACAGACATAAGAGAAGCTCACACTTGAACTTTGTTTCTCATCCAGTTAGAGGATGTAAACTTAAGACATCATCAACACCTTCTCTCACATCAGACAGCATTATGGGGTAAAGATCTAGATCAATTGCTTACGCCTACTACGTATGGGGAATTTAGGAAACGCCTAAAAACATATCTGTTCCTGAAGTATTTAGGCAGCTGACCTGTACAATTCTTACTCCAAAATAACTGTTAATCAATACCTGTTAATCATTAGCTCTTAACTCTGTTTATTCCACTCAAGTTATACCATCTCTTAGTCATTGTAAACCGCACAGAACTGTGGTATATAAACTGTTATTATTATTATTTCTCTCCAAGCTTCAAAAATTTTAAATTTTATTCCATTGTTTTTACCCCTATTGTTTTTATTTTATTAACTGAATTCTATTGTTTAACGGTTCCTCCCTTCAATTCCTTTACATATTCCTTTAATTCATTTAGTTATCATTTACACAGATGGTGCTCCTATCTGTAAAGTTAGGAATTTCTATGAAATATTCTACATACTTCTCTCCTCTCCAATCCTTCCTGCCCTCCATAGTCCTCCCTACCCTCTTCTAATCCCTTCCTCTGTAATGTCGCCTAGAGCTTGTATAGGTATGTGCGACGCACAAATGGAAGAAATAAAAATAAAATAAAAAATGTGCACACTGCTGTATTTTCCATTAACATTCTGCTTGTATTCTTACTTATAAAAATCAGTCTCGCGGCACATAAAACTCTTACCTTCACAGCTACACAACTATTATGCTTATAAACCATCAATCTCATTAGGGATGACTAACCCAAATTATTATCAATATTTATTATTAACATAACCTCTTTATTTTTTATTTTTTTTAATTTTTCAGCTTTTATTCATCTGTAATCAACTTATTTAGTTCCCCTTTCCATTCAGCTATTATATTTCCTTATTCTATCCCACCCCCTCCTGTTTCTCTGTTTAAACTACAAAAGTGTAGGAAAGGAAACCTATACTAATAGAATTTACTCTGGCTTTATGAAATACATTCATTTTAAAAAATCTTCCTGTGCCTCTCTCCTAACAATCATAGGCAACAGCTCAGGGCTGTAATGATGGGAATAGACATGCTGGCTGCACAGCCTGAAAAGCACAAGAAATGGGGAGTGGGTCCATTAAGATGTTTCAGGTATCAGGCTTTCTATGGCTTGGCAGTCTGCAGCCTGCCTTAAGTTAGGGGAATCAGCTGTGCTTGCTTCTACGTGTTTGATGGGCTCTGTTTATATCATTAGGGCATATTAGTCTAGTCATTGCTCAGTGAAAGGATTGTTTGGACGGCGCGTGGGGCTCCCCGCTGTTCCCTGCCATTGTTGAGGGGGCCTCGGGGATACTCATTAGTATTTGTTGGGGGCAGGCCTTAGCCACGTCCTCCTACCCTGCCACCCCTTCGTCTATTCCCCACCCTACACTGGGAGGCATAATATCCGAAACCTAGGCAAGCGAAACATTGAATTTGTGCTTTATCTCGGTAACCACCATAGCCTCTATATCTCGGACTTCCTCTCATTCATCTACTACCTCGCCCAAATCCTCTATTATTTTGTGCCCATTGGATCTGTACAAGTTGTACAGCTTCTTTCACTTGTTTGGCAATGTCAATAGGCTTTCCTTTTTCCCCCTTCCCTTTTCCTGTATTGCCATGGCTAAAACCTTTTTATGTAACTGTATTATCTCCTTTGGATAATGTGTGAAATTATTTCTGGCCAAGGTTTCCCTTCCATCCCAACAATATGTTCAAGCTTGCTCTGTATGCTTTTTGTCATAGTCCCCTTAAGAATCTGGAAAGCTAAACTCTTCATATTATCCTGTGTACAGGTGTCACCCAATTGAGACTCCCATTTTTCTTCAAAATTCTGAATAAAAGAGTATGTCTGTCCCAATTTTGTATTTTAATGAAGTAAGCTTGGACATATCTTTAACATCTAGGTATCTCCTAAGTAGGGCAGCCCAGACATTTGGTGTGTAATTGTTAAATCGGTCCCCATCAAATTGTTTGATATCATAGGTATAAGCTGGAATACCTGCATCATCAAATATGTCTGTGGTCACTTGTCCTACACAGTCTACCAACATGGCTCTGGCATCCCCTACTGCTAGTTTCCTCTGTGCAGTGACTTGCTCGAACTTGGAGATCCAGGGGGAAGCACCATCCAATAAGGGAGGGAGTTGTGCTTTGATAGAAAATTTGTCTGTGAAGTTCCAGGGGATGTAATCAGTTCTAATGCTTGCAGGTGTTTGTCTGGAGATAAGCGGGGCTTGGATGATAGGGGTAGATTTGTTTCAGTACTCAGCGGGCTGGCTGCCAAATTTGTCTTCGTACTTTTCCCATATTTTCAGTCCTGCTCTTATGTACTTCAGATCCCATCTGGGTTCTGTCACTCCCTGCCGTATGCACAAGCAAGCAGTGTGCATATATCTGGTTTCAAAGGACCCCTCTCGTGGGAAGGGTAACATTTGTGGGGCTAGGGCTTCTGTCCAGCTGGCTAGGTTATCTACCCAGGGATTCACATAAACAAAAGAGCCTTCCTGCTAGCCCACAACTTGGGCTGAGTCAGACTAGTATGAAAATATGATTGGGTTCTGGGAAGACGGAAGGCATACCGATGGCCTAGGTTAACGGGGAAAGGAACAACTATTTTTTTTTTTTTTTGTTAGAGAGATTGGTGTGGGAGGCAAGTTCAATCATTTCTAAAGGCAATACAATAATCCCCCAATATTTACGGGAACCCCCACAAATAGGCAGGGGAGAAAGGAGAGGTCAGCCGGAGCATTGGCGAGTGAAGGAAATCACTCGCTGTATGCTCCGACCGCCTCTTCCTGTACTAAAGTCAGGCCTCACCAATCAGGAGCTGCTTTGACACGCAGCTCAAGATTGGCCCAACTTTAGTACAGGAAGAGTCGGTTGGAGCATACTGCGAGTGATTTCCTTCACTCGCCGACACTCCGGCTGCCCTCTCATGCCTCCCCTTCATGGTCGTAAAATACCGCGAATGACTGGGACCACGAATTTGCAGGGGAGCACTGTATTCTAAAAGCATGCTAGCTATATTCCTACAGCTAAAACAGTAAATCTTAACATAAACTAACTAGATACAAAGTTCAAAACAATTATGTTATCTACTTACAGCATTTGTATTTCCGTGTGGTCATTGCCAGCTCCAGAGTTTTGTCAGGATACAGAATACTCCCTGTATTCCCTTTGGCACCACAGTTCTAGTCTCAATGCTTAGTACTGTATTACTGGCTCCTTAGTCTCAGCAGGATTCAAGTGCACTGTAAAAATAAAGTATTTCTTTCTCTCTCAAAAAAGGGGGGCATATCTCACCCCCCTCCTCACGTCAGGGTTACAATTGAAAGGCCGGCTGCTTAGCCCTTCACGAAATGACCTCGATGCCAACACAGTTGCTGTTTCATATAATTATTTAGTTTAATGAATAATAAAGCAAAGGCAGCTTACAGGAAATGCATCACAAGAATATACAGCAATTGTGGGGAGCAGAGACGACACCCTCAGAAGCATGCTTGTCTGAGAGCTCCAAATCTGCTCTAAGGACTTCCTCATTTTTGTAGTTACTATTATACATTCATATCTTTGCATTGAAGACTTACTAAACTTAATTCTATTGGCAGAAATCCTTGGCATTTTAATTGATTGGCTTGCAGTTACATATTTACTCTCTAATTAGCCACGTCCCCTATTGACGTATGTCATTACCAGGCTTAGTGTTGCTGAGAGACAGCTATCTTATCTACCCATGACAGCTTTTTTCATGAAGCTGACCACAAGACCCTCTTGGACATGTACTTGACCCTTCCCCATGGCCCACCTCCCTCCTGTGTACATGCAGAACATCTTGTACTCGGGCCAACTTCTGCTTTTTAGTGCTGTTCTTAGCCCTTATCTGATATCCAGCTTTCTGAAATGTCCCCAGCCTTCTTGGAAAGCTTCCCCATAAGCTGTTCAGCAGTCAGCAGAGATGTGCAAAAAAGCAGTTTTTAGAACTGTCATTTTTGTTCTTAGAAGAATCCATCTTGTGCTTGATCTGTTTTTGCTTGCTAGGCCATATCTGTTAGCCCTATACCCAGGGCCTGATGAAGGTCTCCTTGGGGTATCTCAGTCTCTTTTCCAGTGCATTCTGGGATGCACTGGGAGTGGCCTAAGACTCCCATTGACCAGATCCATATGGCCCCTCCCAGAAATTGGGCGCCAGTTATAGAATCGTGGCGTTAGGGAGAGGGAAATCCCCCTGCCGTGATCGGCTGCTGCGGTTTAGTGGCAAAGATAAGTGGCTGAAATGTAGCCCTGGCCTACATTTTAGCCACCTATCTAGGAGCGATTCTATAACTGGCGCCCTGGACTGATTGACTGGTAATCAGTGGCTGCTTTTAAGGCGGCCACCGACTTGGGCGCCGGTTACAGAATCAGGGCTCATGTTTAGAACTGGTGTAAATAGTGGTGCCTAATTACAACTGTTGGGCATGTAAATGCGCTTAGTCTATCCAGGGTGTGCAGGTAATCAGAATACCCCTGACAAATCATACTCTCCCACACTAACACTCCTTTTTATTTGAGAGAAGTTACACATGCTATAGGGGCTTAAGTCTGTTATGCATATCAAATTAGCGTAATTTGGCACTTGCTAACCCCATCCAAATTATGCACAGATTATATAAAACTAGGTACTAGGTATTGTGTGCTTGTATTTTTAACCTATATATCTATATCTATATCTATGTGGTTGCACAATTTTAAAAAAAGCAATTTTCTGTGTTCTCTTAGGTTTCTGCTGCTGGCATTATACTTGTTGCAGTTTTACAAGTCTTGCTGTGTCTGGTCATGTAGAAAAGACATTTCAGCCTTCATACTGTGGCTTTCTTCAGGGTATGCTATGGAGTCTGCAGCTTGTCTTTTGTATATAATAATTCCTCAAACCCAATTGGTTGGAGCTTGAGATGAATGAGGCAGGAAAGTCTATTGGTCACCAATTTGAATTTTGGTGGGAAAGTCTATTGGTCTCTTTTTCCCATTGAATGGAAAATTCTCTGGTGAGTTTAAAAATGCTCTCCCTGTGAAGCTGATTTTATATGTTCTCTTAGGCTTCTGCAGCTGGTATCATAGTTGTTGTAGTTTTCTTGGTCTCGCTGCATCCAGTCAAGTAGAACCTCATTCACAATCAGGTGTGTTGAGTCCTTAGTATATCCACTTATCTGGATCCTGTTCCCCCGGAGTGTCTCTCCCGATACTGCAGTGCCTATTGCCAACAGGCACTGAAACTGGACACCTACAACATCGGGTCCTGCAGCCCGGGAGATAAGAAGTGCCTTCTCCTGTGGCATATCGGGGAAGCATTTCCTGGAGGGCGCAGTGACTGGAGACCAGGGATTTCTTTGTGAGTTGTTTGCCTTCCTGTTCCCCCGGAGTATCTCTCCCGATACTGAAGTGCCTATTGCCAACAGGCACTGAAACTGGACACCTACAACATCGGGTCCTGAGGCCTGGGAGATAAGAAGTGCCTCCTCCTGTGGCCGGAGAGCCCCTAGAGAGCCACTGGAGCCTCTGGAGTAGGAACAGCTTTAAGTTAAGTTGAATTTATTTACCTAATTGTGTGACATGTTTGTTCCCTGACTGATATGGGGAAATGTAAAGGGAAACCTCGTGTCTCAACACCAGTTAGTGTTGGACCTATGGATAAGCATTTGTTGTTACCAGGTTCTCTGAGGTCAACAGATAAACCTGACTCATTTTCAGGAGCTTCCCTGAGTTCTCCAGAGCGTACCCCTCCCCTCCCTCCTGATCTTCCCAGGAGCTTGGAACCTACAGGTTCACAAGGGGCTTCTTTTGAAGCCTCCGACCTCCAACAAACTGCGGAGATTATTTTTTTGCAGATGCCTCAAGTTTTTCCTGGAATAATTAATCAGTCAGGGGGGTTGGAAGAAAAGCTAGAGGAAGTTACCTTAAAAGACTTGTGGACTTTAAATACGAGGATGGAGGTGATGTTAAGGAAAGTTACTACTCATGTTCAAGTTTTATCCAACAAAGTTGTTGATAAATTGGGAAATGTAGATGCTAACATCGGGAAATTAGATGAACGTACGCTTTCTCTTGGAAAGCAGATAAAATTTACAGTCATCTATGGTGGCAGTTACAAAAGATTCCTTGAATATTCACTATAAGCTGGAAATGAGTGAGAATCCGGTTAGATCAAGGAATCTGAGATTAGTTAATTTCCCAGTGACTCACTTATTATCTCCTGAGATACTATTGAGAAAGTATCTCAAGGAGATATTAGGGGTCACTAATTCTAACTTCTTTTATATACCTCAAAAGAAAAAATTTCCAGTAGAATGGGGAATGGATCAATTGAGTAATGTAGAAGTAGATTTAACAAATTTTCTTGAAGATTCTCAAGATTTGATCCAAACCCAGGCTACTCTGTTAATTACCTGTGTTAATGAGCTAGATAAAACTTTAATGCTGAAGCTATATTTCCAGAATAGAGAGGCAAAATTCTGTGGAGAAAAGGTCTTAATGTTTCCCGATGTGGCAAGGGCTACTCAATATAGGAGGAAAGCCTTTTTGGCTTTACGTTCTAAAGTTCTTGAAATGGGTACAACGTTTTTTCTTAAATTTCCCTGTAAATGTATCCTGCATGTTCAAGACAAAGATTGTGTTTTGGGAACCTTCCCAATTAGAACTTTTTCTTAAAGGAAGGAAACAAGACTAGTTATTAGCTTCCCTTAGTGGGGGTTTTTATATAATAGCGTCCTAAAAGATATATAGGTTATTGAAGGGGGGTAAGTTTGTTTTTTCTTCCTCCCTCTACACCTATTTTTGTTTTCCTGTTAAGTTTATATGAACAATGAGATGTCTTCCTTCATTTGTGGGCTAGATGGATATTTGCCTGAGGGCGTAAAAATTTGGTTTTTGGATAGTGTATAATTTCTTTATAATCCATATCTTATTATGTTTGAATGAATGTAATAATGTTGAAAATACTTCAAAAAAAAAAAAATGCTCTCCCTGTGAAGCTGATTTTATATGTTCTCTTAGGCTTCTGCAGCTGGTATCATAGTTGTTGTAGTTTTCTGGGTCTCGCTGATCCAGTCAAGTAGAACCTCATTCACAATCAGGTATGTTGAGTCCTTAGTATATCCACTCATCTGGATTTTGCTACTTTATTTTTTTATAGTATTTTTAATAAAGTGATTTTATTTTGTACTCCTACTCTCATCCTGGTAATTTGTGGCTTTTCCACTCTTTGCATTTTTGATGAGATATGCTACAACATTTCTCTTGTAGTTTCAAATCATTTTTAACTGGGGATGATTTCATAAATATAGCACTCTTTGGAAAGCATATTGCTGTTTGATATATAGGAAGATTAGGCTCTTACCTCGATAATCTTCTTTTTGGTAACAAGGCATACGAGTCCTGACAAGTGGTTGCTTTCCCCACATCGTGAATTTTTGCAAAAGGATGTCATCTACATTTTTTTTCAGCTCCTCCTTCTTCCCCAGTAGGCTGTATTACATCCCTTCAGTTTTTACCAAAGCAGTTAATAACCACTATAGTAGGAAATGTAAGAAGAGAAGGTATGGGGAACTTCCCCGACAAGACACTTCTATTCTGCTCTGTAACAAGTATAATGAACAATGTTAATCAAAACACATCACAGAAAACAAAGTAAAATAATCAATCCACCTATTTGAGTGCAACCAGAACTAACATTTATGGAGCTTGTATACTCTCAATTGCATTTGTAACAAAAATATTGCATTGTACTAATATCTGACTGGCATGAGAAGATCTCAAGTTTTGGACAAACATACTTGTTTGACACATTAAGATGGCAAATAATTACACTGATAGGGCAGGATGTCAGGACCTTTATGCCCTTCTGGTGCATAAGGCATATGAGTCCTGATAAGTGGACATATCAAAAAAGTCCCTTGAATCTAGAGCTGGACAAATGAGCCTGCCCTTAACACTGAGGACCCAAAAGCATGGTTTTGTGCTACTACATCCACTCTGTAAAACTTTGTAAAAGGCATGAAGTGTGGACCATGTAGCCACTCTACAAATCTCCTCGGGTGGGATTGCCCATGCCTCCCCCACCTCCATGAAGAAGCTACACTTCTTGTGGAATGTGCTTTCAAAGATATTGGTGGCCGTTTACCACAACCAATGCACACTGACAAAATTATCATGTGAATCCATCTGGAAATAGATGCCTTAGCCCAGGGGTGGGCAACTCCAGTCCTCAAGGGCCAGAATCCAGTCAGGTTTTCAGGATTTCCCCAATGAATATGCATGAGATCTATTTGCATGCACTGCTTTCAATGCATATTCATTGGGAAATCATGAAAACCCAACTGGATTCTGGCTCGAGGACTGGAGTTGCCCACCCCTGCCTTAGACACTGACCTGCCCAGCCTGGCCATACTAGTTAGGATAAAAAGACGATCAGATAGTCAAAAGTCATTAATCACTTCTAAATAATGGAGGAGAACTCTCTGCACATCTAGAAACTTCAACCTTTTGTCTTGTTTCTTCAAACCTGAGGACTGGAATGAGGGTAGTCAGACCTCTTGATTGACATGAAAAACTGAAACTACATTTGGCAAAACGGAAGGAACCATGTGCAGAAAGACCTCAACTTCTGTAGCCTTGAAGAATGGTTCTCTGCATGAAAATGCCTGCAACTCAGACTCATGTTGCCAATGAAATAGCCATAAAACAAAAAAGAAAATCCAACACAATCTGCAGTGAGGAAGAAACAGCACAAACGAAAACAAAGAAAAACTGCAGACAAGCGTACAAGATGCAGACTATGTTTATTATATCAATTATTGATTATGGTTAATATTACTACCTTTTAACAAACCAAGGGACCCGACACAGTCTGTGTTTCGGTTAACACGCCAAGGAAATAGCCACCAGAAAGACTGTCATTTGTGAGATGCCTCCTGCAAAGGCTCATAAAGAGCCTTACTGAGTTAATGTTAAGGTTCCATGACAGAAAAGGCTGTCTTACAGACTAGTACCAGAAGACTTGAGGGTAGCCAATGTGACACCAATTTTTAAAAAGGATTCCAGAGATGATCTGGGAAATGATAGACTGATGAGTCTGACGGAGCCTATTATAAAGAACTATTATAAAGAACAAAATGACAGAACATATATATAAGCATGGATTAATGAGAAAAAACCAACATGGTTTTAGTTAAGGGAAATCTTGCCTCATCAATCTACTGCATTTCTTTGAAGGGGTGAATGAACATGTGGAAAAAGGTGAAGCGGTTGATATTGTATATTTGGATTTTCAAAAGGCATCTGACAAAGTACCTCATGAAGATTTCTGAGGAAATTAGAAAGTCATGGGATGGGAGGTAATGTCCTATTATGGATTGAGAACTGGTTGAAAGACAGAAAACAGAGTGAATTTAAATGGTCAATATTCTTAATGGAGAAGGGTAAATAGTGGGATTCAACCTAAGCAAAAAAAACTGTGGAACCTAAGCAAAAAAACATTGCCGCTAGTGAGAACGAAGTTAGTTTGCCAACTGTTCTGGATCCCTTGTCCTGATGCAGTGTGAAGCGAAACGTGGGCATGCCTTCGTCAGCAGTGGACCATTAGTCTGGAAGAACGTTTACTAACAGAGATAAGTGAAGATTTTGGAATCAATGGATCCATGTTTTATTTTCCTCAGTTTGTAATATGTGGCAAAGTCTCTTTTTTCATATATATAAATTGTTTGAGAGATATATATATATAAATGTAATAACTAAAGAAATAAAAAAAGAGATAAGTGAAATTTGTTCTTGGACACTGGGGTTTGAAATGATTTGAATAATAACAGTACAGTATTGCTAATTTGAAGAGGAATAAGGGGACTAACTGATGTGTATGGGGAACTTTATGAGGTGGTTTCCCTTTCTAGTATTGCCTGTAAGATAAGCTCTGGCGGCATATGGGTTGAGGCTTTTTTGAACGTGTTTGAATTATGTCATTCCCCTTACAGGCAGAAGCTATTTAAAGAAGAATTTATAAGTGTTGGATTATACATTGAGGAATTTATTTTTTGATGATAAATAGTGGGGTTCCCCAGGGGGTCTGTGCTGCTTTTTTACAAATTTATCAATGATCTAGAGATGGGAATAACTAGTGAGATAATTAAATTTGCTGATGACACAAAATTGTTAAATCACAAGAGGATTGTGAAAAATTGCAAGAGGACCTTGGTGAGACTGGGTGTCAAAATAGAAGATGACGTTTAATGTGAGCAAGTGGAAAGTGTTGCATGTGGGAAAGAGGAACCCGTACTATAGCTATGTGATGCTGGGTTCTGTGTTAGGAGTCACTGCCTAAGTGTCATTGTTGAGGATACATTGAAACTCTCAGCTCAATATGCAGCGGCTGCTAAGAAAGCAAATAGAATGTTAGAAATTATCAGGAAAGGAATGGAAAACAAAGATGAAAATGTTATGTCTTTGTATTGTTCTATGGTATGGCTGCACCTCAAATACTGTGTGCAATTCTGGTCACCATATTTCATTTATTTTAAATTCTTTATTGATTTTATAAAGCATATAAAAAGTGCAACATTTAAACATTCAAAATTTCAATAAACAGCACTTATATACTTACATTAAACATGAATCAATTAACTATAGATAGTGTATTTCCTTGAATCTAATGGGTTACAGGATCCGAGGCAACATGGCTTTACAAAAGGTAAATTGTGCCAAACGAACCTGATTGAATTTTTTGATTGGGTGACCAGAGAGCTGGATCGAGGACATATGCTAGATGTAATTTACTTGGATTTCAGCAAAGCCTTTGATACAGTTCCTCATAAGAGGCTGTTGAACAAACTTGAAGGGCTGAAGTTAGGACCCAAAGTGGTGAACTGGGTCAGAAACTGGCTGTCGGACAGACGCCAGAGGGTGGTGGTTAATGGAAGTTGCTCGAAGGAAGGAAAGGTGACTAGTGGAGTCCCTCAGGGTTCGGTGCTGGGGCCAATCCTGTTCAATATGTATGTAAGTGACATTGCTGAAGGGTTAGAAGGAAAAGTGTGCCTTTTTGCAGATAATACCAAGATTTGTAACAGAGTAGACACTGAAGAGGGAGTGGAAAATATGAAAAAGGATCTGCAAAAGTTAGAGGAATGGTCTAATGCCTGGCAACTAAAATTCAATGCAAAGAAATGCAGAGTAATGCATTTGGGGATTAATAATAGGAAGGAACCATATATGCTGGGAGGAGAGAAGCTGATATGCACGGACGGGGAGAGGGACCTTGGGGTGATAGTGTCCGAAGATCTAAAGGCGAAAAAACAGTGTGACAAGGCAGTGGCTGCTGCCAGAAGGATTCTGGGCTGTATAAAGAGAGGCGTAGTCAGTAGAAGGAAGAAGGTGTTGATGTCCCTGTACAGGTCATTGGTGAGGCCCCACTTGGAGTATTGTGTTCAGTTTTGGAGACCGTATCTGGCGAAAGACGTAAGAAGACTTGAGGCGGTCCAGAGGAGGGCGACGAAAATGATAGGAGGCTTGCGCCAGAAGACGTATGAGGAGAGACTGGAAGCCCTGAATATGTATACCCTAGAGGAAAGGAGAGACAGGGGAGATATGATTCAGACGTTCAAATACTTAAAGGGTATTAACGTAGAACAAAATCTTTTCCAGAGAAAGGAAAATGGTAAAACCAGAGGACATAATTTGAGGTTGAGGGGTGGTAGATTCAGGGGCAATGTTAGGAAATTCTACTTTACGGAGAGGGTGGTGGATGCCTGGAATGAGCTCCCGAGAGAGGTGGTGGAGAGTAAAACTGTGACTGAGTTCAAAGAAGCGTGGGATGAACACAGAAGATTTAGAATCAGAAAATAATATTAAAGATTGAACTAGGCCAGTTACTGGGCAGACTTGTACGGTCTGTGTCTGTGCATGGCTGTTTGGAGGAGGATGGGCAGGGGAGGACTTCAATGGCTGGGAGGGTGTAGATGGGCTGGAGTAAGTCTTAACAGAGATTTCGGCAGTTGGAACCCAAGCACAGTACCGGGTAAAGCTTTGGATTCTCGCCCAGAAATAGCTAAGAAGAAAAAAAAAAAAAAAATAATAATTTAAATTGAATCAGGTTGGGCAGACTGGATGGACCATTCGGGTCTTTATCTGCCGTCATCTACTATGTTACTATGTTACTATACCCTCCCTCCCTCCCCGTCCTGGATGTGTGTGCATAAGAATTAAAATAACTAAAATCCGGCAGGTAAATTATTAATCTTTAAGATATTTAACAAATGTATCCAAAGGACTCCAAATTTCTTTAAAATTTTTGATCATTCCTGATTGCTCTGCTAACATTCTTTCAAATTGGTAATATAAACAGAGCGTTTCCCACCAAAAAGTAAAATTTAGATGATCCCAGTTTTTCTAATTTCTAGTAATTAATTGTATGGCCACACCTGTCATAATAATAAGAAGCCTATCTTTATTGCTATCAATTGGACAAAAACTGGAAAAATCACAAACAGTATCAACACAGGTGTCCTAAAGGGGTCAAAAGAGACTACGAGGAAAAAATAGCCAAGGAGGTAAAAAACTTCAAGCCGTTCTTTCGATATATTAAGGGGAAACACCCGCAAAGGAAGCGGTGGGACTGTTGGATGCCATGGAACAAAGGGAGTGCTAAAGGAGGACAAAGCCATTGCCGATAAACTGAATACATTTTTTGAGTCTGTGTTTATCAAAGAGGATATACACAACATACCGGACCCCAACAGATTATATGCTGAAGGTGTAGATGGGAAACTGAAAAGGTTGACGGTCAGGCAGATCGACAGACTTAAGAGCGACAAATTCCCGGGGCCGGATGGCATCCATCCGAGGGTCATTAAGGAACTGAATGGGACTATAGCTGAACTGCTTCAACTAATAGCCAATCTGTCGACCAAATCGGGAAAGATTCCAGAAGACTGGAAGGTGGTGAATGTTACGCCGATCTTCAAAAAAGATTCTAGGAGAGATCCAGGAAACTACAGACCAGTGAGTCTGACCTCAGTAATGGGAAAGATGGTAGAGGCGCTGATAAGACCGCATCATTGATCACCTTGACAGACACAATTTGATGAGGACCGGTCAGCACGGCTTCAGCAAACGACGATCTTGCTTGACGAACTTGCTGCACTTCTTCGAGGGAGTCAACAGGCAGATAGACAAGGGTGACACGGCAGACATTATATATCTGGATTTTCAGAAGGCGTTCGACAAGGTTCCGCATGAACGACTTCTTCAGAAAATTAAGAGCCTTGGAATAGAAATACTCACTTGGATTAAAAACTGGCTAGTGGATAGGAAACAGAGTTGGGGTAAATGGACAGTACTTGGACTGGAAGAATGTCACCAGTGGGGTGCCGCAGGGCTCGATGCTTGGACCCATGCTCTTCAACATATTCATAAATGATCTGGAAATGGGTACGACGAGTGAGGTGATTAAATTTGCGGACGATACGAAGTTATTCAGAGTAGTGAAGACGCAGGGGGATTGTGAAGATCTGCAACGTGACATAACCATGCTCAAGAAATGGGCAGCAACATGGCAAATGAGGTTCAACGTGGATAAGTGTAAGGTAATGCCTGTTGGTATCAAAAATCCCATACATGAATACAAGATGTTCGGGGCAGTACTTGGAGAGACCCCCCCCAGGAAAGGGACTTGGGAGTAATGGTTGACGAAGCCATCTGCACAATGTGTGGTGGTGGTGAAAAGGGCGAACAGAATGCTAGGAATGATTAAGAAGGGAATCACGAACAGATCGGAGTTGGTTATCATGTCGCTGTACGCCCTCACCTGGAATACTGTGTCCAGCACTGGTCGCCGTACATGATGAAGGACATGGTACTACTCAAAAGGGTCCAGAGAAGAGTGACTAAAATGGTTAAGGGGTTGGAGGAGTTGCCGTACAGTGAGAGATTAGAGAAGCTGGGCCTATTCTCCCTTGAAAAGAGGAAACTGAGAGGGGACATGATCGAAACATTCAAAATAATGAAGGGAATAGACTCATTAGATAAAGACAGATTGTTCACCCTCTCCAAGGTAGAAAGAATGAGAGGGCACTCTCTAGTTAAAAGGGGATAGATTCCGTACAAATGTAAGGAAGTTCTTCTTCACCTAGAGAGTGGTAGAGAACTGGAATGCTCTTCTGGAGTCTGTTATAAGGGAAAACACCCTCCAGGGATTCAAGACAAGATTGGACACGTTCCTGCTGAACCCGAACGAACGCAGGTAGGGCTGGTCTCGGTTAGGGCACAGGTCTTTGACCTGGGGTCCGCTGCATGAACGGAGTGCTGGGCGCGATGGACCACTGGTCTGACCCAGCAGCGGCAATTCTTATTTTCTTATGTAAAATTATAACAATACAATAAAGAAAGAAAACAATAACATTGCATACTGACAAACAACCAATGCTAACAATCAAGAAACTCAGCAGCCATAGATACAATATATGTAATGAAACACCCACCTCCCTCCAAAAAACCCCCCAAAAACAACCTCCCAGGGCTCCACTAACAAAGAGAAAGAAAATACACAAAAAACAATAAACAAATCCCCCAAAAAGCAATATACAAGCAAGTAGAAGCTGCACGCCAAGTCAAATAAGGCTCCCAAGCTTTAGAAAAAGCTACAAGGAATCCTGATTTAAGTGCAGTCAATTTAGACATCAAGCATAGATAAAGCACAGTTACTTACCATAACAGTTGTTATCCAGGGACAGCAGGCAGCTATTCTCACATATGGGTGATGTCATCCATGGAGCCCAGATGCGGACAGCCTCACAAGCAGACTTGCTTGAAGAAACTCAGTTTTGAGTCTGCCACACCGCGCATGCATGAGTGCCTTCCTGCCCAGCACAGGGCGAGTCTCCTCAGTTCAGATAGCTAGCAGAGAAGCCAACCAGGGGAAGTGGGTGGGTTGTGAGAATAGCTGCCTGCTGTCCTTGGATAACAACTGTTATGGTAAGTAACTGTGCTTTATCCCAGGACAAGCAGGCAACCTGTTCTCACGTATGGGTGACCTCCAAGCTAACCAGAATGGGATGGTGAGAGCGTTGGCAACTTAGGAGAATAAATTTTATAATACTCTCTGGCCAAAATGGCCATCCCGTCTGTAGAAAACATCCAGACAATAATGAGAGGTGAAAGTATGAACCAAGGACCAGGTGGCAGCTTTGCAAATTTCCTCAATAGGAGTGGATCTAAGGAAAGCTACTGAAGCCACCATGGCTCTGACTTTGTGGGCTGTGACTCGACTCTATAAATGCAGTCCAGCCTGGGCATAGCAGAAAGAGATACAAGCAGCCATCCAGTTGGAGATAGTACGCTTAGAAATTGGACGTCCCAACTTGTTTGGATCAAAGGAGACAAAAAGTTGAGGAGCAGATCTGTGTGGTTTGGTGCGTTCCAAGTAGAAGGCCAAAGCACGTTTACAGTCCAGAGTATGAAGAGCCGATTCTCCAGGATGAGAATGAGGCCTTGGAAAAAACACTGGAAGTACAATAGATTGGTTGACCTGAAATTCTGAAACAACTTTAGGTAAGAATTTTGGATGAGTACGGAGGACCACCTTATCATGATGGAAAACTGTGAAAGGTGGATCAGCAACTAAAGCTTGCAGCTCACCAAATGTTCGAGCAGATGTGAGGGCAATGAGAAACACCACTGTCCAAGTGAGATACTTAAGATGAGCCGTAGACATTGGTTCAAATGGAGGCTTGATTAACTGAGCAAGAACAACATTGAGATCCCAAACCACTGGAGGCGGTTTGAGAGCAGGTTTGACATTGAAAAGTCTTTCATAAATTTGGAAACCACCGGATGAGCAGAGAGGGGTTTCCCTTCAATAGGCTGATGGAAAGCAGCAATTGCACTGAGATGGATTCGGATAGATGTAGACTTGAGGCCAGAGGTAGATAAGTACAAAAGATAATCCAGAACAGAAGGAAGCATCTTGAGGCTCCTTGTCATGAGAGATGCACCACATAGAAAATCTAGTCCATTTTTGGTGAAAGCATTGTCTAGTGGCAGGCTTTCTAGAAGCCTCTAAAATGTCTCGTACAGGGTGAGAAAACTGAAGAGGAGTTATGTTGAGAGGTACCAAGCTAACAAGAACAAGGAAGAACCAACAAGGTCTGCAGTGAGGGATACAAAAGCAAAACAAGAAGAACTGCATACACACGTACAATGATGCAGGCTAAATTTATTATATCAAATTAAAAGCAGTCAAACACAGCACCTTATAGCAAACCAGGGGACCTGACACGGTCCGTGTTTCGGTAAACACACCTTCATCAGGTTGAAGGCAGATCATATGTAACTGCAACCAAATTGTAGCCTGTGCACCGATGAATGCCAGAGAGCGGTCTGTGAGTTGGGTACTACACAGCGGGTAAGATCGAGGAGACTTCGCCCAATGCCTGGAAACGGGTAGAGCAGCTGGTGAAAGAATAGGGCTAGAAGCTGTAGATTGAAACCCCATAGACTCAGTGGTTTGGATTAAGAAATCTCGAAGCACTCCCAAAGATTCGACTCCTTGCATAGAGTGTGTAGATTCCAATACAGACACTCGCAAAGAGTCGACTCCTTGCATAGAGTGTGTAGATTCCAATACAGACACTCGCAAAGAGTCGACTCCTTGCATGGAGTGTGTAGATTCCAGACCAGACACTCGCAAAGAGTCGACTCCTTGCATAGTGTGTGTAGATTCCAGACCAGACACTCGCAAAGACTCGACTCTTGCATAGAGTGTGTAGATTCCAGACCAGACACTCGCAAAGACTCGACTCCTTGCATAGAGTGTGTAGATTCCAGACCAGACACTCGCAAAGACTCGACTCTTGCATAGAGTGTGTAGATTCCAGACCAGACACTCGCAAAGACTCGACTCCTTGCATGGAGTGTGTAGATTCCAGACCAGACACTCGCAAAGAGTCGACTCCTTGCTTAGAGTGTGTAGATTCCAGACCAGACACTCGCAAAGACTCGACTCTTGCATAGAGTGTGTAGATTCCAGACCAGACACTCGCAAAGACTCGACTCCTTGCATAGAGTGTGTAGATTCCAGACCAGACACTCGCAAAGACTCGACTCTTGCATAGAGTGTGTAGATTCCAGACCAGACACTCGCAAAGACTCGACTCCTTGCATAGAGTGTGTAGATTCCAGATCAGACACTCGCAAAGACTCGACTCCTTGCATAGAGTGTGTAGACTCAGCTCGAGGCACAGGCAGGGACTCGACCTCATGTGAGACTGCTGACTGCCCAGGCTGGACTGCAGGAGGCAGAGTTGAGGCAGGACTGTATTTGTTCAATAATTGAACAAATTGCTGCTCTAACATGGTCTGGAGAGAAGCCTGCAATTGTGGATCCGAGACTGAAACTGGACCACTTGCAGAGGCTCCGAGGTGGCTTCAACTTAGAGGATTGATGCTTGGATAGCTTGAGGACCACCACAGGAACCTTCTGCTTAGGTATTTGACTTGAGAGAAGCTAAGGGGAAGATAAGGGAGGTGTACTCGAGGCCAAAGACGATCCAAATGAGGAAGGTCTGATGAGACTCGAGGTCGGAGTTGTAGAAACAGGAGGACCCCCTGTTGAAGCCTTGACCGAGTCAGAAATCGAGGTTGAGGGTGTAGCTGAAGAGTCCATCCTGAACAGCTTTTCCACTTGAACCTGACGACATTTAAGGGTTCAAGGTTGAAGAGTAGCACAGTGCGCGTACAACTTCAGACTATGGTCAGGCCTGAGACAGTGAAGACACCAGCTGTGTGGATCCGTGAGGGAAATCACACGCTGGCACTGGCTACACTTCTTGAAGCCCATGACTGGCCGGGACACAGGAGGAAAGATAGCTACTGCCAAGAAACCTGCAAGCTACGGGCACACGACCTGTCCCACCAGTCAGCCAAATTTTTTTTTTTAAATTAACAGAAATAAAAAGGCACAGCGATTCGACTAAAAGAAAATAAACACAAACTGCGGTGAAGAGAAGGTACAAAGCAAACGAAGTTCAGCGCAGAGCGTCAAAGACAGACTTCTTGGCTTCGTGGAAAACTGAGAACTGAGGAGACTTGCCCTGTGCATGCGCGGTGCGGCAGACTCAAAACTTCTGAGTTTCTACAAGCAAGTCTGCTTGCGAGGCTGTCCGCATCTGGGCTCCATGGATGACGTCACCCATATGTGAGAATAGGCTGCCTGCTTGTCCTGGGATAATCTAGTTCACGTAAAACATGCTCAAGGGGAGGCAAAGTAGACTTCTTCCACCACCAGGCCAATAAAAGTTTTGTTGCCACAAACAAAAGCTTAGCAAAAGAATGGGCAGGTGGAGAAAAGCCTGGAGGGCGAACATATAACAAACAATAATCCATACGGAGGGAGCATGTCACAGGTAGCATGTTTCTCAAAACAGAAAGCAAAGAGGACCAAAAGGTCTTTACCTTAGGACAATCCCACCAGATATGAAGGAACGTACCCCTGAAGCCACAGTTACACCAACATAGATCAGAACAAGCAGGAAACAATTTAGATAGATGAGCTGGAGTATAATACCAATGAAAAAAAATTTTGTACCCGTTCTCCATAATGTTTAAAGACCAATGGCCAGGAGTACACCCCAACCCCGTCACTGAGCTGAGTCTCCCATCGGGAGATAAGACTCTGGGCAGGATCAGACTCTGGATCAACAAAGCCTGATATAATCTACTAACACCACCCCTACCCGATCCCTTATGCAAAGATTGCTCTATCAAAGTTTCTGAAAGTTCCAATTCCTCCCTCCCCTTTTTCCTCAGAAATGCTCGCAATTGATGATATTGAAACAAATCTTGGGAAGCAACACCAAACTCTTCAACAAGAGCTTCAAACGGACGAACTGAATCCTCCTCCCAAACCTGACCAAGTGTACACAAAGAAAATTTAGCCCAATTAAGAAATGTTGGATAACATTGGTTGGGGGGGAAGGGAAATCCGGTAAGAAATAGCAGAATGAAGGAAATACCTGTGTCCCGGAAACAACCTGGCCAAAGGTACTTGCAGAAGAACCGGGAGTTCAAGCAGGAGCTGGCAAAGCCTATCTAGAGGAAGCCAAGGTAAAGCCCAGAGAGGTATACTCTCCACCCTCCGTTGTTCCATGCGAAACCAAAGAGCCTTCACCCTCCCACCCAGGCCTTTATAATGCGAAGGAGGGAAGCCCGATGATATAAAGCAAAATGAGGGATCTCCATACTACCCCGCATCCGAAATTGATAAAGAATGGACCTACTCACCCTCAGGGGTTTCTTTTTCCAAATATACCGAAAAGCAATGTTACTTACCGTAACAGTTGTTATCCAGGGACAGCAGGCAGCTATTCTCACTAGTGGGTGATGTCATCCGACAGAGCCCCGATACGGACATCTTGCAAGCATGTCTTGCTTGAAGAAACTCAGAAGTTTCGAGATGCCCGCACCGCGCATGCACCAGTGCCTTCCCGCCCGATGCTCCGGGCGTGTCTCCTCAGTTCAGGTAGCTAGCAGAGAAGCCAACCCAGGGGAGGTGGGTGGGACGTGAGAATAGCTGCCTGCTGTCCCTGGATAACAACTGTTACGGTAAGTAACATTGCTTTATCCCAGGACAAGCAGGCAGGTATCCTCACTAGTGGGTGACCTCCAAGCTAACCTCAATGGGATGGTGGGAGTGTTGGCAACTTAGGAGAATAAATTTTGTAACACTGTTTGGCCAAACTGTCCATCCCGTCTGGAGAAGTATCCAGACAATAATGAGAGGTGAATGTATGAACCGAGGACCAAGTGGCAGCCTTACAAATCTCCTCAATCGGTGTCGATCTGAGGAAGGCTACAGAGGCTGCCATTGCTCTGACCTTATGGGCTGTGACCTTACAGGGAAGGGGTAATCCAGCCTGGGCATAGCAGAAAGAGATACAAGCCGCCATCCAGTTGGAGATGGTGCGCTTCGATACAGGTCGTCCCAACTTGTTTGGATCAAAGGAGACGAAAAGTTGAGGAGCAGTTCTGTGTGGTTTGGTGCGATCCAAGTAGAAAGCCAAAGCACGTTTACAGTCCAGAGTGTGAAGAGCTGATTCTCCAGGATGAGAATGAGGCTTTGGAAAGAACACTGGAAGCACAATGGATTGGTTGAGGTGAAATTCAGAGACCACTTTAGGCAGGAATTTCGGGTGAGTGCGGAGGACCACCTTGTCATGATGGAATACTGTGAAAGGTGGGTCCGCCACCAAGGCCTGAAGCTCACTGACCCTGCGAGCAGAAGTGAGGACCACCAGAAAAACCACTTTCCAAGTGAAAAACCTTAGCGGAGCCTTGCTCAGAGGCTCAAAAGGAGGTTTCATAAGCTGAGAAAGGACAACATTGAGATCCCAAACCACTGGAGGCGGTTTGAGAGGAGGATTGACATGAAAAAGTCCTTTCATAAATCTGGAAACCACAGGATGAGAAGAGAGAGGTTTCCCATGTAGAGGCTGATGGAAAGCCGCAATAGCACTCAGGTGGACTCGTATAGATGTCGACTTGAGACCAGACTGAGACAGGTGTAGAATATAGTCCAACACAGAAGATAGGGAAGCACGCTGAGGCTCTTTGGAATTGGAAATACACCAGGAAGAAAATCTAGTCCACTTTTGGGAGTAGCATTGTCGAGTAGCAGGTTTCCTGGAAGCCTCTAAGACATCCCTCACCGCTTGAGAAAACTGGTGAGGGGTTACGTTGAGAGGAACAAAGCTGTCAGGTGGAGAGACTGCAGGTTGGGATGAAGCAGTGATCCTTGATGTTGAGTAAGCAGAGAAGGAAACACTGGGAGAAGGACCGGGTCCCTGCTGCTGAGTTGAAGTAGAAGGGAGAACCAAGGTTGCCTGGGCCACCGAGGAGCTATCAGAATCATGGTGGCTTGGTCTGATTTCAACTTGGCCAGAGTCTTTTGAATGAGAGGAAATGGAGGAAACGCATACAGAAATCGATTCCCCCAATCCAGCAGAAAGGCATCTGCCTCGAGGCGATGAGGAGTGTATATCCTGGAGCAAAACTGAGGCAGCTTGAAGTTGTGGGGAGCCGCAAAGAGGTCTATCTGAGGCGTCCCCCATTGTGCAAAGACCTGATGAAGGGAGTTGGAATGGAGAGTCCATTCGTGAGGCTGGAGGAGACGACTCAAGTTGTCTGCCAAGACATTGTCCTTCCCCTGAATGTAGACGGCTTTGAGGAATGCATTGTGGCGAACTGCCCAATCCCAGACTCTGAGAGCTTCCTGGCAGAGGGAGGCCGATCCCGTGCCCCCCTGCTTGTTCACATAATACATGGCGACCTGGTTGTCTGTACGGATGAGGACCACCATGTCGTGAAGCAGATGTTGAAAAGCTTGAAGAGCATAGAAGATGGCTCTGAGCTCCAGAAGATTGATCTGATGGAGGCGGTCCGCACTGGTCCAGAATCCCTGAGTGCGAAGCCCATCCAGATGAGCCCCCCAGGCATAGGTCGAGGAATCGGTTGTGAGAACCTTCTGATGAGGAGGAGTGTGAAACAGCAAACCTCTGGATAGATTCGAAGAGGTCATCCACCAAAGTAGAGACTGCCGAAGAGCAGGAGTGACTATGATGTGTCGAGTCAACGGGTCTGACACTTGAGTCCATTGAGAAGCTAGGGTCCACTGAGGAATTCTGAGATGGAGCCTGGCAAAGGGTGTCACATGAACTGTAGAGGCCATGTGGCCCAGGAGGACCATCATGTGTCTCGCTGAGATGGACTGGCGAGAAGATACAGACTGGCAGAGACGAAGAAGAGCATCCATGCGCTGAGGAGGAAGGAATGCTCGAAGCTGAATGGTGTCCAGTACCGCCCCGATGAAGGGAAGGGACTGGGTAGGCTGCAGATGAGATTTGGGAAAATTGATCTCGAAGCCTAGGCTCTGCAGGAAGCAGATCGTGGTCAAGGTCGCCGAAATGACCTTTGGAGCTGACGGGGCCTTGATGAGCCAGTCATCGAGGTATGGAAATACCTGAAGACCCCTGTTCCGGAGTGCAGCGGCCACCACCACCAGACACTTCGTGAAGACTCTGGGAGACGAGGACAGGCCGAATGGAAGCACTCGATACTGCAGATGTAGATGTCCCACCCGAAATCTGAGGAACTTGCGGGAGGCCGGATGAATGGGAATGTGAGTGTAGGCCTCCTTGAGATCCAGAGAGCATAACCAGTCGTTCTGCTCGAGGAGAGGGTAGAGAGAAGCAAGAGTCAGCATGCAAAACCTCTCCTTGACTAGGAATTTGTTGAGGGCCCTGAGGTCCAAAATGGGTTGCAGGTCGCCTGTCTTCTTCGGAACAAGGAAGTACCGGGAGTAAAACCCCTGGTTCAGTTGGTCCGTCGGGACCGGCTCCACGGCACGAAGCCGGAGCAAAGCCTGAGCTTCCTGGAGAAGAAGGGCAGTCTGAGTCAAGTTGGAAGGATACTCTCTTGGAGGGTGGTCCGGAGGGACCCGATGGAAATGAAGAGAGTATCCTTCCTTGATGATAGTAAGGACCCAGAGGTCGGTTGTTATGGCCTCCCAGCGATGATAAAAATGATGGAGGCGCCCTCCGATGGGAAAAACAGGGGAAGGCAGAACGAGGTTGGTTATGCCCTCGACGAGACAGTCAAAAATGATGAGTGGTCTTAGGGACAGCAGGCGACTGAGACTTAGGCTGACCCTTCTGGGGAGGCTGGCGCTTCGCCGGTTGCCTCGCAGGTGGAGTTTGCCTCGGCTGATAACGCCGCTGATAAATCAACGGCGGACGAGAAGGTCGAGACTGCTGAGGCTTAGGCTTCAGCCTAAGGATAGATTGGAAGGACTTTTCGTGGTCAGACAACTTCTTCGTAACAGTCTCGATGGATTCGTCAAAAAGATCCGCCCCAGCACACGGGACATTCGCCAGGCGGTCCTGAAGATTCGGGTCCATATCAATGGTCCGCAACCAGGCCAACCGACGCATCGCACTGAGCAGGCCGCTGCTCGGGCTGAGAGCTCGAACGCATCATAGGCAGATTGCATTAACTGAAGCCGAAGTTGGGACAGCGAAGCAACCACTTCCTCAAACTCAAACCTAGCCTGGGACTCGATGTACGGTGTGAACTTCCGAAGCACAGGTAGAAAAAATTCCAAGTAGGCTGCAAAGTGGAAATTGTAATTCAGGACTCGAGACGCCATCATCGAATTCTGATAGATGCGTCGACCAAACTTATCCATGGTTCTGCCCTCGCGGCCCGGAGGCACTGAAGCATAGACCTGGCCAGGATGAGACCGCTTGAGCGAGGATTCGACCAGGAGGGACTGGTGAGAAAGCTGAGGACCCTCGAAGCCTTTATGATGCACCGTGCGGTACCGCGCATCCAATTTGCCAGGGACCGCAGGGATAGAGTAAGGAGACTCGAAGCATCGCATGAAGGTCTGGTCGAGGAGCTTGTGCAGGGGAAGCCGCAAGGACTCCGCCGGAGGACGAGGCAAGTGCATGGTATCGAGGTACTCCTTGGAGTATCGAGACCCAGCATCGAGAGTAATATCCATGTCATCTGCCATCTGCCTGAGGAACGATGAAAAGGACAGTTGGTCCGCTGTCGCCGGTCTGCGAGACGGACTAGAAGAAGAAGAGGCTTCAGGCTCCAGAGAGGCCTGCAAGCAACAGGACGAGTAGAAAACCTCAGGGTCCTCGAACTCCGGGTCCGGAGGAGGAGACCCAGTCGAAGCAGCATACCCCAACCGAGGCAATTTCTTCTGAGGCGAGACGGTCGAGTGCCGAGAGGAATGCTTCGAAGAATGTCTGGATCGATGCCCCTCCCGATGCCTGGAAGGGGATCGAGCCCGTCTGTGAGAAACTGGTTCAGACGCCTCCAAGGAGCAGATCGGACTCGATGCCGTCGATCGCAGAGGCGGAAGAGTCGGCGCCTCCCCCGACGCCGCCCAGGTTTGATAGGGGGTTCGGAAGAACTCGTCCTGCTTCCTGCTATGCCCAGGACTGGGTGGCCCCGAAGGTGGACGCCACACTGAGTCATGGGGCGGAGTAATCGGTTCCAAGGGAGGCAGGTCACTAAACGAGGCTTTCCTCGAGGGGATGGGCTCCAAGGGAGGCATATCACTAAGGGAGGCCCTCCTCGAGGGAATCGGTTCCAAAGGAGGCATAGCACTAACGGAGGACCTCCTCGAGGACCCGGACACCGCTCGCCGCTCCTCCTCGCCGAGCAACGAGGTCGTGCGGCGAGGAGGAGGAGGAGGGGGCGGTCTGCCCCTCGAAGCCGAAGCTGGGAGGTCACCCTGAATGGTGGCAATCAGCCGAGGCCCCATGGTCTGCATGAGCTCCACGAACTGAGCCTCCAGAAGGGACCGCAACGAAGCCGATATGGAGGGATCCGCACCAAAAGGGGGCCCTTCCGCACGGTCTCCGCGCTCCTTCGGTGCTGCGTGCTTCTGCTTGCCAGTCTTTGGCACCTTGAGCACCACCGGTGGAACTGTCGGGGTCGATACCTGCTCCGAGGAGACGGAGGAAGGCACCGGCGCCGAAGCCCGGGCCGAAACCGGTGTGAACGATGCCGGTTTCATGAGGCCCGAAGCAGCCGGGGAGGCAGAGGGCTTCGCGGAAGGAGTCGAAGCACCCGTCGATGTCGATGTCGAAGCTGCAGGATCCGATGAAGCTTCCATCTTGAACATGGACTCCCACAGTAGACAGCGGCGCTTAAACGCTCTCGCCGTCAGAGTGGAGCAAAGCCGGCACGATTTCGGGAAGTGATCCGGTCCCAGACACTGTAAGCAGCGTCGATGAGGGTCCGTGAGCGAAATCGTGCGCTGGCACTTGCTACACTTTTTAAAACCGGTAATCGGCCGGGACATAGGCCGGAAAAGCTCCGCCGCAAGGTCGAAGGCGCGGGGCCCCAGCCACGCGGCTGACCCGGTATCGGAAGGAAAAATTTTTTTTTTTTTTTGAAAAAAGAAATCAAAGAAATAAATAAATGCACAGGAGAGCCAAAAGAACTCAACCCACGGCAAAATAGAAGGCAAAAAAGAGATTCAATGGGCGCAAATTGAAGATAGACTTCTCAGTTCCGCGGAAGAAAAAGAACTGAGGAGACACGCCCGGAGCATCGGGCGGGAAGGCACTGGCGCATGTGCGGTGCGGGCATCTCGAAACTTCTGAGTTTCTTCAAGCAAGACATGCTTGCAAGATGTCCGTATCGGGGCTCTGTCGGATGACATCACCCACTAGTGAGAATACCTGCCTGCTTGTCCTGGGATAAAAGATTTCTATCCAGCAAATTAAAAAAAAAACAAAAACGCTCAGGAATAGAAATAGGTAAAGCCATAAATAAATAAAGAAACTTGGGAAAAATCACCATTTTAACTGCATTCACCCTCCCTACCCAGGAAGTACTCAAACTCTCTCACCGATCAAAATCACCCATAATCTCCTTTAGCTTGCTAGGGAAATTATGCTCATAAAGGTCTTTAACATAAAGGTCAGATTAACTCCCAAATAGTGAATGAAAACAGCTGCCCACTGATAAGGAAAAAGTTGTTTCAAAGTGCACACCTCAGAATCCAAAAGATTAATATTCAAAATCTCCGATTTGCTAAAATTGGTCCTGAAACCAGACACTGAGCCAGAAGCCGACAAAAGAGAAGATAGACTAGCCAACGAACGCTGGGGGGATCACTCAAAGTCAATAAAATATCATCAGCAAATAATAGCACACAATGTTCTGTACCACCAATTTCCATAATACCCGTTATCATAGAGGATGTCCGGAGGAGATGAGCCAAAGGCTCCACTGAATGAGCAAATAAAAGCGGAAAGAGGGGGCAACCCTGTCGCGTTCCCCAATATAATTCAAAAGGCATAGTAGGACCACTGAACCCTATCAAAGGCCTTCTCTGAGAAAGGACCAATGAGGGAATATTAGTAGCTTGAGCCAGCTCAATCACATGCAGGGCTTTTCTAAATCCCGTCTGATCTGGATTCACAACAGGCAACATGTGCTGGAGTCTAGCTGCCAAAATTTTAGTATAGATTTTATAATCAATGCCCAATAGGGAGATAGGGCGATAAGAACCACAAAATTTAGAGTCCCTGCCATTGATGCAGGGGGGGCTTTACCATCAGCTTTTCTAATTCTGCTTTCGGGCTGCCATTTGCAAAGGAGCTCAGAGGGCAGAGCCGGCAGCTGCAATGTTTGGAGGGGAAGAGAGAAAGGAGCATGGAAGGGTGGTGGAAGGAGAGAAAGGGGGCAGGGTGGTATGGAAGGTTTGTGAGAAGGATGGTATGGAAGGGTGGTGGTGAAAGAGAAAGGGGGCAGGGTGGTATGGAAGGGTGGTGAGAAGGATGGTATGGAAGGGTGGTGGAGGAAGAGAAAAGGGGGCAGGGTGGTATGGAAGGATGTGGACAGGGAGAAAGGGGGCAGGGTGGTATGGAAGGATGTGGACAGGGAGAAAGGGGGCAGGGTGGTATGGAAGGGTGGTAAAGGGGGGAGAAAGGGGGCAGGGTAATATGGAAGGATGGTATGCAAGGATGGTGGGGCAGCATGGTATGGAAGGGTGGTGGTGGGAGAGAAAGGGGGCAGATGCTGATGGAATTGGTGTGCAAGGAAAGGGAAGAGAGACATAAAGGGGAAGGATACTGGATGGAATTGGGTTGGCGGGAAAGAAAGGGGGCAGATGCTGATGGAAGTGGGGGGAAGGGAGAGGAGGGAGTGAAATGCCAGACCATGGGGGTGTGGGAGAGGGAAGGAGAGGAGAGAGATGACAGACCATTGGAGGAGGGAAGCTAATGGGGACAAGTTTCCCAGGGGCTTCATGTCTCTGAGCATATGGTAAAGATCAACATAAGACCAATATAAAGCATAATATATGAGTTAAATTCATGAGGGATTAATTGACATTTTTGAAAGATGGATGTAGGTCAGAAAGTAAAGAAGAAGAGAAAAACAGTAAATAGATGATAAGGCCCTGGAAACACAGTAGCACAGACAGAAGGAAATGCAACCAGAGACTGGGAAAAGATGATTAGAAAAATAATATCACCAAACAAAGGTAGGGAGTATGATTTTATTTTCAATTTGGTGATTGAAATGTGTCAGTTATGAGAATTTATATCTGCTGTCTCTATTTTGCACTGTTCAGGAAGAAATTAATTTATTTCTATTTCTCTGGTGTTGTACTGTATGTAGAGTCTAGCATCTTAGGGTTTTGTTTGTGTATATTAGTATTTTTATTTTGTGGTCCTGTATTTGCATAGGGGTTATCTATATTCTGCATCTGTGACCTAAGGCTAGGTGTTCTGGTAGGAATTAATATTGAGAAGCATATAGTGTGTTTTATATAGTTTAATTTTGTGGTTAAACATTATAGGACTCATAATCGAAATGGAAATATGTCTAAAAACCGGCCTAAATCGGCACTTAGGCGATCAATGAGACAGGTCGTCCAAGTGCCAAAAATTGAACCGGGTTTTAAATGTATTTAAAAACGACCTAGGCCTTCACAATGCTGCTGAACAACCAGAGCTAAAAGAAGCATGACAGGAGGAGTGTCGAGGGCGGGAATTGGGCAGGACGTGGGCAGTCCTAGACTTGGTCGTACTGCTTGTATAACCAAAAGTTTTACAACACTGCCTAGACGGAACCTGGACGTTGTGACTTAGGCCATCTAAAACCAGGTCTAAATCACAAGAAGGTATCTAAAGTGACCAGATAAGCACTGCAGACACAAAGGGCTCGATTCACTAAGCAAACCGATCGGTTTGTGAGCCCTTTGTGACCAACTTTCCCTCCAACCCCATTCACTAAAGCCTGTAGTAATCCGATCCCGACCCTCCCATGCAAATTAGCAAAACCCCATGCAAAATAGCCAAGCGATTGATTCACTAAAAATTGCTTGGCTATTTCGAATTGGGTTTTACTATTGGCAAACCCAACTGCTGAGTTACTGACAGATCTGCAGGATTTTTGACAGGCCTGCCTGTCTTTTTTATTCATTTTTTTCCATGGCACAGATATTTTGCGTGTTACACACAAAAAATATCTGCCCTACAAAAAAAATTTAATAAAAGACAGGCCTGTCCAAAAAATGTGCCCCCCCAAACAAATGCGCCCCCCCAGAAGAAAAAAGCAGGAGGGATGCCAACTCCCTCCTGCTATCGGCGATTAAAAAAAACCAAACAAAATTATGCTGCCCCCATCCCACGTGAATATGGCAGGAGGGATGCCGACTCACCCCCCACCACCACCACCACCGACCAGCACAGCCCCAAAAAGTTGGGAGCAGGAGAGGTGCTCAGTCCCTCCTGCTCCATAGGCCTCCCACCCCACCCGCTACCTGGCCTGGCCCACCCATGGCCTGGCCGGGCCCCCCAGTACCTCTATGTTGGGAGCAGGAGGGGTGCTCAGTCCCTCCTGCTCCGGGTCTAGCGACGCATCTGCTGGGCCTTAGGCCCCGCCCCGATGCATCATGTGATTCACAAGGAGAAGCCTAAGGCCCCGATTGGCTCAGGCGCCTTGGGTTCCTCCTTCCCCTCTCCTATGGTCTGGCATTTTTCTCTTCTCCTTCCCACAGCCTGGCCTCTCCCATGATCTGGCATCTCTCTCTCCTTCTTTCCCTCTTTCCATGGTCCAACATCTCTCTCCTTCTCTTCCCCCATTCCTGCAGTCTGGCATCTCTCTCCTCTTCTTCCCACAGTCTGGCATATCTTTCCCCTCCTTCCCTTTCATTCCCTAGTCAGGAATATCTTTCTCCTTCCCCTTCCAGTGGTCTGACATATCTCTCTCCTTCTATCACCCTTCTCCGGAATGTAACATCTCTCCCTTGAGTCATCTCTCCTTCCTCCTAGTGTAACATTTCTCCCTCCTCTCCAATCCCCCCAGCCCATGGGCATCTGTTCTTCCCTGCCTTCCCAACACCTCCAGCCCATGCATCTGTCCTTCTCTTCCTTCCCAACTCCCTCCCAGCCCATGCATCTGTCCTTCCCTCCCTTCCCAATGGTCCATCAAGCCCAGGAAAGCTGAGGTCCCAAAACAACTTGTCTGAATTGCTATAGTGCTATCTGCGTAGGATTACCATATGGCGCCAGAGAAAGGAGGACGGATTGAGACATCTGGGTTTTACTTCCATTGAAAGCAATAGAAGTAAAACCCGCATGTCTCAATCTGTCCTCCTTTTTCGGGACACAACAGAAGACCAAAATCCACTGTAAATAAAGTCTAACACAAGGAAACAGCGATGGAGATGCACAGAACTAGATGGCAAGAATCAAGTTCATATACATTTCTTTATCAATCGGTCATGGGAGGGGGAGTTAGGTGAACAGGTATATTTTTATTGCTTTTCTAAAGTTGAGAAGTCCTTCAAGGGATCTATTCTGCGGGGGCAGTTGATTCCAGTGGCTCGGTATGCAGCAAACTGCTCAGTAGTGCTCACAATGAAAAGAAGCCATATGGCAACCCTATCTGTGTTGTCAAGGGAGAAGGAGAGATGTCAATATCTGGCTTGACACTGTGAGGGACAGCACCACTTATACTGCTGAGTTGCTGTAATGGGCTTTTTCCTGTGTGCTGCCAGTTTTTGTTTACTAGAAGTCGTCCATGTGGCTGGGGAGGTATAGCTTCCCCAAGTGTCTTATACCAGGTGCCTATGGTTAAAATGGCCATGCAATAACGGGAGAAATTCTAAAACTGGCACCTAAACATAGATGCCAATAGGCGCTTGTTTGAAATGGCAAAAAACGGTGATGTTGAAGTGCTTACCAGCGCCTAAAAAAAGGCACCAGAATCATGTCTATGTAGGTGCTTTAGGTCACCAAATGCCAAAGTGGAGTAAGGCAGCCTAAAGCATCTCCATAGGCACAATTCATGCAAAGATAGGTGCTGGGAATATAGGCCCAGAAAACCCTGGACTACATTTCACTAGTGGTTCTGCCCGGGGCAGGAATGTGAAAGACAGCTCTTGCTCTGGTTCACCACTGGACCACCAGGGATTTTAAAGGCATGATGGGGAGGGAGGTAAAAGTTATAACAGTTGGCTGAGACAGGATGTGGGAGGGATTCCTCCTGCTCCAGCCCACTGCTTGACCACCAGGTTTTACGACAGGCTCAGTGGAGGCCTGCAAGGCATTGGGAGGGAGAGAAAGAGAAGGGGCAGGGAGGGAGTTGGGAAAGGGTACAGAAACTGGTAGGGCAGGGAGGGATGGGGGCTGGATGCAGAGCCTGGTGGGGAAGGAAGTGAGGGGGGACAGGGTGTAGAGCCTGGCAGGGCAGGGCACTTGAATATTAACCCCCCTTTATATTCAATTTAACCTTTTTTCCTCCTTTTCAGGGAAATAGATTACCTTGGTTTATATTCAAGTCGGCTTATATTCGAATATATACAATCCTCAAATTACTACCCTGTGGAAAGATGCCCGGCCAAAGTATTCCACCAGCAGCAGTGAGCATTTTTCTAAATACTAATCACTGCAGGCCAACACCCTCCCCCCCTCCCCCCCAAATTCAGTGTCGTGCCTTGTCTAGAACCTGGCATTGAATTTCCAGGTTTGCAGCATACAACAGTTATATGATCTAGTAAGGTTTGCCTCTTTGTAGATGATACCAAAATCTGCAATAGGGTAGAAACCCCTCATGTTGTGGACAACATAAAGAGGGACCTAGCAAAGGTTTAAAAATGGTCCAGAATTTGAGAGCTAAGCTTTAATGCTATAAAAAACAAAAATGCATGATCCTGCATTTCAGCTGCAAAAACCTGAGGGAGCGATAGGGTTTATGGGGTGAAGTATTTTGTTTATGAAAGAGAAGCTGGACTTGATATTGATCAAATATGATATCTTAAGGTGGCCAAACAGGTAGAAAAGGTAATGACAAAGCTAGAAAAATGCTTGTGTGTAGAGAATGACACGGGGAAAAAATTTGTCCCCGTCACCGCCCCGTCCCCAGCCGACTATCCTCTGCACCGCCCCGTCACCGCCATTCCCTTCACCGCCCCGTCACCGTCACCGCCATCCCTTTCACCGCCCCGTCACCGCCACTGCCATCCCATTCACCGCCCCGTCACCGTCACCGCATCATGCATAAAAGCCTCAAACAGGTATGATTTTATATACTTATCTTTATTAACGTATAAAGGAAACATACTTTACAACTTAGTTAACTATACAAAAACAAAACACAACCTGTACTTTTAATTGTCCTTATTTTTTAACCCGTGGATGAACAACAAATCATCCACAATCTCTGGATTCAATCTAGTTCTCCTTTCTTCCACAGTCCTTCCTGCAATAGAGAATGCCCTCTCTGAAGATGTGCTGGTAGCTGGAATGCACACCCCTGACCCCCATCCCCATCATAATAGTAAATAGTACTAATTGTAATGCAATTTCTTCCATTCATTTTTCATGTACACTACTGTATATAATATTAATTCATTATGGTAACCACAAAATTAAAAGAAACACAAAGCACACTGTATGCAGAAAAAATATTAATTAATATTTGTTTCATTTTTCAAAGAGGTCAAGACAGATGACTAAAATATGCAATGTCACTTCAGAAACAACTATAGAAAAATAGACAAATATAATGCAAAATATAGATAACTGATATAAATTCTCAAAACTGACACATTTTGATCACTAAATTGAAAATAGTCATTTTTCATACAATTTTTCTATCACTAATCTTCCCCCACCCCATATATATTCCGCAGGTTTTCAAAGAGGTCAAGGCAGATGATTTTATGCAATGTCACCTCAGGAACAACTATACAAAAATAGACAAATATACCCCCTCCCCTTTTACTAAATTGCAATAGCGGTTTTTAGCGCAGGGAGATGCGCTGAATGCCCTGCACTGCTTTCGATGCTCATAGGCTCACTGTGCTAAAAACCGCTATTGTGATTTAGTAAAAGGGGGCCATCGTGCAAAATATAGACAGCAGATATAAATTCTCAAAACAGACACATTTTGATCACTAAACTGAAAATAAAATCATTTCTCCCACAAGTGGACATGCTTAGTTACGTCAGCTCTATGGCTGCTTTAACTGTAAGGTGCCTGAATCTAAGGCTATATGCTACCATTCTGTAAAGGAACCTGGGAGCCCATTCACTGCTATAAAATAGCGTTCCCTATACAGTCTCAGGGTGCCTACGAGGAAGAACCCACTTGGAGAATTGCCCCTTATTTTTTTTAAGGATTATAAAAACAGAAGCAATAATGTGAAAAACAAAACCCAGCCTTAAAACAGGCTGAATTAATTTGTGAACCATTATTTAAAGGATACTCAGAAAAAATATTGTTTTCCCTTAACTTAAATGAAATAAACATATTCCTATCCATCATTTGACTATAGCTAAGGGCAAAGAACCTCATAGAGCTGCAGTGAAATAGAAAAGTGATTTTGTTTTACTGTAATCTCTGCATTAAGTAGATTTGCACACCCCAAGCTCCTTAAATCCTGATGCACTTCTAGCTTTTCCTGTAGCAGACTTTGCAAGATTAATAAATGGAGCATTCTTCTGCCTGCCAGTTAAAGAATGAAAAAAAAAAAAAAGCTTATAAAGTTCAAATCACAGCTTGACTAAACTCGAACTTTTTTGATTTCATTCTTCCTGGCTGACCACAATAAGCACCAAGGTTGGGGAAGGGGTAAAACGCAGATCTCACGGACCTGGCGGATCTAAACCCGTACCGCCTTAAAAATCTGAGGTCCGTGTCGGTCCGTGTCCGTGGCGAGAGCAAGCAGAATCAGGTCCAATGTCCGTGCGTTTTTTTTTTCCTCAAATTGTATACCACTACACTTGCTGCCAGTGGCGTACCTAGGGTATGTGGCACCCGGGGCCCATCATTTTTTGACACCCCCCCCCCCCCCCCTCATGTAAAATTTTTTTTTTTTTTTTTTTGCAATAACCATGAAATGGAATAAATGGTCAGAATAGAAACAGGCAGTGAAAATTTTCTTTTTTTTTTTTTTTTTTTTTTCCAAAGTATTTTTATTGAGAATGGCAAAAGGTCCAGACAAGCAACCATGGTCTGTACAGAAACTTATACATTATCAAAAAGAACACAGAATGAGAGTAACAGCAACAACAAGCATGAACAAGCCTCTCCCAAGAGAAAATTGCCAATGAGAGGCATAGCAATACACAACAAAAGGCCAAAACTTGGGGCAAGCAAACAAATCCCACCCCAGAACCCACAAGAATAATAAGCCGGACTAGACCCTCAGCCATATTTTATAATGAAAAAAACCCCCACAAGCAACAACACCCAGACCGCTCACCAGACACACCAATCCGCACAACAAGCACCCAAGAAACACCCAGCCACCACCCAGACAAAACTACCAGACACACCTACCCCACCAAGCCCAGACCCAACCCCCCCTCCCCAGAGAGTGCAAGCGCAAAGTGGACCGTGAAAAGGGCAGCTGCAGAAGTGGAAAGCCCCAGATAAGTAGGTTAGCTAAAGAAAGCCCACAGATAGAAGAAATCAGGATAACAAAAGTTCCAACAAATGCTCCCACAGAAAATTTTCTTTTATTGAACCTCATTTATGTAACCATTATTCCAAACATAACATAACATAAATTATGTCTGAATTGTCATGACATCAGAAGTACATATGGAGTAGTTGCAGGTGATGCTTGGGACAGTTCTGATTATGTTAGTTTGGTTTTATGTGTTTTTTTAATAGAAGGGTTTTTATTTCTTTTTTTAAGGTTTTGTAGTTTGTGGTCGAGGTCAATAGGTTGTAGAGTTGGGGGTCAAGTGTTGCAGCTCGAATGGCTAGGAGGTTGTCGAACAGTTTTTTTCTTTTGACGTTTTTGGTTGGAGGGTGTGTGAATGGTGCGTGAGTTCTCCTATGTCTGTTTGAAGTGGATTGAATTATTTAGCTGAAGAAATTAGTTACCCCCCCCCCATTCCACACACATTAATTCTCTTCCATTTTTTTTCCCATTATAAAAAAACACTGATAAGTTCCCAGGAAAAAAATACATTAAAATAAGAAGTGAAAACAAAGGCCCCTACAGATGAGAACATAACATAAGAATAGCCTAACTGGGTCACACCAATGGTCCATCATGCCCAGTAGCCCATTCTCATGGTAGCCAATAGTGCTGCCCGATTCAGAGAAAAATATTTCATTCGATCCGATTCACCCTGTTGAATCGATTTTTCGATTAGATTCACTGTTAATGACACCGCTTTTTAAGTTTAAACAAAGTATAACAATAAATTTCACAACAACAATAAATTTCACAAAGTACTTAAAAAAAAAAAAAATCACATTTTTCCATTAAAGCAGTTCTGGAGACATTTGCTTGAACAGTCTTTTTTCCCAGTCCATAAGCAAGCAATATGAAAAAGATTTCCTTAATTATCTACTCAAACATTTTTGCTATTTACTTTCATTGTACCTATACTATTATTCAGTAGAAAAAATGGACTTAACTGTGCAGGAAATGAATCTCCTCATACACCCACCATATAGTGCAAAAATGTGCAAAGGTCTGTTTTTTTCTTTCGATCACTACATAGCCTAATGCCACACAAGCAGCGCTGTTACAAACATATTCTGAAGGTCAATGCTAAGGTTGACAAAGTTTCCTTCCTTGGACCAGAAGGAGATACTGACAAACCATTGGAAGAGATTCTAAAACAACTACCCAGAAATAACACCCAAAGACCCACTCAGTGTGTGAACCAGTTGAGTGGAGTGGACTAACTGGGGGTGGAAATGGGCCCAGAGTTTGCTCAGCAGAATTTCCCAGACTACCTCTTCCTCTCAACACACTGACATGCTACCACCACCACCAACACTAGGAACACCTCACCGAGTATGCCAGCAATGCTTATAAACTTTATAAAACACATTATTATATTTTCTTATAAAGCATATATTTTAACTGAACTCAGCCTTGCCATTCACAAAAATAGAAAAGTTCCCATTTCAAGCTGTCTCATGTACACTTTTCAAATCTAACATATTGTAATCACAAAACAGAAAATAAAATTATTTTTTCTACCTTTTGTTCTCTGATCAATATTCAAATCTTGTTGGTCCCAGGCTCTTGTTGTCTTGCTTGCCAGGGTCTCCTTTCTCCGTGCTAACCATCCGTCTGCCATCTCTGTTCTCCCCTTCCGTTTCCCTTCCCTCTCCCGGAGATCTGGCATCTTTCCTTTTTTTTGTCTCCATCCACAGATTCACCTTTTCTCAACTCCCCACCACCCCAGGATCCACCATCTCTCCCTTTCTGTTCCCAACTATCCTCCTATCCAGTATCTCTATCCCCCCTCCACACCATCCCCTGTTTCCAAGTTCTCTCCCTTTCTGTTCCTTCCCTCCCTAAATCCCATTATGCACCATCTCTCTCCCACTCCTCTGTTTTTAGACCCATTATTTCTAACCCCCAAAGTCTGGCATATGCATGTATCTTTGAACCCCCCCTTCCCTCTCTCCCTCTGTGTACTTTTACACCAGGACCCCCCCTCCCCCGAAGGTCTGTCCCCCCTCCGAAGGGCTACACCCCACCCCTGAAGACCTGCACCCCCCGAAGGACTTTACCTCCCACCCGAAGGTCTGTCCCCCTCTGAAGGCCTAAACCCCACCCCTGAAGGACTGCACCCCCCCCCGAAGGCCTGCACTCCCTTGAAGGTCTGCACCCCCCCGAAGGCCTGTCCCCCCCTTGAAGGCCTGTCCCACCCCCTTGTAGGCCTGTCCCCCCTTTAAGGCCTGCCTGCCTGCCTTTCCCCCCCTTGAAGGCCTGTCTCCCCCTTGAAGGCCTGCACCCCCCTTGAAGGCCTGCACCCCCCCTTGAAGGCCCGCCCCCCCCCCTTGAAGGCCTGTCCCCCCCCTTGTAGGCCTGTCCCCCCCCCTTGTAGGCCTGTCCCCCCCCTTGTAGGCCTGTCCCCCCCTTGAAGGCCTGCCTGCCTTTCCCCCCTTGAAGGCCTGCACCCCCCTTGAAGGCCTGCACCCCCCCTTGAAGGCCTGCACCCCCCCTTGAAGGCCTGTCCCCCCCCTTGTAGGCCTGTCCCCCCCCTTGTAGGCCTGTCCCCCCCCCTTGTAGGCCTGTCCCCCCCTTGAAGGCCTGCCTGCCTTTCCCCCCTTGAAGGCCTGCACCCCCTTGAAGGTCTGCACCCCCCCAAAGGCCTACACCCCCCCCCGAAGGTCTGCACCCCCCTGAAGGCCTGCCTGCCCCCCTTGAAGGCCTGCACCCCTTGAAGGTCTGCACCCCCCCAAAGGCCTACACCCCCCCCCGAAGGTCTGCACCCCCCTGAAGGCCTGCCTGCCCCCCTTGAAGGCCTGCACCCCTTGAATGTCTGCACCCCCCCCCCCCGAAGGCCTGTCCCCCCTTGAAGGCCTGCCTGCCTGTCACCCCCTCCCCCTTGAAAGCCTGCTTGCCTGCCCGCCCGCCCCACCCTGAAGGCCTGATGCCCCGACCCACCCCGAAGGACCGCTCGCCCCCCTGGCCTCCCCGCACCACCTATGAACAGCCGCAGCAGGATCGCGAAGTCAGCGTCGGGTACCAGCCCTAAGGGGGTGTTCCCGGCCTTGCCGTTCAGTCCCCCGCCACCCCCGAAGGACCGCTCGCCCCCCTGGCCTCCCCGCACCACCTATGAACAGCCGCAGCAGGATCGCGAAGTCAGCGTCAGCGATCCCTGCTGCTTCCTGCGCCACGGTCCCGCCCCTCCTCTGACGTCAGAGGAGGGGCGGGATCGCGTCGTAGGAAGCAGCGCAGGGATGCTGACGCTGACTTCGCGATCCTGCTGCGGCTGTTCATAGGTGGTGCGGGGAGGCCAGGGGGGCGAGCGGGCCTTCGGGGGTGGCGGGGGACTGAACGTCAAGGCCGGGAACACCCCCTTAGGGCTGGTACCCGGGGCGGCCCGCCCCCCCCGCCCCCCCCTAGGTACGCCACTGCTTGCTGCTTTTGCTTGCTTCGGGCCTTCCTCGTTGCTGGGACCTCGTTGCTCCGAAACCAGAAGTAGCGTCCCGGGGGGGGGGGGGAAGAGAAGGGAAGCCGGCACGCACACGATAGAGCCCCGGAGGGAAGCTTACAACTTGCTGCTTTTACTTGCTTCGGGCCTTCCTCGCTGCCGGGTCCTGCCTTCGCGGAAACAGAAAGTAGGCAGGTCCCGGCAATGAGGAAGGCCTGAAGCAAGTAAAAGCATGCAAGGCAGGCGTCAAAATTTTCGGCGCGAGTCAGCCCGGAAATGAGCAGGATTAGCTGGGCGGTCATCTAAATCAGCCGGGGAGAACACTTACTTGTACCTGACGAAGTTTTCAGGCTTTCAGCTCCTCCCAGTGAAATGAGTGAAAAGTGAATCCAATCGAGCAAAAACAACTGACCAATGAAGAGCCTGTATATTAGGGGGCGGAGTCAATGCGGCAACGTGCAAGTCGGGTAGAGAGTTGGAGGAGACAGACCACATGGCGGAGACAAACATGGCCGCTGGAAAAAATCTGACACCCGGTCCCGAACCAAAGACACACGGTGAAGACAAGGTAAATAGCGGTACATAGAAGGGGGGACATTTGCCTGCGGGGACAAATCTTTTCACCGTTTTTGTGGGCGGTGAAAACTTTTGTCCCCGTGTCTGCGGCGATTTGGCTATGGAGTCTCCATAACCCGCAGCCAAACCGCAGCCACGCCGCGGTTCCTTGTGGGGATCGCTCCCCGTGTCATTCTCTACTTGCGTGCATAGGGAGAAGAATAGCCATCAGGAAAAAAAGAGGTGATAGATAATGCTAGGAATTATTTTAAAAAGGGATGGCTAACAAGACTAAACATATTACGAATGCCTCTGTATCGCTCCATGGTGCGACCTCACCTGGAATATTGTATTCAATTTTGGTCTCCTTATCTCATGAAAGATATAGCACAGCAGAACTAGAAAAGATTCAAAGAAAAGCAACCAAGATGATAAAGAGGATAGAACTCCTCTTGTATGAGGAAAGACTACAAAACTTAGGGCTCTTCAGTTTGGAAGAGAAGGCTGAGAGGAGATATGATTGATGTCTACAAAATCCTGAGTGGAATAGAACAGGTACAAGTGGATTGATTTTTCACTCCATCAAAAATTACAAAGACTAGGGGACACGATGAAATTGCAAGGAAATACTTTTAAAACCAATAGGAGGAAATATTTTTTTGTTCAGAGAATAGTTAAGCTCTGGAAGTTTCAAGTTTATTAGGATTTTATATACCGCCTATCAAGGTTATCTAAGCGGTTTTTACAATCAGGTACTCAAGCATCAGGTACTCTCTGTCCCGGTGGGCTCACAATCTATTTAACGTACCTGGGGCTATGGAGGATTGAGTGACTTGCCCAGGGTCACAAGGAGCAGCGCGGGGTTTGAACCCACAACCCCAGGGTGCTGAGGCTGTAGATCCAACCACTTCGCCACACACTCCAGAGGTTGTGGTAAAAGCAGATGTCGTACCTGGTTTTAAGAAAGGTTTGGACAAATTCCTGGAAGAAAAATCTATAGTCTGTTAAGACATGGGGAAGCCTCTGCTTGCCCTGGATCAGTAGCATGGAATATTGCTACTCTTTGGGTTTTGGCCAGGTACTATTGATCTGGATTGGCCATGGTGAGAACAGGCTACTGGGCTTGATGAACCAAGTAAGGCTATTCTTATGCTCTAATGCCTTCATTCCTTTTGGAAGTTGCAAACCACTTCCAGTCCATATTTTGCTACCTAAGCCTCTGGTCTGGTGAGATTTGTATGCAATTCTGGATATCATACCTTCAAAAAGAAATGAATAGGATAGATGTGGTTCTAAGGGTAGCTACTAAAATGGTCAATGATCTTTGTCATAGAGTGTGTGGGGACAGACTTAAAGATCTCAATATATAGCAGTGGTCTCAAACTCAAACCCTTTGCAGGGCCACATTTTGGATTTGTAGGTACATGGAGGGCCTCAGAAAAAGTAATGTCTTATTAAAGAAATGACAATTTTGCATGAGGTAAAACTCTTTATAGTATACTAGTCTTATAGTCCGTTACATTAAGGGTTCTAGAATATATGTGTGTGCGTCTGTCTTTATTTCTTTCTCTCTCTCTCCTTAGCCGCTTTCTTTCTTTTTCCTTGGCTGTCCATCACCACCCCTTGCCTGCTCCCCCTGTCCATTCTCCCTTCCTTTTACCTCCCCTGTGTCCACCACCACCCCTTCACTGCTCTCCTTATGCAGCAGCAGCCCTTCTCCCTTTGTTTTACCTCCCCCCTGTCCATCAGCACCTCTTTCCTTCTCCCCCTGTCCAGCAGTAGGCGTCCCTTCCTTTTTCTCCCACCCTCCTCCTTCTTATCCCTATGATACACTTACCTTGCTCTGCCCCTGATCAGAGGTTCCCGACAGTCGCCCAGTTGCACCCATTGGAAAAGTTCCTTCTGCCGCATCCTGCACCCCTCCTGACACGACTCCCGCTGTCTTTCTTTCTGTCTGTCTCTGTCCCTGGCCCCCTTTGTCTGTTTGTCTTTCTGTATATCTCCCTGCCCCTGTGTCTTTCTTCTTTTCTTTCTGTCTCCCTTCCTCCCTCTGTCTGTCTGTCTGTCCGAAGCAGCATTCCCTCCCCCTCCATTTCCCTTCCCCCACACCAGTTCCCTGTGTCTTTCTTCTTTTCTTTCTGTCTCCCTTCCTCCCTCTGTCTGTCCAAAGCAGCATTCCCTCCCCCTCCATTTTTCTCCCCCCACACCAGTTCCCTGTGTACCTGCCCCTGTGTCTTTCTTCTTTCTGTCTCCCTTCCTCCCTCTGTCTGTCTGTCCAAAGCAGCATTCCCTCCCCCTTCCATTTCCCTCCCCCCCACACCAGTTCCCTGTGCCTGCATTAGCGTTTCCTCTACCCCCTTTCCTTTCCCACAGTCGCGACTACAAACGCGGGGCCCGAAGCAACGTGTGAAGACTGCTGGACACGCTGCTTAAATCGCCAGTCGGGCCCACGGTAAGGGAAGAGGGGGGGGGCGGCAAATAAGTCGAGTCCCGGGCAGCGGAAAGTTGCTGGGCTCCTCGGTGGGGGCGCTGAGTGGCCGCGATCCCTCTCCTCCCAGACACCCCCCCCCCCTTCCGCTGGAGGAACGGATATCGGCGGTTACAGCCGCTGGCTTCGGCGTCTTCTATCCACTGCGGCCAACCCTAGCGGAAAGAGGAAGTAGTCAGAGAGGGCGGCCCGCAATGGACAGAAGACAGAAAAGCCAGCGTTCTCTTCATTTAAAAGCGGGTGAGCCGGCAAGGAGGAGGTGGTGGTTTTGGCAGTGAGTGAGGAGGGAGTCGCCGGCTGTGCTGTGCTTTCCCGATCGCAGTGGCGCTGCTGTTGGTGTCAGAGCTCGCCGCCTTCTCCGACCTTCACCGGGCCCTTTGAAAGCAGCGCTAGGTGGAGAGTAGGGAGGCTGTTGTGAGGTAATACGCGCACATGCGCACTCGTGCGGCCACATCCCGACAGAAAAGGGATCAGGGAACACGCTTGTCGCGGGTGCGCATGCGCGGGCTAGCATTTTATTATATAGATAAATTATTCCTTTTGACTAAGTCTTAATAATAATATTGTAATTTGTAGCTAAAGAGACAGATGATCAAGAAACTGTTTAATTTTACTTTTGTGATTATAATAAACATACCGAGGGCCTCAAAATAGTACCTGGCGTGCCACATGTGGTTCCCCCGGGCCGCGACTTTGAGATCACTGATATATAGTATATACTTTGGAAGATAAGTGGGAGAGGGGAGATATGATAGAGATATTTAAATACTTCCATGGCATAAATGCACAGTAGGCAAATCTCTTTCAATTGAAAGGAAATTCTGGAATGAGGGGGCATAGGATGAAAGTGAACAGACTCATGAGCAACCTGAGGAAATACTCTTCATGGAAAGGGTAGTGAATTCATGGTAGAGGTGGTGGATATGAAGACTGTTTGAATTCAAGCAAGCTTGGGATAAGTACATAGGATCTCTAAGGCAGAGGAAGGGATAGTAGATGGCATGAATGAGAAGACTAGAAGGCTACAGGGTCTTTATCTGCCTTCATTTTTCTATATTTCTGTTTTTATTCAGAGCTGAGCTCATACATCTAACTAGGCAAAGTTAGAACTAATATTTACACATATATGGACATGGCACTGAATATTGCCAGTGCTTGCATAACTTTCAGGATTACCCAGACTCTTCCTCAGGACTGTCCCAGGCACTACTTGAACAGTGTTACAGCAGTCACTCGATATTCAACAGCACAGTTCAGTTAAGTGCTGCTGAATATTGGCAGCTGGCCAAGTGAGTGTGGAGTACGTGGGCAGGAATCTCATTCAGCAAAGCATGACAAATTAATAAATGAGAAAACGATAAAAAAGAAAAGAAAAGGAATTCACCTTCTAGAATGATTTTTTTTAAAAATGTTACTTCTGAATATTCTAGCCCTTATTTGTATGCAGTATGAAATTACAGTACTTGAAATTTGAAGGAGAAAAAGACAGAATGTCTTGAGCTCCAGAGAAAGTTGAGCCTCACTTACAGGACATGTTCGGTTCAAAAGCAGGCTTCACTTTGCAGTAAACTTGAAGGACCCAATTTTTTTTTTTTTTTGGCAGACAACTTGGAACTTTAAGTTCAGCCAAAACAGAAAGTAAAACAGTTCAGAAACAATATGCCAGAAACATACAGCATCAACATTATTTTTTTTTTTTAATTTACTTTTCCAAAACAATTCACACAGGAAGATGTTAAAAGGAAAGAGCATGTATTTGACCTAAAATGAACTCCACAATTGAAACAATATAAGGCAACATCCAACTGTTTAGAAAAAAAGCTTCAGGAATTTTATTGTTGAACTTCAGCTGTAACAAAAAAACGAAACTGGAAAATTTTAAATAACTCATCCTTGTGGTATGTTATTACACCCTTTTAGATATTCTCATTCTTCAAGATCACTCACACAGTTAAAAAAAAATCTAGTTTAAGCTGAACAGAACCTACATTGAATATATACACACTTATGAAGCATCTTGTATAGATCAAGTTTGCTGATCAGACCAGGGCTTTTGATGTTTTAAAACCTGTTGAGATCTAACTATTTAACCACCACTAAACTATTTAGCCCCACACTAACATGAGATAATCATTTTGGTAATGAAACAATGTGGTTCTTAAATCAGGAATATTGTTGGCACACAAGAAATTCTTGGCCCATCCTGCCCACTTGCTCCTGCCCAAAACTGCATCTTCCCTATCTTGCCACCACATGCTGTATGAGTCACATTTCTGCTAGTATTGGGTACAACTGCATTTGCTAGCAGACTATGCTAGGCATCCGTTATCCTCCCCATAGGTAGCAGTCCCAAGTTTACCGTTTACCTCCACAGTATCTAAAGGAAAATCATGAGAAGAATCATTTAAAGTTCTGCCGGACTGTCACTTTCTTTTGTCACCTTATTTTCAGCACAACTATGCCTTTTTTTTTAGCTATATAGAGTCAAAAGGAGCATGTCTATAACTGGGTGCCAGAAGTTAGGCACCTAGATGGAGCATACTGAGCACTAGCCTCTTGATTCTCTAACCGGCATCCATGTTGACGGCCACCTTAAAAGCAGTTGCCGATCGTGCGTCAATCACGTGACAGCACCGGTTATAGAATAGCGCCTGATTCTTGCCAAGATAGGTGGCCAAAATGTAGGCCCAGAAAATTCTGACCTACATTTTGCTGTACAATTGTAAAACCAGAGCACAGCTTCCATGTAAGTTGATCGCAGGTGAAATTATCCCTGATCAGGTGAGCCAGCAGGACTCCCCGAAGCCATGGCTTCGGGGAGTCCTGCTGGCTTAACTGATCAGGGGGAATTCCCATGCTGCAAACAGCTCAGCTGGCTGCAGCAGACCCCCCCCAATTGGCAGGAGGGATGCCTACTCCCTCCTGCCTGAGAACATCGCCAACACCCCATCCTGACAACCCTAACCCCCCACTCTGACACCCCACAAATCTCTAACACCCCATCATGACACCTCACCCCAACACCCCCTAAACCCTTCATACCCTACTCTGACACCCCTGATACCCCCCCCTCAAACCTGTACCTTAAATGACAATCTGGCAGGAGGAAGTGATGTCAGAGAGAGCACTGAAGCCAACGTGGGCAGCAAGTTCTTTGCTGTTCGTGCTACATTTAAAAAGGTGGGGGAAGGGGCATGGGCGCATGGTAAGTGGAGCAGAAAAGAGGGCAGGAGAGGGGCACCACTTCCCCAGGTGCTGGTTACCCTCACTATGCCACTGACTGTTGGTGTACATTCAGGTACAATAGGTATTTTTCTGTTCCGGTGGTTTATCTAATTAGATGCCCTTGTGATATGATTTATATAGGACAAACACCATGGGCATTTAGTACTAAGATCTTTGAACATCGTTCGTATCTGTAAAATGGTAGATTGGAAAAACCATTAGTAAGGCATTGTTCACAGCAGAATCATACATTTGATGATTTTCGATGTACAATTATCCTCCAACTACAAATTTCATCAAGAGGGGTAGATGTAAAGAAATGGCTGTGGCATCAAGAGCAGAGACTGATATTCAAGTAGGATACCGTTGAACCTAATGGCTTGAATTCTACCATTGAATGGAAAATATTTTTTTAAGTAAGTACTTTCTAAGTGAGCCTTTCAGTGGCAGCTATAGAAGTGAGACATGGTTCATTGAAGATTTGGGCGACCTGTTCCTTTAATGTTTTTTTCTGAATTTTTGCACCTTTAGTGATGTCATCTTGGCATCTTTTTCAGCACTGGAGCCATGTTAGCTCTATTGAGTGGTCTTACTGATGTTGGAGAGGGTTGCTTCCTGACGCAGCATCCCCACAAAACAAAACCCAGCAGGATCTCTTGTTGAGATTATTTTTTGATTGCTTGGAGTTGGTCAAGTTGAAGTCCAGCCTTTTTTCAACCTTGGTGAATGGACTATATGGCTAGCCAGCTAATTAACTCTCTCTCTATATATATTTTGCAACCCTTTTTTTTATTTAAGCCTTGTTCTGGATAAACTACTTTGATTTGTGATTTAAAATGTTTTTTTGGTATGAATGTTTTTTTCTCTCCTTTATGATTTTAGGTGAATTTTTTACTTCATGTCTTTTGCCTTATAGCCAATGATATGAGAAAGGCTCTAACTTGAGTTTATGGCTCATTGTGGAATGTTATCTTTGGGATTTTGAGGCCATCTGTGTTAGTTTGTGAGTTCACCAATGGTCTATCAAACACAAGACTTTAGACCAGTGGTCTCAAACTCAAACCCTTTGCAGGGCCACATTTTGCATTTGTAGGTACTTGGAGGGCCTCAGAAAAAATAGTTAATGTCTTATTAAAGAAATGATAATTTTGCATGAGGTAAAACTCTTTATAGTTTATAAATCTTTCCTTTTGGCTAAGTCTTAATAATAATATTGTAATTTATAGCTAATGAGACATATGATCAAGAAACTGTTTTATTTTACTTTTGTGATTATGATTAACATACCGAGGGCCTCAAAATAGTACCTGGCGGGCCGAATGTGCCCCCCGGGCTGCGAGTTTGAGACCACTGCTTTAGACGCATATTTTAATTATTATTTTGTGATGGCAACAAGGTATCTAACCTTTTCATATTTTGATACTAAAATAAATGCAGCCTACCAGTCAGAGCTCTGGGTTTCTGGCCCAGAAATATCTCAGAAAAAGGACCATTTAAATTAAAGTATTAATTTAAATGTGAGATGGATATTTGTGATGTTCTGACTTTAACGTCTTTAAATCGCTTTATGGGCCTCTTTTACAAAACTGCAGTAGCAATTCTCATCTAGCAAATACAATGTAGCCCATTCAATTTCTTTAGGCTGTGTAGCATTTGCTGCACTGGAACTTGCTACCACAACTTTCTAAAATGGGCTTCATGTTGTCATATATCCAGTTGTGCCCATTCATAAGGTTACCATATGGCTCCAGAAAAGGAGGATGGATACAGGGTTTTACTTCTATTGAAAATAATGGAAGTTAAACCCGGATATCTCAGTCTTCCTTTTCCTGGAGCCATATGGTAACCCTATCCATTCACACTGTTGTGTAGCGCTACAGATATTGCTAAAGTAAACACAAATATTTATTTATATATTTTTGGATTTATCTCACAAACTTTTCATTAGTAGCATACTTTTCATTCAGGTAGACTATCTTACATTGTATTTAAGACAATGGAGAGTTAAAGTGATTTGCCCAAGATCATAAGGCGGCTGTCAACTTCAGTAGGCTAACTCCTCCATTCCCACATGTCATGAGAAGGGTGTGTTTTTGTTTTATACTCCTATTTATTTACAGATAACTTGCATTGAAGATGTAAAATAGAATAGGTTAAAAAGAACCTACACCTCCTTTGAGCATGAGAAAATCATCTTTATTGGTATTTAGTTAATGCCTTTTTGTTGGTGAAGCATTTTTACATTTACAAACAAAAACAAGTTACTGTGGTGATATTTAGGGGTTAAGATGCAGACAAGGCAGGTTCATTATAAATTCTTGAACGTAAGGTTCCCTGAGACAAAAGATGTCTAGCCTAGACTATCAAACCCTGCAATGCTTTTTCCTCCTCCCTTTCCCTCCCTTCAACTTTGTTGCTCCAGACTTCTTCTTCTTCTCTTCTTTTTTTTTTTTAGTCCCTATTGAGAGAGAGTAATTAAGCAGTAAAAGTAGAGGCTCTCAGTTTCGGCAGCACTACAGGGGAACTCCTCCCTGTAATAAACTCCAATTACTGGCCGCCACTACAGCTGATGAAGGATTATGCTCTCACCGAGCTATGATAAACTCCAAAGTATAATCTTCAATTAGTTTAATTCATAGAGTATGCTGGCAGGCAAGTCACTATGTTTCCCACGACTTGCACAAACAACCTTTCTTTGACACCCCCCCTCTCCTCCTCCTTCCTCAACACTGCACAGATGGTCCTGGGACTGTCTGTTACAAAGTTCAGTGCATCTGCCCCCTTTAACCCATCTAATGCAGGCAGCAAAACAAAGAAAGGGATTCAAGTCTCTATACTACCTACTGTTTCAGTAATAGTAGGCTATTTTAAAGAGAAAAATTATTGCAAAAGTCAGAAAACAAGTGACTAAACAATACAAAAAAAAAAAAGGGGGGGGGGGGTTCATTACAACTACATTAAAATTAACTAGTTGTTATCATGCCTTAAATATATCCAGCACCTTGGATCCATAACCACATACTGTAACTGTCATGCAATCATAGCTGACCTATCTGACCTATTAGTTCATGCTTTCATGTGAAACTTGACAAAAGTTAGGGATTTCTGCCAGGTACTTCTGACCTGGATAACTCACTTTGGAACATAAGAGCTGCCGCTGCTGGGTCAGACTAGTGGACCATCGTGCCCAGCAGTCCGCTCACGCGTTGGCCCTTAGGTCAAACACCAGTGCCCAGTCTAACCTTACCTGCGTACGTTCTGGTTCAGCAGGAACTTGTCTAACTTTGTCTTGAATCCCTGGAGGGTGTTTTCCCCTATAACAGCCTCTGGAAGAGCGTTCCAGATTTCTACCACTCTCTGGGTGAAGAAGAACTTCCTTATGTTTGTACAGAATCTATCCCCTTTTAACTTTAGAGAGTGCCCTCTCATTCTCTCTACCTTGGAGAGGATGAACAACCTGTCTTTATCTAACAAGTCTATTCTCTTCATTACTTACTGCCCTGTCTCGCTCCCACTGAGACAGACGCATGGCCCCGAGAATGACTCCAAACAGAGCTCCTGACCGCTTCTTTCTACTGGGCGGGTTGTGTGAGCCTGCTCTGCCCCCCCATTTAAGTATTTAAGTACCTGCCGGGAACACTTAAATTAAACTGAACTCATCTGTAGCAGGAGCCATCTTCAATCCTCACTGCCCTGCCTCTCTCCCACCGAGACCAACGACCCGCACCGAGAACTTCTCCAAACAGAGCTCCCGACTGCCTCTTTCTACTGGGCCGGGCGTGTGAGCAAGCTCTGCCCCCCAGTATCTACCGGGAATCACTTAAATTGCAACAGCTGAACGGTGCATTGCTGTTCAGCGCACCGGCTAAGGCAAGTGCCTTTGCGAAGTGACTAAGCAGAGCGTAAATAAGCCTCCCAATATCAGGCCACCCCCCATCCAGCTACTAGACCCAGCCCGTTGTGGCCCATCAGTGGGCGTGGGAGCCTGCTATCGACGACCTGCCTCAAACACCCTACCTCCTGCTCTGGAAGATCCCTGCCGCAGCTCTGACTAACCAAGCAGCTATGTATTTGCATGCCCGGCTAACTCAAATTCTGGCATGTATAGATAATATTCTAATCACTTGCATGACTCCAGATAATAAGTTTGCATGCCTCTTGTTAGTCTGGTCAACTTCAATGATTACTCCATTAGCTGGTTAATTCCAATAATCACTGGTTATTCCAACAAGTACTTGCTAACCACCAGTTTCCACATCTCCTTAGCTGGATACCCTGACACCTTCTTCCGGCCCTGACCCTTCACGTGGTCTTCACTCCTGTCAGCTCAGCGAGGGGTAGGGCAGCCAACCTGCCCCCTATCCTCCCAGACTACAGCCTGCTCCTCTTCCTTTTGATCAGCGGGTTACCTAGCCCCTTTCTCTTTAATTCCTCCGTTTACTCCCAGGGCCATCATGACCGACTTCACAGGAAATCCCTCCTCCTTCTCTACCTACTTGGCATGAGAAACTGGATCTTAAGAGCTTTAGAATTTGAACCTATCCCAACCTACTTCACATGGGATAGAATCACTGGGCCTGAAAAATCACTTTGCCCCCCCACCCCCACCCCCGTATCCTCCATGACTACATGGAAGCAGGTCCCTTCCCAATCTCCGTGGTCAATGCCACCCGACACTCCTCTAGACTAGAGAGTTGGGCGGGGACAGAAATCCCACCCGTCCCCGTGAGGAATCCCACCCGTCCCCGCGATGAATCCCTCCGTTCCCACCCATCCATGTGAGGAATCCCCTCCATCCCCACCCGTCCCCGCAAGGAATCCCCTTCGTCCCCGCCCGTCCCTATAAACTTCAGAAATAGTTATTTCATTTAATTATGCTACTGAATTAAAGGCTCTGGTAGAGACCCATTTACAAATAAGCAAACACACTTTATTAATTTGGAAATATTAATTGGGAAGAATACATACTTTGTAAACGGGTTTCTACCAGAGCCTCTAATGTAAACATAAAATATAAATACTCAGCTGATGAGAACCCCCAAGCTTCAGCTGAGGACTTCCTTTGCAGTTGGCTGGGGGCCCCTTTTGCCAAGCTTGGCAGGCAGCAGTAGCGTCCCTGAGTCACAGATGCTGGCACCTCAGTGGCTCATGGATGTTTCCAGCGACTGCTGTGCTTGGTGGAGGGAGTTCTGGCCGTCCCTAGAGGAGGTCCTCTGCTGGCGGTTCTTGGGGATTCCCACCAGCCACAGCAAGGGTCAGCAAGTACTTCAACACTGTAGAAATAAAACCAGAAATGCATTTCCTTTTCTTTTGAACACAATACAAAGACATCTGCTATATACATTTCCCAAAGCTAACATATTTTAGTCAGTAAATTCAGTTTAAGTTAAGTGGACAGGTTGTTTAAGGTAAGTGGAATTAAAATGTTTTTGCACAAATGAATTAAGTACTACTTTTGTCATGTTCTGGATTGTATTTATTGCACATCTATGACAGAGGTGCCTTTGCCATTATTTCATGCTTTGAAGAAAGGAAAATAGCCATCAAATTCAACCCTTCTCCCATATTTGATAAGCTAGGAACATCTTGCAATGTATTAAAAGTCTGCTCTAGCTTAGATACCCTGGACTACTTACTCCTTGTGACCCCAGGCACGTCACTTAGGGCTAGATTCACTAAGGACATCTGGCCTTAATCCTTCACTGCCCCAGGTATATTAGATAGTGAGCCTGCCAGGACAGATATGGAAAAATTATTTAAGTACCTGAATCTAAACCATTTAAGCTATAGGTGGCATATAAATACTAAAAATAAATAAATATGTAAAAAATGGTCATTAGTGCAATAGCGGCTTTGTTGCATATGATTTTTATTTATCCGATTGCATTTTCATGCCTTTGTGCATTACTACTATATTAATTAATAACATTAAAAAAAATACTTAAAAGGACTGTAAGATAAGCAACTTATCTTGAACAACATCAGAGCCTGATCTGAACAAACTGTCAACATGAGAAACGTTCGTCCTAGAGTCTCCTGCTCCCCACCCAGTTATAGCAGGTCCAAAGAGCTGTGAGGGAGTTCGGATCGCAAATTCTTCCTTCTCTCTAGTAACTTTTTTTAAGTGTGTGTGTGTGTGTGTGGGGGGGGGTAACAACACGTGAGCCAGATCAAAACTTCTAGGAAACCTACTACCCGGGATCCCACCTCCGATCAAGATTAACTTTTTCACCAGACAATACAGCAGAAGAGAAAATAAAACCATGAGTGAATACTTTAAACATACCGAGGAACAGACTGGGATCATGTGCCACGAAGCTCATCTTCTATTTCCTGCCTGCCCTGCCCCAGCACACATAGCCGACAGGAAATCTTCCCTGAAGTTAGCACTGACGTCGGAGGGAGGGCTTTGCTTAAGCCCTCCCTCCAACGTCAGCGCTGACATCGGGGATGATTTCCGGTCGGCTGCGTGCTATGGCAGGACAGGTAGGAAAAAGATGACGAGCCTCGCGGCTCGATTTGAATCGAACCCCGCAGGATCCCCATGACCATAGGAGGCGTCCCCACGGGATCCCCACGACCCTAGGGGGCATCCCCACAGGATCCCTGCGACCCTAAGGGGTGTCCCCACGGGATCCCCATGACCCAAAGGGGGAACCCGAGGGTCCCACGGGATTCCCATCGTCCCCGTTCAGCTCTCTACTCTAGACCATCGCACAAATGAAAACGACTCCTAAAAAACTTACAATGTGCTGAACCCTCAATACCCTCAGAACATCACACTATTTCTGGTGCATATCTGAACATTCGCTCGGTCAGGAACAAAGCTCAATTGGTCAAAGATTGGCTAGAAGAAACCCACCTAGATATCCTACTTTTAACTGAAACATGGCTAATCTCCGATCAGGATGCTATCATAGGTGATTTACTACCTTCAAATTACAAAATCATTCCTCTATCGAGAAACTCTAAAAGAGGAGGTGCTTTAGCAATAATCCTCAGAGCTCACTTTCAATTTCAAACACTCGACTAAACCTACCAATAAACTGGAAATTCTCACCTGCAAAATATCCAAAGAGGACTGTAAAGATAATTTGATCCTTACAATATTCTACACACACCCTAACAAATGGAACCTAGCAAAAGAAGATCTCTACAAATTCCTCCTCACTAACTCGGTAGCCGGCACCTACAATCTCCTCACCGGCAATGTCAATCTACACCTCGAGCAGGAAGAGAATTCCAACGTCGCAGATCTACTTTCCTTTCTCACATTTCTAGGCTTCTCCAAATCACCTCCGACAAAAACTCACAGGAAAGGTCACCACTTAGATCTGATCATGTTTCTTTCCAATGCTCCAGCGTAAGTCTTAAAGGTGAAACCTGGGCTAACACCTCCTGGTCAGACCACCTTCTATGTAATTTTAAATTACATTGACTCAAAAAACAAACAAAAAGGAAACCAAGGAACAATCACAAAGACAAAACGATATGCACAAGAGGACAACTAAACCCAGTAGAATTTTGGGCACACTAAAGCTTAATATCCATTCCTGACTTAAACCCAAATTTCATCCTAGGATGGACAAATTTCAGCAATCAGGTACTAGACGACATTGTACCATTAAAAGTATGTAATAAAAGCCACCGATCATCAGCCAGTTGGTATGATGCCGACCTATCAGCATTAAAACGAGAAATACATAAATTAGAAAGAATATGGTGCAAATCAGGTAAAGATAAAGACCGATATATTTGGCGATTAAAAGTTAGAGTACAAAAGAATGATTAAAGAAAAGCGTTGCAGCCATTATTCCCAAACAATCAACTCTTCTTCGCTGAATAGTAAAGAACTCTTCCGAAGTCATTTCCCTATTTGACATTGATCTACATAAATGTTCCCACACAGATCTCCCATCCTCTGCTGCAAATCTAGCCGACTACTTCGCTGAAAAAATGTAATTTGAAAACGTCTCTGTTTGCTCCAAGCACTGTCCCATCAATCAACCTATCTGCTCTAGAAAATGAAGGCTCAACTGCCGACATGATATGGAATCATTTTGAAAACCCAAATTGTAACCAATTCCTCATACTCTACTTTAAATATGCAAAATCCAACTGCCTACTAGATAACTGTCTTCCGACTATCGTGAAAACAGCCCCCTTCCCATTCAAAGCTGAACTTTTCAACTGGGTCTCTCTTTGCTTGTCCACTGGCTACTTCCCGTCGGAACTCGGCCACATTCTAGCGACTCCTATTATCAAAAATCCCAAAGAACCAATCTCCTCAGCCACCAACTACAGACCCATTGCCAATATACCTCTCTTCCTCAAACTAATGGAAGGTCTAGTTAATCTTGACCTCATGAAATACCTAGAGAAGTTTAACATCCTACATGACTCTCAGTCAGGATTTCGCACAAACTACAGTACGGAAACTGTCTTAACATCGTTGATAGACCATCTCTTCCATCTGTTCTCTCTAGGAAAAAGCGCACTGGTTCTTCAGTTTGACTTAAGTAGTGCCTTTGACCTTGTCGACCATGACATCCTAATCAAATGCCTTGATTCCATTGGCATTTCAGGACAGATACTAATCTGGTTCACAGGTTTCTTAAAAAAATGACACCTACCAGGTCCACAGCGATGGATCCTTTTCCCAACCTTGGTATAACCCCTGCGGAGTTCTGCAGGGCTCCCCTCTCTCTCCTTCCCTGTTCAACATCTACATGGCATCACTGGGACATATGCTATCCAACTTAAAACTGACATCATACATATATGCAGATGACATCACAATTATCATCCCCACAATCTCACTAACACAAGAGACCAAACAACTCACCTCATCTGTTCTCATTAAGGTAGAACAATGGACCACACAATTCAAACTAAAATTAAACCCAGAAAAAACTAAGCTTTTCCTGGCAAGTCCCAACCACAAACTAATGAACACCTCTCTGAAATTAAACAGGCTAACTTACCCAATCAATTCCACTATCAAAATCCTTGGAGTCATCCTGGACTGATGCCTGACTTTCGAAGACCATACCAATGCACAGGTTAAAAAATGCTTTTGCACCCTCTGGAAACTCCGTACCATCAAACACTATTTTGACTTCCTCTCCTTCCGATTACTGGTTCATTCTCTAACCTTAAGCACCTTAGATTACTGCAATATCATATACTTGGGATCCTTCAAGAAAACCATCAAACGTCTGAGAATCATCCAGAATACTGCTGTCCGTCTCATTTATGGTCTCAAAAAGTCAGACCATGTCAGCCCATACTACAGAAAACTTCACTGGTTGCCAATGGAGGATAGAGTCATCTTCAAATTTGCCTGCCTTTGCTTGAAAACCTTAACAGGTTCAACCCTGATATACCTGTCACACCATTTTGTATTTCCAGGCACCACTCGCAATACCTATCTATTTGCCTTCCCCTCCCTGAAGGGCTGTATCTACAAGAGATTTCTTGATAGAACACTGTCATTCCAAGCAGGCAAATGGAATAAATGTCTATCCACCCTCATTTCAAATACTCCCTCCTACCAATCCTTCAGGAAATCAATTAAAACCTATCACTGATAAATTTCTCTAACCTCCTTCCTGCCTTGTTGTATCACTGAATTACTTGTGGTATCTGACATATTCCCAACTTTACCTAACCACTCTTGACTTCCAATGTAATTGAAATATTTTACTAATGTATCTGCCAATATTTACTGTAACATCACTGTATATGTACAGTCTCTTCCTCTGTAAACCATTCTGAGCTGCTTGTGGTATTGCGGTATACAAATAAAATTTCGATCATGTCCCCTCTCAGTCTCTTCTTTTCAAGGGTACAGTGGTATGATAACTGAAAGGAAAGGATAGGTTTTCTGTCTCTGTCTATGAAAGGACACATTTTAAGTTTTCTGTCTCTGTCCATGCTGGAAGTAATCAAATGTAGAATGTTGGGTGTTTACTCTCTTAATGGTTTGGGAAGAGGTCATTTAATTTATGTTAACTAGGTTAGTTGTCTGAGACATGAAGGCTCAACCCCCCACAGCTCTTAACACCTTTAAGATTTAAACAATGAAGTACATATCCTGCTCACGCACCCCCTCCCCTCTCTTGTCCATCCCCCTTTTCCTGTGATGGTTACCACTGACCCATGTGAAAGGATATATAACTGAATGTATTCTGGAAATAAAACAGGTAATTTCTTTGGGCCTTCTGTGAATCCTTCTTACCTAAGGAAATTGCCTCCGGACGTCTGTAATAGGGTTTTTGGTAAACCCGCTGCGGTTACTGTCCTTTTGGCAAGGACAAATATTAATGTGGAGTTTTCGGTAAATTCCCGCCGCGAATAATAAGCAGCTGCCATTCTTTCGGGAAGAATGAAATTAAGTGAAGACTTTTGGAAAGTCTCTATTGTGGATTTATAGAAACGTCTGCACATTCTGTCATCTGTACCATTCTTTGCATGCGCTTTTCTCTTCTATCGCTTAGATAAGATTTTATAGAGTATAGATTATATTGTATATTATTAATGTACCTCGCTTATAAGGTAAGGTAAGCGAAAATTTCTGCATTGTTATATTGTTTTTTATTGAAAAAATTCCTGCATTGTGATATTGTTTTCTAATGGGTCATAAAGGCACTTAGGATTCTCCACCTCCTAGACAGATGAGACTTTGTTCGCTTCAGTAATAATAATAATAATGGTAATAACTTTATTCTTCTATACCGCCACAATCTTGCGACTTCTAGGCGGTTTACATTTAAGAGAGCTGGACATTCAGCGATGTACAATATGTGGAGGGAGTACAGAGTACAGAGACTATTAGGAATCAAAATGACAAAATATAATGTTTGCTAAGAATTTCGGAGCTGACCTGTAAAGAAAAATCACAGCTTTCCTGAAAAAAAAAAAGGGAAAAAATTACAATGCACAGTTTGTTTAGAGATTCAGAAACAGCACGAATTAGGATTTCAGAGAGCATTGTGAAGAGAAAGAGTACTTGGTGAGGTTCTGTTTAGGTGATGTATCTGTCGAATAGGGTAGTTTTTATGAGTTTTCTAAAAGGCATTGTAGGTCAGTTTGGCTTTATTAATGCGACTGTCTAGCCAATGTTGTTGTTTATCTGCTTGGAGCATGAAGGTTCTGTCCAGAAAGGTTTTGTATTTACAATTGGTTATGCTTGGGTATGCAAAAAAAAAAAAAAAAAAAAAAGATAGCTGTTTCTGGTTTGTCTTGTTGGGTTGTGGATTGCAAAGTGGGTTTGTAGATACATAGATGCTAGTCCCCAAACTAGCTTGAAACATATGCAGGATAACTTGAATAATATTCTTGCCTCAACTGACAGCCAGTGCAGTGGTTTGTGGTGGGGGTGACATGGTCATTCTTTTTTAATCCATATATCAAGCAGACAGCTGAGTTCTGAATGATACCCAAATAAACGATATTACAATAGTCCAGGGTAGAAAGCACTAGTGATTGCACTAGTAATCTAAACGATAGTGGGTCGAAGTATTTTTTGATGGTCTTTAATCTCCATAGCATCGTGAAACATTTTGTTGCCACAATATTCGTGTGTTCAATCATAGTGAGGTGTGTGTGTCCAATGTGACTCCCAATATTTTTATTGTGTTGGTAATTGGGTAATCATGGTCTTTTATATGTAGCGTTGAATTGGTAATTTTATCCGTTGGGCTTGCAAGGAAGATTTTTGTTTTTTCTGTGTTAAGTTTCAGTTTGAAGTTGCTTGTCCAATGTTCTATTTCGGTCATTATATGAGTAATGTATTTTGAGGTTTCATTTGTTATGCTATTCACTGGGATTAGGATGGAGATGTCGTCTGCATATATGTAATAGATCAGGTTTGGTTTTTGCAGTGGGTGTCCTAGAAAGGATATGTAAATGTTGAATAGGTGAAAGTGGTGAACCCTGTAGGGCTTAACCAGGTTGTGGATGTGTGGTATGGGTGAAGTGGTTGAGTTGGAGTCGGAGATCTGATTCTGATTCTGTGGCAGTCTTTGGCGGGAAGAGGAGGAGGACAGCCCCTCCTTCTCTCTTTGTTGTAGTGACAAGCAGGCTGACTAGTTCTCAGCACTGTTTGTAGGCCGGCTGAGAACTTTTCAGCAGCTTGTCTTTCCCGTATGTGTTTGCACTGCTTATAGCAGGGGTGTCAAAGTCCCTCCTCGAGGGCCTTAATCCAGTCGGGTTTTCAGGATTTCCCCAATGAATATGCATTGAAAGCAGTGCATGCACATAGATCTCATGCATATTCATTGGGGAAATCCTGAAAACCCGACTGGATTTCGGCCCTCAAGGACCGACTGACACCTGTGGCTTATAGGTTTAAATTTCTGCCGTTTCTTGTGCTGTGTCGCCGGAAAGAAAAGAAAAAAAATAAAAAATAAAATAAAAAATAAATTCCGTTTTAGGTTTCAGGTTTGTTTGGGGAACTTACCGAAACAAAATGAAAAAGGGTAGAAATACATTTGTGTAATTATTAAAACAGACAGTCAGAAAGGCATATATGACTATTATACTCCAAATGCGTCTTTAAAAAGAAAGGCCTTCAAGCTAGTTTTAAATTTATCAAGTGATGAACTTTATTAGTATACACGGTGCCAAAGTGTCTTAAAGAGGGAATGGATAACAGGTTTTGATAAGAAGAATGTAATGTGCGATGCAGGTTGTGGGAGATTAATAACCTGTTGATGAAATCAGGTAGACCGGAAGCTATGGTTTTATGTATCAAGTTTCAAGTTTATTAGGTGACTTGATCAATCGCTTAATCAAACATTCTAAGCGATGTACACTTTAAAATTTACAATTATTAGAGAACAATACAATACGTACAAATACTGAAATAATGGTAAATTACTCTTAATTTTAACATTACTAAACATAGGGTAAGGAGGGATGAAATACAATTCCTAAAGTAAAGAAGAAACATTGAGGGAAAATACAAAAGGGAAATAGGTAACACAGGTATAACAAAGTAAAATATGATACTCCAATAATAAAATTATGTTGTAAAAGCATCTTTAAAAAGGAAGGTTTTTAACTCAGTTTTAAATTTTCCAAACTCTTTCTCCTCCCGTAAAAAAATAGGGAGGGCATTCCATGTCTGCGGTGCTGTAAATGAAAAAATAAATTGTCTCCTCGTATTAATAATTTTTAATGAAGGAATAGATAGCAGATTTTGTTCGCTAGATCGTAGAGTTCTCTTTGCAGAATATGGAATAAGTAACCTAAATAAAAATGCAGGGGTCTTATTGTTCAGAGTTTTAAAAATAATTATGCATAACTTATAAGTGATTCTATGAATAACAGGGAGCCAATGAGCCTTTTTGAGGAGAGGTGTTACATGATCAAATTTTTTAGACTTAGTTATTAATTTTATAGCTGTATTTTGTATAATTTGTAGTCGTTTTATTTCATATAATGCAATTCCTTTGAATAAAGAATTGCAATAATCAATTTTAGACATCACCAAAGAGTGAATCAATATAGTAAGTGCTTTGGGACAAAGAAATTTAGAGATGGAACGAATTTTACGTAACCTATAAAAGGTAGTTTTCACTATGTTACTGATATGATCATGATAATTAAGTTTATTATCAAAGATTATCCCTAAAATTTTTGTATTTTTAACTAATTGTAGGGGAGCGTTATGAATTGAAATTGGAGAAACAAGAGGAAAACTATCCTTCCAAGGAAATAGCATAAAATTGGTTTTTTTGATATTGAGGGCCAGTAACATTATTTTATAAGTAAATCAATGATCTATGGGAAGCCAATGGGAGTTAATTAAAAGTGGTGTGACATGATCAAATTTTTGAGCTTTTAAGGTGAAATGATTTTAATGGCAGTATTTTGAATAATTTGGAGGCAATTGTCTTAAAGAGGGTCAGGATAAATTAACTTTAATTAATACAGGGGCCAGAATTAGTTTTACAGATAGAGCAAGAAAAATATGGAAATTTGTGAGATTCAGGTTTCAAGTTTATTTTTAACTTATTGAATAGCTTAATTTAATTTGCTAAGCGATTTACAAATAAAAAAACAAAAGGTGTACACATATGCTTATTTATAGTAAATTACATGAGCCTGACATATTGACATACAAACTAACAGATGCATAAGGAAGAAAGGGCAGAACTACAATTGTATTAATAGAGCACAAGGGAAGACGTGAATGGTGAGGGCAATAGGAATAGGGAATAAATAAATTAAAGGCGTCTTTAAAAAGGAAGCTCTTCAGATTGCTTTTAAAATGGTTTAGGTCATTTTCTTCTCTTACATGCTGAGGTAAGGTGTTCCATAATTGTGGGGCCATTACAGAGAAGATATCATGATGACAAGTTCCGATAACTTTCAGTGATGGAATTGTTAAGAGTTTTTGATTAATGGATCTTAAAGAAAGTGATATACTATGGGGAGTAAATAGTTATTAATGAATTGGGGTTCGTTCAGAGACAGTGTTTTAAAAACTAAAAGTAGGATTTTAAAGGTAATGTGATGAGTAACAGGAATCCAATGTGATTCGATTAGGATTGCAGACAGAGCTTGATAGGTGTGGAAGAGGTTTAATGAAACCTGGACCCAAGAGGCAGGACTTAGTGCCCCTGCGAATATGGATTCCCTACTTCAGACTTTCCTTTCTAACCTCCGTTCTCCTTTGCAGATTCTGGTCAAACAAATGATTTCAGAATGGCCCACTAGTTCTCGTGCATAATTTCAGATTGAAAAAAGGAGCAGTGCGGGGTTTGAACCCCCAAGCCTCAGGTTCCTTAGGCTGTAGCGCTAACCACTACACAACACTCTCCTACGCTTTGAGATCTCTAAGCCTCGGGAAATCCTGCATTATTAGGGCCAGCTACCTACCTGGGGACCGCGCCTGTCCGCTCCTCGCGGAAGAAGGGGTCACGGGTTTCGTAGCGGGCGGGCCCCTGTCTCCGATTGAGATGGTAATAATCCATCTAGAAGTACTGGATGTTTTAATTGCGGAGACCCTGGTCACTGGCTTAATCAATGCCCATCTGGCCGGTGCCCAAAGCCGCCCTTCGGACGGACTTTGGTGCAAAGAGGGGAAACCCTGTATACCAGCTGCCCTTGTTATTGTTGACATGTTCTCCCGATAACCTGAAGTTTTTTCCCACTACAAATGAAACTGCTCAGACTATGGTGAACATTTTACTTCACGAAATCATCCCTAGGTGGGGATGTCCCACACACATCAACTCAGATAATGGTCCTGCTTTCACTGCCAGAGTATGCAAAGATTTAGCTATCGCATTCCGCATTGAGTGGAAATTTCATCTCCCATATCACCCACAGAGTTCCGGTATTGTCGAACGCATGAACAGGACTATTAAAGATAAAATCTGGAAAGCCACAGCTGGCACATTTGTGATTTGGAAAAAAATTCCTTCCTATTGTTTTAGCTGAAATTAGGATGTTGCAAAATTAAAATGTGTTTTTCTTTTCTTTTTCTTAGCAGCGATTCGGATATATGCATGCCCATCCCAGTTTTGGCACTAGGATATTTCTGGTGTTTTCCAGGGATCCTCTTTGTCACTGCAGAGATAAAGACGATCCAAAGAGACATTAGCTTTTCTAAATATGAGATGGTTATGATATGCATTATTTGTCCATATACTTTACTCATGTGTTCATCTCTGTTTTGTTTTTCTATAACAATGTGTTTATTTCCAGAGATAAGTTCAGCTCCGAACACTTAACCGATGGAAGAATAGTTTGAAGCCTAGAGCTATGTGTTTTGTGTCTTGTCTGTGCCATGTGGTCTGTGTTTTGTCTACTTGTTTTGGTTTGAGGGGTACCCCAGGATATATAATATTGGCCATTTCTAGAGCTAGCTCTTTTCCCACTTTTTACTAGCCCAAATGCCAATGTTCTTTTTTCCCTATAATTTGCATATGCTAAATGTAGCTTAGTTAGGGGTTATATTTTTAAGAAAAGGTTTTATTCTATATCTATACAGTGTTTATTCTATGGTGCTCACTTGATATGAACCATTCAGTACACATTTCTGACTGACATAATTTTTTTTAAATACATTCAGTACAGAATTATGGTCTCTCTGAATTGCCATAATAGTTAGCGTTTTTGTTTTTGTTTTCTTCTCTTTCAGGAGCGGAGAGGCAGAGGGGAAGGCAGGAGGAAACAGCCAGAGCAGGCTGTTAGACCGGGGTCGCGGCGAGAGTTAGCTCCACCCACCCCCACCCGCGTCAGAGGTTACATCGGGCCCGGGCTCCCCCTATAAGAAGAAGGGAGCCAGGGCACGAGGTAAACTTCGGCAGCGTTTTTGTTTTTTTCTCTTTCAGGAGCGGAGAGGCAGAGGGGAAGGCAGGAGGAAACAGCCAGAGCAGGCTGTTAGACCGGGGTCGCGGCGAGAGTTAGCTCCGCCCACCCCCACCCGCGTCAGAGGTTACATCGGGCCCGGGCTCCCCCTATAAGAAGAAGGGAGCCAACGGCGCCCAGTCGTTCGGCGCACGGCGAAGGCGAGCGGCAAAGGCGCTCGCCTTAGCGAGAGCGCCTTTGCGAAGGAGCCTTGAGAAGGAGCCCAGACAGCAGCAGCAGCAAAAATCTTTTTTTCTCTCTCATTACTCTCTTCTCGCTCTACCCTTTCAGCTAGCTGCACGCCGGACACCACTCATACACACCGAGGAACCAAAGGAGCAGGGAAAAAGAAATGGAGGCTGCAGGAACCCAGCGGAGCTACCCAGTGTACTGCATCGAGTGTCATATGTATGACTACCTCCCCTCCGGGAGGCAGGCGTACATATGCGGTCGATGTCAGGAACTGGATAGCCTGAGGAAGGAGGTCGGGAGACTGCAGGCCAGGGTCCAGGAGCTGGAAGGACTGTGCACCTTAGAGGAACCATGCTGGACAACGGAGGATACCACCGGAGAGAGTCACGTCACGGAGCAAGTAAGAGAGCTCGAGAAATTCATCGAGGAGGCCTGCAGGATGGTGGCGGCTCAGGACAAACAGCACATCGGAATGGAACCAACAATTGGACAGAATCCACCAGACGCCATGAGAGTAGGACCTTGCGGAGGAGCTGGACAGACAGAGGAGATAGTGACCCAACCGAACCCAGAGGAAATTCTAACGGATCGCAACACGGACCTGAGACCAGAGAGACAACCAAGGAAGGGGAAGTCTGCAATTGTAGTGGGAGACTCAATCCTGAGAGAAGTGGACAGTCACATAGCAGGAGGGAGAGAGGACCGACTAGTGACATGTCTCCCGGGGGCGAGAACGAAGGACGTCATTGACAGAATAGAGAGAATCCTGGACGGAGCTGAAACAGAGGAGACAGCGGTGATAATCCACGTTGGAACCAACGACATCAGCAGGAGGAACTACAACAGGACTACACTAACTGAGCAGTTCAGGATCCTGGGGAGGAAACTGAAGCTGAGGACAAGGAGGATAGCCTTCTCGGAGATCCTGCCAGTACCAAGGGCAGATGCTAAGAGACAGACCGAGCTGCAAGCAGTAAACGGTTGGCTGAGGAGATGGTGTGAAGAGGAGGGTTTCCACTTTGTACGGAACTGGACAACTTTTTGGGGGAAGAACTCTACAGGAGGGACGGACTGCACCCGAGCACGGCTGGGACGAGGTTGCTGGCACGCAACGTCCAGAGCAGCATTGACTTGGCTTTAAACTGAGGAGAAGGGGAAAGCCGACAGTCGACCTGACCTCGACACATCGGACCAAAGTATCAAACAAGGATACTGAACCAGAAATTTGTAAAAGAGGGCTCGGGACTGAGAGGGAACTTTTGGGAAAAGGACACAAGGACGCAATGCAGGGAGCCAATGCACAAACGAAACTAGCAAGCAGAATTAAGAGAGAGCAGCAGGAGCCAGAGGGTCATCCAAACATGGGGGAGCAGGCTGAGGACAACATAGACGCACCGCAGGATGGGGATGAACACAACAAAGCTCCGGGGCTGGCAACCCATGAGGAGGTTGGCAGGGGCGCCAAACCACGAGGAAAACCAGCGGAAAAGGCAAACAACCAGGACTTAAATTGCCTATACACTAATGCTAGGAGCCTAAGAGCCAAAATGGGAGAACTAGAAGTCATAGCCAGTACAAAGGACCTGGACATAATAGGAGTCACAGAAACGTGGTGGACTGACGACAACAAATGGGATGTGGCCATACCAGGGTACAAACTCTACAGGAGGGACAGGACACACAAGAAGGGTGGAGGAATAGCGCTTTATATAAAGGACTCCATACCTTCAACCAGGATAGAAACAACAGTAAAGGCGGACGACTTGGAATCACTATGGATTAAGCTACCTGGAGGAGCCGGAGCAGACATAAAATTGGGCCTGTACTATCGCCCACCTGGACAACCGGAAGCACTCGACCAGGACCTGGAGGCTGAGCTGAGGCAGATATGCAAAAGCGGAAGCGTGATGGTGATGGGAGACTTCAACTACCCTGGGATAGACTGGAGTATTGGACACTCAAACTGCACAAGGGAGACCAAATTCCTGGAAACCACGAGGGACTGTTTCATGGAACAGCTGGTCACGGAACCAACACAGGGGGATGCAACTCTCGACCTAATCCTCAATGGGCTAGGGGGACCTGCAAAGGAGGTGGCGGTGCTAGAACCCCTAGGAAACAGCGATCACAACATGATCCAGTGCAAGCTGGAAATTGGACCATCAAAGGTGAAAAGATCCACAGCGACAGCACTCAACTTCAAAAAAGGGAATTATGATGGCATGAGGAAATTGGTGGGAAAGAAACTCAACGGTAGCGAAAGGAAGATGGAGTCTGTAGAAAAAGCCTGGTCCCTACTCAAGGGCACGGTGCAAGAGGCACAGAACCTGTACATCCCCAGATTCAGGAAGGGGTGCAAAAAAAACCGAACAAAAAACCCAGCGTGGACAACAACTGCAGTAAAAAAGGCGCTAAGTGACAAGAAAGCATCGTTCAAAAAATGGAAAAAGGACCAAACAATGGACAACCAAAAGGAACACAAAGAACACCAAAGGGAGTGTCACCATGTGGTTAAAAAAGCTAAAAGGGAATATGAGGAGAGACTGGCGGGGGAAACAACAAACTTCAAATCGTTCTTCAGATATGTGAAGGGGAAGCAACCGGCAAGGGAAGAAGTGGGGCCATTGGATGATGGAGACAAAAAAGGAGTGGTAAAAGAGGAAAAAGAGATAGCAGACAGGTTAAATAAGTTCTTCACGTCAGTCTTCACGAGGGAGGACACATCCAATATTCCGGAACCGGAGGACATCGTAAATGGGGATCAGGATGAAAAGCTGGTCCAACTAGAGGTAAGCCAAGAGGATGTCCTCAGACAGATAGACAGACTAAAGAGCGACAAATCGCCAGGTCCGGACGGCATTCACCCAAGGGTACTCAAGGAACTAAGGAACGTAATAGCAGAGCCACTTCGCCAAATATGTAACCTATCCTTAAAAACTGGAGAAATCCCGGAGGATTGGAAAATTGCGAATGTCACACCCATCTTCAAGAAGGGTTCAAGGGGGGACCCGGGGAACTACAGGCCGGTGAGCTTGACCTCGGTCCCGGGAAAAATGATGGAAGCACTGATTAAGGACAGTATCTGTGAACACATAGAAAACAATGGACAGCTAAAGTCGAGCCAGCACGGCTTCTGCAAGGGTAGGTCATGCCTCACAAACTTATTGTACTTCTTTGAGGGGGTAAACAGACAGGTGGATAAAGGGGAATCCATTGACATCATTTACCTTGACTTTCAAAAAGCCTTTGACAAGGTACCGCACGAAAGACTGCTTAAAAAGCTGTGGAGACACGGGGTGCAAGGGGAGGTCCACCGATGGATCAAAAACTGGCTGGCGGACAGGAAACAGAGGGTTGGAGTGAAGGGCCATTACTCGGACTGGCATGGGGTCACGAGCGGAGTTCCGCAGGGGTCGGTGCTGGGACCGCTCCTGTTCAATATATTTATTAATGACCTGGAGGCAGGAACAAATTGCGAAGTTATTAAATTTGCGGATGACACCAAACTCTACCGCAGGGTTGATACCATGGAAGACTGCGAAGATCTGCAAAGGGACCTAACGACGCTAGAAGAATGGGCCAAAAAATGGCAAATGAACTTTAATGTAGGGAAATGCAAGGTCATGCATGTAGGGAAAAAGAACCCGATGTTCAGCTACAAAATGGGAGGATCACTGCTAGGGGTAAGTAACCTTGAAAGAGACCTGGGAGTGATGGTGGACACGTCTTTGAAGGCGTCGGCACAGTGCGCCACAGCCTCAAGAAAAGCAAACAAAATGTTGGGTATCATTAAGAAGGGTATCACGACCAGGACAAAGGAGGTCATCCTGCCACTGTATCGTGCAATGGTGCGACCGCATCTGGAGTACTGTGTCCAATATTGGTCGCCGTACCTCAAAAAGGACATGGCGGTACTTGAGGGAGTCCAGAGAAGAGCAACTAAACTGATAAGAGGTATGGAAAACCTCTCATATACTGACAGACTGAAAAAGCTGGGGCTGTTCTCCCTGGAAAAGCAGAGACTTAGAGGAGACATGATAGAAACCTTCAAGATCCTGAAGGGTATAGAAAAAGTAGACAGGGACAGATTTTTCAGATTACGGGGAACCACAAGTACAAGGGGGCACTCGGAAAAATTAAAAGGAGACAGGTTTAAAACAAATGCCAGAAAGTTCTTTTTCACCCAGAGGGTGGTGGACACATGGAACGCGCTTCCGGAGGCTGTGATAGGCCGGAGCACGTTACAAGGCTTCAAAGAAGGTTTGGATAGGTTCCTAGAGGATAAAGGAATTGAGGGGTACAGATAAGAGTAGCGGTAGGTTATAGGGATAGTCTGGGACCATTGCTCAGGCAATGGGCCTGATGGGCCGCCGCGGGAGCGGACTGCTGGGCGAGATGGACCTCTGGTCTGCCTCAGCGGAGGCAACTTCTTATGTTCTTATATGCAGCACACAAAAACATATCTTTTTGGAATGTCTGATTAAGAACCTTAAGTACTTGAATATTGTCTCTCTTTTGCCATAACTATAACAAGTAAATGTATTAATATTGTCACATGTTGCCACATTCAGTACAGGCAACCTGGTCTCTCTCTCTCTCTCTCTCTACATTCAGTACAGGCAACATGGTTTCTCCTCCATTTTCTATCTCTTATTTGGATCACACTGGAGTACAGCTGCTGAATGATATCGGGACTCTTTTCAAATCCCTCCCTGTATGCACAAACATCATTCCATCTCAAGGGTGAATACCACTAATTTGCAGTGACTGAAAGATCCTGTGCAAACATCAGATCCTGTGCAAACATCATTTCATCCCATCTCACCAGTTTAAAGAGACTGCCGGTTCCTGCTGGACTAATTCATCTCCCTGCACCCTGACTGCAAAGACTTTTCCACACATGCTGTACACAATGTTTCCTGTTCATCGGAGATAGCCACCTTCCTAAGAACGCTTTGCTGTACAATTCCTCCTATTTAACCTATTCTATGGACATTTCAGACTTTATTTCATATGCTGTACATCCACTACCTCTTGGAATGGGGAATGAGACATTCCAAAAGCTGCTGAACTTTACTGAACTCCATACTTACATTGAACAACTTAAGAAAACCTCCAAAGAAGTGAATCATACTATCACTTTTGAAAATGGACAGATTGCACAAACTATAGAAAATTTGCTACGAGACGCTCATGTCTCAGTTTGGGAACTTTTCTTTGGGTATTCGCCCACTGCAAACCATGTATTTAATGTTTTAATTCATCCTATCTTAACTATTCTACAAATTTTGCTATGTATTGTTATGATTCTCCTTTGCTGTAGAGTGAAACACGTGTACATTTCTTTTCTCACAAAGTTCCCTCTAGCTTTTAAGGCAGTTATACATGAATTTCCAGTATCTTCTCTGACAACTTGCTAATTTGGTTCTAATTTGGTTTTAATTTGGCATGGCCTATTGCATTACCATTACCAGGGTCAGAGATAATATTATCCCATATCCCATACTTACATACTCTCTTATGACATCCTTGTACCTTTTTGCCTGGGCCTCCTGAGAAAGTTTCCTACACCCCTTATGTACCGTTCATTCGCTCAACGATGGGTAAGATATAGATACGACCTATGCAACCTAAGACAGAGGTTTGAACTCATAATGGGAACTGTTCATCTTCATAGCTTGGAGGACAGCTATGATATACTGTTAGAGATTGGCAAGGCATAAGCGAGGCAAGCTGGCTAAGGGTACCACAAGTTTGCTTTCATTTCAAAGAATATGGAAGATGTCAGCATAGCTGTTGCAGGCGTTCAGCATTTTCGGTTGGCATAGCTGGTGTCACCAAAGGCCTATGGGAAATTGTATCAATCTGACTCTGGCATGGGGATGCAGATAGACCCTGAGGGCAGGAAGACGGTTTCAAGTAGTCCTGATTAAATCATGATTAGCTAAAATGTGTTAATGTATTAATCAGAAACTATTGTCCGAGGCATACTGGAAATTTAACTACAGCCTAGTAATTTTTTTTGGAAATTATAGGTATGCTTCACTGTTGCAGCATCAGATTTTGCTTTAGGTGATATTTACTGGCTCTGTGGAGACCTTCGACTCCGTGTTAAACTACCCAGCCAGTGGATAGGCCAGTGTGCTTTAGCTAAGGTTATTATACCCTTGCATATTCTTTCTGAAGGACACCCTTCCTATTCGCATGCTTCCTGCGCTGTTTGACTCATATTGCAGCCCCTAAAACCCCTCCTCAAGAGACATATCTAGAATATCTCTCCCTCCACGCTCATGCTGTGCATTTATGACGTCATTTTCATGACGTAAGAGGGGATTGAAAGGAAAGGATAGGTTTTCTGTCTCTGTCTATGAAAGGACACATTTTAAGTTTTCTGTCTCTGTCCATGCTGGAAGTAATCAAATGTAGAATGTTGGGTGTTTACTCTCTTAATGGTTTGGGAAGAGGTCATTTAATTTATGTTAACTAGGTTAGTTGTCTGAGACATGAAGGCTCAACCCCCCACAGCTCTTAACACCTTTAAGATTTAAACAATGAAGTACATATCCTGCTCACGCACCCCCTCCCCTCTCTTGTCCATCCCCCTTTTCCTGTGATGGTTACCACTGACCCATGTGAAAGGATATATAACTGAATGTATTCTGGAAATAAAACAGGTAATTTCTTTGGGCCTTCTGTGAATCCTTCTTACCTAAGGAAATTGCCTCCGGACGTCTGTAATAGATGATAGAATGTTTTGCAGAACGATTTCGGGACCAAAAAACGGATCTTGTTCGTTTCAATAACCTTCTCCGATCTGTTTGCGATCTCCTTCTTAATCATTCCTATCATTCTGTTTGCCCTTTTCGCCACCGCCGCACATTGCATGGACAGCTTCATTGATTTGTCTATCAGTACTTCCAAGTCTCTTTCCTGCGGGGTCTCTCCGAGTACTTCACTGGACATCCTGTATAAGATTTTTGTTACTGACATGCATCACCTTACACTTATTCACGTTAAACCTTATTTGCCATGTCGCAGCCCATTTCTCAAGCGTATTTATGTCACGTTGCAGGTCTTCACAATCCTCCTGTGTCTTCACTACTCTGAATAACTTTGTATCATCTCCAAATTTAATCACCTCGCAATTTCCAGGTTGTTTATAAATATATTGATGAGCACTCCAATCGTGACGCTTTTCAAGTCTGAGTATTGTCCATTTACCCCCACTCTCTGTTTTCTATCCGCCAATCAGTTTTTAATCTATGTGAGTATTTCACCCTCGATTCCATGGCTCGCAATTTTTTGAAGTAGTCGTTCATGTGGGACCTTGTCAAACGCATTCTGAAAATCCAGATTTACAATGTCGTCCGGGTCACCCTTGTCTATCTGCCTGTTTACTCCCTCGAAGAAGTGCAGTAAGCTCGTCAAGTAAGATCTTCCTTTGCTGAAGCTGTGCTGGTAGGTCCTCATCAGATCGTGTCTGTCAAGGTGATCAATGATGCGGTCCTTTATCAGCGCCTCTACCATCTTTCCCGGTGCCAAAGTCTGACTCACTGGTCTGTAGTTTCCCGGATCTCCGCTCGAACCTTTCTTGAAGATCAGCATAACATTTGCCACTTTCCTTCCTGATTTGATCAACAGATTGGCTATTAGTTGGAGCAGTTCAACTATAACCCCTTTCAGTTCCTTGATTACCCTCTGATGGATGCCATCCGGTCCCGGGGATTTATCATTTTTAAGCTTATCAATCTGCCTGCATACCTCTTCTAGACTGACCATCAATCCTGTCAGTTTCCCGTCTTCGTTTCCTGTGTATAGCCTGTTGGCTTCCGGTATATTGTATATATCCTCTTCGGTAAATACAACACAAAAAATGTGTTCAGTTTGTTGGCGACGGCTTTGTCCTCCTTTAGTACTCCCTTTATTTCATGGTCATCCAACTGCCCCACCGCTTTCTTTGCGGGTCGTTTCCCCTTGAAATTTTTTGCCTTCTTGGCTATTTTTTCTCTTTTTGCCCCTTTTACCGCCTTATGACATCTGCTTTGATGATGTTTGTGTTTTTTCCAGTTTTTGATCTTTTCTATTCCTTAAATGAAGTCTTCTCGTCTCTGATCGATTCCTTCACCGCTAGTGAGCCACACTGGTTCCTTGTTCTTTTTCCTCTTTTTCCTCCTTGTTGATACGCGGTATATATAGATTTTGCGCCTCAGTGACTGAGTCCTTAGAAAGGGACCATGCTTGCTCTAGTGTTTATACAGAGGATACTGGGCTAGATGGACCACTGGTCTGACCTAGTATGTCTGTTCTTATGATTTCAGAAGTTTATCATAGTAGATAATGGCAGATAAAGACCTGTATGGTCCATCCAGTCTTCACAAAAAAGAAACAAGAGACTTGTGGAGAGTCGATGTCCAAGATGATGGCTTTATTAAAACAAATAAATAATCCAAATAAAAACATCTAGGACCTGAACCATTAGAGACATTTGGACACAACACTGTCTGTGTTTCGACACAATTGTCTTCTTCAGGGGTCCTATGGAGAGAATGTATAATTACAGGAAAATATGTGCTATAGCGTATACTGTATAAAAGTGAAAAAATAAACAAAATGCGTGATTAAGATATGTATTTATATTTTGGTTAAGTAAATGACTAGTGCTGTGTCATGGATAAAAGTAAACCTCTAAAGAGAAAGTAGGGGTATAATTTAAAATAAGTTTTGAAAGATCATAAATGCAAAAAACGTTAGCCTAATTCCTTGTGAGAACACCAAACTTTGGGCATGCGACTATGTGCACAACACACTAGCCGGGTAACAGAGTAATAAGTGAAGGTGCTCAGCAGGAGAATATGGAAAATGTAAGTTTAAGGGATTACATACCCTATTAGTCCTATATAGACAAACGTGAGGACAGAAATAAACACATAATAAAATAACCATGATAAAAGAAGGTAAAGTAAAATGTAGTAAATAAAAATGTCACTAATCAAATTACACCTTGGGAAGATAATACATCATGAACTAAAAACTTAACGGCCACATGAGAATATTCAGAGATGTTTCTGATGAAAATCCTGATGAAGCTTCTCTAAATAGAGATTACAACATGAAATATACCTTTAAAAATTAAAAATACAGAGGGTACAATAAGAAAACCACTATAAAAAATTAAATATATGAAAAATGTATATATACGATATATGGAATCACAAATGATCAGGTATGGGTAAATTGAAATAAACATCGGAAGTCTAACACTGCGTAGCATATGTTGTACAGTTTGGGAGAGAGAGAGGCAACTTAGTGGCCAACGGTGAACACCTAATGAATAGTTATACTGGATATATAAAACCTGGGTTCAATATCAAGCGTATAGTCTAAAAGATTAGAGATTAACTGGCCAAAATTTAAATCAAATGACATTACAACTCGAAAATTTTAAAACTAAATGAAAGCTTAGAGCCAGAATAGTAAGACGTGAACCCAGTAGTAAATCACAAACATAACCAAACGCTGGACATTAATGAAATGGCATGGATATCAAATAGACACTTGACAAAAGTTAGAGGTTTCTGCCAGATACTCCTGACCTGGATTGTTCACTTTGGAAAGAGGATATTGGGCTAGTTGGACCACTGGTCTGACCCTGTATGTCTGTTCTTATGATTTCAGCAGTTTATCATAGTAGATAATGGCAGATAAAGACCTGTATGGTCCATCCAGTCTTCACAAGATAATTCATAGAGGGTGAAGTGGGGACAAAGATTCATCCCCATTCCTGCTCCGCAATCAAAGATTTTTTTCCTATTTCCACCCCATCCCAGCAATGAAGCACATTTTTCATCCCCATTCCTTAACTGTTCCCGCAGTCTTAATTTTCTTTCCCGCATCATCCCTTCGCTCAAAGCAGAAAGATTTTATGCAATTTTATGGGTCTAAGGCATTGCTAGTTGGTTTTTTTTTTCTAACTCATTTGATTGAAAGAACATTGGCCAACAGCAATTCAGTTAGTATTAGCGATTATGTTTAGTGCATCCAGACTACTGCTGCCTGATTCACGATTCAAATAGATTTAAATCGATTAAATTTTTACAAAAAATTCGGCCTCCCGATTCAAGGGGGGAGGGTCGGTCAGAAAGGCCTCCCCCAGCTTCCCCGCTCTTACCTCCTATAGGCTAATAGGGCAGTTTGCAGGCTCGCTGGTGTTATATAGCGATCCCTGCAGCTGCCCGTGGTCCTCAGCGGCACGTTCTTTCTGCTGCAATCCTGCCCCTGCTCTGACGTCAGGGGCAGGATCGCGGCAGAGAGAACGTGCCGCTGAGATACACGGGTAGCTGCAGGGATCGCTATAACACAGGGCAGAGCGTTATAGCGGGGGAGCATCCTCTCTGCTGGGCTTGAGCCCTGGAAAGCTACTCCCGCTGAAAGAAGACCCGGGAGGCAGGTTCAGGCCCGGAGGATGAGCTGCTCGTCTCCCAGTACCGCCGACTCTCTGGCCAGGAGCCGGAGGTCACAGGAGCCGGCACTGGAGAGTGCCGCGGACATGCAGGTGAAGGGCGGGAGCTCCTCCGGGAACCTGCCGCCGCCGCCACGGACCGAGGAGGAGCTGCAGCGCAGGCGGGGAACAGTCAGCTCCGAAGACGTGCTGAGACTGCAGAGTACTAGGCTCTATAGCCGTGCCGCTGCCTTATTACGGGAGCCTGGGCCTTAGGCTGGGGTTAACTAGATGCCTTGGGCCTTATAGGTGCATTATTGCCTTACTGTCTCCACAGTCTCCTGGAAGAGGTGGTGGAGACAAAGACTGTGTCTGAATTCAAAAGGGCCTGGAATAGGCACATGGGATAGGCATGGGCAGACTAGATGGGCCATTATCTGCCATCATGTTTCTAAGACTTCTGAGGAAATTTAAAAAAAAGTTATGGGATAGGAGGTAATGTTCTATTATGGATTAAGATCTGTTTAAAAGATACGAGGCAAACATAGAGTAGGGTTAAATGGTCAGTTAGGGCGCTGGTCTTTGACCGGAGGGTCGCCGCGTGAGCAGACTGCTGGGCATGATGGACCACTGGTCTGACCCAGCAGCGGCAATTCTTATCTTACGAACGAGCCTGCAGACTGCCCTATTAACGTAAGGAGGTAAGAGCGGGGAAGGAGCAGGCGTTCGTTCGCGGTGGGGGGGGGAGCAAGCCTTCGTGGTGGGGAGGAGAAAATGTGCCTTAGCGGCAGGGGGGAATAGGCCTTCGTGGAGGGATCAGGCCTTCGCGCGGGAAGGAAGAAAGACAGTGCCTTCCCTGGGGGAAACAGGCCTTCGTGGGGGGAACAGGCCTTTGTGGTGGGGAGCAGGCCTTCAGGGAGGCATGCCTGTGCAGAGGGAGGAGGAGGAAGGAGTAAGAGATGGGAGGGGAGATGCCAGACCTGGGGTGAAGTGAAGGGAAGAGAGAGACCAAACCAAAAAAAGGGGGAGGAAAGCAGAGGAAAGGTGCTGGACTAATGGGGAGAAGGAGAGAAAAATGCAAGACCACAAGGGGAAGGGTACAAATGGGACAGATACTGCTTCAAAGTAGCCACCAGGGTGCAAGATGGCAGGAGCGATAGTAGGAGAAAGCCTGTACCTGGGGAAGGGGATACAAGAGGTAAGAAAGAGAGAAAGAAGCTGGATATGGGGAGAGATAAGATGCTGGGCATGGAGGAAGCATAAGAACGGGGACAGTATTGGAGAGGAAAATAGGGACAGGAAAAGGGACACAGAAGAGAGATGCTGGATGAAAGGGTAGTTGAGAAAAGGAGAGATGGTGGATGTGTGGATGGTAGGGGTCCATCGCTGCAGCTGTGAGGGGGGGGGGAAATGAAAAAAAGGAAAGATGCCAGACCTCTGGGGGAGGAAAGGGAAACAGAAGGGGAGGACAGAGATGGAAGATGGATGGTTAGCCCGGAGAAAGAAGAAAGGAGAGCCTGATCAGAAGACAACCATTTGAAAAATGACCAGACAACAAAAGGTAGGAGAAATAATTTTATTTTCTGTTTTGTGATTACAATATGTCAGATTTGAAATGTGTATCCTTCCAGAGCTGGTGTTGGACCGCAAATGTGAGCTAGGATTTAATAGAGAGGAAAAGTATTTTTTGTTTGTTTATTTTGTTTACACCACAGTGCCAGCATGGTTCGGAGAAGGCAAAGGGGGTGAAGAAGCTATAAAATAAACCCACCAGGATGTTAAAAAAACCCACCCAATTGGGCAGGAAAATCAAATCGAATAATCGATTCAATAGGCTGAATCGAATCGAAATTTTTGTTTCCCGAATCGGGCAGCACTAATCCAGACCTTTCTCCTTCCCCAGTAATATCACTCTCCAGATTCAACCCTCCCTAACTTTTTTCTCACCCACTACACTTTGAACTCTTTCTCTTCCTACAGCTTACTCTGTCCCTAGTTCTCGCTCTCAGGGGTGGGCAACCTCAGTCTTCAAGTATCTATTCATTTCAATTTCAAAATGCCTTATACTGAATGCACTAAACATAATCACCAATACCGATTGGATCATTGTAGGCTGATTCCTTGGCCGATTGTAGAAGAGAGATTGATGTACCAAAAAGACTGCATGCAAATGATTCATGCAGAGGTTTGTTGTAATCTGAGCATCTGGTGGCAAGAGGAAGTGGGCATCCCTCCTATTTTTTCTGGAGGAAGGGGGGCTCCTTTGGCAGGAGGGAGTGAGCATCCCTCCTGACAATTTTCTCTGGTGGGGGGGAGGGGGAGTCTTGTGGACCTGTTTTTTTCCGATTGCTAAAACCCCTGGGATTTTTTGCATAGTCAAGTGATGTAAGAACATCAATCACTTGGCTACTTTATATGGGTTTTAGTTAATTCGCATGGCTGGATCAGAAAATGGGCGATTGAGGGGAAAAACACATAGTAAGCCATTTTGTGAATCGGGTCAGTAAAAGCAATCATCGCTAAACCTGACTTTAGTGCATTAGTAGTTTAATAGATTCATTTTTATCGCAGCACAGAAAAAGAGGGGAAGAGAGAGGGATTTGTTTACCACCTTTTGGTAGTTAAACAACCACACCCAGTCGTTTACATAAGCACACATTGGCATAGTAAGGGGGGGGTTGGTCCGCCCCAGGCGCCATCTGGTGAGGGCACCAGCACCTCTCCAACCCCTTGCCACACGTGCATCTTCCCTCTGACAGTGCAGACAAGTGCACCCCCACCCTGACCCCTCCCACAAAATCCTGGTCTAGTGTGATGAGGGGTTCAGATCAGATCCCCCTAGCTTAGGACCCCTCCACCCCCCGACACCGTCCCCCCATACCTTTCATCAAATCAGGCAGGAGAGATGCTCTCTCCCTCCTGTCTTGAAGGACCGCCTCTTCATAATGGCGGCCCTTCCCTCTCCTAGTGCATCCTGGATGCACTGGAAGGGGGCCCAAGGTCCAGATTAGCTCAAGCACTTAAGGCCTCTCCCCTAGGCCTAAGGTCTCTCCACTGAAAGCCTTCCCTCCGACATCAGAGCTGACGTCAGAGGGAAAGCTTGCAGGTCAGCCCCATGCAGTGTGCAAGAGCTGGTGCCCGCATCCATGCAAAAAAGTGCAGCTAAAGACAGGAAGGAGCATCCCAGCTGGACAGCCCTGAAGGGAGCGAGTGCGGCCCTGGAGCGAGCAAGTAAGGGAGAGGAGGGATATCAATGTGGGACAAAGGGAGAATGGACGGGGGAAGGAGCACGTTTGGAATGGGAGGGGCACACATTTGGTACAATGGCAGGAAGGAAGGGACGGGGCATGAAATTAGAACACAAGGAAGGGAAGAAGGGGCACTAACTTGGGACATAGGAGGGAGGGAAGGAATAGAAAGGGAGAATTGTTGGGCAAGGGTGTATGAGTGAGAGAAAGATGGTGCACATGGGGTAAGGAAGAAAGGAAAACTGGCCATAGAGAGAGAAATGAGGAAGAGAAGCATGGGGAAGAGAAGGATGAGAGGGAGAACTATTGTATATGGTGGTGGAGAGGGAATAGAGGGACAGATTGAAGGGGATGCAAGGGGGAGAGATGGACATAATGATGGAGGAAGAGAAGTAGCATGGTGCTGGAGAGAGGTGATAGAAGAAGAAATATTGGGCATGGGACTAGTGGGTAGTGGTGAAAATGGTGCGCATGATCTGGGGGATGAGAGAGTGAAGGATGTTAGATGTGGCAGAGAGGGAGTGTTCCTTCGGAACAAGGAAGTAACGGGAATAAAAAACCCTGTTCTGCTGTTCCAAGGGAACTAGTTCGATGGCATGGAGACGAAGCAGAGCTTGAGCTTCCTGAAGGGCAGTCTGGGAAGGATTGGAAGGATACTACTCTCTTGGAGGAAGGTCTGATGGAACCTGAGTGAAATGAAGAGTATCCTTCTCTGATGATGGTTAGCACCCAGAGGTCGGATGTAATAGTCATCCATCGGTGATAAAAAAGATGGAGACGACCTCCTATAGGGGGAAAAGAAGACAGAGTCAGAACGGTGGAGGTTATGCTCTGTTGTAAACAGTCAAAAAGGCTGAGTAGCTTTAGGTGCAGCAGAAGGTTGGAGGTTTTTGTTGCTTTGGAGGCTGCTGCTTTTTAAGAGGAGGGCGAGTGTTAGGAGACGTCCTTGGAGCAAAACGCCGTTGATAGATAGGAGCAGGGCGTGCCGGTTTGGCAGGAGCTGGTTTTGGCTTAGGTCTGACAATAGAAGCAAAGGATTTTCATGGTCAGACAATTTCTTGGTGGCTGCCTCGATAGATTCAACAGAGAGGTCATTGCCCTCACAAGGAATATTAGCTAATCGGTTCTGAAGATTAGGGTCCATGTCAATGGTACGAAGCCAGGCAAGGTGACGCATAGTTACAGAGCAAGCAGCTGCCCGGGCAGACAACTTGAAGGCATCATAAGATGACTGGAGGAGATGCAATCGGAGTTGAGATAAAGAAGCAAGGACTTCTTGAAATTCAAAGTGCTTTTGAGTATCCAAATAAGTCGAGAACTTTGATAATAGAGAAATGAGGAACTCAAAATAAGTAATAAAATGAAAATTATAATTGAGGACTTTAGAGGACATCATGGCATTTTGATAGATGCGACGTCCGAATTTGTCCATAGTTTTCCCTTCTCTTCCAGGAGGAACGGTGGCATAAACCTTAGAAGGATGGGGCCTCTTCAAGGCGGACTCGACAAGCATAGATTGATGAGATAACTGCGAGTTGTTAAACCTTTTGCGATGCACAGTTTTATACCTAGAGTCCAATTTTCCTGGAACAGCTGGTATGGTATAAGGTGTCTCCAGGCATCGACCAATAGTCTGATTCAAAAGTTTGTGAAGAGGAAGCTTAAGAGATTCTGCCAGAGGTTGAGGAAGATGCATGACTTCGAGGTACTCCTTAGAGTATTTGGAGCCAGTATCTAATTGAAGATCAAGTCCACAGCCATTTGACGAAGAAAAGATGAAAAAGATAGCTGATCCATCAATGCTTTGCCTCGAGAAGGACTCAAGGACGTCGAGGCAGCCTGGGTCGAAGAAGAAGCTTTGGCAGGAAAAAAGGCATCAAAAGAATATGGAGACTTGGACGAGGCAATCGAAACTGCTGCATCCTCGAGGTTCGGCATTGGAGACCTCGAACGAGGAGTCAGTGGTCTAGTCGAAGTAGGGGTAGATCGTGGCTTAGTTGAAGAGGGTCGTTCTTTAGAAGAACCATGCCTGGAAGTATGCCTCGATGAAGGCCTCGATCGTCGGTTAGAATTGTGCCTGGAAGCAGATCTCAAAGATCGAGGAGACTTCGCTTCAGAGACAGAAGCAGCCGATGGTACCAAAGAATGGATAGGACTTGATGCTGTAGAGCGAAGCTCCAGAGGCTTGGTGGAGGAACCTCGATGCACTCCCAAAGACTCTACTCCTTGTATAGAGTGTGAGGATTCCTGCCGAGGCACTCGCAAAGAATCTGCTCCTTGCTTCACATGCTTGGATACCAAATCTGACACTTGCAGAGACTCTGCTCCCTGCCAAGAGTGTATAAACTCAGACTGAAGCAAAGGAAGAGGCTCGACCTCGCGGGAGTCTGCTGAATGCCCAGGCTGGATAAGAGGTAGCAGTTTGGGTCCCATATTTGTAAGGAACTGAATAAACTGCTTCTCTAACATGGTCTGAAAAGAAGCCGGCAAGAATGGATCCGCGTCTGAAACTAGACCACCTGCTTTGGCTGGAGGTTCCTTCGAGGTAGTGTGAGTGTGCTTCGACCTGGGAGTCTTAGGCACTTTAATCACTACCGGTGGAACCGACTACTGAGCTATCTGACCTGAGGAAACAGGGGAAGATACAGCAGAAGTCGTCGAAGAAAGAGCCGCTGCAAATGACGAAAGTCTGATGAGGCTCGAGGTGGAAGCAGTAGAAGCAGGAGGAACCTCGGTAGGAGTCGAGGCGGAGGACGTCTTTGAAGTCGAGGGATCATTAGAAGATTCCATCTCGAACAGCTTGTCCACCAAAATACAATGATGATTGAAAGCACGAGGCTGAAGCGTTTGGCATGGCAGGCACGACCTAGGATGATGATTCGGCCCAAGGCACTTAAGGCAGCGACGGTGTGGGTCCGTAAGAGAGATCACGTGCTGGTACTTGCTACACTTCTTGAAGCAGGCCGGGACATAGAAGGAAAACAGGGCAGATACCAGACGACTGGAAGATAGCGAACGTCACGCCGATATTCAAAAAAGGATCAAGAGGAGTACCGGGCAACTATAGACCTGTGAGTCTCACGTCAGTCCCTGGGAAGATGGTTGAGGCACTGATCAAGGATAGAAAACCCGGCACCTAGACACACACGACCTGATGAAAGCCAGCCAACATGGATTCAGGAAAGGGAAGTCATGCTTGACGAACCTACTTCAATTTTTTGAGACCGTGAACAGACAAATTGATACTGGAGAACCGGTGGATATTATATACTTGGATTTTCAGAAAGCGTTCGACAAAGTTCCACATGTAAGACTCCTCAGGAAACTGCAGGGCCATGGAATAGAAGGAGATATACTAAGATGGATAGGCAAATGGCTGGAGAACAGAAGGCAGAGAGTGGGCATAAATGGGAAGTTCTCGGACTGGGAAAATGTGACTAGCGGTGTGCCCCAGGGCTCGGTACTTGGGCCCATCTTATTAAATATCTTCATCAATGACCTAGAGGATGGAACATCCAGTGAGATCATCAAGTTTGCAGATGACACAAAGCTATGCCGGGCCATCAAATCGCAGAAGGACAGTGAAGAACTCCAGAGTGACTTGAGCCGATTAGAGAACTGGGCAGATAAATGGCAGATGAAGTTTAATGTGGAAAAATGCAAAGTGATGCACTTAGGCAGAAAAAATAAGGAACACAAGTATAGTATGTCAGGTGCAACTCTGGGAAAATCTGAACAGGAATCTGAACAGGAAAAGGACCTGGGAGTATTAATCGATAGGACACTGAAGCCGTCGGTGCAATGTGCGGCGGCAGCGAAGAACGCGAATAGAATGCTAGGCATGATAAAGAAGGGAATCTCGAGTAGATCGGAGAAAGTCATAATGCCGCTTTATAGAGCGATGGTCAGACCACACTTGGAATACTGCGTCCAGCATTGGTCTCCATACCTAAAGAAGGATATCATACTGCTAGAGAGGGTGCAGAGACGAGCAACAAAGCTGGTGAAAGGTATGGAGAACATGGATTACGAGGAAAGACTTAAGAGACTGGGGTTGTTCTCCCTTGAGAAAAGGAGACTACGAGGGGATATGATCGAGACATTCAAAATACTGAAAGGAATCGACAAAATAGAGCAGGAAAAAACGTTATTTACAATGTCCAATGTGGCACGGACAAGAGGACATGGGCTGAAGCTAAGGGGGGACAAGTTCAAGACAAATATCAGGAAGTTCTGCTTCACGCAACGAGTGGTGGACACCTGGAATGCTCTCCCAGAGGAGGTAATTGCGGAATCCACTATTCTAGGATTTAAGGGTAAGTTAGATGTACATCTCCTTATGAGTGGCATGAAGTGACATGGGTAGGGGTAGGCTAGATGCACTTCTCTTTACGAGAAGCTTGGAGCGATATGGGGACCAAAACTATGCCAGGGTACACCTGGCGGGGCCTCCGCGTGTGCGGATCGCCGGACTTGATGGACCTAGGGTCTGTTCCGGAGATGGCGCTTCTTATGTTCTTATGAAAAATAGCCGCCGCAAGATCGAAGCCCTCGGGCTGCAGCCGAGCGGCCTGTCCCGAGAAACGGATGGAAGAGGAAACATTTTTTTTTTAACTGAAAATGAAAGAAATAAAATAAGAACAGCGATTCGTAAGGAAAAAAATACAAACCGGTTCAGAGAAGGCACAAAGTAACAAAGTTAAATGCAGAGAGTCAAAGACGGACTTCTCGGCTCCGCGGAAAACTGAGAACTGAGGAGATGCGCCCTGCGCTGGGCGGGAAGGCACTCGCGTATGCACGGTGTGGGCGATTCGAAACTTTGAGTTTCTTCAAGCAAGTCTGCTTGTGAGGCGTCCGCATCCGGGCTCCGTCGATGACATCACCCTTATGTGAGAATACCTGCCTGCATGTCCTGGGATAAAAACTATTACGCCTCCAAACTAGGCACCAAAACGTTAGACACAAAAAATTTATTCCTCCTGGTGCGACAGCTCACTACCTCACCGAAACAAGACTCCACGGGTCACCCCAACAAAATCACTGCACAAGAACTAGTAGACTTCTTTCTAAATAAAATCGTCAGTTCAATCCAAAGTGACCATCACGGAGCATCGTTCTCTTGACACTCCGTGGCATTCCACAGAACCCACTAAAGCAGACCAAATCTGGACTTCATTCTCTGGCCTGTCCATTTCGGATACAACAAAATTATTATCCAAACTGTTCGCACATCTCAGTCCCCTGGACAACTGCCCCACCTACTGCTTTGCAACCGTGCCTGAGCAAATCATCATCTAGATCATCAACCTTCTCAATAAACCAAGGCCAATTACCAGAAACTATGGAAAAAAATAGCACTTACTCCCATACCACAAAAACCTAAGGCAGATCTCTCCATGACCTCCAACTACAGACCCATCGCTGGCATACCTATCGCAACCTACATCGAGCAACATTCGGATTCCGTCAACAACACAGCACTGAACTTCTCATCCTCACTTTAATCACAAAAACCAAACAACTACTCAGTACGGGACGTCGAGCAATACTCCTGCAATTTGACATTTCAGCTACCTTTGACTCCATGGATTATCACCTTCTATTAACAAAACTGTCAGAAATTGGTATAACTGGAACAGTGCTAAAATGGTTCTCTGACTTCCTACAAAACAAAGAATACATTGTTAAAAAGAATGAAGAGATCTCCAAACCCTGGAAGGCCTTCTGTGGGTTGCCTTAAGGCTTTCCACTTTCCCCCATCCTGTTTAACATTTTCATGAGTTCCCTCGGAAACATCATATTCGATGATGAAAGAATATTGTCCTACGCAGATGACATTCTGCTCCTCATCCCCACAACCAACAACCAGTCAGATGTCACCAACAAAGTCTCAACTAATATTGAAAGAATACAAAATTGGGCAACAATCAACAAGCTAAAACTAAACCAAACCCAAAATCCTATACTTCCACACAGCCCAACAGACAGCACCGACAAGCATCACTCTCCGATATCGATAAAACATCTAAAATCCTAGGCTGCATTCTTGATTTCACGCTAATCATGGAAGCTCAAATCTTTAATATCCGGAAAAAGTCCCTCTTCACCATGAGGCAACTAAGATTCATCAGACCATATTTTCATCAGCATCACTTTGTTCTGATTGTACAGTCGATGATCCTACCACAGCTGGACTACTGTAACGCTGCCTACATGAGAATCAACACCATACTGATCCATAAAATGCAACTCATACAAAGCACAGCTGTAAGACTAATTTTTCCAATACAAGCAAATTTTTCACTCCATGCTTACCTTCTTAGGGGTGAAAACCTGGAATGACCTCACTGAAACAACCAGAACGGAACCCAACTACACCACATTCCGGAAAAAAACTAAAAACCTACCTCTTTGACACTTGAACATCTCAAATCTTCCCCTGCCCAAATGTTCCCCCATGTCTCCTCCCCTTCTCTCCCTGCCTCTCTCCGCTTCCTCTTACTTTTCTTTGTAAGTCGCCTTGAGCCTGCGACACAGAAATAGAAGATTAGATGAGATCCCAGTCATGGTTCTCCGTGAACCACATCTCCATGATCGCCACCAAATCCAAGTCTTCTTCTTCCATCACAGCTTTTAGATTCAGAATCCTGTTTCCCATACTTCAAGCGTTAGTATATCTACCATCTAGAAAAGTCTCAAGATGGCACATGGGGTTGTTTTTTCCTTTTTTGTGGGATATCAGGATGACAATATGCCACACTGGTCATATGGTCATAAGATTGACTAGCCCCTTGCTAAAGAGCATTTGTACTTTAAAAGTAGCTTAAGAAGCAGAATCTCCCACCCATTGTCTGATCCACAGTATTCTTCTGGCAAGAGACAGAAGAAGCAGACACCTTGCTCATGACCCTAAAAACGTCATTTAGGGCATCTACTACATAATCCACCTGCGACAGTAAAACTTGGGGGTATGCGCTCTCCTTCGCAGAGTCTGATGCAGCATATTATGGCAGGTGCGCACCATGAAAGATGCTGCAGCCACCAATTTCTGAACCAGAACTAAGGCCTCAAACTGTCTTTAGAGGACTAAGTCCACCCTGCAATAGAGAATGACATGGGGACACATTTTTTTCCGTCTCTGCCGTGACCCCGCCTTGAATAGTTTTATAATGAACTTATTTTAATAAAGTATAAAAAGAAACATTCTGTACAAGGGAAAATTATGTTCTTACCTGTTAATTTTCTTTCCTTTAGACGCAGCAGATGAATCCAGAGACCAATGGGATAGCACACATCTACCAGCAGGTGGAGATAGAGAAACTGACTAACAGGTGGTTCTATTGGCTGGCACTCCTCCTGTATCTTCAGTATAGCTCCTTGCCCAAGCATCCGTAACTATCAATAGGCATAGCATGTAAAAAACTTCTTTCCCATAACAAATCTCAAAAGGCAATAATACAGAATACAACCATCAATAATAACAAACTTCGAAAGTTGCAAAAGAAAAAACCGACAGTTGATATCCAGAAAGGGTGGTGCTCTGGATTCATCTGCTGCGTCTAAAGGAAAGAAAATTAACAGGTAAGAACATAATTTTTCCTTCCTTAGCAACAGCAGCAGATGAATCCAGAGACCAATGGGATGTAGCAAAGCAATCCTCAATCTGGGTGGGAAGCAAACGCCGCCTCTGCAACAACCGAAGCATTAAATGCATCCACCGCATGCGCCCCCACATCCAACCGGTAATGCTGAGATAAAGCACTCTCGGAAGACCAAGTAGCCATGAGACAAAACTCCTCCAAGGAAAAAAACCTCTGGACCGAATCCAAGAAGTAGCCATCGCTCTGGCGGAATGGTCATGAAGTTCTTTCGCCAACCACTTCTCTGCCATCAAGCAAACATAAAGAATATCCTCCTGGACCCATCGAGCGATGGAGGCTTTGGACGTCCTCATACGTTTGAGGCGTCCCTTGAAGAATACAAAAAGGTGATCTAAACAACTAAAAGTCGTTAGAAACCTAGCTTGCGGAGAACGCTACGCACTTTCAAAAAAATGCAGTGAATAAAAGCACGTCTCTCCATTTCTCCTCCCAGGAAGAAGGAAGGAAAAGTGAGAGTGGCATAAAAGAAAGGATGACACCTCCTTAGAAAGAAATTGTGGTACCATCCGAATGACACACCAGATTTTGTAAATCAGAAATAGGAATCCCCGCCAAACAAGGCCTGCAACTCAGAAAACCTCCGAGCTGAAGCCATGGCCATAAGAAACCCCGTGTTCAATGGCACAGCTCTTTAGAGTCTCAAAAGACAAGGATGAAATGAAGCCTTCGGTAACCTGCAAAGAAGTACCTTAAGACTGTACTCCGGACAGGGCTTTCTAAGAGGTGTACGAATATACTGTACTCCGTTTAGGAACTGAACTACATGAAGCTGAGAAGTAAGCGAAGAGCAATATACCTAGCCCTTGTAACAAGCTAAGAATGGCACTTGAAGCTGAAGGGAATTGAATGCTAAGCCCTTGGCAATACACTTGTGCCAAAAAAGAACTCTGGAAGGGTGCAAATGTTAAGAAGAATCCAAGAAAGAAAAAAACCTCCAAAAGGAAGCAGAAGCCACAGGTGAAGACGCCTGTATCACCTGGATAAGAGAAGAAACAACCTGCTTCGCATAACCCTTACACATCAGCCATGACTTTTCAAAAGCTAGGTTGTAATACTAAAGTAGTACGAATATCCATGTTGATCGGACCCTAGGTGAGCAAATCCGGAGATACCAGGAAACTCAACAGTCCGGCTGTCAAAAGACTCATCAGGTTCGCATAGCAAGGATGGCGCAGCCAATCCAGAAATTCTACAAATACTGTGCCCTGAAAGCGAGCTTGAGATGGCAAATCCAAGCCATCATCAACCAGGGGAAAACACTGAAAAAAGAGAAACCAGAAGCGAGAAAGAAGCCATGCTGCTACCCCCTCTGACTCCCACTACCTGTGCCCGCCGAAGAAGCTAGGAAGCTTAGAATTTCGAGACGAGGCCATGAGGTCTAATTCCAGGAGATCTCACTTTCATAAAAAGAGCTGGAATGCCTGACCCAAAATTCTCAATATCCAGGATGTAGAAGATTTCATTATTACTAACATTTATACTTTCTAGAGCGTACAAAGTGCTGTACACTGTAACATACAACAAATGGGCCATGCTCAGATTTCGCGGAGAGAAAGTCTATCCAAACTCTTTTCCTGACCCATAAAATGATCTGCCAATAGAAGAGGCAGATGAGGGTCCACCCATTGAAGTAGAACCACAACTTTACCCGCCAACTGAGTACATCACCTACTGTAGAGAAATACCCCCATCATAATAATGACTGAAAAGACCTTCAGCATCATTCCGGAAGAATGGTCTGAAGCTCCAGAAATGGTAGCCTGACCATGCTCCAGAGTAGAAGAATGAACAAGTACTGAGTCACCTCTTAAGACCAGACTCCTGGAGCTGAGGATGGAAGGCACCAAGCCCCCCCAACCCAACAGCCCGGGATGTTTGGTGACCATGAGCTAGTCCAGCAAAGACTGAGGCATGCCTTTGAAAAGAGAAATCTCGCTGAGCCACCAAATCATACAGAGCGATGCTTGAGGAGCCTACCAAATAACTGGAGCCCTGAGATACCGGGAACCACCGGAACAAAAGCGACTGCTATAGCGTTATAATGGGAAAGCAAGCCGAAGTTCCCAGTGGAGTCAGCAGCATGGATTCTAGAACCTGTACAGAATCCCATACTCTTGGTCATGGTGACCGAAGAAGAATGCAAACCTGAGACCCATCGCCTGTGACACACTTATCCCTTACTCTAACCAGCAGAGGGACTAAGTGTGTTGAGTTCTGGCCTGTCGGCGTGGCCTCCTCAGGTTGGAGGAAGGCTTTTCAGGGTAGAACAGACCTAGGCACCTGCTTAGTCTTCCAGGCCACACTGAGAGTAACTTATAAAGAGAAGACCACACAGGTAAGTCTTGTTACAAAAGAATGTTCTTGAGCTTTATTGAACCCGGGGGTCTGAATACCATCAGCCACCCTTATGTCTTGGCAAAAATTATAAAATACAAAATAACTTGCAGTTGTCAGAATGGCTTGCTATAAATGCCACATACAGTTCAATACCCTGGACTTTCCAGTTTAACTACAGTCCTCTTCACCAGGGAAAAAGGCAAATGAAAAATATCAGGAAAATAAAACTTTCCAACCTGGCACACCTTGTGACTACAGCCAGAGTAATTACAGTTTCAAAACTTAGTACTGAATTTCTTAAAAGTTTCAGCTTACCTAGCTGAGACACGGACAGGCTTGCAGAGCAGGCTTCACAGCTCGTTATAATCAGCTGGGCTTCCTGGCCGACGGAACACAATAAGGCATTATATAAGCTGTGAACTTTACTTGGGTTTTTCCCACGGAGCTTTCACACCCATACAGATAAGGTTCCTTGAATAAACAAAGCTCTCCGGGCAGTCATACCGAGCAGCGGAGAGATTTTCCTGCTCTTCTCCTAATCTCTGTCAGCTGGGCTTGGGTTACGGGAGACAGCACAAGCACAGCCTTGCTTCCTTCCCCTTAGTAACTAACCTCCATGTCAGTGGGGAAATGGCTAGCTTCCAGCAATGGCTCAGCGATGTCCATAGCCTCTGTCTGCTCAGCAGCCTCTGGGGTGGAGTTGAGGTAGTCCTCTGTCATCTCCACGTCCTCACTGCTGCGGGCTGGAGGAGAGAGCCTTCTCCCCTCATCTGCCTCCAAGCTCTGCTGTCTCTCCTGCCGCTGCCTGAGCTCGTTAGCCCTAGCTCCATCCCGGCTTTCCCTGCCCCCAACTGATATTCCATACTCTGTTTTTATGTTGGTTAAAGCCCCACCCCTCTCTCCTCAGAGCAGCTATGTTAGGCAGGAAATCCCTAGGGAAATAACTCAGGTTTCTCCTAGGCTGGTAATGAGCATACCTCCCAGCCCTAGGACTCCACTTCTCCATAAGAGTCCTCTCAGGCTTTCTAGGGTACCTGTCCTAAGATGGCGCCCTCTGCTGGATGTATCTACGTTCCTGCCTCTCCTGCTCTACCTCACTGTCTGAGGGATAGTCAGCCAAAACCAAACTTTTACTTTTAACCTGGTCAGCCCTTTATTTTGTATACCGCAATACCACAAGCAGTTCAGAGCGGTTTACAGAGGAAGAGACTGCACATATACAGCGATGTTACAGGAAGTATTGTCAAGTACATTTGAGATAAATATCGATTACATTAGTGGGCCGAGCGAGGTTGGGTATAACCGGAAATATGTCAGAGATATAGGAGGTATATCAGTGATGTAACAAGGTAGAAGGAACATGATAGAGACTTACAAGATCATGAAGGGCATAGAGAAAGTGGAGAGGGACAGATTCTTCAAACTTTTGATAAATACAAGAACGAGAGGTCATTCGGAAAAATTAAGAGGGGACAGATTCAGAACCAATGCTAGGAAGTTATTCTTCACCCAAAGGGTGGACACCTGGAATGAGCTTCCAGAGGATGTCATAGGACAGAGCAGTGTTCCCGCTAAGCTGCGCTAGCGTGCGCTGGCGCACAAAATATTACATCGCAGCGCACAAGTTTCTCGTCACAGCGCACACACGTGCTTGCAGGCAGGCGAGCTGGCAGTCCATGTAACGCGTCGCAAAGGTAAGGGGAGGCTGGGGGAGGAATCGGACGTCGGGGTGGGGGTGCGAGCAGGGAGGGGGGGCGATCGGAAGAGGCGTACGGCAGATGGCAGGGCGGCGAGAGGAGAGTCGGGTGGGGGGGGGGGGAGTAACACCGGGAGAGAGCGGCAAATCCGGGCAAGGCAAGACTTGCAGAGGCGTACCTAGGGGGTGCGGGGGGTCGATCCCGACGGTCCGCTCAGCTCGCCAACAAGGAGAGGCAGCCGGACTCGCGTACGCTCCGACCGCCTCTTCTTGGGGATGATGATGAAGATATTGATGATATCTAACTTGAGTGAAGAATTGATTCCATTCCAGTTTCACAACAATTATTCTACAACATATTGAGTGAACTCTTCTCACTGAAGGCAAACTTTGTGCCCAATAAAATGGTTTTCAATATTTTGTTTTAATGTATTTATACTTTTGTGTAGAAGCTGGAATTGATAGATTGTCTAGAAATTGAAAGCATCAAACGTATTGTCTTCTGGACTGTTTTTAATTTACAGTTTACACATATGGATGTAACAGACATAACTACATTTGTTGTAAAACATTTATTAAGATATCATTTCATCCCTACAATTTCTGTAGACTGTTTTAAAATAAATTTGAGTTTTTCTGGTAAAAAAAAAAAATAAATAAAGAATTTTGTACTTTCAAGAATTAATGCGTTGTTTTGTGTTCTTAAAAATATTATTTAACGTTATTTAATTTAGCGTGTAGGCCTAAAATTCCTTTGAATACCTCGTCCTCATGTATCAGCAACTTTGACAACATATTTATTTGGCTCATAACTTGCTGGCGCCCGATATTTTTAGCTCACAGTGAAAAAAGTTTGCTCACAACACCCGCCCGCTTAGAGGGAATACTGGGACAGAGTACTGTATTGGGGTTCAAGAAGGGATTAGATAACTTCCTGAAGGAAAAGGAGATAGAGGGGTATAGATAGAGGATCACTATACAGGTCCTGGATCCGATGGGCCGCCGCGTGAACGGACTACTGGGCACGATGGACCTATGGTCTGATCCAGCAGAGGCACTGCTTATGTTCTTATGTTCAGAGTGAAAAATCCTGAGTGAATTCCTTCTGTAGCAGCATGCGGCTATGGGAAAATAACCCTATTGTCTAGATAGAATATCTCACCTATTGCACTGGAAATATTGTATAAACAAGCAAACTTGCTTGAGTGACAGGTTCTTCATAATAATTTTTTTTTTTTTTAAATCAGAAACGTTGAGGTGCAGATTTTGTAAAAGACATCTAACTTTAGACATCCACAATGTGGACATCCATCGACTTAAGTATCCAAATAAAGTGGATAATAAGCCCAATTAACGAGTTTAACAAGCACTAATTGGAAGCTAGACATCCAAAGGCTGCTCACGATTCTTAAAATAGGCGTCCACAATTCTGTGGATGCCCATCGGATAGGCGTGGGCATGACTTTGAAATAGATGTCCATTTACAGAATCACATGCCGCTGAGTGTGCTGACGCGTCTACCTAACACCTAAAATGTAGGCGTTGCAAAAGCAGGTCTACTTTTGAGCGCAAGTTAGGCGTTAGTTGGGCGCAAGTTAGGTGGACGCAACTTAGGTTTAGTATGTAATATATTTTTTTATGTGCTTTGCTTAGGTAATGAATTATTAAACATCTTTTGACCGTAATTATCAAAATAGAGTCCTCTATACCCTGCAAAATAAAGCCCCGTTCATCTATATGTGGACACCTCAAGCATGCCTAAGTCGTGTCCACCCAGTTCAAGCCTATCTAGCGCCCAACTCACGCTCAAAAGTAGACTTGCTTTTGCAAGGAGTCTTCTTTCCACCCAAAAATACAAGATTTAGTATGCAATATATATCTATATACTGTATATAAAATCTGATGTCTGTATGTATGTATATTCCAGCATAACTCCGAATCGCATGGACAGATTTCAACCAAACTTGGTATACATATCAATTACTATCTGGGAAAATATATACTGTGGGGGTGGGAAGGGGGTGACATGTAAAGAATCATCGAAAAAGACAGATATTGCTTTGACCAATTGTGTGAAGCTTGGGGAATAATGTCACACTGTGCTGTGATTGATGTAACAATGCCTCCAAGGAAATGTAAGAGTCCAGCAGTGTGAGGCTAGACTACAGGATATGAAAGAGAGCATAACTCTGAAACGCATGGAAACATTTCAACCAAACTTGGTATACATACCACTTACTATCTGGGGTAAAATACTGCGAGGGTGGGAAGGAGATGTCTTCACTAAAGAACAAGGAAGCATAAGAGATATAGGAACTAACACTGACCTTCAGATATTTACACGCAGTGCCATAGAGAGAGCCATTCTTGCTGCTGAGATTGGGATATCTGGGCAACGCCGGGTGATCAGCTAGTGTGTATATATGAAAAATTTATATATATATATATATATATACACACTATATATATATATATATATATATATATAAATTTTTCAGCTAGTGTGTATATATGAAAAATTTATATATATATATAAATTTTTCATGTGCTTTGATTGAGAAACAGGCCAAAAGAGGAACTGGACAAGTGTTGAAGGTACATGTTTGATATTTATCCTAGAGAAATGACTGCTTGTAAATCAAGAGGATATAAGCTTGGCTTTGGAATTAACATGTAGTTTGCTATCCGAGTGTGTGGTGCAGTGGTTAGAGCTACAGCCTTAGCATCGTGACGTTGTTGGTTCAAATCCCCCACTGCTCCTTGTGACCCTAGGCAACCGGAACAGAAGGAGCGAAATTTAAATACCACATAGGATATAAGTGGTATATAAATAAATAAAATATAATAGTGGTGCCAGCATTTTACTGCACATAAATTTTAATGTAAAAAAACAGCATAAAATCGCTGTTCTAGTGACATCATAACGCTAACACACAATAACATTATAGACCAGGGGTGGGCAACTCCGGTCCTCGAGGGCCGGAATCCAGTTGGGTTTTCAGGATTTCCCCAATGAAGATGCATGAGATCTATTTGCATGCACTGCTTTCAATGCATATTCATTGGGGAAATCCTGAAAACCCAACTGGATTCCAGCCCTTGAGGACAGGAGTTGCCCATCCCTGTTATAGACATTACTAGGATATCTATGCAATGCTTAAAAGGCGATTCTGCAAAGGACGTCTAACAATACAGACACACTTAGGGCTCCTTTTATCAAGCCACACTAGCGGGGTTAACGCACGTGACATTTTATCACGCACTAACCCCCATGCTGGCCAAAAACTTCCACCTGCTCAAGAGGAGGCAGTAGCGGCTAGCGTGGCCGGCGGTTTAACGTGCGCTATTATGCGCGTTAAAACGCTAGCGCGGCTTGATAAAAGGAGCCCTTAGACTCACTCAGCACTGTTGAGTGTGATTCTCCAAAGTGCATTTGTGCATGATAGAATCGCATTCTGCTACTGGACATCTAAATGACGCCTAACTTTTAGACATCCTTTACAGAATATGCCCCTAAGTATCTATTATGGCAGACTGGATGGGCCATTTGGCCTTTATCTGTCATCAAGTTTCTATACTATAGCTATTATAAGAACTAACTCTTCACAGACGATTTGAGAAACTAGGACTGAAAGAGTAGTCATTTACTTATTTAATTATGTCTTGGAATTTCCAGCTTTGTCTCTCCCCTTTGCAGGATGAATCACTAATTCAGCCATTTAAAAATAAATATGCAATGACTGGCTTGAACGAAATATTTATTTTAGACAATTTTGCAATCTGGGAAACTATTATAGGACATCTAGGAGTTAATATGCAGCAACAATTCTCTTCATGCATGCAACCAAAAGACTACAGAGCACATGCACAGAGAACCATGCGTCCTCTAGTGGTCATACATACATTAGCAAGTAGAAATTTCCTTTGATATGTTTAAGTAGTGTACATCATGTGAAATGTTATTTATCAAACTTTACCTCATAAAACCAGTTGCTAGATTTCTATATAATCCTGTAAATAGTACCATAATTTGTTCATATCAGTGAGGATATTAACTTTGTTATGAGTTATTAAACAGTTCCCAGCAACACATCCTAGTTCAATAAATTCCAACATAAGTGAAAATAACGTTATTAGGCTAATGACATTATTTATTAAGCAGATAAACAAAAATACTGGATTTTAATCATCTCTGCTGTACATCATCATTTGGTATTTCCAAATGTCCAAAATATTGTGTTTCTTTCAAATTGAGTTGCAAATCTAGCATGATTTTTAATTTATAAATCACTAAAAGACTCACTTATTTTCAATTTCATGTGGAAGAAAAAGGTCTATTCTAAGGAAGGCAGCTGTAGCTTGTGAAAAAAATATTTTGTTCCAATTTAGAGCCCTCATTTAAAATCCTTGAACTGAAGGAAGAATTTTTTCCCCATAACATTTAACTTTAAATAATCTATAAGAACAATTTAAAAATAAGCAGATAAACATTTCAGGTTCTATAAAAGTACAATAAAATTATAAATCCTTTTAATAGAAAAGACAACAAAAATAAATTTTAAAAGTAAAGAAATCTAAGATAAGACATGACAAAACAAATCACCACACACTTTAAAATAGGTTTGAATAAACCTGCATATTCGAATAATGCAAAAATTATATTAAAAGCTAAGTAAAATGCACATTAAAGTACAAGTGCTGCAGATATATGCAGACCAAGACTGACAATATTGATAGTTAAACTATAAAATATAAATGTGCATACACACTCACGGGAACATACACAGTAGAAATACATATCAAATACACTTAGACATATTTGTATTTAGAAATTTTTTTACTTCAAAATTCCTTTCACATTTGTATATAATTTAAAAATGGAAAATAGTCACAAATCTAAAATATTAATGTTGGAGACAATTACCAGTTTTTCTTGTCAGTCTTCCACATTTTTAATTATTTAGTAAAATTATGTATACATTAAGTTCCAAATTCTCCACCTTAATGGATTTTCTATTTCCTCCAATTATTTAAATACATCTTTATGAACACTTGGCTTCTTCATTTTTACTTCATTTTGTACTTCAGCATATAGTATGGGAGTAGGAAATAGTCATATCCCAACATACTATAATGACTTTTCCGGACAGTAACTGAACTCTGCCACATTTTTCCGAGCCCTGTCTGTTAAAAGCTGTTCTCCAGTATACTACTAAAACTCTTGTCTGCATATATTTGCTATTTTGAACATAAAAAGAGAACTCATAAACTATCTTCAAAGATATGAATTATATTAATCTGTTGCCTGAGCTAGGGCCTGCCATTTTTTTGCCCCATGGGAGAATATCTTGCTCAGTGGGGTTGTGGTTGAAATGTAATGGATAAAAACTGTTCCTAAAAAAATATATTAGTAATATCCAAGAAAACGAAGAACCTGCATTTTGCAGCATATAAAAAGGACAGTATTTTGGAAGCTGTAAAAAAAATATTCAGACTGGGTTTTCGATCATACCTTATAGTTAGACACTAAATTATTATTTTGGTATACAAGTTATAATGTAACTTAAATGTAATGTATATTAAATAGAAGTTATGGCACAATGCAGAATGAATGTTGCCTAAAATTATGGATCAGGAACAAGGGGCAAAGGCTGAGTGAATACAAATGCAATGTGAACAGTTGTAAATTTGTGAATCATTAACAGTCATTTATGGTTTCAACAAAAGATATTTATATAACCAAATTAGATGTACACAAGTAAATAAATGTAAGTAACATTTGAAATCTGGAAGTATTTAATTCATCTTTTGATAGTTCCACCAGACAGATGGACAGCCAAGATTTACACCTGGAAAATATCCTTGATTTCTAACACCATGTATTTATCAGTATGAAATAAAAACTTTAAAAAATGTAGAGCAGAAAAACTCAATCCTGGTAGGCAGTGTATGGGCAATCTTTCAAAGAAGCACAAACTTAACATTAAAATAAATATAAAAACCCACTTCTGTAAGGATTTCCCATTTGATTTTTTCCCCCTCTTTTCTTTGTTTCAGTTTTCTCAGTCAGGTACATTTCAAAAGCTTTCATATGCATAGCCCTTTCATTGCTTTTCACCTTTTCTAACTAGGATCAAAAGTAAGGGATTAGAGCCCTACCACAAAGAATTTCCCTAATTTTGTGCCTTAAACCTACATTCTGAAAACTTAAAATCCTAATAAAGACTATCAGAGATGCCAAACTAAAGACAAAACATAGGAAAATATTAGAGATATCAATTTAAAAGAGAGTATTTACCAAACAACCAATTAACAATAATGCCTTTTAAAATCGGGACTTTATTGTCATTATGCGTTTCAAATGTTAAGGCTCCTTACCTTTGTAATGCAAATATAGAACATAATTTACCACTTTTGATCACAGCGTACATCAAGAAGGGAGAAATAACTTGTTGCCAATTATATGGCAACAGTTCGGTAATGGACTGTGCTGTGAAAAGATAGCAGCCTAACACTGTTTTCTCTCTGTTATGTTCTAAGATTTCAATGATGAAGTGTAAAGACTGAGAGCATATAAATTTAATAAAAAATGTCTCACATACTCCTAGATTCTATTGAGCATTTTTCAAAATTAATGCTCGATTCGCTTAAAAGTTTGCCATTACCACTATCTGCAACCGTGTTCAGTGTAAAGACAGATTTTTCATTTTTATTATAAGTCTTTAAAATATATACCGGCAATATGAATATTAAATTTGAAGAAAAAAATAAAAGCTGTTCCTTTGACTATAAAATTAGTCCCTTCCCTGTAAGTCTATGACACAGCTTAGTATTCTTTAGAACATTAAGGCAGGATTCTTACACCAGTTCAAATTAAACTCCAGTTTGCTATAATCAGTAAAAATGATAATGATCAGCCTACCTTGGAAGCTTAATCTAAAGGAGGATATCAATGAGATACTTCCGGGGGGGGGGAGAAGATATGCCCTTTGCATGTACTCAAATTAGGTTTAGACTCGCTTTTAGAAATGGAAAGTTAAAAACTTTAGTGATAAGAACACATTCTGTATCATTTTCCCTTTCCCTAGTGAATAATCAAAGCACAGTTTATCTTTTAAATATAACCCTTGAAGATCAGTAATCTGTGATTTCCTAAGTTTATTTGTCCAACGAGAAAGGAGGGGGTGTGTGGAGTGCATTGAAATATTTGATCCAGATATATTTTTCTCACAGACGTGCAGTTATGGTGTACGAAGTCTGATGAGTTTTCTCCAGCTGCATTGGCTTGTTGTTTCTCTCTTCCCCCCCAAAAAAAAAAAATCCCAACGAAATAAAATACAACGCCAAACTGTTGGATGTTTAAGAGAACAGCTGTAAATGAACTCGCTTGTTGGGTTGTGGTGGTTGTTTTTGTAATCGCGATTCTCACCTACACTGTAGTTGTATCATTCCCTTAACAAGAGAAAAAGCGGGAGAGAGGGTTCTCAGATTGTTTATAAGTTAAAAAACTATGAAGGGATAAAAATTAGAAAAAAGACAAAAGGCTGTTTGAATGGGTTAAAAATCAGAAAATGCACGCCATTATATAGAGTTTTAGTTACGACCCGACTCGCTGGCAGTCAGTTCACTTCTGTAATAGGGTTTCGCCTTTAATAATATTCTTCTCCTTCCCCCATGTTTCAAAATGTTAGGTTCTTCCTGTACAAGGTCATGAAATGAACTTGGAACAGCAAAAAAATTTGATTCGACATACAGTTTGAGAAGTGAAAAGAAACGATGCGTCCTCGCGTCTGTCACCTGACTTTAATAAAATACAACGAATGAAAGTCTTTTTTAAAACTATTTTACCCAAAATTCTAAAGTCGACTGCGCTCTACGGGCGCGGTTACCTCATGCTATTGTCTGTGTTTCAGTTTGAGAGAAAGACTAGGGAACAGTGGCGGCGAGATCTTATGGAGTTTTATTAGTTATTATTCAATGTCGTTTCGCTTCATCTGGAAAATTCGCTCTTGAACTTGAACTTTCGGCCGCACAAGATGGCGGCTCTGGGGATCGGAAAAGAGGACGCAGAAGGGGGAGGGGGAGAAGAAGCGGCGCTTCTAAAGCTAGAGTCAGGCCGCACGCGCGACCTTCTCTTCTCCCCCCCCCCCCCCCCCCCGGCTTCCTTTCTCTCTCTCTCTCCCGCCAAAGAATCGGACCTGTAGAAACCACGGATGTGCTCTGCTTAGACACAGAAAAACAGAAAGCGACACAAAGGAAGAGAAGCCTTGTTCTAAAACTTATCTGCAAATGCCAGTCTGTAGAAGAAAACTTATATACAAGTCTTGTTATGCTGTTACAGAAAATTAGACAGTTTCCACACTGAGAGCAAACGAATAGGCAGAAGATTACAAAATAAAAGGGGGGTAGAGATTGCAATGTGTACCTAACCAGTGCTTGACACACATGTCAGAAATCCTATACAGTATATGCCACACCCAGGAGGCCTCCCTGTGGACCGGCATGTCTTCCCCCTTCTATCCGCACCGGTCTGATCCTATTCTTACCTTCTGTCCCTGACAAATCTATTTTTGCTGCAGGAGGTCATTCGCGGCAACCAATCTTAACAGCTATTTTCCTTTGCCCTGGCTCTCCCAGGCGGAAACCGGAAGTTGCGTCATTCCCAAAGAACCGCAGGGAGCGGAGTTGAAAGCAGCGCTTCAGATTAGCTGCCGCGGCTGAAAGTTCCCTGCAGCAAAAATGGATTTTTTCAGGGATGGAAGGTAAGAGCAACATCAGATCGGCATGGATAGAGGGAGGAAGATATACAAGTGAGGAAATCCCCATTACCAGTTGTGATTTTTTTAAGTAGAAAGGGGGACTGGGGAAGGGAGTTAAAAGAAGTGCCAGACTGAATGTGGGAGTAGGTAAAGAGAAAGAGCTTATGGGACTGGAAACAAAGGAGGAGGGAGGGATGGTGGGCAGTGATCTGAAAGAAGAGAAGAGAAACAGAGAAGTTGGATATGGGGTGGAGTGAAGGAAGGGGAAAGATACTTGGAGAGAGGACTGTTGGGAAGAAAAAGGGAGAGATGGTGGACCTGGGGATGGAAAGAAGGGAGAGAGGGAGAAATGTTAGGTCTGGGAATGGAAGGGAGAGAGAGAGAGATGCAACATCTATCTTCCCCTCTGACCCATTATTCAGCCTTAAGGGGGAAGGGAAGAACACAATAGAAAAGAAAGGGAGCAAAATGTTGGACCATGGGGAAAGAGGAATAGAATTGAACCCATGGGAAAGGGAAAAAATCAATAGTTGGAGACAGGAATAGTGAGGGAAATGGAACAATAGAGGAGAAAAAAATGAACAACAGACACTGGAAAGAGAATTAGTAAAAGATAGACAAAAAGCGGAAAGAGAAACTGGGACCAAGATGATGGAAAAACAAAATGTCCAGACACCAAGGTAGAAAAAAGTGTTTTATTTTGAATGTATTAACTGTAATATATTATCTTTGAGATATGTCACTCGTTTACTTGGCAAATAGTTTTTCTTTATAACTTATAAGTGAAGCAGTACTATATAATACTTATTCATACATACTCCACTTCACTGTTTCAGCAATTCTTTTATAAACCTCTTCCTTATCATCAACAGCAGATGAATCCAGAAACTAGTGAGATTATGTCCATCAACCAGCAGGTGGAGATAGAGAGCACTGAGTTGTCCTCAGATATATTGGATGCACAGCCTCCTGGCCAACCAGTATATTCTATCTCCAGCAGGCTGATGGATGTGTTCCTCACAGCTCCTTGCTTCTGCTTCTGGATGTCGCTCTGGATCCTGGATGTCTGCAGGGGAGAGGTGTCTGGCAGAATACTGCCATCTTTGGAGGTTACACCTGGGCCCTCCCAGCTCCCTACCTCATACTCTTGGGGGTAAACCTGCTCACCGCAGGTCCATACCCCTAGCTGCCTTTGTGCCTTTTCCCAAGAAAAAAAAAAAAGAACTTGAAGAGAGTGCTGTCTTTCTCCAGCGGTTTGCTCTCTCAGGGGCTTTGGCTCCCTTGGTCCCGGAGACAAGTTTCGGGCTCCTGAACCATTCCGTCGGAGCTGGCGGGTAAGTGCACTTTCTTTTTGTTCAGGATCCTCGGGTGATTGCAGTTTCCACTACAGCTGGCCTGTTCGAGCATTGGGGATCAGCGGTAGGTCCCGGTACATAGGCTTCTTGGCTAGGTAGTAGTATGGCCTAGTCCAGGGGTAGGGAACTCCGGTCCTCAAGAGCCGTATTCCAGTCGAGTTTTCAGGATTTCCTCAATGAATATGCATGAGATCTTTTTGCATGCACTGCATATTCATTGGGGAAATCCTGAAAACCTAACTGGAATACGGCTCTCGAGGACCGGAGTTCCCTACCCCTGGCCTAGTCTAACTGGCACAGTTCAGTTTGGGGTGTGTCCAGTTCGGTGGCCTCAAGGGTTCCTTTTTTTCGGAGGGTGGTTCTGGGGAGCTAGGGTTTTCCCGTGAGCAGGTGGTGAGAGCTTATTTTTGGGTGCTGCTGGGGCTGACTTTTGTCATGTTTGCAGCAGCATATGTGTTTTGGGTGTGGCCTCCACTGCTGATGCTGCTACCCGGCCGGCCCCAGCCGCTGTGTGGATACGGATGCGTCGGCGATTTTGATGCAGCATTTTCCCAGTTTTGGGGGTTCTTGTCTCTACCCTCCCGGTTTTGTTTTTGGTTGGCAGGGAGGAGGTGCTAGGGTGCTTGGTTATGGCACTATTTTGGGGCTAGAGGGGTAGGTTTATGAAGGAGCTACGACCCTTTTTTTATGGCAACCTGTCCTTGCGCATAGTCTCCCTTCTCCTACTACTTTCTCTGAGGTTTGGGTGCTGGTGTGCTCTGAATCTGTTGGGTTTTAGGTCTCGCATGCATTTTATTTTTATGCAGTGTCCTTATGGCTTTACTGGGGCCTTTTCCCCATGTTGGTCCCATGCAGGCAGGGTGCATGGTTGGTGCAGGGGAGCTCACTTAGATTCCATTCTGTCTATAGTTGCCGATGCTTTGCGTTTACTCTCACCCTTTCTCTTGATTTTCAGAGCTATTTCCTTTCCGGTCTTTAGGTAGCAGTCTGGCTGTCACTGAGTGCTAGTTCCATGTTCTCAGGTTCAGCTTAGTACCCTTTCTCTGATGTCCCTTGAGTTGCCTAGTGGCCAGGCAGGGGGTTATAGCGAAAGGAACCCAGACTCTTATCCCACTGGTGGTGGAAGTTCCAGAACCCATAAGGTACCTACGGAGCCCATACAGATACTACTGGCATAAGTGCTACGGTAGTGATGTATAGTGCATTGGACTCCTTTCAGGAGTGTTGTGGGATCCTGCAAGTGGTACTGTTATGGAGACACTTTTGCAGGGGAGAGAGAGATGCAACATCTATCTTCCCCTCTGACCCATTGTTGGTTGGTAGTCGGTACCCTTGAGCTAAGCCAATTCATTTCCCAGTTAATTGTCAGCCCACACAAAACATGTTCAATTGGATTCTAGCAGGCGGAATCGGAATTGGAAATTGAACTGCTTCTTATTAGAGCAGCAGACTGAGAACCAGGGAAGTCCTGAGTTAAAATCCTGCTTCTCTCACATTTATTCTCCTACACCGGTTGAGGGTGTGTGTGTGTGTCATTTGCATTTGGATGTCCTTTCAGGGTTCCCTGGGCTCTTTCCCTGCATTTCTTCAGGAGATGTGCATTGATGGCTGTCTCTCTAGTTTTATGGTACTTGTTTCTTTTAGCCTGCAAGCAGGTGCTGAATTTTTCTCCTTCCCTATGGTTGCATTCTCATGTCGCAGGGTCCCGGTGCTGATGAGGGACAGCCAGGTCTTCTGGCCTTCCTGGTTCGACTCTTTCATATACTTTTCATACTTGTCAGCTAGAGGCTAAGGGCCGTGTATGCCTCGGTTTCAGAGTTCCCACTTATCTTGCAGCTCCCATTCTTCTGCAACAGTGGGTGTTAGGGTGTCTCTCGCTCTGCTCTTTCACCCCAATCTATATTACCGTCTGTCTTCTGCAAGTTCACTATGCATCAGAATATCCATATAAAGGTCCATGAGCTTATTCCTCTTTTCTCTCATTGACACATTTTAGTGTCTTTGTTTCATTCTGGCTGAGGGGATGTTTCATTCAGATTAGGCAGGCAGTTTCCCTTGCGTTCTGGTCTTTTCTGTTAGGTTCTTTGGCATACCTTTCATCTGCACAGTTGGAGGCTGGTATATTTCTATGCTGTCATTATGGGATGGGCTGAGGAGGCTCTGGGAACTGGTAGCCTAGATACGAACCATAGATGTGTCATTTTTTTGTTACATCGATGTGCTCAGCTTCTGTGATGAGGCTGTGGGCATTGGGGTGTTATGTCACCCTACTCTTTCATCGCTAGCTTTGTTACCCCTGTCTTTGGACAGTTCTCTCTCTCGGTGGCAGGTCAGGGTCTTAGTTTGATGCTGGCTAACACCAGGTTCATTCAAGTGCTTTCATGTTATTCATGCAGGTTTTCCCTCTTGGAGGGACAGGTTTAGCCCTTCTTCTCTTCCTTTGGACTTCAGATGGGACTTGGTATTTTTTATCTCTGGTCCTTGCCATGCTAATCCTCTCCAGGTTGTTGCCTGGCTTTCCCAGATTCTCTGGTGGCCATTTCCTGCTTTATTGCTCCCATATCACTGTGGATATAGGTTCAGGAGCTTTATTCAAATTTTATTCATCTGTATATTATTGACCCAACCTAGATGTGGCCAGGGGCTACCACTCTGGGATAGCTCTTTTTTGAGTGAGAACGCTCGGGTGGCCTGGAATCGTGGTTGGGATATAACTGTATTCTCTTTATTATCCAGAAGAAGTCACCAGCATCACTGTCACGTGGGTTGTCATTGATGGAGCTGTCACAAAGGGAATGAGCCTGGCCTGAGTGGGTCTTTCCGGCTACATGGAGAAGTTCGGCCGACGTTGGTGCTGTCTATTTCTTTCTATAGCAGTTGGCCTGCATTTATTCTATCCAGAACTCACTGGTGGAATCGTCATTTTCTCTTCCTTTCTGTATCTCTGGGCCGCTCTTTTGGGGCTATGTCTTTTTACCGCCTTCTCTACTCATTTTCTCTGGAGCTTAGGTCGGTTCCCTTTGGCAGATACTCTGTTCCTCTCTCCCTAGGGTCAGTTTTCTTCAGCACATTAGTTAGAGTTTATTCACTTTCCATGTTAGACTTCTTGTTCCCCCCTAGGTGTGGCCAAGACAAAACCTGTCTGTGAGTTGCCTGATGACTCTTGGTGAAAGGATGGTCAAGTGCTCTGGCATCTTGGTTGCGATACAGCTGCTTTCTCTTTATCCAGAAAAAGTCACCGCCAATGCCGTTACTTTAGACATCTTAGGTGGGGCTGTTGCGAGGTGTATGGGCCTTCCTTTCCTGGATCTCTGGTCCATGTAGCTGGGTAAGTTTCCTTACCGTTTTCTCTCCTCATGTTCTATGGGGTTGGCTACTATTGGTACCAGCATACCTGTTACTGTTTCATTGTTTTATATGGCCCATACTTTAGGGAGATCGGGGATTGCAGAACTCCTCGGTACAGCTAGGTGGGCTCACGAGATGCATTACCCTGCGGGGCAGGGGTTTCGCAATCTGCATAGTGTACCTTGATGTTTTTGTGCCATTTTCACAGCATAGCTGATGTAGGTGGACTACATTTTACCCGTTGACGTCGGATATGGTCTAGCCAGTTCATACAATTCTACATTAACTAAGTTTATTTCTCTTCAGTAGCTGGTTTGGTTCCTCTATGTTCCACCAGCTTACGTCGCATTTGAGAGAATAATAATGGAAAAATCAGCCATTCTCCATGTGTCCTCATGGGCATCTTGTAAATTGCCTGGTGCCTATACTGGGAAGGTGAGGTATGGAAATTCATGTTTGACCATACCTCTCCGGTTGCAGTCTGGGTATACAAGTATGGGTCATTTCCTCTCTTGGGTGAGGATTTCCACTTGAATTGGTTCACAGCTTGCCTCTTGAGAGATCTGTTGACTTTGTTCTTGGAAGGGCATCTTCTGTAGGTGGTGTGCCATCACTTGATGAATTTGCAGGTTCGATAACCTAGACCCTTGCAACGGGAAGGGGATTTGTAATGCAGTTGTGCTTTTGTTTTCTGAATATCATGGCTTTGCCATAGGCTAAGGACCTTTGCCAGATTTAGCAGATTCAATCAACAGGAGTTTTGTATGGAGCCTTGGGGGTCACGAAAGTCTGGTGCTCTGCAGTCATTCTATTCATGGAGGAGCACTGCAGCTGTGATTTCTGCTGCATAGTGCTCTAAGGCGGTTATGGCTCTGGCCCACATGTGCGCTGAGGGTTAGCCTCTGTATAATCGTGGGATACATACACTCTGTGTTTTCATATCTCCTTGGACATTTCCTTCAGGGCATGATCTGGAAGCGAAGGATTTCACAATAGCTTATTTTTTGTTCTCTAGGTGTCCACAGTGGTGGTTTGGGTGTGGGGCTACTTATGGAGTGGCCGTGAGTGCGTTGGGCTTGAGAAAGTGGTATTTTTTCCCTCCCTATGTTAGGACTGCTTTGTTACAACCCACTAGTCTCTGGATTCATCTGCTGTTGATGACAAGGAAAGAAAAATTATGTCCTTACCTGATAATTTTCTTTCCCTTAGTCACAGCAGATGAATCCAGAGCCCCACCCTGTTTCAGTTTAAGTATTTGTTGCTGTTAGGTGCAGTTTTGGCATGCTTTTTCAGCTGGAATTGCATTCTTGGTTTTTAAGTTTTAATGGTTCAAGTAGCACATAAGGGGGAAAGGAGTTTTATATGTTTCATGTCTTTTATGTGCTTTATTTTGACTGTCCTGAGAAGACCTATACTGGTTGGCCAGGAGGCTGTGCATCCAATATATCTGAGGACAACTGAGTTCTCTCTCTCTCCACCTGCTGGTTGATGAACGTAATCCCACTAGTCTTTGGATTCATCTGCTGTGACTAAAGGAAAGAACATTATCAGGTAAGGAAATAATTTTTCCTTTTTCTGTCAACAGTCCTCACTTTAATATTCACTTCCTTTTAAAATTTTCAACAGAGCATTTAGAATATTATTTATATGGAGAAAGACCTCAGTGGCTACACCTGAATAAACATATTTTGTTTCAGTTTAGGAGTTCATATAGCTAGCATCCTCATCGGTCAGCCCTCTATTTCCCTACCATATATTTTCTTCTTCTTTATCTTTATAAATTAGTTTTAATATGACACTTAGCTCATGTTCAAAGCTGGAGGCAGCTTTGAACATGAGCTAAGTGTTATAATAAAACTAATTTATAAAGATAAAGAAGAAAAAGAAAATATATGGTAGGGAACTAGAGGGCTGACCGATGAGGATGCTAGCTATATGAACTCCTGAACTGAAACAAAATATGTCTGTTCAGGTGTAGCCACTGAGGTGTAGCTCTTTCTCCAGTCTAGCAACCAGAAGTCTCCAAACTTTGCAACTAGTGACAGTATCCTCAAGCTGCCAATTTTTTCATGCATACATGAGAGCCAAGCGGAAAGGGAGGGGGAGAGGGAAGGCAGTTGCTGTGTAATACCGCTGCCAGCTGCAGAACTTTGAAAGTTCTAGTCACTGGACCTGAGGAGGGGAAGGATGTGGTCATCAGCTGATGAGGCTTGGGGATCTCCACCAGCTACATCAAGGGAGATGTTCATTTTGAGGAAGCCTAAGCTCAAAGTGTGAGGCCCAGCCCCTTCTCATGGTTATGCCACTGATTGTGTTCAGTACAAAATGAAGTACTTGCAGGTTTAATTTTTTTGGTTTCCAGTTCAGTTTTGGTATTGATATTTCTGTTTCTAATTTGTAATCCATTGTTTTGTATTTGGTGAAGGTCTGTCTGTGTTTTGTGTGTGAAGAAGTCATTTAAAGATGGGTGGGGAAATTGGGAGACAGATAGGTAGAAGAGAGGCCCCCTCCTTAATTTCTGCCCTGGGCCCCTTCATGATTAAAATCGGCCCTGCATTGATATGAACCTGGCAAAATGTCCAGGGCCGCCCAATGGTAGGGGCTATTTTGAGGCATATTGAGGGAGGTTATCACCCAGGATGGTGGTGCCCGGCATTGCCGTGTCATGTGACCCCCAACTCTTCCCTGCCACTTGGGAACTCCCCCTTCACCCCCACGTACCTCTTGAAATGTTCGCCAGCATGAGCAGCATCTTCCACTTGCTGCTCGAGCTGGCATTGTCTCCCTTCTGATATCGCATCCTGGTCCTGCGACCTGGAAGTTACATCAGAAGGGAGCCAATGCTGTTGCGAGCAGCATGTGGAAGATGCTGCTTGCATTAGCAAACATTTCAAGAGGTACACAGGGACAGAGAGGAGAGGCTCCAGTGCCCTACATGAAGATGGCACGCTACTGGGGCTACACGCTGTCCTCTGCTCTCAATTCTGCTTGTCACCTCACTGTTCCTGATTCCCCCCATGTCCAGCACGTGGGCTGGCATCAGTCTGTGTAGGGTTACCATATGTCCAGATTTAATTGGACATGTCCTCTGTCCGGGTGTCCAGACGGATTTTGAAAACCCAGCAGTTTGTCCAGGTTTTGGAAAGCCCTGGCTCTGCTAGAGCTTGGGACCATGTCTGGAGGGAATTCAAGCATGCACAGATGCAACGCGATGATGTCATCACATTACATCTGTACATGCTAGGAGGCCCTCCAGATGCAGCCCTGAGCTCAGAGGAGATGAGGTGGAAAGGGGCGGGGCCATGTGTCCTCTTTTTTTACTTAAACAAATATGGTAACCCTAAGCCTGTAGCTTCTTTCCCCCTACATGGAGGCAGAATCCTTGTGGGTGGCCAGCAGCAGCAATGCAAACACTTCTCCCTGCACCTGGCACCACCAGCAATTTTCCTCTGCCGTTTCTGCCCACAGAATGTGATGTCACAGAAAGCAGGACAAGAGAAGAAAGACCCTGGTAGGGCTGAGTATAGGCTAGAGAATGACACGGTGGCTGTTACCCGCGGCTAGCCGCGGGTAACCTGCTGAAACAGTGAGGGGGGGGAAGTGCTCACTGTGGGTACGGGAACAAGGCCATCCACCGCCCCGTGGAGCGGTGAATGGTCTTGACCCCGCAGTTAAGGGAGGGAAAGCGAGCAGTCACCAATCGCGCGCAGCCCCCTCCCTCCTTCCTATCTACTTACCCGAATCTATCTCCCTCCTTCCCCTTTACCTTCGTGGTGCATTTTGAGTAACTTCTTCAAAGCCGTCGGAGCCTGCAAGCAGTAACGTGCGTGTGTGGGCAGAAGCTTCTCCTCTGACCATCTTCCGGTTGTGTCAGAAGAGAAAGGAAATGGGGGAAGACGCTGAAGGGAAATGGGGAAAGAGAGTGTGGGGAGAAGACGCTGAAGGGAAATGGGGAAAGAGAGTGTGGGGAGAAGACGCTGAAGGGAAATGGGGAAGAGAGAGTGGGGAGAAGACGCTGAAGGGAAATGGGGAAGAGAGAGTGGAGAGAAGACGCTGGAAGGGAAGAAGATAGAGATGCAAGACTATGGGGGAGCAAAGGGAAGAAGATGGGTGCCAGACCAATTGGGGGGGTGTGAAGGGAGAGGCACAGTAACAGAGCAAATGGAAGATGCAGTGATAAGACAGACAGTGGATGGAAGGAATTGAATGAGAAAATAAGGGAAGCAGAAACCAGACAACAAAGGTAGAAAAAAATGTTTCTATTTATTTATTTATTTTTTTTTTTTTTTTTGCTTTAGGATAAAGTAGTATATTAGTTGTGTTTATAAAAATGTATAAACAAATCCCTGCCAGCTGAACATCTCTTTCTCTAGTTCAGCAGCCAGAACTTTGATTTACCGTATTTTCGCGGATATAACGCGCACCATTGTAAAACGCGCACAGGGGTATAGCGCGCAGAAATCACGATGATATGTACAAAAACTTTTCTATACCGCGCTCAGGCATATAACGCGCATGCTGCCCGACTCTCCTTTCGCCCGCCCTGACTTTCCGTGCGCTGTCCCGACTCTCCGTTCACCCCCCCTGACTTCCGTGCACTGCCCTGACTTTCCGTGCGCTGTCCCGACTCTCCGTTCACCCCCCCTGACTTTCCGTGCACTGTCCTCCCTTGAAGTCCTGTCCCCCCTTGAAGGTCTGTCCCCATCCTGAAAGCCTGATGCCCCCCCCCGACGTCCGATACATCCCCCCCCCCCGCAGGACCACTCGCACCCTCACCCCGAAGGACCGCCGACTCCCCAACAATATCGGGCCAGGAGGGAGCCCAAACCCTCCTGGCCACGGCGACCCCCTAACCCCACCCCGCACTACATTACGGGCAGGAGGGATCCCAGGCCCTCCTGCCCTCGACGCAAACCCCCCCCCCCGAACGACCGCCCCCCCCAAGAACCTCCGCCCGTCCCCCAGCCGACCCGCGACCCCCCTGGCCGACCCCCACGACACCCCCACCCGCCTTCCCCGTACCTTTGTGTAGTTGGGCCAGAAGGGAGCCCAAACCCTCCTGGCCACGGCGACCCCCTAACCCCACCCCGCACTACATTACGGGCAGGAGGGATCCCAGGCCCTCCTGCCCTCGACGCAAACCCCCCTCCCCTCCAGCCGACCCGCGACCCCCCTGGCCGACCCCCACGACCCCCCACCCCCCTTCCCCGTACCTTTGGAAGTTGGCCGGACAGACGGGAGCCAAACCCGCCTGTCCGGCAGGCAGCCAACGAAGGAATGAGGCCGGATTGGCCCATCCGTCCTAAAGCTCCGCCTACTGGTGGGGCCTAAGGCGCGTGGGCCAATCAGAATAAGCCCTGGAGCCTTAGGTCCCACCTGGGGGCGCGGCCTGAGGCACATGGTCGGGTTTGGCCCATGTGCCTCAGGCCGCGCCCCCAGGTGGGACCTAAGGCTCCAGGGCCTATTCTGATTGGCCCACGCGCCTTAGGCCCCACCAGTAGGCGGAGCTTTAGGACGGATGGGCCAATCCGGCCTCATTCCTTCGTTGGCTGCCTGCCGGACAGGCGGGTTTGGCTCCCGTCTGTCCGGCCAACTTCCAAAGGTACGGGGAAGGGGGGTGGGGGGGTCGGCCAGGGGGGTCGCGGGTCGGTCGGAGGTTCTTGGGGGGGGGGCGGTCGTTGGAGGGAGGGGGGTTTGCGTCGAGGGCAGGAGGGCCTGGGATCCCTCCTGCCCGTAATGTAGTGCGGGGTGGGGTTAGGGGGTCGCCGTGGCCAGGAGGGTTTGGGCTCCCTTCTGGCCCAACTACACAAAGGTACGGGGAAGGCGGGTGGGGGTGTCGTGGGGGTCGGCCAGGGGGGTCGCGGGTCGGCTGGGGGACGGGCGGAGGTTCTTGGGGGGGGGGGCGGTCGTTCGGGGGAGGGGGTTTGCGTCGAGGGCAGGAGGGCCTGGGATCCCTCCTGCCCGTAATGTAGTGCGGGGTGGGGTTAGGGGGTCGCCGTGGCCAGGAGGGTTTGGGCTCCCTCCTGGCCCGATATTGTTGGGGAGTCGGCGGTCCTTCGGGGTGAGGGTGCGAGTGGTCCTGCCGGGGGGGGGGGGATGTATCGGACGTCGGGGAGTCGGCCGGGCAAGAGGGCTTGGGCTCCCTCTTGCTCCGATCGTGGATGCGGGTGCGGGTGGGAGCGCGTGCGAGCGGTCGTTCGGGGTGGGGGTGCGAGCGGTCCTGCTGGGGGGGTGAATCGGGCGTCGGGCGGGGTGGGAACTATGTTTAAAAACTTTTCTATACCGCGCTCAGGCATATAACGCGCGAGGGGTATGCGCGGTACGTAAAATCACGTATAACGCGCGCGTTATATCCGCGAAAATACGGTATAAGGAAGGAATAAGTTAAATAGTGCAGTACTTAGGCTTGTATGGATGCTGCGGGGATAGTAGTCGTGGGGACGGGGACAGTGGTCGCGGGAACGGGGCGGTGACGGGGGACAAATATTTTCCCCATGTCATTAAGTACAGGCAAAAGTGTTTACTTTCTTGCTCAATCTGCTCTCTTCTATTGGATGTTTCTTGTGCAGAATTGACTGTCTCTTTTACTGTTGTTACTTTTTCGCATCTGCCAGTCAGCTATTGGGAGTCCATTGGGGGGTGGGGTGTTGCTTCAGGGTAATGAGGACCCCACTGGGGGAAGGGGCAGCAAAGAAACACTGGACATATGAGGGGAGAAGGAATAGGAGAGAGATGGAGAAACAAAAAGAGGTGCCAGATTCACACAGGGGGAGGGAACAGCAGAAAGAAATCCCAGACCTGTATGGGGGATCAGAGATGCCAAGGCTAGCCTATCCTAAAGCTGCAGATTTACCACCGTTATGCTGGAGGTTGAAGGCCAATGAATGAGGTTTTTCTCATGGGCCCTAGCCATGTCTAAAACCAGTTCTGACATCAGGCCTGCTCAAGGGACTATGAAACCCTGAGCCAAGTTTTGCATTGGCACCCCTCCCCCACACTCCTTTCCCCCCTCCCTCCCACCTGTAATAAGAGCATAAATGATAAGTAGTAGTAGCATAACATAGGAGTTGCCATATTGGAACAGATTGAAGGTCCATCAAGCCCGATATCCTGTTTCCAACATGGTCAATCCAAGTCACAAGTATCTGGCAATATCCCAAAGAGAAAAACAGATTTTATGCTGCATTTCCTAGGAATAAGCAGTAGATTTTCCCAAATCCATCTTAATAATGCCTTATTATCTTTTAGGAAATTAGCCAAACCTTTTTTAAACTCTGCTAAGCTAACTGATCTCACCCCATCCTCTGGCAACAAATTCCAGAGTAAGAGTGTGGCACAGTGGTTAAAGCTACAGCCTCAGCACCCTGAGGTTGTGGGATCAAACCCACGCTGCTCCTTGTGACCCTGGGCAAGTCACTTAATCCCCCCATTGCCCCAGGTACATTAGATAGATTGTGAGCCTGCCAGGACAGACAGGGAAAATGCTTGAGTACCTGAATAAATTAATGTAAACCGTTCTGAGCTCCCCTGGGAGAACGGTATAGAAAATTGAATGCATAAATAAATAAATTTAATTACATGTTGAGTGAAGAAATATTTTCTCTGATTTGTTTTAATCTACTACTTAACAGCTACATTGCATGACCCCAGTCACAGCGATTCATATCTACCCGTTCCACTCTACTTAAGCCTCGATGCTCAAAACTTACTATGCCTATAATGTTTGATGCTAAACCAGTTCTAACCAGTTTAGCATACAAGCATTTTTGCTTATGTACAAAATGGCTCTCTGCAGTCTTTTCCGTGGCCCATAGCAGCCTCTGAGAATACTATGGAAATGTAGTACAATGAGCTAATTAATATTAAAATGAGCACTCTGGGTGATGCCCAGACATTGCTGGGTGATGCACAAAATGAAGCACCAACCTATAACATTCCAAAATTACCATCAGGTCATGTGTTAAAAGCGTATACCAGCAGGTCTGGGGCTACCAATTGCATGAGAGGTGGAAGTTAAAAAAAAAAAAAAGGGAATACATTCATCATACTCAAGGGTTGTGGGGGGGGGGCACAAAAAAAGCATATATATCTTCCTGTATGTGTCTGTTAAAAGCGTTTCTCAGGCACATGTGCTAAAGGCGCAACTCATGTGCATTTGTATGGGGATGCCAATTGCATGAGAGATAGAAGTTAATTAAAAAAATATGGGATACATTCATCAGTGTAGTTCCAAATTGGAATTCAAATTCTTAAACTGAGTTTTTGTAGGTTTTGCACAACACTCTGGACTAGGTGTGGTCCCTGAAGATTAGGTGGAAGAACTGAAAGCATGACTAGAAGCTTAACAGCGGGATCTGGATAGCTCCTATTCCCGCCACAAACCACCACCCCCTTCTCTCTTATCTTTATGTCTTAAACCAAATAACAGAGACCACACCATTTTTCTTTTGGAATTCAGCCGCAGCTCCATTTATTAACCACAACAGCAATTAACGTAATTGCATAAATTAACATAATTAACATTGTAATTTCGTAACACAAGATCAGCCAGCTCTCCCCGAGCTACATAGTGTAAACATCAATCCATGGCCCCCGACCCCGCCATGAACAGCAAGAGCCTGAGGGGTGGCATGACCTCATGCCCCTTTAACCAGGTCAGTAGACCACAAGACACGGCTCCCAGCCGTCCCTCCGCTCATCGCCGGATGAGCCCCAGCACCCAGTAGCTCGGGAGACCCGCCTCCCTAGCTACCAAAGCCATCTATAAAGGGTGGGTGGGCGGGGAAAAACCGCCCTGGAGGACCCTGAAAAAACGAGTCCTCCAAGGTCCCGGCTTTTAACACCTCCCCCGGTACCGCCCACTTCCCCTGTCCTCCAATCATGTACCATTTATTTTTAAATTATCTATGATATCTAAGCAACTTTAAAACCTACCAATCCTTACCCTGTCTCTATGACAACACGGACGCCATAGGGCTCCCAGCCCCGTGTTATCCTACGCCCTTCGAGACTAGCTCTCGGGCTACTCTTTAAATGAGAAGCTAAGGTTTCAAGAAGCATGATTCCAGGAGCAGAAGAATGCTTTTGCAAGCCATGGAAGTTGATAGGCTGGTTAACTGAAAAAACACAGGAGACTGTAAGAGTGCCTGAGGTGAGCTCAAATTCAGGGCCAGATTCTCAAAACTTTAACACCATTGCTAAACTGTTTTCTGACGGTTTAACCTGTGCGCATTTTAGTGGCGGATTACCAAAATGGCTTATTGCAATCTTTAGTGAGCTTTCTAGCAGTCTCCGCCACTGCCGTGCAAATGGGCTCTTCAACATTGAAATGAGCACTCCGGTGGATTCTTCAAATTCGCCGAGCCATTTTCTAAGAGCTGCGTGGCTTTTGGTTAGAAAAATCAGCAACTGGTCCAAGGGTGCTGGTACCGTGCCAGCAATGTTAAAAGTGCATCTTGTGGTGTGTGTTTTGACAGTAGCTAATGAAAAAAATTAAAATTACATGATTCACATATTTTTAGGGGAGTGGTAAAAGCACCCTTTTGCTACATTTTGAAAACCAAGGTAAATGGGCTCAAAGGGACAAATTCTATAAACAGCATCCCAATTGTAGGCAGCGGTAAGCGTCCTACCGCTGTCTAGCCAGCCAATCAGGACATATGTTTTAAAAAGAAAAAAAAGCCCAGAGGAGGGTTGCCAACATTGTAGACATTTTCGCAAGCCTAGGGAGGCATATAGGGCTGCCAAAGCTCACCAAAGGCTAGGCGAGGGTGTGGTTTTGCCAGGAAGTGGCCCTAGGCGTCTCCTTAGGGCTGCGATAGTGCAGGAGTGCCCAATTCCTGCTGGCTGAAGGGAGTAAGCATCCCTCCGGTTAGCCTTCTCAATAAGGTGCTTGGGGGCGGTGGGGGTTTTTCGATATCTCGGGGAGGTGGAGAGGTTCCTGCAGGAGGGACTGGGCATTCCTCTTGCCAGGGGATGTCTTGGGGTGGTGGCAGCAGGAGGAATTGGGCATTCCTCATGCTGCAGACATTCAGGGGTGGGAGTGGGGGTGGCTTCGGGGGTTCCTGCAGGAGGAACTGTGCATCCCTCCTGCTGGTAACCTTCGCAGGGGGCGGGGGGATGGGATGGGTTCCCTGCAGCTAAACTGATCGTTGCAGGGAGATTCACTTGCCACGATCAGCTCAGCAGCAACCTGATTCTCTTACTGGCGCCTGTGACATGGATGCTGGTTAGAGAATCGTGGGCTTAGGCGGCTGTCTATGAGGACAGATGTTATTTTATAAAGGACGCCCATGTGCAATTTTCAAAAGTCGCTTAGGCGACTTCTGAAACCGGGCATCCTATACAGAATCCGGCCCAAAGAGTGCCATTATTATTATCTGTTCTAGGGTGCACCACAAGAGGAAAAGTGAGGCTGGAATGGGAGAGCATAGGTGTACCCCAAGATGGTCATGGGCTTAGTGTTTATGCTGCCATGGAAAAGCCATAGCTCATGTATTACTATTGCCTGGCATGAAAAATCAGTGCCAGTTCAATACAACACTTACAATCCATTGTGAAAACTACACAGCAAAGAAACACCAACCAACCCCTACACCCTGAGAAGCTGACAGGGGTAAATTCCTTAATAACAGGGATGTACAGACTCAGCAGAATGGCCTGGATTCTGTTACTCGTGCTTATGTTGATGCCTGCTCAGAAGTTGATACACTGGGAGGGGCCAATTGGAGTCTTAGGCTCCCCCCAGTATATCCCTTGTGCACTAGCCTTAGGGTGTAGACATCCCTCTGGCCTTACTACAAAAGGTAATGTGGGGATGGGGTGTATGGCGGTATTTGTGGGTTGGGAAAGGCTGCCCCACGATCAGCTGAGGTGACAGGATTCCAAATCTTCTACCAAATTCACTACACTGATGCCACTGTTCTTAAATCACTTCTCTGGCTCCATATCTGCCTTCGCATACAGTTCAAGCTCCTATTGCTGACCTACAAGTGTGTGCATTCTGCTGCCCCTCAATATCTCTCCTCTCTTTTGTCTTTAGAAAACCTCCCAGACAACTCCTTTCCTTAGATAAGCTGCTGTTAGCTGTACCATACTCCTCCACTGCCAATTCCAGACTTTGTTCCTTTCATTTAGCTGTCCCCCATGCCTGGAATCAACTACCTGAATTTGTCCGTCAGGCCCCTTCCTTTAACTTGTTTAAAAGTAGACTGAAGACCAGTGTTCCCTCTAAGCGGGCGGGTGTTGTGAGCAAACTTTTTTCACTGTGAGCTAAAAATATCGGGCGCCAGCAAGTTATGAGCCAAATAAATATGTTGCTTTCTACCACAGAACTTCCTTACGTTTGTATGGAATCTATCCCCTTTCAACTTTAGAGAGTGCCCTCTCGTTCTCCCTGCCTTAGCTACTAAGTCTATTCCCTTCAGTACCTTGAATGTTTCTATCATGTCCCCTCTCAATCTCCTCTGCTCAAGGGAGAAGAGGCCCAGTTTCTCTAATCTTTCGCTGTACGGCAACTCCTCCAGCCCCTTAACCATTTTAGTTGCTCTTCTCTGGATCCTTTCGAGGAGTACCGTGTCCTTCTTAAAGTACCAGTGCTGGACGCAGTACTCCAGGTGAGGGCGTACCATGGCCCGGTACAGCAGCATGATAACCTTCTCTGTCTCTTCAGTCCAGCATCTGCCCCTTCCATTCACTGTCTGTCTTTCCCTGCCATCTCTCCTCCTGCCCCCCCCCACCCCCCAATTTGGTCTAGCATCCATCATCTTCCTTCTGTTCCCCTCATGGTCTGGCATCTCTATCCTTCCCTCCCCCCTGTGGTTTTTAGCATATCTCTCTTCTCATTTCCTCCACTCAGATCTGATCATTCTCTGCTCTCTCTTCCCTTTTCTTCTCTGGTCTTCCTTCTCTATTTTCTGCCTCCATCTAAATTAAATTCTTTCTTACTATTTAGTCCCGTTTCCCTCTTTTCACTGTGTCTACACACAGCTTGTCACCCCTTTCCCTCACCCCTCCATTATCTTACTATTTTCTTCCCCCTTTATTTATCTCCTCCTTCCATCCAGTATGTGTTCTTTCCCCACTTCCATTCAGCATCTGCTCTCCCTTCTCAACTGACATCCATCTGCCTTCTGCTCTCTCTCCCTTCTTCTCACTTCCATCATCTGTCCCCTTCTCTCTCTCTCTCATCTCCTCCATTCCATCATCTGCCCCTTCTCTCTCTCTCTCTCTCTCCCCCCCCCAACTTCCATCATCTGCCCCCCTTCCCCTCACCTTTGTGGGTCACTTTCTTTCCCCTGAGGGTGGCTCATGTCACAGGGGAAGCTTTGGCCGAGCAGAACCGCTTGATTGACAGTGGAACTTACTTGATTGATGTCGATGCTGGGGCCCGTTGCCGTTTGAAGGAAAAAAAAAAAAGGTGGAAAAAAGGAACCTGTAAAGGCGAGAGGAAGGGAAACCTCCAGGACAGCTGCTTTTTGCCCTCCTTCAGCGGCCCAAGAGTTCAGACCAGCAGCGGCAGCTGTGTATGCTTTTAACTTCGGCACAGAGCTGCCCCTAATCAATAGTTTAGCGCGGTTTCATGAGGCAGCCTCGGGGCCTTTGATAGCCGGCCCGCTTCGATGATGCGATGTGGGCCGGCCTAGCAAAGGCCCCGAGGCTGCCTTATGAAACCGCGCTAAACTATTGATTAGGGGCAGCTCTGTGCCGAAGTTAAAAGCATACACAGCTGCCGCTGCTGGTCTGGAGGTGCGGAGACAAGGCAGGAGGCAAACGCGGTGGAAGGCAGGAGTCCCGGCGAAGGCAGGAGTCCCGGCACAGCGACTGCAACAGGAAGTTGCAAGTCAGCTGACGCCGGCCTTTCGTTGTGGCGGGGACCGAATCCTTCGCGGACCGGCAAGATTTTGTTTGCGGACCGGCGGTTGAAGAACTGTGCTCTACACTGTGTGCGCTGTGACGAGAAACTTGTGCGCTGCGAGGTAATATTTTGTGCGCCAGCGCACCCCAGCGCAGCTTAGCGGGAACACTGAATATAGCCTTCAATCCATGACCTTACTCCCCGCTACCCTTAATTCCAAGTAAACTCTTTTGAGGGACTGTCTTCTTTGTGACTGTACAGCGCTGTGTACATCTATTAGCGCTATAGAAATAATTAATAGTAGCAGTACTTGTAGTTTTACAACCATTTTAGGGGGTCATGTTCATACTTGGGTGGGAATTCAACTGCCAGGTTTGAGGTTGCTACAGTACAACTCAGGCAGTGCAATATAATAAATATACATTTCCCATTGACATAGAGAGGGGGCACTGGACACCTGTGGTTTCCTTCTGTGTCTCTCAAAAGTTCTCAAGGCCCCCCACTCCCACCCCCTTCTATTCAGAAATGTTCTTTGCAGTCCTCCTGTCTCTCCTTTCCTGTGGGGTTGTGTCACCTGTTCTCTGGAACAGGATTGGTTCCTGACCATTTCAGTTTTGGTTCCTCCCTCAAAGCAGACTGAAAACCCATGGATGGGAAGCGCCATGTGCTTGGGGGGGAGGGGGAAGGAGGAAGCAATTATGGTTATGCACTCTCCTTCATGACTGTTCACATCTTTTCTCTCTTCAGATGTTAGCTCGGAGGAGGAGGAGGAGGCTCCCTGCGCTAAAAATCACTATAGTGGTTTAATAAAAAGGGGGGGTTAGTTAGAAATACATGTCCTTGGCCTAAGAAGACACTGACTTTAATCTGCATTCATCTAGGGAGATTAGGGCTTTGCTTCCTTTCATTTGTTACAAATAGGATAGTAGCAAACATCCAGATTTTTAGAGGAACTGCTGGTCCCAGACAGGTGACAGGATAACAACTCAGTGGTATCTAACTCAAGAAAGTGGCGATACTGATAAAAACAGGGTTTTTTTGTGAATACTTTATTTTTGAGTGTGTGTATATATATGTGTGTGTGTATATATATTATATTATATTTTATTGAAATTTGGGACTCAGAAACACTCACTGGTTTTAAGAGTCACCTAGTCAAATACTTACCTATGGTTCTGGATATCCTGGAACAAAGTTGGTATTAAGCTAAAAGACATGACATGTTTGTTTGAGATTTGATTATTATCACTAACCATAATAGCATAATCAATATAAAATTGATAGCATGTGAATGGTAAATTAGTTTTGCTATTCATTTATATTTATATTTAATTTACCTTATTTAAACAACATCTGATAACAATTGTTGGATATACCTGTTTAGTTTTCTTTCACCCTCAATTGTTATGGTCTTTAAGTTGCAACAAATATTTAAATATTTAACCTCTGTGTTGGTTTGAATTGAAGGGAAAACCTATTGAAACATCTGACCATGATTATAACATCATTTAATTGCAATAATTAAATTTTAATGTAATTGCATCACATCACCACTAGGGGGTTATACAAAAAGCTGTGCTAAAATTTAAATACACCACATCTAGCGCTCTCCTATCCATTTCTCCTTGAGGAGTATCAGAAACGGGGTTTCAGGTCCTTTGAGACTGTCACACTCCCTTCAGTGACATAGAAGGGTCTTGATGTTCTCTGTGCCATGCTCTTCTGAGAAGTGATGTTGATGTTGAATACCAGGAGGAGGCTGGAGCACATCATAGTCCTGAAGCATTAATGAAGATGATTAATCCTTCCTGTCCCTCAGGTGGGACTTGGATGGTGACCGGTACTAATGGCCTCTTTTGATGCTCAACATGAGGGTGATTAATGCCATTGAGGGATGCCAGTGCATCCCTAGCATCCATTGCAGCTCCTGGATCCACAAAAACAGATTTTATGATGCGAAAATTGATGGACTGGACTTTCTGCACTAAAATGTTATTTGTATAGTTTCTCAGAGCCATGACTTCCTGTTATGAACATTTCTGAACACTACTTGCAATAAGAGGTTTCTTTGTCCCTAAGCATTGTAGACACCAGTTATGAGTATCCATTATGGATATGGTTCTATTGCACTGGGTGTTCTTTTTAAAACCTCGGTGGGGGGGAGGGTTTCTATCGGGATATGTTGTCAGGAAAAAATAACTGATGTGAAATCAAACCACTAAGTAATGAACAAAGTTCAACAAGCAGCCTGAGCACTGACAAGGCCTATGTTGAGCACTGGGAGTCATCTTCTTAATCTCCTAGGTTGATAGCCATCCAAAAGTGAAATAGACAAGATAAACTGGTGTTGTGACAGTTTGAGGAAAAATAAAGGTTTATGTTTAAAAAATAGCCATGATAATCATTTATGTTCAGTCACATAAATATTTATGTTGCAATTCTACAAATGAATGTTTATATGACTAAAAATAAATATTTAAATAACCCTTTTTGATCCGTTGATATTTTAGATATTTAGGGACAAATTCTATAAATGGCATCCCAATTGTAGACGTCTTACCGCTGCCTAACCAGCCAATCAGGACGCATGTTAAAAAAAAACCCAACCTGAGGCAGGCTGCCTATGTCTGTTGCGAGTGCAGGGAGGAGCCTAGAGATGCTTAAGCTCACCCAAGGCTGGGCATGATTTCACCTGGAGTGGCCTTAGGCAAGCTTAAGCAGCCCTAGGCATCTCCGTAGGGCCACGATAGGCACTAGAGAATGACACGGTGACAAAATTAATCACCGTCCCTGCGGATAACCGCGGGAAACCATCTTCATGCCATTCTTTAAAGAGAGAGGGAAGAATCAGAGTATGAATGGCCACAACCACTGACCCTCAAGCTTTGCTTTGAAGAATGCTGGTGTAGAAAGACTGAGGTTGAAATAGACACTAGAAAATGACATGGGATTATTTACCACGGTTATCCGCGGGGACGGGAACAGTGATGAATTCTGTCACCGTGTCATTCTCTAATAGGCACCTAAAATGTAGGCCAGAAAAATGCTGGCCTACATTTCAAATAGATGCAGCCTCCTAACCGATTGTGGCAAGGAAATTTCCCTGCTGATATTAGCTGAGCGGCCATGGCAGGGAACTCCTGAATCCCATTGCAAGTCAGCTGGCAGAAGGGATGCCCACTTTCTCCTGCTGCCATTCCCTGAAGCCCCCGACACTGGCTGCAGCAGGTGGGATGCACACTCCCAAGCCTATGACCCCCTAAACCCCCCAGACCTTTAAAAACAAAGCCGGCCAGAGGGATGCCTACTTCCTTTGTCCTTAAAAGATATAAAACATATTCTTAAGAGAAAAGAGGGAATATCCAATATTAATAAAATATTGATCGTGAGAATGGGGCCCTCAGTGTGAGGTAATAAGCTCTATAGAGCAAGTACAAGGCTCATTCAAAATACTTAAACTCTGCAGTATTTTATATCGTCTGTAATTTTTAAATAGATATTGATTGCAACCCGCCTCTTCAGAATGGAAGGCCTTTCCCTGCCCGATGCATCCTGGGATGCACCAGGGAAGAGGTCTAAGGCCTTGATTGGTCCAGGTACCTAAGGTCCCTCCCATAGCAGGGGTTTTAGATATCTGGCCAATCAGAGTCTTAGGCCACTCCCAGTGCATCCCAGAATGCAATGGGAAGGAGGTCCAAGACTCCAGTTGGCCCAGGTGCCTAAAGCCCCTCCTATGGGAGGGGCCTTGGGTGCCTGGGCCAATCAAGGCCTTAGGGCATACCAGGGTGCACCGGGAAGGCCCACCATTCTGAAGAGGCAGGTTGCAATCTATATTTATTTAAAAATTATAGACTTTACAAATGTGTGGCGGCGGCCAAAAAAGCAAACGATGCTAGGAATTATTAAAAGGGGATGTTAACAAGACTATTATAATGCTTTTGTATCATTCTATGGTGCGACCTCACCTGGAGTATTGCATTCAATTTTGGTCTCCTTATCTCAAGAAAGATATAGCGGCACTAGAAAAGGTTCAAAAGAAGAGCCTCTATTTTTTAGATTGTTGGTGCAGGCATTGGTACTATCTATATTGGACTATTATAACATTTATTTGAGAGCATCAAAGATAGTTGTGAGAAAATTGAGAATAGTGCAGAATACGACTGTTCGCCTGATATATGGGCTGAAGAAAAGCGAACATATCAGTCCTTATTACCGATTACACTAGTTACCAGTGGAAGCACTAGTAATATTAAAATTTTCATGCCTTTGTTTCAAGTTGGTGTGGGGATTGGCCCCTTACCTACCTATTATCTCATTTCGTGCTATATAACCCCGTGAGGGTAACCAGGAATTGTAACTTATTTGCATACCTGAAGATTTTAGGCTGTAAAGTTAGGTCTTAGACAGGATGCTTGCATTTCAAGCAAGTAAACAACAGTCCTGGTTGGGTAATTATATTAGCGGAGCCATGTTGTCATATGGCGCCATCCGAAAAGAAATTAAGACAGCACGGATGTAGCGGTATATAAGAAATAAATTACATTACATTACACTATTTGATAAATTTATCTCTTAATTCGATGTTTTATCCTTAACATAATAGCTTTACTGTATTAACTCAAATATTTTGTAGACCTTTTAGTTAATATGCTATATTCTTATTACTAATACAGTAGTTTGTACTTCGCCGATTGTCCAGTTGTTTCTCTTTTATGTAAACCGCCTAGAATTATTTTGATTGAGGCGGTATAGAAAAATAAAGTTATGTTATATTAAAGGGGATGGAACTCTTCTCGTATGAGGAAAGACTAAAAAGGTTAGGGCTCTTCAGCTTGGAAAAGAGACGGCTGAGGGGAGATATGATTGAAGTCTACAAAATCCTGAGTGGAGTAGGCTGAGGGGAGATATGATTGAAGTCTACAAAATCCTGAGTGGAGTAGGCTGAGGGGAGATATGATTGAAGTCTACAAAATCCTGAGTGGAGTAGAACGGGTATAAGTGGATCGATTTTTCACTCCATCAAAAATTACAAAGACTAGGGGACACTCGATAAAACTGCAGGGAAATACTTTTAAAACCAATAGGAGGAAATATTTTTTCACTCGGAATAGTTAAGCTCTGAAACATGTTGCCAGAGATTGTGGTAAAAGCAGATAGTGTAGCTGGTTTTAAGAAAGGTTTGGACAAATTCCTGGAAGAAAAGTCCATAGTCTGTTAAGACATGGGCAAGTCTCTGCATGCCCTAGATCAGTAGCATGGAATACTGCTACTCTTTGGGTTTTGGCCAGGTACTATTGATCTGGATTGGCCACGGTGAGAACGGGCTACTGGGCTTGATGGACCACTGGTCTGACCCAGTAAGGATATTCTTTTTTATTTTTATTTTATTTTATTATTGAAATTTAGTGCAATTAAATACATCTAGTTTGTATATTCATACATAAAACAATACATTAATTCATTGTATATATCTTGTGTGGCTACTTATTTCATAATAAATGCTAAAGATATCAAAATATCTATAATGCCTACTATATCCAAACCCTCCCATCCCGCCCTCCTCCCCCTCTCACCCCATTGGGAGGATGTGTGTAGGAGATTCATATGGTGCAAGAGAAAGATTGTATAAAAAAATTTTAAAGTTCAATGGGACAATCATTTTGAGAACTAATCCAAGCTTCATATGCTCCCCAAATGATATTATAACTATGTATCTGATTTCTCCGAAAAGCAGTCAATTTTGACATTTGTTCTATATATTGAACTTTAGCCAACAGTATTCGGAACATCAGTACATCTGGTTGTTTCCAAGCAGATGCCAAAACAAGTCAACCTGCTGTCATTATCGAATGTATCCATTTCTGGTGCTTATGAGGAAAGGCAGCTGGTCCCTTATTCAACAGGCAGCATTCCATAGTCTTAGGGATCAAAAAACCTAATACTGCCTCAATAAAGGAAATTACTTTATCCCAATAAATCTGAGCTTTAGTGCAATACCATCACATATGTTCAAAAGTACCCACTTCTGCATATCCTTTCCAACATTTATCCGATCCTTTGCCATACATAGCTCGCAATCGTACTGGTGTATAGTACTAGCAAAAAAGCATCTTATATCCATTCTCTGTCATGTTACTGGCTATAGTGACATAATGAAGAGAGTGCAATATTTTAAACCATTCTTTATCAGTATAGGTTTTACTTATAATCTTTTCCCAAAGGTGTCTGTATTTCGGAGGGGGATGAAGATGCTCCAATTGTGCTTATATAATCTAGCGATACTCCCACTCTCTTTTATCATAGCCCTAAGTCCGACTGTTGAGTAATAGCTAATTCTCTAAGAACTACTTTTCTGATAAAGCTTTCAATCTGTCTATAATAAAATAGATCACTTAATGAGAGGCCATATTCTTCCCTCAGTACATCAAAGGGAAGAATTTTCCCATCTTCCAACAATTGGCCTAATGTTTTGAGACCTTTCTTTTCCCAGAGATGGAAGGCCACATCAACTTCTACTGGAGCAAAATTAGGCATGTATATAATAGCTGCTCCCATAAAGTAGTTCTTATCTCCATAACATCGCCTGCGTACCTGGATCCACAGATCAAAAGCATGTTGTAATATAGGATTAGACTTCTTGGTTATTATAGAGAGTTGTAGGAGTTGGAGCCAGGGTATCGCCCACAGTGGGAGCACACCCAATATCTCCTGCTGCATATTCACCCATGATTTTCCCCCATCCCATTTCCAGTTGACTAGATATCGTAATTGGGCTGCTTGATAGTAATATTGAAATTGTGGTACTGCCATTCCTCCTAATTTCCTAGGTTGATACATCATTACTTGAGATACTCTTGGAGTCTTATGTTACCAGATAAAAGCGAATATCTTCCGCTCTAATTGTAAAAAGAATTTTTTAGATAAAGGGTCATTAAGGCTGAAAAAAAGGTACATCAACCTCGGGAGCACCACCATCTTTATTATTTGTGCCCTTCCCAACCAGGAAATATTTAGATGTTTCCATCTCTCCATATCCTGCCAGATTGCTTTCAAAAGAGGAGGATAATTGGCAGCATATAGCTGATCTACATGTTTTGTCAGATTAATCCCTAAATATCGTAATGATTGTTGTGCCCATTTAAAAGAATAATTACTAGAAATCCATCTACGATCTAAGTCTGACTGGGTAAGATCTAGAATTTCTGATTTAGACATATTTATCCAAAATCCTGATATCTGTTCAAAAGCTGTTAGAACTTCCATTATAGCTTTCAGCGAGGTGGAAGGATCTCATATTGTAAAGAGAATATCATCTGCAAATAGTAGTATTTTTGTCTCCAATCCTCCACAACTTATACCTGAAATATTTGAAGTCTGTCGCACCAATAGTGCAAGAGGCTCCATGACTAGTGCAAAAAGCACCGGTGACAAAGTGCAACCTTGTCGGGTCCCTCTCCCCTAAGTGAAGCATTCAGTATATCCTCCATTGACATTAATTGAAGTCAAAGGGGCCATATACAACAATCGAAGCCAATGTAGGAAAATTCCAGATATCCCCATCTTTTCTAATACTTGAAACAGCTAGTGTCAATAAACCCTATCAAATGCTTTCTCGGCATCAATACCTAAAATAAAAGTTGAATCATTTCCACCAACAACTTGCCACACTATATGACAAACTCGGCAAATATTATCGAAAGTCTGGCGACCTCGTACAAATCCAGATTGATCATCAACTATTAGATGCAGCATATGCATTTGTAGATGTTTTTACTAGAATCTTAGTAAACAATTTATAATCCACATCTAATAGTGAAATAGGTCTATAAGAGGAAATCTGGTTTTAATATCAAAGTTATACCAGCTAAACGCCATGAATAAGGCAGTTCTTGTCTATCTATGAAGGTATTAAAAAAAATTGCAACAAGGGGGGATCAATATTACTTGAAATGTCTTATAAAATTTAGCAGTAAAACTAATTAATCCTGGCAATTTTCCCACCGGCATATCTTTAATAGCCCATATTAATTCTTCTACTGTAATGGGGAGAGTTCCATAGCTTCCCTAGGAGTAAGACTAGGTAGCTGTATAGAATCCAGGTAAGCACGAATATCAGTTTCTTTCACTATATATTCAGGCTGATATAATTGATAACAATCAATGAAAGCTTGCTGAATATAGCCTAGGGTAGTGCAATCCCCAGTAGAGCCCTATACGCGGGTGATAACATTGCAAAGTTGTCATTTTTTCAACTCATGGGCCAATATTCTGCCCGCTCTGTTATTTGTTTCAAATTATTCCTGGCGTAACCATTGGAGTCTAACACTAATTATCTCCAAATCTAACGTCTGAAGATCTAACTTAAGTTGTAATTTTGCTTCTTTTTCAGGGGGTAAGCTCCCACCCTTACGATCCCATTCTAGTGCATAAATCTGATCTCACAAATCTCCAATCTTAAGCATATGTACCCTCCGAACATGAGCCCCCAAGCCAATGATTTTACCTCGCATAATCACTTTTAGACATTCCCAAAGAGTCTCTGGAGAGATGTAGCCTGTATCATTAAATTGTAAATATTCTCCTAGATCCTTACCCAGTTGTTGCACATATGCAGGATCTAGCAGGAGACTATCATCAAGTCGCCAATATTTTCTACCAGATTGAGCAGATTGCATCGCTAGATTACAACAAATAGTATTGGTGTGAATTATAGTAAAGCTGAGTGACGTCAACTATGTTTGTGTATGGAGTCATGGGACCTTATTGATCTATGGAGACATCAACATCTGACAGAGATTGATTATACTTTTTTTTTTTTTATATATATGTTTTATATTTTCATCAAGCATAACAATCTTGACAAAGGATCAGAATATACAAAAAGAAAAAAAAAGTTAACATATAAATACACCTAAGTGAATATTAGAAATACAATCAGCTATTTAGTCCACAAATATTGGATTCAAGAAAGGAAATACATTTCAATTAAACTGAACAAATTATTCTAAATTAAAGTAACGGCAATGGTTACCTACCCTACAGTCGATAGTCAGGTTATTCATCAATGGACTAAGAAACCAACCCTTCTTTTGGTCCTAAAAAATCTAATAACTGTTTAGTTCAAAAAAAAGAAAATTTTTATTTTGATAGGAAATAAAACATTTTGCTGGAAATTTTAACAAAAAAGTAGCTCCAAGACAGTGGCGTACCAAGGGGAGTGGGTGGGCGGTCCACCCCGGGTGCACGCCATTTTCAGTGTTAGCTGTGATCCTTCTTACTTATTAATAATAATAATAACTTTATTTTTGTATACCGCAGTACCAGAATAGTTCAGAGCGGTTTACTTGACAAGAGACTGTACATCTACAGCAAAATTTACAAATAAGTCAATCAATCAATATAACTTAGCGAGTCGGGAGCAGGCAAGAAGGCGATAGAGAGGTTATAAACAAGTCAATCGGTGTGGCTTAGGAAGTCGGGTGCAGGTAGGTGGGAGGTGCAGGTAGGGAGAAGGCAGGTAGGTGGGAGGTGCAGGAAGGTGGGAGGTACAAGGCATAGTTAAAAGTAGAGTTACAAGGAGGGCGGGAGTCAGAGATATTTGTCAAAGAGATAAGTTTTGATTGACTTCCTGAAAGTTTGGTAGGAGGGAGAATTAGAGATGAGAGTGGATAGACATTTGTTCCATTTGCATGCCTGGAACGCCAGGGATCTGTCGAGGAATCTCTTGTAGATGCAGCACTTTAGGGACGGGAAGGCAAACAAGTGGGCGTTACGTGTGCGGGTGGGGCCCGGACGGACAAAGTGATCTGATACACAACCCTCTAACAGTCAAGACTTTTGGGGTCAGTGCCCCCACTCTTTTTCATCAACTGTTATCCAACCCCCAACTCTTATCGAAATTAATCCAACCAAAGACACAATCAATATAGGCTTAAACTTAGGCCTAATTAACACCAGGTCAATTAAAGGAAAGTATCACTTATTAAAAGACATCATACTTGAATATAATCTAGTTTGTGGGTGCCTAACACATCGATCTCAAAGGCAACGCAAGTCAATCGTGGAGCCCTGCCTACCGTGTTTCCCCAAAAATAAGACCTACCCCGAAAATAAGCCCTACCATGATTTTCGGGGTAGGTCTTAATATAAGCCCAAAAGTAAGCCGTAGTCCCCGGAAGCCTAACCCGAATGTCCCCGGATTCACCGGCAGCAGCACTTCACCCCACCCCCCATGCAGCCAAACCCCCACTGACCCTCCAATCTTTCTATCTCTTCCTCCCATCCGAACCCCGCTGACTCTTTGACCACGAGACCTACAAAGAGCAGCGTCGGCATCACTCTAAACAGGCTGCTTCGCGGCCTTCTCCTGCTGGGGTATTCCCTCTACTGCATCACTGATGATGTCATCAGTAACGTGGCGCATGGAAGGCCCCGGTGGGAAAAGGCTGTGAAGCAGCTGAATAGAGTGCTGCCGACGCTGCTCTTTGGAGGGAGGTATGTAGGTCTCGTGGTCGGCATGGTTCAGATGGGAGGGAGAGATGGAAGGGTCAGTGGGGAATCGGCTGTGCGGCAGGGGCAGGCGGGGGGAGTGGTGCTGCTCTAGAGTTCTGCTGGAAGGGAGGTATAGAAGCTGTGCAAGAGTTCTGCTGCACATGGGATGGGAGGGAGGGATAGAAGCTGTGCAAGGGTTCTGTTGCATGAGGGATGGGATGGGAGGGAGGGATAGAAACTGTGCAAGGGTTCTGCTGCACAAGTGATGGAAGGGAGATTGGGATAGAAAGATGCTGTGCATAGTGCAAGAGTTCTGCTACACAGGGGGATGGAAGGGAAGGGAAGGGATAGGGGGATGGGTGATGAGAGGGGAGGAAAGATGCTGCACATGTGGGGGAGAGAAAGGAAAGAGGAAGAATTGGGGTGAAGGAAGAGATGATCATGTACATGAAAAAAATAAGACCTACCCCCAAAATAAGCCCTAGTGCATTTTTTGGGCCCAAAATTAATATAAGATACTGTCTTATTTTCAGAGAAACACAGTATATGAATATATGTTTAGAATTTGTATTGTTTGTAGATCATTTTGACTTGGTCATTTTAAAAGCAGCTCGCAAGCCAAAAAAGCGTGGGCATCCCTATCTAAATATATGCTGCATAACTGAAACATGGTTAGTGGACGACGAGGAAGCCTATTTATCCTTTTCATGCTCTCCAGGATATTCCTATATCTACAATCACCGGGGTAAGGGAGGTGGACTTGCAGTAGTCTATCATAATAACCTGGCAAATAAAGTTGAATGCTCCCCCGCAGAAGCAAATATAGAATTTCTACACCTTAGCTTTAATACTAATCCAAAAATTGACCTATTACTGCTTTACGCTCCACCACCTATCAATCAGACTACCCTTACTCAGATTCAATTGTTAATCTTTGATTTTTGTTCATTCTCTAACAATCCTGTTATCCTCGGTGATTTTAATATTTATTTTGACGAGCCAAAATGTTCCATTGTTGCTGAACTCCTAATTCTCACTGCTTAACTTAATTTAGAACATAACATAAGAATTGCCGCTGCTGGGTCATACCAGTGGTCCATCATGCCCAGCAGTCCGCTCACGCAGAGGCCCTCTGGTCAAAGACCAGCGCCCTGAGACTAGCCCTATTAGCGTATGTCCTTGTTCAGCAGGAACTTGTCTAACTTTGTCTTGAATCCCTGGAAGGTGTTTTCCCCTATGACAGACTCCAGAAGAGTGTTCCAGTTTTCTACCACTCTCTGGGTGAAGAACTCCTTACATTTGTACGGAATCTATCCCCTTTCAACTTTAGAGAGTGCCCTTTCGTTCTCCCTATCTTGGAAAGGGTGAACAACCTGTCCTTATCTACTAAGTCTATCCCTTTCAATACCTTGAATGTTTTGAATATGTCCCAGCAGGTAACATCTTGGATATGATCTTCTCTTTGAAATCCATAACAACATTTTCATGCTTATCTATCACTCCAGTTCCCTGGTCTGACCATTTTTTTTAATTACACTTACCATCAAACTGTTACACAAAAAAAGTTGCCTACAATCAAAAATTGTCTATCTCGATTTTAGTAAACTAGATTTGTCTACAGTTTCTTCACTCATTCATCCAAATTTAATGAAACAAGAAGACACGATGCCTGACGAACAGCTCGCAGCATGTGATTCTGCAATCCAATCTCTTTTGGAGATTACTGCTCCCTTGAAAACTAAATTCATCTCAACCCGTAAACTTAAAAATCCATGGTTCACTCAGGAACTCCATTTATTAAAAAAACAACTACACTCGCTCTAAAGAAAATGGAGAATCTACAAAGCACTTATAAATTTTAAACAATACCAAGACCAAGCATCCTATTACAAAAATAAAATCAACTTAACAAAGAAAAATTATTACTCATCCAAAATACTAAAAGCAAAAATACCCATAAATTCTTTATTCATTCCTAAAATCAATTTCTCCAAATAATCAAAACTCACTCGTAGAACCAAGTTTTACACCAACAGCTCAGGAACTCACTGATTACTTCTGTGAAAAAATAGATAATATTAGAAAACAATTTAACTGCTCACCAACCACTGATTCTACCAGCTCTTCATCCCATTATTCCTTATCCACTGCTAAAATGTTCTACTTTCAACTTACCAACGCTGTCTGACATAGAGCGCCTTTTCAAAAGTGTCAACATGAAGGGATCTCAATCTGAAATTATCTCAACAACTTTTCTGAAACATCGCTTCTTATGTTTTGGACCTCATATACACATGTTAATACTCAACAGTCTAAAGTCTGGGACTTTACAAAGAAACTGGAAAAAGTGATAGTGCATCCAATTATCAAAGATTTTTCCATTTACCCTTATCTAACTTCAAACTCTCGTCCTATTTCGAATACCCCATTTCATGCTAAGCTGGCCGAAAAAATCGTATTCAATCAAATGTCTGATTTTGTTGAATCTACCAACGTTTTACATCCTAATCAAACAGGTTTCAGAAAGCATCGCTCTACCGAATACTCCCTGCTGGGAATGACAAGTATTTTGTGCCATAAGGACCATCACAAATTTGTTATTCTCATCTCTTTAGATCTTTCTGCAGCCTTTGATACTATTGATCACGAGCTCCTGCTTAAGAGACTCACATCAATAGGTATCTCAGGCCAAATTCTTGCTTGGTTCCAATCTTTCTTTTCTGACCGTTCATCAAAAGTTATTTTTAATAACGTATCATTCAAGCCCTATGCATGTAAACATGGTATTCCACAGGGTTCCGTTTTGTCTTCTCTTCTTTTCAACTTCTTCATGGCCCCTCTTCTAGAACTATGCCAGTCTATTGGCTTTTGGTATACGCTTACGCAGACGATATTCAACTTTTATACCCACTGAACCATGAAAATGTTAATGAAATAACCAACATTAATGATAAAACTCGAACAGGTTAGAATCTGGCTATATAATAATATGCTTGCGCTATCAATGCCCCAAACAATGCTCTTTCCATGGAGAAACGGAATTATTCTGAATGCACCAATTGCATTACTTAACACTTCATTAAAAGTGGTCACATCAATTAAAATTCTAGGAGTCATAATAGATCAAAACCTGTCGTTTCATGAACATATCAGTGGAGTGGTAAAATCATGATTTTACCATCTACCTATGATTCAATCTGTATCTAAATTTCTGGAATCCAAGTCATTAAACATTTTAATACATTCATTAATCATATTGAAACTTGATTATTGTAATTCTTTCTTCATTGGCGTTACTCAAAAAGAAGTAAAAAATGCCTTCAAATTGTCCAAAATACAGCTATTAAACTTATATATCAAATGCAAAAAAGGACAACCATATAACTCCCCTTGTACAAAAAGCACATTGGCTTCCGATCACCCATTGAATTTCCTTTAAGATCATATTATTATCGTTCAAAACTCAACTATCTAAAGAGCCCCAATTTATAAGTAATCTACTCATTCCTTATACACTTCGTTCAATGAACCAACATTTATTGACAGTCCCATCCCTAAAGATTATAAGCACACATTGTCAAGATATTTTCTTGGTATTTGTCCCAAAGATCTGGAATGCCCTACCATTATATCTAAGGGAAGACAACAACATGGACCATAAGAACATAAGAACATAAGCAATGCCTCTGCCGGGTCAGACCTGAGGTCCATCGCGCCCAGCAGTCCGCTCACGCGGCGGCCCAACAGGTCCAGGACCTGTGCAGTAATCCTCTATCTATACCCCTCTATCCCCTTTTCCAACAGGAAATTGTCCAATCCTTTCTTAAACCCCAGTACCATACTCTGCCCTATTACGTCCTCTGGAAGCGCATTCCAGGTATCCACCACCCGCTGAGTAAAGAAAAACTTCCTAGCATTTGTTTTGAATCTATCCCCTTCCAATTTTTTCGAATGCCCTCTTGTTCTTTTATGTTTTGAAAGTTTGAAGAATCTATCTCTCTCTACTTTCTCTATGCCCTTCATGATCTTGTAGGTTTCTATCATGTCTCCTCTGAGTCTCCGCTTTTCCACTTCAAAAGTAACCTAAGGACGCTTACAACTGCTAAATTTTCCTTAGCTCTATTTCTCAGCTGATGCTTTTTTACCTCAACCGTGTCGTATTTGCCTTTATTGTTCTTTTCTTCAGAAAAATTGTATTTCTCCCCTTCTTTACCTTTTGAAACAGTTAATGTTTTTGTATTGTATGAATTGTCAATTATTATTTTTAATTGTACCCTTCTTTTACATTGTAATTCACTAAGTAAACCAAGATAAGCAATTTTATCAAATTTTTAATAAACTTGAAACTTGGAATGGTCTCTGACCATCACCTGGTCTGGGTAGATATGGGGATTCCACAGGAAGGTTCCTTTGGTAACTGGCGCATGAATCCTACTTTGTACCTAGATGAGGACTTTCGCATTTTTCTTGGACAACAATGGGAAAATTATATAAGTGAGAAAGAGCCCTGGGACATTTCTGACATCACTTACTGGGAGGCAAGTAAAGTAGTTTTGAGGGGAAAGATTATTGAATACATGGCCCGTAAATGTAAAGAGCAGGACTGAAGAGTGTTAGAGCTGGCTCAAACCTTGCGATCAGCTAGTGGGCACGGAAGCTACTTGCCAATGCCATATTTCTCTCAAGAAACAGATTAATGAGGTCCTTAGCCAATGTGTTATTCAGCTCTACAAATATAAATTGCATAGATGGGGCAACAAAGCTGGCAAGTTATTAGCTTCCCTTGTCTACCATCGTAAGGCTCATCAACTAATCACCCACATAAAAACACCGAGGGGGCAGGTGGTATCGGGAGCTCAGGAAATACAAAGTCATTTTGTCCAGTTCTATCAATCCTTTTATCTCAAGGGGACTTGCAATGCCGAGGAGAGGGTATCCTTTTTCCAAGATCTAGGACTTCCATCTTTGTCCCAAGTTCAGCGCAATGTCTTAAATTCTTCTATTACAGAAGCAGAGATCCAGCAGGCAATAGCGGCTTTGAAACTGATGACCTGGGCCCTGAGTATTATAAAAATTTGAATACTAGGATATTGGGCCTTTTCCAAGCTCTCTGTACAACATTGTGTTCTCCTGGACTGCCAGTTCATGCCACTATCGTCATATTACCCAAACCAGGCAGGGATATAGAACAGCTGGGGTCGTATCACCCCATTTTGCTACTCAATCAAGACATTAAATTGTTTGCTGCGATTTTGGCTGCCAGACTGGGCAAATTCATGCCCTTTCTCATTCACCTTGACCAGGCCAGCTTTGTACTGAGTCACTATGTGTCTGCCAATGTCATGCGGGCCTTGGCGATGCTGCAGGGTGTCAACAGTCCATGGAAAGATGCTACCTTGGTCAGATTAGACGCCGAGAAGGCATTTGACAAAATTTTTTGGGTCCTTCCTCAATTTGGTATTATGGGCAGTTTTATCATCAGGAATACAAGCACTTTATGATAATCCTACTGCTTAAATTTTGATCAATGGGGATCTTACTTCCTCTTTTCAGTTGGAGAGGGACACTCACCAGGGATGCCCTTTGGCCCCCATGTTATTTGTGTTCTTTCTCGAACCTCTGCTGCCCAGGATTCCACAAATGTAGTCCATGCGGGGGATTAGGGTAGGGTCCCAGGAATTTAAGATTAACCTCTTTGCTGATGACATGCTTGTGTTTCCTGGTGATGCGACTGAGGACACTAGGCAGCTTGTTGATTTGATTCAGCAGTTTGGGTCCTTCTCTGGACTGCAAATCAATTTTGACAAATCTGAAGCTTTAGAGGTCTCTGGGAAATGCGCAGCCTGGGCAAACTCTTCCTTCCCATTGGCTAGGTGGAAAGGCACATGAAAATACTTGGTGATATATTTACATTCTGACCTAATGGTAGTATACAGTATAAACGTAATATAGGGAACAAGTTGGTTTCGATAAATCTTTTTGCCAACTCTGGAAGGATTTCCCTCTCTCTTTTCTGGGGCGTGTGGCCCTTTATCAAAATGGTTCTATTACCCAAGTTATTGTATCCCTTACAAATGGTGCCCTTTTGGGTTTGAGTAGTCAACATTGGGATGTACAAGGGGGGTGCTTTCCACATTCCTTTGGAGGAACTGGCAGGCACGGATTGGGTACAATAGGCTGGTTAAAACTAAAAGTCAGAGTGGCATAAATTTCCCCAACCTACGATTATATAATGTAGCGGCCCTCTTGTGGTGGGTTCATGAGATACATACTGGGTCAGATTTTCCCCTATTGGGTTTTGGACTGATTTGGCTCACCCTGTTTCAGCCTTCAACATTTTACAAGGGGGGGAGGGGTATTGCTCCCTTTCCAGAGTCTCCATTGTTGCAGCCTTTGTCTAAGGTGTGGTGGTGGTAGAGGCCTACCATTGGAGGGTTGTTAACCCCATCCCCCTTTCTGGAATTTGTGGACAATCTGGGTGTCCCAGCAGGGATTATGTTTGTATTTTTTGGGTGGGACCCTGGTAAACAGTGTAGATATATGGGAAAGTTCTTTGGTCTACGGGCTGGGCAGATACCCTTGTTTCAGGAGTGCCAAACTGAGTGGGGGTGGTCACCAGGTAATCTGATGGAATATCTTCAAATTTGTAGTTATTGTTCTTTACGAAACTCTGAAGGAGTCTTCCACCAGTTCTCTCTGGATCGCAAATTTTTGGCCAGCCCTATTGCTTGCAACAAGCTCTTGGTCTGGTATCAAAATAGGGAAATCTTTTCAATCTCAGGATCACTTGTGGCAAGGCAAATAGCAAGTGGTTGGACGGAAAGTTTGGGGGAGGATGTCACAGTGGAAGACCTGACCCATAGTTTCCTTTTAGCTGGCAAAGAGACCCTAAAGTGGGATTGCATGAGCTACACCTTAAATTGTTACACAAAGCATATATAACTCGTTGTAGAGGGAAACAAATGAAGCTGTGGGAAGATGATGGCTGTCTCCATTACACCACATAGTGGGGAACTTTTGTCCATCATTTTTTGGAATGCCCAACCTTAGGGCTCCTGTGAACACAGGTATTCAAGACAGTGGAATACATAATGGTGTTTCCCCTGAATGGTAGAGAGTCCTTTGCTGGAGCTGGGCCTAGCAGAGCACATGCTTTGTCAAGGCTTAACTCCTAATAAACTTTCCGCCAGCTTTCTTGACCATACCATCAGGGAACAGCATGGTTAAGAGCCTGGAGTCATTTTAGCCAAAATTAGGCTGCCTTTTTGTTGCCATGGCACATATTAAGTCCCCGTGCTTATGATCTCATGACATCATAATGTGCTGCTGTCATAGGGTGCCAATGAAGGCAACTTCATCGGAGCCAATATCGGCGCAATTCTGTAAAGTGTGCACAAAAAATAAGGATCGAAGGAATTAACAAAAGGATGGACAGGGGAGACCCCATAGACATCATATACCTTGATTTCCAAAAAGCCTTTGACAAGGTGCCTCACGAACGTCTACTCCAGAAACTGAAGAATCATGGGGTGGATGGAGACGTACATAGATGGATCAGAAACTGGTTGGCAGGTAGGAAACAGAGGGTAGGGGTGAAGGGCCACTACTCAGACTGGATGAAGGTCACGAGTGGTGTTCCGCAGGGCTCGGTGCTTGGGCCGCTGCTATTTAATATATTCATAAATGATCTAGAAACAGGGACAAAGTGTGAGATAATAAAATTTGCGGATGATACAAAAATATTTAGTGGAGCTGGAACTAAAGAGGAATGCGAAGAATTGCAAAGGGACGTGAACAAACTGGGGGAATGGGCGGCGAGATGGCAGATGAAGTTCAATGTTGAGAAATGTAAAGTATTGTATTTGGGAAGCAGAAACCCAAGGTACAACTATACGATGGGAGGGATGTTATTGAATGAGAGTACCCAAGAAAGGGATTTGGGGGTAATGGTGGACATGACAATGAAGCCGACGGCACAGTGCGCAGCGGCCGCTAAGAAAGCAAATAGAATGCTAGGTATAATCAAGAAGGGTATTACAACCAGGACAAAAGAAGTTATCCTGCCGTTGTATCGGGCGATGGTGCGCCCGCATCTGGAATACTGCATCCAATATTGGTCGCTGTACCTTAAGAAGGATATGGCGTTACTCGAGAGGGTTCAGAGGAGAGCAACACGTCTGATAAAAGGGATGGAAAACCTTTCATACGCTGAGAGATTGGAGAAACTGGGTCTCTTTTCCCTGGAGAAGAGGAGACTTAGAGGGGATATGATAGAGACTTATAAGATCATGAAGAGCATAGAGAGAGTAGAGAGGGACAGATTCTTCAAACTTTCTAAAAATAAAAGAACAAGAGGGCACTCGGAAAAGTTGAAAGGGGACAGATTCAAAACGAATGCTAGGGAGTTCTTCTTTACCCAACGAGTGGTGGACAACTGGAATGCGCTTCCAGAGGGCGTAATAGGGCAGAGTACAGTACTGGGGTTTAAGAAAGGATTGGACAATTTCCTGCTGGAAAAGGGGATAGAAGGGTATAAATAGAGGATTACTGCACAGGTCCTGGACCTGTTGGGCCGCCACGTGAGCGGACTTCTGGGCATGATGGACCTCAGGTCTGACCCAGGAGAGGCATTGCTTATGTTCTTATGTTCTAACAAGGAAGCTGACTCACGCTTAATTAAATAGGTGCACTAAGAGTTATTAACCATCATTTAGCGTGATTTTGCAATGTCCATTTATATTTTGTAGTATCACACTGAGTGGCACCTTATTCGGAGCAAATGTTTTAGGTATCATTTATAGAATTTGGCCTGAAATGCATACTTCTAAGCATACAATTAAAGTAGGGAAAGTTAAGTCATGGAGAGAAATTCTGTGAGGAGATTAAACAAATTTCCATGTGTAATTTCTGGTGTGTACTTATCACCCCATTCCTTCATAGATTTTCAAAGAATGCTACTATGAGTTAAATCTAAATACTGTAGTGATTTATTTATATGCAGAAAACACATGGAACATGGTGTACTGAACATTTTGTTTGTAAGGTAGATTATGCAAAGCCAATAGTGCCCTCTGGTGTTAAGCAGAATATTTCACATTGCTTCTTTGAATCTTATGCTCTGAAATACAGCCAGTCCCATAATGCATCATGTATAATAGCTTCAGATATTATAGCCAGTCCTATTAGAGCAGCAAGCAGGTTCCTGGAGTAGCCTGGTGGGCAGTATAAGGAACCATAGAGATGAAAACTCGGGCCCATACGCCACTCTAACTACTACACTTACAGTGGAGTTTGTGAACCTTCCAAATCCCATCCTAATCTCATTGTACCCACATATAGGTGTCACCTGTAGGCATAGATTGGAGGAGTGGTCTAGTGGTTAGAGCAGTTGCCTCAGCACTAGAGAGATGCATGGGGACAGAAATCCCACCTGTCCCCAGCCATCCCTGTGAGGAATCCCTCTGTCCCCGCCCATCCCTGTGAGGAATCCCCCCGTCCCCATGAGAAATCCCCTCCATCCCCATAAACTTCAGAAACAGTTATTTCATTTAATTATACTACTGAATTAAAGGCTCTGGTAGAGACTCATTTACAAATAAGCAAAGACACTTTATTAATTTGGAAATATTAATTGGGAAGAATACATACTAATATAAATATAAAATAGAAATAATCAGCTGATGAGGCCCCCCAAGCTTTCAGCTGAGGACTTCCTATGCAGTTGGCTGGGGGTCCCTTTTGCCAAGCTTGGCAGGCAGCAGTAGCGTCCCTGAGTCACAGATGTGTCATGGATGCCTTTATACCTCATCCTCCCAGAGCAGAGGTGTCCAATGTCGGTCCTCGAGGGCCGCAGTCCAGTCGGATTTTCAGGATTTCCCCAATGAATATACATGAGGTCTATTTGCATGCACTGCTTTCATTGTATGCTAATAGATCTCATGCATATTCATTGGGGAAATCCTGAAAACCCGACTGGATTGCGGCCCTCGAGGACCGACATTGGACACCCCTGTCCCAGAGGAACTCATTTGTTACAAAGTAACTTGCCCAACTCTGGTACCTTAGTAGCTCTGCCACCTTATTGCCCAGCCTTCAGTTGACTACATATGCTTCAAGAACAGTAAAAAGTTTCTCTTCCCACAACCAGGGCAGAGCAGGTTTCTCACTGTATAGATGCCAAATCGATAACAATGTACCCACCCATGTGTTTACTCATGGAAAACAACCATGGTTTCCTCTCCTGCCTCCGAACAATTTTATTATTTTACCTTGACTGTGTACGGTAGATTTTATTTTTTACTGTTGAATTCTGAGATGTGTTTCTTGCATACCTGTAAACACGTGAAGAAGAAGACGTCTTTCGTGAACATGCCGAAATCTTATTCGCATCCTTCCATAGGCCTGTTGTCAATAAGGGCTTCTGGTTTACAAAACAGGGGAAAAAAAAATCACCCCAGAAAGGAGCTGGGAGGAGATGCCATTGCAGGCTGGAAGATGGGGCAGGCAGCAGAGGTGAGATGCTCCGCCTACAGCAACCTCCCTCCAAGAGTTCCAGCAGGAAACAAAAACCCTTCCCTACATTCATTCCCATCACCCCTCCTAAAGTCAGCAGCGCCGAGTCTTCATAGCCTTGGCCCCTCCTCCTCGTTGCATTTCAGTTTGCGTACAGGAAAAGAGCATGTGATTTTATTTTCTTTTTTTAACAAAAAAAACAAAAAACAAACGGATTCTTGATCTTAGCAAACTTTTCTGGGGCATTCTCCCCTTCACCGTCTCCTACAGTGGCTGCATGCGCACCTGGATACTGAGGAGGGAGTTAAGCGTGAGTGTTCCGTGGGGGAGGAGGATGACTCTGTCCGCTCGCTCTAGCCTGCACATGACACCTCCCCACGAATCAGCAACAGTCTCTGTCACTTAGGCATGGAGCTCAGCATGTAGGCACACAGATTCTGTGTGCCTAAGTGCTGAGATCACTGCCTATGTGACAAAGACTGTTGTTGCTGATTCGTCGAGACTCAGGAGCTCAGCTCGGCGCTGGACCCTGACCGTAAATTAGGTAGGCCTCGGGATAGGAACTCTGGGTCCATCCCCGTGGGAGTCCCGTCAGCCTTGGAGGGGTCCCCGTGGGAGTCCCATCAACCTAGGGGGATCCCAGTGGGATTCCCGTGATCCCCGTTCCCGTGCAGACCTCTACTCAGCACCCTGAAGTTTATTTTAAGAATTTCTGTACCGTCTGAGGCCTAAACAGTTTACATGGTATTACATATATAAATTTGTAGAACAATAAAAACACAAACAAGAATGAGCAAATCCTCAGAAAATCAGTAATAGGAAGATCAATGCTAAAAAAAACCTATACAAACAATTATGAAAAGATTCTCAAAAATCAGTGGTCATGAGGAATCAATATCTAGAAAAGGTATTTACAAACAATTGTGTTTTAAGTAATTTCCTAAATGTGCCTTTTTTACCACATTTCCGTAATTGACTCGCGAGTAAGTTCCACAATTTAACCCCTTGTTGTGAGTTTGATTTCCACTACAGCTCTTTGTGACTATGGGCAAATCACTTAACACTTCATTGCCTCAGGTCCAAAATAAATACCTTTCTAAGATATATAAACTGCTTTGATTTTGTAAACCACACAGAAACAGTAGTAAACAAGTCCAATCACCTTTACCCTATTGGTGTGGTATACAATTGGGTACAGTGAGTTTTGGGTGGCTTTTGGAGTGCTCACCATACTATGTAAAGGGGCTATGATGAGATGTGTACCTGGGACCTTTTATTTGAGATTCACTGCAGTGCCCCCTAGATGCCCCACTGCTCTGCTGAGATGTCTGTGTGATCAGTCTACTAAAAATGTTGGCCCCTCCTATATCCCAATGGTTGTCTTGGACTATTTTTTTTATTATTTATTTTAAAAATTTCTATACCGTTTACAACTAAACGGTTAGAAGAATATACATACACTAGTCTTTAAGCCCGTTACATTAACAGGTGCTAGAATATATGTTTGTCTTTCTTTATTTCTGTCTCTCTCTGCCGCTGTCTTTCTTTCTTTCTGTCTCTCTTCCTGCCCCTGTCTCTTTCTTCTTTTCTTTCTGTCTCCCTCCCTCCCACTATCTGTCTTTCTTTCTATCCGTCTCTCTCCCTGCCCCCTATGCAGCAGCATTTCTCTCCCCCCTCCACTTCCCTGTGCAGTAGCTACATCAGCATTCCCTCCCCCTCTGTTTCCCTGTGCTGCAGCATTTCTCTCCCACCCCACTTCCCTGTGCAACATTTTCATCCCCTCCCCCCACTTCCCTGTGATTTCTCTGTCTGCGGGTTTGCCCATGTGCTGCGGATCAGCTCTGTGAGAGTGATCCTTCGGCGAGAGATTGCAGACATTTTAAGTTTGTCTGCTTCTGGAGGGTGCTCTGTAAGCCTGAAACTGCAGTAAGCCCTCTGTACAGCCTGCAGATTGGATTGGGTCTCCAGGATCGGGAGCCATCTCTCCCCTGGTTCGTCCGCAAAAGGGTAGAGCACAGGCTGCTGTGGTTCCGAGGAGGTACGCCGGGATCGGAACCGTGCCGTGTGTTTTCCCTGATTTCCTTGAGGGGTCCTTGTGGTCATGATCTGAGGTGACAGGGAAGGTGAGGCAGTCAGAAAACCTGAAAAATCCAGTTTAATCAGCTCCTGAGGTATTGATCTCCCTATGCTTGCACTGTGTATTGCTGGCTGCCATTGAAATGCATTGCAGCACATGTCTCTGTGGTGTCTGTGAGTCACAGAGTTTGTCGAATTTGTGGGGTGCTCAAATCGGGGTTTTGGGGGGTTCCCTGCATACCCTGGTCCCCTCCCCCACCTGTAAAATCCTAAAAGTGCTGTTTTTTTGCATTTTCCTGTGTTTGTAACAGGTGTTTTTTAGGCAAAATCGGCACTGACGGTGGCCATCTTGGATTTTCTTCACAGTTTTAAAAGGTATATTTTTTGGACTTAGAAGCTTAGTTTTTGCTCCAAACTTCACAGATGGCCACCTCAGGACAGGATGGCATGGATTCATGCCTTAGATGCGGTGGATGGCGGCCAGATTCGTGGCCATGTATCCCATGCGCTGCGGGCCGCGAGGGGGGTTGAGACATGTGCGGATCCCGCACTCCCCTCCTCCTGAGAGGCGCTAACGCCCTTTAATTCCACCAGAGACACGATTGCTGTTTCCCGGGCGTTTTTGTGAAACGCAAGTGCAGTTCCGGGAAAAAGTCTCCTCAGTCTGCTAATCCTGTGAGATCTGAGATGTTGGTGACTGTTTTTCCCCAGAATGTGGGGCTCTGAGGTATCTGACTGTAAAAAAAAAAAAAAAAAAAAGTGTAAAAGGGACTTTGCCTGTTTCTCCCACTCAGACTCCAGTACAACAATCTGTTCTACCTTTGGATGCAGGCGGCTCGCCCCGTTCTTGCTTCTGCATCGGTGTCTGTGCGGAATCAGCACAGCTTCTGCATCGGTTTCTTCGGCAGAATCAGCAGAGGTGGCTAACTTAGCGGATCTGGGTGGTATCCGGACCAATGGGTCCCGAGACCTTGCGGATCGCCAGGCGGTGTCTTTATTTTTGGGTCACTGTGGACACGGAACCTGGTTTCAGACCATGCGGTTCCGACAGAATGTACAGTTCGGAGTTCTGAGCCTCCACTGTCCGCCTCCTTGCTGCATTGCGGTTTTGGTGGCGGAAGTGCTGTTAGAGGTCTGGGAGTCCAAGGAGGGTTCCCTTTTCCTTGGACTTGGCAAGGTTGTATCCCATGGCATTGGACTTCAACTAGAGACTGGTCCCGCTGAAGGTGGATTCAGCTGTGGCTCAGCTCGCCTCTTTTTCCTCAGATGGAGGGATTATCCTGCAGGATGTTCAGGAATGAGGAATGCATTTTGATCTTCAGCGTCTTTCTGTTTCTGCTACGGCGGGAGGTCGAGCTGCGATGGCCACTTCCTTGTGGTCTGGGTTAGAGAGTTGTGCGGGGACAGAAATCCCACCCATCCCTGCCCGTCTCCACCAGGATCCTCTCCGTCCTCACCCGTCCCCGCCAGGATCCTCTCTTCCCCATCCGTCCCCATCAGGATCCTCTCTATCCCCACCCATCCCCGCAAGGAATTACCTCCATCCTCGCCCGTCCCAATAAAAAGCAGCAGTTACTTCTGACAGGATCATCAATTCCACAGTTTCTTTTGTGTTTGCGCTGCTGTTTTCCTTGTGGAATCTCTTTGGTGGATCCCTTTTTTTGTTTTCTGTTCAGGTAATTAACTTATAAACCCCCTCTTTTACTAAGGCTGATGTGTCCATTATATTATATGGACGAACCCTGCTTCCAAAGCCTTCCATCCCCATGAGAGTCCCGTAGGCTAGAGGGGATCCCCGTGGGAGTCCCGTGGGTTGGGGGGGATTCCTGCGGGACTCCTTTGGGACCTGCGGGATTCCGCGAACCCCGTTCCTGTGCAGACCTCTAGTCTGGGTATGTCTTAATTTTTTGCCCGATGTACTCTGTAGCATCTTGAACTAAGCTGGGAGCTTCTTCAGGCTCTGCTCGGTGAATGACTTGGATTCACCAGTGGTCGGGTGCTACTTCAGCTAAAGGCTCCGTTGATCAGGTTCCCTTTTAAGGGTTCGCTCCTGTTTGGCCAGGGTTTGGATGACCTTATGGCTAGTGTTCAGGTCTGTAGCCTGAGGTGCTACCTGGCTCTAGACCTTTTCCGACCAGGGGTGTGAGACAACTGGATTTTCATCCCTGCCGACGCACTTCATAGTACACCGGACCCCCGGTGGCGGGACAGCATTTCGGAGCTCCCTCCAGTCCTCACTTTGGAGGTGCAGCGCGCCAACAGTTTTCCTATTCCCAGCCTTCTGCCCTTCCCTAGAGAAAAATATAATGCCAGGTCTCTGTCGGGCCCTTCCACCAGTTCGGGGGGTGGCTTTTGGCCTTCCTTCTGGAATGGCAAATGGTATCAGCCCAGTGAGTCCTCGTCGTACTCAGGGAAGGCCTTTGACTACAGTTTTTCCGGCCTCCGCCGGAATTCTTCCTGTCCCCTCCTGTGGGAATTCCAGCCAGGGCCAGCCAGGTAAGAGCCACAGTGAGCAGGTTGCTGGATCAGGCAGCTATAGAGCCAGTCTCAAAGGGAGAATGGGGCACCGGGAGCTACGCGATTTACTTCATCATGCCAATGAAGGACTCCGAAGATTGCAGACCAATTCTGGACCTGAAGGCAGTGAACGCCTTCCTGTGAGTTCCATGTTTCTGGCTGGAAACAGTGCATTCAGTGGTGGCAGCAGTGGCGCCCGGGGAGTTTTTGGCTTCCTTGGATCTCTCAAAAGTGTATCTCCATATCTCGATTTTTTTTTTGTTTTTCCGGATCATCGGAGGTTCCTGAGGTTTCATGTTCTCAGGAGGCACTTCCAGTTCGCGGCACTGCCCGTTGGGTAGGGGTCGGCACCCAGATCATTCACCACAGTCATGGTGGTGGCTGTCTATATGTGCTGGGTGTGCAGGTCCATCAATACCTCAACAACTGGCTGATCAGAGCTCCCTCTTTGGTGGAAGGCCCTTGGCGGTTCGCCAAGTGATGACTGCTGGACAGTCTCGGCTGGGTTCTCCATTTCAAGACGAGTAGCCTCAAGCCACCACAGGACTTGGAGTATTTGGGCGTCCAGCTCCATGCGGGCAGGAACCAAGTGTTTCTGACGGAATCCGAGAAGCTCAAGCTTCGGAGTGCAGTTCGGGACATGTTAGCGGCTCCAGCCCCGACGGCTTGGCAGTTTCTGCAGGTATTGGGTCTCATGGTGGTGACCATAGTTGTGATCCATGAGCAAGAACTTACATCCATCCTCTTCAATTGTCTCTTCTGTCTCGGAGGAATCTTCAGCGGGATGTGCTGGAGTGCAGTTGCCCTGGTTGGTGACGGCTCGCAGCTGTATGGTGTGGTGGTTGAACCTGGTTACTCTGTACAGAGGGTTCCCTCTGTGCATCTTGGACTGGGTGCCCCTGGTGACGGACATGAGTCTCTCTGGTTGGGGAGTAGTTTGCCAGTCTGTGCCGGTCCACTATCGGTGGACTGTGTTCGAGAGCAGATGGTTGTTCAGTCGGCTGGAGATGCGTACGATCTGTCTGGCCCTGCTGCGATTTCAAGGGAATCTCTGTGTATTCTCAGACATTGCAACGGCGCTTGTCTATGTCAACTAGTCAGAGGGGCATGAGGAGTCCCCTGGTGAACCTAGAGACTCGGATGCTCATTGCCTAGGCGTAGAAGCATCTGATGGCCTTGTCCTCGGCTCTTATGGCAGGGGTGGACTTCCTCAGTTGTCCTCCGTGGGATCTGAGCCTGGTTCTCCACTCACTGGCTCGTCTGATCTATGAACCCGTGGATGGGATTTCTCTGAGAGATGTTGACATCAAGACCGCTTTCCTCGTTACAGTCGCTTCTGCTCAGGGTCTGTCGGAGCTTCAAGCTATATCATGCAGGGATTCTTTTCTCCGCATCATGGAGTCTGCGATTTTTTTGAGGACCGTGTCTTCTTTTCTTTTGCATGTGGGGTCAGCAGACCACGTCAACCAGGTAGTTCAGCTACCCACTTTTGTTCTGTTGGGTTCCAAGTCTAAGACCTGTGTATTGCGGTCTCTGGAGGTGCGTCATCTCCCTTTGAGATGCCTTGAGGCTACTAACGACTTCCGTCTGTTGGACCATATGTTTGTCCTGGCAGGCCCTGCGTGCCGAGGTCAGCCTGCTTCCAAGGCTACCTTCTCATGTTGGATACGTGCGGGCATTTCCGTGGCCCATGTGGCGGCGGGGAAGCAGCCTCCCCATGGGGTAAGGGCTTTCTCGTGGGCTGACTCTCATGTGATCTTGCCTGAGGAGATTTGTCGGGCAGCTACATGGGTTTCCCTTCATCCTTTTTCCAGGTTTTACCGGCTTCTGGCGGCAGGCTCATTGGGCCCCCCCCCCCCCCCTGAGATTTGGGACTGCTTTGATACATCCCGCTAGTTCAGCCTCCAGTGGGATTGTACAAGAATTAAAGATTAGGTTTCTTACCTCTGCTAATCTACCTTGTTGTAGATCTCCTCTGAAGGCTGAACTCCCGCCCATCTGTTTTGTCCAATTCGCAGATCACCTGCCAGTAACTGGTAAGTTGGCTTTCTCTCTGACCAGCCTTGCTAAAATTTCCCTGAGTGTCCTTTTATGTAAGCTTATGAGGTTTTAAGGGTGCAGGGATGGTGCCCCTTCTGCTCTTTAGGCTGTGTCTTCTTTAGTGACCTGTTCCTCAGTTTTGCAGGTGTGAAATGTTTCAATTTCTTATTATTCTAACTTGGCCTTTTTTGGCGGTTGTTGATTATGTATTTGGTTATCATAAGCAGCATTGATTTGTAGCAGGGAGTGCCCGCACCCCCCTCTCTTTTTCTTGTGTTTTCTGTTTGTATTAGATATTCCTGGCTTTGCTACCTACTGAACTTCAAGGGGAGTAGCCACACAGGTGACTTCACAGAAAGGGTTGGTTTTATTTTTAAGTTCTGCAGCCAAGGCTGGAACAGATGCACTACCCTGCTAGTTCAGCCTCCAGAGGAGATCTACAAGAAGGAAGGTTTGCAGAGGTAAGAAACCTAATCTTTCATTACAGTAATCAAGTCTCGACAAGACCATAGCCTGAACCACAGTTCGAAAATCATACGGTACTAGTATTGGTTTTAGTTGATGCAATAAATGCATCTGTGCAAAACAAGCTTGAATAGTTTTTGTTACCTGCAACTTCATTGTTAGCCCAGAATCTAATCTTACATCTAAAACCGTCATATACTCATGCACTGGCAGAACGTCATCCAAAATTTTCACTTCCTTAGGCCATTGAGGGTCGACCCTCATATATTCACTCAATGATTTTTCAAAATTATCATCCCCTCCATCAACTGGGAAGACGAAAATAATGTCATCTGCATATATTCAATAGTCTACTCCTAAAGTTTCAAATAATTTCCCTATAGCAGCCATGTAAATATTAACTAATAAGGCAGAAAGGGCAGAATCTTGTGGTACTCCTGTCCTGTCCTAGCTGAATAAGTATTTGAGATCTTACATCCATTTCTCACTTAAAAAGATCGTCTAAAAGGTATGTTTGAAACCAGTTAAACCCAAGATTATATAAACTACCCAACAATTTATAAAGATCAACTGAGTCAAAAGCTCCAGATATATCTAAAGACACCAGACAAAGTGTGTTATTTTGATCCATTCCCAATCGCAAAGTATCAATTAAAGAGATCAATAATAATTCTACACTATGATCTTTTCGGAAACCGAATTGATTACGATCCAAACAATCAATCTTATGAACAAAATCATCTAACCGAGAAGGGACAATCTTCTCCAGAACCTTTTCAATAAATGGAACAATGGAAATAAGGTGAAAATTTTTCATAACACTTAATTCCAAATCTTTACATTTTAAAACAGGTCTAACAGTAAATTTTTTAAAAACTCCTGGAAAAATGTCATCTTCCAGTGATTTGTGGGGAGGCCTCCATTGGCAGGAGGAAGTGGGCATCCCTCCTGCCAATTTTCTATTGTGGGGGCAGGGAGTTGGCATGGCAGGAGGAAGTGGGCATCCCTCCTGCCATTTTTTCTCACAAGAGGGTGGGGTTGGCATGGCAGGAGAGAGTGGGCATCCTTATTGCCATTTTTGCTGCTGCGGGAGGGATGGGCCGGTTCGTGGGGGGGGGAGGGGGGACATCAGGGAAGGCTGTCATTGGCAGGGGGTGCTTATTTTCTTTTTTTAATGGGGCAGATATTGTGCGTGTGTAGTATGCACAGCACCTGTGCCCATTAAAAAAAAGGGAGTCGCGGCAGGTTTGGGCAGGAAGGACTGGGCATCTCTCCTTCCAGTGAAGGTTGCGCAGAGTTTGTGGCAGTTAGGTCAGGAGGGATTGGGCATCCTCTGGCCATGATACTTGCAGGGGGGGGGGTCATGACAGATTTGGGCAGGAGGGTTTGGGCATTCCTCCTGCTGCGGTCATTGTGGGGGTGACGGTTCTATGATTCTCTAACTGGCGCTTATGACAGATGCTAGTTAGAGAATCATGGTTTTAGGTGAAGGGCTGGTCCCTCCCACGCCTAAAAGGTTTTGTTTTGGGCGTTTAGGTCTTGGGCAAATTTATGGTTGGGAATAGGTCTTAAAGATAGACGTAGTGGCAGTCTGGGTAATTAAACGCCTGAATGTACAGTTAGACCATGCTAGAAAAAACCCCACATTTTGAATGTTTTTGTTTTTTTTTGAGAATGGACATTTCCCTGCTGCCTACTTTGGGCGCCTAGCGCGTTAGGCCAAAAAGGGACTTAGACTTTTTTTTTATTATGTTCCCCTTAGCTAGATATATTTAAAACAAAAAAGGGAGGTTTTAAATAACATTCTTAATGAAAAATTGAAATTAGAATCTCCAGCTGTTTAAATCTAAAATGTAAGCTTAAAACTGATTGTGTTGGCTATGCTTATAAGTGTGTCTGTTGGGGAGATTAACTGCCATTGTGGAGAAGAGAAGAGGTATATTGTAAAACTGAGATATTTGAGAGAAAAAGTGATTGGAATCAATATGATAAGAGGGGTATTCAATAATTTATCTATCTGAGTAGGAAAGAAAAAAGTGTTTTGAAATAAGTCTGTGCATGTTGTGACATGTCTCAAGTTTACTTATGCACAGTTGTGGCTCAGTATGAATCTAACATTCCAAGAGACAGGATGTCATAAGAACATAAGAATTGATATACTGGGACAACAGTGGCCAACCCAAGTCCCAAGTACCTAGCTAGACCCCAAGTAGTAAAACAGATTTTCTGTTATGTCCCTTCCAGATTCCATACGCTAGATGCTCAATCCCAACCCGCAGTCCGGGTGTTGCAGAAATTCACATCTTTTCTGAACATATGCTCCACCCCCTTAGCCTGAGCGTTAGTAAACAATCCCAATTTCAGTTTCTGCAAGCAGTCTGTTCAGAAGTCATTTGCAGTTGCTCTGCTTCTGTTTCTTATTTTTTCACTTAAAGTTCGCTTAAGGTTCATTTTGGTGGCTTCAGTGCCTTGAGACCTCTCCCTGGTGGTCTCCAGTCAGAGAACAGGATGCAGGCCTACAGTGCTGGACTGCAGCTTCACAGAGAAACTCTGGTGGATCTGTGGAACCAGCCTGCTATGTGCCACCTTCTTCACTCTTCCCGTGGGAATCTGCTGGCCGGTGACTCTGTCACAGATTTCTAGCACAGGCTGTGTTCGTCTGGACAGAAACCCACCCAGGTTTCAAGGTGCAGGCTGCCTTTTCTGCTCCCAACCGCTTGGCAGAGGATCCGTGGGATCAGAGGTTGTGGTTGGTCTCTGGCTGGCTGGCAGTCCAAAGGTCTGGGCAATTTGGAGCTGTTTCTGAGACAGAAAGTCTTTTTTCTACATTAAGCTGCTTTAAAAACGCTGACAGGCAAAGGCACTACAGAGACTGAGTACCTCCATTATTTTGTATGGGAACCTTGATCCCCAAAGTGGATCAATTTAAACTTAGTTTTTCACAGTTTCTGTGGATAGGGTTCAGGTCCTTTACCTCCCCAGACTACAAATCACTATTTTTAATTTTAATTTTTTGTTTATCTTTGCTGTTTTTGGTGTGATTTCGTGACGGTGGCCATCTTGGATAGAAAAATCAATCTTTTATTCTAGCTTCTATTTCTGCCTCAAAAATCCCTCGATTTGACTCAAAAATAATTGGGATGGACTCTCCCAGCCCCTAATCTATTGGAAGGGCACATTGATTGCGCTGGATGGACGCTGGATCAGTGATTTTGTACCACGTGCCGCAATGTACCAGGGGAGGGGTTGGGAGCTGCGGACTTCACCTCCTCTGTGTCCTCTTGGACTGGGGAGCTGGCTTGGATTCGTGCCTTCCAAAGAAAATCTCACCCAGGGGCTGTTCTGGAGTATGGCACAATATTCTGAGTCTGGGGACTCTTTTGATGTGACGCATGTACCTCTACAGAGCTTGCCCTGATTGCAGAGTGACTAGATTTTATTTGGCTCCTCTGAACGGCTTATCCTCAGACCCCACTTGTTTGATGCAGCCATTGGGCACATTGGGACTTTTTCGGTCTATGGTGTCTGTGGCTAAGCTTTCTTTTCGGGAGCTCTTTTGTCTGGCTATGCCAGACCTCGATTGCAGTAGTTACCATGCACATTTTACAATGTTTCTGTCTCCTACTACTGTATTTAATTTGAATCTGGCTGATGCCTTTGCTGAGACATGTCTTCTCGGCTGCCCTGAGCATCTAGATTTGGAGGTACTGATCCTTCTTCACATTTTCAGTGGGCTTACTGTCTGCCGCTTTATGGCTGATGTTCTGAAAGAGTTTCATTTGGATTTTCCTCTTTCCCATTTTCCCTGGACTGTTCTGCTGTGAATTTTTCCATTCAGTCCACAGCTACTTGGTCTGATTTCAGAACACTGTGATCACTGGAAAGCTTTTTCCAATCTGCTAAAGCTATGTTTACACTTTATCTTCTGAATCCTGATTTTTGACAGGTCTGAACAGCCTGAGGTAGATTCTGCCATGGTGCAGGTTTTCCAATGCACAGCCCCCCCCCCCTAGTGATGGGGGAGTGAGGTTTCAGGACTCTCAGGATAGCAGAGTAGATGTTATGTTACAAACTATTCCTTTACAACATCCTTAGGTAGTTGAATGGCGATGGCCACTTCCTTTATGGCGCGTACTTGTCATTCTGGCCTGTGCAATGCGCCCTCTGTGAAGGTGCATGCCTGTCCTCCACTAGTGCTGGTTGGAGTGGAGATGCCCTTTATGCTGTCATTCGAGTTCTTAGTACGTTCTCTGCTGGCGAAGTGTCTGAGCACCGAACTCCTTGGATTCGTCTTTGGATGAGGATTTTGCCTCGAGGATCACCTTCAGCAGCCGCCTTTTTAAGGGCAAGATTCTTATTGGGTATAGGTCTGGATGTCCTCTACTCAGGTGTTGTGAACACTGCCCTAGGTTGCTCCCTATGAACCCATTTCGCTGGTCTTTGGGAGGGGATTGTAGTTCTCTTCGTTCCTCCTGCACGTGTCGTTAGGGATACTTGGGTTTTTTCCTCCTAGAAACATTCCAAGGGCTATGCCCACATTTCCACGGTTCCAATTCCAGGCATCCTCAGGTTTCTATGCAGTGGCTAAGCCTCACAAAAACAATGAAGAAAACATCAATGTTGCTAGGGGTTGGACTTGGCTTCCTCCCTCACAGGCTGTCTTCTACAGTTTTGTCAGGAGTGGATTCGACTTTTATCGGACACTTGTTAGTCCTCTTTTGCCTGCCTCCAGCTTTGTTTCTGGAGTCCGGCAAATCGACCACAACAGAGTTCAGGGTCTGCACTATTCAACAATGCCTCTTAGTCTTCGGGATGATGGAATCTGTTCCAGTCCATGAATGGGAGCTTAGACGGATACTCTTGATTTTTTTCTCATACCAGAAAGGCTCGAAGGATTGGAAACATATTCTGGATCTACAGTCAGTCACCCACTTCTTGTGAATTCCTTTTGTCCAAATGGACAACAAAGTACACAGTGCTAGCTGTGGTCTCCAGGGGAGTTTCTAGTGTCCTTGGATCTCATAGAGGTTTCCTCCGTATTTCAATCTGCTCAGAGATTCGCAGGTTTCTGCGTTTCCATGTTCTGCAATGGCTTTTCCAGTTCACAGCAATGCCCCTTGGGCCTCACAATGGCTCCTGCACTTTTGTCAAAGTGATTATAGTTGGGGCGGCTTTCCACTAGCAGGGGGTCCAAGTCTACCCTTCCTGAGACAGCAGGTGATCCAGCTCCGTCTCGTTGGGTGTGCGATGGTGCAGTGGGGATGGTAGTGTCTCTGCTGCAGGTGTTGGCAAGTTCAGGATGTGATGCTTGGAGTCCTCCCAGTCCCTGGAGTTTCTGGGGCTTCTCCTTGTCTCTAGACAGGGGTGTGTGTTTCTTCTCAGAGAAAGTGGACAGAACCTTCATGAACAGATCGGAATTCTCTTGGACTGTCCGGATCTCTTGGCCTGGTTTTATCTGCAGGTTCTGAGGCCTTGGGCAGCCTCACTGGAGGCAATCCCCTGGGCCAGAGTGCCCATGAGCCCTTGATGGGAGTCCCTCCTCTCTTGGTGATCTCTGCTGAGCTTTACCTTCCAGATGCTGCTCCCCTGGACAGAGCCAGCAAGCTGCAATGTGAGCTGGTAGCTTCAGCGGGTAGCTGTCGACCAGGGCTGACTTCTTTGGATTTCTAAATGGATGACTCTTAGGACAGATTCCAGCCTGTTGGGTTGCGGGCTCCCTGCAAGGCCCACTACAATCAGGGGCAGTGGACACCTGGTCCGCAACATTGGTTGGCCTATCATCTGAAAATTTGGCTGGTGCTACTCACTATCCAGCCCCTTTAGAAAGACCAGTGGTGCAAGTTCTTCGATGCCACTGCAGTGGCATATGTACATCACGAGGGAGCTCTACTGCACTCTCTCTCTTTGGCCAGAAAGATCGGTGGTGTTCTGCTGGGCAGAAGCACATCTTCTGTCTTTGTCGGCGGCCCATGGGTCTAGAGTCATCAATGTTCCAGCAGTCTTCATCGGCTGACAGTTCCTGGTCTCAGGAGCATTGTCTCTCTCATAGGAGGCATTCCGTCTGATCTTACAAGAGCTGGGGTTTGCCCCAGAGGCTTGTTGACTTCGGCGGTGAATTTGAAGGCCAGGCGCTTTTTCAGTCGTGAACAATGCAGAAGCTAGGGCCAGATGCCTTAGTTTGGCCTTGGCTGGCTCACGAGTTCCTGTATGATATTCCCTCCATAACCTCTGGTTGGTCAGATCATCCATTGGACAGTGACACATCACAGCCTGATGTCTCTAGTGGCTTTGAATTGACCTGTGTTATGTGGTTCTCATATGTCTTCAGTGAGACGAGAAGCACTGGCTCCCTTTTCATCGATATCTTCTCAGTCAGGGACCAGTGTCCATGGAGAACCCAGGCATTTTGGTCTTATGGTATGGCCTTTGAGCATTCAGTCTTGATGATGCGTGGTTATTCGGAGGTAGTTCTCTTGACTCTTTTGCACTCGAAGTATCCCTCTCCTATGGCTTCTTCTGCCAAAGCCTGGAAGAACATAAGAACATAAGAAATGCCTTCACCGGATCAGACCGAAGTCCATCTTGTCTGGCGATCCGCGCACGCGGTGGCCCATTTAAATACACCTTTTGGGAGACCCGAATTTCCCATATCCCTCAATATGGTTTTCAAGAAGATGTGCATCCAACTTGCGCTTGAAACTCAGAACAGTAGTCTCTGCCACAACCTCCTCCGGGAGAGCATTCCAAGCTCCAACCACTCGCTGTGAGAAACAGAACTTCCTGACGTTTGTCCTGAACCTGCTGCCTCTGTTTCAGGCTATGACCCCGTGTTCGTGTGACTTCCGAAAATGTTAACAATGCTTCTTCATGGTCTATTTTATCAAATCCTTTTAATATTTTAAAAGTCTCTATCAAATCCCCTCGCAATCTTCTCTTCTCTAGGGTGAACAGACCCAGTTTTCCGAGACGTTCCTCGTAGCTCAAAGAAAGGATCAGGTGGAGTCTGAGAAGGCTTCCAGTTAGGTAGTCTTGGCTTTCCTTCAGGAGGTTTTAGCCAAAAGTCTGGCAGTGGCCTCTCTGAACTGTTCAGGTTGCAGGTTTTTTGTGTTTTCGAGTGTATAGAGGTGCTAGTTCGCTTACTGCTCTTCCAGATTTGACCAGATGTATGAAGGGTGCGCTTCATCTGCATCCTCTCTGGTGTCTTCCTTTCCCTTCGTGGAGTCTTAACATTGTTTTGCAGGGCCTTAGTGAGGTCCTTTGAACCACTAAAGGATGAATTTCTTCTGGACCTAATGATCAAGACAGTTTTTTTCTGGTAACCATTGTGGAAAAGCAACCTAGAAAGGGACTTTGGGGAAAAGCAACCTAGAAAGGGACTTGGGGGTTTTGGTGGACCAAACAATGAAGTCGGGGGCACAGTGCGCAGTGGCCTCAAAGAAGGCGAACAGAATGTTGGGCATTATCAAAAAAGGAATCACTACCAGAACCAAAGAAGTTATCCTGCCACTATATCGGGCGATGGTGTGCCCGCATCTGGAATACTGCGTTCAATACTGGTCGCCGTACCTTAAGAAGGATTTGGCGACACTCGAGAGAGTCCAGAGAAGAGCAACAAAATGATAAAAGGCATGGAAAACCTTCCATATGCTGAGAAACTGGGGCTCTTTTCCCTGGAAAAACGGAGACTTAGACGGGACATGATAGAAACTTATAAGATCATAAAGGGTATAGAGAAGGTAGAGAGGGACAGATTCTTCAGACTGGTGGGGGAAACAAGAACAAGAGGGCACTCAAGAAAATTGAAGGGAGACAGATTCAGAACAAATGCTAGGAAGCAGTGGCGTACCAAGGGGGGGGCGGGAGGGGCGGTCCGCCCCGGGTACCAAGCCCTGAGGGGGTGCTCCCGGTCCGGTCCAGTTACCCCCCCCTGCGCCGGGTGTCGCGTCTGGAAACAGCCTGCAGCAAGATCGCGATGCCAGAGATCTTTGCCTGCTTCGACTGTTTCCTCCGCCACGGTCCTGCCCCTCCTCTGATGTCAGAGGAGGGGCGGGACCGCGGCGGAGGAAACAGCCGAAGCAGGCAAAGATCTCTGGCATCGCGCGATCTTGTTGCAGGCTGTTTCCCCAGGGCAGTAGCGTACCAAGGGGGGCGAGGGGGAGGTCCATCCCGGGTGCCGCCTTAGGGGGGGGTGCACAGCTGGCCCGGTCCCTATCGCGCTCCTACCCTCCCAGCGAAAGCAGCATCGGCGCCATTATCGAAAAAGGTAATGGCGCCAGGCCTTGGAGCACCAAGGCAGACCGCTTCTCCCCTCTCCCAGCCGAAACCCCGCTGACCATCCTATCTCTCTCCCCCCCCAAGTGAACCTTTCTGACCCTCCCAGCGAAAGCAGCAAACCTCCCTCCAGTAGCGTCGGCTTTATCCTCCCTCTGCCGCATCACTGATGACGTCATCAGTAACGCGGCAGAGGGAGGAGAAAGCCGCGAAGGAGGTTTGCTGCTCTCGCTGGGAAGGTCGGAAAGGTTCACGGGGGGGGGGGGAGATAGGAGGGTCAGCGGGGGTTCGGCTGGGAGGGGGGAGAAGCGGACTGCCTCGGTGCTCCATTACCTTCTTCGGGCAGCAGCAGCGTTTACAATTCGCTGCTGTTGCCGGCTTCAGGCCTTGTTCTCTGCCGGGTCCTGCCTACTTCCAGTTTTCATGAAGACAGGACCCGACAGAGAGGAAGGCCTGAAGCGGGCAACATCAGTGAATTGTGAATGCTGCTGCTGCCCGATGAAGTTCAGGACATCAGGACATCGGGGAAGGAGCAGGGAGAAATCGGCTGCTGGCTTGGGGGTGAGGGTAGGGAAAGAATCGTGGAAGTGGAGAAATCGGCACGATGGCTTTGTGCAGGCTAGGGGGAGAGAGAAAGAAAGGAAAAAATAAAGAGGGGGGGCCAGGGGGAGAGAGAAAGAAAGGCAGAAAGAAAGAGGGGGACCAAGGGGAGAGAAAGAAAGGCAGAAAAAAAGAGGGGGACCAAGGGGAGAGAAAGAAAGGCAGAAATAAAGAGGGGGTCAAGGGGGAGAGAAAGAAAGGCAGAAAGAAAGAGGAGGGCCATGGGGAGAGAGAAAGAAAGGCAGAAAGAAAGAGGGGGACCAAGGGGAGAGAAAGAAAGGCAGAAATAAAGAGGGGGGTCAAGGGGGAGAGAAAGAAAGGCAGAAAGAAAGAGGGGGGCCAGGAGGAGAGAGAAAGAAAGGCAGAAATAAAGAGGGGAGCCAGGGGGAGAGAGAAAGAAGAAGGATCAGAAGAAGGACCAGAGACTCATGAAATCACCAGACAAAAAAGTAGGAAAAATGATTTTATTTTCAACTTAGTGATCAAAATGTGTCCGTTTTGAAAATTTATATCTGCTGTCTATATTTTGCACTATGGCCCCCTTTTACTAAACCGCAATAGAGTTTTTTAGCGCAGGGAGCCTATGAGCGTCGAGAGCAGCGTGGGGCATTCAGCGCAGCTCCCTACGCTAAAAACCGCTATCGCAGTTTAGTAAAAAGGGAGGGGGAATATTTGTCTATTTTTGTATAGTTGTTACTGAGGTGACATTGCATAAAGTCATCTGCCTTGACCTCTTTGAAAACCCGCAGAATATAAATGATAATTAACATTTTCTCTGCGTACAGCGTGCTTTGTGTTTTTAAAATTTTATTGTTGGTAGATCATTTTGACTTGGCCACAAAGGTAAGGGGGAGGGAGGGAGGGGAACTGCTGAAAGACATCTAATAATCCTTGCAGGCTTGACTGCAGGGAATTATTTTTGTAAAATCATGTTTTGTTATGTGACTGGCATTATCTAGACTTTAATTTCTATGAATGAATAGAATGAAAATGATATAAAATTACTTGCTTGTTTTTATGTGCGTGCGCTGAAGGAAAGTGGAGAGAGAGTGGGCTGAGGATGCTGAAGGGAAATGGGGAAGAGAGTGGGGAGAAGACGCTGATTTATAAATTGACAATTGTACAGAATATTGTTTCTTTTTATACTTTAATATAAACAATTCAAGGCTTGTGTGGATGGAATCAGGTGGTTTGCGGGGATGGGGACCGAGCTTACGGGGATTAGTCCAATAAAATTGTATTTTTTTATATCTCATTATTTGTTTTATTTTTATTTGTTAATTTATAAAGTGGTGATTGTTATGTATCAGTTTTTTCAAATTTACATCTACTGTCTTTATATTTTGCACTGTATTAGAGGACATGTGTTACTGTTTTTTGTGGTGTTGCATTGTATCCAGGGTCTGGTTTCTTGGCGGATCAGTTTAACTTTTGTCTACATATTTCTATTTTTAGTTTGTGATTATTCCATTTTGGGCGAGGGTGTATCTCTGTTCTGTGTGTTCTGAAAAAGACATAGTTTTCAGTTGGCATTGACTACAGGACCAATTGACTGTGCGGGATCTGGCTTGTTTAGTTTTACAATGTATGTGTTGGTGTTCTAGTGCTCACTGCAGTGTTTAAGATGCAGCCTTTTCCTAGGTACACTCTTGTGGTGCGATATGTAGATTGGTACTAAAAATCATATTTTTCATATAGATGGGGGGGTGTCAAAAAATGATGGGCCCTGGGTGCCACATACCCTAAGTACGCCACTGCCTGCAACTACTCCATATGTACTTCTAATGTCATGACAATTTAGACATAATTTATGTTTTGTTATGTTTGGAATAATGGTTACATATATGAGGTTCAATAAAAGAAAATTTTCACTGCCTGTTTCTATTCTGACCATTTATTCCATTTCATGGTTATTGCAAAAAAAAAAAAAAAATTTTTTTACATGGGGGGGGGGGGGGTGTCAAAAAATGATGGGCCCCGGGTGCCACATACCCTAGGTACGCCACTGCTAGGAAGTTCTTCACTCAGAGGGTGGTGGATACCTGGAATATGCTTCCAGAGGAGGTGGTAGAGCAGAGTACGAATTTGGGTTTCAAAAAGGGGTTGGATAAGTTCCTGAAGGAAAAGGGGATTGAAGGTTATAGTTAGAGGGGTACTATACAGGACAAAATGTCTTAAGTAAAGGATCACTTACAGGTCACTGACCTGGGGGGCCGCCGTGGGAGCGGACTACTGGGCACGATGGACCTATGGTCTGACTCGGCAGAGGCGATGCTTATGTTCTTATGTCTCAACACTGTGTGTTTTGGAGCTTATGCTCTTTCGTGCAGGGAACCCTTTCTCCGTATTATGGACCCAGGTATTTTCCTCCGGACTGTACCTTCCTTCTTGCCGAAGGAGGTCTCAGCTTTCCAAGTCTACCAGGAGGTTAGGTTGCCTGCATTTTCATCCAACAAGTTTGGAGTGCAAAGATCAGATCTTACGCGAATTAGATGACAGGAGGGTCTTGCTCATTTATTTGGAAAGGACTATTGAGTTCAGGCTGTCTGATCACTTTTTTGTTCTTACTATTACTCCTCACCGTGGTCCTTGATCACTCAGTAGATTAAAATGGCCATTTCCGTGACTTCCTTCGCCTGCGATCTCACTTAAAGCCCATTCAATGGGACAGACGGCTATGTCATGGGGGAATCTCACGCAATTCATCCTGATGAATTTTGCGGGCTGGCTTCTTGGTTATATTTTTCCATGTTTTACTGAGTTGTTGTGGCAGCACATTCTGCTGCCATTTTCGGGACCTCGGGTTTGAAGGCAGGCTCTTCTGTCCCTCCCTAGCTACCTCGGCTTTGGTACGTCACATAGCGTATGGAATCTGTAAGGGATGTAACAGAATGGAAGATTAGGTTTATGCCTTCGATAATCTTCTTTCTGTTAGTTCCTGGAGGATTCCATATGACCCATCCTCTGTCTTCAAAAAAGGAGTTGAGTCTTCAAACATCAAGGGTGGGGGTGTTTTCCAGCATTGGTCCAGAGCAGTGGCGTACCTAGGGTATGTGGCACCCGGGGCCCATCATTTTTTGACACCCCCCCCTCATGTAAAATTTTTTTTTTTTTTTTTTTGCAATAACCATGAAATGGAATAAATGGTCAGAATAGAAACAGGCAGTGAAAATTTTCTTTTTTTTTTTTTTTTTTTTTTCCAAAGTATTTTTATTGAGAATGGCAAAAGGTCCAGACAAGCAACCATGGTCTGTACAGAAACTTATACATTATCAAAAAGAACACAGAATGAGAGTAACAGCAACAACAAGCATGAACAAGCCTCTCCCAAGAGAAAATTGCCAATGAGAGGCATAGCAATACACAACAAAAGGCCAAAACTTGGGGCAAGCAAACAAATCCCACCCCAGAACCCACAAGAATAATAAGCCGGACTAGACCCTCAGCCATATTTTATAATGAAAAAAACCCCCACAAGCAACAACACCTAGACCGCTCACCAGACACACCAATCCGCACAACAAGCACCCAAGAAACACCCAGCCACCACCCAGACAAAACTACCAGACACACCTACCCCACCAAGCCCAGACCCAACCCCCCCTCCCCAGAGAGTGCAAGCGCAAAGTGGACCGTGAAAAGGGCAGCTGCAGAAGTGGAAAGCCCCAGATAAGTAGGTTAGCTAAAGAAAGCCCACAGATAGAAGAAATCAGGATAACAAAAGTTCCAACAAATGCTCCCACAGAAAATTTTCTTTTATTGAACCTCATTTATGTAACCATTATTCCAAACATAACATAACATAAATTATGTCTGAATTGTCATGACATCAGAAGTACATATGGAGTAGTTGCAGGTGATGCTTGGGACAGTTCTGATTATGTTAGTTTGGTTTTATGTGTTTTTTTAATAGAAGGGTTTTTATTTCTTTTTTTAAGGTTTTGTAGTTTGTGGTCGAGGTCAATAGGTTGTAGAGTTGGGGGTCAAGTGTTGCAGCTCGAATGGCTAGGAGGTTGTCGAACAGTTTTTTTCTTTTGACGTTTTTGGTTGGAGGGTGTGTGAATGGTGCGTGAGTTCTCCTATGTCTGTTTGAAGTGGAATGAATTATTTAGCTGAAGAAATTAGTTACCCCCCCCCCCATTCCACACACATTAATTCTCTTCCATTTTTGTTCCCATTATAAAAAAACACTGATAAGTTCCCAGGAAAAAAATACATTAAAATAAGAAGTGAAAACAAAGGCCCCTACAGATGAGAACATAACATAAGAATAGCCTAACTGGGTCACACCAATGGTCCATCATGCCCAGTAGCCCATTCTCATGGTAGCCAATAGTGCTGCCCGATTCAGAGAAAAATATTTCATTCGATCCGATTCACCCTGTTGAATCGATTTTTCGATTAGATTCACTGTTAATGACACCGCTTTTTAAGTTTAAAAAAAAGTATAACAATAAATTTCACAACAACAATAAATTTCACAAAGTACTTAAAAAAAAAAAAAATCACATTTTTCCATTAAAGCAGTTCTGGAGACATTTGCTTGAACAGTCTTTTTTCCCAGTCCATAAGCAAGCAATATGAAAAAGATTTCCTTAATTATCTACTCAAACATTTTTGCTATTTACTTTCATTGTACCTATACTATTATTCAGTAGAAAAAATGGACTTAACTGTGCAGGAAATGAATCTCCTCATACACCCACCATATAGTGCAAAAATGTGCAAAGGTCTGTTTTTTTCTTTCGATCACTACATAGCCTAATGCCACACAAGCAGCGCTGTTACAAACATATTCTGAAGGTCAATGCTAAGGTTGACAAAGTTTCCTTCCTTGGACCAGAAGGAGATACTGACAAACCATTGGAAGAGATTCTAAAACAACTACCCAGAAATAACACCCAAAGACCCACTCAGTGTGTGAACCAGTTGAGTGGAGTGGACTAACTGGGGGTGGAAATGGGCCCAGAGTTTGCTCAGCAGAATTTCCCAGACTACCTCTTCCTCTCAACACACTGACATGCTACCACCACCACCAACACTAGGAACACCTCACCGAGTATGCCAGCAATGCTTATAAACTTTATAAAACACATTATTATATTTTCTTATAAAGCATATATTTTAACTGAACTCAGCCTTGCCATTCACAAAAATAGAAAAGTTCCCATTTCAAGCTGTCTCATGTACACTTTTCAAATCTAACATATTGTAATCACAAAACAGAAAATAAAATTATTTTTTCTACCTTTTGTTCTCTGATCAATATTCAAATCTTGTTGGTCCCAGGCTCTTGTTGTCTTGCTTGCCAGGGTCTCCTTTCTCCGTGCTAACCATCCGTCTGCCATCTCTGTTCTCCCCTTCCGTTTCCCTTCCCTCTCCCGGAGATCTGGCATCTTTCCTTTTTTTTGTCTCCATCCACAGATTCACCTTTTCTCAACTCCCCACCACCCCAGGATCCACCATCTCTCCCTTTCTGTTCCCAACTATCCTCCTATCCAGTATCTCTATCCCCCCTCCACACCATCCCCTGTTTCCAAGTTCTCTCCCTTTCTGTTCCTTCCCTCCCTAAATCCCATTATGCACCATCTCTCTCCCACTCCTCTGTTTTTAGACCCATTATTTCTAACCCCCAAAGTCTGGCCTATGCATGTATCTTTGAACCCCCCCTTCCCTCTCTCCCTCTGTGTACTTTTACACCAGGACCCCCCCTCCCCCGAAGGTCTGTCCCCCCTCCGAAGGGCTACACCCCACCCCTGAAGACCTGCACCCCCCGAAGGACTTTACCTCCCACCCGAAGGTCTGTCCCCCTCTGAAGGCCTAAAACCCCCCCCCTGAAGGACTGCACCCCCCCCCGAAGGCCTGCACTCCCTTGAAGGTCTGCACCCCCCCGAAGGCCTGTCCCCCCCTTGAAGGCCTGTCCCACCCCCTTGTAGGCCTGTCCCCCCTTTAAGGCCTGCCTGCCTGCCTTTCCCCCCCTTGAAGGCCTGTCTCCCCCTTGAAGGCCTGCACCCCCCTTGAAGGCCTGCACCCCCCCTTGAAGGCCTGCACCCCCCCTTGAAGGCCTGTCCCCCCCCTTGTAGGCCTGTCCCCCCCCTTGTAGGCCTGTCCCCCCCCCTTGTAGGCCTGTCCCCCCCTTGAAGGCCTGCCTGCCTTTCCCCCCTTGAAGGCCTGCACCCCCCTTGAAGGCCTGCACCCCCCCTTGAAGGCCTGCACCCCCCTTGAAGGCCTGTCCCCCCCCCTTGTAGGCCTGTCCCCCCCCTTGTAGGCCTGTCCCCCCCCCCTTGTAGGCCTGTCCCCCCCTTGAAGGCCTGCCTGCCTTTCCCCCCTTGAAGGCCTGCACCCCCTTGAAGGTCTGCACCCCCCCAAAGGCCTACACCCCCCCCCCGAAGGTCTGCACCCCCCTGAAGGCCTGCCTGCCCCCCTTGAAGGCCTGCACCCCTTGAAGGTCTGCACCCCCCCAAAGGCCTACACCCCCCCCCCGAAGGTCTGCACCCCCCTGAAGGCCTGCCTGCCCCCCTTGAAGGCCTGCACCCCTTGAATGTCTGCACCCCCCCCCCGAAGGCCTGTCCCCCCTTGAAGGCCTGCCTGCCTGTCACCCCCTCCCCCTTGAAAGCCTGCTTGCCTGCCCGCCCGCCCCACCCTGAAGGCCTGATGCCCCGACCCACCCCGAAGGACCGCTCGCCCCCCTGGCCTCCCCGCACCACCTATGAACAGCCGCAGCAGGATCGCGAAGTCAGCGTCGGGTACCAGCCCTAAGGGGGTGTTCCCAGCCTTGCCGTTCAGTCCCCCGCCACCCCCGAAGGACCGCTCGCCCCCCTGGCCTCCCCGCACCACCTATGAACAGCCGCAGCAGGATCGCGAAGTCAGCGTCAGCGATCCCTGCTGCTTCCTGCGCCACGGTCCCGCCCCTCCTCTGACGTCAGAGGAGGGGCGGGATCGCGTCGTAGGAAGCAGCGCAGGGATGCTGACGCTGACTTCGCGATCCTGCTGCGGCTGTTCATAGGTGGTGCGGGGAGGCCAGGGGGGCGAGCGGTCCTTCGGGGGTGGCGGGGGACTGAACGGCAAGGCCGGGAACACCCCCTTAGGGCTGGTACCCGGGGCGGCCCGCCCCCCCCTAGGTACGCCACTGGTCCAGAGGAATGGAACAGGTTTCTGCAATATATATGACAGCAAGAGAATATGGCGACATTTAAAAGATTGCTGAAACGCCATCTCTTTTGTAAAATGAAATATGGCTGAAGAACATATGTCTGTGTTGTGGTTGTAGGGAGGATGTTGTAGATGTTGAAGATCGCTTTTAACTCTTTTATGTTTTTATTATTTTTTTGTATAGTTTGGGGTTTGTAATGGTATTTATGTCTGTTCATTTGTACTTCGCTTTGTATAAGACGAATAATAAATAAACACAATACAATACAGTTGTTTGGAGTAGACTGCTCCTTTCTGCCTCGGTCACTCTCATTACAGGTTTGAAGTTTTTCCAGCCAGTTAGCAGATTCTATAGGGAGTTTCTGCGAGTATACACATTGCCGAAGGCCTTTCTTGGAGTGGTCGCTGCACACTGCAGATTAGTGCTACATTGTTCCTCAATGTTTTTGCTGAGTTGCCTTTGTGCCTGTTTTACAGAGCAAACTAGTTCATGAATTACTTCTGTTGATGAGGATTCTCCTCCTTTCCCTGGATTTTCAGGTATATGCTTGGCTTTGGGATTTAACTGGGATTGTTTACTAACTCGCAGGCTAAGGGGACGGAGCATGTGTTCAGAAAAGATATGGATTTCTGCAACACCAGGACTGCAGGTTGGGATTGAACACCTAGCATATGGAATCCTCCAGGGACTAACAGAAAGAAGATTATTGAAGGTATAAACCTAATCTTCCATTAAGCTGCTTATCCTGGGAATAGAGAGTGGATTTCCCCAAGCCATCTCAATAATGGCCTATGGACTTCTCTTTTAGGAAATTATCTAAACCTATTTTAAACCCCAGTAAGCTAACTGATCTCACCACATTCTCTGGCAATGAATTCCAGAGTTTACATATTGTGTGAAGAAATATTTTCTCAGGTTTATTTTAAATCTACTGCTTAGTAGCTTTATCACATGTCCCCTAGTCCTAGCATTTTTGGAAAGAGTGAATCCTACCCTTTCTACTCCACTCATTATTTTATAGATCTATATCATATCATCCCGGAACCATCTCTTCTCCAAGCTGGAGAACCTTAGCCACTTTAGCCTTTCCTCATAGGGAAGTTGTCCCATCCCTTTTATCATTTTTTGTCACCCTTCTCTGTACCTTTTCTAATTCCGCTATATCTTTCTTGAGATATAGTGACCAGCACTGCAAACAGTATTTGAGGTACGGCCATACCATAGAGCAATATAGGGACATTATAACATTTTCATGTTTTCCATTCCTTTCCTGATAATTCCTAACATTCTATTTGATTTCTTAGCAGCTGCCGCACATTGAGCTGAGGGTTTCAATGTATCCTCAACAATGACACCTAGATCCTTTTCCTGAGCAGTGACTCTTAACACAGAACCCAGCATCACATAGCTATAGTTCAGGTTCCTCTTTCCCACATGCATCACTTTGCACTTGCTCACATTAAATGTCACCTGCCATTTTGATACCCAGTCTTCCAGTCTCACAAAGTCATGAGAGTCATCATGCAAATCAAGTGAGAAAATACTAGATTTGGAGCATTGTTCTCACAAAAAAAGGGGAAAAGGCAAAAGAGATCCATGACTGCAGTTTGTGGTGAGTCTGCCCCAATATCCTACATTACATTACATTAGGGATTTCTATTCCGCCTGTGCCTTGCGGTTCTAGGCGGATTACAATATAGAAAATATCTGGGACATTCCAGTAGAGTTACATTTCAGGATAAGAGTAAGTTACAGGAACAGTAATGAGTTATGATACTACAATTTCACAGAAGATAATACTTGTTACAGAAGATAATACATATAACGGAAGATAATGCATTTAACAGAGGTAATACATGTTAACTCGATCGGTTAAATCGGGTGTAGTGTAGCAGAATTACAGTACATTCTAGATCGCAGATAAAAAGATAATATAGGTGGGTATTTCCGAAGTCGTTGATTGGGAGGTCATTGGGTGGTGGTTAGAGTGATGGGAGATATTTTTTGAACAGTAATGTTTTTATTTCTTTGCGGAACTCTTTTATGTCTGTTGTTTTGGTCAGTAATTTTGAGATGTCAGAGTCTATTTTAGCTGCCTGTGTCCCCAGGAGGTTGTCGTAAAGTTTTTTACGACGAGTACCGTTGAGTGGTGGGTAGGTGAAAAGGTTCTGTGTTCTCCTTCTTCTTGGTGGGAGGTAGTGGTGAAAACGGTTATTTAGGTAATTGGGTGCCGTGCCGTGGGTTACTTTGAAAATGAGACAGTAGAGTTTGAATTGTGTTCTTGCTTTTATTGGTAGCCAGTGGGATTCAAGGTATGCATTGGTAATGTGGTCGTGTTTGCTGAGTGAGTATATGAGTCTGAGGGCTGTGTTCTGGATGGTCTGTAGTTTTTTTATTGTGTTGGTCGTGCAAGGTAAGTAGAGGCTGTTGCAATAGTCTACAATACTTAGCACAAGGGATTGGACAATGATCCTGAATTGCTCTGTTTTAAAGAATTTTCTGATTTTTCTTAGATTTCGCATTGTGAAGAATGCTTTTTGGGTGATTTTTTGGATTTGTGTTTGCATTGTGCAACGTCTGTCTAAATGTATACCTAGGATTTTGAGGGCGCTTTGTATAGGGTACTTGATTGAGTTTACTTCCAGTTCTGTTAGGGATGGTTTTTTGTCCTTCTCTAGTAATAAGAATTTAGTTTTGTCAGAATTCAGCTTCAACTTGTGATCTGTCATCCATTTTTCCACTGTTTCCACTGTAGTTTTCAGGCGTTCTGAGGAGATTGGGTTGTTTATGTCGAATGGGAGGAGGATGGTTATGTCGTCCGCATAGCTGAAAGAAGTAATATTTAGGGCATCCAGGGTGGTGCCTAGGGAAGCTATGAATAGGTTGAAAAGTGTGGGAGAGAGGGGAGAACCTTGTGGTACTCCGCATGGATTGGACCATGGTTCAGATAGAATGTCTTTTGATTTGACTATGTATGTTCTAGTTTTAAGGAAGCCTTGAAACCAGTTATGGACTTTACCTGAGATTCCTATTGCGTCTAGTATTTGGAGAAGTATGGAGTGGTCCACTAGATCGAATGCAGCTGAGAGATCAAATTGGATGATTAGCAGTCTATTTCCTTGGCTGAGGTGACTTCGAGCTATGTCTAGTAGAGATACCAGAAGAGTTTCTGTACTGTGGTTGGTTCTGAATCCGGATTGGGATGGATATAGGATGTTGTGGGCTTCTAGGTACATGGACAGTTGTTGTGCGACTAGTCCTTCTATTATTTTGATGTATGTTGGGATAGAAGCGATTGGTCTGTAATTTGATGGGTTATTTGTTGGACCTTTGGGGTCTTTCAGTATAGGCGTAATTATAATTTCTCCGAGGTCTGGTGGGAACTGGCCTTCCCTGAGTGTGGTTTGTAGCCATAATGTGTAGCTGGCTTTGAAGTTGGTGGAAGCAGTTGCTAGTAGGTATGGTGGGCAGTTATTCAGATCACATGATGATTTGCAATATTTTTTGTATAACCTGTCCAGTTCAGTCCACTGGGTTGTAGGGAAGTCGGTCCAGATCCTGTCTGCTGGTATTGCTTCACCTGTTGTGGGCTTTATTAGAATCTTGTCTGTGTTGTTTTGTGGGTTAATGAATGTTGTTCTAATTGAGATTATTTTATTTTTGAAGTGGTCTGCTAATTGAGAGGCTGTAGGTATTAGGTTTTCCTGGGTGGCTAGACATGGTTTGGTGTCGGTAAGGTTTCTTACTAGGTTGAACAGTTTTTTTGTGTCTGGTTTGTCGGTGCCTATGAGGTTGGAATAATAGTCTCTGCGTTTTTCCTTCAGTTTGATTTTGTATTGCTTGATTTGGATTTTCCATTCTGTTTTAGTAGTATCTTGCTTCTGTTTTATCCATGCCCTTTCTAGTTGTCTACATTTCCTTTTTAGTTGTAGGAGTTCGGTGTCAAACCATTTATCTGATTGTCTATGTATTTTGTTTTTTGTTTTTAGTGGTGCTAGTTTGTTCAATGTCGATTCGCTGAGGGACCGCCAGGTGTTTATGAATTCACTAGGGTTGCTGTAATCTATTGCTGGATCCACTGCGCTCCAGAATGTGTTGGGTTCGATTTTCTGCCTGGTCATAAAGCTTGTTTTGGGAGGAGTGGGTTTATTTTTGTTTTGCTCCCAGTTGATGGTGAAGTTGTATTTATAGTGGTCCGACCATATGGTGGGTTGCCAGGCGCCGTTGGTGATCTGTATGTTTTGTGAGTTGAGGTTTGGGGATGAGTATGCTGCTATATCGAGTTGATGACCTTTTTCGTGTGTTGGTTCCGGGTTGAGGATCTGGTACGATAGGGTACTGAGGTATGATATAATATCTACTACTTGTTTGGAGGTGTGATCTTCTAGGTGGAGGTTTAAATCACCAAGGATCAGATTATTTGTAGAGGAAAGAGAGTTCTGGAGGATGAACTCTTCTAGATCATGTTTAGTGGTGTTCCATTTTCCTGGGGTGATGTAGCATAGAAGGCAATTTAGATTACCTGTGAGGGTGGTGTCAGAGAGTTGGCAGGCTAGGAGGTCTAAATGGGGGGTGGAGTGCTTGGCTAGGACTTTGATGTTGAAGTTGTTTTTTACTATGATTGCTAGCCCTCCTCCTTTTCTGTTGGCTCGGCATACTAGTTCAATTTTGTATCCTTTGGGACAGATTTCAATGATGTGAGGGTCTATGTCGGATGTGAGCCAGGTTTCAGTGAGGAAGAGGCATCCTAGATCTTCTTTGATTAGCCAGTCTTTGATTAGTTCTGTTTTTGGACCTACCGATCGTATATTTAAGTATGAACATGCTATTGGTGTGATTTTTGTGGGTGGGAAGGGGGTAGGAGCTATATTTGATAGTATTTTTTGTGATGTCTGAGGTCTTTGTGAGCTTGTCTTGGCTTTTGTTGTATGTCTTTTTCCCCAGATTGTGGGTATGCTTGATTGGTTTGATGATGAACAGAGGATCAAGGTTCTGGGGGTTTGGAGTTTCCTGGTTTGTAGAACGGATTTGTGTGGTACTGTAATGATTGGGATCGGCTGTGTGTGGTATCCAGCTATTTTCTATTTGTCTATGAAGAGGGATAGCAGTAGTATGGCAAGGATGAGTTTGGATGTGCTTGTATCCATTGTGTGGTTTGTTGAGAGAAGTTGTTGTGGGATTTGCTGGTACTTTGGAGGGACTCAGTATGTAGGCTGGTCGGGTTCCTGTTTGTAGTTGAGTCACCTAGTAGTTGTTTGGTTGATTTTGGTAGTGGTGTTCTAGTGTGATTTCCGGGTGGTGTTAGGTGGCTATTCTCTCTCACCTCTGGTTAGCTGGTATTGGCAGTTTCTGTAATTCGGCAGTCGTCCCTGCAGTCGCTTAAAAATGTTGTCCTCCTGCGGGATCGGGGGGGGGCGGAGCAGGGCTCCCACGCCGGCCCGGTCGAGCTGGTGTGTGGGGCGCTGGGCGCCGGCTCTTGTTTTTTTTTTTTTTTTAAATGTCCTCCTGCGGGATCGGGGGGGCGGAGCAGGGCTCCCACGCCGGCCCGGTCGAGCTGGTGTGTGGGGCACTGGGCGCCGGCTCTTCTTTTTTTTTTTTTTTTAAATGTCCTCCTGCGGGATCGGGGGGGGCGGAGCAGGGCTCCCACGCCGGCCCGGTCGAGCTGGTGTGTGGGGCGCTGGGCGCCGGCTCTTGTTTTTTTTTTTTAAATGTCCTCCTGCGGGATCGGGGGGGGCGGAGCAGGGCTCCCACGCCGGCCCGGTCGAGCTGGTGTGTGGGGCGCTGGGCGCCGGCTCTTGTTTTTTTTTTAAATGTCCTCCTGCGGGATCGGGGGGGCGGAGCAGGGCTCCCACGCCGGCCAGGTCGAGCTGGTGTGTGGGGCGCTGGGCGCCGGCTCTTGTTTTTTTTTTAAATGTCCTCCTGCGGGATCGGGGGGGGCGGAGCAGGGCTCCCACGCCGGCCCGGTCGAGCTGGTGTGTGGGGCGCTGGGCGCCGGCTCTTGTTTTTTTTTAAAATGTCCTTCTGCGGGATCGGGGGGCGGAGCAGGGCTCCCACGCCGGCCCGGTCGAGCTGGTGTGTGGGGCGCTGGGCGCCGGCTCTTGTTTTTTTTTTTTTTTAAATGTCCTCCTGCGGGATCGGGGGGCGGAGCAGGGCTCCCACGCCGGCCCGGTCGAGCTGGTGTGTGGGGCGCTGGGCGACGGCTCTTGTTTTTTTTTTTAAAATGTCCTCCTGCGGGATCGGGGGGGCGGAGCAGGGCTCCCACGCCGGCCCGGTCGAGCTGGTGTGTGGGGCGCTGGGCGCCGGCTCTTGTTTTTTTTTAAATGTCCTCCTGCGGGATCGGGGGGGCGGAGCAGGGCTCCCACGCCGGCCCGGTCGAGCTGGTGTGTGGGGCGCTGGGCGCCGGCTCTTGTTTTTTTTTTTAAATGTCCTCCTGCGGGATCGGGGGGGCGGAGCAGGGCTCCCACGCCAGCCCGGTCGAGCTGGTGTGTGGGGCGCTGGGCGCCGGCTCTTTTTTTTTTTTTTTTTAAATGTCCTCCTACGAAGTAAAATTTTGGAGCAAGCAGTTTAAGTGGGACAGAGAGTCCACTGATGGCCTATGGAAGCAACTTTCACAGAAATTGCAAGAAAGTTGAGCATTTAATTTTTTTTATTTTATTTATAATTTTGAATACTTTACAATATCCAACAATTCAAAAGAAAAAAGGAAATCACATAAAACAATACATAATCAAATCATACATACAAAGCTCCTTTCAAGCCCACATTAATGGGGAGTATATCTTGCTATATCTAATAAAATAAAGTTCAAGAAATATAAAGGATAGTGATTCTTGGTTCATATTTAATGAACCCTGAGTCATTCCTTAAACTGGGATACTGCTATATTAATTCTCCTCATATTCCTCAGTATGGTGAAACAAATCTCATTTCTATTTCTTTTCTCTTGCAATTAAGAATTGTTGTAGTTGTATTGGATCCCAAAACGAATATTCGATATCTTGTAGTTTAATCATACATTTACAGGGAAATTTCAGGTAAAAGGATGCATCCAGTGCCAATACTCTGTCCTTCAATTTCAAAAATTCTTTCCTCCTCAACTGTGTGGTTCTGGATACATCCGGAAAAATCCTGACCAAATCCCCACAAAATTTCGTTAACCTATTTTTAAAATAGAGTCTCATTATCAGCATTTTATCCATCTCACTCATGCATGTTATTACCAGGGTGGACCGAGTCTGAATCACATCCTGTGTATCTTCTAGAAATTCAGTCAAATTTACCTCTGGTGTGGTCAGATGGTCCTCCCCCTGGGCAGATTCAAGTTTTTTTTAAGGAATATAATAGTAATTATTTATTGGAAAATTCTCTGCATTGGTCATTCCCAGTACTTCTTTAAGAAACTTCCTTAATAAAATCTCAGGTGACAATAAATGAGTTACTGGAAAATTGACCAAGCGTAGATTTTTCACTCTATTCATATTCTCGATAGATTCAATTTTAGAATGTATTACTGTTGAATCTTTAACAGCTGATACAGAGACAGCTTGCAAATTAATACATTGATTTTCCACCACATTTAGTCGTTTGTCCAAACAACCTAAGTTAGCATCCACATTTTCTAATTTAGAAGAAACTAACTGAGAATAATCTCCCATTTGCTTCATCGTTGTCCTGAGAAACCCTTCAACTCTGGATATACCTAGCCATAAGTCCTTTAAGGTGATATCCTGTGTTTCTTCTGTTCGTGTGGTTTCATCCACTCCACCAGAAAATGTCAAAGATTTAGGTATTTCAGCATATACTAATTTACTTGGATGGGTGGATGAAATCACTTGAGCATCAGATATAGTGGGGGTTATATTCCCACTATCACTGGGTACCGGATGAAGGGGAGGAGTGCGATTAAGAGGACTTATTGAGGCTCCTGACAAGGAGGAATCTACATCTGGTGGTACCACTGGTGGATTGTCCGAAAGTAATAATAAGTGTCTATCCATTGGGCCCGATACCACTTTTAGGTTTTATCTTTATTTTTCCCATATTCTAAAGTCATATAAAAAGTTATAGAAAGATTTTATATATTACCAAACCGGCTTCCAGCTCCCGGGCTCCTCGTGACTCCAAGGGGCTCCCAAGGGGCCTGGCGTGCCCCTTCGGCCATGCCCTGCGGCCGCAACCGCGGCAGCGGCTTGATTTTGACGCTGAAGAGACGGACCCGATGACGTCAGGGGGTCCGTCTCTGTGAGTGCCTGTCAGGTGAGGAAAATTAGCAGCAAACCGCTGCTGCAGGAAGCCAGGAATCGCCGAAAATCCAGCAATAATCCCCTCGGGTTGTATCCACTCAATGAAGCAAGGCTCCCGGTTCAGCCGCGGCGGCGGCTTGGTTTTGACGCTGAAGAGATGGACCCAATGACGTCAGGGGGTCCGTCTCTGTGAGTGCCTGTCAGGTGAGGAAAATTAGCAGCAAACCGCTGCTGCAGGAAGCCAGGAACCGCTGAAAATCCAGCAATAATCCCCTCAGGTTGTATCCACTCAATGAAGCAAGGCTCCCGGTTCAGCCGCAGCGGCGGCTTGGTTTTGATGCTGAAGAGACAGACCCGATGACGTCAGGGGGTCCGTCTCTGTGAGTGCCTGTCAGGTGAGGAAAATTAGCAGCAAACCGCTGCTGCAGGAAACCAGGAACCGCCGAAAATCCGGCAATAATCCCCTTGGGTTGTATCCACTCAATGAAGCAAGGCTCCCGGTTCAGCCGCGGCGGCAGCTTGGTTTTGAGCATTTAATTTTATCAGACAGATGAATTAAGGATCCCTGAATAGCTGAAGAAATGGGCATCTCAGCAGGTTCAGTTTGGAAAATAATTCATGAAAAGTTGGGCATGTCCAAGTTAAGGCATGATAGGAACCAAGAATGTTGATGTAAATTTGGGTAAATTTGGCCAGAGGGAAGGACAAATGCCTGTATCTTGGCGTGGTATACAGACCCCCAAAACATCAAGAAGACCTAGATTTGGAATTAATCGGAGATATAGAGAATATCACCTTGCGGGGGGACACAGTATTGGTAGGTGACTTCAACATGCCCGATGTGGATTGGGTCACGCTTTCCTCTGCTTCCGGCAGCAGCAGGAAGCTATTAAACTCTTTGAATGGAGCAGGACTCAGGCAACTGGTATTTGAGCCAACAAGGGATCAGGCAATTTTGGACCTGGTACTTACCAACGGAGAAAGTATCACAGAGGTCTCGGTGGGTGAAACTTTGGCCTCCAGTGACCACAATATGATATGGTTCAATCTCAGGAAAGGTTTCACGAAATCTACCACATTGACCAAGGTTCTCAAGTTCAAGGACACAAACTTCCAGGACATGGGAGACTTCGTTCACCAGGCGCTACAAACCCAAGCAGATACCGACAGCATGGAAGAAATGTGGTCAACTTTGAAAACCACCATACAGGAAGCAACAAACCGCTATGTTAAATCAGTAAGCAAACGGAGTAGGAACAACAAGCCACAGTGGTTCTCTATGGAGATCTCAGACCTCATCAAAGAGAAGAAAAAAGCATTCATCTCTTACAAACAATCAGGGACACAGGACTCCAGAGTAGATTATCTGACCAAATCAAGAGCCATCAAAGCGGCAGTTAGAGAGGCCAAATTCCGCATGGAGGAGTCTCTAGCAAAGAATATCCAGAAGGGAGATAAATCCTTCTTCAGGTATATTAGTGACAGGAAAAAGAACTCGGGTGGGATAGTACGACTCAGAAAACCAGACGGAGACCATGTGGAGACGGACTCGGAAAAGGCCCAACTGTTAAATGAATACTTCTGTTCAGTCTTCACCCGCGAGGTGCCGGGAATCGGCCCTCAACCACATACAAGGATTAAATCAGTAGACCTGTTTAGTAATTTCAAATTTACACCCAGCAGCGTCTACTGCGAGCTGTCAAAAATCAAGGTCAACAAGGCAATGGGGCCTGACAACCTACACCCTAGGGTACTCAGGGAGTTGGGAGATGTCTTGGCGGAACCACTATCCGCGCTCTTTAATCTCTCCCTTAGTACAGGTAACGTCCCGATGGACTGGAAGACGGCTAACGTCATTCCACTACACAAGAAAGGCTCCAGGGTAGAGATGGCAAACTACAGACCAGTGAGTCTCACTTCAATAGTGAGCAAACTAATGGAAACCCTAATCAAACACCAAATGGATAGGATCATGGACGAGGAGAATCTGCGGGATCCCCGCCAACATGGATTTACTAAGGGGAGATCGTGCCAATCCAACCTGATCGGCTTCTTTGACTGGGTGACGAGGAAGCTGGATGTTGGTGAGTCCCTGGACATCGTCTACCTGGATTTCAGCAAAGCATTTGATAGCGTGCCACACCGCAGGTTGCTGAACAAGATGAGTTCTTTAGGTTTGGGCGACACTTTAACTAAATGGGTTGGGAACTGGCTTGGAGGTAGGCTTCAGAGGGTGATGGTGAATGTCACTCCCTCCGAGATGTCGGAGGTGATAAGTGGAGTGCCACAGGGCTCCGTCCTGGGCCCGATCTTGTTCAACATCTATATAAGAGACCTGACAGAAGGGCTTCGAGGTAAAATAACATTGTTTGCCGATGATGCCAAACTGTGCAATGTAGTGAGCAAAAGCACAACAGACAAAAAAGCAATGGCAGACGATATGGTGCATGACTTACTTCTGCTGGAGCACTGGTCTAGGTCCTGGCAACTCAGTTTCAATGCCAAAAAATGCAAAGTCATGCACCTGGGAAGCCAGAATCCATGCAAGATCTACACCCTAAATGGCGAGATCCTGACAAGAACTGTAGCAGAAAGAGACTTGGGAGTGATTGTCAGGGAAGACATGAAGTCGGCAAACCAAGTGGAGCAAGCTTCATCCAAAGCAAGGCAAATCATAGGTTGCATACGCAGGAGTTTCATCAGCCGTAAACCTGAAGTCATTATGCCACTGTATAGATCTATGGTGAGACCGCACCTGGAGTACTGTGTGCAATTCTGGAAGCCGCATTACCGCAAGGATGTGCTGAGACTGGAGTCGGTCCAGAGGATGGCCACCAGGATGGTCTCGGGACTCAGGGAGCTCCCGTACGAGGAGCGGTTGGGGAATTTGCAGCTCTACTCGCTCGAGGAGCGTCGAGAGAGGGGAGATATGATCGAGACATTCAAATATCTCACGGGCCGCATCAAGGCGGAAGAAGACATCTTCTTCTTCAAGGGTCCTGCGGCAACAAGGGGGCATTCGTGGAAAATCAGGGGCGGGAAACTGCACAGTGACACTAGGAAGTTCTTCTTCACTGAAAGGGTGGTTGATCGCTGGAATAGTCTTCCACTTCGGGTTATTGAGGCCACCAGTGTGGCGGATTTTAAGGCCAGATGGGATAGACATGTGGGATCTATCCGCAAAGATAGATAGCGAGGATCACTGGAGTGGGCAGACTTGATGGGCCGTGGCCCTTATCTGCCGTCTATTTCTATGTTTCTATGTCAGAAGGCCACGAGGCTCCAGTGCTGTCAGGAGAATTTGGAGATGCTCTTTGAAGACCAAGTGAATTTTTTTCATCATTTGGTGACTGGAGATGAGACTTGGGTCTATCACAGAGATCCTGAGTCCAAAATGGAGTCAATGCAGTGGAAGCACAAGTCAACCCCCATGCCAAAAAAAGTTCAAAACAGAAAAACCTGCAGGCAAAGTCATGGCAACTGTCTTCTGGGATGATGAAGAACTTTTACTTCTGGAGTACATGCCACATAAGACAACCATAACTAGGAAGAGTTATACCAACACAATGATTACTTTGCAGGAGTCAGTCAATCAAGGAGAAAAGACAAGGAAAACTCATAGCAGGCATGCTGCTTCCTCATGACAATGCACCGGTTCACATGTCATGACAATCACAGGCTGCCATCCAAGAATGTGGGTTTCAGCAACTGAACCATCCACCCTACAGTCCTGACCTGTCTCCCTCAGATTATTTCCTGTTCTGAATTTTGAAGAAATCTCTCCATGAACAATGGATTTCAAGTAATGAAAATGTCAAGGAAGCTGTGATGTCCTGGTTTGGTCAAACAGAATTCTTTTCAAAGGGGTTAAGGTCATTTCAGGAAAAGTGGATTAAGTGTATAGAGCAGGGGTGTCCAATGTCGGTCCTCGAGGGCCGCAGTCCAGTCGGATTTTCAGGATTTCCCCAATGAATATACATGAGGTCTATTTGCATGCACTGCTTTCATTGTATGCTAATAGATCTCATGCATATTCATTGGGGAAATCCTGAAAACCCGACTGGATTGCGGCCCTCGAGGACCGACATTGGACACCCCTGGTATAGAGCTTTTAGGGAAAAATAAAATAACAATTTTTTGAAAACTCTTCTTTCCTACTGAGGTAGATAAATTATTGAATGCTTGTAATGAGTGAGAAGATTTAAAGTGTTATTTCTTCACTTGTCCTTCATTTGTACTTCAAATGGGAGATAAAGTAGATAGTAAGAACACCTGTTCAGAGATTAGTTTGCTCCTTAAGGAAATGTAAACCTGGGAAAACTTATAGTAACAAAATATTATTTTATTTCAATGGTTTTAACAGTTTATATTAAATTTTGAGAGAGGAAGAAATTGAATCAGGTTGGGAAGACTGGATGGACCATTCGAATCTTTATCTGCCATCATCTACTATGTTATGTTACTCTGTTTCAAGTTATTTTTGAAGCCTTTTGAAAAGTAATTTTTGCTGAAATTTAAAACTGAAGAGCAGATTAACTTCAACTATATTTTAGAGTAGTTTAAAAATGTTGGGATCATAAAAACTCCTTAAGAGAGTAAAAAGAGAAAATCTTCATAGGACAAGGTTTCATTTTTGAACACTCTGGAGTGATGAGGAAACCTGGGCTTTTCTATATTTAGAGAAAATTTTCTCTCACCTCTTCTAAGTTTGGATAATGGGAATGTGAGAGTAACTGAGTGGGTTCCTGTGCAGCCAAAAGCCAACCACTCTTCAGGATTCCAAACAGTACTGCTCTGCAGAATTCCATTTCTTTCAAATAGAAAGGATAGGGAAATAAAAGTGACAGTACAGCCAGGAATTCTAGTCAAGGGATTTAAGTTAATTTTATTTCTAGTTATTTTTTTCCAGCAAAAAGGCAACTCCTTACCTTCTAACCTTTCAGCAATGTCGCTCACAAATATATTGAACAGAATTGATCCCAACACTGATCCTTGTGGCACCCCACTACTCACCTTTCCTTCCTCCAAGAACATCATGGTGGAAAAACAATGCAAATGAGAAAAAGGGAAAATCAGATTATCTGAAGAGTCAGTCTGTAATATACGATGAACTATGTAAGCTGATTTAAACTTAATTCACTTCTGAACTGATAACCAATGAAGATTCTTATACGCTAATGCAACACTTTCATATCTTTTAGACCAAAACTTAATCTAACCGCAGTATTCTGGAGCAACTGCAATTTTTTGATCTGTTTTGATGTTAAGTCCAAATATAAAAATTACAGTGATCAAGTTGAAGTAACACTAACATCTGAACTAACAGTGCAAAATGATGTTCATAAAAGCACAACTTTACCAGCCTAAGTTTCCTCATAATCAGTAGCATAATAAGGGGGGCCAGGGGGGTTGGTCCGCCCCAGACGCCATCTTGGTGAGGGCGCAGGCACTCATCCTCTCTGCCCTCCCCCCGCTCCTTCCCTGCCCCCCCACTGATGCACGTGCATGCTTCTTCCCTTCCCGTGTACAGCTGTAATGTTCCTAGAACAAGCAGCAACCACCAAGCTGCTGTCGCACCAGCATCATCTCTTCCTCTGATGTCACTTCCTGGACCCATGCCTAGGAAATGACATCAGAGGAAGAACCAATGCTGGTACGACAGCAGTTTGGGGATTACTGCTCATGCCAGGAACGTTACAGAGATCTGGGGAAAGGGAAGCGGTGCATGTGCAGCAGGAGGGGACAGGAAAGGAGCATGTAGAGATGGGTAGAGAAGAGGGCAATGGAGGGGTGCCTCTCACCTTCGCTGCGCCACTGCTCATATAAAATCTTCCTCCATAAATTAGAAATTTGATCTTTAAATGTAAGAGAAGAGTCTAAAAGAATACCCAAAACTTTAGACGTTTTATCTACTTGCAGGGTAGTACCTGATTGTAGAGTAAGAAATGAAGGAAAAGAAGATAGTGAATTATGGCCCCCAAAGAACCTTCATCTTACTTGCATTCAATTTCAGCTTATTAGTAGAAGCCCAATCTCCAATTCTATTCATGCAATCAGTGATCTTAGCAGAAATGTCCTCCTTGTTTGAACTTAACAGAATTAATAAAAATAATATCATCAGCATAGGATAACATTCAAATTTTGACTGACAAATGCACTTTTTGCAGAGTACTCATAAAGCTATTAACAAGCATAGGAGAAATAGAAGAGCCCTGTGGCACTCCACAGAAAGACTAGCTCCTAGAAAAGGTTCCATCCTTCAGCATGCTATAATTCATGTTTACTAAAAAATCATTAAACTAATTAAGTACAGATCCACCTATACCCAACTCACTCAATTTGTTGATCAGCAAAATACGATCTTGAAAAGAAATTTGGCTCTCAAAAGAAATCTTAATCGTTGTACAGCTGATCTTTGGCTCTTTTGACTAATGAGCTTGCCTACCACTGGAATAGAGGATACAGTTTGAGATTTTTTTGTTTTTTATGTGGTTTTGTTGCGAGTATGGGGAAGTGTAAGGTAAAGCCCAAATTGTTACCAACTAGTACCCTGACTCTTTCAGGACCTATTGAACGACACCTAGTTTTGGCCTCTAAACCTATTCCTTCCTCTCCTATCGCAGGAAATGCATCGGGTGCCTCATTAAGTTCTGGGGAAAGAATCTCCCCAGATCCACCCATCTCTTGTTTCTCTCCAGAAGAGACTTGGCCTAATGATAGTCTCTTTGTAGGAGAGAACTTAGCTTCAGACCTAATGTTATAACAACCACAGTTAGAATCCCCATTAGAGTATAATAAAATTCAACCAGTTGAGTTTCCTATTAGAAGCTTATCTAATGAGGAAATACCTCAGAATATAACTTTAAGAGATATATGGACTGTGGTTAAGAGGTCTGAAGCTCTACTACAGGGTCCAATACAAAAGCTTTTTGCTCTTTCAGATCAAGTAGTGTCTAAAATGGAAAAAAAATTAATGAGAAAATTAATCAATTAGAAGGAGCAGTTAAAATATCAGAATCTCAGATAGGGTTGCTACAGCAAACTAGTACCTCAGCCATTAGATAGTCTTTGGTTGCATAGGCAAAGTGTGATAATGTGGAAAACCATATGAGAGCTGCTAATCTGATAATATTAAATTTTCCAAAATGTTCACTATTCGCCAGAGATACTACTTAGAAAATATTTTAAAGAGGTTCTAGAATTGAGCAATGATGAAACTATTGTGTTGAATAGATGTTTCTATCTCCCAGTGAGGGGATTGGTTAATCAAGAGGGAGGTATATCTGATGAATCTAACCCAAAGAAAGATCCATTGGAAAATTTAACTTTATTTCTTGAAACAACTCAGGATGATATTTCTGAACGAGCCACCCTCTTGATTACCTTCACCTCTGAGAATTGTAAAAGTATTGTTTTGAAAAATTATTTCTTGAAAAAAGATTTCCTGTTTTGTGGGCAGAAATTACAAATATTTCCAGATGTGTGTAGAGCTACCCAATATAGATGGAAACAATTTCTTCGATATAAATCTCAATTTTTATCTTTGGGAGCAACTTTTTTCCCTAAAATTTACTGCCAAATGTATGGTTACTTATTTAAATATTTCATATGCCTTTTTGGAACCTGATCAGTTAGAAAGATTCCTGTTAAAGAGAAGGATGATAATAAAACTTAAAATAAGATAACTGCGGGCTATTTTCTTTTGGTTAAATAATGTTTAATAATGCTCTCTCTCTTTCTCTTCATGTGAACTCATATTGCTTTAGAATACTGTATTTATTATAAGTTGTTATATTAAAAAATAATAAGAATAAGAATAGCCATTCTCATGGTGGCCAATCCAGGGCACTAGTACCTGGCCAAAACCAAAAGTGTAGCAACATTCCATGCTACCAATCCAGGGTAAGCAATGGCTTCTCCAACATCTTAATAACAGACTATGGACTTTTCCTTGAGCATGGCGGCACTCGCGTACTAAGCAGCCATAAGCGGCTAGCTTTCGCTCTAGGTGTGTAAAAAGTACATGAAAAATAACATATGACGCAAATTTTATTAAAAGTTATTTTGTTTATTAATTGTCAGAATGGACCTCAAAAGGTTATTGCATCATCTGGGAAATCTTTACAGACGCCAAACGCTGGCCTTCCTGACAAAGATTTCAACTCGATAATTCATTGCTCCCCAATATATATCTTCAGTCCAGTTTGACATCATTGGCTGTCAGCCAATCCACTAACAGATTTGGACAAAGGAAATTCCTTTACATATTTTTCACACTCAAAACAAAGTTTTTAAAGTCATATTTTTGTTTACATTCATTTCTGAATATACATAAACCCATTATTACATATCCAATATTCTTTTTGTCCATCTCAAAAAGGTATTTCAAGAGAACCTGTATTTGTTAAAAAGTGCTGAGAAGTTCTTGTCTCTCCCTGTTAGCATCAGAGAAAGGAGGGGCTGTTCCCCCTTGCTCTGAGCTTTTCAAAACTGACAGCTTCGAATTTCACTAATACACATTCCTAAGTATGGGCTACAAGTGCCCTCCCTTCCTATGCTGGAGCTCTAGAGGGCTTCCATGGTAACGTGTCTCTGGCATAACTTAACCATTTCCAGATGTTGCCTCTTAGGCTCCCTTTAAGTTTCTCTAGGTTTAAATATATAAAATATGTTTTCCAAAACTCACTCTCATGTTTAGTTTACCTTCACACATCATTCATTCGTTCGGGGCCCCTTTCATCCACAGATTCACACCATGTATTTCATTCATATTTAATGCATGTTATATCTCAGTTTGGAATATGGAGTCTAATATGTTCTTTCTAACCAGCCTTAAGCACATCTGGTATCAATTAGACCCACGAGGCTTAAGGCCGGAAGCTGAACAAAGAACCAGAGAGGACAAAGAACAGCAGAGAGCCAAGATGGAGTTCTTAATAACTCTATGCATGTATGTTACGCACTACCTAATTTTCCTCTATGATCTGGCCTAATAGCAAAATACATAAAGAGAATATTATTAAGCTTTTCCTTAATATTAATCTATAGTGTGTTTTTCTGGCCTTGGCTACATCCATATTCAGATTTTTATTCACCAACTTTTCGTACGCTTCTATTGGGCGTGGCCTTAACTAACACATATGCTTGTATCTAACTAGAGTTACCCAGAACCATACGAAAAGCAGGCATTTTTGTAGAAAAACTCCACAAAATACTCCACAAACACATATTGTTCATTATCCATTCCATAGCACCCCCTAGAGTGCCACTTCAATCCCCTCTTGAATATTGCGTAAGTTTACGCACGTGATATTCACACCTGGGGCACTTGTGGTCTTACCTCTGGCTCTCAGGGGGGTTTCTTTGGGTACTGCCCTTCTTATGGATCAGTGTGTGTCTGTGCAAGTATATTCTTTTAATGCCAATTAGATAGGACTGACTGCACAAAAGCAAGAAAAATATACTACCTAGGCCTGCAAAGGCAGGTGCCTAGAAGATCTAACCCAAAGCATACTTGAATTCTCAAGTGAGAATGCAAGCAAATCCCATCCACTGTCCTAGATAAAACCCATTCAAGTAATTTATGTAAGTTGCTGGCTAAGCTCAACCATATATCTACCATCCAATGGTAGATATATACCATATCTACCATTCCAATGGTAGATATATAGGTAGTGTCTGTGTTCTAGTCCAGGCACACTAGCCATAGAGCAGAGCAGAGACTAAACTTACGCCTGTTCTTTTATTCATAAAGGTGTCAATGAAACTCTAGTACTTTTGAGGTATAAAGGTCAGAAAATGTAAAGAAAGTATAGCTAAGAGAAAGATAGAACCTTAGATATATATTAAACATATCTAAATCCCTAGATTTCCCTAAAATAGGAGAACCTCAGTATTACCTAACTTAGAATTGGTCCCTATACCCAGAAGTGTTTGGTATAGTAACCTAGAATTAAATCTATAAGGTGTAAAATAATGCAGAGTGCTAAGAAACCCAAATATGTACCTAATATGTAAATTTAACCCATGTGCAGATAATGCACTCAGTAAGTACATACAAGATATTAATATTTTTCTGTGTGTGGTGCAAGAACTCATTTCTCAATTTTAAATTAAAATAATTAAAAGAACTGTCAGCAGTTAAACCCAATAAGAGACACTGTTGCAATTTGTGACAAGCTTAGAACCTGTCACCGTACATAGAAAACAGCAATATGAAGTAAAATTTAAAATACAGGATAAGCAAAATATTTTCTGAGAACAATGCATGAGGACATTAATAAAGAAAATACAATAACTAACAAGATGTCATAATGAGCCTATTGGATTATGCAAAAGCATAATTAAAGTTCGGAAGCCTAATTCAAATGAAGTGCTTTAAAGTAAAGTGGTTTAAGATAAAGTCTGTTTTTTCAAAATTTTATGAATCCAAAATGTCTTTGCAAATATTTTAGCAACTTGTAAGGTCAGAATCTCTGAATTAATTTCAGTGAAACTGAATAATGACTTTAGAAGTTCGTGCTGCAGCGTTTTAAAGGAAATCTTGTCTGTTATATGCCAGGGACAATTCAAGCTTGTCTTCTCTGTGACTACGAAACTGCTACTGGGAGTAAATGGGTGCCTTCTTTCTTTCCTTTGTCCAAGGGAGTAAAAAGCACGCCGTCTGTAGAAAGAATACACTGCTACTGCTGGAAAATAAGCACATAATTAGTGGGAGACAAAGGAAAGTTGAAATTCCCGCCAAAAACTCAGATTTGGATTCTCTATGCTCTTCACAGCTCTAGTGGTGGAATGTGGTACAAGTGGTCGGTTTAGGTACTGCAAGGAAAGCACATATTCATTAAGAGGAGGACAAAGGAAAACATGGTGCCTCCCCTCTGCAGACAGGATTGACCAGTATTCTGTCAAGACTTGTATTAGCTGGAAGATAAAGCAAAAATTCAATGAACTTTTTACAGGGTCCTGTGATACCAAATATGGCCACAGGAAAATTTAAAATGCAGACCCAGTATCTACGGGACTCAGTTAAACTTTCTGCTAGCACAAAGGAAATTATTCTCAATCCATCCTTTATCAATGTTATCAAGCCCTTGTTTATCATATATTTCAATTTTCAGAAAAATATGGGTACTTAACCTCTATCTTTGTTAGTCTTTTATTTTAAACTTCCCAGTTTAATTTTAAAATATATTTAAATTGATTACTCCCTAATCATACATTCAGGGCAATACACAGTTTTAAATTGCTTTATAAGCTATGCAGGGGAACAAAAATTCCTATTCAGAACTAATTAGAACACTGGGATAGAAATACAAAGGCAGAGATTTTTTCCTTATGCACACCTAACACAAACCCCACATGCATGCCGAATCTGTCCTTGCACTCACAAAAACAATCTCTCTTTTACGCATGGTATCTATTTTTTGGCATAAATCTTTTTCCTTTCACAAAATTATTCTTTCACTGTTAAATACATTCCATAACAGTTTAACAAAGCTTTCTTTAACATGCCTATGCATTCTATTTCCTGCTTTGAAACAGCTCCTTTCTATGCTGCTATACAATTACAATATAATCATTTGCCCCCTAGAGTGCCACTTCATCCTCCAGGAATTTGTCCAAACCTTTCTTAAAACCAACTATGCTATCTGCTTTTACCTCAACCTCTGGCAACGCGTTCCAGAGCTTAACTATTCTCTGAGTGAAAAAATATTTCCTCCTATTGGTTTTAAAAGTATTTCCCTGCAGTTTCATCGAGTGTCCCCTAGTCTTTGTTATTATTTGAAGGAGTGAAAGATCAATCCACTTGTACCCATTCTACTCCACTCAGGATTTTGTAAACTTCAATCATATCTCCCCTCAGCCAAGCTTTTCCAAGCTGAAGAGCCCTAACCTTTATAATCTTTCCTCATACGAGAGGAGTTCCATCCCCTTTATCATCTTGGTTGCTCTTCTTTGAACCTTTTCTGGTGCCACTATATCTTTCTTGAGACAAGGAGACCAGAATTGAACGCAATACTGCAGGTGAGGTTGCACCCTGGAGCGATACAGGGGCATTATAATATCTTTAGTTTTGTTAACCATCCCTTTCAAAATAATTTCTAGCATCTTGTTTGCATTTTTAGCCACCGCCACACATTGGGCAGAAGGTTTCATCATATTGTCTACAATGACACCCAGATCCCTTTCTTGGGCGCTAACCCCCAAGGTGGACCCTAGCATCCGGTAACTGTGATTTGGGTTATTCTTCCCAATATGCATCACTTTGCATTTGTCCACATTAAATTTCATCTGCCATTTGGATGCCCAGTCTTCCAATTTCCTAAGGTCTGCCTGCAATGTTTCACAGTCTGCATATATTTTAACGACTTTGAACAGTTTAGTGTCATCTGTAAATTTAATCACCTCACTCGTCGTTCCAATTTCCAGATCGTTTATAAATAAGTTAAATAGCATCGCTCCCAGTATAGATCCCTGCAACACTCCACTGTTTATTCTCCTCCATTGAGAAAAATGACTATTTAACCCGACCCTCTGTTTTCTATCCGATAACCAATTCCTAATCCACAGCTGAACTTTGCATCTGGATGACTAGCTCCTATACCTCCTTCATGAGTTATTTATGGTCTGTGTATATTTGATGTGATATATTGATATTCTGTTTGCAGTCTGATTTTCTATTACTTAATTATTTTCCTTATTAGCAACTCCCTGTTGTTACCTGCTTTCTGCCCCCCCCCCATATGATGACTAAATGGATCCAATACATTATTTACTATTATTTTCCAGTGTATGTTCTATCTATCTATCTATCTATATATATAGAGTATCACAAGGAAGCCCTGCAGTACCCAGAAATAAAGGGGAAATATCAAAGCCTTTACTTTGCCTGTCTAAACCCAGTGTTAAAACACTGCAGGAAGATAAAATTCTTTTAAATACTAGCCCTGTGCTGGCCAAGCCACCACAAAATTCCTGTTCATCTTTCTCTAAGAATGTGAAGATAAGAAAGGGTAAGGAGCTACAGGTTCCAGCATGCCACAGGCAGAAGAAAGTGAAACTTAGGGCTGGAACAGCTACTGCAATCAGCCCAGTTGACCCAAGTCCTAATCAGCTGAGAAAGCACCAGAATACTGCTGTAGGCAGGCTTAGAGACTCAGCTGCAGTTAGGACTAATCAACCAAGGTAGGAGAAAAAGGAGTGGTGGTGACCAGCGTTGTCCCTCAAAAATGTTTGCTCAAACCATTTCCCTTAGAATGTCACGGCGATAAAGCTGCAACGCACTTATTTTTTGCAAAATCACTTGAAGTGGGAAAACTGTCTTTCAATTCAAAAGCGTCCACAAGAACAGCATCATTCTACTTCTGCCCCTGAGGAAGATCTGTCTTGGTGCAGATTGAAACACCCATTTTCTGTTGGGAGGGCGTTGGGAGTTGTACACCTTCAACCAGCGCTGGTTCATGGATTTTACCATCCAAGATAAGTGTTGCTTTTCTTTTTCTTTTTGTTATGTTTCGATGGCTTAAACTTACAGACATACATACAGTTTTTCTTTTATTCATTGCTTTGTTTATCTCTTAAAGCACTTTCTTGTTAAACACATATTGGCACATGTGATTTTACAGATATTTTCACAGATATACTACATACACAATCAAGGAGGTAGGTGAGGTGGGACAGGTGTAGGTGATTAAAACCTGAAGTCAGAATGTGGACCTGAAATAATATATAGATTATAGGAGGTCCTATGATCTGTTCACCCTTGGTTATGATACGCCTGATCTTCACCCAAAGCAAATTGTTGGTTCAGAAAACAGAAATGTCCCACATATTTATGTATAACTTTTAATGGTAGTAGATATATTTTTTTAAGGATAGAAACATTGAAGCTAGCCTGTTAGGCAATTAAGAAAGTTTTGCAGTAGTTGATTGAATCATCCATAAAATACCCTTTTGTTCTACCCTGTACCTATGTTTTGCGCAGATCAGGCATATTCTATTACACTGTGCATAACTTTAGGAATGCCCATAATCCACCCATGCTCCTCACCTGACCACGCTTCCTTTTCAAATTCACATTGTGGAACTGGTGCATACTTTTTATAGAATTGCATTTTCCAAGTTGTGCATGTAACTTTTAAATAGTGCCAATTAGCATCAATTACATGGTGTTATCAATTATTGACACCAGTTAGGCCAATCAAGATGTGCATGCAAATTGGCTTTGTGCACACAACGTAAGGTACCATATACAGAATTTTGGGGTTAATGCTTTTATCTACAAGTTCTGGAACTGTTGAATCTATAAACAAATCTGTAGTATGTATCTGGTCTGATGATTTTTGCAATTATAAGTGTGGGAAAGAGAGGAGGGATTAGTTGGTAATGGGTGGTGGAAATATTGGTATTTTATGGGCAGTATCTGCTCAGTTGTAATTTATATTACCTTAGACAGAAGGGGGTGATAGTTTCATACCTCTTAATTTCTTTGCTGAATTTTTTTTTTATAGAGCATTGTCAATCCTCTATACTTGATCAATACTTAAAGTACAATGTCTTCTGCTTGTGTTTTTCCTTTCTGTTGAGAATTTTTTATGTAAACAGACCCAGCATTATGAATAGGATTCCCTAATGTAGAGTGTCTTATAAGATGGTTTTAAGAAAGTTATGGACAATTTCCTGGAGGAAAAGTTCATAGTCTGTTATTGAGAAAGACATGGGGGAAGCCACTGCTTGCCCTGGATTGGTAGTATGAAATGTTGCTACTCCGTGGGATTCTGCATGGAATGTTGCTACTATTTGGGGTTCCGGAATGTTGCTTACTCTGAGATAATGGAATGTTGCTACTCCTTGGATTTTGACCAGCTACTAGTGACTTGGATTGGCCACCGTGAGAACGGGCTACTGGGCTTGATGGACCATTGGTCTGACCCAGTAAGGCTATTCTTATGTTCTTAAGCCTGATTAAGTAATTCCCCCACTCCCCCCCTCATACACACACCTTCCCTACATTTATAGTTATTGACATTTGTTGAATGCCTTTTTAAACATGTAGATCAACATTTTAGATAACAGAGCATGCAAAGTTGTTTATCTGAACTTCTATAGTGCAAGCTTAAGAACTGCAGACTCACCATACAAGACATTTTACATAGGATTTGTTTTATAGCAGATTCATATGTTTTTTTTCCCTGCAATGGCCAAGATCTTAGTACTGTTATAATAAAACCAAATGGAGGAGAGGTCAAAAGGCAGATAAGAAAATGTTCCCATTAAAAAAAAAAATGCTTTGAAGTTTTCCAGTGAAAAGAACAGAGTTACAAAGGCACAGTGAATGAACCCAGAGAAAAGAAAACCAAGGGGTGGTCAGTGCCAGTGGCGTAGTACGGAGAGATGGGGGGATGTTCGCCGTGGGCGCTGTCTTGGTGGGGACACTGGCACCCGTCCTCTCTACCCCTTACTCCTTCCTTGCCCCCCACTACTTCCCTTCCCTTCTCCATACCTCTTTAACGTTCCCAGTGCGAGCAGCAACCCCATCCTGCTGCTCATGCCAGCGTCTGCTCTTCCTCCGACATCACTTCCTGGACCTGTGCCTAGGAAGTGACATCAGAGGAAGAGCCAGGTTGGCTTTGCTGCTCACGCTGAGAATGTTAAAGAGGTACAGGGAAGGAGTGGATGGGGGGTGAAGAGGGAGGGGGAGGGGTGCCACTGCTCTGGGCATCTCTCACCCTCGCTACATCACTGGTCAGTGCTATTATTAAAACTAGGCCAATAATGTTAGGGATCTTCAAAATGTTTCTGCACTTTTATTTTTTTAAACACTATTTATTAAATATTTCAAAAGCAAATTACATCACTTTTCCACGTAATCACCCTGTTTTAGTCATAGTCATAGAAGATGACGGCAGATAAAGACCCGAATGGTCCATCCAGTCTGCCCAACCTGATTCAATTTAAATTATTATTTTATTTTATTTTTTCTTCTTAGCTATTTCTGGGCGAGAATCCAAAGCTTTACCCGGTACTGTGCTTGGGTTCCAACTGCCGAAATCTCTGTTAAGACTTACTCCAGCCCATCTACACCCTCCCAGCCATTGAAGTCCTCCCCTGCCCATCCTCCTCCAAACGGCCATGCACAGACACAGACCGTACAAGTCTGCCCAGTAACTGGCCTAGTTCAATCTTTAATATTATTTTCTGATTCTAAATCTTCTGTGTTCATCCCACGCTTCTTTGAACTCAGTCACAGTTTTACTCTCCACCACCTCTCTCGGGAGCGCATTCCAGGCATCCACCACCCTCTCCGTAAAGTAGAATTTCCTAACATTGCCCCTGAATCTACCACCCCTCAACCTCAAATTATGTCCTCTGGTTTTACCATTTTCCTTTCTCTGGAAAAGATTTTGTTCTACGTTAATACCCTTTAAGTATTTGAACGTCTGAATCATATCTCCCCTGTCTCTCCTTTCCTCTAGGGTATACATATTCAGGGCTTCCAGTCTCTCCTCATACGTCTTCTGGCGCAAGCCTCCTATCATTTTCGTCACCCTCCTCTGGACCGCCTCAAGTCTTCTTACGTCTTTCGCCAGATACGGTCTCCAAAACTGAACACAATACTCCAAGTGGGGCCTCACCAATGACCTGTACAGGGACATCAACACCTTCTTCCTTCTACTGACTACGCCTCTCTTTATACAGCCCAGAATCCTTTTGGCAGCAGCCACTGCCTTGTCACACTGTTTTTTCGCCTTTAGATCTTTGGACACTATCACCCCAAGGTCCCTCTCCCCGTCCGTGCATATCAGCTTCTCTCCTCCCAGCATATACGGTTCCTTCCTATTATTAATCCCCAAATGCATTACTCTGCATTTCTTTGCATTGAATTTTAGTTGCCAGGCATTAGACCATTCCTCTAACTTTTGCAGATCCTTTTTCATATTTTCCACTCCCTCTTCGGTGTCTACTCTGTTACAAATCTTGGTATCATCTGCAAAAAGGCACACTTTTCCTTCTAACCCTTCAGCAATGTCACTTACATACATATTGAACAGGATTGGCCCCAGCACCGAACCCTGAGGGACTCCACTAGTCACCTTTCCTTCCTTCGAGCGACTTCCATTAACCACCACCCTCTGGCGTCTGTCCGACAGCCAGTTTCTGACCCAGTTCACCACTTTGGGTCCTAACTTCAGCCCTTCAAGTTTGTTCAACAGCCTCTTATGAGGAACTGTATCAAAGGCTTTGCTGAAATCCAAGTAAATTACATCTAGCATATGTCCTCGATCCAGCTCTCTGGTCACCCAATCAAAAAATTCAATCAGGTTCGTTTGGCACGATTTACCTTTTGTAAAGCCATGTTGCCTCGGATCCTGTAACCCATTAGATTCAAGGAAATACACTATCCTTTCTTTCAGCAACACTTCCATTATTTTTCCAACAACTGAAGTGAGGCTCACCGGCCTGTAGTTTCCTGCTTCATCCCTGTGACCACTTTTATGAATAGGGATCACATCCGCTCTCCTCCAATCCCCAGGAATCACTCCCGTCTCCAGAGATTTGTTGAACAAGTCTTTAATAGGACTCGCCAGAACCTCTCTGAGCTCCCTTAGTATCCTGGGATGGATCCCGTCTGGTCCCATCGCTTTGTCCACCTTCAGTTTTTCAAGTTGCTCATAAACACCCTCCTCCGTGAACGGCGCAGAATCTACTCCATTTTCTCGTGTAACTTTGCCAGACAATCTCGGTCCTTCTCCAGGATTTTCTTCTGTGAACACAGAACAGAAGTATTTGTTTAGCACATTTGATTTCTCCTCATCTCTCTCCACATATTTGTTCCCAGCATCTTTCAGCCTAGCAATTCCATTTTTTATCTTCCTCCTTTCTCTAATATATCTTAAAAAATTTTTATCTCCCTGTTTTACATTTTTAGCCATTTGTTCTTCCGCCTGTGCCTTCGCCAAACGTATCTCTCTCTTGGCTTCTTTCAGTTTCACCCTGTAGTCCTTTCTGCTCTCCTCTTCTTGGGTTTTTTTATATTTCATGAACGCCAACTCTTTCGCCTTTATTTTCTCAGCCACTAGGTTGGAGAACCATATCGGCTTCCTTTTTCTCTTGTTTTTATTGATTTTCTTCACATAAAGGTCCGTTTTGTGATACATTTTCCCCAGCATCCTACTAACACACCTTCTTACCACTTCTCCTGTACCAACCATTTCCTGCAAAAAAATATGAAAGGGAAGAAAACGTTTTGAAGAAACCTCCTAGTTCCTACAGGTTTCTTTTTGGTTTTTTTTTTTTAAAATGAGTAATTTATGTGACGTTTTCTATTTTCCTTACTGACTTTACATTTTTATGTTATGATTTGTGATGAAAAGAATATCTTAAATGCGTTTGTAAATTAGTGTATTAAAAATGAAAACCCCTCAAAACCTCAATAGCCTTGGTACACTACAGAAGTCATAGGGTGTCCTTTTACTAAGGTGCGTTAGACCATTAACATGTGGATCAGCGCATGCAAATGGCCACACAGAGACGCGTTAGGAGGGTTTTGCATTAAAATGTGTATTAGCATACGCTGATCCACGTGCTAGTGCATAACAAATACATAGGTGGAGATAGAGGCATAACAAAAAAAAAAAACAACAAAAAACCTTTACCCTCCCCTCCTCCCCGCAAAAAAAAAATATTTCCAAACAAAACACCATAACCCACCCAACAAAAGAAAAAAGTTTTTTAATTGTCCTTTTTGGCAACTTTTGGTAGCCTTCCTTGGGGCCCGGTGGAGAGGCTTCTGAGCATGAATAGATGCCTGCCTCAGCCCCTCTGCCAATTGCAGCACAGCAGCCGTCAAGGCACCAAGCTCCTGCCTATTCCCTCTCAGCTCCTGGCAGATTCTGTCCAGCTGCTGCTCCCTACATTGGGAGTGTGCCTCTATTTGGGCAAAATGATGCTCTTGCAGGGTGTGGCTTGCCTGCAGCTATGCCAATGAGCCCACTAATACCCCCTCTCGCTGCTGCTGATCCTCCTCCTCTTCATCTTCTCCCTGTGGCTGTGGTTGATGGGCACAAATGTCAGAGAGGGCCTGGCTTGCGGTGTTGGGTCCTATAAGCACAGGATATCACAAACAGTGTTGAAGATTCCTGGAATTTACAGGTGTGATAGAGTAGAGCGGGTTGCTTCAGAGGATTGAAATGTTTCATACGGTGTTAGTTAGTCTTTATGGATTTCATGAATAGCAGGGTTTTTATTTCTTTTCTGAAAGTTTTGTAGTCTGGTGTCTCAATTAGTAGATTGGAGAGCTGGTAGTCTAGTTTTGCTGCCTGTGTGGCTAGAAGGCCAGCGTACAGTTTTTTCCATTTGATGTCTCTGATTGGAGGGTTTGTGAATGGTGTCTGGGTTCTCCTGTGTCTGGTTGTGGTAGTTTGGATTAGGCAGTTGTTCAAATAGGCTGGGATGTCACCATTTATGTATTTAAATAATAGACAGTAGAATTTAAATAGCATTCTTGCTTGAATTGGGAGCCAGTGTGAGTCGAGGTATGCCTGGGTGATGTGGTTGTGTTTTCTTAGTGAACAGAGTAGTCTCAGTGCTGTGTTTTGTACTGTTTGTAGTTGTATTATCATTGTTGCGGGGCAGGGGAGATAGAGGATGTTGCAGTAGTCAAGGAGACCTAGGACTAGGGACTGGACCATGAGCTGGAATTGTTTTCTTCTTTTTTTTTTTTTTTTAAATAATTTTAATAATTACAATATCAAATGATACCAAGAGAAAAAAAGGAATCTTCCACAAGTTTTGCAACATTCAAACTTTCATACAGAATTCCTTTCCAAGCCCACAACAAAGGGGATACATGAGACAATTTCAAATAGACAAAATTATAAAGAAAGAACTAAAGAAATTATTCACGACTCACGATTCATCCTCGCGAATCCTAAGCCATTTCTTACTCTAAAATGGATCTTAATTATATCCTCTTGTTTCTCAGTAGTGAAACTAAAAAGCTACTTTATTATTTAACTCACTTCTGTTCTCTAGCACTCAAAAATTGTTGCAATTGAATGGGATCCCAAAACACATTCAATGTCTTGTAACTTAACAAGACATTTACATGAAAATTTTAGGTTGAAAGATGCCTCTAGAGCTAAAACTCTAACTTTTAATTTCAAAAATTATTTTCTTCTCAGTTGCGTAGCTCTAGAGACATCTGGAAAAATTCTAACCAAATCCCCACAAAATTTTGTTAACCTATTTTTAAAATAAAGTTTCATAATTAACATTTTATCTATCTCACTCATGCATGTTATCACCAGAGTGGACCTACTCTGGATCACATACTGACTATCTTCCAGAAACTCTGTCAAGTTAATTTCATTTGTGACCAAGTGGTCCACCCCCTAGGCAGGTTCTTTTTTCTTTTGGGGAACATAATAATAGTTAACTGGAAAATTCTCTGCATTGGGTAACCCCAGTATTTCTTTAAAAATTTTCTTAACAAGATTTTCGAAGATAATAAATGAGTTACTGGGAAGTTTCCTCCCTCTATACATATTTTCCATTAATTCCACTTTAGAATATATCACCATAGAATCCTTAACAGCAGATATTGAGACAGCTTGAAGTGTATTACATTGAGCTTCCACCACATTTAATCGTTTATCCAAACAGCCTAGATTGGTATCCACAATATCAAACTTTTGAGAAACAGACTGTGAAAAATCCACTGTTTCACATTTGACCTGAGAAACCCTTCAACTCTAGAAATACCTAACCACAAATCTTTAAGGGTAATATCTTGTGTTTCCTCCATTAGTGGTTGATTCTCCACTACTCCTAAAAAGTCAAGTGGTTTAGGTATTTCAATATAAACTAATTTATTCATCTGAATGGAGGATACCACATATTCGGAGGAAATAATAGGATTTATATTCCTATTATCACTTGATACTGGATGAAGGGGAGGAGTCCTCTCAAGGGGACTGATTGAAGCTCCTGATCTAGGAGAATCCATATTAAGTGGTATCAGAGGAATTATCTGTTGATAATTTCAAGTGTTTGTCTATAGGGCCAGATACAGCCAGTGTTGAGCTCTTAGGTTTAATTTTCCTTTTCCCCATGTACTTTATATTTAGGAATATAAAAGTGATAATACAACCTTATCTCCAGCTCCTCAGCTCCTCGTGGCTTCAAGGGACTCCCAAGCGGCAAGACGTTCCCCTTTGGCCACGCCCTGTGGCTGCAGCCGCAACCGTGGTAGTGGTTTCAATTTAAAGGTATTGGTGGAGACGGACCCAATGACGTCAGGGGTCCGTCTCTTGCAGTGCCTGCCCCTAGGGCTGCCAGAAAATGAGTGCCGCTGCTGCAGGAAGCTCGGGGCCACAAGACAAAGTCACCTTCAGTAGATCCCAGTAGGTATCCACTCCAAAAAAATGCAGCAGCGGTTTCAATTTAAAGGTATTGGTGGAGACGGACCCAATGAAGTCAGGGGTCTGTCTCTTGCAGTGCCTGCCCGTAGGGCCGCCAGGAAATGAGTGCCACAAGACACTCGGGTCACAGGAAGCTCGGGCCACAAGACAAAGTCACCTTCAGTTGATCCCAGTAGGTATCTGCTCCCGAGCTAGAATTGTTTTCTGTCGAAGAATTTTTGAACTGGCCTTAGGTTTCTCACGACAGCGAAAGATTTCTGTATTGTTTTATTGATTTGTGGTTGCATGGTGCAGCATCTGTCTATCATCATTCCCAGAAGTTTTAGAGTGGGTTGAATGGGGTATCTGATTGAGTTTATTACTATGGTTATGGTTGGGGTTTTCGAGAAGTATGAATTTTGTTTTGTCTGGGTTCAGTTTTAGTTTGTGGTCTTTCATCCATGTTGCCACTCTTTCTAGAGTTCTGTGTAGTGTGTCTGTCATGGTGGGTGTTGGCTGATCAAAAGGAAGGAGAATGGTGGTGTCGTCACATAGTTATAGGAGGTTAAGCCTATTTTGGCTAGGCAGGTGCCAAGGGATGCAATGTAGAGATTGAAGAGTGTTGGGGTAATGGCGATCCTTGAAGTAAGCCACAGGGGTTGGACCATGGTTCTGATTTTTCTTTGCCTTTACTCTGTAGGTCCTGGATTGTAGGAATCCTTGAAACCATGTGTGTACTTTGCTTCTGATTCCTATTGTATCTGGGATTTGTAGCAGGATGTCGTGGTCTACCAGGTCAAATGCTGCGGTGAGATCTGGTTGAATAATCAGCATTTTTTTTGCCTAGCTGTGTCCAGAAGGGAGCCTAGTAGTGTTTCAGTGCTGAAGTTGGTTCTGAATCCAGACTGTGTAGGGTGGAGAAAATTGTGGTTTTCTAGGTAGTTGGTGAGGAGTTTAGCTACGAGGCTGTTCCGCCACGTATTTCTGTCAAGTGGGATGATCAGTGACACTCAGAAAAGCACACAGACTATATAAAGCCTAAACAATAACACTTTATTACATGCATAGATTAATATAAAAATAGAATAACATCACCGTATTTCCGGACATCACCATCCCTCACAATCGGGAATCCGCAACGATTGATAGGAGAGGAGAACCGAACCGGGCTGTCCCTTGGTTGCAACGAAACTGGATTCATTTTCTATGGGCTGAGTTCGTCTCTTTTATAGAGAAAAACTGCTGCCCTCTTAGTAAGACAGCCGGTTCTGGTCTTTTGTTATCTGTTTTGGCAACTCCTAGGTCAAAAAGTTCAAGATAGCAGATACTTGTCACTGTCCCTTTCTTTTTGATGTAGTTTCCCATCTGTCTTTACTGATGATCATCTGGTTTTACTGTCCTTTGAAGATCAGGATGAGGTCAGGATGTTAGCTCAGCTGTCCTTTTGAGATCTAGGAGGTCAGATCTCAGATAAGCAAGGTTATTGTAGAGACCATCTGGTCTTACTGTCCTGTGGAGATCAAAGAGGTCAGGATCTCAAATAAGCAAGGAGGTGTTGCAGTTTATTGTCTCTTTGATGCTATCCAGTTGTCACTCAAATAAAGGAAGTCAGGATAGGTGTTGCACTGTCTCTTTGATGCTATCAAGAAGGTGTTACAGAGGCTATCCTTTTGGTGTTGCCAAGGTAACACTCAGGACAAAGAGGTCAGATAAGCAGACTTGAGGAGACATGTCACGTATTATGCTGAGTCCATTTACTCCCTGGGCATAACAGAGGCCTTCCATTAGCTTGACATATAGTGGAATTGAGGCTATGGGTCTGTAGTTGGATGGTTGATCTGTTGCTCCTTTTGGGTCTTTTAAGATTGGGGTGACAATGATTTTGGAGAGGTCTTGAGGGAAAAGGCCATCTGTGAGCATGGTTTGTATCCATTGCATGAGGAGAGTGTGGAATTTTAGGCTGGAGGTTTTTAATAGGTATGGAGGGCATTGGTTAAGGTCGCAAGCTGCAAGGCTGTATTTTTTATAGAGTTTAAGGTCAGACCATTGTATTGTGGAGAAGTGAGACCAGGTTCTATCTGCTGCAGCTGATTCCTTTTCTGTGGGGGGGGGGGCATTGTGATCTCTTCTAGGTGGGTTGGGATTCCTGCGAAGTTTGCCTTGGCAGTTGTAATTTTGTTTTTAAAGTATTCAGCTAAAAGGGTGGCTGAAGGGGGAGGGTTGTCGTTTTTGGCTAGGTAGGGTTTGGTGTCTGTGAGTTCTTTTAGTAATTGGAATAGTTTTTTTTTTGGTGTCTTGGGCTTCTATGCCTATTTGGTTTGTGTAGTATGTCTTTCTTATTTCTTTTAGTTTTAGTTTGTATTGTTGGTTTAGTTTTTTCCATGCTGCTCTTGTGTATTCTTGGTTACTTTTTCTCCATTTTCTTTCTAGTTGTCTGCATTGTCGTTTGAGTAGGAGTACACTTCTCCCTCAGTATTCGTGGTTTCAGTATTCATGGTTTCGATTATTCATGGTTTTTAGGTTGCTGGCTCCTCCACCCAAATTACGTCAGCTTGCATAGAGAAATCGCTGATTCCAAGTGTTTACAGAGAAAATCGCTAAATCCCAGCACTTTCTTCACCATGTTTTGCCTCTCCTTCAGGAACAGGCCAGGTCTCCTACCATGTTATTTGCACTTTCACCATATTCATGATGGTTTTTAATATAAAACAGCGAATAACATATGAAAAAGTTATTTGCGTTTTTCTGTATTTGTGGTTCTGTTAATCCTCTATCACAGCGAATACGAAGGGAGAAGTGTAGTTCATTGTCAAAACATTTATCTGATTGTCTGCTGATTCTGGTTTATGTTTGTCTTGGGGCTAGCTCATCTAGGGTAGTTATATTTATGTTGCACCATTGTGAGATGAAGTCTTTGGAGTCACATTCTTGGATTGTAGCGTCTGTTTTATTCCAGAATTTGGAGGGGTCGATATATGTAAAACCATCGAGGTTTTCTTTTGAATTTAATCCTGCAACTGCATGCAGCATTGCCTGCTCCTCGAGCTAGCAGGAAGGTGGGAAAAAAGAGGAGAGAGGAGCCCGGTCCAGCGAGGGAGCGAGAGGCGGTCTGCCCATCCCCCGAATCCAGCGGGGTTTTCTTTTAAATTTAACCCTACAACTGTATACAGCCTTGCCTGCTCCTCGATCTAGCAGGAAGGCAGAAAAAAGAAAAAAGAAAAAAAAGAAAAGAAAAAGAAACCCGATCCTGCAGGAGAACACGAGATGGTCCGCCCCTTCCCCGAAATCAGCGGGGTCTCCATTGAACCTTCCACACAACACATTGCCTTGCCTGCTTAAAGAACCAGCAGGAAGGCAGGAGAGGAGCCCGATTCTACGGGGAAACGCGAAGCGATCCTCCCCTCCCCCAAAACCACCAGGTTTTCTTTTGAATTTAATCCGACAACTACATACAGCCTTGCCTGCTCCTCAAGCGAGCAGGAAAGAAGAAAAAAGAGGAGAGAGGAGCCCGATCCTGCAGGGGAGCGCATGGCGTTCAGCCACTACACCGAAACCAGAGGGATCCTTAATTTTGAGCATTCCAATAGCGCACAGCCTTCTAACACCATAAGCCAGCAGGAAGACCAAAATAACTTGTTATACATTGTTATATTTAACTGCTGGTTTACCATGTTTTATTTTTACTGTTGACTTATAATTAATGGTTGATAATCAACATACTGATAGACTTCTTGCCCTTAACCTGTTTAAACACATACTAGCACAAAGATCAAATCTCATACCTAACTGCTAGTTTTTTACTTAACAGTTGGTTTACTTTGTTTTATTTAACTATAGAATCATACTTAATGGTTGATAGACAACTTGCTGATAGATAGCTTACCCTAACTTATTTAAACACATATTAGCACCAAGAACAATTCTCAACACCCACTCACACATCTTCTCAAAACTCACTCATAAATCCTACTTACAGACATAGGCACTCCAAAAAGACAGGTAACACCAATAGAACAAAAAACACCAGAACTAACACCCCTATCCACACACACAAAAAAAAAATGGCAACACTCACAACCAAACTCTACATAGTCCTACTACTGCTCTCCATTCTCTTAGACAAATGGAAAACTGTCGGATATCACACTCACTCCATACCCATCCTCACAACAACACACAGACTGCTTCAATCCACTAGGAAACTGCAAACCCCCAGAACACTGATAACATGTTCATCATCCAATCTTGAAAACATTCATGCAACCTGGAGAAAAAGACCACCATCAAAAACCAAGGCCAACTCTACATCCAGAACTATTACCAATACTCACACCACACAATCTCCCACTAAACTCAAATCAATTGATTGCGCATATCTGAATATATGATCAATCAGCCCAAAGACAGAACTAATTAAAGACTGGCTGATCAAAGATAATTTAGGTTGCCTCTTCCTAACCGAAACCTGGCTCACTTCAGACTCAGATCCTCGCATTACTGAATTTTGCCCAAACGGTTACAAACTAGAGCTAGTTTGCAGAGTAAACAGAAGAGGTGGAGGTCTAGCAATCATTGTAAAAAATAACCTCAATATTAAAGTCCTTACCAAGCACTCCACCCCTCACCTAGACCTTCTTGCTTGCCAACTTTCAGACAAGTCTCTCACAGGAACTCTGAACTGCCTTCTATGCTATGTCACTCCAGGAAAATGGAACACTTCTAAACAAGAACTAGAAGAATTTATCTTCCAGAATTCCTTATCTTCCACACACAACCTGATCCTAGGAGACATCAACCTCCACTTAGAAGACCACACCTCCAATCAAGTAGCAGACATTCTTTCATTCCTCAACACCCTATCTTACCAATTACTCAATCCTGAACCCACACATGAAAAGGGTCATCAACTTGACATTGCCGCTTACACATCTCCCAACCTCAACACACAAAATATCCACATCACCAACGGCTCTTGGAATCCAACCTTATGGTCCGACCACTACAAGTACACCTTCACCATCAATTGGATGTATAATAAAATCAAACCTATTCCAATCACAACCAGCTTCAAATCCAGACAGAAAATCGAACCCATTACTTTCTGGGACACAGTAGACCCATTACTAGACTTAAACAACCACAAGGAGTTCATAAACACATGGCGTTACATTAGTGAAACCACTTTGAACAAACTAGCACCACTAAAAACAAAAAACAAAATAAGCAGACCATCAGACAAATGGTATGACACTGAACTCATACAACTAAAGAGGCAATGCAGACAACTAGAAAGATCATGGAAAAAAACAGAAACAAGACCACATTAAAACAGAATGGAGATCCCAAATCAAACAATATAAAATCAAACTGAAGGAAAAACGTAAAGACTATTACTCCAAACTCATTGGCACTGAAAAACTAGACACCAAAAAACTTTTCAGCATTGTAAAAAACCTCACAGATACTAAACCCTTCCTTGCCACCCAAGGAACCCAGACTCCAACAGCTTCACAATTATCGGACTACTTCAAAAATAAAATCACCACAATCAGATCTACATTCAACAATTCCCAAAATATCATTGAAGAGATACCAATAAAACCCACAAATAACGAAGCCATCTCAGCAAATAGGACCTGGACCAACTTCCCAACGACACAATGGTCAGACCTGGACCTGCTATACAAAAAATACAGCAAATCCTCCTGTGATTTGAACAACTGTCCTCCCTACCTATTAGCAACAGCATCTACCAAATTCATTACTTGTCTCACGTTATGGTTGCAAACCACTCTCAAGGAAGGTCAATTCCCTCCAGAACTTGGAGAAATAATAATCACCCCATACTAAAAGATCCCAAAGGCCCAATAGACAACCCAACAAATTATAGACCAATTGCTTCTATCCCACTATACATCAAAATCATCGAGGGTCTAGTTGCACAATATTTATCCAATTACCTTGAAGACCACAACATTCTACATCCAACTCAATCTGGTTTCAGAGCCAATCACAGCACAGAAACATTACTGGTATCTTTACTTGATATAGCCCGACAGCACCTCAGCAAAGGAAACAAGTTACTAATCATCCAACTCGACCTTTCAGCAGCATTTGACTTAGTAGATCATCTAATACTTCTTCAGACACTAGATGCCATAGGAATAACTGGTAAAGTTCACAACTGGTTCCAAGGCTTCCTTCAAACAAGATCATATAGAGTTAAGTCAAAAGATATTTTATCTGAACCATGGACAAATCCCTGCGGAGTACCACAAGGATCCCCACTATCGCCCATACTATTCAACCTCTTCATAGCTTCCTTAGGCACTGCCCTAGACACCCTAAATATAGCATCTTTCAGTTACGCAGATGACATAACCATCATTCTCCCATTTGACATACAAGACCCCAGCTCCTGATAACAACACTGGAAACTGTAGAAAAATGGATGAAGAACCATAAATTGAAACTGAATGCAGAGAAAACCAAATTCCTACTATTAGAGAAGGAACAAAAGCAATCTATAACAGAACTGGAAGTAAATACAATCAAATATCCCATACAGAGCATTCTAAAAATTCTAGGAATACAATTAGATAGACGCTGCACTATGCAGACACAGATACACAAAGTCATACAGAAGGCATTCTTCACCATGCGAAACTTAAGAAAAATAAGAAATTTCTTTACCAAAGAACACTACAAGATCATTGTACAATCCCTCACACTCAGTAACTTGGATTACTGCAACAGCCTCTACCTAACATGTCCTAACAATATGATAAAACAACTACAGACAGTTCAGAACACTGCCATCAGACTCATCTACTGTCTCAGCAAATTTGACCACATCACTCCCGCCTATATAGACTCTCACTGGCTTCCGATAAAAGCAAGAACTCAATTCAAGTTCTATTGTCTGCTGTTTAAGATAACCCATGGAACTGCCCCCTGTTACCTAAACAACCGCCTAAACCGCTACAGCTCATCCAGATCAAGAAGAACTCAAAACCTATTCACCTTCCCACCTAATAATGGAACCCGTCTTAAGAAACTATACGACAGCCTTCTAGCGACACAGGCAGCAAAAATTGACCCCACAATCACCAAACTAATGATCAATACAACAGACATCAAAGTGTTTCGAAAAGAAATCAAAACATTTCTATTCAGAAAACACGTCATTACCAACTAATATCCTCCCTTTATGCACAAGCTCTCCCTCGATAGAATAACACATTAATTCAATTCTTAGAACCTTTCCTATCATACATACTCTGATTCCTATATAAACATTTTCCACACTATCCAATAAATTTCTTACTTCATTATTAGGTAACTTCCAATCTGTAAACCGTATATACTGATAATCTCCACTATATTCTGTTATCAATTGATTCCCTTGATATGTAATTCTCAAAATTGAATCCTCTACCACACCGTGTAATGTACACGAATCACTGTTATGTAATTTATCTAGATAATCTTTATTATGCAAATCTTTTGGTAATTCCTATAATTTGTATTCCGCCTTGAACAATATATAATGTATAATGTATTCGAAATTAATTTTCCTATGAACTGTTTTCCTACCTTCTTCTACTCTCTGTTTATAACCTAACTAATTTATTTTTCTCAAGTACTTTAGCAAGAATGTGAGCCTTTGGGACAGTCAGGGAACTCTAAGTACTTTCTCTTCATCTTAATTAATCTTACTTATTGCATTTCTTCTGTTTCTACTGTAAACCGCTTAGAACCTCACGGTACAGCGGTATATAAGAAATAAAATTATTATTATTATTATGTACAAGATTTGTAGGTTAAGCTTTGGGATTTTGGTTTGGTTTTGCCTTTGGCCCAGTTGATATTACATTACTGGCTTATATTCCACCTGTACCATGCAGTTCTAAGCGGATTACATCAGAAAGATATCTGGACATTTCCAGGAAGAGAAATACAATTAAAGAAGTTGGACCTAGTACAACAAAAAAGATAGCTGGACTTTTCCAGTAAAAGGAATACAATTGAAGGCGTAAGGTCTAAAGCAATTTTGATGAGATGATTCTAAGAGGGGGTAAGAGGGGAAAAGGGAGGGATTAGGACATTTGGGTGAATTTCTTGAATAGTAGGGTCTTAATTTCTTTGCGGAAAGCCTTGAGGTCAGTTGAAGCTGTCAGTAGGTTGGTGATGGTGGGATCCAATTTAGCTGCATGTGTTGCTAGAAAGTTGTCATACATCTTTTTGCGTTTAGTTCCTTTAAAAGGGGGGTAGGAGAAAGGGGATTGGGTTCTCCTCTGTCTGGTTGAGAGGTTCCTGTTTAGACGGTTGTTTAGGTGGGTGGGTGCCGTTCCGTTTAATGTTTTGAATAACATGCAGTATAGTTTGAATTGGATGCGGGCTTGTATTGGAAGCCAGTGTGAGTCTAGGAAGGCGTTGGTGATGTGGTCAAATTTTCCAAGGGAATAGATCATTCTGAGGGCAGTGTTCTGCACGGTCTGTAGGCAGTGGGACCCCTGGACGACCAGGGAAGAAAAGGGTACATCAAGGAAGATAAACAAATCGCAGACAAACTAAATTCCTTCTTTGCGTCCGTCTTTACGAAGGAGGACACCTCAACAATACCTGAAGCGGAGAAAGTGTTTGCAGAAGAAATAGAAGACAGCCTCACCACAGTTGAAGTGGACTTAGACCAGATATACTATCAGATCGACAAACTTAAAAGTGACAAATCCCCTGGACCGGATGGAATTCACCCGAGAGTCTTAAAGGAATTGAAGGTTGAAATCGGAGAGTTATTGCAAAAACTTGCAAACCTGACAATCAGAACTGGACAGATACCGGACGACTGGAGGATAGCGAACGTCACCCCAATTTTCAAAAAAGGATCGAGAGGGGAACCGGGCAACTATAGACCTGTGAGTCTTACGTCTGTCCCCGGCAAGATGGTTGAAGCACTGATCAAGGATAGCATAGTCCGGCACTTGGACACACATGACTTGATGAAACCCAGTCAACATGGATTCAGGAAAGGGAAATCATGTTTGACGAATTTACTCCAATTTTTTGAGACCGTGAACGAGCAAATTGATAGTGGGAAGCCGGTGGACATAATATACTTGGACTTCCAGAAAGCGTTCGACAAAGTTCCACACGAAAGACTTCTCAGGAAACTACAAAGCCATGGCATAGAGGGGGATATACAAAGGTGGATAGGCAAATGGCTGGAAAACCGAAAGCAGAGAGTGGGCATAAATGGGAAGTTCTCCGACTGGGAGAAAGTGACTAGTGGTGTACCCCAGAGCTCGGTACTTGGGCCGATCCTTTTTAATATTTATATCAATGACCTGGAGGAAGGAACATCCAGTGAGATCATCAAGTTTGCAGACGATACAAAACTATGCCGGGCGATCAGATTGCAGGAGGATAGAGAGAAACTCCAGAGCGACTTGTGTCGGTTAGAAACATGGGCGGAGAAATGGCAGATGAAGTTCAATGTGGAGAAATGCAAGGTAATGCATTTAGGCAATAAGAATAAGGAATACGAGTATACAATGTCAGGTGTAACTCTGGGGAAGAGTGAACAAGAAAAGGACCTGGGTGTACTGATAGATAGGACCCTGAAGCCGTCGGCACAATGCGCGGCAGCGGCAAAGAAGGCAAATAGAATGTTGGGCATGATAAAGAAAGGAATCTCGAGTAGATCGGAGAAAGTTATAATGCCGCTTTATAGGGCAATGGTCAGACCACACTTGGAATACTGCGTCCAACATTGGTCTCCCTACCTAAAGAAGGATATAAAACTGCTGGAGAGGGTGCAGAGACGAGCAACAAAACTGGTGAAGGGTATGGAGAAACTGGAATACGAGGACAGACTTATAACACTAGGATTGTTCTCCCTTGAGAAAAGGAGACTGCGTGGGGATATGATCGAGACCTTCAAAATACTGAAAGGAATCGACAAAATAGAGCAGAGAAGATTATTTACATTGTCCAATTTGACACGGACTAGAGGACATGTAATGAAGCTAAGGGGGGACAGGTTCAGGACTAATGTCAGGAAGTTCTGCTTCACTCAGAGAGTGGTTGACACCTGGAATGCCCTCCCAGAGGAGATTATTGCGGAATCGACCGTCCTAGGCTTCAAGAGCAAACTAGATGCATATCTCCTTAAGAGAGGCATATAAAGATATGGTGGACTATAAATTACGCCAGGTGTACACCTGGCAGGGCCTCCGCATGTGCGGATCGCCGGACTTGATGGACCGAAGGTCTGATCCGGAGATGGCAGTTCTTATGTTCTTATGTTTTATTAGGTAGGTGGGACAGGAAAGGTAGAGGATATTGCAATAATCCAATAGATATTGAAGGTGTATGTGTAAGGGTCTGAACAGATGGATCTGGACCATTTTCCATTTTGAGGTTTGAATCTCTGGTAGAATGGGCTGTTGGGTTATGAAGGCTGCAATATCTAGTTGGTGACCTTTCTCGTGTGTGATTTGTAGGTCTAAGATCTTGTAGGTTAAGGCTTTGAGGTAAAATGGTAGGTTTTCTACTTGCTTAGAGGTATGGTCTTCGAGTTGGAGGTTTAGATCTTCTAGGATTAGGTTATAAGTTGCCGTTAGTGAGTTTTGGTATATAAAATCTTCAAATTCTGGTCTTGTTGTGTTTCAATTCCCTGGTGTTATGTAGCAGAGCATGCAGGTTATGGATCCTTTTAGTGTGGTGCATGAAAGTTGGCAGGGTAGTAGATCCTTGTATGGGGTGGACGTTTTGTCTAGTATGTTTAAGTTTAGGGAGTTTCTGACTAAGATGGCTAGACCTCCTCCTCCTTTTTTTTTTCTGCAGACCACCGTTATCTTATTTCCCTTCGAGCAAACTTCCTTTATCCTGAGGTCAGAGTCTGAGGATAGCCAGGTTTCAGTGAGGAAGAGGCAGTCTAGATTTTCGGTTTTTATCCAGTCTTTTATATATTCTGTCTTTGGGCCTAGAGCTCTGATGTTTATGTAGGCACATGTTAATGTGGTGTATTCTGTTTGAGCACTATTTGTTGCTTTTGGATAGACAAGTGCTCTTGATTGGGGGTGTGGTATAGTCCTGGAAGTGTTTGTTGGTCTTTTCCTCCATGTTGGTGTGATGATGTGATGTATGCAGGTCTGGGAGTTTATGTTTCTGTCTGTAATGGTTCTCCTGGCTGGGTGATGAATTCTATTTGTAGTTGAAATAATTGGTATTGGGGAGATGTTGTTTGCTGCAGCCTTCCAGTTGGTTAGGAGCAAGATGATCAGTAGGATAGTTTGTGTTTGTGGTATAGCTTTCATTGTGAAAGATAGGAGGTAGGGGGTTGGTGGGAGTGAGGTTGTAGGTGATTTCCTGGGGGTCAGATAGTTGATCTTTCTCTAGGTGTTTGTTGGTGGCAAGTGATTGGGACTTGTGCCTTAGATGGTGCACCTTAGACAGTGCACCTTAGACGGTGCACCGAACAACTGCGCGCCATTAGGTGCTGAGATTTTTAACTGGCTGGAGCGTCGGTGAGGGGCGGAGTGCTCTCCCACGCCCGAGGGGATCCTCAGTTGCTCCAGGAAGAACAAAATGGCAGAGCCAAAGAAAAGGGGAGCTTTTAAACAAGCAAGGTTTCCCACTGAGCCCTCCAACTGGCTCAGCAGCTAGAGCATCGGTGAGGGGCGGAGTGCTTTCCTACACCCGAGGGAATCTTCAGTTTAGCAATTTCCTTTATTAAAATAAGTCATAATGGCTCAAAGCAGTACTGTGGACTGAACAGTACTCTTCTGGTGTTTTGTCCTTAGTTTGCATCATCTTTTAATTTGTTAATTGGTTTGCGTGTTCTACTTGGCTTTGATGTCTTGCATCCAGGTATTTACTGTCAAAGTTGAAAGAAAGGTAAGGTCCCAAGCTGCTATGGTTTGCTTTCGCTGTAAGCAAGTCCTGACGCTGATTCAAGTACAGCCAGACCGAAAATCACTCTGACTTTCGGTATCGAAGAAAAATAAAAGCCGTGTTCAAATTACGAGAAAAATGTTAAAGAATCACTTTCCTCCCTCACAAAATATAAATAGCTATGAAAATAGACTTGAAACAATGAATAAGAATAGGAAAAAAGTAACGAAAAAAAAGAAAAAAGATGACCGGCGAGGAAAAAACAAAGTCAGCCTCATTAGGAGAGCAGACCAAAATGGAGGTTCGTCATGGCTTCTAGCTGGAAGAAAAAACAATGACCCGGGTTCCCTCTCCAGTTTCTTCCTCCCTATCAGCCACAAAAACAGATCCAAAAACCATTCCTTCTCGAGCAAATTCGGAATTCCGGGCCATCGGAGGAGTCCCTACAGCGGTTGGGTGGGCCACTGGGGTTGCTGGAAAGTTACGAAAAGTTGTGCCAAGTGTTGGGAGAAGCCAGGGAGCTCGATGCACTCTTTAAGGCACAGCCGCCATCTAGAGCTCCAATAATTTCTCCCCACGTTTATTTTGATTTAATAACTTGAGAGCGTTGGCAGGAACGTAGGGGATGGGGTGTTGTACAAAATATAGTTCACGGTTGATCTAGGTCCCAGTCCCTGAAAAAAATCGAATATATCCATAACCCTCCGGAGAGCCGCTCGTCCCAGTGGCTGGCTATTGCGTGGTGGCCTCTCTCGGAGCTGCGGCTCTGTCCCGACTATATCCATCCTAAGGTGAAATCGATACTGCTGCCAGAGGAAAAGGTGTCAGACAGCATTCCAATGTCGGGAGCTTGCTCTTCTTGCCTGTTGAGTCTGCTAGTTTTTTAGTTTCTCATGGCATCGGCAATGTCAGCGGCATTGGCACCTCTCAGTTCAATTACCCTAACATGTCAGAGCTAAAATTGGTTTTCAAGAGATGACTGCTATCCTCATCGCTCTCTGGAGTTGCCGAATTTTTCATGTACTTTGATTGAGGAACACAGAAGCCAAAAGTTTTTTTGGGAAAACAGCAGAGGAACTGTTGATATTTATCCTAGAAAAATGACTGCTTGTGAATCAAGAGGATATAAGCTTGGCTTTTGAATTGACATGTGGTTCAATGCCTGAGTGTGTGATGCAGTGGTTAGAGCTACAGCCTCAACACTCTGAGGTTGTGGGTTCAAATCGCTCACTGCTCCTTGTGACTCTGGGCAAGTCACTTAATCCCCTCATTGCCCCAGCCCACCAGGGTGCTTCTTGGGGGAGTAAGATCCTACCTGGAGGCCCCCCTCTATAAAAATTGGGCTGCCTTCTGTATGCCATTTTACTGCATACAATTGTAATGGAAAAAAGAGCATAAAATTGCCATTCTAATAACATCGTAACACTAAAATGTGATAACATTATAGACGTTGTCAGAACATCTATGTGACGCCTAAAAGGTGATTCTGTAAAGAACATCTAACTATATAGATGTACTTAAATTTGCTGAGCGCCACTTAGCACAATTCTCTATTGAGAATCTATGTTTAATAGAATTGAGCTGAGTGTTGTGCTACTGGATGTCTATATGATGCTTGTTGAGGTTCTTCTGTGCATGGCTTCTGTTCTTTGGGAATGTCCCCTTGATACATCGATGATGTCCCCATATGGAGGGACACATATGATGAAGCTATAGCAGTGGTCTCAAGCTCAAATCCTTTGCAGGGCCACATTTTGGATTTGTAGGTACTTGGAGGGCCTCGGAAAAAAAATTGTTTATGTTTTATTAAAGAAATGACAATTTTGCATGAGGTAAAACTCTTTGTAGTTTATAAATATTTCCTTTTAGCTAAGTCTTAATAATAATATTGTAATTTATAGCTAAAGAGACATATGATCAAGAAATTGTTTTATTTTACTTTTGTGATTATGATAAACATACTGAGGGCCTCAAAATAGTACCTGGCAGGCTGCATGTGGCCCCCTGGCTGTGAGTTGGAGACCACTGAGCTATAGCTATTTCATTTCATGTGCTACACTGGTATGTGAGCTTACCTCTTTCCAAGATACATACTATTTGGGACACCTCTGTCTCACCACCTCATCTACATACATACAACCTTTATCTATTTCCACAGGAATGATAGCAACAAGATGTAGAATATAGCTGATGCTGAAACTTTTCAGACATGAAGGGCCTGATTCCGTATAGGATGTCAGTCTCAACAGACACCTAAGAAACGGCTAAGAATTGCGCACCAGCATCCTATACAGAATCGCATGCACTTCAGAAAACAGAGGCTATACCCCCACTTCCCGCCCCCAATTCTCTAATTGCTGTTAGTTAGACAATCCTATTTGCCTGATCGCAAAGATAGGCAGCTCAGCCCCCTATCTTTGTCAAGAGATCCCTTGCCATCACCTGAAAATGCAGAACTCACATGAAACCACAGCTTCTGGGAGTCCTGGTTCAGCTGATCAGGGGAAAAATACCCCTGGCATGATCAATTCCGCCGGCTGCAGCAGAAGCCAATATCCATCCCTGACATCAGCAGGAGGGATGACCACTCCCTCTTGCTGCCAGGCCCCCTCAAACCACCAAGACCTTGCCTCAAACCCCCAAATACTGCATCCTGACAGGGGTATTAGGGGGTGTTGGAGTGGCATGTTGGGGGTTTCAGGGGGTGTTGTGGGGTCAGGCTACAGTGTCAGGTGTATGAAGGGTGCCAGCAGCAGGAGAGAATGAGCATTCCTCCTGCTGATCTTGGATGTGAGGGGGAGGGGGGTTGATGATGTCAGGCAGGAGGGAGTGGCCATCCATCCTGCCAATCTCAGGGATGGGTTTTGGGGAAGTCCTGTGCCCCAATCAGCTGAGCTGATTGCAGCAGGTGTATTTGATCAGCACAGCCAGGCATTATGCCTAGAAGCCACAGTTTTGCATGAGTCCTGCCAGTTCAACTGATCATAAGAACATAAGAACTGCCATCTCTGGATCAGACCTTTGGTCCATCAAGTTCGGTGATCCGCACACATGGACGCCCAGCAGGTGTGCACCTGGCGTAATTTTATTCACCCATATCCCTCTATGCTTCTCGTAAGGTGATGTGCATCTAGTTTGATTTTAAATCCTTGAACGGTGGATTCCGCAATAACCTCCTCTGGGAGAGCATTCCAGGTGTCCATCACCCGCTGCGCGAAGCAGAACTTCCTGATATTCATTCTGGATTTGTCCCCCCTTAGCTTCAGTCCATGTCCTCTTGTCCGTATCACATTAGACATTGTAAATAATTTTTTTTCCTGCTCACCCACTGCACGCATGTACTTTTACAACTGAAATGTGGGCCAGCATGACTCTTTCCATACACAATGTATATTTGTGTTTGCATTATGGTGTTCACTAATCCTGAGATCAGCCCATCACTAACCACCCCTTTTACCAAACCGGGATAGCAATTTTTAGCGACAGCCAGAGCGCTGTATGCTCTGCGCTGCTCCCGATGCTCATAAGAACTCTATGAGCGTCAGGAGCAGCGCAGAGCATTCAGTGCACTGCCTAGCACTAGAAACTGCTATCCTGGTTTGGTAAAAGGGGAGGGGGGAACTTTCATATGCGAGAGTGTGGCCGTACTAGCACCGCGTTCAGCTTAGTGATGCGCTGATCGAGCGCACAGCAAACAAACACACATTGCACACAGTAATAGTGATGCGCTAAACCTAAGTATTCTACTTAAGGACATGGAGAACTCCAGTGTCCATAAGAAGAATAGGCATAAGTTTAACACATGACTATTACCACGCGCTACATGTATGTGTTTGCGCATGCTGTTTACTAATGCATGGATTAGCCCATCATTAAGCTTAACACATCACTAGCGCATAAATGCCCTTTCACATGCTATGTAGCCATGCGCTAATTTGACCATTAGCGCATGGCTATTCCTGACTATGCGCGTATGTGCACTATTTATTTTTTTTTTTGCGTGCCTTAGTAAAAGGGCCCCATAATTCCTTGAATATTGGTGACTGAGAAAATATCAAATCATTCCAAAAGAATGGAAACAGAGCCTGAAGAATCAATAGGGGGAATAGACACTATTTATGTTTATCATACACGAGTGTTTTGAGCCGGCCAGAGAATTCAAAAATGATCCTGTGCTGTATTGCTGATAATGCCCAGTAGAGGGCAGCACACGCCCATTAAAACATACAGGTTGAACTGTGGCAGTTTTAAGATTCTTGGTATTTACTTGACAATCACTGCTCCTGCTACAGACTACCAAGCATTCAATCACTTATTTAGGTTTTTAAGTTTTCTGCCTCAGCAACGAAGAGAGAGCTTCTTATTCCATATCATGTACCACCCTCTCTTTTCGAGCTCTTACTGCAAACAAATGTCAAAACGCAAAGTCTTTTCTATCAGACCAAAATTTAAACAAAAAAAGGAGTTGCATTTCTACTGTGCTGTGCAAAGTAATTATAAAGCGCAGATTAGTAAGCTAAAATGAAGCAACTGAATCTGCAAAATTAGACTCGTCTATAGATACAGTAAGTAAAAAGAATCTTCGGAATGTAGAAAGGTATTTGAGAGCAAGGAGCGCCAAAGTTTACATATACAAAGGACAAAAGCGCGAACTGTGGACAACCTTAGTACATAATAAGGTAATAATAATATTGAAGAAATAACATTTAAAAGAAGTTACTAAAAATGTACCATGATTTTCTTTCTTTTAACCCCCCCCCCCCCCCCCTATTCTTTCGATTCATTGTTTCTCTATATTCATTGGTCACTGAGCAGGAAACAGATTAAAATCCACTTTTGTTCATGGCTCCGCCACCGTCATTTGTATGGAGAGTTATTCGAAATTTCACTAATGAAAGAAATGAATTAGAACCTTTGGCAGTCAGGATTTTGGGGGAAGGGGTAAAACGCGGACCTCACGGACCTGACGGACCTTGCGGATCTAAACCCGTACGGCCTTAAAAATCTGAGGTCCGTGTCGGTCCGTGTCCCTGCCGCTTGTAGTTTCTGTCGCTGACAGACCTTGATTGAGATTTGAGCGCTGACGGATCCGTCTCAGCATAGGGAGGGAAAAGTGTTAGGATCCGTCAGCGCTAAAAAATCTCTTCGAGGTCTCTCAGAGCCAGAGACTAGTGCTGGAGTTTGGAGACTTCTTTTCCATAATGCACGTCCAAAACCTATGTCCCCGCTCTCTTGGCTTCTGCTCTGCCGCTCCAGCACTAGTCTCTGGCTCTGACAGACCTCGAAGAGATTTTTTAGCGCTGACGGATCCTAACACTTTTCCCTCCCTATGCTGAGACGGATCCGTCAGCGCTCAAATCTCAATCAAGGTCTGTCAGCGACAGAAACTACAAGCGGCAGGGACACGGACCGACACGGACCTCAGATTTTTAAGGCCGTACGGGTTTAGATCCGCGAGGTCCGTCAGGTCCGTGAGGTCCGCGTTTTACCCCTTCCCGGATTTTGGTACTTACAGCCCATAAATGTCGCATAGGACAACTGATGAGAGGAAACAGGGTGGTCAATAGAATAATTTAAACCTAAAAAAAGCGGAGTAACCCTGAAATAAAGGTAAGCAATTCAAGGGAAGGGTGGAAAAGGGAGAGTCGCTTACTCTTGCCTCCAAGGTGAAAGACACATTTTCGTTTTCATCGCAAAGGTCTTCTTTCTACATCTTGCGCTCTGTATTTTAAATGACTCATGTTCAGGTTTTAGTTTTTTTTTTAAATGTAGAGTTTTCCAATCAACTTAAAAAAAATGCTAAACAGAAAGGGGATTGGTGTCTTTGACACTTGCAAGTTGGAAGCATTTGCTTTGATTTTGGATAGGTTTCTTCAACACATCAATTGCTTGCTACAAATCCTTAAAGGTGATGGGATGCAATGAGTGCTTTTCCGGACTGCTACGGGTTTCCTATTTCTATTGGTTGTTCTAGAAGTGTTAGGTTGACTTTGCATTTGTGGGAGCTCTAAAGCGTGTGTATCGTCTGAGTTTCTACTTATACGTTGAACTAGGTTTCGGGTCTAGCCCTGCGGGTCCGTCGGAAAGGCTAACAGTGATGGCGAAATTGAATGCAGTGGGTACTTACCGGGAAGGGGTAAAACACGGATCTTTAACTGCACGTCCTTAAAGATCCGAGGTCCGTGCCACTTTTAGTCTCAGCATAAGTTATGGCTCTGACAGACCTCTGACACTTTAGGTCTGACGATGCTGAGACTAAATGTGGCAAAAACTTTTGCCCTGAGGTCTGTGCCACTTTTAGTCTCAGCTTAGGGAGGGAAAAGCATTAGGATCCGTCAGAGCTAAAGTGTCATAGAGGTCTGTTTTCAGGATTTCCCCAATGAATATGCATGAGATCTATTTGCATGCACTGCTTTCAATGCATATTCATGGGGGGAAATCCTGAAAACCCGACTGGAATACGGCTCTTTGAGGACCGGAGTACCCTACCCCTGCCCTACAGCCTCTGCTTACCTTAATTTCATACTGATAGCAAAAGAATAGCTCACAAGATTTGGGACTTCCCTTCTTGTGAGCTCTGAAACTCCCCCACCCCCCCCCCCGAAAGGCGTGGAAATCCGCATAACTTTGGCTATGTTTTTTTACACCTTCACTTCAGCAGCGAAGAACTGTGGGTGTAGTTTTTTAAATAGGTGAAACAGGAATCCAGGAAGAAGTAGAAATGAAAACCTAACAAACAGTGTTTGTGAAAGCCACTGTGCATGTAAGAGGGAGAGAGAGAGATCCTCCTACCTGCGGTTGTCACTGATTCCCCCGTACAGTGCGAAGCGTTACCTGGGGAAAGCCCGAACAAGTGAAAACACATTGAACTGGGAGCTGGTGTGAGGTGGTTGATCGAGAGCAGAGAGGCTTCATTCAGCCTCTCAACGCGATCACCCACCAGTTTTGTCTTGTTTTTTAAGGGGGTCGGGGGTAGATACTGCTCTTTTCACCCCCCCTTCCCTCAATTCATCATTTCAAAGCCTCCTGATGGATAAAAGAAGACCAAACTTTCATTGCTTTCAGGAGAACCGGCTGCACTTTTGGGTTGATGCAGAATGCGTTTGGCTGGAATTTAATCTACAAAGAGCAGCTCATTTTTTTTAACAGGTTTTATGGCTCAATTCTCTCCCTAGATCATGCACAGGAATTTTCGGAAGTGGATCTTCTACGTGTTTCTCTGTTTTGGAGTCATCTATGTGAAATTAGGGTGAGTAAGAGAATGTCCGACCGCTTGTGTGTGAACAGAAAAGAGCCCGCCACAGACAGGCACACTCACGCACAACCAACACAAGACACATACAACACACCTGCTGTTACTACTGTTTCATGTTTACAAGATCTCAGACCCTCCGGGAAAAGGATGACCTACAATCTCATTTCCTGCTTAGAATGGAAACGATTATAAAGTCGATGCTTTTAGAATCACTGTTTCACTGTTTCTTCTTCTTATAAAGTTTGTTTTGACTGGCAGAATCATTTTTCAGTATAACAACAAACCAAGAGAAAAGAATAAGAAAAAGACAGTCAGATTACAGTGCAAAAAGATTCCTATTTGCACTTTATTTAACAGCTTAAAAACCTTTTTAAAATCCTGACACCTCTAAAAGATGGGACAACAGTCTTCTAGAGCTTAAGAATAATAATAATAATAACTTTATTCTTCTATACCGCCACAATCTTGCGACTTCTAGGCGGTTTACATTCAAGCGAGTTACAATATGCAGATAGTAAGAGGAAATATAGAGTATAAGTATGAAAAAACAAAACAAAACCCAAACCATTCAGTCTCAACTCCCAGAGGATTTTTTTTTGCAGGCCTAGACATAATTTGAGTTTCTATCCATCAGGCAGACTTGTTGAAATGAACTTGACAAGTGGTCTGTCTACCTAATACTTTGCGCGCATACTTGAAACAGACGCGCTGTAGTCAGCACTTGAGCTTCGTTCTCCTGCCACTTTTTTTCATCTGTTATTGCAGGACAAAAAAAATGTTTGCTTCTTGTTATTTGATCACAATGATCCGAGTCGTTATGTTAATTGTAGGAAAGTTATTTGCCAAGCTTTTTTTCCCCCCATTCTCCCTTACCTGTGCGCCCTTATTAATATCACCAGGGAGTTGTATTTCCACATTCCTGAGCTCAGCCGAGTTCTTACCTGTTTAACTGCTAACTGTTAAAAAGTGATATCTGTCTTGCATAACTGTGGGATTTTTTTTTTTTCACCAAGAATGCTTAAGGCGAGCTTGGATTGGGAAGATGTTTTGCTTCTGAACTTTTAAATCAAGTGGAAAACAATACAAGTGGGAAACCGCAGTAAGCTTAAAATGAAGATAATTACTAAGTATATCCTAAGACCAGCAGATCTTGCAAAAGTCCTTTCTTCTCTCCCAGCTCAATACCTGCTGCCTTCCACTGGGTCATAGAGGGCTTTTCTATCGTTGCTAATTTAAGTTGGGAGTCATTTACATTTTTAAAACATCCTAACCTACAGAGCTCACTGGATTCTTGAATTGTTTGGTATTATGATATATATATATATATATATATATATATATATATATATATATATAATGATATATGATGATATATATTATGATATATATATATATTGTTCACCTTTCCAACAAAAGATATGGATTTTTCCTTCAATGATGGCAAACTAGGAATTTCTAGGGGAAAATACAGACTGGACAGAAACTCCTAAAGGTCATATGCAGTAGCTAGCTTTTAATCGTTTGTATGCATCTCCGACTATCTTGTTTCTTGCTACTTGTACACCAGGCGCACTTGTCCTGAGGAATAATACTCACAGTGGGAGAGGAAGATACAGGATTTTGAGCCCAGATGGTAGATCTCAAGGATGGCCAATATTGTATAGTAATACAGTAGTTGCAGTTGCAGTCTTTTTGGAGCAAAAACATGCCAACCACTTAATCAATCATGATTGGAGACATACAATGTGGTACTGCATAGGCAAGGCTAATACTATATATGTAAGTAGTGGACAAATAACGCTGTGATCTTTGCAGCAATCTCTGTGGGTGCCAATGGGGGCTACACACTTCCAGTATTGAGCGAGCGCCTTCATTGGGTTAAGGGGGGGGGGAGTAATTTGTATTGTTTGGTACCTCCCAATCATTTTGAAATGTTCGCACCTAAATCTGTGATTATGACTTTTAGATGATACTAAATATTATTGATTACAAAATATGAGACAAGAGATGAGCATGGCAAAATGAAGTTACCCTTTCCCTATCGAGAAGTGCAGTTAATGGATCGAGTGTGGTTTTTTTATATTGCGCTAACTCAATTGGAAATGCGAGAATGCTCAATATCCTCATTGAATACTGTAATTCTCTCCTGGAGGCACACCTAGCCAGACAGGTTTTCAAGATTTCTACAATGAGTCTGCGTGAGAGAATTTTTTATTAGATCGGTGATCAACTGTTTGTAAATCTATCTCATGCATATTCATTGTAGTAATCCTTTAAAAAAAAAAATCCCACTCCAGGAGTGGCTTGAGAAGCAGGGAAGCATTAGTGAAATAGAGACATATGTATTTATGTGCAAATATATTTTATAGAGCTCAACATGGAAAACATGCAACAGTACAAAAGGTATCAAAACAAGCTCAAGGTATATCAAAGAACCCACAACATCTGACTACCCATCCCCCCAAACAAATCCCCCCTGCCCACCCCACTCCCGGTCATCCTTCCAGGTACAACCCCTAGGATGAACTGTAGTACAGTACAAAAATGCGTAGGCATACATAAAAGGAATACAACAATATAGAAAAAGATATCAACAGTTAAGCAGTCGGCTACGTGCCAAGGGAGTCATGGTGATCCAAAAGGGTTCCCAAGTGCGCTGAAAAGAGCGCCCTGGGAAAGAGGAAAAGTCCAGCACATCTCGTCGTCCCCACATCAGAAGAGTAATCATCCGGCACCGCCAAAGAGAGTAATCTGGCGCCTCCCGTCAAGCCATTTAAGTAGGATATATTTCAATGCAAGAAGAACTGTCCACTTGAGGAAGGCAGCAGCCCCCTGTTTACGGGGGGGGGGGGAATAGTGGGGGAGGGGGAATAGTGGGGGACAGTCCAAATAAAACCAAGGGAGAACGTTGGACAGTATTGTTCCAAATGCGCTCCACAAAGAGAAATATGGCATCCCAAAAGGAACGAATGGCGGGGCCAGTCCAGAACATGTATAGACATATATCTTTATAAGGAAATGCCAACAAAGTCTGTAGGACCGAGTAAGTAGGGAAGTGGATGGTGACCAGGGATCTGAGGTTGAAGAAGCTATGTAGGTGTCCTAGAATAGGGTATGCCAGTATAATTTTTATATAAATCACATTTCCTCTGCAGCTTCATTGACCAGATAGGGGAAGTGAATCTACAAATTCTTTGTTTTTATCTGACTTTGTTTCTGGGGGTGGGAGGTGGGGGGGGGGGGGGCGGTCATGGAGAGATGAGTGGCACCAAGATCCAGTAAGACCTGTGGCAAGTATATGAGCAAAGTGAGTGTACTAAGTAGTTCTCATCTGCCTCCAGATGCCCCTAGCTGTAGTTTTAGTAACTTATCGGTTTCAACTAGACCAGAGATAGACAATTCCAGTCCTCCAGAGCCGGAGCCAGGTCAGATTTTCAAGATATCCACAATGAGATGGATTTACATGTACTGCCTCCTTGAGATGCAAATCGATCTCATGCATATTTATTGTTGATATCCTGAAAACCTGACCTGGATCCAGCTCTCGAGGACCGGAATTGCCTACCCCTGAACTAGGCCACAGATCTAGGTGCATGAAGTAAACAGAGATTTGCAGTAAGTTTGAAGGTTGGAGAAGAAAGGCTTGAGTCCAAGCTGGGAAGGTCTGCAGCTCCTGTTCTTGGTTCAGTAGTTTTCCTATTTGATTTTATTCGCCTGAAGATTCACAACTTTCTTTTACAAGGAATCATTTTTCTGTCGTTGGTAAATTTCAAAGATACAGTTAAAAAAAATCTATTAAAAATCTAGATTTTTTTTTTTTTTAAATGATGCTCTCTAGAGCAGTGTTTTTCAACCTTTTTACACCTATGGACCGGCAGAAATAAAATAATTATTCTGTGGACTGGCATTGGTCCATGGACCAGCGGTTGAAGAACACTGGGCTAAGTCGTGGGCCAGACCCCGCCCATCTCTACCCAATCTCCACCCCAGACCCCGCCCACCATAATAGTACTAATTGCACCTTGCACGTCCCGTGCCTCATCTGGAAGCCTTCCCTCTGACGTTGCAACGTCAGAGAGAAGGCTTCCGGTTCAGGCGCAGGATGCCCGTTGGAGCCACTGCCCGTGGCTTTGTGCACTGAATCAGTTAGGAAGAGGGAGCTGGCTCGAAGATAACGCCGCATCGATCGCACCGTGGACCGGCGGTTGAAGAACACTGTTTTGGGCCTGATGCACGTGGTGGCCCTGTGGACCGGCAGGAAATTTCTGTGGACCGGCACTGGTCCATGGACCGGTGGTTGAAGAACACTGCTCTAGAGCAAGGCTAGGCAATTCCAGTCCTCGAGAGCTGGATCCAGGTCAGGTTTTCAGGATATCCACAATAAATATGCATGAGATAGATTTGCATCTCAAGGAGGCAGTGCATGTAAATCCATGTCATACATATTCATTGTGGATATCCTGAAGATCTGACCTGGCTCTAGCTCTCGAGGACAAGAATTGCCTACCCCTGCTCTTGAGGAACAAATACCGCTCTAGCTTAGAGACATACTTATATTTCTTGATAAGAATGCTAATGGCCACTATTCCCTATCAATACTTGAATTTGCTCCTACCTCTTTCCGATAGTTGCAGACCTGCAAACAAACAGAATGCAATTATTGCTCTACTATCAAGCATTACATAATGTCATGCACGACAAAAGATGTTGGTAGATTCCCTTTTCAAAACGATTGTTTTCAACGTGGTTTTTTTTTTTTCAGTAACTGACCAATTTTCTTTTGTGATAATAGCAAATTAAATAATTGCTGCCATTGAAATGACTAAGAATGCTTACTAGTATTAAGAACAGAGCAGGCTTTAAGGGTGGGTAACCAGCGCAATTTCCCTGGGCCTCTATATCCACATGAGACCCCCCAAGCCTGCCTGAAGCTGAAGGAGACACAACCTTCAGGCAGGCTTTCAGGCTTCCATCCCAGTTGCTGCCCTAGGTCCCATCATATCTAACACAGGTCATACTTAAGGAAACAGCGCTTGCTGAAGGTGACAGGGCCATGGTGAGACCTCATCTGGAGTACTGTGTGCAATTCTGGAGGCCACATTACAGTAAAGATGTGCGCAGAATTGAATCGGTTCAGTGGACGGCCACCAGGATCTCGGGGCTCAAGGGTCTCTCGTACGAAGAGAGACTGAACAAATTGCAGCTCTACACTCTCGAGGAACGTAGGGAGAGGGGAGACATGATCGAAACATTTAAGTACCTCACGGGACGTGTCGAAGTGGAAGATGATATTTTCTTTCTTAAGGGACCCTCGGCTACAAGAGGGCACCCGCTCAAACTCAGGGGCGGAAAATTTCATGGCGACACCAGAAAGTATTTCTTCACAGAGAGAGTGGTTGATCATTGGAACAAGCTTCCAGTGCAGGTGATCGAGGCAGACAGTGTGCCAGACTTTAAGAATAAATGGGATACCCATGTGGGATCCCTACGAGTGTCAAGATAAGGAAATTGGGTCATTAGGGCATAGACAGGGGGTGGGTAAGCAGAGTGGGCAGACATGATGGCTGTAGCCCTTTTCTGCCGTCATCTTCTATGTTTCTATGTTTCTATGATTTGCTGGAGTTATTCAAATATCTAATGCATGCAAAGAATAATTCAGAAATTAAAACATGATCTTCCCAGCTGAATTTTGGGTTAAGCGGTGTCCTTTAATAATTATTTTCAGAGAAAGAATAAGAAATTAGGAACATGTGTGCATTTAAAATGAAACGTTTTACCTAATAAAAATACTTGGCCATCTTGAGAAAATATTACGTTCCCCTTAACCCCATTTTGCATTTTATTTAATGCCTTAAAACAATTTTTAACACCTTGACACGTTTCGTTTCATTTCATATCATTGAAATGAAAAGTGTGAAATAACTTGTAAGTTTCGTGTCATTCTCTTCTTGGTTGGGCTGAGAACTTTTCAGCAGCCCGTCGCTAGGAAAGGGACAACGGGCTACAGCATATGCACAATAGAACTATGAATGAAACATGGGTCTCAAATGCCTTTTCAGGTTAGTAAAAAAAAGATTAGTAAAATTAAAGGGCTACAGTTGTAGAAGGCATGCTCCTAATTCTGTCCCAAAATATAGCCTTGAAAGTTAAATAAGTAGTTTGCACATTAACTAAAGCAATAAGATTAAATGAGATCTAGAAAAGTAGAATTTTCAGATTCAGAATATTAAGCAACAGCGACACCAGAAAATATTTCTTCACCAAAAGGGCGGTTGATCGCTGGAATAATCTTCCACAACAGGTAATTGAGGCCAGCAGCGTGCCAGATTTTAAGAAAAGATGGGATTGGCATGTGGGATCTCTTCATGGAGGTAGTTAGGGGGTGGGCCATTAGTGTGGGCAGACTAGATGGGCCGTGGACCTTTTCTGCCGTCATGTTCTATGCTTCTATATTTGAACCTTTCCGAGTGTAATTTTTTTATTACTTACAACTGACATTATCGTAGTGGTAGCAAGCAGAAGGATTCACATATTATGGGCACTGGTATTTTCATTGTTTACTGTTACTGCTTCTAATTATTTCTGGTGGGCTCATAATCTAAGAGTGTGTGTGTTTTTTATTTTTATAAATCTTTATTGAATTTTCACACCTATCAAAAAAGTGCAATATACATATACATAACATAACAATAACAAATAAGCACTTATATTCAATCAGAATAAATACAGCAGTAAACAATAAATACCCCCTCCCCCGATCAACCAATATTACATCAAAGAATCATATAAGAGATATACCCCCCCATCCCTGGATGTGCAAAAAACTATACCAGCAAAGATAAAACTATAACAATTCTACAAAAGACGTCAATGGACCCCCATACCAATTTAAATATTTTAGTATGTCCTATCAATTCAGTTAAGTGACTTTCCCATAGTCACAAGGAGCTCTAGTGGCTAGGGAACTCTCTTCCCAGGGAGGACAGTCCATTGCACTAACCACTGGATGATTCCTCTGATCCCAAGCACCTTTGGAATACAAAGCCCAAACAATTGTAATAACGTATGGCTTCTCACAAGTTCAGCATCAGAAAGCAAATACATTAGCTAAACTTAGGAAAATGCCAGCTCCTACTATTTATTTTGATTTAGCTCATACCTTTTTGAAGGCTTACAATCTACAGTCTGCACCTGAGGCGATGGAGGGTTGCCCAATCTCACAAGGTGCAGCAGGACGAGTTGAACCGGGCTTCCCTCTAGTTAAGCCGGTACTCTAAGTCAAGGCTACCCCTCCACTTGTGGATACTTCAGATAACTGAATAATGCAGAAATGATCATGTATCTTGGGGCTCCATCGCTTATTTTTAAAATGTAATATTTTCATTAATTTAATCTTTTTGTTTCTTCTTGTATAATCTGGTCCCCAATATTAAGCTTTCTCCCCTTCCAAATATTTTTGAGGTCTAAGGAGAAATATTGGATTCTTATTATGTTGATATCCTGTGATATATATTTTCTTTCGATTTGCCTGCACAAGTTGTTTTACTTGTATATTATTTCAATGATTATAAATAAATAAAAAGGTAAAATGTAATATTGATCAAGTCACTATAAAGGTAAAATGCATAAAAGTAAGAAGACTCTTTTAAGCTTCTGCAAAATGTGGTCATTGAGGTGGGGTTGGCAAAATAAAGGCATTTAGGTCAAAGAATGGCTCCACATTTCTATGAAAGAAAGAGAAAGGAAAGAAAGCTGACAATACTACTGCACGGGTTTCTCGTCTATAATTGCCACTTCATTGTGATCTTTTCATACTGTTTTCCAAAATAAAATCTTAGCATCCAAAACAAAACGCCACCATGTACTTTTTTTTTATTTTTTAGAAAGAGTGAAATGTTTGAGATTAAAAAAAAATCAGTCTTATGGCAAATGAAAATGTAGACTAAATAAAGATTACAATTCTAATCTAGTGCAGAAATGAGCCGGTTTCTCTCTAATTAGCCGAAATGACTCCATAACCACCCACAAATCATCTTCAAGCAGTGCTGATTCCTTTGTTTCTGCTCACATCTGAGAATATCTCAACTAAAAAGAATGGGGGAGGGGGGAAATATGTCGTGATCTATCATCTCAGTACAGAAGCCTATCGTGTCTGCTCTCTTATGGAGATTGTCTCTCCAGTTCAAAGGTTTTTTTGGGGGGAGGGTGGGTTCTTATTTGAGTATTACAAAATCATATAATATAAACTGTGTAGGATTCGACCAAAATAGGTGCTTAAAGGTTACTATTAGATGAATCTATTTCCTGGCGAGCTCTGGATACCTTATTGCATGTCCGTGTCCATGAGGAATTTACATTTAGGTGCGTCCTTAACATTTTGGAGATAATATCAACAAATGAATGAAAAGGCTATATGGATTTGAATATATTTTCCTATAAAGAGATTGATAGGAAATCACATGGTACAAAAAAAATTATAAGAGAACTCCAGTGCATTACAACCAAATCTGGTCATTTTCCAAATGCAATTAGGAATCGTTATGAAAATATTTCTCTAGGGTTTCCCAAAATATGAGTGTTGTAAATGAGTGTTGTAATCCCTAGGGCAGGGGTGTCCAATGTCGGTCCTCGAGGGCCGCAATCCAGTCGGGTTTTCAGGATTTCCCCAATGAATATGCATGAGATCTATTAGCATACAATGAAAGCAGTGCATGCAAATAGACCTCATGTATATTCATTGGGGAAATCCTGAAAACCCGACTGGACTGAGGCCCTTGAGGACCGACATTGGACACCCCTGCCCTAGGGGATCCAGTTTTCTTGTTTGATACCTTATAAAGGGAAGCATTTTTTATGCAAAGGTTGCTCCAAATTTATTATTCACATTTATTACATATCTAGAGAATTGTGGATTTTTTTTTTCTCCCATGGAATGGCCACAACTATATTTTATATTTTCAGTTATAGAATATGCTTCTAAAAAGTTTAAAGCTGAACATTTCTTTTTTTTTTTTTTTAGACGCTTATGCCTGACTCCTCCTCTCACCCTTCTTGACACAATGGGTATTGTGTGAGTAGCCTGTAGGCAGAACTTATCCGTTAGGTTTTCCCCACCCCTCTATTCTTTCACATTTTAAATTCCAACTGTTTCCCCCAAGTATTCTTGTCTAGATTAAGTGCACTCAACCCCCTTTAATAATTAGTTTGTAAGACGCTTGGTAGGTTGGATATTAAGGCCCTGAGTAAATATGAATTTTAAAACTCTTTAAACAGAGGCATCACAGAATATTGAATAATCCTACTTGGTTTTCCTCTGAGAGACTGAAATTTACAGCTGATGGTTTTGATTCCCCTATCCTCCTATTTGCAAAATAAGGGCTCCTTTTACTAAGGTGCGCTAGCATTTTTAGTGCGCACTGAAGATTAGCGCGTGCAAAACTGCACAATAGACGAAAATACTAACACAAGCTCTATGGAGGCGTTAGCGAGCTACTCTGCACGCTAATGTCCTAACGCACCTAAATCTCCATTGGTTTCTCCGTGAGGGGCATCACACATGCACATCTCTCTTACTTCAGGTTACAAGGGGGTGCTGAAAAGTTGTCAGCCCATCCAACCAACTTCCTAAATTCTGAGTATTATTTTGCTACTATAGCTGAAAAGAGTGTTATTTCCTTAAACGCCAATTTGCAGAAAGAAAATTCTCTGTTTTGACATTGCTTTAGATCATTGATTGAACTATATGTCATTCTCTTCTTGGTTGGGCTGAGAAGGAGGGAGCAGCTGAAAAATTCTCAGCCCAGCCAAGAAGAGAACAATGTGGAGCCATGAAACGTACAAGTTATTCCACATTTTTCTTGACACTTTTCGGTTCAATGATATGAAATAAAACAGAGTGTCAAGAAAAGTGTGGAATAACTTGTACGTTTCATGGATCCACATCGTTCTCTTCTTGGTTGGGCCGAGAATTTTTCAGCTACCCCTCATAAACACAGTATGCCGAGTAGTAGAATATTAGTGAGTGTTAACTTTTTCACAACTGGCAAGAATTCTCACAATTTGGACATATGCCTTAATTTGTTAAAGGAAGGTAATATGCCTTCTATGTATAACTATCATTCTATCTAATGTAAGGATCAATGCAAGTTGCTCTAGTAAAAATTGTAAGATATAGACATGACCAGATATATGAAAGTCTATTTGGCATTTATTTTATACATTGTGATCTAATTATCTGAATACAAGTTGGTACTCCAATTTCTTCTTAAATAGGCAAACCTCTATTGTCTGGTGTGTCTGCTTGATATGGTTTTATATATTATATGTGTTTATAAGATCATAAGGTTATATTGGCTGAAATGAAGACAATGAAAAGGTTGGTTTCCAAAACTTTAAATACATTTCTCCTCCCATATTTAGGCAGTAACAGAATTATACCCTTTATTATAAAAATAAACCAGATTTTCACTCATATTCCTATAAAATCAAGTTATCAAATTTAAGATGGGAATGAACGCTTGGAATAAAAACTTGATTAGTTTTAACAGCTATCTGGTGGGTCATATACCAGGGTGGTTTGAAAAGTTTGGTTAAAAAAAAGAAAGCAAGTTAAACAACGCAGTCTTCATCAAGGGCTATGAACTAAGTCCAGTGAGTTTCCAGTTTTTGGTTTATGTTTTGTATCATAGGAAAAATAGTTTATGAAAAACTGGAAACTTGCTGGACCAAACGTACAGCCCTCAGTGTTTAAGTTGCTTATTCACCAAACTTTTCAAACCACCCTAGTATACAGGAAAAGGAAGCAATTATAATAGGGTTGATTTGATATTTATAACTGACCAGGGTAAGTATAGTAAATAATTATGGACTCCTTTTACAAAGCTGCTGCTGTGCTAATTGCTCCGATGCCTATAGGGGATTTAATGGGCATCAGAGTGTTTACTACTTGGCAGCTGCTACCAGGGCTTTGTAAAAGGGGATAAAAATAATAAGGACATTTAGGCCCCCGTATATCAAGCCACATTCGGGTTTTTAAATCACCTGCGGCTGTGGTAAAAACTCCGACACTCATAGAGCGTCAGAGCTTTTACTGCAGTGGTTGACAGAAAAAACCCCTAGCGCGGCTTCATAAAAGGGGACCTTAATTACTTGAGTACTTATTTCCAAATTTTTTTAATTTATTTATAGAATTTCAAATTTAACATGATCCAAAAATTACATCATATACTGAAATAAACAGTGTAGTCACACAACAAATTTTAGGAATTTTCAAATACAATTCAAAATTAAAGTCATAATATGGCTAGGCCATAATTAGTCCTCAAACAATGGAGGAGGAGAACCTTAAAATATACGGATTAATCTAATTAAATTACCAAACTCAGAAAAATGAGGGGTCCTAAAGCAATTTTGGAGCTTATTCCTGAATATTAACTGGTGTAGTAACCAAAAACTGCCTTTTACTTACTAAAAATCCAGACAGTTGTGAAGATTAAAAAAAAAAAAAAAAAAAAATATATATATATATATATCTCCTTGGAAGTTAACCATGCACTTACAAGGACATCTTAACACAAATGTTGCTCCCAGTTGCAAGACTTGGGGTCGTAATAGAAGGAATTGCTTCCTCTTTTTTTGTGTTACTTTTTCCAAATTTAGGAGGCTCAAACTATGAGTATATTTGGCTATAATTTCCAGCAGGAAAGTCTTCATTCAAAAGCTATCAACAATTTAAAAAAAAAAAAAAGTATTGAATCGGCTTCAAGAGAACATATATATTTTCTTCTGATCTATCTGTCTTTTCAGCTGAAGTACATATCTGCTGCAGTCAACCTGTCATTTCAAATCTTGCCTCAATGACCCCCTTCCCCACAGGTGTGTATTGAGGGAGGGAAATATAAACAAAATCCATACTGCTCACTTATGCAAAACTATGCAACAACTAACAGGCAGATGGAATGATTAAAAAATAAAGAAATCCATCCTACTTTGTTGTACGAGAGCATAGCATAAAACGGGAATTTTGTCAGGTTGACAAAAATAGAGAACCTTAATGTACAAGGGTGGTTTGAAAAGTTTGGCAAAAAAGCAAGTTAAACAACATTAGTCTGCATTGAGGGCTATACACCAGTCCAGCAAATTTTCAGGGTTTTTTTTTTGGTAAGCTATTTTTCCTATGATGTGAAAAAAACTGGAAATTCGCTGGACTAAGGGTATAGCTCTGGATGGAGACTACATTGTTTCACTTGCTTTTTTTAATCAAACATCCAACCCACTCTGGTATATGGATAAAGATGATTGACACATTTTGCAGACAATATCAAGGCTCCAAAGTAAAGAAACTTAGATCTATGAAAGTTATCCCTTAAAAAATTCTCTCAGGAAAAATGTAGGGAAGGAATAACATTTATTGGTGTTCAAAATGTTACTTTCTACTCGTCAGGAAAATCAGGAGTCCGAGAGCCCATCTCGAGGGCGAGGCTAACGTGGGGACGGGAAGCAAGTGCACATGTCTAGTGGTGGGCGGGTGTAATCAGGGAATGGGCTGGGGATTGGTGGACAGAGCTTTCCCACCAAAGAGCAGGAAAATAACTGGAGGGCTGTAGCCGCTACTGGCTGCTGGGCTCATTGGGGGGGATGAGCTGCGGGCCAGCGAGGAAGCCGTGCCCTGGGGTTGGTGACCCTGGTGAATGGGGCATGTGGGGGACATGCCACCCCTCAGATCCTTGCTGACATGGCTGGGTCGGGGGCGATACTTTGATATATGTTGGTTGGTTGTTGAATTATTAATTAACAGAGCTGTGGCTATGTTTCCACCAATAAGCATCTGCATGGTGATGTTATATGAGTTAGAGCATTTGGATTAGGGAAAAGCGAGCCTATATGGATCTAACTGTTAGCAGTGGTTTCTCTTTATAAACAGCTTCCTATATCACATATATTAATAGAGGTTTTAAACCCATTGCAAATCCAGCAGTTTGTTATAGAAGCTGTTTTTGCTGGCAGAAACCCAAAGCGGGATCATTTTGTGGGGTCATAATTCCATTGTAGGTGTCATTCTCCTTTGATATTTTGAGCTATCCAACTGATGCTAAAACTCCCTAGGATCTATGGGTTTCTTCCTCTATAATATTACCAAAATCCAACCTCCCCTTTCCGAGCATACTACTAAAACCCTTTTCCAGACTCTCATCGCCTCTGTCCTAGAATACTGCAACTTGCTTCTCTCAGGTCTTCCAGTCAACCATCTCTCTCCCTTCAATCTGTTCAAAATTCTGTTGCAGGCCTTATAGTCCACCAGAACACCATACTCATATTACCTCTCTCATCAAGTCACTTCATTGGCTCCCCATCCATTTCTGAATACAGTTCAGACTCCTTTTATTGACTTACAAGTGAATTCTCTCTGCAGTCCCTCAATAACTCTCCTCCCTTATCCTCTACTGCCAACTCCAGACTCCATCTCTTCTATGTTGCTGCAGGGTATGCCTGGACAGGCTGCTTGCGTCGATACATGAAGCTCTATTTCTAGTAGTATTCAAATCCAAGCTAAAAGCCCACTTTTTCGAGGTTGCTTTCAACTCCTAACTCCAACTCACCATAAAATACCTATTTCCATCTTATTCGCTCTGCAAGAAACTCCTCATCTGTCCTAACTAGTTTGTAAGCTCTTCTGATAAGGGATCGTCTATTACATGTTGAATGTACGGTGCTGCCTAGCCTTTAAGCATAAATAGTAGAATAGATTATCTACAATAATTAATATAGTTCCCAAGTCTCTAACATCAATCAGTGCCATTTAGAATGCATTAATCTGGAAGTTTATTTAAACTTAATTGCAAAGTTGCATAAGAAAAGTAGAGGGCCATAATTATTATTACGCCGTGGAGGATTTCAAAAGACGATATTGGGTCCCAGTCAATGAACACAGATTGAAAGCAGTACTTTAGCTAGATCAATGTCATTCTATTGTCATCCTTCTCCTTTCTTTTGGAAAAACCAAGTAGGCGGACTGCAGTATCTGACTGCCCAATGGCAGCAGGCAGTTTCAGTAGAGTTAGAAAGAAAAGAGAAGCATTCTCTGGTATCCAAATCCCTTAAACCATTCTCGTTCCACTCTCTAACAACTTCCAACCACTGAGACCTGACAGGCAGAATCCTAGAGCCAACAGCAGCAGAAAAAAAAAAAAAAAAAAATCCCCTAGCAGCAGAAACAGAACCTCTGCATTGGAAGCTGGGAGCAGCAGCATTAACACCAAGGGAATACTAACCAGCAATAAAAGCAAGGAGAAAAGCTAAGCCACCAAACCAAAAGAGTGGATTCCAAATCTGACTCAAGCCAAGGGCAAAGAGCTGGCACCAAGGAAGAGGGAGCGAGTTGTGTGTGAGTGTGAGGCGGTAAAGGAATGAACAAGAAAGAACACTCCAAGAGCAGGAACAGGCTTCAGCCATGATCCTTTTTTCATCTCGCAGCGTCCTGCTGTCAGTGTACTACCCTCAGATCTTCCTTATTCTTACCAGTGGAAGCTACCTGTAAGTGATCAACATTTTTATACTGTTTTGAAAGATCTCATGAGCTACTTAGTTATAATGTTAATACTACTACCGGTAAAAATGTGTAAAAATACATAATTTTTTTTTAAGAACTAAGAGCACTACTGTTGCAACAACACTATAAAGAATAGGCGGATCCGGTTTGGATAGCTGCAGGATCTTGTCTTTAAAGGAGCCCAATAGATGCTTGTGTTCTCTTAAATGCAGAACGCAAAGGCTGACGTTAACGCGTGGGGTTCAGTTTCCGCTTGTGGTTAACGCGCTAGGGAAATGATTTACAGGTAGAAACGACTATTCACCCGAACGTGTACAGGTAGCCGAATATGCAGACTTCAGAATGATAACTTCCCGGGCCAGGGAAGAAAAACGGGCGAGATCCATACAAATCTTCCAATTTTTCTACAACATAAAAAGAAAAAGAGGTCATGGCTGGTTTAGTAAGGACACACGTCTCTCTACCTGTTGCTAGCTGGTGACTTTACTAGGGCATTTGTTTTGAATGTGATGTGTGTATGTTTTTTTAAACACGTGTTCCCCCCCCCCCCCCCAGTGTATAATTTCTTCCTATTAAAAGCCCTCAACATTATCACTAAGCTTATATCTTATTTTATGAGGTTAGGAAATTTCTATGAAACATTTGTGATCGTCTTTATTGGGAAAAGGCACATGTTCCTAGAAATGATAGCCATCGTTATATTTCACTTCAGGTGTCTTGAGCTGCTTCCAGGCAGGCTATTGAAAGATTTTGGCTACAAGATCCAAATCCAGTAATTGTTTTAGAGTTTATTCCTTAATCATTTTTTTGTTATGCTACAGTTCCCACCAGCTGGGAGCTTATCACCTCCCAACCCCAAACATCCAGAAAAGTGTAAGATTTAACACCGGCATGCTGAGAGTAGCTTTACAAAACCTGAAATCGCCGTTTTGGGGTTTGCGATGAAAAGCCAAGTGCATGGGAAACGCAGTAGGACAATGCGGTGCGCAGCAGCTCGAAATCGGGGCCAGAAGCAAAGCCCAGGCTGCTCCTTGCCAGTTCTCTCGGGCTTGAACCCAGGGGCCAGCTACTAAATTCAATCTGATCTGTTAATCGCAAGACCCTGCTCTCTCCCAAAGAACTGCTAGAGTTAACGAGGTTAGTGGATTTCTTTTCCCACAGGGAAGAGATGCATGAATATCACGCCTATAGAACGGATAAAGTCTGTGTGCTTACATATTGCACGCATTGTGGGAATTAGATGGAGCACAGTAATCGATTTACTTAAACCCAAGTGCTGTAAAGCAGAACTCATACTTTTAACTTATTGGCGTTTATTTCCATGTAGTTACAATATTTAATGCATAGTTTCCTAGCCCATTTCTTTGACTAAACATTTGCAATATTTTGAATAGAACAGCAAAGAGGCTGCGACCAAGCTTTTCTTTAAAGGCATCCTGAGATGTGGGAAGCCTCAGTCCAGCTAATCTGTGAATGTTGTGCAAAATTGCAAACATATGATGGTGATAGGCTAGGTGTGTGATGCCACTTTATGATGCTATCAAAAAGTATATGACCGTGTCTCTCCTCTCCCCTGCATACAGGAGTGCCAGACCGACAAATTTAGGCACAGCTCTTTAGGTTTGTAAAATATCATTTTATGAAATGGCAGAAAAATTAGTTGCCTTTTAAAATAGGTCAGTTGTCAGGAAACACTTCATCTGAAGCCCAGGAATGCCTAAGAAAAAGCTTTCACCACTGAATTTGAAAGCTAATCGATATTAGAATGCAGTTTGGAGTTCTCAGAGTTGGATGCTGGCGAGCAAAGCAAGTAGCCGGATTTGTGTCCGGGCGCTTTTTTGCATGCAAAACATGTCCACGGGTAGCTAATCATCTGCATATGAAACAGGACGCTGGCTTTAGTTCCACAGGACTGCATTTATAATAAATTAAACCTCGTTTCCAATATAAACGTAGCCATATTTTCTCAAAACCCTATAGGAAATTACTATCCTGAAAAGTTTTACTTCTATAAATAGTTTGAATCTTGAAACAAAAGTTTGAAACCACACACCAGATGCTGAGATGCTAGTGGTTTCCCTTACTGTGTGACATAATTATAAGTTAACCTAGAGGCAATAGAAGCATAATAATATTAAAAACGCAGCTGCTGGATGAAATGCAGAGGAATACACAGCTGCCTTGCTGTATTTTCAGACTGTTATTCTGTGACATTGATAGGTGGCTGTGTGGTTAAAGACACATACACAGTGTGCAGCAAGGGTTCTCCTAATCCCAGTGACTTTATGGCAAAACTCCTCTGCTATGAGCTCTGATTTGGAGATATTGGGGAAGGGAGCATATGGATTATGAGAAAGAAAGGAACTCAGACATGGACAAGAAGAGATATTAGATATGACTCAGAGCTATTTCAGTCACCTCTAGGGTAAGAAGAAATGGGATCAAAGGAAAAATACGAAGTCCATATAAATATTGCAGCATTTACAAATCCCCAAAATCTATGGGCTCCTTTTACAAAGCCGCGCTAGCGGTTTTAACGCACGCACCGGATTAGCGCGCACTATAGCGTGCGCTAGCCGGAAATCTACCGCCTTCTCAAAAGGAGGCGGTAGTGGCTAGCGTGTGCGGCAATTTGGCGTGAGCTATTCCGCACGTTAAGGCCCTAGCGCAGCTTTGTAAAAGGAGCCCTATGTGACTTAAGGGTCTTAAGAACATAAGAATTGCCATCTCCGGATCAGACCCTGGGTCCATCAAGTCCGGTGATCCGCACACGCGGAGGCCCCGCCAGGTGTACCCTGGCATAGTTTTAGTCCCCATATCACTGTATGCTTCTCAAGGGAGATGTGCATCTAATTTACCCTTACCCGTATCACTCTATGCCACTCTTAAGGAGATGTTCATGTCTTCTTTTACTAAGCTGCATTAGGTGCTAACAAGTGTCTAATGCAGCAACAAATGAACCACTGTGAGATGCACTGCAATTTTATGTGGTAGTTTTTGAATCTGCACAGGCATAATAAATTTTTGTATATTTTGAGGTGGCATATCATGGGTGGAGAGTGAGCTAACCATTTAGTGCACAGCTGATACAGGGGCCCTTAGGCCCTGATTCTATAAAGTCTGTCTAAAGTTAATTGAGCAATAAGCCTAATCAGTATTAATATTGGCACTCAGCACCTCACAATCAGCTTTAATTGGCAGAAATCTGGAACGCTCTTCCGGAAGCACCCTTCAGGGATTCAAGACAAGGTTGGATAAGTTCCTACTGGAACAGAACATACGCAAGTAAGGCTAGTCTCAGTTAGGGCACTAGTCTTTGACCTAAGGGCCACCGCGTGAGCGGACTGCTGGGCACGATGGACCACTGGTCTGACCCAGCAGCGGTAATTCTTATGTTCTTATATTCTTATGTGGCTAACTCAAAAAACTAGCTCAAAGCGTCTACCCTAAATGTGGGTGTGGTTAGGGGGCGGTTCATGGACATGCTTTCAAGTTAGGTCAAGTCTCTTTGTGAATCAGGTGCCATGCTGACATCGGCACCTAACTTTAGGCATAGAAAATCCTGGTATAAATTAGGGCCATCTAAATGTTAGGATGCTGAGCACCGCCTAAGTGTGATTCTATAATGGGTACCTAGGTTTTGAGTGCTGATATCAGTGCCTAACTTTAGGCGGACTTTATAGAATCAGGTCCTTAATACCTACAAAATAGGTGTTGGTAAGTGCTCCTGTGGAAATGTTTAAAAATAGTCATATGTTAATGGCAACATTATTGCATGGCTATTAATTGAAAAAATAGAAAATGGGTGTTTTTACAGCTGCGGTAAAAATGGTCAGTGCATGGGAAAGACCTGCAAAAGGGTGCTCTAAGGCCTATTTTCACTGCAGCTTAGTAAAAGGAGCTTTTAGTTTTATTATCCAAACGGTACCCCATCTCCCAACTTTTGTAAAGTGATTAACCTAAAAGTTGTGACAGAATCCCCAGATTTTCTATAAAATGAACTCTCTCCAAATCACACATTTAACAGGTTTGTCCACACACAAAGTAATGTTACTACAATAAAGCTGTCCTTTATATAGCTGCACTAGCGTTTTTAGTGCTGGTTGCTGCGGTAAGAACTCCAACACTCATATGAACATAAGAATTGCTGCTGTTGGGTCAGACCAGTGGTCCATCGTGCCCAGCAGTCTGCTCACGCGTTGGCCCTTAGGTCAAAGGCCAGTGCTCTGAGTCTAGCCTTACCTGTGTACGTTCTGGTTTAGCGGGAACTTGTCTAATTTTGTCTTGAATCCCTGGAGGGTGTTTTCCCCTATAACAGCCTCCGGAAGAGCGTTCCAGTTTTCTACTACTCTGTGGGTGAAGAAGAACTTCCTTATGTTTGTACGGAATCTATCCCTTTTTAACTTTAGAGAGTGCCCTCTGGTTCTCTCTACCTTGGAGAGGGTGAACAACCTGTCTTTATCTACTAAGTCTATTCCCTTCAGTATCTTGAATGTTTCGATCATGTCCCTTCTCAGTCTCCTCTTTTCAAGGAAATTCTATGAGCTTCAGAGTTTTTGCCGCTGTGGCCAGCGCTAAAAATGTTAGCGTGGCTTTGTAAAGGAGGGAGCGAATAATTTTCAAAGCAGGCACTCAACCATAGTAAATGGTCCAACATTTTATTAAGTGAAGAAAAATAATCTTTAAAATATAGAGGTCAGTTCATAAGAATTAGTTAACAAGACACTTTATCCCCCGCCCCATTTCCCAATATTTTATGGCGTGCACACTTTCTAAGGGATTTCAGCACTGGAAATAAGATTTCAGGTTTTCAAAACTGCTTTGCTCTTTATTTCTTTATCTTCTTTTATCTTGTGACTCCCTTTTCAATTTTTTCATAAAACTTGTGAATATAATCATATAACATTGTAGAGATGAGTTAAATTGAAATCTCAAGTACCCAGTATAATATGGTTATATTCACAAACCTTCATCTGCAATTAAGATAGGTCTAATTTGATGATGAGAATACAATTACACAATTTCTTTTGATCACAATATCCTCTATATTAAATGTCTCTGCTTTCATTAAGGATTAGTGACAATAGTGCCCCTAAAGGCACAGTTCAAAAGAAACTGTACTATTCACACATCCATCAGTGGTATTTCTTCAATATCATTATTTTGAAATTCTTTATGTTATTCCCATAAACACAGAGACAGTCATGGCAGTAGGACAAGGGACTACTGAAACCTTCTCAGCCCAACTAAGAAGAGAATGATGTGGAGCCATGAAACTTACAAGTTTCATTTCATATCATTAAAATAAAAAGTGTCAAGTGACGTGGGGAATAACTTGTAAGTTTCATGGCTCCACATCATTCTCTTCTTGGCTGTGCTGGGAACTTTTCAGTGGCCTCTCATACACAAATCGCAAATTACCTCAGACCTTCTAGATCTGATGGTTCATGTTAGTTCATGAGATTTCTAAGTGGCATCACATATGTTGCATAAGCCAGTCAGATTTTATTCGGTTTGAAGTCATTTTGATTCAATTTCAAAGATGGCTTAAATTTTGGGCATTCCATAGATGGTCTGAACTAAATGATGAAAATATAACAAAATGTATTAACAAGATAGCTGATGCTATTATGGATAAATAATGCCTACATTTTAGGCATGGACATTTATACCAGCCTTAAAGCCTTAGCCTACGAGGGGCCACTAAAAAGTTCTCAGCCCAACCAAAAAGAGAATGATGTGGAGCCATGAAACTTACAAGTTATTCCACACTTTTCTTGATACTTTTTTATTTCAATTATATGAAATGGTAATATATAGAAATAAAACAAAGGAAATAAGGTAATACATTTTTTATTGGACTAACTCAATGCATTTTATGATGAGCTTTTGAAGGTACGGTAATCCTTCTTCAGATCAGAAAAAAGCAAATGTTGACAAATATCAGTATATATAAGGAAAATATAAAAGCATTTCATGGATAGTGTCACAGGAAAAGGGAGGGGTGGGTGGGTGAGCAGGAGACAAGAGAGGTGACAAAGCAGTTTTAAATGTCTTTGTAGTGGGAAAGGAAGCCCAGATCTTAGTTAAGTCCTGTCTGGTAAGTGTCAAAATAATTTCTCATTTTATTCAATGATATGGAATGAAACAAAAAGTGTCAAGAAAAGTATGGAATAGTATAGCCCGAGAGTATGTCTCGATGGGCAGAAAGTAACATGGGGCTGGGAGGCCCATCGAGACAGGCAGATAGTTAAGGGGGGCAGTGAGTGTAGAGGGCCATTGGGTGATAGGTTTTCCTGCCGGGAGGTCGTATCGGGATTGGGTAGGAAGGGGGTCGGCATCGTGGGGCGGGGGGGAGGGGTGTGAGGCTTTAAAGCCAGGACCTTGGAGGACCCGGTTCCTCCGGCGGTCCTCCAGGGCAGCTTTTCCCACCTACCTGCCCGTGCTTTGGTGGCTCGGGAAGGTGGTTCTCCCGAGCTACGGGGTGCTTGGGCTCATCTGGCGATGAGTGGTGGGCCGGTTGGGAGCTGTGCCTTGGGGTCAGGCGACCCAGTTAAAGGGGCATGTGGTCATGCCACCCCTCAGACTCTTGCTGCTGTGGAGGGGTCGGGGGCAATATAATGCTATGTATCTGGTAGCTCTGGAGAAGCTTGGTTTGGTTAATTGATGTTATTTGTTTTCGTGATCCATAAACAGAGCTGCGGCTATATTCACCATAATTGGAGACTGCGTGCTAATTTTGATAGAAGGGGTAACGGGGCAAATGGTTGGGGGGAGGTGGATTGGCAACAGCCGGGACTTTCCAGATCCCGATGTTAAACTTATAAGTTTCATGGATCCGCATCATTCTCTTTTTGGTTGGGCTAAGAACTTTTCAGCAGCCCCTCGCATGTGTGTAAATTAGCATATTTTATCATCTGCTTGTGCATTTGAAAATTCTATCCATGCTCCATCCAGACTCTGCCCATGAAGACACCTATTGACAAAGTATATACTATCATGTCGTAGTGCATATATTTTTTTTTATGTAAATCAGTGTTTTATATGTGAAAATGATTTACAAAGGGGTGCTGAAAAGTTCTCAGCCTAACCAACCAACTTCCTAAATTCTGAATGTTATTTTGCCACTGTAGCTGAAAAGAGTGTTATCATATTTTGTTAAGTGCCAATTTGCAAAAACAAAATTCTATGTTTTGACATTGTTTCAGATCATTGATTGAACGGTGATGGGACAATCGCGCACCAGACACCAGCGCGCCGACAATCGAGCGCTGACAATTTGGCGCAAGACACAAGCGCGCCGTGGGAAAACTTAGTTTTAAAGAGCTCCGACGGGGTGTGTGTGGGGGAACCCCCTCCTTTACTGCATACTGTTCGTGCTGCCGTTGGGGTGGAGGGGGTGCAACCCCCCACATTATAGAGAAAATGGAACTTTCCTGAAAAAAATCGGAAAAAGTTCAATTTTCTCTATAATGGAGGGTTCCAACCCCATAAACCCCCCCCCCACAGCAGCGCGAACACTATGCAGTAAAGTGGGGGGGGGGGGGTTCCCCACTCACACCCTGCTTCGGAGCTCTTTAAAACTAAGTTTTCCCGCGGCGCACTGGTGTCTTGCGCTGAATTATCTGCCCTCCATTGTTGGCGCGCTGGTGTCTCGTGCGCAACTGACTATGAATCGATTGAACCATATCCACATCATTCTTTTCCTGGTTGGGCTGAGAACTTTTTAGCACTCTCTCATATAAAATAATCTCAATAAGCAATTAAAGATTGCATGCTATGAGTGCAGGTGCTGTATTATCTTAGTGGGGGAAGGAAAGACATCATACAGTAAGTGGAACTTGGAAAGTATAGTGTTGTAGTAATACTATTTGATCTTAGTTCAATACTGAATTGATAATGAATGCAATTGTTGGACAGACTAGGTGGACCATGCCGGTCTTTAGCTGATGTCATTTTCTATCCCCCCCCCCCCCTCCTTTTACAAAACTGTACTGCGGTTTTTAGTGCCAGCTGCGGTGATAACAGCTCCGACGCTCATATGAGCATCAGAGCTGTTACCACCATGGCCGGTGATAAAAAATGCTAATGCAGTTTTGAAAAAAAAAAAAAAGGGGGGGAGTATATTACTATGCTTGTCATTTCTGTATAAGCATAAGAACATAAGAACTGCTACTGGGTCAGACCAGCGGTCCATCATGCCCAGAAGTCCGCTCACGCGGCGGCCCTAAGACCAGCCCTGACTAAGACTATCCCTATCAGCGTACGTCCTTGTTCAGTAGGAACTTGTCTAACTTTGTCTTGAATCCCTGGAGGGTGTTTTCCCCTATGACAGACTCCGAAAGAGCGTTCCAGTTTTCCACCACTCTCTGGGTGAAGAAGAACTTCCTTACGTTTGTACGGAATCTATCCCCTTCCAACTTTAAAGAATGCCCTCTCGTTCTCCCCACCTTGGAGAGGGTGAACAACCTATCTTTATATACTAAGTCTATCCCCTTCAGTACCTTGAATGTTTCAATCATGTCTCCTCTCAATCTCCTCTGTTTGAGGGAGAAGAGGCCCAGTTTCTCTAATCTTTCACTGTACGGCAGCTCCTCCAACCCCTTAACCATCTAAGTCGCTCTTCTCTGAACCCTTTTGAGTAGTACCATGTCTTTCTTTATGTATGGCGACCAGTGCTGGATGTAGTATTCCAGATGAGGGCATACCATGGCCCGGTACAGTGGAATGATAACCTTCAATCTGTTCATGATCCCCCTTCTTAATCATTCCTAGCATTTTGTTCGCCCTTTTCGCCGCCACAGCACATTGAGCGGACAGCTTCATTGACTTGCCTATCAGTACTCCCAAGTCTCTTTCCTGGGGGGTCTCTCCAAGTACTGCACCGGACATCCTGTATTCGTATATAAGATTTTTGTTACCGACATGCATCACCTTACACTTATCCACATTAAACCTCATTTGCCGTGTTGCAGCCCATTTCTTGAGCATGTATTGTCACGTTGCAGGTCTTCGCAATCCTCCTGTGTCTTCACTACTCTGAATAACTTCGTATCGTCTGCAAATTTAATCACCTCACTCATCGTACCAATTTCTAGGTCATTTATAAATATGTTGAAGAGCACGGGTCCAAGCACCGAACCCTGTGGCACTTTTCCAGTCTGAGTATTGTCCATTTACCCCCAATCTCTGTTTCCTATCCGCCAGCCAGTTTTTAATCCATGTGACTATTTCACCTTCAATTCCATGGCTCGCAATATTTCGAAGTAGTCATTCATGCAGGCGTTAGGTACCTTTTGACTTGAGGGATGCCGTGAGAGTTGCCGATTTGCTGGAGCCAATTTTCCTGTTAAGGTTTTTTTTCCACGATGTCGAGGAGAAGGGGCAAAAGTGCTGCTGCAGCCTTGTGGTGCTCCAGAGTTCCCCCTCTCGCTACTATCGAGCAGTGAGCCAGTAGCGTCGGGGAGTCGCCCGCTGGACCCATCAGCATGGAGTGAAGCTGACCCAGAAGTCCCTGGGCTAGAAACAACTCTGAGCCCCAACCAAAGGAATCCTCCTCCCCCCCCCCGCTGAGTGCTAGTTTACCACGCATAAGAAGTGAGCCCGGAGTGGTAGCACTTCCTGAGCGGGAGGCTGAATCAACTGGGAGCCAGCTAATAGAAGTCTCAACGGACTGTTCAAGCCCTGAGGCTATACCAGCGGCCAGATTACCATAAGGAGGAGATGACCAGGTTCAGCAAACAGAAGGTGGACAAGGTGAGCAAGAACAAACATTATAGGGAATTTCCTTTCATTTAGAGAAGCCAGCAGAAGTTACCCTGGATTCAATATGGGACTTGGTTTCCAAACTAGGAGACTTTGACTAAACAGATTAAAGAAGGTGAAAAGAACTTAAAAACTCAGAAACAAGAGATAGAAGAAAATAGACAAGAAATTTCCAATGTTAAAGTTAATGTAGGAGATCTTGAAAAAGAAATGACAGCGATTAAACAAGTTCAATCAACAATAATAAAAGATAATCAGTTTATGAGAAGGAAATTAGAGATAATGGGAAATAGTTATCGAGCTAATAATCTACATTTCCTAAATTTTCCAAAAGTTCCTTGTATAAGTCCAAAGGAAATGGTAAAAAGATACTTCATGGAGATTTTGAAAATTCATGAGGACTCAATACCTCCCTTTACCCGGGTGTATTATCTTCACAGTAAAGTATTGCAACATCAAGTAGAAGATCAGAACAAGGAGCAGGATCTTCAATTAGATTTGACAGAAATTTTGGAAGTATCTGATAAGGACTTGGCTAAACCATCTACTCTTCTATTGTCTGTGGCATTATTGCCAGGTAAAGAATGGATACTTAAAATGTTTTTTAAAAATAAAGATAAGGAGTTTCTAAGTTTGAAAATTCAAATTTTCCCAGATGTTAGTAAAGAAACTCAAAACCGCAGACGACAATTTCTTTTATTGAAACCAGGAGTCACTCACTTGGGTGGTATTTTTTCCCTACGCTTCCCATGTAAATGTATTGTAAGGTATCGAGATAATAAATATGTTTTTTTTGAACTTACTGCCTTTCTGACACTGAAATGACTGGAAAAGGAAGGAACATTGGATTAGTCAATTAGAGTTAAGCTCCTCGAGCCAAACATAGATACCTTGTTTTTGCCTATGCATTTATTTAATTTCTTTAATGTTCACTCATAAAATTCTTGGATCGTAATGTGGACTTGAGATTGTTTGAAGTAAAATTATTCTTGTATTTCTTCTTTTTTTTTTTTTTCTTTTTCTCTTTAATTTTATGTTAAACAAACAATCTTTCTGTACAAAATGTTTGAACCAGTTTAATGTAGCTTCATGGACTTCATCAAGGGAAGTTTTCCTCCTTTTTCATTGTAGGTCTCTGCTTTTGTTACCATACATCTCCCATCTGAACAAAGTTAGTTTTTTTAAAGTCCAGAACCTTTACTTTTGAATGAGCCCTCTCTATACCCATCTTAATATTAAACCGTACCATGCAGTGATCACTGGATGCCAATATACATGTTCATTAATACCTTTGTTAACCATAAATAAACATGAACTAATGTCATTGTCACGTCTCTTATTTTACTTCTCCCAGGTTCCCTTCCCTTTAAGGAAACTTGGACCATACTCCCATTCTATCACACCCCATTTTTACCAAACCTTCCTCTCCTTAGAGGAACACTATTTCACTCCCCTTCTTGGGCAAGACATGGCAAAGGAAGTGGTGGTACTAGCACCGTTAGGAAACAGCGATCACAACATGATCCAGTACAAATTAAAAATGGGAACATCAAAGGTGAAAAGAACCACAACGACTGCACTCAACTTCAGAAAAGGAAACTACAAGGTCATGAGGAAAATGGTACGAAAAAAGCTCAATAACAACTCAGGGAAGGTGAAGACCGTAAAGGAAGCCTGGACACTGCTTAAAGGCACAGTGCTCGGGGCACAAGACCTGTGTGTCCCAAGGTTTAGGAAAGGGTGCAAAAAAAATCGATCTAGAAACCCAGCATGGATAACAACTGCAGTTAAAAAGGCGATAAGCGACAAGAAATCATCCTTCAAAAAATGCAAAAAGGAACCAACAAAGGAAAACCAGGTAGAGCACAAAAGACACCAGAAACAATGTCATCAAGAGGTCAGGAAAGCAAAGAGAGAATATGAGGAAAAATTGGCAGGAGAAGCAAGAAACTTCAAACCCTTCTTCAGGTATGTGAAAGGGAAACAGCCAGCCAGAGAGGAAGTGGGACCACTGGACGACGGAGACAGGAAAGGAGCGATAATAGAGGAAAAAGAGATAGCTGACAGGTTAAACGAATTCTTCTCGTCAGTCTTCACCAGAGAGGACACATCCAATATTCCGGAACCCGAGGTAATTATGAACGGAGAACACGATGAAAGGCTGGTACAACTAGAGGTAAGCAAAGAGGATGTCCTCAGACAGATAGACAGACTGAAGAGCGACAAATCACCAGGCCCGGACGGCATCCACCCAAGGGTACTAAAAGAACTGAGAAACGAAATAGCAGAGACATTTCGCCAAATATGCAACCTCTCCCTAAAGACAGGGGAGATCCCAGAGGACTGGAAAATAGCAAATGTCACACCCATCTTTAAGAAGGGATCAAGGGGTGACCCGGGAAACTATAGGCCTGTAAGCTTGACCTCAGTTCCAGGGAAGATGATGGAAGCAATGGTAAAGGACAAAATCTGTGAACACATAGAAAACAATGGACAACTGAAGGCGAGTCAGCATGGCTTCTGCAAGGGAAGGTCATGCCTCACGAACTTGCTGCACTTCTTTGAGGGAATAAACAACCAGATGGATAAGGGGGAATCCATAGACATCATTTACCTTGACTTCCAAAAAGCCTTCGACAAGGTACCTCACGAGCGGCTACTTAAAAAGCTGTGGAACCATGGGGTGCAAGGGGATATCTACCGATGGATCAAACACTGGTTGGCAGGCAGGAAACAGAGGGTTGGAGTGAAAGGCCAATACTCAGACTGGCAATGGGTCACGAGCGGAGTTCCACAGGGGTCGGTGCTGGGACCTCTACTGTTCAATATATTTATCAACGATCTGGAGGCGGGGACAAAATGTGAGGTTATCAAATTTGCCGATGACACCAAACTCTGCAGCAGGGTTAGAAACACGGAAGACTGTGAAGACCTGCAAAGAGACCTAACGAGACTGGAAGACTGGGCAAAAAAGTGGCAAATGAGTTTTAACGTAGAGAAATGCAAGGTCATGCATGTAGGGAAAAAGAACCCGATGTTCAGCTACAAAATGGGGGGAACACTGCTAGGGGTGAGTACCCTTGAAAGGGACCTGGGGGTGATGGTCGACACATCACTGAAACCATCGGCGCAATGTGCGACAGCCTCAAAGAAAGCAAACAGAATGCTGGGCATCATCAAAAAGGGTATCACAACCAGGACGAAGGAAGTCATCATGCCGCTGTATCGAGCAATGGTGCGCCCGCACCTGGAGTACTGTGTTCAATACTGGTCGCCGTACCTCAGGAAGGACATGGCGATACTCGAGGGAGTGCAGAGGAGGGCGACTAAACTGATAAAAGGTATGGAAAATTTTGCATACGCCGACAGGTTAAAAATGCTGGGGCTGTTCTCCCTGGAGAAGAGGAGACTTAGAGGGGACATGATAGAAACCTTCAAGATCCTTAAGGGCATAGAGAAAGTGAATAAGGATAGATTCTTCAAACTGTGGGGAGCCACAAGAACTAGGGGTCACTCGGAGAAATTGAAAGGGGACAGGTTTAGAACAAATGCTAGGAAGTTCTTTTTTACTCAGAGGGTGGTGGACACATGGAATGCGCTTCCGGAGGATGTGATAGGCCAGAACTCTGTACAGGGGTTCAAGGAGGGTTTAGATAGGTTCCTGGAGGATAAGGGGATAGAGGGGTATAGATAGAACTTGAGGTAGGTTATAGAAGTGGACAGAAACCACTTCACAGGTCGCAGACCTGATGGGCCGCCGCGTGAGCGGACCGCTGGGCGAGATGGACCTCGGTCTGACCCAGTGGAGGCAACTTCTTATGTTCTTATGTTCTTATGTTCACCCTATTCCAGGATCCATTCTCCCCTTAGAAAGTGGCACCAGGCACACTCCCAACCCCGAATTCTAATTGGTTCTATCTCAACAAAATTATTCTTCAATTTTGATTTTATGGATATCATAGATTTTATGGATATCATCACCTCCTCTTCATATCAGCAGATATACACCTTACTGTTGTACATCTATTCCCAACTCTCACTCACCTCTTCATTTTTCTTTCTTTTATTTAAGAAATACATCACTTTGATGTTCCCCAACATCCTCAGCATATTAAATTTCCCCATTAATGCAATATTTCATCACATCAACACAACCACAATTCTGTCACATTCTACAGATTTTTCCCATGCTACACCAGGAAAACATTTCATACAATTGTTCCCAAAAAACTATTTAACCTTTATTTTTACACTCATTGTAGTTTCTATCACTGGTACTCATTATACATTCACCATATCTAACAGGTTACGCATCTAGTCTCATTTCCATCTACCTATACCACAAAGGGTCAGGCTTCTTTATTACCACCCCACTCAGAAGGGCGTGCTTGACACAGTAGAATTTCTTTCAATGTTGTATCAAACTCAATCACATAAGGGGCCGAAATCTAAAACACAGGTTAAGTCACGGGCCAAATTTTTTTTCTTAAGATACTTGGGGTCTCTTCTGTCAAACTGTGCTAGCAGTTTTTAGTGCAGAGAGACGTGCTGAATGGCCCGCGCTGCTCCCGACGCTCATAGGAACTCTGTGAGTGTTGGGAGCAGCGCGGGCCATTCAGCGCAGCTCACCGTGCTACAAACTGCTAGCACAGTTTGATAGATGAGGCCCTCAGTCTAAGTAGAAGTATAGATCCCTCCTCACCCTGAGACACTATTCCAAAGATTCACCTGGTTATTTTCACCTCATAGATGTTACCATACTTAATCCCAACTTTATTCAAATAGTTATTCTAGGCATAGGCAGCAGAATGCTTTTTTGTTTGGGGGGACCCAAATGCTCCGCCCCAGACTGCACCCTCATACTAGTACTAATTGTAATACCATTTTTTCCATTCATTTTCATATATTGTATACAAACAATATAATCTTATTAACAACACATAATAGTTAACCACAAAATTAAACTACACAAAGCACACTGTATGCTTCTCAACATTCATTCCTACCAGAACCCCTATGCAAATACGGGACCACAAACTAAAAGTACTAATATATACAAATGAAACCCTAAGATGCAAGACTCTGCATGCAGTACATCCCTAGAGAAATAGAAACAAATGCATTTCTTACTGAACAGTGCAAAATATAGACAGCAGATGTAAATTCTCAAAACTGACACAATTCAATCACTACATTGAAAATAAAATAATTTCCCCTACTTTTGTTGTCTGGTGATTTTGGTTTTCAGACCATCTTTTCCCAGTCTCTGGCTGCACTTCCTTCTGACTGTGCTCTTAACTGTGTATCCACGGCCACCTTATCCATTTGCTGTTTTTCTCTCCTTCACATTCTGCCATACATCCATCTTTGTATATAATAATATCAGAGCACTAGCCAAAAAATTACCTAAATAAAGCTTAAATCATGCTATACATATGTAAAGATCAGCTCAGAGACATGGAGGGGCTTTTTCAGAAGGTACCCCCCCCTATTTTGCCACCTCACCACCCAATCATTGCTAAATCTTTCTTATTTTAAAGCAATAAATAGTGCCAAATTCATACCAAATAAATATTAGAAAACAAAAAATTGCTTAACTTAAAGTTTGGTTTCTTGGCTTCAACGTGCACACGTTTCGTGCTATTGCTTCAGGAAACCAAACAGCATTAGAATATAGCCGCACTCAACTGAATGTACAGGGCGGCAGGGAATACTCTAAAACTTTAAATCAGCTCAAATATTCAATCAGACGCTCTCACAAGTCTTTTTGAGGTATCTTTACACCTTTACCCTGAATCTTTTTTGACTGAAGTATACATCCATCTTTAGCATTAACTTTTAACATTCAACTTTCTTCCATTTTTCTGCTTTCTTCTCAAAATCTATCTACTTTTCCATTTCTTCCCTTCCATCTAACCATGTGTACTTTCTTCTCCCCTATTCTCATCTATCCATAAGAAGCATTTTTTCTTATCTCTTCCCTGCCGCACCCATTGCTGTGCACCATCTCCTCCCGCTGTCTCCCCTTCCCCTCCACTGTGTTTTAGGTGGTATAGAGCCTATATTTCTGACTCACTAGTTTTTAGCCATTGTGTCTGATTAGGTGGAGAAGGGAGGGGCTCTGTTTTACTTCTAAGGTTAATTGCATTATCTTTGGGACATTGCTGAAACAAGGCTGCCCTGTGAACTTCTAAAAGCTAAGTTACTCAGCATTTCATATTCTGCTCTTTTGACTGGTTTTCAGCATTATATCTGCTTAATTTCTCTTCTCCTCCCTGTTTCTTACTAAAAAAAATATAAAAAAGCACAAAAAAATCCTTCTCTTTCCTCTGTTAAATCTTATTTCCTCTTCCTGCAGTTTTGTTTAAAATACTGTGTTTTAGGTGGTATAGAGCCTATATTTCTGGTGCCTGTGGCTCAGGGTGACTAAAGTAGGGAAAATCCTGTTATAAATCCTGTGTTTTAGGGTAGCACTGATAGAACCTGCAGTTTTGTTTAAAATACTGTGTTTTAGGTGGTATAGAGCCTATATTTCTGCTGCCTGTGGTTCAGGGTGACTAAAGTAGGGAAAATCCTGTTATAAATCCTGTGTTTTAGGGTAGCACTGATAGAACCTGCAGTTTTGTTTAAAATACTGTGTTTTAGGTGGTATAGAGCCTATATTTCTGGTGCCTGTGGCTCAGGGTGACTAAAGTAGGGAAAATCCTGTTATAAATCCTGTGTTTTAGGGTAGCACTGATAGAACCTGCAGTTTTGTTTAAAATACTTTGTTTTAGGTGATATAGAGCCTATATTTCTGACTCACTAGTTTTTAGCCATTGTGTCTGATTAGGTGGAGAAGGGAGGGGCTCTGTTTTACTTCTAAGGTTAATTGCATTATCTTTGGGACATTGCTGAAACAAGGCTGCCCTGTGAACTTCTAAAAGCTAAGTTACTCAACATTTCATATTCTGCTCTTTTGACTGGTTTTCAGCATTATATCTGCTTAATTTCTCTTCTCCTCCCTGTTTCTTACTAAAAAAAATATAAAAAAGCACAAAAAATCCTTCTCTTTCCTCTGTTAAATCTTATTTCCTCTTCCTGCAGTTTTGTTTAAAATACTGTGTTTTAGGTGGTATAGAGCCTATATTTCTGGTGCCTGTGGCTCAGGGTGACTAAAGTAGGGAAAATCCTGTTATAAATCCTGTGTTTTAGGGTAGCACTGATAGAACCTGCGTTTTTTGTTTAAAATACTGTGTTTTAGGTGGTATAGAGCCTATATTTCTGGTGTCTGTGGCTCAGGGGGACTAAAGTAGGGAAAATCCTGTTATAAATCCTGTGTTTTAGGGTAGCACTGATAGAACCTGCGTTTTTTGTTTAAAATACTGTGTTTTAGGTGGTATAGAGCCTATATTTCTGGTGTCTTTGGCTCAGGGGGACTAAAGTAGGGAAAATCCTGTTATAAATCCTGTGTTTTAGGGTAGCACTGATAGAACCTGCAGTTTTGTTTAAAATACTGTGTTTTAGGTGGTATAGAGCCTATATTTCTGGTGCCTGTGGCTCAGGGTGACTAAAGTAGGGAAAATCCTGTTATAAATCCTGTGTTTTAGGGTAGCACTGATAGAACCTGCATTTTTGTTTAAAATACTGTGTTTTAGGTGGTATAGAGCCTATATTTCTGGTGTCTGTGGCTCAGGGTGACTAAAGTAGGGAAAATCCTGTTATAAATCCTGTGTTTTAGGGTAGCACTGATAGAACCTGCAGTTTTGTTTAAAATACTGTGTTTTAGGTGGTATAGAGCCTATATTTCTGACTCACTAGTTTTTAGCCATTGTGTCTGATTAGGTGGAGAAGGGAGGGGCTCTGTTTTACTTCTAAGGTTAATTGCATTATCTTTGGGACATTGCTGAAACAAGGCTGCCCTGTGGACATCTAAAAGCTAAGTTACTCAACATTTCATATTCTGCTCTTTTGACTGGTTTTCAGCATTATATCTGCTTAATTTCTCTTCTCCTCCCTGTTTCTTACTAAAAAAAATATAAAAAAGCACAAAAAAATCCTTCTCTTTCCTCTGTTAAATCTTATTTCCTCTTCCTGCAGTTTTGTTTAAAATACTGTGTTTTAGGTGGTATAGCGCCTATATTTCTGCCTTACTAGTAGTCTTACTTATAGTCCCACCAACCCCAGGGACCACTATTCATATATAGAGACCCATATAATCAGGACTTCACAACCAATCAAGATGACCTTTATTCTATGCAATCACTGTGGTGCTTTATTTCCAAGACATACTATTTGGAGGCTTAAGGCTTGCCCCATCTGTCTTCAACTTGCCAGTATTAAGGAGGAGCTCTGCAAACTTAAACAGGAATTGAATACAATTAAAGCAGCTTCCATCACTCCACAAAATCATACCAACTTACCACCTCTACCTCAAAGAATAAAACAGCCCAGGAATAAATGGGTCACAGTAGGCTCAGGAAGACTGCGACATGTAACACAGAAACATCCACCTTCACTAATATTACCTCTACAGAATTCCTTCGCTCCACTAGTGCACTGCGATACTCAGGAAAACAGAAGGGAGTTGGGACTGGAACCAATGAAGGAAACTCAAGAGAACAAGAGCACCCTAAGTACAAATAAAAAAGCCAAAAACAGAAAACTATTACTGTTGGGGGATTCCATCATCAGAGGCATTAACCTTGGAACACAGGGCGAGGAGTCCAAAATAGTGAAATGTTTTCCAGGATCCTCAGCTACCAGGAGTTCCAGGCAAATACTGACTATAATTAAGGAAGAAACTAAGGATTTTAACACTGATGTTGTTATCCATCTGGGAACAAATGACCTGGCCAACAACTCCACACTTGCAGCACAGAAAGCTTTTCGGGAGCTTGGTGAGGGCGTGAAACCTTTTGTAAAGACTTTAGCTTTTTCTGAAATATTGCCTGCATATGGAAAAGGAGAGCAAAGAATGAAAAACACAGAGGACTTTAATAGATGGCTCAGAGCCTGGTGTCATCAAGAAGGCTTCAGGTACATAGGAGGATGGGGAAATACATGGAAGGACAAGAAGCTATATTGCACTGATGGGCTACATATTACCGTATTTTCGCGGATATAACGCGCGCGTTATACGTGATTTTACGTACCGCGCATACCCCTCGCGCGTTATATGCCTGAGCGCGGTATACAAAAGTTTTTAAACATAGTTCCCACCCCGCCCGACGCCCGATTCACCCCCCCAGCAGGACCGCTCGCACCCCCACCCCGAACGACCCGCTCGCACGCGCTCCCACCCGCACCCGCATCCACGATCGGAGCAAGAGGGAGCCCAAGCCCTCTTGCCCGGCCGACCCCCCGACGTCCGATACATCCCCCCCCCCCCGGCAGGACCACTCGCACCCTCACCCCGAAGGACCGCCGACTCCCCAACAATATCGGGCCAGGAGGGAGCCCAAACCCTCCTGGCCACGGCGACCCCCTAACCCCACCCCGCACTACATTACGGGCAGGAGGGATCCCAGGCCCTCCTGCCCTCGACGCAAACCCCCCTCCCTCCAACGACCGCCCCCCCCCAAGAACCTCCGCCCGTCCCCCAGCCGACCCGCGACCCCCCTGGCCGACCCCCACGACACCCCCACCCGCCTTCCCCGTACCTTTGTGTAGTTGGGCCAGAAGGGAGCCCAAACCCTCCTGGCCACGGCGACCCCCTAACCCCACCCCGCACTACATTACGGGCAGGAGGGATCCCAGGCCCTCCTGCCCTCGACGCAAACCCCCCTCCCCCCCAGCCGACCCGCGACCCCCCTGGCCGACCCCCACGACCCCCCCACCCCCCTTCCCCGTACCTTTGGAAGTTGGCCGGACAGACGGGAGCCAAACCCGCCTGTCCGGCAGGCAGCCAACGAAGGAATGAGGCCGGATTGGCCCATCCGTCCTAAAGCTCCGCCTACTGGTGGGGCCTAAGGCGCGTGGGCCAATCAGAATAGGCCCTGGAGCCTTAGGTCCCACCTGGGGGCGCGGCCTGAGGCACATGGGCCAAACCCGACCATGTGTCTCAGGCCGCGCCCCCAGGTGGGACCTAAGGCTCCAGGGCCTATTCTGATTGGCCCACGCGCCTTAGGCCCCACCAGTAGGCGGAGCTTTAGGACGGATGGGCCAATCCGGCCTCATTCCTTCGTTGGCTGCCTGCCGGACAGGCGGGTTTGGCTCCCGTCTGTCCGGCCAACTTCCAAAGGTACGGGGAAGGGGGGTGGGGGGGTCGTGGGGGTCGGCCAGGGGGGTCGCGGGTCGGCTGGGGGGGAGGGGGGTTTGCGTCGAGGGCAGGAGGGCCTGGGATCCCTCCTGCCCGTAATGTAGTGCGGGGTGGGGTTAGGGGGTCGCCGTGGCCAGGAGGGTTTGGGCTCCCTTCTGGCCCAACTACACAAAGGTACGGGGAAGGCGGGTGGGGGTGTCGTGGGGGTCGGCCAGGGGGGTCGCGGGTCGGCTGGGGGACGGGCGGAGGTTCTTGGGGGGGGCGGTCGTTGGGGGGAGGGGGTTTGCGTCGAGGGCAGGAGGGCCTGGGATCCCTCCTGCCCGTAATGTAGTGCGGGGTGGGGTTAGGGGGTCGCCGTGGCCAGGAGGGTTTGGGCTCCCTCCTGGCCCGATATTGTTGGGGAGTCGGCGGTCCTTCGGGGTGAGGGTGCGAGTGGTCCTGCCGGGGGGGGGATGTATCGGACGTCGGGGGGGGCATCAGGCTTTCAGGATGGGGACAGACCTTCAAGGGGGGACAGGACTTCAAGGGAGGACAGTGCACGGAAGTCAGGGGGGGTGAACGGAGAGTCGGGACAGCGCACGGAAAGTCAGGGCGGGCGAAAGGAGAGTCGGGCAGCATGCGCGTTATATGCCTGAGCGCGGTATAGAAAAGTTTTTGTACATATCATCGTGATTTCTGCGCGCTATACCCCTGTGCGCGTTTTACAATGGTGCGCGTTATATCCGCGAAAATACGGTACTACAGCAGGAAAAAGAAACCTTGCAGAGAAATTTAGACAATATTTTTCTAGGCATTTAAACTAGAAGGTGGGGGTGGTGTATGTACGAAGGACAATTATAGAGACCACCCCCGGCAAAAGAAAAGATGTGATAGTAGTAAAGGCTGCAACATAAGCAATATCAGCAACTCATTTCTTAGTATTGCAACGGAAAGTGAAACAACACAAAAATCCATACGAAAAAGGAGATTATCGCTGAAAAATAGCTGGAAAGCGATGACCACAAATGCTCGCAGTCTAAGCAACAAAGTTCATGTTCTGCAAGCCCTGATATTAGAGGCAGATCTAGATATTGTTGCTATCACAGAGACATGGTTCAGTGAATCACATGGATGGGATGCAAACATACCGGGATATAATCTTTTTAGGAAGGACAGAGATGGTCATAAAGGTGGAGGAGTAGCTCTCTATGTAAAGATCAATATCCAAGCGACCGAAATGCAAGGGACCTGGGGAGAGGAAGAAGCGATATGGATTGCTCTGAAAAGAGAAGATGGAACTTCTATCTACGTGGGTGTAGTCTACAGACCTCCGACTCAATCGCAGCAAATTGATAAGGATCTGATTGTGGATATCCAAAAGTTTGGAAGGAAAGAGGAGGTTCTGCTGTTGGGAGATTTCAACCTGCCGGATGCGGACTGGAATGTTCCGTCTGCGGAATCGGAAAGAAGTAGGGAGATTGTGGATGCCTTTCAAGAGGCTCTGCTCAGACAAATGGTGACGGAACCCACAAGGGAAAAAGCGATATTGGATCTGGTCCTCACAAATGGAGAGAGTATCTCTAATGTTCGAGTGGGTGCTCACCTGGGTAGTAGCGATCATCAAACGGTTTGGTTTGATATAACGCCTAAAGTGGAGAGCGGCCGCACGATACTTAAAGTCCTAGATTTCAAACGTACGGACTTTAATGCAATGGGAAAGTACCTGAAGAAAGAGCTGTTAGGATGGGAGGACATAAGAGAAGTGGAAAGACAGTGGTCTAAGCTGAAAGGAGCGATAAAAATGGCTACGGACTTTTATGTGAAGAAAATCAATAAAAACAAGAGAAAAAGGAAGCCGATATGGTTCTCCAACCTAGTGGCTGAGAAAATAAAGGCGAAAGAGTTGGCGTTCATGAAATATAAAAAAACCCAAGAAGAGGAGAGCAGAAAGGACTACAGGGTGAAATTGAAAGAAGCCAAGAGAGAAATACGTTTGGCGAAGGCACAGGCGGAAGAACAAATGGCTAAAAATGTAAAAAAGGGAGATAAAAATTTTTTCAGATATATTAGTGAAAGGAGGAAGATAAAAAATGGAATTGCTAGGCTAAAAGATGCTGGGAACAAATATGTGGAGAGTGATGAGGAGAAAGCAAATGTGCTAAACAAATACTTCTGTTCTGTGTTCACAGAAGAAAATCCTGGAGAAGGACCGAGATTGTCCGGCAAAGTTACACGAGAAAATGGAGTAGATTCTGCGCCGTTCACGGAGGAGGGTGTTTATGAGCAACTTGAAAAACTGAAGGTGGACAAAGCGATGGGACCAGACGGGATCCATCCCAGGATACTAAGGGAACTCAGAGAGGTTCTGGCGAGTCCTATTAAAGACTTGTTCAACAAATCTCTGGAGACGGGAGTGATTCCTGGGGATTGGAGGAGAGCGGATGTGGTCCCTATTCATAAAAGTGGTCACAAGGATGAAGCAGGAAACTACAGGCCGGTGAGCCTCACTTCAGTTGTTGGAAAAATAATGGAAGTGTTGCTGAAAGAAAGGATAGTATATTTTCTTGAATCTAATGGGTTACAGGATCCGAGGCAACATGGCTTTACAAAAGGTAAATCGTGCCAAACGAACCTGATTGAATTTTTTGATTGGGTGACCAGAGAGCTGGATCGAGGACATATGCTAGATGTAATTTACTTGGATTTCAGCAAAGCCTTTGATACAGTTCCTCATAGGAGGCTGTTGAACAAACTTGAAGGGCTGAAGTTAGGACCCAAAGTGGTGAACTGGGTCAGAAACTGGCTGTCGGACAGACGCCAGAGGGTGGTGGTTAATGGAAGTCGCTCGAAGGAAGGAAAGGTGACTAGTGGAGTCCCTCAGGGTTCGGTGCTGGGGCCAATCCTGTTCAATATGTATGTAAGTGACATTGCTGAAGGGTTAGAAGGAAAAGTGTGCCTTTTTGCAAATGATACCAAGATTTGTAACAGAGTAGACACCGTAGAGGGAGTGGAAAATATGAAAAAGGATCTGCAAAAGTTAGAGGAATGGTCTAATGCCTGGCAACTAAAATTCAATGCAAAGAAATGCAGAGTAATGCATTTGGGGATTAATAATAGGAAGGAACCGTATATGCTGGGAGGAGAGAAGCTGATATGCACGGACGGGGAGAGGGACCTTGGGGTGATAGTGTCCGAAGATCTAAAGGCGAAAAAACAGTGTGACAAGGCAGTGGCTGCTGCCAGAAGGATTCTGGGCTGTATAAAGAGAGGCGTAGTCAGTAGAAGGAAGAAGGTGTTGATGCCCCTGTACAGGTCATTGGTGAGGCCCCACTTGGAGTATTGTGTTCAGTTTTGGAGACCGTATCTGGCGAAAGACGTAAGAAGACTTGAGGCGGTCCAGAGGAGGGCGACGAAAATGATAGGAGGCTTGCACCAGAAGACGTATGAGGAGAGACTGGAAGCCCTGAATATGTATACCCTAGAGGAAAGGAGAGACAGGGGAGATATGATTCAGACGTTCAAATACTTAAAGGGTATTAACGTAGAACAAAATCTTTTCCAGAGAAAGGAAAATGGTAAAACCAGAGGACATAATTTGAGGTTGAGGGGTGGTAGATTCAGGGGCAATGTTAGGAAATTCTACTTTACGGAGAGGGTGGTGGATGCCTGGAATGCGCTCCCGAGAGAGGTGGTGGAGAGTAAAACTGTGACTGAGTTCAAAGAAGCGTGGGATGAACACAGAAGATTTAGAATCAGAAAATAATATTAAAGATTGAACTAGGCCAGTTACTGGGCAGACTTGTACGGTCTGTGTCTGTGCATGGCCATTTGGAGGAGGATGGGCAGGGGAGGGCTTCAATGGCTGGGAGGGTGTAGATGGGCTGGAGTAAGTCTTAACAGAGATTTCGGCAGTTGGAACCCAAGCACAGTACCGGGAAAAGCTTTGGATTCTCGCCCAGAAATAGCTAAGAAGAAAAAAAAAAAAAAAAAAAAAAAAAATTTAAATTGAATCAGGTTGGGCAGACTGGATGGACCATTCGGGTCTTTATCTGCCGTCATCTACTATGTTACTATGTTATGTTTTATCCCTGTGCACCATCTCATCCCTCTCTTGTGGTCAGACAACTTTGTCTTCCCCCTTCCCCCCTCATATGGTCTGACATCTTTCTCCTCTCCTTCACATAGCCTGGAATCTCTCTCCTCTCCCATGGTCTCTCTCTCTCTTCTTCCCACCCTCTTCCCGAGGTCTATCATCTCTCTCCTTCTCTCCTCTCCTTTCTGCAGTCTGGCATCTCTGTCTCCCCTCCTTCCCTTCCATTCTGTGGTCTGGCATCTCTCTCTCTCCTTCCCATTCCAGTGGTCTGACTGTCTCTTCCCTCCTTCCATCACACTTCTCTGGAATCTGACATCTCTCCCTTCTTTGAGTCATCTCTCCTCCCTCCCAGTGTAACATTTCTCCCTCCTTCCTCTCCACCACTATAATGTCCAACAATTCTCCCTCTTCCCCATGTATACCATCTCTCTTTCCCTCCCACTCCACATACCTATGTCCAAGAATTTTCTTTTTCTCTTCCCTCACCCAATGGTAGCATCTCTCTTTCCCTTCCTTCCTACCCCCTATCCAGTGCAGCATCTGTCCTTTTTGCTTTCTCAACCACCCTTCCCCCGCAGCCCATGTAGCATGTCCTTCCCTCATTCCCAACCCCAGCCCTCTCCTCTCAGCTGGATCCTATGGCATGACAATCCCTAGTTCCCGACTCCCCCACCTACCACCTCCCCACCGCTGAAATTTAAAATCTTCAGGCAGCCGATACAAAGCCAGTCTCCCGCCATCGGCCTGCCCTGGAAGTGTTCCTTCTGCAGTACTTCCTCTTCCTGCATAGGCAGGACGCTGAAAAAAGAATACTTCCGGGGCTAGCTGATGGTGGGAGGCTGGTTTTGAGTTGTCTGCCCAATACTGTACTAATCTATCTGTTGTTATAATGTTAGACAATCACTATTGTACCTTAATCTATTTAAAAAAAAAAAACCATCAGAAAGAGCAAATCTTATTTTCCATTTATGCATTCCACAAGCTCATACAGTTTTGTTTTTCATTAAAACATGCTTTGTAAATTCAAAAATATAGAAAACATTGGACAGATATCCCATAATTGATGAGTTATGCTGTTTGAGAATTTATTGTTTCAATATGTTTTTTTAGCATGGTGGCAGTAAAATCTTCTTAGTGGTAATTTAAGTCTTAATAGTCTGATTTTATTGGATTTTTTTTCTACATCACATAGCAAGAATTCTGCAGTATAAAATGTCAACTGTGCAGGAACTAACTCCATTGGCCCTTGTTTCAATAACTTATTAAGAATTTAGTCTTACAATAAGGATTGTTGCTGGAACATGTACCTATTGTGAAGCAGCTTAGGTGATAATTAAAGTGATGAGTGACAGAAGATATTATTGTAGAAGGAATCCTAGCCACGAAGACAGGCATTACTGGAAGTCTATTCATGCATATGTGAAACAACAAAGGAGAGCAGGGAATCTACTGGCAAAGTGCTGAACAATAGTGACAAATTGAAACCCTAGCCCACATGCTTTCTACTCCAAAAAAGATAATTTCTATTATGCAAAATTATGTTTAAAGAATAATAAAGCACAGTTTACATGGAAGCATTACTGCCACACTCTGAGGAAGGAACTAGAAAGATGTAGGAAATAACTTGCCATTGAAAATGTACATTAGCTCATTTTGAGTACTTGGCGTTCCTTTGGTCACTAAGGTTCCCTTTTACTAAAGCTTAGCGCACCTCACATTTAGCATGTGCAAATATCAATTAGCATATGCTAACCTTTAGGATCAAAGCCCCTAGTTTTCTCATTTTAATAGCTTCTGGATTTCGTGCACAACATTGGCAGCACAGAATAAATCACCGGAGATCTCATCTTGAAGGTATGATGGGGATAATTTTGAAAAATTGCTTGGTGCCTAAATCAGATCCCTACATGTTAGACAAAATTTTGAGAAAAATACAGTAGGATGTCACAAAAAGTCAGTGCTGCTGAAGTTCCAATAAAGGGAGTTTCAGATAACTGGAGGAAAAAGCCTCAGATTGGAACCCTTCCACCACCACAATGGTGGTCCAAGGTGGTTGGGCGAGCACCTCACTGGCAAAAAACCTCCAGACCAAATCAAAACAAAATCAAATCAAAACAAAATCAAATCAAAACAAAATCAAAAAATTTAGACGTGACGAAGACGATTACGCCAATAAGCGAGTTTATCCTTGGTTAACAAATCCTTCTAAGCAGCAGAAAAGAGGAGACTTTGAGTCCTCTGATCCATCGGAAGGGGGGTCCTTATCCAACTCTGAGGAGGATTTTTTAGATCAAGACAGCACAGGAGGGGCAGGTCAAAACCGGACACGAGGAAGACAAAGAGGACGTGGCACAAGACAACCGATACCACGACCACAACGGAACAAATCAAAGAAAACCACGAACAAGTAGTATTCAATCTCTCCTCATATAATCTGAATTCTACTGAAATGTCTGTTTTATCTCGTGGCCTTACATTTGTTCCTGTTCAACCTCTGAAGAAGTTTCAATTACGGGTTGACATTGAAAAATTCTTTAGGAAGCTACACTTGAAAGAATTTTTCGCTCAGCACTCTTTTACTAGCACTGAGAGTTCTGTTGTCAGCACTAAATCTACTTGGACTCCTCCCACTCCCCCTAGCCCGCATTTACAGGTATATAAAGAACTGGTTGTCAAGGACATTAAGAAGTACACTAAAACAAAGAGATATCAGCCATATAACCTCTCACGTAAGGAATATATGGCTCTAAAACAACTTAGGTCAAATCGCCTAATAAGAATTTGCAGGGCAGATAAAGGCAGAGCAGTGGTAGTATTGGACATGGCAAAATATAAAACTGAAGTTTTGAGACTATTGAGCGTACCCACAGATTACAGGGAGCTACAAACTGATCCAATGCCTGAATTAGCTGGTGAAATACAGCATCTGACATCTTCAGCTGTGGAGGAAGGTTTTTTGACTCCAAAAGAGTACGAATATTTAAACAATCCAAACCCTAGAACCCCTGTGTTCTATGTTCTACCTAAGATCCATAAGAGCTTAATCGACCCTCCAGGTCGCCCTATTGTGTCCAGCAGTGGTTCCATTCTTGAGCCTTTATCGTCCTTTGTTGATTTATTTCTTCGTCCCATTGTATCAAAAGGATTTTCTTACTTAAGGGATTCCTCACATTTTTTGACTAAGCTCTCGGATTTTGATAATCCTGAAGAAATCACCTTCTTCGTCACTTTAGACGTCAAGTCTCTATATATATTATTCCTCAGGATGAGGCTCTCATTATTGTCGAAGAATTTCTTCAGAACAATTTAAGGAACGACAGGATTCCCATTCAGTTCATAATAAAACTGATGTCCTTAGCCATGAAGAGGAATTATTTTAGATTCATGGAGAAGTTTTTTCAACAGGTGTCGGGGGTAGCCATGGGGGCAACCATGGCTCCCTCGATAGCCAATCTTTTTATGCAAAAATTTGAAAACACATGGATCATCAATAATCCTTTTTCTGATAAAATTGCTATATGGCTACGTTTTATTGATGATGTTTTTGTAGCTTGGAAGGGTTCCAAGGAAGACTTAGATGATTTTTTTGAATGGTTGAATTCAAGACATCGTAAAATCGAGTTTAGTATGACCTGCCACTCTAATCACATTTCTTTCCTCGATGTTCTCGTCACGAGAGAAGGTGATTCTATTAAAACTACAGTATATAGAAAGAACACAGACAGGAACACCTTTCTTGATTTTTCGAGCAACCATCCAAACCCTTTAAAGTGCAGCTTGCCCACCTCTCAGTTTTTCCGCTATCGCCGGTTATGCTCCAATATTGGAGATTATAAAATCAAGAGCAAACAACTATACTCCTGTTTAAAGAGCAGAGGTTATCCTACGGGAATTTTGAAGAAAGCCTACAAGAGAGCGAAACACATCAATAAGGATTTTCTATTCTTACCCCGTGAAACCGAATCTATGGACAAGATTGCTACATGTGTTTTAGAGTATTCCCCTAGTATGAACAACATCTCTAAGATACTAAGACGTCATTGGACAATAATGGACCTTCATCCTGCATTCAGAGACATCCACTTTAGAATAGCGTATTCACGGCAGAAAAATTTCAAGGAACTTTTAAGTCCATCTGATATAATGGACTCTCGTCTGCCAACAACTTATCTAACTGGTCACTTCAAATGTGGCAAATGTTCCACTTGCACTATTACTCAGGAACTTTCAAACGTCTTTATCCATCCACTCACTAATCAAATTTTCAACCTGAAACATAGGACCTCTTGTATATCCACTTTCGCAGTCTATGTGTTCATGTGCCCGTGTCCTTTGATCTATGTTGGCCAGACTACTCGCCCTTTTAAAACCCGAGTCACTGAACACAAAAGCTGTCTGAAAAACAATAGACTGCAGGCACCCATGGTCACACACTGCTTAGAATATAATCATCAGTTTACAGATCTGAAATGTTGTGTGATTGACCACATTGATGAGGAGAGTATGGATAGACAACGGCGTTTGTTACGAGCAGAGCAACAGTGGATTCATAGATTAAACAGTGAAGAACCAGATGGATTAAACTCCAAATTAGAGTGGAGCGCATTCTATTAATATTGGACTTCAAGTTGAAAACGTAAAAACATGGACTTTCTGGAACATGGATTTATTGATTTTTTGTTTTGTTTTTTAATTTTAATTTATATGAAAGTTCTGTAAGTGTCAATATTTTTCAATAACATTTTTCAATAGTAGGTTTTGCCACGTATTCACTTCCGGGTTCGCCACCCGGGAGTGCTATATCAATCCCAGTACAGTCGTGGCGCAGCCATCTTTTAGATCCTGAGATGCGGTTTGCATTCAGTTTAAAGGTATGTTCCTGAGGCTTCCTCTTTAGTTGTTTATGGAGCCGTGCAATTTCACCAGTTTATTAATTGAAGTTCTGTTTAAACTCTGGTTCTAGTGTGATCGGATTGCTCTACACCCTGAGGCAGCAGAGATGTGAAACGCTGGCCATCGTCGGTGTACCGATCGACTAAATTAGATAAGTGGAAATTTATCCTCTATCTTTTGCACCACAGTCCTGCTTTAAGTTTATTATTTATTGGGAGTCGGTCTGGAGGTTTTTTGCCAGTGAGGTGCTCGCCCAACCAACTTGGACCACCATTGTGGTGGTGGAAGGGTTCCAATCTGAGGCTTTTTCCTCCAGTTATCTGAAACTCCCTTTATTGGAACTTCAGCAGCACTGACTTTTTGTGACATCCTACTGTATTTTTTGTGAAAGGGTTTGTTATAACATTATTGATTTTTCACATTTCCGGGTTATTTTTGCTAGACAAAATTTTGAGGACATTTTCAGTCAAACTGTGATACCAAAATTACATATGGCAACTAATAGTACATAATACCAAAAGACCACCACTTGGGCCACTGGGGCCATTTGAAAAGGACCTTTGGGGAAGAAGGTTTCTTCAGGATGGGGAGGAATTTGATTGGATGGAATTCAGGGTGAGTTCATGATTAGGGAAGCATTGGGGCAGGTGGATTTTGATTGCAGGGAAATAGAAGGGTGAGGGCAGGGAGGCATACCTTAAGTTTGGACATCGAGGAAGCTGGGAGTTTTAGGCCACAGTTCTGCAGCCTGATTTGATTTTTAATATTTATATACCTAGGGTTACAAGATGTCTGGATTTCTCCGGACATTTCCTTCTTATCAGGGCATCTGGGCGGCTTTCCTATTTGCCATTTGTCTGGGTTTCAATGTTTAGGGGGTGGCAGCGGCAGTGATGGAGGGCAGTAGCGATGAAGGGCAGCTGTGTGGCAGGCCATGACCCGCTGATTGAACCCCCCTCCCTCCGTAAGATCTCAGTTTTGGGGCTTCCTAAAAGCAGCAATGAACAGGCTGCTACTGGCCTGCTTGCTGGAGCCTTCCCTCTGCTGCGTCACTAATGACATCACTAATGACGTGGCATAGGGAAGCCCTGGCGGATAGAGCAGCCTGATCTTACTGTGTAGCAGTATCGGCAGCAGTTCCCACACTCTGCCTGCCACTGACCTGGAAGTCTCTGCATGGCAGAGGGGAGACTTCTGAGATAGTGTCAGGCAGTGTGGGAGAGTCACTGCTGATACCGCAACCTGTAGATGCAAACCTGAAATACAGGGGAGGAGAGAAAGGAAAGTTGGTGGCACAGAGGAAGGGAAGGGGTAAGAGGAAGGAAAGTTGGTGGCAGGGGGAGGGAAGAGGTGAAAGGAACTTCAGGAAGGAAAGCTGGTGGCACAGGGGAAGGAAAGAGGTAAGAAGAAGGAAAGTTGGTGGCACGGGGGAGGGAAGGGTTGAAAGAAACTTCAGGAAGGAAAGATGGTGGCATAGGGGAAGGAAAGATGTAAGAAGAAGGAAAGTTGGTGGTAGGGGGGAGGGGAGGGGTGAAAAGAACTTCAGGAAGGAAAGATGGTGGCATAGGGGAAGGAAAGAGGTAAGAGGACGGAAAGTTGGTTGCACAGGGGGGAGGGAAAGGGTGAAAGGAACTTCAGGAAGGAAAGATGGTGGCACAGGGGGAGATAAGAGGAAGGAAAGTTTGTGGCACAGGGGGGGAGGGAAGGGGTGAAAGGAACATCAGGAAGGAAAGATGGTGGCACAGGGGGAGGGAAGTGGTGAAAGGAACTTCAGGAAAGAAAACTGGTGGCACAGGGGGAGGGAAGAGGTAAGAGGAAGGAAAGTTGGTGGCATGTGGGAGGGAAAGGTGAGAGGCAGGAAAGATGATGGCACAGGGGAAGGAGAGGGAGACATGCATGGTGAGGGAGAGAGGATGAAATTGCACATAATAGAGGGGAGGAAGGGAGAAATGGTGTATGGAGGGGGATAGAGAGATTTGACATAGGGCACAAGGGAAGGGGGAGAGAAGTGTTGGATATGTGGTAGATGAGAGGGAGTGAGAGATACACAGGAGGTGGAAGGGGAGAAGTAGGGAGATGGATCCAGGAGCAGAATGGAGTGATGGAGAGATGCCTGGAAATGGGAGTGAGGGAAGAGTGCAGGAAAGAAGAGATAGGGAGATGTCAGACTATGAGGAGGGGAGGTGATGCTGGGCTATAAGGGTGGAGGAAGGAAGATGCTGAGAATGATAGAACCCCGAGAGAGAGGAGAGGGTGGGAAGGAAATAGATATGAGGATAGATATGTTTTTTTTCATCCAGATATTACATCAATTAGATTTCAGATGACAAGGAGGAGACCTATTTTTAAAAAAAATTTATATCAGCTCCTTAATGATAATGGTACTTTACCGGTCCTCTCTCAGTTGCATACTACTTATGGCTGGACTAACTTGGATGTTTTTTCTTATATGCAATTCAGACATTATGTGAACTCTTTGCCAACTTCAAATTTACTTATTAAGTTGTATGAGCTTTTGTCAGAAATATATTGGTTAGAAACTCAACTGATAGTACCATTGAAATACTTCAGACACTCTCATATGGATTTTTCTCCATCTTTAGACTATACCAGGGTGGCCCAGGCTAGGAGTGTGGAGCTACAAATCACATTGCAGGGTCCCAATATACATCGTTTCTTGAAATTATTATATAGATTATTACCTGATATATCATATTTTGAAATGGGATATAAATTTATTTATCGTTTATATATAGCGCCTTGGCATGCTTATCTTGCAACACTGTTTCTGAAGGCTCTTGCCCAAAATGTGTCACCCTAAAGCCACTTTATCCCATATGTTTTGGTTCTGTCGTTGGGTGCACCAATTCCGGTCTTTCATTTTTTTCTAGAGTTGGTGATATGTGGAACACTAGATGGCATTGTAACAATTAAAGTTTATTTTGATTATTTGATTTGAAACATCCTATTCCCAGAGGACTTAAAGAGTCATAGTTTCAGGCTTGAAGGTCATCCTTTCTCTTTGGATTAGACCATTATGTCCTACTTATAGGCAATGGCATTCCAATATATTTTAATTATGGAAAGTATGTCTCTCTCTGAATGGGACACCAAGAAGAGACGAGTGTTGCTCACGCTTTGGCAACCTTTTTAAAATACGTTATCTCCTACAGCAAGAAGTCGTGTTTTGATTAATCATTATTGATTTATTTAATTTAAGGTGGTTTTTTTGGTAGCAGTTCTGAGAGAGGGGAGGGAAGATAGTAAGATGAAGAAGGGAGGTTGGTTATATTTTGGTATTGTATTGTTACAACGTTTATATTTATAATGATTATATTGTAATATCTGTATTGTCACATTGATGTATTGTTACAATGTTTGTAGCTACATTTGAAAACTAATAAATACCCCCCCCTCACTTACCCAAAGCAGCAGTGGCAGCCGGTCAGCAGAGGGCCTTTCCTCTGCCATGTTGAAAGTGATGCAGTAGAGGAAAGGCCCAGCTGGGGCTGAGCGTGAGCAGCCTCTTTACAGCGCTGCCTCTGCTTACTGGCTGCCGCTTCAGGGGCTGCATGGAGGGACAGAGGGGGTTGTCTGGTCAGGACCACTGCTGTTGCTGCTTCGGGGGCTAGAGGGAGAGACGGCAGGAGGTTGTGGATGCAAAACCCAAAGTGAGAGGAGTTAAAAGCACTCTCGAAGAGGATTCGGGCAGTTTGTTCAGGCATATGGAGCTGCAAGATAGAAGGGACAGAGTCTGGAGTTGGCAGAGAAGGGCATAGATAGGAGGGACTTATCTCCCCCTATGTCTCCCCCCCCCCCCCCCCCGTGAACTCTGCTTAGCTGAGAAGTGAAGAGAGATAGTGAGGGGCAGCTGAATGAATACATTTATAAGTTAGGAGGAGTTTGAATTGTATTCAGAATTGGATGGGAACCCAATGAAGCAACTTTAGGAGAAGGGGTAATGTGAGTATAGCGGCTCTCACAGAATTTAAGTTGTGCAGCTGAATTCTGGACAGATTGAAGGGAGAAAGATGGCAGAGCAAAAGACCTGAGAGTAGCAAGTTGCAGTAATCTAAGCGTGAGGTGATGAGGGTATGGGGGTCGAGGGGGGGGAAGGGGATAGAGGGAAGAGTTAGTGAAAGACTGGGGAACAAGAGGAAGGGAAATGAGAAGTGTGGTGTGAGAGACAAAAGATAGAAAGCTGTAGATAGACAGTATAAAGAAGGAAATTGAAGACTATAGAGTAAGAATGAATGAACACAAAACCCTGGTACAAGAGTTAAGGGAAGTCAGAGGAAAGCAGAAAGCAGAGACCAACATGATTAGAAAAGTAGAAAAAAGGATTGTAGTTTTTAATTTTGAATAAAGTACAAAACTCGCAACTGAAAGTCTGATATATCATAGGAAAGAGGGTGGGGGCAGTGCAAGAAAGGATGGGGTGCAATTATAAATTGCTTCGGCCATGACTGCACCCCTAGGTGAGGGTGAAGCTAGGTGTGGGCAGGGCAGGATTGCAGGCATGGCCAGGGGCAGAGTTGGGGCATGGCCATGTGTCCTCTTTTTTGTCTTCACAAATATGGTAACCCTATATACTGTATATCGCAACTCTACAATTACACACTTCACCCCAGAGCTTTTTTATTTTTTTTTTTACATTATATATTTATTAATTTTCAAAGTTATTACCAAGCATTAACTTGTATTAGACATATACAATCCATCATAGAAACACAATTTATCAATAAAGAAAAATTTTTAGCTAATTATGCTCAAGTCGTCAATTAAGGATCCAAGATGTTAAAGTCAAGTGAGAACAAAGGAAAATGAATTAGAGATTAAGGCTTGAGTGAAGGTGTAGATTCCTATTAAACAGGGTTCATGTTTTTCATTTTTCCAAACGGGATAGTGAGAAAAAGGTTGTCAGCTGGCTTGGCTTGAAGAAAACATATTTAACACCACTATATAAAACAATACATTTACAAGGGTGCCGTAAATAAAAAGTGGCACCCATAGATATAACCCCAGGTGTCATAAGAACATAAGAACATAAGCATTGCCTCTGCCGGGTCAGACCAGGGGTCCATCGCGCCCGGCAGTCCACTCCCGCGGCGGCCCTCCAGGTCCATGACCTGAAAATGTTCCCTACCTAACCTAAAAAGTCCATACCCTATTTGCTCAGTGTCCTATGAGGTAAACCTCTATCTGTACCCCGTTATTCCCTTCGCTTCCAGGAAGTCATCCAGTCCCTTTTTGAACCCCAGAATTGTACTCTGGCTTATCACCTCTCCGGGAAGCGCGTTCCAGGTGTCTACCACCCGTTGAGTGAAGAAGAACTTTCTTGCATTCGTTTTGAATCTGTCTCCTCTCAGTTTTTCTGAGTGACCTCTTGTTTTAGTTGCCCCTGCTAGTTTAAAGAATCTGTCCCTCTCCACCTTCTCTATACCTTTCATGATTTTATAAGTCTGTATCATGTCCCCTCTCAGTCTCCGCTTTTCCAGGGTAAAGAGCCCCAGCCTGTCTAACCGTTCGGCATATGAGAGGTTCTCCATACCCTTTATCATCCTCGTTGCTCTCCTCTGTATTGCCTCTGTATTGCTCTCGAGTATTGCCATGTCCTTCTTGAGGTATGGCGACCAGTATTGGACGCAGTATTCCAGATGTGGGCGCACCATTGCTCGATACAGTGGCAGGATAACTTCCTTCGTTCTGGTAGTGATACCCTTTTTGATAATGCCCAGCATTCTGCTCGCTTTTTTTGAGGCCGCTGCACATTGCGCCTCCGGCTTCATTGTGTTATCCACCAATACCCCCAGATCTTTTTCTTGGCTGCCTTCTCCGAGTACCCTCCCTCCCATCGTATAGCTGTACCTGGAGTTCCCCTTCCCTATGTGCAAGACCTTACATTTCTCCACATTGAAGCTCATCTGCCATTTTTTTGCCCACTCACTCAGTTTGTTCAGGTCGCTCTGCAGGTCTTTGCATTCCTCAACAGTTCTGACCATTCTGGAGAGTTTTGTGTCATCTGCGAACTTGATAACTTCGTTTCTAGATCATTAATAAATATATTGAACAACAGTGGTCCCAGCACTGACCCCTGCGGAACACCACTTGTGACCCCTATCCAGTCAGAGTAGTGCCCCTTTACTCCTACCCTCTGCTTCCTGTCCGCCAGCCAATTTTTGATCCATCTGTGCACGTCCCCTTCCACCCCGTGACTCCACAGTTTCTTCAGTAGGCGTTCATGGGGCACCTTGTCGAAGGCTTTTTGGAAATCTAGATATACGATGTCTACGGGGTCACCTTGGTCCAATTGTTTACTTATCCCCTCAAAGAAATGCAGTAGATTCGTCTGGCATGATCGGCCTTTACAGAAACCATGCTGGCTTGATCTCATCAGATTATTTTTTTCTATATGCTCATTGATACCTTCCCTGATCAGTGATTCGGCCATCTTCCCCGGAACAGAGGTTAAGCTCACCGGTCTGTAGTTTCCCGGGTCGCCTCTCGATCCTTTCTTGAAGATCAGTGTAACATTCGCTATCTTCCAGTCCTCCGGGATTACCCCTGTTCTCAAGGACAGGTTGCAAATATGCCGCAGTAACTCTGCTGTTTCATCTCTGAGCTCTTTCAGTATTCTCGGGTGGATCCCGTCTGGGCCCGGAGCTTTGTCAGTTTTTAATCTATCTATCTGCCTGAGAACGTCTTCGAGGCTTACCTCCATGCATGATAATTTCCCCTCTTGATCTCCCCTGAAGATTTTTTCTGGTTCTGGCACACTGGATGTGTCTTCTATTGTGAAGACCGACGAGAAGAACTCGTTTAGCCTACCGGCCACCTCTTTTTCCTCTTTCACCACTCCCTTCCGGTCACCCTCATCCAGGGGTCCCACCTCCTCCCTCGCTGGCTGTTTCCCTTTCACATATCGGAAAAATGGTTTGAAATTTCTTGCTTCGTTGGCCAGTCTCTCCTCATACTCTTTCTTGGCTTTCCTGACTACTCGGTGACATTGTTTTTGATACTGCCTGTGCTCTCTCCAATTTCCTTCGGTTTTGTCTTTTTTCCACTTCCGAAATGATTTTTTCTTGTCTCCTATCACTTTCTTTACTTCACTGGTTATCCATGCAGGGTCCTTCGTCTGATTCTTTTTGGATCCTTTCCTAAATCTTGGTATATATAGGTTTTGCGCCTTGTTTACTGTGTCCTTGAATAGGGACCAGGCTTGCTCCACAGTCCACGTTTCCTTGGAGCTGTTTCTGAGCTTCTTTCTCACCATTTGTCTCATGGCATCATAGTTCCCTTTCTTGAAGTTAAACGTTGTTGCCTTGGTTCTCTTTCCCTTAGGTAATCCTATTTGCACTCGACAAGAATTCACGACGACGCTTCTGGGTTTCTCGTGTCAAATCAGGAAACATTTGTATTTTAAGGCCTATAAACTCTTTCTGCCTATTTTTAAAGAAAAGTTCACCCCAGAGCTTTTGATTGCTTCCAAGTGATACCTGGGAGTGATCTGGTGTCTCTCATAATGGAGCTTCCTGAGATGCAGGGGAGAATGGACTACATAGCCTGCTAATAATTCTCCTGAGGAAATGGGGCTTTCTTGAAAGTAACTTTTGTGGGAATCTTTTTGAATTGTTTTGATCTCTGGCCTGTTGACGAGGGGGCCATAATTGCCTGCTTGACATTGCTATAAGCTTTGTGGAACTGTTAATGTTTCTTTTAGACTGCTGGCTACACCCTATTGGGTAGATCCCTAAGCTGATCTTTCAGCTAAGAAGAAGGGATTTGAAGGGAGACATGGTAGGGTAGCTGGTTTTAACAAAGGTTTGGACAAGTTCCTGGAGGAAAAGTCCATAGTCTGTTATTGAGAAAGACATGTGGGAAGCCACTGCTTGCTCTGGATCGGTAACATGGAATATTGCTACTCCTTGGGTTTGGGCCAGGCACTAGTGACTTGGATTGGCCACCGTGAGAATGGGCTACTGGGCTTGATGGACCATTGGTCTAACCCAGTAAGACTATTCTTATGTTCTTATGTAGCATGATTATTAATAAGCCCTTGGGATCAGTTGGATACATCCAATGAGGTAGGATGCTGTATTGAAGGAATTAGAGAGTTGTTTGCTACTAAAACTGTGAACTGCTAGAGTCATTGGGCTCCTTTTACAAAGCCAGGTTAGACTTCTTTTTATCGCTGGCCACAGTGGTATTAGCTCTGACGCTCATAGAATTCATATGCTTCCACCACCTTTTTTTGGCAGGGCATTACAGGCATTCACTACCCTTTCCCTCATACATTTTAGAAAGAACATACAAACCGGAATTGGCATATCTAGATCAGTATGTACAATTCCAGTAGCATTTTTGAACAGGATCTGCTAAACATAGAGCTTATACCAAAATACATGGAGGAATAAATGTGTAGATGCTGGCAAGGCCAAATATCTAGAAAAGCAAGAACATATGTTTTGAGAAGGTTATTTTTCCCATGATTTCTTTTTAATCTTTATTAATTTTCCAAAACTAATACAAAGTGCCATATCACATATGTAAAGCCAAGCCTTATGTAAAGTCTTGTTGATTTAATGGACCCAACACGGTCTGTGTTTCGGCTTCTGGAGAAAAGTCTTCCTCATGGGTCGGCCCAGTGGGTGGCGCTCAATAAGAGAATCTTCAAAAGACAAGGTTTAAAGGCTGGAAAAACAGGGTCAAAACGATCATATAGTCAAAAACGCACTGGAAATCTGCAAACAGCATCATCACGTTTGCTTCCATGCTTCACTTTTTAGTTCCTGCATGATTGGGGCCATTTCTGTTTTAGTTAACGCTGTGTGCAGATATGTTTTAAAAGTTATTTTCGTTTACAAATAAAATTACATTTGTTCCTTAGGTTGATGTGTACTGTCCTTCCCCACGCTTTCTTTGGTTTTCCTTGTTTATCTGTGGGGTTTTCTTCCTTCCGTTTGATTTGTTTGGCTGTAGGAACAGGAACTGTTGGAAATCCTGGAGTGGATTTACTAGATACAGGCTGTGCAAGAGAAGGTGAAGCTTGTTGCCAAAAGGAAACAAGTGTTTACTCTGGAAGTTGTGACTGCTGCCTAAGTGTGGAATAGAAGCAGTAGAATTTCTGCAGGGAAGTGCTAGTTTTAAAAGTCAGTACTCCAGCTTATAGTGGTGAGAGACCAGAATCGGAGAACCCAAAATGGGAATTTGGGAGCGAGAGTGCCAAGAAACGACGGAGAAACAACAAACCCCAATGGTACTCCACAGAAATCTCGCACCTTGTCAAGGATAAGAAAAAAGCATTTATTTCCTACAAACGAACGGAGACTAGGGAAGCTAAACTAGAACATAGAGCAAGGTCTGCAGTGGTCAAAACGGCAGTCAGGGAGGCCAAACTTCGAGTGGAAGAGACTCTGGCAAAGAACATGAAGAAAGGGGACAAACCTTCTTCAGGTATATTAGTGATAGGTAAAAGAACACAGACGGGATAGTATGCCTTAGAAAACCAGATGGGAACTGCGCAGAATCAGATTCCGATAAAGCAGAACTGCTGAATGAATACTTCTGCTCGGTCTTCACCTGCGAGGTACCGGGGCACAGTCTGCAGTTGCAGGCAAGGCCCAGCATGGAAGACCCGTTTCAGAATTTCGAGTTCACACCTGGCGACGTCTACTATGAATTGGCAAGACTCAAGGTGAACAAAGCAATGGGACCGGACAATCAACACCCCAGGGTGCTCAGTGAGCTGTGTGATGTCCTGGCAGAACTGCTATCGGGACTCTTCAATCTCTCCTTAAGTTCGGGGAGAGTCCCCATAGACTGGAAAACAGCTAACGTCGTTCCACTGCACAAAAAGGGTTGCAGGGCAGAGGCTGCAAACTACAGACTGGTGAGTCTCACATCAATAGTATGCAAACTCATGGAAACACTAATCAAACGTAAATTAGACACAATCTTGGATGAGGAGAATCTACGGGATCCCAGTCAACACGGATTCACCAAGGGTAGGTCCTGCCAATCCAATCTCATCAGCTTCTTTGACTGGGTAACAAAACAGTTAGACTTGGGAGAATCCGTGGATGTCATATACCTAGACTTCAGCAAAGCTTTCGATAGTGTCCCGCATCGCAGGCTATTGAGCAAGATGAAATCAATGGGGCTGGGAGAAACACTAACTACATGGGTCAATGACTGGCTGAGTGGCAGACTTCAGAGGGTGGTAGTTAACGGTACCCTCTCTAAAACATCGGAGGTGACCAGTGGAGTACCGCAGGGCTCAGTTTTGGGCCCGCTCCTTTTCAACATATTCATAGGTGACCTAACTCAGGGGCTTCAAGGTAAGGTAACGTTATTCGCTGACGACGCCAAACTATGCAATATAGTGAGAGATGGCAATTCACCCGATAGTATGACACAGGACCTACATTTGTTGGAGCTTTGGTCCTCGACCTGGCAGCTGGGCTTCAACGCTAAGAAATGCAAGATCATGCACCTTGGCAGCAGAAATCCGTGCAGAACTTACACCTTGATTGGTGAAACCTTAGCTAGAACTTCAACAGAACGAGACTTGGGAGTGATCATCAATGCAGACATGAAAACTGCTGATCATGTGGAAAAGGCTTCATCTAAGGCACTGGTTGGTAATAAGGTGGTATATTTACCATACTGCATTAATATTGTAATAAACAGTGCCTACATCTTGCACATGGTCTGCAGTTTTTGTTTTGGTTTTTTCATCTAAGGCAAGACAGTTGTTAGGTTGCATCCGCAGGAGTTTCGTCAGCCGGAAGCCTGAAGTCATAATGCCATTATACAGAACCATGGTGAGGCCTCATTTGGAATACTGTGTGCAATTCTGGAGGCCACACTCTCGAAAAGATGTGCTGAGAGTAGAGTTGGTGCAACGGATGGCCACCAGGATGGTCTCGGGGCTCAAGGATCTATCGTACGAGGAAAGGCTTAAAAATTTGCGGCTGTACTCACTCGAGGAACGTAGGGAGAGAGGAGACATGATCGAGATGTTTAAGTATATTACCGGCCGTATCGAGATGGAAGAAGAGATTCTCTTTCTCAAAGGACCCTCAACCACAAGAGGGCATCCGCTCAAACTCAGGGGCGGGAAATTTCATGGCGACACCAGGAAATATTTCTTCACCGAGAATGGTTGATCCTTGGAACGAGCTCCCGGTGCAGGTGATCGAGGCAAACAGCGTGCAAGAATTTAAGAGCAAATGGGATGCCCATGTGGGATCCCTTAGAGGGTTAAGCTAAGGGAACCTGTCACCAGGAGTGGGATCCCTAGGATAGTAGACTTGGGGGTGGGTCCGTAGAGTGGGCAGACCTGATGGGCTATGGCCCTTATCTGCCGTCATCTTCTATGTTTCTATGTTTCTATGATCTTGCACCAGAATCCTGGCAGGGTCAGAGGAGCCCATGAGATTAAGTGCCCTGGAGCCAGTAGACAACCAGGAGGCAGTTAAGGGACTAGCCAGCAGAGAGAAACATATTTTAAACCCAGGAGAGTGAGGAAATAGAAGCCCAAAAGTTCCAAGAAGGGAAAGGAGACCAGTGAGGGACACCACGTGATGGTCCAAACCCTGACTCAGGGACAACTCAAGAGAAGTAGCCCGGTCAAACCCTGTGATTTGGAGCCCACTGAAGGATGGAATGGGTTATCTATTATGGCGTCTCAGATGGAAAGGAAGAACGAGTTATAGGAGGACTACATAAAAGGGGTTCAAAACCCACCTCCAGATCTAGCTACTGAGCTAGAACAGGCTGAGCACCAAATTAAAGACGTGTTAGAAGACCAGCAATTTGCTGTTGAACATGTAGCTAAATTAAGGAAAAGAAAAAGCTCCAGAGGCAATTGGTAGAAGTCCAAGACTAGTTGTTTAGGCAAAAGGAAAACATGGAAGAGGCTTGAGAAGCCAACAAAACTGTTCAGACTCAGCTGATTGAGATGGAAGTATCTAAGAATAAAATAGTGAAGGAACTGAATGAGGAAATTGGCAACCTCAGAGCAAGGAATGAAGTATTGTCCCAGACTTTAAAGGAACAAAACAGCTGATTAACAGTCCAGAGGGATGACTATCAGGCCAAAGCAGAAGCTGTAAATGCCTTAGTGGGAGACGCTTACAATTTCTTGGTACCTGAGAAATTGTGAGTTAAATGATTTTTCCAAAATCTCAAAGATCAGCAGTGGAATTTGAACACTGGTTTCCCTGGTTCTCAGCCCGTTGCTCTAACTATTAAGTACAGATAATACATATTCCAAACATGTTTAGTTACTAATAGAAAAGTAAAGGCTAGCAGAACTAAAGTGTGGTGGCCATTTGGCAACATGCCAGAAACATTGATAGATAGGTAAATGATTTTATGGATGCCAACAACAAAGTTTCTGTAAACAATGTTGCTTAACACCTATTTACATAGCTAACAAGATGCTTGGCTAAGGAACTAGGACTGACTGGGAATACAAAACTACCTGCATACTATTCTGTTCAGTGGCATAGCAAGGTTGAGTTCTCGCGGGAAGCAGTGCGGGACCAGGCAGGCAACCTGGTGCGCCGCTATGCTAGAGAATGGAAGAGGAGACAGCAGGCAGTCAGAGGAAGTGGCGGGAATCAGGCAGGCAGCCTGGTGCACCGCTCTCAGTGAGGCGCTGCGTCCAGAAGTTAAAAAAAAAAAAGGTACGCGCGGGAGGCGTCAGGGAGGAGAAAGAGGGTCAGGCCCTGCTTGCTGCCTGCCTGGGGGGTAGGGAGGGAGGAGGGAGAGGCTGGGACCTGCCTGCCTTGCCAAATTAAAAATAGGGAGCAGGGAGAAGCTGTGCCTGCCTGCCTACGGGAAGGCCTGGAGGGGGGAGGCCTGCTTGCTTGCTTGCCTGGGGGGAGCTGCCAGGGAGGGGGAGGCCTGCCTGTTTGGGGGGCCTGCCTGGGAGGGGGGTCTGCTTGCTTAGGAGGGCTGCCTGGGAGGGGGAGAAGCCTGCTTGCTTAGGGGTCTGCATGGGAGGGGGGAGTACTGCCTGCAAGCCTGGGGGATGCCTGGGAGTGGGGGATTACTGCCTGCATGCCTGGGGGGATGCCTTGGAGGAGAAGGCCTGCCTGCCCGCCTGCCCTGTCTGCCTGCCCTGTGCGCTGTCCCGCCTTCCACTAGACCACCAGAGTGGAGACAGGATATAGAGCCTGACAGGGAGGGGGGACAGGGTGCAGTGCTTGGCAAGGAATGTGGGGTTGGGTGCAGAGCCTGACAGAGAGAATTTGGTTCAGAATGTTTTTTTTTTTTGTTTTCCTCCTCTAAATCTGGGGTGCTTCTTATGGTGAGGTGCATCTTATGGCGCAAAAAATACAGTAAAATAAAAAAAATTAAGTAATTAAGAGTTCCGTGTGCAACTCAGAGTGGTGCCTAGTGATGCTTAAGTCAAGATGCCCTCTGATGCCTAATGACGCCTACCTGAGAAGTGGGTGAGGTTAGGGGCACAGAATAGGCATGGTTGACTTAGGCATCGCTAGGTGTTCAAGTTAAGTACCGGTATATTAGGCCAAGTAAAATCTGACCTAATGTGCCAGAGCCTACCTCTAGTGGTTGATTGATAACTGCGAGGAGCAGCGCCTACTATGTACAGTAGGCATACTTAGGTGCCATTTATAGAATATGGCCCTTACTTTCTACTACAACTATTTATTATTTCTAGAGCACTACCAAGCTTACAATCTAATCAATCATGACAGACAAACAGGATGCTAGGGTAGGGGTTACAGTTAGCAAAGAATGGTTAAATTGCTGGCTGGGATGATAAGCAATACAGAATAGGGTTATGAATTGAAGGCAATAGGCTTCAGCTGGCCTTTAAAGAAATACCTTCCACATGTAACTGTGTCCTGTGTGTGTTTTTCTAATTACTAGGCATTCAATTATACCCTCTTAAAAATTCCAATGCCTATTCTTTACCTATAAATTAATTTAAAACTCCTACGGAATATATATATACAGTATATATATATTTGTGTGTGTGTATATGTGTATATATGTATGTTTATCCCAGGACAAGCAGGCAGCATATTCTTGACTGATGGGTGACGGCACCGACGGAGCCCCGGTACGGACAATTTTAGAGTGATTGCACTCTAAGAACTTGGAAAGTTCTGGTAGGCCGCACCGCGCACGCGCGAGTGCCTTCCCGCCCGACAGAGGTGCGCGGTCCCCAGTTTCTTAGTTTCCGCGGAGCTAAGAAGACGCGTTTCTTTCAACGGCTGTTGAAAGTTATTTTTTCTACTTTATATCGCCTTCCCGCTCGCGTAAACCCTTTTTGGAAATTTTATTTCCGTTCTTTCTTTTCTTTTCTAAAAAAAAAAAAAAAAAACAACTTTATTTTTTTTTTCTTCAGTTTTCGTTTAGCCCCGGTGGGGCCTATTGCCATCATCGAGGCCTCGGTCTTCGATTTGGCAGAAGCCGTATTTACTTTCATGCCCCCTCAACCCGGGTTTAAAAAGTGCCAGCGGTGCGCTCGACCAATTTCACTGACAGACCCACACAACTGGTGTCTGCAGTGTCTTGGTCCTGACCATCGAGCGTCTACCTGCTCCCGCTGTGCGACTTTAAAGAAGAGAACACTTAAAAACCGCCAGATACAGCAGCAGTTATTGTTCGGCACCGAGATGTCTGATTCCGCACCACCGGCACCGACGTCGGCTCCATCTCAGTCGGCACCGACTTCGTCGACACCGCGCAATACCGCGCCGGCGTCACACCCCGCAGGTAAGCCGGCTAAGAAGCCTTCCCCGTTGGAGCGTCCTCCGGTCTCAGTAGCAGCGAGTCCAATCCTGCTGACCACGAGGCGTCCACGGAAGCGCTCCGCCCCGTTTGAGGTGAGCCCCTCGACATCGGGTTCCTCTTCGGAGTGTAGAGCGGCACCCAAGGTACCACAGAAGAAAAAAGCGGTACCGGTGCCTTCATTGGACGAGCGCATTGCCGCAGTCCTGCAGGTCCAGTTAAAGGAACAACTCCAACAGCTACTCCCTGCTCTTTTGACTCCGAGCCTTCCAGTCCCGGTCCGGTCTGAGCCGCCGGTACCGACGGTGCAACAGCCCCCTCTATCGGCATCCACTTTGTCGGTACCGGGGCACATCACTTCTTCGGTATCAATGCCAATCTTGGCACCGGAACTGAGACACCAGGCTGTTCAAACATCGGCACCGGCACAACTCTTAACGTCTCCCGGTACCGGTTCACAGAGGTCTGGTAAGTCGACTCATAAAACTCGACACCTAGAACCCTCCACAACGGAGTCACGGGACCGCAGTTTTCAGGTGAGGGACCCTGATCTGTGGGGTGATTCAGAAGAGCCTTTCCTCTCTGAGGGAGAGTGTTCATCAGGGGATGAGGATCCTTCTGGTTTTGATCCATCTTCCAAACCTGATGCAACTTCTTTCACCTCTTTTCTTAAAGAGATGTGTGACTCTTTATCTATTCCCTTGGAGGCTGAATCCAAAAAATCCAAGGCATTTTTAGATGCTCTTGACTTTGACCAGCCTCCAAGGGAATTTCTCAAGCTGCCTCTCCATGACATTTTAAGAGAGACATTTTACAAGAATCTAGAGACACCTTTGACCATTCCAGGAGCTTCCCGTAAACTGGACTCCTTATATAAGGTCATACCAATTCCAGGCTTTGACAAGCCTCAACTCCCCCATGAGTCTTTATTAGTAGAGTCTACTTTAAAGAAATCCATGGGGGCTAGTGTGTATGCCTCTGTCCCTCCTGGCAGGGAAGGTAAGGCCATGGATAAGTTTGGCAAAAGGCTGTATCAAAATGCAATGCTAGCGAACAGGTCAGGAAACTATGCTTTCCATTTTTCCTTTTATCTTAAGCATCTTATTCAAAGTTTGTCATCTTTTGAGAAATATCTCCCTGACCGTAAGAAACCAGCCTTTCGCCAAGCTTCTTCATCGCTCTTGCAACTGCGCAAGTTCATGGTCAGATCAATTTATGACACTTTTGAGCTGACCTCTAGAGCCACGGCTATGTCAGTGGCTATGCGACGACTGGCCTGGCTCAGAGTGTCCGAACTCGATGTCAATCACCAAGATCGACTGGCCAATGCACCTTGCTTAGGAGATGAGCTGTTCGGAGAATCCATGGACTCTACTACTCAGAAACTCTCAGCTCATGAAACTCGATGGGATACTCTCCTTAAGACAAAGAAGAAGACCCCACCTTCTAGGCCTTTTCGTCAACAATCGGCCTACCAACGAAGGTTTGTGGCTCGTCCCTTACCTCAAACACAGCAACAACCCAGGCGTCAGAGGCAGCAACAGAGGCAACCTGCTCGACCTGCCCAGCAGCAACAGCAAGTGAAACCTCCTCCTTCTCAAAATTCAACTCAGCCCTTTTGACTTGATTCTCCTGGACATAGCCAATATTCCTCCTTCTACTCATCTTCCACAGCCCATAGGAGGACGCCTTATACATTTCATAAGCCGTTGGGAAATCATCACCTCGGACCTGTGGGTCCTCAACATCATCCGCCACGGCTACTCTCTCAACTTTCAGACACCTCCTGCCCAAAGTCTACCAAGAGAGTCTGCTTTCAACACTCCTCGGTCTTCCCTCCTTCTTCAAGAAGTTCAATCCCTCCTCCTTCTGAACGCTATAGAGGAAGTTCCTCTAGATCAGAGAGGGCAGGGATTCTACTCCCGTTATTTTCTAGTCCCCAAAAAGACAGGAGATCTAAGACCCATTCTAGATCTTCGCGATCTAAACAAATGCTTGGTCAAAGAGAAATTCAAAATGCTTTCTCTGGCCACTCTTTACCCTCTTCTCAATCAAGGCGACTGGCTATGTTCCCTCGATCTCAAATAAGCATACACTCATATACCGGTCAATCTGGCCTCCAGACAGTACCTACGCTTCATGATCAATCGTTGTCATTACCAATACAAGGTGCTGCCCTTCGGTCTTGCCTCCTCTCCAAGAGTGTTCACCAAATGTCTGATTGTGGTGGCTGCCTTTCTACGATCTCACCACCTTCAGGTCTTTCCTTACCTGGACGACTGGTTAATCAAGGCCAATTCATCTCAGACTGTTCTCCTGGCCACCAACCAAACCATCATGTTTCTTCAACTTCTGGGGTTCGAGATCAATCTACCCAAATCTCATCTCATCCCCACTCAGAGACTTCAATTCATCGGAGCTGTCTTGGACACAGTCCTCATGAGAGCGTTCCTGCCATCCAACCGTCTTCAAACGCTTCTATCTCTGTGTCAGCAGGTGCTTCTACAACTCTCCATCTCTGCCAAGCAAATGATGATACTCTTGGGTCACATGGCTTCCACAGTTCATGTCACACCCTTCGCACGTCTTCACCTGCGCACTCCTCAATGGACCCTAGCTACCCAGTGGTCCCAAGCGATGGATCCTTGCTCACGTCACATATCTGTCACATCATCTCTTCGTCAGTCTCTACAATGGTGGTTGATATCCTCAAATCTATCCAGAGGTCTTCTGCTCCATCTACCTCCTCATCAACTTATCATCACCACCGACGCCTCCCCTTATGCCTGGGGAGCCCATTTGAACGAGTTCCAAACTCAAGGACTTTGGACAGCCCAGGAAAAGAAGCATCACATCAATTTCCTGGAACTCAGAGCGATGTTTTATGCCCTCAAGGCTTTCCAACATCTTCTCTTCCCTCAAGTTCTCCTGCTGTGCACAGACAATCAAGTTGCGATGTACTACATCAACAAGCAGGGTGGAACGGGCTCTCGCCTCTTGTGCCAGGAAGCCCAGAAGATCTGGACTTGGGCCATAAATCACCATCTATTCCTGAAAGCTATCTACATTCAGGGAGAGAAGAATTCCTTAGCGGACAAGCTCAGCAGAATTCTCCAGCCTCACGAGTGGACACTCGATCCTTTCACTCTACAGTCCATCTTCGCTCAATGGGGCACTCCTCAGATAGAAACATAGAAACATAGAAGATGACGGCAGAAAAGGGCTATAGCCCACCAAGTCTGCCCACCGTACTGTCCCTTCCTCTTAAGTCTATACCCAGTGACTATTTAGTCAGATTGACTCTCTTATGGATCCCCTCTTTCCTCCTCTGACCCTCGTAGGGATCCCCTCTTTCCTCCTCTGACCCTCGTAGGGATCCCACATATGTATCCCATTTATTCTTGAAGTCCAACACGCTATTGGCCTCGATCACCTGCGCTGGAAGCTCATTCCAACGGTCAACCACTCTTTCTGTGAAGAAGTACTTCCTTATGTCGCCACGAAATTTCCCGCCCCTGAGTTTGAGCGGATGCCCTCTGGTGGCAGAAGGTCCTCTGAGAATGAAGATATCATCTTCCACCTCGATACGTCCTGTGATGTATTTAAATGTCTCAATCATGTCTCCTCTCTCCCTACGTTCCTCTAGAGTGTAAAGCTGTAGTTTGTTTAGTCTCTCCTCATATGAGAGACCTTTGAGACCCAAGATCCTCCTGGTGGCCATCCGTTGAACCGACTCGATTCTGAGCACATCTTTACGGTAATGAGGTCTCCAGAATTGTACACAGTATTCCAGATGAGGTCTCACCATGGTTCTGTACAATGGCATTATGACTTCAGGCTTCTTGCTGACAAAGCTTCTACTGATACATCCCAACATTTGCCTTGCTTTAGATGAAGCCCTCTCCACTTGATTGGCAGTTTTCATGTCTGCACTGATGATTACTCCTAGGTCTCGTTCCGCCGAAGTACTAGTTAAAGTTTCCCCATTCAAGGTGTAGTTTCTGCATGGATTACCGTTACCGAGGTGCATAACCTTACATTTCCCAGCGTTGAAGCTCAGTTGCCAGGTCGAGGACCATCTTTCCAATGTAAGCAGGTCCTGTGTCATACTATCCTGTAAATTACATTCACTTACTGTATTGCATAGTTTAGCATCATCGGCGAATAATGTTATTTTACCCTGAAGCCCCTGAGTCAGATCCCCTATGAATATGTTGAAAAGGAGTGGGCCCAGGACTGAACCCTGCGGTACTCCGCTGGTCACCTCTGATGTTTTAGAGAGGGTACCGTTAACCATTACCCTTTGAAGTCTTCCGCTTAGCCAATCCTTGACCCAAGTAGTGAGTGTTTCTCCTAACCCCATCGATTTCATTTTGTTCAACAGCCTGCGGTGTGGGACGCTATCAAATGCTTTACTGAAATCCAGGTACACGATGTCCATAGACTCTCCCAAGTCTAGCTTCCTTGTCACCCAGTCAAAGAAGCTGATGAGATTGGATTGGCAGGACCTACCCTTGGTGAATCCATGTTGATTGGGATCCTGTAGATTTCCCTCATACAGGATCGTGTCTATTTTGCGTTTAATTAAAGTTTCCATGAGTTTACACACTATTGATGTGAGACTCACCGGTCTGTAATTCGCAGCCTCTGCCCTGCAACCCTTTTTGTGCAGAGGAATGACGTTGGCTGTTTTCCAATCCAAGGGTACTCTCCCCGTGTTTAGGGACAGATTGAAGAGTGCGGCTAGTGGGATCGCCAGGACATCGCACAACTCTTTGAGCACTCTTGGGTGCAGATTGTCTGGACCCATGGCTTTATTTACCTTTAGTCTTGCCAGTTCACTGTAAACTTCACCAGGTGTGAATTCAAAATTCTGAAACGGGTCGTCCGCATTTGACTTAGCCTCTAACCGAGGACCATGTCCTGGTGCCTCGCAAGTGAAGACCGAGCAGAAGTATTCGTTCAGTAGTTCAGCTTTATCTGAATCTGCTTCCACGTAATTCCCATCCGGTTTGTTAAGGCGTATTATCCCGTCTGTGTTCTTTTTCCTATCACTAATATACCTGAAGAAGGATTTGTCCCTCTTCTTAATGTTCTTTGCTAGAGTTTCTTCCACACGAAGTTTGGCCTCCCTAATTGCTGTTTTGGCCGCTGTAGATCTGGTCCTATATTCCATGATAGCTTCTCTTGTTTCCGTATGCTTGTAGGAAAGAAATGCTTTTTTCTTCTCCTTAACAAGGTGCGAGATCTCTGCGGTGAACCATTGGGGTTTATTGTTTCTTTGTCGTTTATTTACCGATTTTATGTAGCGGCTAGTTGCTTCATGTATGGTTGATTTCAGTGTTAACCACTTAGCTTCTACATCATCAGTCTCCACTTGGTCCTGCAGCGTCCGATGGACGAAATCTCCCATGCGTGCGAAGTCTGTGCCGCGGAAATTGAGTACTTTTGTTTTCGTGTGTGATCTAGGGAAGCCCTTCCTAAGATTAAACCATACTGTGTTGTGGTCGCTGGAGGCTAACGTATCTCCTACTGAGACCTCTGAGACGCTTTCCCCATTGGTGAGTACCAGGTCAAGGATTGCCTGGGCCCTAGTGGGCTCCATCACCATTTGTTTGAGACGGGCTCCCTTTATGGAGTTTAACAGCCTCCTACTAGCGCTGGTTGTCGCTGAAAGTGTGCTCCAGTCTGCATCAGGCATATTGAAGTCTCCAAGTATTACAGTGTCTCCCCTTAGAGTGATATTTTCAATGTCTTCAATTAAGTCTGTGTCCATGTCATCCAGTTGTCTAGGGGGTCTGTACACCACACCAAGATACAGGCACTTCTCTCTGCCTCTTGCCAGGTTTACCCAGAGGGATTCCCCTGTGTATTTGACATCTGTAATCCTGGTGGTTTTGATGTCCTCTTTAATATATAATGCTACCCCACCACCTAACCTGCTCTCTCTGTCCCGACGAAGTAAGTTATAACCCGGTATTACCATATCCCACCCATGAGAGTCTGTTAGCCAAGTTTCGGATATCGCCGCCACGTCTAGGTCTGCATTCCTTATTTCAGTCTCTAATTCTAGAATTTTATTACCTAAACTGTGTGCATTAACGTACATAGCCCTCCATTCTTTCTGTTTGCTAAATCCCTTTGAGATTTTTTCTACCTGAGTTGGTGTGACCCCTAGAGAACTGTTTGTAGTGTGGGTACTTACCTCTGAGCTTTGACTCATCTCATCAGAATAGTTCCTTGCTGCTCTGGTATGTGAGTGGGTACCCTCCCCCGACTTACCTAGTTTAAAGCCCTGCGAAGCAGGCGGGCTAGTCGGTGTCCGAAAACGTACTTACCTCTACTGGTCAGATGGAGTCCGTCTGGTCCCTGAAGTCCCTGTAGTGCCTCTCCATGGTTCAGGAATCCAAAGTTCATATCCCGACACCATCCCTGTAGCCACTCGTTACTCCTCAGGATACGCTCGTCCCTGGCTCTCCCCTTGCCTCTAACTGGGAGGATAGAGGAGAAGACCACCTGCTCTCCGGTCTGCCTTAGCCTCTCGCCCAGTGCTCTGAAGTCTCTGGTGATGTTCTCCGGGGTGTTCCTTGCAGTGTCGTTTGTCCCTACATGGACGAGAAGCATGGGAAAGTTGTCCTGGGGCTTGAGTATTCTGTCAAGACAGGTGGTGACATCCCGTACTCTGGCTCCAGGCAGACAGCAGACCTCTCTCGAATCCATATCTGGTCTGCAAATTGGTCCCTCGGTGCCTCTCAGCATGGAGTCCCCAATAACTATCACTCTGCGCTTCTTCGTAGGGGGTTGGTCAGTTGTTCCCGGAGATGGAGTTGTGAGTTGGGCCCGCTCCTGTTCCTCATCAGTAGGTCCTTCCTGAAGAATCTGGAATCTGTTCGTCAGGGTGAGTTGAGGGGTTGGTGTTGGTGTAGAGCTGCCCTGTCGATGAGAGAAAGAAGAAGATGAGGAGATTGAAAAAGGTGGGGGGGGGGGTTTCCTGTGCTTGCCCGTGGAAGAGGTCACAAGCTGCCATGGCTCAGTGTCACCAGCCATTTCCTGTATCCCAATTGTTGGTCTCAACGCTGATGACTGGGGTGTCCCGAGGATGGACTTGTCATGGGTCTGCTCGTTGATTTGGGATAGCTCCTGGACGACTCCGTCGATGTAATCCTCATCCTCCCGGATGCATCTCAGGCGTTTTACCTCCTCCCTGAGGTTCTTTAGTTCCAGCATGAGGTCACTATCCAGTTGGTCTACCTCCTCCGTCTGCGTGGACGCTGTAGTGTAGTGCTGGGGGATGGTCTCGGTCTGCGCAGAGACAGAGAGAGAGAGAGAGCCCTCTATCAACCGTCCTGGGTCCTCCTCCTTTTGCATGCAGTCCATGGTTGCCTCCTGGATCCCTATGGCGATTGGAATGCTGGGCTTGATACAAGACTTGGCGCTTCTTGTCCTCCCTGCCATATCTAAGTTGTAAGCTTGGTCTGCCTGTCAGTAAGAGAGAATAGAAGAGTTAGAGAAATGGATATTTAGAGTATAAAAGAATAGGGTGTTTGTGAGAGAGTGTGTGAGATAAGGGTGTCTGTGAGAGTTTGTACAGTTGGGGTGAAGGGATAGGGTGTTTTTAGAGGTCCTCTCGCCGCCCTAGAATGCCCTTGTTGTCTGTAAGTTGGTCCTTCTTAAGGCTTCTTCGCAAAGGCGCTCTCGCTAAGGCGAGCGCCTTTGCCGCTTGCCTTCGCCGCGCGCCGAACGGCTGCGCGCCATTGGTTCTCCTCCTTTAATGGAGGAGCCCGGTCGCGAGCTGCTGACGCGGTGGGGTGGGCGGAGTTACTCTCGCCGCTGCCCCGAAATCCTGGCCAAGCGTTCCGGCGCTCCTAGCGACTCTCTGTCTCCCTGCTTGCTTGCCTTGCTCCTCCTGCCTGCCCAATCCGCCTCTCTCCTCCTCTGAGCCGCGATCTGAGCTGCGCCCGTTGGTTCTCCTCCTTTAATGGAGGAGCCCGGTCGCGAGCTGCTGACGCGGTGGGGTGGGCGGAGTTACTCTCGCCGCTGCCCCGAAATCCTGGCCAAGCGTTCCGGCGCTCCTAGCGCCTCTCTGTCTCCCTGCTTGCTTGCCTTGCTCCTCCTGCCTGCCCAATCCGCCTCTCTCCTCCTCTGAGCCGCGATCTGAGCTGCGCCCGTTGGTTCTCCTCCTTTAATGGAGGAGCCCGGTCGCGAGCTGCTGACGCGGTGGGGTGGGCAGAGTTACTCTCGCCGCTGCCCTGAAATCCTGGCCAAGCGTTCCGGCGCTCCTAGCGCCTCTCTGTCTCCCTGCTTGCTTGCCTTGCTCCTCCTGCCTGCCCAATCCGCCTCTCTCCTCCTCTGAGCTGCGATCTGAGCTGCGCCCGTTGGTTCTCCTCCTTTAATGGAGGAGCCCGGTCGTGAGCTGCTGACGCGGTGGGGTGGGCGGAGTTATTCTCGCCGCTGCCCCGAAATCCTGGCCAAGCGTTCCGGCGCTCCTAGCGCCTCTCTGTCTCCCTGCTTGCTTGCCTTGCTCCTCCTGCCTGCCTAATCCGCCTCTCTCCTCCTCTGAGCCGCGATCTGAGCTGCGCCCGTTGGTTCTCCTCCTTTAATGGAGGAGCCCGGTCGCGAGCTGCTGACGCGGTGGGGTGGGCGGAGTTACTCTCGCCGCTGCCCCGAAATCCTGGCCAAGCGTTCCGGCGCTCCTAGCGCCTCTCTGTCTCCCTGCTTGCTTGCCTTGCTCCTCCTGCCTGCCCAATCCGCCTCTCTCCTCCTCTGAGCCGCGATCTGAGCTGCGCCCGTTGGTTCTCCTCCTTTAATGGAGGAGCCCGGTCGCGAGCTGCTGACGCAGTGGGGTGGGCAGAGTTACTCTCGCCGCTGCCCCGAAATCCTGGCCAAGCGTTCCGGCGCTCCTAGCGCCTCTCTGTCTCCCTGCTTGCTTGCCTTGCTCCTCCTGCCTGCCCAATCCGCCTCTCTCCTCCTCTGAGCCGCGATCTGAGCTGCGCCCGTTGGTTCTCCTCCTTTAATGGAGGAGCCCGGTCGCGAGCTGCTGACGCGGTGGGGTGGGCGGAGTTACTCTCGCCGCTGCCCCGAAATCCTGGCCAAGCGTTCCGGCGCTCCTAGCACCTCTCTGTCTCCCTGCTTGCTTGCCTTGCTCCTCCTGCCTGCCCAATCCGCCTCTCTCCTCCTCTGAGCCGCGATCTGAGCTGCGCCCGTTGGTTCTCCTCCTTTAATGGAGGAGCCCGGTCGCGAGCTGCTGACGCGGTGGGGTGGGCGGAGTTACTCTCGCCGCTGCCCCGAAATCCTGGCCAAGCGTTCCGGCGCTCCTAGCGCCTCTCTGTCTCCCTGCTTGCTTGCCTTGCTCCTCCTGCCTGCCCAATCCGCCTCTCTCCTCCTCTGAGCCGCGATCTGAGCTGCGCCCGTTGGTTCTCCTCCTTTAATGGAGGAGCCCGGTCGCGAGCTGCTGACGCGGTGGGGTGGGCGGAGTTACTCTCGCCGCTGCCCCGAAATCCTGGCCAAGCGTTCCGGCACTCCTAGCGCCTCTCTGTCTCCCTGCTTGCTTGCCTTGCTCCTCCTGCCTGCCCAATCCGCCTCTCTCCTCCTCTGAGCCTCTTTGCAGCTCCTCACAATCACCAGCTGCCCCTATTCTGCTCCAGACTCTACTCTCCTCACCGTCTGGCAGCGGATGCATTTCTCCTCGACTGGTCCAATCTGTTCCTGTATGCTTTCCCTCCTCTGCCTCTCATGTTGAGAACCTTGTTCAAGCTCAAGAGGGAACGAGCCACCATGATTCTGATTGCTCCGAGGTGGCCCAGGCAACATTGGTTCTCCCTTCTACTTCAACTCAGTTCCAGGGAACCTTTTCTTCTTCCACTGTTTCCTTCTCTGCTTACACAGCATCAGGAGACCCTTCTACATCCCAACCTCCAGTCTCTGCACCTGACAGCTTGGTATCTCTCGGGCTGACTTCTCATGATACGCTTTTGTCTCAGCCTGTTCGTTCAATTCTAGATGCCTCCAGGAAACCGGCCACTCTGCAATGTTACCATCAGAAGTGGACACGTTTTTCTTCCTGGTGTCTTCTTCATCATCATGATCCCACTTCCCTTGCAGTGGAGACCTTGTTGGATTATCTTCTTTCTTTGTCCGACTCTGGCCTCAAGTCCACTTCAATCAGAGTCCACCTCAGTGCTATTGCGGCTTTTCATGAGCCAGTCCATGGAAAACTCCTCTCAGCTCATCCCTTGGTGTCCAGGTTCATGCGGGGTCTTTTTAATGTGAAACCACCTCTTAAAGCCCCTCCTGTTATCTGGGATCTCAATGTAGTTCTTTCTGCTTTAATGAAGCCTCCATTTGAACCTTTGGCTACCGCTTCTTTCAAGTTCCTCACTTGGAAGGTACTTTTCCTTATTGCTCTTACCTCTGCCAGGAGGGTCAGTGAGCTACATGCACTAGTTGCGGATCCACCTTTTACAATCTTCCATCATGACAAGGTGGTTCTGCGTACACATCCAAAGTTTCTCCCTAAGGTTGTCTCTGAATTCCATCTCAACCAATCCATTGTTCTGCCTGTCTTCTTTCCGAAACCTCACTCGCATTCTGGAGAACAGGCTCTGCATACTTTGGACTGTAAGCGGGCTCTGGCTTACTATTTAGACCGTACTAAGCCCCACAGATCATTCCCTCAACTCTTTCTGTCCTTTGATCCGAATAAATTGGGACGTCCTGTTTCTAAACGTACGTTGTCTAATTGGCTGGCAGCGTGCATTTCATTCTGTTATGCTCAGACCGGACTGACACTGGAAGGTTCTGTCACGGCCCATAGAGTCCGAGCTATGGCAGCATCTGTAGCTTTCCTCCGTTCCACTCCTATTGAGGAAATCTGCAAGGCTGCTACTTGGTCCTCAGTTCATACTTTTACATCTCATTATTGTCTGGATGCTTTCTCCAGACGGGATGGACACTTCGGCCAATCTGTTTTGCAAAATTTGTTTTCCTAATGGCCAACCTTCCCTCCATCCCTCTTTTTGTTAGCTTGGAGGTCACCCATCAGTCAAGAATATGCTGCCTGCTTGTCCTGGGATAAAGCACAGTTACTTACCGTAACAGGTGTTATCCAGGGACAGCAGGCAGATATTCTTGCATCCCTCCCACCTCCCCGGGTTGGCTTCTTAGCTGGCTTATCCTAACTGAGGTCCGCGCGCCTCTGTCGGGCGGGAAGGCACTCGCGCGTGCGCGGTGCGGCCTACCAGAACTTTCCAAGTTCTTAGAGTGCAATCACTCTAAAATTGTCCGTACCGGGGCTCCGTCGGTGCCATCACCCATCAGTCAAGAATATCTGCCTGCTGTCCCTGGATAACACCTGTTACGGTATGTAACTGTGCTATATGTGTATATGTGTGTATATATATATATGTGATAGTTTGAAACCAGACCAAGACCATAGTACTTGGGGAACCATCGCCGCACATTACCGTTCCCTCTCCTGCCTTACTTACACCTGAAACGGGACAGCCATTACATTAACGGGTGCTAGAATTGATGTCTGTCTGTATGTCTTTCTTTCTGTCTGTGTCTCTCTCTCCTTGGCTGCTGTCTGGGGTTTGTTTGTTTTTTTTCTTTCTCTCTCTCTTTCCTTGGATGCTGTCTGTTTTCTTTATATCTTTCTCCTTGGCAGCTGTCTTTCTATCTGGGGGGGGGGGGGGGGGTTCTCTCTCTCTCTCTCTCCTCGGATGCTGGCTGGCTGGCTGTCATTCTTTCTTTTTCTCTCTCTCCTTGGCTACTGGATGTTTTTGCCTCTCTCTCCTTGGCTGCTGGCTGTGCGTCTTTTTTCTGTCTGTCTCTCTCCCTTGCCTCCTTCTATTTTCCTGGCCCCCTGTCTTTCTTTCTGTATGTCTCTTTGTGTTTATGAAACCCCCCACTTAAAACCCACATAGATATACAGTATATTAAAGAAATTAGGTTATGGGAAAGTCTCATCCGGTTTCCCCGGGTCCGCAGGCAATGGGTACCTGCTGGCAGCTCCTTTCCCTTCCCACGCCTGAGGGCGGCCACACGGACCGAGCAGCCCGGTTTCCGCTTTCCCTCCCCCTCTGGAAATCACCTACAGAGGGGCGGATTTGAACCCTCCGTTCGGGCTTATCGTCCGAAAAGGCCGATCCCTAATCCTGGAACACGCTCGCCGGGAAGGAGTTAAAGTGGGGGGAAAAAAACGCTGCCAAGATGGTGATCCAGGGCATACCCGCTGGCAGCTCCTTTCCCTTCCCACGCCTGACGGAGGCCGCATGGACTGAACAGCCCGGGCCCTGACCATCCACTTCCCTTCCCCCTCCCCAGCAGGAAATCACCTTCAGAGGCATCCTCCAAGCCCTGGGAAGAGATGCGGCGGGGCGACTTGTCCGGATGATATGAAGGGGCAGATTTGAACCCTCCGTTCGCCGCTCCCCCTCCCTCCCCAGCCTTGCTTGCTCTTCCATCTGTGCCATGGAACAGCCCTCCATTCGCCGGGAAGGAGTCGAGGCGTAAAAAAAAAAGCCGTCGCCGAGATGGCGATCCAGGGCGCCCGAGTAATGGCGTACGCCACATGCGCCTCTTCCCCCTCCTGCCAGCTCCAGGGCTCTCTTCAGCGAAGGTTATTTTTACGTGTAAAGGTGCCGCCGTGGCTCCTCTCACGATCACCGCCTGCATTGGAAGCCTTTAACTTAAAAATAAACTGTATTGCAGTTTTTCCTGGAGGTCTGCGCGAGCAGGAAAGCCAGTGCTTTCTAATTTGTCTGGCAGCCACTGGAAAGCTAAGTGAGCATGCACACTCTGCTGACCACGGAATTACAAATCAGGGATCAGGGAACATGGCGGTAAGAGTGCTTTGCATTTTATTATAGTAGATATATACAGTATATTCACCATCAAGGTAATTGCATGAAACGTATTAAACACATGAGTAAAATCTGTTGGAAAAAGAAATGGACATCTCATCTTGGACCAACATCCCATGATATAATTTGAATATATAGAAACAGAAACATGATGGCAGATAAAGGCCAAATGGCCCATATAGCAGATTTTTGGGGAACCACGAAGTGGCTTTCTGTAGTATCCATGATGGTCTCTAACATGCCTGCCTCTGTCTGAACTCTCATGTCTTGGGTACACCCTCAGTTTAATGGTTAGCCCATTCACAAACTTTTTTGGTTTGCGGCACTGTAACATATTAAAATTTTTCCAGTGCACTTTGCACAAAATTAAAAAATATTAACTAAACTATGAATAAAAGTAACAAACTTCAGAAAGTTATTAATAACCTTGTTTTAACAAATTAAGCATGGTTGTGTGAAATGAGTTTGATGTTTTTTTTAGCAACTTTTCCAATGTTGCGACGTATATGAGACAAACATACCCTCATTTCAGCTTCAATGCATTGAAGTCTTTCTCTTTTTTTTTTTGCATTTAATGTTAGTGAAGAAAACCCTAATTCAGATAGGTATAGTTCAATCATTCACAGTGAAACACTCACAAACAGGAAACCCCCCCCCACACACAGGGAGGACTAAACAGAAAAGAGTGTCTAGGAGAAACACAAAAGGCTTCTTTTACTAAGCTGCGATAGCGGTTTTAGCGCGTGCTGAATTACCGCGTGCACTAGACGCTAATGCCAGCATTGAACTGGCGTTAGTTCTAGCTATGTAGCGTGGGTTTAGCGCGCGCTAAAAACACTATCGCAGCTTAGTAAAAGGAGTCCAAAGTCAAGAAACAGGCAAAGGGCACACTTGAGAGTGACCATCCCAGCAAGGTGCCCCATCCCAGAGAGACTGGGGAAAGCAGGCCCAGCTCCCTGCTCCTGGGCTTGACTGCCAAGCATTGCGCAGTCCCATCTCTATCCCTGCCACGCGGCAGAGAAGGTGACCCAGAGTCGACTGGCGATGCTTGGGCATGTGCTGCCCCATACTCCCGCCCTCTGGTTCACCTTTTGCCTTTCACACTCTCTCTCCCTTCACCCCTACACTCTCACCTTGTTCGTGTCGCCTCTCTGCTTTTCTCACACGTACTCCCCAGCTCCACCATGCCTCGTCACTCTTTCACTCACGTGTTCCTGAGCCTCTCCACACCTAAACCTCCCCAAGCCTCGCCTCGAAAATACTTACCCATAACAGTTTGCAATGAACCTTGTCAACTCTTGCAACGCACTAGTGCAGTGGTCTCAAACTCAAACCCTTTGCAGGGCCGCATTTTGGATTTGTAGGTATTTGGAGGGCCGCAGAAAAAATAGTTAATGTCTTATTAAAGAAATGACAATTTTGCATGAGGTAAAACTCCTTATAGTTTATAAATCTTCCCTCCTTCCCCTGAAGGCCTGCATGTTCCCCACTTCTTTGCAGCGTCCTCCAGCTTCCCCCCTGGCCTCCCAGCCTTAGTTTCAGCTAATTACCGCAGCCTGTAGAGAGAATCGCCGGTGCTGCAGGCTGCGGTAATTATCTGAAGGTAAGAGTGGGAGGCCAGGGGGAAGCCAGAGGACACAGCAAAGAGCGAGCAGCACTAGTAGAGGCTGCGGGCCGCAAAATAGTACCTGGCGGGCCGCATGTGGCCCCCGGGCCGCGAGTTTGAGCCCACTGCACTAGTGTGTCGGTGCTGGATATCTCATTCTTAGCTTTGAGTATTCTATCTCATCAATATATGAAGGAAAGAGCGAGAGAGAAAGAATGTGTGTGTGGTCATAGATGACAATCTTACTATTGAATTTGAGTAGCTAAGCATTTACAGGCATGCAGGTAAATTCCCCAGGCTGACTATCATCTTCCCTCAGCAAATTCCACAAGGCAGCCAGATTTAGCCACAGGGAAAAGGGACAGTGTTGATGCTGGGGATCAAAATGAGTTTAATGACACATGCCAGGAATATGCTTTCTGTTCTCACATATGATTCAGTGAGTAGTGATTTTGGTGAGATATGTCAGACTGTGCTTATTTGTTTTTACAAAAATGACTAATTTCATGCTATAACTTGCTGAACAGTACAGACTGATCCTTTCCTGAAACCCACTCTATATGACTCTGAATTAGCTGTGCAGATTATATTTGCTCCATTTGCTGGAGAAGATCAAGTTAACAGATGAGTAATTCAATGCCTTTTGACAAGGAATGGATGAACCTTTCTCATCATGGCTCAGATCTGCAAATATTTCATGAAACCTAAACAGTAACTATTAGCTATCACCCATTCTCAAATCCGACACAATTATTATTCATCGAAATGCATTATTCATTGATATGATGTGAATAGCTGCAGATCTGAATTGTATAAAAATGTAAGGACAGTAAGTCTCTGAAAATATTTGAATCTGAACTGAATAAAACAATTCTTGCCTTGAACTACTAAGTAAAGGATTTCAGCTAAGCTGTGAATGGACTAGGTTTCTCTGAGCTGATTCAAAAATTGTTCTGATAAAAACCTTTTAGCTGGAATAGAGTTTGGGTTTAATGAGAACTGGTTCTTTCGGACAGAACTCCTTTACATGGCAGGCCTCCTTACCTCAAGAAAGATATAGTGGCGCTAGAAAAGGTTCAAAGAAGAGCGACCAAGATGGTAAAGGGGATGGAACTCCTCTCTTATGAGGAAAGATTAAAACAGTTAGGGCTCTTCAGCTTGGAAAAGAGACGGCTGAGGGGAGATATGATTGAAGTCTACAAAATCCTGAGTGGAGTAAAATGGGTACAAGTGGATCGATTTTTCACTCCGTCAAAAATTACAAAGCCTAGGGGACCCTTGATGAAGTTACAGGGAAATACTTTTAAAACCAATAGGAGGAAATTTTTTCACTCAGTGGTAAGAGTGGATAGCGTAGCTGGTTTTAAGAAAGGTTTGTCAAGTTCCTGGAGGAAAAGTCTATAGTCTGTTATGGAGAAAGACCCAGGGGAAGCCACTGCTTGCCCTGTATCGGTAGCATGGAATTTTGCTACACCTTGGGTTTTGGCCAGGTACAGTTGCACAGAATCTCCTACCTCGATGGCGTCACTTGAATGGGTCATGGCACTGGCAGTGATTCCCGCGCACTGTCTGCTCTTAACCCAGAAGCCTCTCCTCTGCTGCGGAGAGATTCTGGGTTAGTGGTAGGCAGCACATGGGAATTGATGCTGCAAGGCATTGAAGAGAGAGAGTCCTGAGACAGGGAGGGGAGGAAGGAAAGACGCTGCAGAAGGGGAGGAGAGTAAGGAAAGAAGGTGCATAGGAGGTTGGGAGGGAAGGAAAGATGTACATCTCCCTTGAGAAGCATACAGTGATATGGGGACTAAAAGTATGCCAGGGTACACCTGGCGGGGCCTCCGCATGTGCGGATCACTGGACTTGATGGACCCAGGGTCTGATCCGGAGATGGCAATTCTTATGTTCTTATGTACAGGAGGAGCGAAAGGAGGAAAGATGCTGTATAGGGGGAGAGTAAGGGAGGAAAGAAAGCTGCTGCACAAGGGATGGGAGGGAAGGAAGGAGGAAAGCTGGTGCACAAGGGGATGGGAGGGAAGTAAAGATGATGTATGGGGGAAGGGAGGGGAAGAAAGATGCTGCACATGAGGGGGGAGCGGAAAAAATGGACATGGGGTTGAGGAGAGGAAGGGTCAGATGCAACAAAGATGTGGAAAGGGGTTAGAGGCACGAGACCCAGAAATTACATCGGAGGAAGAGCCGGCGCTGGCGTGAGCAGCAGGTTGGAGTTGCTGAGTGGGGAGGGGGGGTTTGTTTGGGGGTTTCCACCAGGAGGAATTGGACATCTCTCCTGCTAGGGACAGTGTTGGGTGGGAGTTTGGGGTGGCAGAAGGAGAAAGGAGGAATTGGGCATTCCATCTGTCAGGGACAATGTCGGGTGGGGGTTTGGAGGTAGCAGCAGGAGAGAGTGGGCATCTCTCCTGCTGGCCAACTTGCGGTGGGGTTCAGGGGTTTCCTGCTGCAGCTGCTCAGAGGCCCCATCCATTTGAAATGACCAGCATTTTAATGGCCTACATTTCAGACGTCTATCGTGGCTCTAGGGAGACACCTATTGCCACTTAATCTTGCCCAAGGCCACTTTCAGGTGAAACAACGCCCATGCCCAAGCTTGGGCGAGCTTAGGTGTTCCTACGCGTCTTCCTAGACCCGTGAAAATACCTACAGTGTAGGCTATCTGCCTTGGGTGGGTGTTTTCTAAAATCGTGAGTCCGAATTGGCTGGTTAGACAGTGGTAGGACACCTACCGCTGCCTAAAATCTGAACGCTGTTTATAGAATTTGCCCCAGAATATCTATGTAGAATCAATCTGAACTAATCCAGTTTGTTTAGTAGCTTGGAAATGAGAGTATTTCTAAAACTTAATGCTAAACTTGAACAGTTAAAGTGGACATTTTTGTCTGCATTGTTTGATTTCTCACTGAAAAGGTAATAAGCCATGTGCTATAGCCATGTGCATAAGCAATGTTAAGGATTGCCTGTATATGTTTCAAGGTTCCTGGAAATAACTGAGAGAAAAGCACTAAGGGCCTGATTCTAGAAACAGCGCCTGTTGTGGTAGGCGCATGCAAAATGGGCACCTACCATGTGTCAATCACCAGTAAGTGCACATCCAGAATTGCATCTATTTTTTGTACAGATGCCTTAAATGTAGGCCAGCGTTTTACATGCCTACGGAAGCACCTTGGCATGCCTCCGCATGCCTAAGGCCACTTCTGGTGTAAGCCATGCCTACACGGGCTTTAGGCATTCGTAGGCATGCCTAGACGCCTCCATACAAGCGTGAACGATGCCTACATTGTAGGCATTGTTTGTCACATTGATTAAAAGAAACAAACAAACATAAAACATGCGTCCCAATTGGTTTGTTAGATGGTTGTAGGACACCTACTGCTGCCTACAATCGGGATGCCATTTTGAGAATCAGGCTCTAAGCTATTTACAGGTGATGTTCTGAGGGCTGTACTTGATTTTATTTTTTTTCTTTATTTGCTGGCTTGGTATTGTTGCTTGGAAATGGACATTGTTTATGCTGTTTGGTTTGGCTTCACACTGAGAGAAGCATGTCCATGTGTGGCAAACACACCAAAGCCCATTCAATTCCTATAGGCTTTGGTTTGTTTGCCATGGGAAAATTGCTACTGCGGCATTGTAAAAGGGGATCTAAGTTATTTGTGTGTGATATTCTGAGAGCTTTTCTTGATAAGTTTGTAATTCTTTCTGTTTTTCTCATTTAAAAAAAATGTCTCCTCTTGCTTTATTTGTTGTGATTTTGTGAACTGAATAAGAACTAAAAATTTTTGGGGAAAGCTAAAACTGAATGAGAACTATAAGTTTTGGGACAGGGCTGAATAAAAATTCAAATTTTCATCCTTGACAGAACTAGAATTAAATAAGAATTAAAATTCCATGTTTTGTGCATGAATAATTAGAACTAAAATTATTGTCTGGACTAAAATATCAATGTTTGGTTTTCTGTGCGAAATACAGAGCCCAGCATGCCTCACAAGTTGTATTTTTATTGATGTTCTTTTGATGAAAATAAAAGTTAGGGAAAAAAAATCCACTATAGGCTTAAAATGTTTATTTGCATTGCCTTAGAGTTAGACCCATAAAATTGCATAAAGGAGATGCAGGGAAAAACATTAAGACTGCAGGGATGGGGATGAAAAATGCAGGGGCAGTGAGGGGATGGGGTTACAAAATGCGCATCACTGTGGGGACAGGGTAGGAACGCAAAAAAATCTTTGATTGCAGGGAGAGAATGGGATGAATCTGTGCTCCCGTGTCACTCTCCAGTTTGGAGCAAAAAGTTACACAAAGTCAATGACGGGCATAAATGTTTGCACCTAAACATTCCATGATCTGCCCATAACTTATAGACACCTGCATGTAACTTGGGAACCTACCCATGCCCTCCTATAATGTGCCTAACTGTATGCCTTCTTTGCGGTTACATATTAATGCACCTACGCACCATTTATGGTTTATGGTTTATTTAGTTATAGCCCTCCTTTAACAGGGTGGGTTACAATACCACATTCACAATAAGCATTGCAAACAGCCATAGAATAGTGCACATATATGCATAAGTATCAATCTACATAAGTACACATATGCATAAGAACATATCTACACAGGAACAGTATTAGAATTGTCCTTCACATCTGTGATTACCTGTGAGAAGAAATAGCAGGCTATGCCTAGAAATCTTGTTCCTAGGATTAACATAGGTATCAAGATGATTAGAGTAGCTTGGGTAGGGGATAAAGGACTACCTTCCATAACCTAACCTAAACTAAACTAAAACTTAGCTTTATATATCGGGTCTTCAGCCAGAAAGGAGCTTGACTCATTTAACAGTAACTAAAAAAATACTTAAAAACGTAACAATCATAAAATATTAATATGACTAGTTTCCAAAGTGTTTGGCAAATAAAATAGTTTTTAAAGATTTACTAAAAAGTTGAAAAGGACCAGGACCCATTAAAATAAGAGGAAGTTCGTTCCATGGTTGAGAAAATGTGAAAACCAAGGATTGACTGAAATTCTTGACTCCTTTGATTCCTTTCACTCAAGGAAGGGAAAGTTTGAATTGTTGGGTGCCTCTATAAGCATTCCATAATAAAGGGACAAGAGGGAGGAAGATACCATATAAAATTTTAATAGTAATACATGCACATTTAAAGTGAATCCTGAGATAGACCGGAAGCCAATGAAGGTTTAAAAGCAAAGAAGACACATGGTCAAATTTACTTTTTCCAAAAATTAATTTTGCAGCGGTATTTTGTATCCGTTGGAGTCTTTGAAGGCTGATCTTTGTTATGCCGAGATAGATAGCGTTACAGTAATCTAGCCGGGATAATATGATAGATTGGACCAGAACAGAGAAGTGTTGTTGGTAGAAAAGGTTTCTGATCTTTCTCAACATTCGATGGCTAAAAAAGCACTTCTTGACAAGAGAGTTTATTTGATCCTTAAAGGTAAGAGAAGAGTCTATGAGAACTCCCAATATCTTGGAAGAGAACTCGATCTGCAAGGAGACCCCGGAATCCAAAGTTACAGTTGGAGGAAGACAGTCCAATTTTGGGACATATATATAAGCTTATATATGTGTCCATGAAATAAACAGATCTTTCTACAACAGTGATCTTCAGTGGAGTGTTCATTGTCCGTTCCCACTCTCTTCTTTGGGAATTAGTGTGTGGCCATTATTGGAAATAGAAAAATCTACATTTTACCAGCAGCACTAAAAGTGGCCTCAGTGCATGGGAAAGACTTGCACTGGGGCTGTTGTAGGACATTTTGTTTTAGCACTGCTTGGTAAAAGGCCCCTTAATCTTTATTATAAGGAGTTCAGAAAATAGAATTTAACAGAATACTTTTAAAGAATATATTTCTATAAATAGTATGCATGAATAAGTTTCTATATATGCAGACTTTTAAATTTTCAGTAGGACAAAATTACATACACTGGATAACTTCACAGAACTTTTAGCTGGTGCTCAGTTATACCTACAACAGAAACTTTAAACTTAGGGCTCCTTTTACTAAGATGTGTTAGCATTTTTAGCGTGCGCTGCATGAAAAATACTAACGCCAGCTCTATGGAGGCGTTAGCGTGTAGTGCATGCTAAGTGCATGCTTAAAACCGCTAGCGCACTTTCGTAAAAGGAGCCCTTAATCCTATGTTTTATTATGTAAAAAATGTTTTTAACCATAGCCCTATATTTGCATCCAGGACTTTAATCCTACATAGCCAAATTAAAGGTGTGGAACATTACAAAAATGTCAGTGAATGTTATTCATCTTGCTCCTATAAATTATTACAACTGTTTTGAAGCTAGAACTGGGGTTGCGATTAGCCAAACTGTTTTGATTGCAGTGTTATGACTAGAAAAATTGTCATTTTCATAGGATTCCTTCCACCATTCTTTTTCTACCAATAATGCTTGCATTTAATATAAAGTGCCAGTGGTTCTGGGATTCATACGTGATGCTAAAGGAATGCCTTTAATTCTAGTTGTAGTTGAAGTCCAATAATTCCAGAGAATACAAATGATTGGTATATAATGATGGTGTGTATTATGAATCAAGTTCTGGGCACATTCCACGTACAATCTGCAGTTTTTCCTTTCTATCAGTTTTTCAGTTACAGTGTGGCTCCTGAACAGGGATTTTAATAAATCAGGAGCATCTGAACAAATCAGTGAGTTGTCTTATTAAATTATCACTAGTGTATAACGCTTTTTGATTAAGCAACAGGCTGCAAATTAAAGAAGGTTGAATTACGGTACTTTGAAAATCTTCACACTCTAGTAGCATTTTTGTTTTATTCTGCTGTCTAGAAATACAGTTCAAATGCTTTAAAGTGGGAGTTTGTTTTACTAATCTCACACTCTGCATTTTCAAGATAAAAGAAATTATAGAAATATTCAAAAATGTATAAATAATTAAAAATATCCTGATTGAATCCATGTTGTCATAGCAAATTCAAATTATCTCTGTTTCCAAAAATTTGACTTATGTCTAGAGTGCACTAATAAATGTGCTTAGTGCATGCTAATATGGGACTTTCTCATGCACTAAGGCCATTTCTGGTAGTCCAGGAAAAATGGGAATGTCCTGCTTTCCTCTTTCAGGATGCATTAGCAAGCATACACTGAACATAAGAACATAAAAATAGCTTTACTGGGTCAGATCAATAGTCCATCAAGCCCAGTAGCCTGTTCTCACGGTGGCCAATCCAGGTCACTAGTACCTGGCTAAAACCCAAGGAGTAGCAACATTCCATGCTACCAATACAGGGCAAGCAGTGGCATCCCCCTATGGACTTTTCATCCTGTAACTTGTCCAAACCTTTCTTAAAAGCAGCTATGCTATTCGCTCCTACCACATCCTCTGGCAACGCGTTCCAGAAATTAACTATTGTCTGAGTGAAAAAAATTTCCTCCTATTGGTTTTAAAAGTATTTCCCTGTGACTTCGAGTGTCCCCTAGTCTTTGTAATTTTTGACGGAGTGAAAAATCGATCCACTTGTACCCGTTCTACTCCACTCAGGATTTTGTGGACTTCAATCATATCTCCCCTCAGCTGTCTCTTTTCCAAGCTGAAGAGCCCTAACCGTTTTAGTCTTTCCTCATGAGAGGAGTTCCATCCCCTTTACCATCTTGGTCACTCTTCTTTGAACCTTTTCTAGCGCCACTATATCTTTCTTGAGATAAGGATAGGGTGGGGAACTTACTGCTTCCTATTTAAGACATACTATAAGCTCCGACATAATGAACGTGCTAGCCAATTAGCACATGGTGTTCAGAATGGGCATTCAGCAAGCTCAACTTACTTCAAAATGGGGTAACACATTTTGTGGGAAGATTTTGCACATGCTAAGCACATGTTAGGGCTTCATGCATTTTACTATCTCTAAGTTTATACTAATTTACATAGAATGCACCTATGTCCATTTAGAATAGTTGAGCTGGTTTGAGTACTCCTGGATAAAGAGTCAAGCTAGTTTTGTTGTAGGAAGTGAATCTGAAGCAGGAAGCTTGAGCATTAATACTGTATAAAAGGGAATTAAAGTTGCCTAGGCAGTTGCCTAATTGCTGCCTGAGATGGTGGGATGAAGGGGCAACAAAGAATTTTATTTGTTGTGGACCAAGGACAGGATTAGGATTGACCTAAAAGGCAGAGCAAGCTTAGTGTCATACGTGAAATCCTATGAAAATAAATAGTTCACACTTACGGCCTCTTTTACAAAGTTACACTAGTGGCTGCGCTGCGTGAACGACCCTGAAGTCCATAGAGATTTAAAGGGCTTCGGGGCTATTGCTGCGCGGCAGCCACTAGCACGACTTTGTAAAAGAGGCGGTTAGTTTTATCTTGAACTAAACATAACTGTACTATTGCCTTCTTTATATGTGGGCAACTATTTACACAGTTTTCCTCCTCTCCAGCACTAAAATACTTTTAAAAGTTCTGTATTATCCCAGGACAAGCAGGCAGCATATTCTCTACATGTGGGTAACGTCATCCACGAAGCCTGGTCGCGGACAGCTTTTCAAGCAAACTTGATTGAAGATCTTAAAGTTTGCTAGTGCTGCACCATGCATGCGCATGCGCTTTCCCGCTCAGCTAGGGGGCACGTCTCCTCAGCGTGGCCTCAGTTCTTAGTTTTCCGAGGAGCCAGAAAGCCCTGTTTTCTCTTCTCTGCGTTCGTTTCTATGTGCCTTCCTGCACCGCGGCTTCTTTTGTTATTTTTCTTCGATCGGAGTCGCTGTGCAACGCGTGTAAAGTCTTTTGTTATTTTTTTCCTTTGACCGATTTTGACCGGGGGACCCCGGTTTTCGTCTGGCCGCGGCCACAGCTTCTCCCTATGTCCCGGCTTGTTACCAGGTTTAAGAAGTGCACGCAGTGCGGTCAGGTGATCTCTATTACCGATTCGCACCATTGGTGTATAATCTGCCTGAGTTTCGACCACCCTACTGACTCTTGCCCGTTTTGTGCCACTCTCCAACCTCGGGTTCTTCGACAACGGCGGGCCAAGATTGCTGAGATCTTCGGTGCCATGGATCAGCCGGCTGACAAGACCTCGACCTCAGTCTCGACCTTTGCCTCGATTTCAACCTTGACCTCGTAGGCCTCGGCCCCGAGCAAGCCTCCCTCGGCTTTGAAGGCCTTGGCTGCTCCGGCTGCTAAGACATCAGCCTCGGGTAAGTCTCCTCTTCCTCCTTCAGGTTCAGCTCCACTACCGAAGAAGCCTTCCATGGAGTCTCTGGCATCCCAGGCTGTGAGTGCAGTCTTGCCAGCCTCTACGAGACCTCCTCCCAAGCATGCCTCCAAGTTAAGGGAATACTCTACCTCAAGGTCGCCCTCATTGGAGCGAACTGCTGCACCAACCCGACCGAATCCATTGGTCTCGGTGCCGATGTTCGAGGACATGCTTAAGGCTATCCTGACCACGCAGATCTCCTCTGTTTTGGCCCAGCTTGCCCCGGCCTCGACTTCGCTCCCTGTAAACCAGCCTGAACGTCGTGCCGTGGGGCCCCAGGATAAGCCCTGTCGCTCTCGTTGATTGTCCTCGAGTGATTCTTCACCTGCTCTCTCGAGGCAGACTTCTCCGGCCGCCCGACCTTGATCGAGGCACCGGTCCAAGTGTACCTCACTTTCGAAGCAGCGATCTGCTAAACGTCCTAGAGACTCTCCTCTGAGGCGGTGTAGGTCTCCAGGGCCTCAAGCCTTGAAAGCCATCGATGCGTCAGCTCTCCTCGAGTCTGAGTCTCGACCTCGGCTGTCTTCCGTACCTCCTCGGTCTCCGAGTCAGGGCAAGTAGAGGTCGAGGACTCCCTCCTCGCAGCCACGTCAGAAGGTCTCTTCCTCCCTGGGCTTGCCGAGGGTTGCTCCCCGGGTTTCCGTCCCTCGGACCCCGGGGTCCTCGCCTTCCAGGCAGGTTAAATGCAAGCATTCGTCGACGCCTCCCCTGTCTCTTAGCAGAACTTCCTTGGCGTCCATGCTTGTTGACATGGACGTGCCGGTGCAGTATTCGAGGGAGACTTCTCCCTCTTTCTCTGCCGCCCCGAAGTCCAGATCCTCTTCACCTCTGGAAGGGCATTCTCCTACCAAGACTTCCTCCTTCACCAGGTTTGTGGTGGACATCGGTAAGGCCCTTCAACTGGACCTCCAGTCTGATTCCAGATATACCCGGGAGAATTTGGAGGAGATGGAACTTCCTCATCCACTAAGGGAATCCCTGCGTCTCCCCTTGAATCCAGTCTTAAAACAGACTTTCTTCCAGAATTTGGAGACGCCGTATACAATTCCTGCCATACTGTCCAAGATGGAATCCTGCTATCGGATGGTCCCGTGCAAGGGGTTTGAAAAGGCTCAGCTTTCCCACCAGTCCTTGGTTGTGGAGTTGTCCTTAAAGAAATCTAATCCCTCCAAGGTCTACGCGGCTGTCCCGCCGGGCAGGGAAAGCCGTACTATGGACAAGTTCGGCCGGTGCCTGTACCAGAATTCGATGATGGCGAACCGGGTCCTGAATTACAATTTCAATTTCACATCCTATCTCAAGCACTGCATCAAATCCATGCCGTCTTTCCAGGACGATTTGGCTGCACACCGCCAGTCCGAATTCCGCCGGCTTCAGGATACGCTGTCGCAGATTCGCCTTTATATGCTCCAGGCTAATTATGATGCCTTTGAACTGTCCTCGAGGGTCACGGCCTTTGCGATAGCCATGCATCGCCTGGCCTGGCTACGCATAGTTGACATGGACCCGAATTTGCAGGACCGTCTAGCGAATCTCCCATGCTTGGGCAACGAGCACTCGATGACTCTATCGAGGCGGCCACCAAACGCCTCTCGGAACATGAGTGCTCCTTTGCCTCCCTGGTGAGACCGAAGCTGAAGGCTCCTCCTCCTAAATCATACAAATTGCCACCCCGGCACTATCCGCAGAAGTCTACGCTGGCGTTTTCGTGCCCACCGCCCCAGCGTCAGCTGCAGCAGAGGGCCCCCCAAAAGCCTCAGGCCCCTGCGACGGCTAAACCAGCGCTGTCTTTTTGACTATCCTGGTTTGAGCATGCTGCCCTCGTTCATCCACGAGCCTTCTCCTCTACCCATCGGAGGTTCTCTTAGCCTGTACTGTCACCAGTGGGAGGTGATTACATCGGATCTTTGGGTTCTCTCCATCATCCGAGAAGGTTACTCCCTTCAGTTCCTGAGGGTTCCTCCAGACCTGCCTCCAAGAGAGTGTCTTTCCAACAGGACGCAACTTCCCCTTCTTCTTCAAGAGACTCAAGCCCTCCTTCACCTCCGGGCGGTGGAAGAGGTCCCTTTGTGTCAACAGGGCACCGGGTTCTACTCCCAGTACTTTTTAGTCCCCAAAAAGACCGGGGACCTTCGCCCTATCCTGGACCTCAAAGCGTTGAACAAATTTCTGGTCAAGGAGAAGTTCCGCATGCTCTCTCTTCCCACTTTGTATCCCCTGATGTACGGGGGGGGGGGGGGGGGATTGGCTATGCTCGCTGGATCTCAAAGAGGCCTACACTCACATTCTAATTCATCCGGCCTTTCGCAGATTTGTAAGATTTTGGGTGGGGAATCTCCATCTACAGTATCGAGTTCTCCCTTTCGGACTCGCTTCCTCTCCGAGGGACTTCACGAAGAGCCTTGTGGTGGTGGTGGCAGCCCTGCAGACGCGGGGTGTTCAGGTGTTCCCGTACCTCGACGACTGGCTCATCAAAGCGCTGTCCAGGCTGGAGGTTATTGCAACAACCCAACGGACTATTATATTTCTTCAGCATCTGGGTTTCGAGGTCAACTTCCCCAAGTCCCAGTTGTGTCCCTCTCAGTCTCTGCAGTTTGTCGGAGCAGTGCTGGACACGGTTCGCCTTCGTGCTTTTCTGCCTCGGCCTTGACAGGATGCCCTCGTTCACCTATGCCAGAGGATCTCCCTTCTGTCAACAGTTTCGGTCAAGCATATGATGATCCTGCTGGGGCACATGGCCTCCACCATTCATGTGACTCCTTTTGCCAGGCTTCACCTCTGAGTTCCTCAGTGGACCATAGCGTCCCAGTGGAGACAGGACTGGGATCCCGTCTCTCAACACATTGCGGTGACTCCTTTGTTGAAACGGTCTCTCCGCTTGTGGATGCTCTCTTCCGATTTTTCCAGAGGTTTTCTCTTTCATGTGCCTCCCGCGCAGAAGGTCCTTACAACAGACTCTTCCGCGTACACCTGGGGGGCTCACCTCGACGGTCTATGTACTCAAGGCTCTGGTCCGGCTCCGATCGGCGCTGTCACATCAATCTGCTGGATTTTCGGGCCATTTTCAGTGTTCTGAAGGCCTTTCATCATTTGCTTCAAGATCGCGTGAACATAACATAAGAAGTGTCATCTCCGAACAGACCCTAGGTCCATCAAGTCTGGTGATCCGCACATGCGGAGGCCCTGCCAGTTGTACCCTGGCATAGTATTAGTCCCCATATTACTCTAAGCTTCTCATAAGAGATGTGCATCTAGCTTACCCTTACCTATGTCACCTTAAGACACTCATAAGGAGATGTACATCTAACTTACCCTTAAACCCTAGAACGGTGGATTCCGCAATTACCTCTTCTGGGAGAGCATTCCAGGTTTCTACCACTCATTGCGTGAAGTAGAACTTCCTGATATTTTTCCTGAACTTGTCCCCCCCTTAGCTTTAGTCCATGTCCTCTTGTCTGTGTCACATTGGTTCTGGTTCGGACAGACAACCAGGTGGAAATGTATTATGTCAGCAAACAAGGGGGTACAGGATCCCTGTCCCTTTGCCAAGAAGCTCTACGGATCTGGGATTGGGCAATATGTCACAATACCTTCCTCCGGGCGATCTACATCTAGGGCCAGGAGAACAGCCTAGCAGACAAATTGAGCCGCCTTCTCCAGCCACACGCATGGACGCTACATTCCTCCACTCTGCGGCAGGTGTTTGCTCGATGGGGGACTCCGCAGGTAGATCTGTTCGCCTCCCCCCTCAACCACAAGTTGCCTCATTTCTGCTCCAGGATTTACTCCCCGGATCGTCTCGAGGCGGATGCTTTCCTTCTCAATTGGACGGACCTGTTCCTCTGTGCGTTCCCTCCATTTCCTCTGATTCTGAGGACTCTCGTCCAGCTCAAGTCTGTCTATGCCACCATGCTTTTGATAGCTCCTCAGTGGCCCAGACAGCCATGGTTCTCCCTTCTGCTTCGACTCAGTGTCATGGAGCCTCTGCTTCTGCCTGTGTTTCCTTCTCTGCTGTCTCAGAATCAAGGTTCGCTGCTGCATACCAATCTGCAGTCTCTGCACTTAACAGCTTGGTTCCTCTCGACGTGATTCCCTCCTTCCGTTTCTCTCAGTCTGTTCAGGATGTTCTCGAGGCCTCTCGGAAGAGTTCCACTCGCCAGTGCTACACCCAAAAATGAACTAGATTTGCTGTGTGGTGTGCTACGCATCGCATGGAGCCACTGTCTGTCTCCTTGTCTTCCGTGCTGGTTTAGCTGCTGCACTTGTCTCGGTCTGGTCTCAAATCGACATCTATTCGAGTTCACCTCAGCGTGATTGCTGCTTTTCATCAGCCGCTTGATGGGAAACCGCTCTCACTACATCCAGTGGTTTCCAGTTTATGAAGAGTCTTTTCAATGTCCATCCTCCGCTCAAGCCGCCTCCGATGGTTTGGGATCTGAATGTGGTTCTGGCTCAGTTGATGAAACCTCCCTTTGAGCCCATCAATAAGTCTCTTTTGAAGTATCTCACTTGGAAAGTGGTGTTCCTGATTGCCCTCATGTCTGCTCGCAAAGTCAGTGAGCTGTGATTTCGGATTTCCACCTCAACCAATCCATTGTTCTTCCTGTGTTTTTTCCTAAGCCTCATTCTCATCCTGGAGAAGTGGCGCTACACACTCTTGACTGTAAGAGGGCATTGGCTTTCTACCTGCAATGCACTTAAGCTCATCGGACGGCTCCTCAATTCTTCATATCATTTGATCCGAATTGGTTGGGGCGTCCTGTCTCCAAGCGCACCTTGTCCAATTGGTTAGCTGCTTGTATTTCCTTCTGCTACGCTCAGGTTGGTCTCTTGCTGCAGGGTCGGGTCACGGGGCGTAAAGTCAGAGCGATGGAGGCATCTGTCGCTTTCCTCAGGTCCACGCCTATTGAGGAGATCTGCAAGGCCGCCACTTGGTCCTCGATTCATACCTTCATCTCACACTATTGTCTGGATACTTTTTCCAGGTGCGACAGCCAGTTTGGCCAGTCAGTTTTGCGTAATCTGTTCTCCTGAAATTGCCAACTCTCTCACCGTCCTATTCTGGTTAGCTTGGAGGTCACCCACATGTAGAGAATATGCTGCCTACTTGTCCTGGGATAAATCACAGTTACTTACCGTAACAGGTGTTATCCAGGGACAGCAGTCAGATATTCTCGCAACCTACCCACCTCCCCTGGTTGGCTTCTTTGCTAGCTATCTAAACTGAGGCCACACTGAGGAGACACGCCCCCTAGCTGAGTAGGAAGGCACACGTGCATGCGCGGTGCAGCACTAGCAAACTTTAAGATCTTCAATCAAGTTTGCTTGAAAAGCTGTCCACGACGGGGCTCCGAGGATGACGTCACCCACATGTAGAGAATATCTGCCTGCTGTCCCTGGATAACACCTGTTACGGTAAGTAATTGTGCTTTGTAGTACCTTGAAAGAAAACACAGCCAGCAGTGATGATAACTCCCAATAGCCAGATGTAAATGATCTGCTACTTGCATTCAGCTTAGCTGGAACAGTAAAAGAAAAATCTCCTCTCTGCCTTTGATGTAATGAGTTCTTTGGCTGAAAAAATGCTGTAGCCTGGATACAAATGCACTGATTAAATACATCTACTTTTTCTTCCCTTGGGTTTCTTTGGGGGTGCAGTGGTTACCCATACCACCACACAATGCCAGGCAGTATTTTCTAGTTCTGGCTCTGGACCCAGGAACTCGTGAATCCATGTTCTAAAAACAAATGCCTTTGTTTGCCCTCCCATGGGAGTATAGGCAGGCTGATTCTTAAAACAGCAAAACCAGTGGCATAGCGAAGGAAGTTTGCACTCAGAGGGGCACAGCAATACCACACCTGCATGCACCGCACCCTGCAAATGTGTGTACCCTTGATTCACCCTTCTCCACAGCCTTTCTTCCCTCTTTCAGAATTTTCACCTGCCACAAACAGCATTTCTTACTCACTGCTCATTCTGGCCTCATCCAGATGATGTCATTTCCTGTTTCTAAAGACTAGGAAGTGGCATTAGAGGGATGAAGACAGAGCGAGCAGCGGGTAAGAGATGCTGCCATTGGCCAGCGAAGATTTGGAAGAGTAAGGGGGAAAAAGGAGAGGTGTTGGTGCCCCCACCAATGTGGTACCTGGGTGGTGCACCTCCACCCCTCCCCTCTTACTATGCCACTGAAAAAAACAGTAGCAAGCTTGGTTGGAAAATACAAATAAGAGCTCTCCCTGTAAGATGGGAGGAGAGTATCAAAGATAATTTTGGTGGGCAAAACAGGAGCATAAATTACTTTGGGGTGTTCACTTCTGCCACCAGGAACATCCCTCAAGCATAAACCTCTCCTTCACTTCCATAGGCTTCTGTAAGTTTCCCCAAACTTCTAGAAGATTCTGTTGCCAAAATCTGAGCTTCCAAGCTGAACCAGGAAGCATAGGAAAAAAAGGTTAAAAGTTCACAAAAGGGCAACCTAGTAGCTCCAGGGTTGCTTTAAAAAAAATGGGAAAAAGATACAGGCACAAAGTCCAGGCATCTTGCTCACATTAGCTGAGCAGCTATGATAGACAGAGCTGCATAAGAGATAGCCATGATTCTATAAGGTGCGCTTACATGGATAAATATGTTAAAAAGCAGATGTTCCAGCCAGTGGCATAGCGAGGGTGAGAGGCACCTAATGCAGTGGCGACCCTCCCCTGACCTCTTCTCTACCCCCTCTGCTGCATGCATGCCCCCCTTTCCTTCCCCCATACTTCATTCACTTTCCCGGTGCAAGTAGCATCCCCAACTTGCTGCCCGCATCGGTGTTGGCTCTTCCTCTAACATCATGTCCTGGGTGCGGGACCCAGAAGTGATGTCAGAGGGAGAGCCGACGCTGGCATGAGCAGCAGGTTGGAGCTGCTGCTTGCGCCAGCAAAGAGCTAGAGGTACGGGGAGAGTGAAGGTGTATGCAGCAGGGGGAGGAGTGGGAAGGAGTGGGAGGCAGAGAGGACGATGGGTGCCAGCGCTCTCAACCAAGATGGCGCCCAGGGCGGAACGCTTCCTCCCTAACTAGACCACTGGTTCCAGCACAGACCCCTGGGGAACCCCACTATTTACCTTTTTTCATCGAGAATATTGACCATTTAAACCTACTCCCTGTTTTCTGTCTTTCAACCAGTTCTTAATCCATAAGAGATTACCTCCTATCCCATGACTTTCTAATTTCCTTAGAAGTCTTTAATGAGATACTTTGTCAAATGCCTCTTGAAAATCCAAATACACAATATCGACCAGTTCACCTTTATCCACATGCTCATTCACCTCTTCAAAGGGCACTCTCTAAAGTTCTATACAAACGTAAGGAAGTTCTTCTTCACCCAGAGAGTGGTAGAAAACAGGAATGCTCTTCCGGAGGCTTTTATATGGGAAAACACCTTCCAGGGATTCAAGACAAAGTTAGACAAGTTCCTGCTGAACCAGAACGTACGCAGGTAAGGCTAGTCTCAGTTAGGGCACTGGTCTTTGACCTAAGGGCCACTGCGTGAGCGGACTGCTGGGCACGATGGAACACTGGTTCTGACCCAGTAGCAGCAATTCTTATGTTCTTATTTATTTATTTTAAATTTATACACCACCTAGAACGAAGGAGGTTTCCATATAAACATACATAACATAAAACAGACCTTTTTAAAACACTTCTTCCCTTATAATAAGTATATCTGCCATCCAAATAATTCAATAAATGCTGTTACAAATATGTTATGTTAATCAGGTTTTCTTTTCCGCCTTTACCTATTCAGTTCAAGGTCGGATTGCATTACAAGAGGTTGGTTCAGTTACACAGAAAGTTACAATGGACAGTTTAGTTTGACATGGACATTCAATAGAGTTATTAGTATAGGTAAATCAGTACAGTTGTTAATACAGTTAGGTCATAGTTACAAGTTTAAGGGGGGTCATCTTTGGCTCATCATTATGTCCCAGGAGTTGCATTGAACAGTTTAGAAAAGGGCTTTTACAATTACCATGTCAGTTACTTCTGGGTTAGCTCCCTGTCTTGGTACAGAAATGTTTTTAAAAGTTTTCTGATCCTGAGTTAGTGGTCACAGGATCATAGTGTAAGTGGTAGTTGGTTCCAGCATTTTTTAAAATCGAAATTGGATGGATAAGGTAATTTGCTTGGTAGATTTTATATTATTGCATGCTAGGAATTTTAAGCAGAAAAGATTTCTGGTGGAATATCTGTTGGAGGCACCATGGAGTAGGATGGCCAATTTTTTCGGTAGTCGGGGGCATTCCCTGTCAAGATCTTAAAGGCAGTGATGCCTAATTTAAACTTGATCCTTGTGATTATGGGCAGCCAATGTAGTAGGGCTGTAGATGTTCCAATTTCCATAGTCCATATATGAGTCTTACTTCTGCATTTTGAACTAGTTATAGACGCGATAGTAATGTTTTAGAGCAGGGGTGCCCATACTTTTTGGGCTTGTGAGCTACTTTTAAAATGACCAAGTCAAAATGATCTACCAACAATGAAATTAAAAAAAAAAACACCTCACAAAGCACACTGAAAGGCAGAGAAAATGTTAATTATCATTCATATTCCAGGGGTTTTTCAAAGAGGTCACGGCACATGACTCTATTCAATGTCACCTCAGTAACAACCATACAAAAATAGACAAATATACCCCCTCTCTTTTTACTAAACCGCGATAGCAGTTTTTAGCACAGGAAGTTGCGCTGAATGCCCCGCGAAGCTCTCGATGTTCATAGGCTCTCTGCGCTAAAAAAAACCGCTATTGCGGTTTAGTAAAAGGGAGCCGTAGTGCAAAATATAGACAGCAGATATAAATTCTCAAAACAGACACATTTTGGTCACTAAATTAAAAATAAAATCATTTTTCCTACCTTTTTTGTTTGGTGATTTCACGAATCTCTGGTTGCACTTTCTTCTTCTAACTGTGCATCCAATCTTTCTTCCCTTCTTTCAGCCTCCTGTATGTTTCCTCTCCTCCAGACCTCATTCTCTCCCCCAACTTTTTCATTCTGTCTCCCTGCCTCCCTTTCTTTCTGTCTCCCTGTTCACTCTTCTTTCTGTCTCCCTGCCTGCCCCCTTTCTTTCTTTCTCCCTGCCCTCCCCCAAGCCACTCGGTTTGCCGCCGCCGCCGCAATCGGGGAATAGCCCACAAGCCACTGCCACCCCAAGCTCTCCCTGCAGAAGTGTCGCGCTGACCAGCATTCCGCTCCACGACATCAATTCTGACATAGCAGAGGAAGTTCCAGGCTAACCAGGCATTTCTTCCCATTCCATCCAGCCTGAGCCCCATCTCTCCTTGATCCAGCATTTCCCTTCTGTGTCTGTCAGAATTACCATTCCACCTATTTTCCAGCATAACCCTTCTTTGTGTCCATCTCACTTATATCCCTATCTCACCACTTTTTCAGAATCATTTGTCTCTGTCCTTGTCTTTACCCCATGTTCACCATTTGCCCTTTCAATGTCTTTATCTCACCCCCCCTTTTTCAGCATTACTTCTATGTCTCTATTTCACCTCCTCTTTTTCAGCACTACCTCCCTTCAGCATTGCTCCCTCTCTGTGTCCCTATCTCCTCTCCCCCTTTTCAACATTGCTCCATCTGTATCCCCATCAACCCTCCATTTCAGTATTATTCCCTCTGTGTGCCAATCTAGCCTCTTTCAGCATTGCCTCCCTCTGTAAACCCATGTAACCTCTTTTCAGGATTTCTCGTTTTGTGTTAAACCACCACCACCCCTGCTTTCAGCATGTCCCCTCTGTATCTTAATCCTTATTCAGTAGGTCCTGCTTACCCTTTCTCTTCTTTTTGTCACTATCTCCATTTTCAGCTTTCCCCCCTTTTCCTTTGTTACTGCACCCTGTAGCCAGAATCTTTCCACCCTCCCTCCACACCGGCCCAGCCCGGTATGAAATATTTCCTTTTGTTTCCTCCCCTCTCTCTTTCTTTCTCTTGTTCTCCTCCCTCACCAACGAGTCCTGCATCTGGCCCTCTCCCTTCCACCTGCATCCAGCCACACACCCTGTCCTGCAGCCCTCTTAAGCAACTTGTCTGCAACGGTGATCAAGACAGGCTGCCGACATCAAGGCCTTCCCTCTCCGAGTTCCGCCTTTGTGGAAAAAGGAATTTAAAACAAGCGGAACTTTCAGAGGGTAGGCCCCGACGTCAGATGCTTGTGTCTATCGCTGCTGTTGGCAAGTTGCCGAAGAGAGCCGCAGAGCAGAGGGTGTGGCCGGATGCAGGTAGAAGGGAGAGGGCCAGATAGGAAGGCTGCTGGAAGAGGTAGAAGCTCTGGAGCATGACACCAACCCCGGTCAGGATGATTTCTTTTTCAGGCTGCTGCTGCTGCTGCCACCCCCCCCCCACCCCGAAATACCAAAAAACAGACTAAAGTGGATGCCCGGCATCGTCATCTTTGACGTTGGGGAGAGGAAGGCTGATCGGCCCGGTAGATCGGGACAGCAACACGAGTCTATCACGGAGCCCGGGATGGGCTCCGTGATCTACTCACGTTGCCTTCCCGATCTACCGGTCGATCGCAATCGACGTATTGGGCACCCCTGTTTTAGATAAAGAACTAGTGTTACATTACAGTAGTCTAGTTGAGATAGGATTAGGGATTGCACTAAAATTTGGAAAGCCTCTGTTTCTAAGTATTTTCTGATGGATCTTCATTTTCTGAGTTTTCAATAATTTCATGAAATTACTCCGCTCAGCACATTTCCCTTGACGAAATCCATTTAGGCTTTGTCTCAATCCATGCTTGTGTATATTTTCTGTTATTTTGTTCTTTATAATAGTCTCTACCATTTTGCCCGGCACCAATATCAGACTCACCAGTCTATAATTTCACAGATCACCTCTGAAACCTTTTTAAAAAATCAGCATTACATTGGTTACCCTCCAGTCTTCTGGCACCACTCTGGATTTTAAAGATAAATTACAAATGACTAATGATACTAACAATAGCTCTGCCAGTTGATTTTTTAATTCTATCAGCACTCTGGAATGTTTACCATCTGTTCAGGCAATTTGCTACTGTTCAATTTGTCAAATTGATCCATTACATCTTCCAGTGGTTACAGAAATTTGTTTAAGTTTCTTTGGCTCATCAGCACTGAATACCATTCCGGCACTGGTATCTCCCCCACATCTTCCTTGGTGAAAACCGAAGTAAAGAATTATTTAATCTCTCCACTATGACCTTGTCTTCCCTGAGCACCTTATTTACGCCTCAGTTGTCTAGCAGTCCAACTGATTCTTTTCCTGGCTTCTTGCTTTTAACATATCTAAAAAAGTTTGTACTATGTGTTTTTGCTTCCAGTGCAATCTTCTTTACAAGGTCTCTCTTTGCCTTTCTTTACAGCGCCTTGCATTTGACTTGCCAATCCTTGTAATATTTACAATTACTTTCAGTCAGTATCCTTCTTCCACTTTCTGAAGGATTCTTTTTTATCTCTAATAGATTCTTTCACCTCACTCATTAACCACGCCAATTGCCGTTTGGTCTTACTTCCTCTTTTTTTTTTTTTTTTATACATGGAATATATCTGGTCTGTGCTTCCAGCAGTGGTGTGCCAAGCGGGGGTGGGGGGGGAGCAGTCCCCCAGGTGCTAGCACTAATGGGGTGCAGCCAGCACCTCCTGCCCTTCTCTGTCAAATGCAGTTATCATGGGACATTTGGCCACCCCCCATGACCGCTGGTCCACCCTTCTCCGATGTCACTTCGTTCTTCCAGAGCAGAGCCAGCAGGCATGAGAGGGTACATGAAGGTTCTGCAATGGCTTCATTTAAGTTTACTACTGCTGCTGTTTGTTTGTTTTCTTTTAACCTGTTCTTGGGGTTATTTGGGGTGCTGATTCAGAAAATTACATTGGATAGATTGCATCAACTCTAGTTTCTTAGATGTGGTTGAATTTATTAATTTTTTTTACTGCTATTTAAAAGATCTGTTCTGCAGAATCGGGATGTCATAACAAGCTTTCTTTTTTGAATGGGAAATTTATGTATTTAAATTACCCACTTTTTTGTATATAATGACCTTGTTTCACAACTATTCATCTATTTCCTTTCCTATAATTTACACTGGCATAAAAATGTAAAGCTCAAATGACAAAATCACCTTTGTTCTGTTACATTACATAATTAAGTGCAAAAAATTTAGATGATAAACATAGATTCCTTAGACTAAATTTGTATTTCAAAGGTTTCTCTACCTGATCTGTTTAAAACAGTTGCACATAGATTTAAATTCTAATGGGTTTTTCAACTTTGTCTTCTGTTACCTGGTATGTGTTTTTGCGTACAAATTAGCAGATATAGTGAGAATATTTACATATTTCCAACTGTAGTTTTACAAGGAAAATATTGGATTATAAAAGGTAAGTAACTTAACTGTATAATAGTTATGATCATATAGGAGGTGTGTGTATATTCCCACATATCATTTCATTTGTGCAGATCGAACACTGTAGAGGTTAAGGCTACTTCAAGACGGAGCTGCTTGAATCATCCTGATGTATTTTGCTATATTTGTGGGGAGTACACACTGAAAGCAAGTAGGAAACCTATTTCTAAGTTTGCAAAAAGAGCATATGTAGGTTATTTTGGTGTCAACCTTGGAGATCAAGATAAGCCATGGGCCCCTCATATTGTATACAAAAAGTTGTATGGAGCATTTGCGTCAGTGGACAAATGAAAAGAGAAGCGGACTGATATTTGAAGTACCAATTGTTTGGAAGGAACAGGAAAACCACTTTGAAGACTGTTATTTTTGTATTGTTAAATATCATAGGCATCAGTCAAAATAATCGTGACAAGTAGTCTTACCCTGATCTACCTTCAGCCAGGAGACCTGTTCTGCACTCAGATCTTGTACCCGTTCCAACTTTCCATGAACTACTATGGCTTTCAGAGGATGAGTCTTGCATGTCTGATATTACACATGGTAAAGAGAGTGGGGCAGTGATAGTGATTCCCAAACAATTTCACATAATGAACATTTTGACCAGAATGAATAGAGTGATCTGATCAGGGACATAAATCTTTCCAAAGAGTCTTCTGAATTGCCTGCCTCCAGATTAAAGGAAAAGGATGCACTTTACATTTTATTGAAGGAGAGAAAAGGACTTGCTGCTATTCTTTACCAAAGACAACAACTTAGTATTCTGCAATGACATCATAAACCTTCTGAAGAAAATGGGTCTTTCAAAATATAACCCAAGTGAGTGGCATCTTTTCATCGACGGTTCAAAACGTAGTTTGAAATATGTTCTTTTAATTAACAGCAACAAATATGGTTCTATTCCAATTGGTCACTCCACCAGGATGAAATAAGAGTATAAGGCCATCTCTTTAGTCTTGGAAAAGATAAATTACCAAGAACAACAATGGGTGATTTGTGTAGACTTGAAGATGGTTAATTTTCTTCTTGGTCAACAAAGTGGCTACACATAGTATCCTTGCTTTTTATGCCTTTGGGATAGTAAAGCCAAATATAAACATTGGACAAAAAAAGATTGGCCTCTGAGGGAATATATTGGTGGTTGGAGGACAAAATGTAATCAATGAACCTTTGGTAGTATGAGAATAATACTGCCACCACTATATATAAAGCTAGGCATGATGAAACAATTTGTAAAGGCTTTGAATAAAGACAGTTTGTGCATTGAATACATGGAGGGGCATAATCAAAACATACGTCTATGTCCGATTTGGGCGTATGATACTAGACGCCCATAGTCGGCAGTGGGAAAATGCCCTTTTTTGAAAAATACGCCTAGAATTAAAAAAAAAAATCTATCTGGATGTCCAGGTTATTGTTCGTCCAGACCACCAGGAAGTCTATGTTTATACCACATTTTTGAACAAAATTTCATCCAAGTCCCAAATGCCCAGAACAAGACCATTTGGACATGGGAGGGGGCCAATCATGTAATAGACTGGCCACCCAGACATAGCAATAGAACAGTGGGGCACCTTAGAGGGCACTGCTGTGAACGTCACAAAAAGGGTGTCAGATAAACATCTCACCAGAACTCCCTTATGGTGAGCCACCCAAAACCTACTATACCCACCTGCCTAAACCCCAATAGCCCTTATGGCTGCAGGTGGCACCTATATGGCAATAGAGTACGGTTTGGGAGGGTTTGGGTAGCGCACATGTTCCACCATAAATGTAGTGGTTAGAGTGGCTTATGGGCTTGGGTCCTCCTCACTAGCCCACTTCCCAGGCTATTTAAGACACCTGTGTGCAGCTTTACTAGGCTTTCTACACCTGGTGTTGATGTTCTGGAGACAGGTATGTACTTGTTTATTCTGATCCTTGTGGGGGTGTGAGGGGGTCAGTGAACATTGGGCGAGTGTGTGTGGGTCTTTACCTTGTTTGAGCCTATATTAAGGGGGAAATTGATACCATTGGGTATAGCATAGCCTAGGAAATCAGAACAGATATCTATGCATTAACATATAATATAATTCCTGTAACACAGGAAGTAAGTTAGAGGGCTGGTGCTATGAACAAATTTGCCCCCAGTTGACAATCTTATTAGAAACAAGGATCCCTATCTCTAGATCTCTTCATTGAAAATGTATACCCCCATTATCTCTACTTCTTCAGTTCTTTACTATTAGCTTCCACCCCCTAATACCATTTTTCAGTCAAAGGGTTGCCTCAGCCACACCTCTTGAAACATCTCACAATCCCTGGTGGTTAGAGAAGGACAGAAGCAATCCCTGTCACTCCAATCCTGGCAAATATTCTCTTCAAGAATAATTGCTTAAGACTGCCAACAAAGAGAATCTCTCCAATATTTAGCCGGTGGCAGTCAGTGTTTAACTGCCAATCATCGCCGACTAAATTATGCCCTTTATTTAGTGCCAGAACATGTCTGGGCACCAACACTGAATATCGGAGTATAATTCTGGGCAGACTGGCTGCCCGGAGCTTATGCAGGCCCAGCTGGTGTGAGTGGACCAGGGCTATAGAGCAGGGCCATGGGTGGAATGTAGGGCAGGTGGGAGGGGCTATAGGTGGTACAGGGGTGGGGTCACATATACTCTTTTTAGGCTTCATAGATATGGTGATTCTACTCACTAGACTATCCTGGAACTTAAGATAGGCCTCTGGGAGGCCTACTTGGACATGGGAGGGGTGACTCTGGTTGGGAGGGGGTATCATATCCTTGGGGTAGGGGAGAACTAAACAAGGTTCAGGCTGGTACCTGGAAGCTAGGCAAGTCCCAACCAATATTCAGTGCATATCTAAGCAGGAAAGCTTTTTATGTGGTCCTATCTACCTGCTTAGCTATACGGGTACTGGCACTGAATATTACTGGCATTTGTACAACTATGAGCTCATCTCTGACTCTGCCCTTGTAAGAACATAAGAACAGCCTTACTGGCTCAGACCAATGGACTATCTAGCCCAATATTTCGTCTTCACAGTGGCAAATCAAGGTCACCAGTACCTGGTAAAAACCAGAATAGTAGCAACAATCCATGCTACCGATCCAGAGCAAGCAGTGGCTTCCCCCATATTTGTCTCAATAGCAGATTATGGACTTTTCCTCCAGGAAATTGTCCAAACCTTTATAAAACCAGCTATGTTAACTGCTTTTACTACATCCTCTGGCAATGCATTCCAGAGCTTAACTATTCTCTGAAAGAAAAAATATATCCTCCTATTGGTTTTAAAAGTATCTTCCTGTAACTTCATTGAGTGTCCCCCTAGTGCAGTGTTTCTCAACCTTTTCAAGCCAAGTACCCCCTAAGCCTAACAAATACTAACCGAGTACCCCCGCCGAAACTCTTATGGAGCGAATACCCCCGTAGGCAGCCCTCCGGTACCTTTTTTTTTAAAGTCCCCTTTCCGCGCTCCTGCCTGTATCCCTTGCCGTACGGCTCTTCTTCAGTTCGGGCACAGCGGTGCAGAAGGCATCTAATGTGCCCAGAGAGCCGAGCAAACAGCAGGAGAGAGGCAGGAGGCAGGAGAGAAGAGGAGTAAAGAGGAGGGGACAGAGTCAGAGGAGGCAGAGGAGAGTCAGGGGCAGAGACGAGAGGTAGCTCCGCCCACTCCTTCGACATCAGAAAAACTTGGATCCGGAGCTCCTCCTTAAAAAGGGAGGGGCCAACAATGCTCAGCCATTCGGCGCGGGTTGAAGGTGAGCATTAAAGGCACTAGCCTTAGTGAGAACGCCTTTGCGAAGGGCCTTAAGAAGGGATGAGTCATAGCAAGAAGAGCAGAGGGCAACCACAGCAGACACAGAGAACACACAAGCAACAAGCAAGCAAGAAGAGCAGAGGGCAACCACAGCAGACACAGAGGACACACAAGCAACAAGCAAGCAAGAAGAGCAGAGGGCAACCACAGCAAACACAGAGGACACACAAGCAACAAGCAAGCAAGGGTAACAGGTTTAAAATCAGCAGAGGGACTTCACAGTAACACCAAGGATGCTACACGGAATCCTACACAAGGAGAAGCCACTTCAGACAAAAGTGTAAGAAGGCATATATGGAAACAGGGAGAAGTCACTTCAGATGGCAGACCGGCAAGTGGACAGCAATGGAAGCAGCAGAGAGAAGCAGGATATTGAGCTACCCAGTTTTCTGCACCGTTTGCCTTATGTATGACTACCTCTCCTCTGGGAGGCGGTCTTATGTATGCACTCGATGTAAGGAACTGGAGGACCTGAAGAAGCAAGTCAAACTCCTAGAACTAGAAGCACTTCGAGCAGTGGAGAAGGAGGACAGAGAGGCAGAAAACTTCAAGACAGAGGAAACCATTGAGGAAGAAGTCCGGGAGCTAAAGAAGTTCATCAAGGAGGCATAAAGGGAGGCTGTGGAAAATCACCAACAGTGGCACTGTCAAGATACACCTCCACTAAGTGAAGACCACCTGGAGGACAACCACAAGGAAGAAATGGGTGACACAGCAGTGAGACCTGGAAACAGCAGAGGGAACCCACAGGAAGATGAGTCCGGTGCAAGCCAGATAAGATAGAGAGGACAACGATCGTCATGGGGGACTCCATCATAAGACAAGTCGACAGCCACATAGCGGGAGGAAGACAGGATTGGCTGATGACCTGCCTACCGGGAGCCAAGGTAGAAGACGCATTGACAGCGTGGAAGAGGAAGATATGGTGGTAGTGATCCACGTGAGGACAAACAATATGAGCAACAGGAACTACAGCAGGGAAGCACTGAAGGACCAGTTCCATTTGCTAGGAGGGAAGCTGAGGACCAGAACGCTGAGGATAGCATTCTCAGAGATCCTGCTGGTACCCAGGGCCGACAAGAAGAGGCAGACGGAGCTGCAAGCAGTTAACGCGTGGATGAAGCGCTGGTGTGAGGAAGGATTCCACTTTATGTGCAACTGTACGATGTTCTGGGGGAAGAGCAAGCTATACAGGAAAGATGGACTCCACCTCAGCAGAGATGGAACGAGGCTACTTGCAAGCAACATATAGGGAGAAATTGAGAAGTTTTTAAACAAGGAAGAAGGGGAAAGCCGACAGTCGACCAAGAGTCGATGGTTTGGAAAACAGTATATTCAGAGGATACCATGCAGGAAGATTGCGGGGAAGTCTCACCGGATCATAGGCAAGACAGAATTCCTGATGGATTAAAAGGGACACAAGAGGGAAGGAAATACAAGAAAGTAACAGGCTGCAAACTCAAGTGTATGTACACAAATGCAAGGAGCCTAAGGAATAAGATGGGGGAATTGGAAGTTATGGCATAAAAAAATAACCTTGACATCATCGGCATCACGGAAACATGGTGGAACAAGGGAACACTATGCTACTGGGATACAAGCTATACTGCAGAGACAGAGTATGTCAAAAAGGTGGGGGGTATTGCCCTATACATCAAAGAGGGAATTGAGTCTACTGGAGATAACACGCAGGAAACGAAAAATAAGGTAGAGTCTCTATGGGCCAAAATTCTGGGAACAAATGGAACGGAAATGAAGATCGCCATCTACTACCAACCCCCAGGTCAGTCCAAAGAAACTGATGGAGAAATGACAGATGAAATTACGGTAAACGCAACTGCAAGGGAGGCAACACAGTTATCATGGGTGACTTCAATTATCCGGGGATAGACTGGAACCTAGGCACCTCCGGCTGCAGTAAGGAGACCAAGTTCCTGGATGCTGTAGGCCAGTGTTCTTCAACCACCGGTCCATGGACCAGTGCCGGTCCACAGAAATTTCCTGCTGGTCCACATGCATCAGGCCCAAAACAGTGTTCTTCAACCGCTGGTCCATGGTGTGATCGATGCGGCGTTATCTTCGAGCCAGCTCCCTCTTCCTGATTCAGTGCACAAAGCCACGGGCAGTGGCTCCTACGGGCATCCTGCGCCTGAAGCGAAAGCCTTCTCTCTGATGTTGCAATGTCAGAGGGAAGGCTTCCAGATGAGGCAAGAGACGTGCAAGGTGCAATTAGTACTATTATGGGGGCGGGGTCTATGGTGGACAATGGGTAGAGATGGGCAGGGTCTGGCCCACAACTTAGTCCAGTGTTCTTCAACCGCCGGTCCAAGGACCAATGCCAGTCCACAGAATAATTGTATTATTTCTGCCGGTCCATAGGTGTAAAAAGGTTGAAAAACACTGCTGTAGGCGATTGCTTCCTGGAACAACTTATCAAGGAAAATATGAGAGGAAATGCAATTCTGGACTTAATTCTGAATGGACTACGAGGACCAGAGCAAGGTGTAGAAATAGAAGGGATGCTGGGAAGCAGTGATCACAATATGATCCACTTCAACCTAGACACAAGGGCAAAACATCGATCCACAACGACGGTCAGAGCACTGAACTTCCGTAAAAGGAATTACAAAGGGATGAGACTTATGGGGGGAAGAAAATTAAGAAGAGGATAAGCAGTGTAAAAACTCTAGAGCAAGCATGGTCCCTTTTTAAGGACACAGTCACCGAGGCACAAAATCTATATATACCTTATATCAACAAATGATCCAAGAGGAGAAAGAACAAGGAACAAGCATGGCTCACTGTAGCGGTGAAGGAAGCGATCAGAAACAAGAACACTTCGTTTAAGGAATGGAAAAGATCAAAAACGGACTAAAAATAGAAAAAGCACAAACAGCATCAAAGCAGGGGCCAATAAAGACTATGAGGAAAAAATAGCCATGGAGGCAAAAAACTTCAAGCCGCTCTTTCGATATATTAAGGGGCAAGACCTGCGAAGGAAGCGGTGGGGCCGTTGGATGACCATGGAATAAAGGGAGTGTTATAGGAGGACAAAGGCATTGCTGACAAACTGAACATATTTTATTATTATTGGATTATTGCAACTCCCTATATCTTCCTTGTCCAGCCACTATGATAAAACAACTCCAGACCATACAAAACACCGCCCTCAGATTGATCTACTCACTCAAAAAATATGATCACATAACAACTGCCTTCTTAGACTCTCACTGGCTACCCATACAAGCACGAATCCAATTCAAATTCTACTGCCTGATATTCAAAGCATTACACGGCTCTTCCCCCTCCTATCTAAATAACCGCTTAAACCAAATCTCCACCTCAAGACACAGAAGAACATCGAACCCTTTCGCCTTCCCCCCACTCAAAGGCACACAACGCAAGAAAATGTTTGACAACCTTCTAGCAACACAAGCAGCAAAAATCAACCATTCCATCTCCAATCTTATGACAATATCAGACAACTTCAAAACATTCAGAAAAGAAATCAAAACCCTGCTTTTCAAAAAATTCATCCAAATATCTTAACCCCTCCTCTTTTACCTCCAGAAGATTCACCTACCTTCAGATAACCTTCCCCCAAATTACCCACCTTAACACCTTCCAATTAAACAAATACCATAAATAGATTGTAACCTACCCTCTCTAACTGAATTCCATATGTATTTTTCATACAGTTCTTCACTGTCAGTTTAATTTCCATCCTATAAATTCACATAGAATTTTTCTTTTTTCAACCATCTTTATTTTCTCTTCTTTATTAATTTCCAGGTACTTTAGTTAGATTGTGAGCCTTCGGGACAGTAAGGGAATTTTTTAAGTACCTTCTTACTTCTCATTTATAATCTTAATGTATATTTTCTTCAAACCGCTTAGAACCTAACGGATGTAGCGGTATATAAGAAATAAATTACATTACATTACATTACATTTTTTGCGTTTGTATTTACAGAAGAGGATATACACAACATACTGGAAGCCGACAGACTATACACAGGAAATGAAGACAGGAAACTGACAGGGTTGATGGTCAGTCTAGAAGAGGTATGCAGGCAGATTGATAGGCTTAAAAATGATAAATCCCCGGGACCGGATTGCATCCATCCAAGGGTAATCAAGGAATTGAAAGGGGTTATAGCTAAACTGCTTCAACTAATAGCCAATCTGTCGATCAAATCAGGAAAGATTCTGGAAGACTGGAAAGAGGCGAATGTTACGCCAATCTTCAAGAAAGGTTCAAGGAGAGATCCGGGAAACAGCGGAGGGAACCCACAGGAAGATAAGTCCGATGCAAGCCAACGCCAGGATAAGGTGAGTCTGACCTCGGTACCGGGAAAGATGGTAGAGGTGCTGATCACCGCATCATTGATCACCTTGACGGACACAATCTAATGAGGACCAGCCAGCATGGCTTTAGCAAAGGAAGATCTTGTTCGATGAACTTGCTGCACTTCTTCGAGGGAGTAAACAGGCAGTTGGACAAGAGTGACCCGGTCGACATTGTATATCTGGATTTTCAGAAGGTGTTCGACAAGGTCTCTCATGAACGACTACTTTGAAAAATTGTAAACCATAGTATCAAGTGTGAAATACTCACGTGGATTAAAAACTGGTTGGCGGATAGGAAGCAGAGAATGGGGATAAATGGACAATACTCGGACTGGAAAAGTGTCACAAGTGGAGTGCTGCAGGGTTCCGTGCTTGGATTTGTGCTCTTCAACATATTTATAAATGTACTGGAAATTGGTATGACAAGTGAGGTGATTAAATTTGCAGACGATACGAAGTTATTCAGAGTAGTGAAGACGCAGAAGGATTGCGAATACCTGCAACATGACATAAACATGCTCAAGAAATAGGCTGCGACATGGCAAATGAGGTTTAATGTGGATAAGTGTAAGGTGATGCATGTTGATAACAAAAATCTTATACACGAACTCAGGATGTCTGGAGCAGTACTCGGAGACCCCCCCAGGAAAGAGACTTGGGAGTACTGGCAGCTCAGCTTAGAGGGAACAGTGAGTACTGGTAGACAAGTCAATGAAGCCATCCGCACAATGCTAAAAGAGCGAATAGATGCTAGGAATGATTAAGAAGGGGATCACAAACAGATAGGAGAAGGTTATCTTGCCACTGTACCGGGCCATGGTATGCGCCCACTTGGAATACTGCATCCAGCACTGGTCGCCATACATGAAGAAGGACACAGTACTACTCGAAAGGGTCCAGAGAAGATCGACTAAAATGGTTAAGGGGCTGGAGGAGTTGCTGTGTAGTGAGAGATTAGAAAAATTGGGCCTCTTCTCCCTTGAAAAGAGGAGACATTCAAGATACTGAAGGGAATAGACTTAGTAGATAAAGACAGGTTGTTCACCCTCTCCAAGGTAGAGAGAACCAGAGGACACTCTCTAAAGTTAAAAGAGGATAGATTCCGTACAAACGTAAGGAAGTTCTTCTTCACCCAGAGAGTGGTAGAAAACTGGAACACTCTTCCGGAGGCTGTTATAGGGGAAAACACCCTCCAGGGTTTCAAGTCAAAGCTATACAAGTTCCTGCTGAACCAGAACGTGCACAGGTAAAGCTTGACTCAGTTAGGGCACTAGTCTTTGACCTAAGGGCTGCCGAGGGAGTGGACTGCTGGGCTCGATGGACCACTGGTCTGACCCAGCAGCAGCAATTCTTATGTTATTTCTTATGTTCTTATGTCCCAGTACAGATCCCTGTGGCACTCCACTATTCACCATCCTTCATTGAAAAAAATCCACTGTTTATTCCTAGGATAGGCAGCATAAAATCTGTTTTACTACTTGGGATCTAGCTAGGTACTTGGGTCCTGGGTTGGCCACTGTTGGGAACAGGATACTGGACTTGATGGACCTTTGGTCTGCCCTAGTATGGCAATTCTTGTGTTCTTATGTTCTTTTCTCCTCTTTGTCTCTTTCCCTCCCTCCCTCCTTTCTGATTTTTCTCCTTTTCCACAGGCATAATTTTATGTTCTATATTTGGGAGCTGGGAGTTTAATAGCTCTCTTTCTGCTTCACTCCCTATATCTTATTTAGCCTGTTTGGCTTCTCATTTCCCCTTGACCCAAACTTCTATTTGCCTACACTCCCCAGAAAACGCCAATATACTTTTTCCTAATCTGTTGCTGTTCAATGCAGGTTTAGCTCATCCATCCCTTCACTGCTTCCCACTTCTCATTCTTCTCTACAGGTGAGACTGACTTCCTTTCCTTGGTAGGTTTAAATCATCTTCAATTTGTGACTCTCTATTGACCATAAAAGTATATAATTAAAATAAGTAAAATAAAGAGCAAACGATCCAGTGACGAATGGAGGCATAAAGCCGCCCACTATGAGTGAACACTGAGTGGGGAGGTGGCCTTGCTGAGGATCAAGTTGAATTTGTTCTTTAAAACAGATACGAATGAGGTTTGGATATATATGGTTTATATACTGTATATATTGGAGTCTGGGATTCTCTATTGACCATAGGCATGGATTATTTCCCTGCTCTGTTCTCCCTGGCTCCAGGCATATTCCTGTTTCCTGGGATTGCTTCCCCACCCGCTTTAGTACTGCAGTACTTCCACTTGTACTTACAGATTCTAGGGCAATAATCACTCTCTGCCTGTAGAGTTTCAAGTTTATTTAAAATTTGATTAATCGCCTAATCATATATTCAAGGCGATGCACAATTCTTTTTTCTTTTTTATAATTATATTTTTATTGATTTTAAGATTTGACATTTTCAGATTCCAAATCTAAAGAAAAAATACAGTGTAAATACAGTCAAAATAGGATAAACAATTAAGAATCTAAATACAATTATTCAAAGTATAGTTAGTCCACTATTAATTGGAGGAGGGGCTGATAATGGACTGAAATCTTTTACACATAAGCAAATAATAATAAGCGGAAAACAAAGATGCAGTCTAATTGCCCTTGGACTATTCTTTCTGAGCTAAACAGGAACCAGACATACCCATAATTACTCAAGGATTACTTTAGTAGAAATAAATTTAGATAGTTGCTGTGGATCATAGAAGACATACCTGTCCTTTTTATACACCATTACACATTTACAGGGAAAGCGTAGAACAAAAGTAGCTCCTAGCTGAACAACCTGTGGTCTCAACATAAGAAACTGTTTTTGTCTCTTCTGGGTAATTCGGGATACATCAGAAACATTCTGATAGTATTAATCAGAAATGGAACATCTTTATATTTAAAAAACAATTTCAGCATCCATTCTCTATCAGAGTCAATAGCATATTGTACCATCAAAGTAGCAGCAACCTGAACCTTGGTCTCCGACTTCTCAAGGAAATTAGTTAAATCCAAGCTATCTGCTGGTTTGGATTTTGAGACTTAACTCTTTTTGGAAGGTAATATATCTTTGAAAGAGGGAGATAAGAAGTTTCTGGCACCTTTAGAATCTCAGACATATATCTTTTAAACATAACTGAAGCAGTTATTGAAAAAACTTTGGGAAAGTTAATAACCCACAAATTACATCTCCTAATGGAGTTTTCCAGCATTTCTTGCTTGAAATGTAAGCTCGCACTATCCTTAACCCAAATTAAGGCTTGCGCTTCCAAAGTTTTCGTCCGAGTCTCCAAATCTTCTGATTTATTTTCCAAAGTTATTACTTTGTTTTTAAGCTCCAAATTTTCTGAGAGTACCTTAGTACAATTTGTGGAAAGTTGTTGCATTTGATTCCCCAGAGAGGCTTGTAGATTTGCAATAGCATTCCAAATAGATTCTAAGTTGATTACCTCAGGTCTCTGCAAAGGAGGCAATTCTGCTTTAAAAGCCCCCATTGTCGACAAAGTACCTGGGTCCACAGCAACCTCCACACCAGACTCATGGGACAACAGCGGGGGGCTGAGCACTGCGATGGCATCTCCTGCAGCTCTTCCTGCCTCAAACCAGGGCCAAGATCTCCACTCTCCACCACCGGCAGGAGGACGTCCCGAGCTGACGGCTCCTCCGCTGCATCGGGACGGGTCGGCGGCGTACGCTCATCTGGGGACAGAGTGGCACCCTCAAAGGAGAACTCCAGCGCTTCAGCCTGCGCTCGTTCTCCAGTCGAGGACGTTCCCGGTTGCGGTGTCCGCGAGCCGCATTCGAGAAAGGCGTCCATCGGGCCGGATTGTTGCTGGGCTTTGTCCGGGAAAATATGGAGCTTTGACTTTCTCTTCACCATCCGGTAAGCGGCAAAAAATCTGAAATCCAGTGGGACGGCGTCTCCTCGAGAAATTAGGCCACCATCTTAGTCTAGCTCCTCCGGCGATGCACAATTCTAAAAACAATTTATGACAATATACAGAAAAACAAAAATTCATATGGCAAATACATGACTTACAAGACAGACAGGACCAGTACAGGACATGGGATGGAAATACAATAATTGAAAGAAAATGAGACATTCAAGGAAAAATACAAAAGGAGGGGTTTTTTTTAAAAGAGAAAAAAAAAAAGAAAAGAAAGATAGATCTTTGACAGAGTTTTACAGTGTCTAGCAGTTAAAAGCAACTTTAAAAAGAAAGCATTTCAACTGACTCTTAAATCTATCAATACTTTTTTCCTCTCTCAAATAGATTGGCATGGAATTCCACAATTGGGGGCCCACGACCGAAAAAATATATTGTCTTCATGTATTAATAGTTTTAAGTGAGGGAACAGTTAGTAGATCTTGGTCATTAGACCGAAGTATTCTAGCGGAGGCGTAGGGAATTAGAATACTATCAATGAAAGCTAGGGACTTATAGAGTTGAGCATTTAGAGATAATAAACATATTTTGTAAATTATTCTATGTGATACTGGAAGCCAATGATATTTTTTAAACAGTGGTGAAACATGATCAATTTTTTTTGCTTTCATAATGATTTTAATAGAAGCATTTTGAATTAGCTGTAAATGCCTAATCTATTTTTGAGCGATATCCTTAAATAGGGAATTACAGTAATCAGTTTAAGAGATGATTAATAAATGGATTACACAGCCTCTTCTCTTCAGGGCAGCCCCACTGAAACCGGGAGCTGCCCCAACGAAAAACAGACTTCCTGCCGCAGGGTAGGAACTTTGGGCTGCGTGGGAGTCCAGCTCCGCCTCCTGAAGCCCCCTGCAGAGCACAGTTTCGCCACCTCTTCTCCTCAGGGCAGCTCCACTACCACCAGGAGCTGCCCCAACGCAAACCAGCCCCCTGCTATAGGGAAGGAACATCGGGCCGCGTGGGAGTCCAACTCCGCCCCCCCCGAAGCCCCCAACAGGTCAATCATTTGATCAGACAAATAGCAGAACCCATCTATCACAAAACAGCAAGATCTATCTCCCTCACCAATAACAACAGAACAAACGGCTTTCAGAACCAGTCCAGACCCCCACCCACTGCCACCAAAGATGAAGCTATCACATACTCAAGCCACCCTAATAATAATCCTCCTCAATACTAACTGGAAAGTAGTAGCAAACAACTTATCCACCACACCCACAAGCTCCTCTGCAACCAATTTCCAATTCCACAACAGGAGAACCCTTTTAACAAGAAACTCGAACTACCAGACCAGCAGCCAACATCCCATCACCATAACCTGGAGAAAAAGAACAACACTTCCCAAGACCAAACCTCAACCTCCTCCTAAAACACTCATCTACCCTGAAACGACCCACAATAATCAAACAGAAATCACTACTCTAACTTGTGCCTACGTAAACATCAGAGCCTTAGGATCTAAAACAGAACATATAAAAAATTGGATAAAAACCGAAAACCTAGATTGCCTCTTCCTCACAGAAACCTGGTTAACCTCAGACGCAGACCCCAGAATAACAGAGGTATGCCCACAGGGGTACAAAATAACAGTGATTTGCAGAGAGAAAAAAAGAGGAGGAGGACTAGCAATAATATTCAAAGACTCCCTAACCCTAAATATACAAGAAAAAACATCCACCACACAAATGGACTTCCTTGCCTGTTATCTCACAAGCTCCACACTAAAAAACTCACTAAACTGCATGCTCTGTTACATAACATCGGGTAACTGGACCACAGCGAGACCTGAATTTGAAAACTTAATTTACCAAAACTCCTTAACAGCAGAATATAACCTTATCCTAGGAGATCTAAACCTCCACCTAGAAGACCCAAAATCCACACCAGCAAAAAACTGTCTAGCATTTCTCAATGCCTTATCCTTCCAAATCCTAAACCCACAAACCACTCATGAAAAAGGACATCAACTTTGACATTGCAGCCTTCATGACCCACCAACCAACCACCCCAGTAATTCAAACACTCAATGGAACCTGGTCCCCATCCCTCTGGTCAGACCACTACAATTACAATTTCAGCATTAACTGGACCAAGAACAAAACCACACTTAAATCCCAAAAAATAACATACACCTCACGCAAACATATCGAGCCAACCGTATTCTGGACAAAAATAGATGAAACACTCCAGGACTGCGACCCAAAAGACTTCATCTCTCACTGGAATAATCTAGCCACCAACATCCAGGACGAACTAGCCCCACTACAAACCAAAACTAGAACCAGTAGAAGATCAGACCAATGGTTTACAACGATCTGCTCCAACTTAAAAGACAATGCAGAAGATTAGAAAGAAAATGGAGAAAAACAAACCTAGATCAAACGAAAACCGCCTGGAAAAAAATTAACAAACAATATAAACTCCTACTAAAAGACAAGAGAAAAACTCACCACACAAACCTTATAGGCACAGAAACCCAAGATACCAAAAAACTATTCCAAATATTAAAAGACCTAACTGACACCAAACCCTACACGACCACTAACAACACCCCACCCCCCTCAGCTACCCTCTTAGCAGATTATTTCAAGAACAAAATCACTAACGCCAGAGCCACCCTCAACTGTACCCCATCCCACCTAAACGAAATCACAACTCACCCCACAGAAAAAGAATCTACTGCAGCGGACAGAACATGGTCTCAATTCCCCAACATACAATGGTCCGAACTCAATAAACTCTACAAAAAATACAGCCACGCCTCCTGTGACCTCAACCACTGCCCAGCATATCTCCTTACCACCTCCAGTGTAAAATTCCGTACTCTACTTCTGCAATGGATACAAACTACACTCACAGATGGCTTTTTCCCTACTGACCTCAGCGAAATCATCATTACCCCAATTCAAAAAGACCCTAAAGGACCAACGAACCAACCATCCAACTTCAGACCCATTGCCTCAATACCGCTATATGTCAAAATTACAGAAGGCCTAGTAGCCAAACTCCTCACAAACTATCTAGATGACCATAACCTACTCCACCCCATGCAATCTGGATTCAGAACCAACTTCAGCACAGAGACACTCCTAGGCTCCCTTATGGACACAGCCAGACAACATCTTAGCACAGGAAAAAAATGCTTCTTATACAACTGGACCTGACTGCAGCATTTGACCTAGTTGATCATAACATCCTTCTTCAAATATTGGATGCAATAGGTATCTCAGATACAGTATATTCTTGGTTTGAAGGCTTCCTAAAATCCAGAACCTACAGAGTAAAATCAAACAAAGAAAAATCAGATCCTTGGTCAAACCCTTGCGGCGTACCACAGGGATCCCCACTATCCCCTACTCTCTTCAACCTATACACTGCCTCTCTCGGAGCATACCTGGATAACCTAGGCATAACCACCTATAGTTATGCGGATGATATCACCATCCTCATACCATATGATCAGCCAAAGACCACCATGACCAACATAATACATCGAACACTAGAAACAGTTACGACCTGGATGAAAGAACACAAACTGAAACTCAACCCAGATAAAACTAAATTCATCCTCCTCGAAAATGACAAAGTCCCAACTATAACCAATTTAGAACTTAATTCAATCAACTATCCAATCCAAACCACCATAAAACTACTAGGAGTGACAATAGACAGATGCTGTACTATGCAACTGCAAATAAATAAAATCATACAGAAATCCTTCGCAATAATGAGAAACATGAGACAAGTCCGAAAATTCTTTGAAAGAACACAATTCCAGCTTATAGTGCAATCCCTAATCCTAGGATTGCTAGACTACTGCAACATCCTCTACCTCCCCTGCCCTGCCACGATGACCAAGCAACTACAAACAATCCAAAATACTGCTCTGAGACTCATCTACTCACTGAGGAAACATGATCATATCACAGAGGCCTACATCAGCTCACACTGGCTACCAATCCAAGAAAGAATACTATTTAAATTCTACTGCATGATATTCAAAACCCTAAACGGAAACAGCCCAGCCTACCTAAACAATCGCCTCATCCATGCAACCTCAACCAGACATAGAAAAACACACTCCCCATTCACACCTCCCCCGATCAAGGAAGTAAAACGGACAAAACAATACGATGGCCTCCTAGCCACTCGAGCCGCAAAACTGGATAACCAAATCTCCAACCTACTGTTAACCACCCCAGACTACAAGATTTTCAGAAAAGAAATAAAAACTATACTCTTCAAGAAATTCCTGAAACAGTCCTAACCACACCTACTCTTAACAACTCTTACTCTTAACAACACTTACTCTTAACAACTCTAGAAATGACAATTGATCGACTCTTTACAACTCTCTACAAATGATCTACTCTTTACAACGCTAGAAATGACTATTATTCTTCCATTGTAACCCCCATTCTTTATATCTTCCATTATTCTTCCATTGTAACCCCCAATTTATATCTTTTGTAACCCCCATTTTTATATCTTTTGTAATCCACCTTGAACCGCAAGGTAGTGGTGGAATAGAAATCTCTAATGTAATATAATGTAATGTAATTAGTATATTTAAAGATTTGGGATCTAACCATTTTGAAATGGAACGAATTTGCCGTAATCTAAAACATGCTGATTTAACTATGTTGCTGATATGATCGTTAAATCCAATAGATTGGCAAAGGGTCATTAAAGGTGCTGGAAAATATTAAACAGGAGCGGACCCTTGAGGAATTCCATAATTTGAAGAAATTTTCTTTGAAATTGTATTGTTAAATGAAACAATAGCAGATCGGTTTATAAAATAGGAATGAAACCATGCAAGAACGTGATCAGTGATACCAATGGCTTCCAGGTGTCCGAGCAGGAGGCCATGATCCACAGTGTCTCTCAAACTTTTTTTTAGCTCTGGCACACTAAACAGAGCAAGTGCTTTTCGTGGTACATTATAATTGAAATTATAAAATTGCAAAACCAGCAAAAAAATAAATTTGAGAGTTATTTATTTAAAGTTCTTTAAGCTATGTATGAGTAATTCTAACAATAGTATAACTAAAGTAGATAGAATAGAATTGCTAATCAATGTGATGGATGTGCTTATTATTGAGTGCAAATTAACTCAAAACGTGACTCGATAGTCTACAAGCAAATATGCATTTCATCTTTCGCCATCTGCAGTCATTCTCTCTCTTTCGTTTTAATTTCTGTCAGAGCTGAAAATCCAAGTTCGCAAAGATAAGATCAAAAAGGTAACAACGCCTTGATTGCTTTGTTGCTCAAGTTAGGATAAGTACTGCATAAAAAATAAAACTAACATTACTTGATGTTAGTTTTCAATGACCAATCACGTCAAAGAATGATGCTTGTCTGGGCAGTTGTATCCTTACGCACAAAGATGTTCATAACATTGACAGACTCTTGTAGACTAGTGTTTACTTATGAAGAGAATTTTTTAAAATAAAGTAAAATTCTGAAATCTCATGTGGACCACCCAGAATCTCTTCAGGGCACACCACAGTTTGAGAGACGCTGCTGTAGAGTCTACATGAATTTTTTTGCCACATGCTTAACCTGAGCTCTGGAAGCCCAGCAAGGACCACAGTTAAAACCTCAGAGATTACATGTTGAGTGGGAAAACATATTCCAGCCCAGGACTGGAACTATGCCATCATACTAAGCCACTATATTTGTGTTGCCTACATGATATTGCTCCAGTGGCTAAGGAACAATCATCTAGCTCATGGAGCTGATGTGAGATCTGGGAGATGGATGCAGAGTTTTACTAAGAGCCAAGAACAAAAATTCAGCAATTAAACATGAGGAACACCAGGGAGTCAAACCAAGAAACACACAGTTTGTGAGACAATATGTCCCTTCTTCCCCTCGCTCCAACTTTGTCAATAATCTCCTGCTACCTTTTCCTACTGCTGCTGCTGTGATACTCTTTTAGGCTCACATAGCCCAGTGCCTATTTCTATCTCCTGTGGGATACCTGTATAATGGGGAATAATATACAATTTTTTGAGGACTTGAAAGTGCTACTCTCCATTCCCCTTCAATTCAATCCCTTGCCATAGTCCCTCTCAATACCAGAGTTGCCAAGAGAAAGTATGTTCCCTTTCCCCATTCTTCTAATTAAATACATTATTTGTCCCTATTACTGCAAGGTTGGAAGAAAAGAACATAACATTCCTACTCAGTGATTCTTGGGCCCACTCAGTTATAGGGAGCAGCTGATGGATTCAGACCACGCCTCCAAAAATCTGAAAATTATATTTTCTTGTTTTCTTCCTAGTTTCACCTTTCCTGCCACTTCTTTTTTTTTTTTTTTTAAGTTCAATTTGTTTATTGAATAATTAAGAAAAGGAAAAGAATAATATACATCATATAACATGGAAAAAACAGGTTACAGAAATTGGCAGAAAATAACATAATAATACAGGATATAAATTTCCGAGAGAATTTGTACAGAATATATAATAATCACATAGTTAAAGTGATAGTAGGTAGTTGTCAATGGGAGTCCAGATATCACTAAACGAAATTGAAGGGTTAGTCTTCTTCTTGCTTAAGGCATATTGTTCATATTTTTTATACAGGCAAACAGAGTTCCACCAAAAAGTGAAGTTTAACATAGAAGCGGATTTCCAATTTTGCAAAATATGTTGTAAACCTACTGATATCAATATATCAATCAATTTTGGTGTACAGGTAGAGTTATTGAAGCAAGGATGGAGAGATCTCATTATTATGATGTCAAAAGACAGGTCAGCAGTGCAATTGGTTATAGAGCTAATGAAGGGCCAAATTTGTGTCCAAAAAGGTAGAATCCTAGAACAATTATATAACATATGTGCTAAAGTACCTGGGCATTGTGAACAATGCCAACAGAGGTCATCGATTTTTAAATGTGCCAGTTTCATTCTACTTGGAGTCCACACAACTCTTCTCATAAGAAAATACAAAGACTGCGTTATATTTGCTGAGAGAAGAGGTCTATTCACCTTTGTCCAGAACTTAATCCAATCCTCGTCAGAGAATTGTACATTAAGATCTAATGACCATTTACGTTGGAGATCTACATCGGATAAGGGTCTTCCACCCTGTAGGATATTGTAAAAGTATGATATAGCTTTTCCTTGTGTCATAATCAATGAACACCATTTATCAATACATGAGGTGGTCGAGTATTGTATAGAAGAGAGTATGGAGGACAACAACGTCCACTGAGCTTGTTTGCCAATAAGGGTTGGATACAATGCAATGAGATCTGAGAAGGTATATAATGTGGTATTGTGATAGAGCTGTTGAACCTGCCAAATACCTAGCTTACTCCAGGATGTCCAATTGAAAGCTCTTTTATTATGTTTAATGACAGGGTTATTCCAGAGGGCCATATTTTTCTGTGCAAAGATGGAATGAGTAGCTTTGCGATCTAGTATACGGAGTGCAGTGGTAGTGGCTGGGAATAGTGAGAAGGATTTCAATTTGGAAGGAGTAGACATTGTAGGAATTATATTAATAGGGATTGGAGCGCAGATTGAGATTTCTAGTTCTAGCCAAGAGGGCAGGGGGGAAAGAATTTGGGAGTGAGTAAATGTGATCCATATTTAGCAAATGATGCGATTTGATACTTGCGAAAGTCAGGAATGTTCACTCCTCCATACCTCCTGGGAGCCTTTAGCTGGTTTAGAGCTATCCTGGGTTTTTTGTTTCCCCATATAAATTCAGTTATTCGTTTATCAAGCCATTTGTAGAATGAGGGTTTACCAAAATTGGGAAGCATAATTAAGATGTAAGTAATTTGTGGTGCTAAGGTCATTTTGAGGGAGGATATGCGTCCCATCCAGGACAGGTAGAGAGGTTTCCACTTAGAGGTGGAGGCAATAACTAGCTCCTTTAGTTTGGCTATATTAGAGTCCATTATAATGTCCCTGTCTTTGTGTATATAGATACCTAAATATTTGATAGGAGAGGAGGACCATGCGAATGGAAAGGAAGATAATTCCAGTTGGGATATCTGATTATTGAGAGGAATTATAACAGATTTCTCCCAGTTGACTCTGTAGCCAGAGTACGTGGAATAAGTATCCGTAAGTTGTATAAAGGAAGGGAGGGAAGTGATCGGATTTCTAACAAAAAGCATTATATCGTCAGCATATGCCGCAACTTTGAGTTCTCTCGTATCTAGGGGAATTCCTTGCATTGCAGATGTTTGTTTAATTGCAAAAAGGAGAGGTTCTAGGGATAAATTGAAAAGAAGCGGGGAGAGAGGGCACCCCTGTCTAGTTCCTCTTGCTAATGTGATTGGTGAAGAAAGAAATCCATATAGAAGAATCTTAGAGACCGGGTTCCAGTAAAGGGCTCGAATCCATGCAATAAAAGACTCTCCCAAATTAAACCATCTCAGAACCTGCAACAAGAATCGTCATTCTACCCTATCGAAGGCTTTTTCAGCATCAATAGCGAGTCCTATTACAGGCTCCGAGATGGTCTTAGCATAGTCATTGACAGAATGAAAAATGCGTAGGTTGTCTCCAATATGTCTACGTTTAATAAATCCCATTTGATCAGGTGAAATTAGATAGTCTATAACGTTGTTAAGCCTGATGGATAGGATTTTTGCTAAAATTTTATAATCAGAATTAAGCAGTGAAATTGGTCTATAGTTTTTAGGTAGTGTGCTGTCTCTACCAGGTTTAGGAAATATCACTATATGGGCCTCTGAAAGGTTCCTTTGGAGATCAGGGTATTTTTGAATGAAATTAAAGTAAGCAAGTAGATGAGGAGAAAGTATTGAGGAAAATGTCCTATAAAATTCACTAGTTATACCATCAGGGCCTGGTGATTTATTGGTGGCGAGGGTTTTGATAGTATTTTGGATTTCCTGAATTGTCAAAGGTTCGTCTAAGATTTTTTTAAGATTGGGAGATAGTTCCGGATGATTAATGGAGTTAAGATAAGTTGAAATGTCATCAGTTGTGGAGGAAGTTTCTGATTTAAACAATTTAAGATAAAAGTTTTCAAATTCAGTTGCTATAGTTTGCTTATTAGAAGTTAGGGTACCATTTGATGTAGCAATAGAAGTAATATGAGATCGTTTTTTATTTTTTCCTTTGAGGTATTGAGCTAAAGCACGTCCCATTTTGTTGCCTCCGATATAGTGTCCAGATTTTATCAGGAAGATATCATGATTAGCCAGTTTAGATGCTAAAGAGTTATATTCATATTTTAGCTTTATTAGTTGAGAGTGTAAAATGGTGTTAGACAAATCAGAGGTATATTGTGATTCCAACCTTTTGATGTCAGCTTCCAATGAAGTGAGACGGAGGCTCGATTGTTTTTTTTTCCAAGCCATTAGACTAATTATTTGTCCTCTCAGTGTAGCTTTATATGTTTCCCAGAGCGTTGTTGGGGAAATATCAGGTGAGGAATTGTGTTGGAAAAATTCCTCAGTGAAAGTATGAAGTGTCTGTATAGCAGTTTCATCCGTTAAGATGTAATTATTTAATCTCCAGCTAGGAGAGGGTTTACTTGGACTTTTTAGGTTAATAGATATAGAAACGGGGGCATGGTCTGAAATGAGAATGGGATGTATGGAAGCTTGAGTTACATCTGAAGCTAAGGAAGAAGAGAGTAGAAAATAGTCTAATCTCGTATATGAATTATGAGGAGCTGAGAAATGTGTGTAATCTCTTTGTGTAGGGTTTAAGAGTCTCCATGGATCTATTAAAGTAAAGTTGAGAATCAATGAGTTAATTTCGGTTAAAGTTCTAGTTTTCGCAGGTCTGCAAGAGGAGGTTCTGTCTAAGATATAATCTAGTGGTTGGTTGTGATCTCCTCCAATGATGAGTGGGTGTTGTGAGAAAGGTAATAGGACAGTTTGGAGAGAGCGGTAGAACTCTGGGGAGTCAGAAACAGGGGCATAGACATTCAGTAATGTGAAGCGGAGATCATATAGTGAGACATGCAGCAAACACCAGCGTCCTTCTAAGTCAGTACTTTGTGAATGTATCACTATAGGTAGAGAGAATTTAATATATGTGGAAACTCCATTCTTTTTTTTAAGTGCAGGAGAAAAGACTGGAGCATTATAGCCCTGCAAAGTGGTTTTCATATTATCAGTATGGGAGAGGTGGGTTTCCTGAATGAAGATAATATCAGGGTTCAGAGATCTTATATAGTTTGACACTTTTTTCCGCTTAATACAGTGGTTAAGACCATTGACATTGAAGGTTAGTATGTGCAGATTAGTCATTTAAAAGCATTAATGTGATTATTGTAACGATATTGAAAACAAGCAAAAGAGTATATTGGTTTTTTTTTTTTAATAATAAGCATTAATGTGTACAGTCTCAAGGAGAAAAGCCAATCCTGAACCTGGAAATAACAACAAAATGTCAGACCTATAAAAGGCAAACAGTGCCAGAGGAATGAAAAGTTAAAGAAGAGAGAAGAAAATGGGTGGGTTTGAAGCCCCATGAGCAGCCTGCTGCAGACTCCTCTCCACGGTGCACGTGTAAGAGAGACTAATAGCTGTAACACGCTCGAACAGTGATATGCAAATTAAACATAATGATGAATGGTAGATCAACATAACTGAGTCAGTGCATCTTAATAGATTCAATATATAGCTGAAGATCGGCCGGATTAATGTACGTTACAGTTTTGTTGTTGTGAGTAACAAGCATCTTCGCTGGGTAGAGCAAGCCGAATCGGGCTCCTATGTCTTTCAGGTCCTGACGTAATTGTAGAAATAATTTCCTTTTGGCCGCAGTGGTTTTCGCCAAATCAGGCACGAAAAGGATTTTCTTGCCTTGATAAAGAATCTGCTTCTTTTCTTTTGCTGTAGTCAGGATCTGCAAAGTATGTTTGTATCGTAGTAGTTTGGCGACAATAGGCCGTGGCGCTTTTTGGTTTGGAGAAGGCCTGGATGGAACCCTATGTGCGCGTTCCAGTTCCAATGGAGGATCAAAGGTTATACCCAGTAGTGATGGTATCAAGGTATGCAAGAAGGTGATGGTATCCAATCCTTCAGAGGATTCCGGGATTCCAAGGATGCGTATATTTCCCCTTCGGCTTCTATTAGCCAAATCTTCCAGTTCCGTTTGTAGTGTGGCAATATCTTTGTTATGTTGCGGTATGAGCGCTATGTTTATCTCGTGGCAAGTTTTGAAATTTTCGAGAGCATCGATTCTGTGTCGAACATCAGTAAACTGTGCATTAAGCGCTTCAATCTCCGTTTTAATCAGTTGGGATTCTTCAACTTGTTGGGACATGAGATTTTTAAAAGCCCGCATCTCAGTCAGAATAAGGTCAAGCTGCGATTCTACCGAGTTCAGCGGTTGTTTAACGGGCGATGCAACCTCGTGCTTAGGCCTCTTGCCGCTGGTGGGTCCCGTGCCGGATTGCTCTGGCTTCGGAGGTTTATTTAAAGACATGATGTACAGCTAAATGCTGGTTATATATAGAGCGTATTAGCAGCGGTTCAAATCTCAAAGCGTGTTAGAGAAGTTATCTTTCAACGCACCGTTATGAGGAGAGTTCAGTCGGCACGTCCGGCAGCCATGATCGTCAAGCCACGCCCCCTCCTGCCACTTCTATCCCTCCAACTTGATCCTCTTTCTTAGAACCCTTTTCTCAGCCCCCTTCTCTTTGAACCCCATATAGTTCCTCTCCTTGTCCTCATCTGTTTCTCTTTCTTCAGCCCATCTCTCACACATTTATCTTTGTATCATTGTCCATGCCCCCTTGCTTACATTCACTTCAGCTCCCTGTCATAGTCCATGTGTCTTTCCTCAGCATCTCCTCCCCTCACAATCCATCTCTTCTAGCTCTCAGTGCCTGTGCTACTCTTTGCTTCCTCATTGCTTTCCCAGAGCCTCCCTCAGCACTTCTATTCCTCTCTATGGTCGACCTAAGGCAGGTAGCCTGTCTGACCAACACTGTAGTTCTTCTCTGTTCCCTGCTTTAGCCCATTGGTCAGATATTCCTTAGCCAGCCAATAGGCTGCATAGAAAGGCGGGACCAGTAACAAGAGACACCAACCTTCCATCCTGCTTTTCCCTGTGACCTATTAGCTGGTTAAGGATATGTCTAGCAAATGATTTATCTTAAGCTACTGGTCCTACTTCCTTTGCAGTTTATTGACTAGCTAAGGAATGTCTGACCAATGGGCTGCAGGGGGAAGCAGGAGCAGTAGCTTTCCCCTGCAGCTCTACAGTGGGAAGATTTCAGGTCTGATGTCTGGGCCCTGCTGAAAAGCATAATAAGGGTACTCTACTACTCACAGAGCTGGCACCTATGGCAAGATTCCTGCTTCTCTACCATGATTCAGACCTCTAAGCTTGGATTGGTCTTGAAACCATGAGACCAACCTGAACTTCCGGCACCATGCAGCTCAGACTTGCAGAGAGTCAACTCAGGCTGGGGAAGTATGAAGTCTATTGTTCTGCAACTGAAGCTAGGAAAAGGGAAAGAGACTGGGTAAATCCTGGGGGTGTACATGAGAGAAAGCAGGTAGACTGGATGAAGGCAAAATACAATGGTTCATATTTTGGCCCTCTGAATCTTACAAAATATAAAATGTGGCCCCTGATAGAAAAAGTTTGGACAAACCTGGTATAAACTGTGGCTGTAGCTGAGGTTTCTGATGAATTTTTTATACATACCAGCTTGAATACAGTTTTTACTTATATACTTCAGTATTTCCGTGTTCATGAAAGGTTGATTTCTTGGTTAGTCAGGTGCCCACAGGTTTTCTTAGTAGATTGCATATTGCAAACATTTACCAAACAATACAGCCAAACTCAGGGATTGTCTCTACATGCCCTGTGGGTTTGTGGCTTACAGCTAGCAAGGGGCAAAGAATAGTACTTTTGACTTGCTGAAAATGCCACACATTGCAACACATTAGGTTTAATTCACCAAGGCTTTTTCCCATTCTCTGTTTATGGGAATGCAAGTTTAGTGAACCAGGCCCATTATAAACTATCAAGTACATATTTAATCAGCTTATGAAAAGTAATAATGTAAATATGATAAAAACTTTAATTTGGTTGCTTTGTTCATTTGGATCCTTTTCCTTTGAGTGCATTTATGTGTGGTGCAGTGAAATTAGACCTATTATAAACTGACCTTTCTCTAACCTGGCTTTCAGAGAGTGAAAAAAAGAGTGTGTATGTGTGTGAGAGAGAAATTCAGAGCTGGCAAATCCACTTTCCTAGATGTACAATGAGTTATTTTGTGCCTAAAAATATTTATACTTGGGTGTAGTTTTAAAACGTTTTTTCCACGTATCAAGCATGTCTTATCGCAGAAAAGATTTTTTTTTAAAACTGCACAGCCAAATATGCATGTTGACGAGATGAAAATAGTGACGAGATTAAAAATGACAGAATGAAAAATGTGTAAGATCAAAACAAAAATTCTTAGTGGTGCATAGTTGGCAAGCCAGTAATTAGAAAGTAAAGCCAATGCTGAGTAAACTTCTATGGTCTGTGTTCCAAATATGGAAGACAGATCTAGATGGGTTGGATTGGGCTCCAACAGCAGCTCCAGCAATTAGGCTAGTGCCAAGGAGATTTTATGGTCTGTGACCCAAAAATAGACAAGAGACCAGGATCAAGTATGCTTATTTATTTATTTTTTAAATCATATTCATATAACTCAGAGAGGGAGGGAAAGATAACTTAAGGCTGATACAACATTTTGCATGCTCACGTCTGCAGCATTGTTGTGCAGCTCTGGCCTCCAGTTGGGCAGACTAGATGGACCTTATTGGGATTTGGTCTGTCGTCATTTACTATGTTGCTATGTTACTAACTTGAACCACTTGTTTGTACTTTAGGGATGTGCATTGGTTAATTAGTGTGCCTTAAAATGTTTTGCACACTATAGTGATTTAACATGCTCTAACCCAGTGGTCTCAAACTTACGGCCTGGGGGCCACATGCGGCCCGCCAGGTACTACCCCGAAAATAAGACAGTGTCTTATATTAATTTTGGGGTGGAGTCACGTGATGTGCTGAGCCGAGTGAGACGTGCTTCACTCGTGCTCCGGGGCCCCGAATCCCTCAGCGCCGTATCTACTAATCTTTGCTAGCCCTGCACTCTATTGGACCTTCGGGGTTGTTTTCTGCAGACACCCAGCCCGGATATGAGCACTAAATCGAGCCGCTCTGTGAAAGACAGGGAGACTAGGTCGGCACAGCCCGAGGCTAAGATGGCGGCGGGGGACTTGGGTTCCGCGCTCCCCCTGTCGGAGGCCCACATCGCTGCGCTGTCGGCTTCGGTGGTGCGAGCGTTGGACTCTAGATTCGATCTTCTCTCCAGCCAACTTACCTCACTTGAGTCCATCTTGGGGGAAACAACTAGACGCATGGGTGAGCTGGAACATCGCGTCTCGGGGGTAGAAGACACGTGCTGCGGTTCTGGCCTCCCTGCGTGCCCAACTCCAGAGACAGGCTGATAAACTTGAAGACCTTGAGAACCGCTCGAGGAGAGATAACATACGTCTGGTTGGTCTACCTGAGGCTGTTCCAGACTCTCGTCTCCTTTCTACATTGGAGTCTTGGCTCCAGTTGGCGTTGCCACTTCCAGCCGGGGTTGGGCCTTTGAGGCTCGACCACGCTCACCGCCTGGGCTGGCGCAACGAAGACCGCGAACGAGCCCGAGTTACCATTCTTAAAGTTCATAATTCGGCTGTGAAATCTGAACTCATGCGGCAGTACCGTCAGAAGCGGAATACCCTCTCTTATGAGGGAACCCCTGTGCGCCTGTTCCAAGATTACTCCCCTGCACTACAGGAACGTCGGAGGCGCTTCTCCCGTGTGTGCTCGGCTCTCTTTGATAGAAAGCAGCGGTTCCATCTCCTCTACCCGGCACAACTGCAGATTTGGACTCCCACCGGTTGGCAACTGTACACTACGGTGGAGGATGCCCAGTCCTACCTAGATTCGTTACCGGGAGAGGCGGGACCATCATCGGCCACCTGAGTCCTGTAGCAGAGTTGGTGTACAGCGTTGATACCCCTTTGTGGAGTGGCTTTGTTCTGTTCGGCCAGTGCTAGATCTTCGAGCTTTTTGCTCCAGCTTTATTACTCTTTGGACTTCTAGCATCCTGGACCTTGCTGATATTTACCTCTCACCCTGCGTTTGGGCTGCTTTGTGGCCCATTCCGGCTGCTTCTCCATGCTCTCCCCTAAAGTTTGTTTATCATTATGTTGGCACACATGGATTTGATGTTCTGTAATTTTCCAGTTCCTGTTCAGGATTTTCCTGACTGTTTTCAGGATCTCCTTGTTGGTTACAGGTGTTTCCTAGGGGGTTGCAGGGGTGCTATGGCTATGGGGTGGAGTTGGCATTCTGTCTGGTTCGAGGGTTTGTCTCCTCCCGTATGGTTGGGATATGCTTGTGGGGGTTGAGATTTTGATTGGGGTGCTGCATGGGTGTGCATTGCTGGGATTGGGTGGTGGGGGGGAGTGTTTGTGTGTTTGTGACCTTGGGGTTTGCTTTTCTTTAGGCATATGCGCATGCGGGACTGGTTGCACTGTGTCTGCCTGGGTTGTATGCCACCCTGGGAGGCCCCTTGGTGACCCCTTTTATGTTGGATGGCTATTGGGCTGAGTTGCTCCCCGTGCCCTGGGGTCATTTTGCTTCTTGACTTCGCTCTACTATGGCTTCTCTCGGTGTGTATGGTGGTTGGCTGTGGCGATCTGATTGACTTTGGTGTGGTTGGGATTGAGGGATTTGGGGCCCTGACTGCGTCTTTGCGTGACTCTATCTCTGTTCCATGTTTGTGGGACTGGGTTTTCCAATCTGGTTGGGTTCTTAGGGGGTTTGGTTCGGGGGGGTGGGGTGGGTTGGTGAGGGTGGGGGGGTCCTCCTTCCGTATGTTTATTCTATTTTTAGTATTGCAATTGCTTATTGTTCTTTTGTTGGTTCATGCCGCTACTTGTCACTACTCTGGGGGGGGGGCTGGGCCCTTGGGGTAGTTTTCACGCTTTTCTCTGTCTCCTTTCAGTATCTTCTCTTTGATTTTCTGACCTGAGTACCCCTTTTAGGCTCACTTCTTGGAATGTTGGAGGCATTACGTCCCCTATAAAGCGGGCCAAAATATTGGCTGCCTTACAGCACAGTCATTCAGATATTGCTTGCTTACAGGAGACTCGCTTGACTGACAAGGAACACCTTAAGTTGCGTCATTCTTGGGTGGGGGAAGTTTATTTTGCTTCCTCCCAGGGCTGCCATGGTGGCATTGCTGTGTTGGTTCGGAAATCATCGCCTCTTGGGGTCCGTGTTCTGGACAAGGCGCCTGATGGTAGACACCTTCTTTTGCGGCTTACCTTGGGGGCCTCTTCTTATCTTCTTCTGGTGGTCTACGGTCCTAATTCGGGTGAGTCGGCTTTTGTACAACAGCTGCTTACCCTCTGTTCTCATTTTCCTGGGGATCCTCTTCTCCTCCTGGGTGATTTTAATCTAGTGGCACGTTCCGACTTGGATAAATCTGGATCTCCTGCTTCCTCTTTAGGTGCCAAAGGTCGTCTCCTTTCTGACTTTTGTGATACTCTTTCTCTCGTAGACCCGTGGCATCTCCTTCACCCTGAAGTTCGTGACTATACTCATCTTTCTCGTGCCCATGGTACCTGGTCTCGACTCGATTATATTTTTGTGTCTTCATCGCTGTTCTCTTCTGTTCAAGCGGCCGAGATTGGTCCCTTGTCCATCTCCGATGATGCCCCGATCTGGGTAGATATTTTCCTAGATACTACGTATCTCCGGATGTCATCCTGGCGGTTTCCATTTTATCTTGCCCAGGATGAGGAATTTCGGACCTTTTTGCAGACTCAATGGGAAGACTATGCCGCCAACAATGCTTCTCATTTAGATGACCCCTTTTGTTTTGGGAGGCTGGGAAGTCGGTGCTTCGGGGCCAGATCATCTCCTTCCTGTGTGCTCGCAATAGATGTATTAATCGAGGGATTGTTACTTTGGAACGTGCCTTACGCTCGGCGAAGCGATCCTTTTCCCTCCATCCATCACGGGAGACTCGTGAATGTTATCTGTCCACTCAAGCGGCCCTCAATTCGCTCATTCATTCTCGTTCCCAAAAATGCAGGGCCTTCTATAATTATTGCTTTCATCGTTATGGGAACAAGCCCGGAAGCCTTATGGCCCGTTTGGTCACGGCTGCGACTGGTAGGAAGCCAATCTTATCTCTCCGGTCTCGGAGTGGTAGGGTGGTGACCAAGACATCTGATATCTCTGCGGGTACTTTTTGATTTCTTTCGTCGACTTTATGAAGCTCCTGATGACGCCTCTTTGGAGATGATGATGGACTATCTTCAATCTTCTGGTCTCCCTCGTCTGCCGGCGGAGGTGGTGTCTTCTCTTCATTGTCCATTTTGGGCGGCGGAACTGGAGATTGCCATTAAGGCGCTCCACTCAGATCGGGCCCCGGGCCCGGATGGTTTTTCGGGTGATTTTTACCGGCTTCTCTCTCCTACTCTTTACGGCTCTTTGTTGGCTTATTTTAATGCAGCCATTCTTCGTGGCTCCTTTCCACGCTTCGCGAATGAGGCTCTTTTCACTTTACTGTTGAAACCTGGTAAAGAGGCTGATCAGCCGGGATCTTACCGCCCCATCTCTTTGATTAATGTAGACCTGAAACTCTTTGCACGTATGTTGGCGGATCGTCTTGCTCCTCTTCTGCCTCAGCTTATTCATGAGGACCAGGTTGGTTTTGTCCGGGGACGTCAGTCTGTCAGTAATGTCAGAAAGGTTCTTCTTGCACTCGCCCATTGCCAATCTTGTAAGATTCTGACTCTTTTTGTTAGCCTTGAAGCATCTAAGGCGTTTGATAGCATTCATTGGTCCTTTTTGTTTCATTCTCTGGAACATGTTGGGTTGGGGGGTTTCTTCTTGGATGCCGTGCGTACTCATTCTAATCCACACGCTTCTTTGTTAGTCAATGGGACCCGATCGGACTCTTTTCCTATTCTTCGTGGCACCCGGCAGGGTTGTCCTCTTTCCCCCCTTCTGTTTCTCCTTTCCTTGGAATCCCTATTATGTACTCTTCGTGGGTTCACGGAGGTCCGGGGACTGTCTATTGGTGCTCATGAACTTAAGACTCTGGCGTATGCAGATGACATGTTCCTGATTCTTACTCGTCCTGAAGATTCTCTTCCGGTGGCCTTAGACCTCAATACTGAGTTTGGCTTTCATTCCGGTTTGACTCTCAATTTGGATAAGTCCTTGGCCCTGCCTTCTCCACCGGAGTTGCGAGCTGCATGGAGGGGTGATTTTCCTCTTCGCTGGGCCGAATCCACTTTGTGATACTTGGGGGTTACTATTCCCCTGGATTTATCCCGTTTGTATAGCTTGAACGTCGCACCGCTGTTCCAGGCCCTTCAGAATAAATTACAACTTTGGGAATCCCTCCCCTTCTCGCTTTTGGGTAGAGTACATCTATATAATATGCTCCTAGTCCCATGTTGGCTTTATGTTTTTCAGGTCCTCCCTCTGTATTTGACGTCCCGAGATGAACGCCACTTGGAACGTTTGGTGCAGAGATTCCTTTGGGCAGGGCGGAGACCTCGTCTGTCTTACAAACGGGCAGCGACTCCTTAGTACCGGGGTGGCTTGGGCTTATTGAATCTCAAATACTTGAACATTGGTTGTGGCATGCGTCATATTATTGACCTTTTCAGGGGTACTTCAGTGTTCACTAACACTTCTTTGGAACTTTCCTGTTTTCACTCTACTCATTTTAGCGCCTATCTTCACTCAATTTCTTCCCCTGAACCTGACTCTCTCTCTGTGAAAATACTGCACCTACCCTTGAGGAAGGTTTGGCGTTGGGTCTGTAAATTTCATGCTCTCTCTCCTTCTGTTTCTCCCTTACTGCCTATCCGCTTTAATAGTTCTTTCTTGCCTGGGATTGATGGGCCGAGTTTTGCTCAGTGGGGAACGAAGGGTATTCATTATTTATTTCATTTGGTCGATGATGATGGAGCCATTAAATCCTTTGCACAGTTGCGAGAGGACTTTGATCTCCCGCCTCATGACTATTTTGCTTATATGCAAATTCACCATTACATTTCCTCTTTACCATTGTGTTCTTTACACTCCTCCTGTCATGAGCTGTTGTCCACGGCCTTTACCATCGGTCCCCAACTTCCAGTCCCTCTCAAGTTCCATCATCGCCACTTGAAAGATGAGTCCCCTTTGTTTGACCACTCTCGGTTGCGAGATGCATGGTCTTTCGATCTTGCTGTTGAATTGCCCTCTGATGTACTCCTCCAGGCTGTTCATAGACTGCCTGCTTTTCGTAAATATACTACCTTTTGGGAACAACATTTTAAATTGATTTTTCGTTTATACATCTCTCCTAAACGGGCTTATTTGTCCCACTTTTGTCTTAACGCTGCCTGCTTACGTTGCCAGGCTCCAGAAGCGGGATTGGGACACATGTTTTGGACCTGCCCTAGGGTTCAGCTTTTCTGGACTGCTATCTTTACTTTTGTAGAGAACCTTTGGCACATCACCATTCGCAGCTCACCTCTGCTTTTGTTTGGGACTGTTCCTCATTATTTCCCTCGTACTAAAGGAGTTGCAACTTTCCTCAAGTGAACTGTCCTGATTGCTCTGAAATGCATATTGTTGAAATGGCTTGAGGCTGAAGCTCCAGACTATTCCCTGTGGAGATGTCGCATGATTTCTCTCCTGATGTGGGAGAGGAGGGATGTGACAGATCTGTCTTCTCGCCAGGGCCGCTCTTTTCAGAGTACTTGGGAACCTTTTTGGACTACCTTGACCCCTCTGGCTCGTAGCCGGATACTTAACTGCTGATTCTTCTTTTGTATTTTCCTTTTCTTTGTTTAATGTATTAATTCTCGGTTTGGCTGGCCGTGCTGAGAAGCCGCTCTGAGGATTTTCCTTCAAACAATTTTCAAACAATTTTCAAGTGGTTCTTTTACTTACCCGATGCCTAAACGGAGGGGCCGTAGCACCGCTGGTGCCTCGCGGCCCACGGCCACCCCCGCGGCTGGAGACATCGGGGAACTCATCAGGCGGATGCAGGGGATTTTTTCGGCGTCGGAGGGAGGCCCGCAGAGGAGTAGCGGCGTCAGTGAGGACGTGGAGATTCCTCCGGGATTGGAGACATCGTTGAGCCCCGACGTTAGGGCACCGCCCCCGCAACCTCAGCTAAGCAGCTCTCCAAGGGGTAGGGTAACCCCGGAGGTCGGGGTCTTGTCTTCCCCTGAGGCAGGTAGTCCATCACAGAGCCTGCTGACAGGAGCTCCTATGGATATGAGCTCCTTTGAAGAAGCTGAGGGGGAATCATCTGAGAGGCGAGTTAACCTTCAGGGACAGCGTCAAGTTATTCAACTGAACGGTGAGCACTATGACATTTCTTTACCTGTAATTTCACTGGAAAAACCCTCAGAAGTAACTCTGGACTCACTATGGGATCTTATGGCCGGACTAGTGAAGACCATAAGTCCCAAACTTCAGTTAATTGAGGGGAAATTATCTCAACATTCTACTGAACTTAAAGAACTGAAAAAGGATATGACTGCCTCTAATTCCTCGGTTCAAAAGCTTGAACAGGACATTAAATCATCCAAACAGTTACAGGAATCTTTAATGAAAGACAATATCAATCTTAGAAGAAAAATGGAGAACTTAGAAAATAACTCTAGATACAATAACTTAAGAATCATTAATTTTCCTAAGCTTCCACTGACACCTCCTAGAGAAATGTTTAAAAGATATTTTCTTGAAGTTTTGGGGGCTTCAGAAGATTCATTACCTCCTCTATCACGAGTCTATTATTTACCTAATAAGACTAAATTACCAAAAAAGCCGTCGGATCAAGGACTATTGGATGTATCAGACTTATTGGAAAAATCAGATAAAGAGGCTGTAGAATCGAGTACTTTGATTATAACAGTAGCTCTCTCTATTGATAAAGTATGGTTGTTAAAACTGTTCTTTAAAAATAGACAGAAAGAATTTATGGGTTGTAAAGTGCAGATATTTCCTGATTTATCACGAGAGACGCAAAGGCGTCGTCGTGAATTTCTTCTGATGAAGCCAGGTGTTATATCTTTGGGTGCTACTTTTTATTTGCGACACCCTTGTAAATGTATAGTGCATTACCGATCAGTTAAATATGTTTTCTTTGAGCCTAATCAGTTGACTTCTTTTTTAGCGCTCTCCCGATTGGAGGTAGAAAAATCATAAGCTCTATGACTATAGGTTAATCCCAGCAATCAGCCTTCCAGCTAACTTTATGAAAGAGTGTACATTAAGTTCAATTCTTCAATTTTGGCTTATTTTATAAGAAATCTTGGATCCAAATTTTGAGGACTTGAGCATTTTAGTTAATATATGATTTAATGTTATTGGAATATTTCTTGCTTTATCTAGAATTGCTAATTTGCTTTCTGTACAAGATATTCTTGATTATATGATTTGAAAATCAATAAATATATTTAAACATAATGTATTAATTCTCTTTTGATCCTTAGTTCCTGTGCCTTGGAAGGAGGACCCGGGGGTGGGAAGGTGGGGGGAGGGGGTTTGGGTTGGGCGGGGGGGGGGGGTTATTTTGGGGTCATTTCAAAATCTGTTGAGCTGGTTTTGTACTTTGTTGCTTGTAAAGTTTCATTCTTGTTTGCTCAGTAAAACATATTTGACTATATTAATTTTGGGTCCAAAAAATGCATTAGGGCTTATTTTCGGGGGATATCTTTTTTTTTTTCCATATACAACAATCATCTCTCCTTTCCTCCACCCCAATTCTTCATCATTACTTTCTCCCCCATGTAAAGCATCTTTCCTCCCCTCTCACCCATCCCCTTGTGCAGCATCTTTCTATCCCTATCTCCCATCCCCCTGTGCAGCAGTACCTCACCGACCCTCCTACCTTGAGACTCACATACCTTAATTCCAAGTCCTCCAAAAACAACAGCGGTGGCAGCGCTCTGAACGGGCTGCTTTGGGATCTTCCCTACCAGGGCAGGGGCTTCTCTCTGCAGCAACTTTCTATACCTCCCTCCCATCACCCTGTGCAGCAGAACCCCACTGACCCTCCCACTGTGATGCGGCAGCTGGGAAGACCATGAAGCAGCCTGTTCAGAGTGCTGCTGCCACTGTTGCTTTAGAAGGCTTCAAAACGGAGGTATGTCAGGTCTTACCAGGGTGTGAGGGTCGCTGAATTGATGAGTCCGATTTTTTTCAGCAAATCGGGCAACATTAGTGTCAGGGATGGAGTCGGAGAGTGTTGGGGACATCCGGGGAGGGGGGTGGGGGGGATTTCGGGGGTCGATTTTAACTAGAGTTTATTTTGGGGCTAGGTCTTATTTTCGAGGAAACAGGGTATTTTGAGGCCCTCGGTATGTTTATCATAATCACAAAAGTAAAATAAAAATTTATTGATCATAAGTCTCTCTAGCTATAAATTTCAATATATTATTTTTTTGTAGATATGTTTATTAAAGTTTTTTTATAGTTTACAAAAAGCAACCCAAAAAATACAACAGATTCACAAAACAGCAAACAAAAAAGCTAATTACCAAAGAATTTCACATATATATACAATCTCGCTCACCCAACCTCCCCACCCTCCAAAATCCACTCCCCCCCCCCACCAGCAATTAACAGCAAACCAACACAGGTTCTCAGGCCTAACTAATCCAAAACCGAACAAAAGCAAACAAAGAAAAGAGGAAAAGAAAAGGAAAAAAAAGGGGTGGGGTGGGGGGAATACCTAACAAGATTCTAAAGCCGGTGGCACTCAAGTGGACTCTCTCCAAGTCAAGTAGGAATCCCACAGCTTATGGTAAAAAGGCAGAGTGTGACGGCAAATTGCCATCAATTTAGACATAAGCTGGAGAGAGTCCAAACGAGCCCATACCCCATAGAGACCCGGGACACTCCTATGTTTCTAATGGGTCACGGTTTCAAGGCGCGCTGCTGTGAGCAAATGCAGAGCAAAAACACGCTCCGTTTTGGAGAAACCTAAAATTGGGGCATTTAAAAGGCATCAGGCCATCAGTAAGGGACAACAGCAACCAAAAACTGCCCCACTGTTTGCCAATAGCCTTTCACAGCAGGACAACTCCACCACACATGGCAAAAGTCTCCCCGAAACCCACAGCCACGCCATCAAAGCGCAGATCCTGAATGATAAATCTGGCTAAGCCTAACTGGGGTATAATACCAACAGTAGTAGAGTTTATAGCCATTTTTATAAATTTCAATATTATTATCAAAACTTAGCCTAAAGGAAAGATTTATAAACTATAAAGAGTTTTACCTCATGCAAAATTGTCATTTATTTAATAAGACATTAACTATTTTTTTCTGAGGCCCTCCAAGTACCTACAAATCCAAAATGTTGCCCTGTAAAGGGTTTGAGTTTGAGAGGAGACCACTGCTCTAACCTATGAATTAATTAAGCCTGTTTGATGACATTTTAATTGTGATAAATCTCATGATTAAATATTTAATCTTTAATTAACTGGTCCGGCAATATTTTAGCTAACACAGCATCAGTAATTAGAGAGCATGGGAGCAGAGCATGGGAGCAGGGACAGAGCAAAGGTTGCCAGTGCCCCTTGGTAGCTATGCTCCATTGCTCCTCCTGGCCCACCACTGCTTCCACTATTGCTACTGCAGCTGCCTTCCTCCCTCAGCTGCATAGCTTTCCTTCCATTCCCCAGCTCCTGTAGATCCAGTATCACTACTGTGTCAGACTACTGTCTGCCTTTTTGTCCCTTCCCCATATCTAACATATATGGCTTTGTGGCACGTCATTGCTTGCCCCGGTGGCCTTCCTGTAGTTGCATCCCAGCTCTTGTGGAAACAAGAAGTTACAACACACGAGGTGGGATATGCTGCATAGGGCTATAGGGAACAGTGGAGAGGGCGGGTGATGGTGTGTGTTATGATATTGGACCTGCAGGAGCCAAGGAAGGGAGGGGAAGATAGAGAATAGCTCAGAAAGGTTAATGCAATTAAATTTTTTAAACTCATGAAAAAATATCATGTTAATTGCAACGTGATTAATCCACACCGCTGACTATGCCCCTTGATGAAATCAGAGCTGCATTGAGGGTACCAAAGGTTGGGCCAGAGGCAATGTAAACCTCCTCATCGCATCTACAAAAGAGCAATTCTTTATGCCCTCCTTTGGGCAGGCTAGGGTGAGTGTTGGTGGGCTTTGATTGGACATAGCAAATTAATATTCAAGAGTTACTGACTGCATATTTAAGTGATTTTAAAATTAGACAAAGTGATTTTATTATAAGAACATAAGAATTGCCGCTGCTGGGTCAGACCAGTGGTCCATCGTGCCCAGCAGCCCGCTCCCGCGGTGGCCCCTAGGTCAAAGACCAGTGCCCTAACTGAGACCAGTCCTACCTGTGTACGTTCCGGTTCAGCAGGAACTTGTCTAACTTTGTCTTGAATCCCTGGAGGGTGTTTTCCCCTATAACAACCTCCGGAAGAGCGTTCCAGTTTTCCACCACTCTCTGGGTGAAGAAGAACTTCCTTACGTTTGTACGGAATCTATCCCCTTTTAACTTTAGAGAGTGCCCTCTCATTCTCTCTACCTTGGAGAGGGTGAACAACCTCTTTATCTACTAAGTCTATTCCCTTCAGCATTTTGAATGTTTCTATCATGTCCCCTCTAGTCTCCTCTTTTCAAGGGAGAAAAGGCACAGTTTCTCTAATCTCTCACTGGATGGCAACTCCTCCAGCCCCTTAACCATCTTAGTCACTCTTCTCTGGACCCATTTGAGTAGTACTGTGTTCTTTTTCATGTATGGCGACCAGTACTGGATGCAGTATTCCAGGTGAAGGTATACCATGGCCCTGTACAGCGGCATGATAACCTTCTCCGATCTGTTCGTGATCCCCTTCTTAATCATTCCTAGTATTCTGTTCGCCCTTTTAGCCGCCACCGCGCATTCCTCGGACAGCTTCATTGGCTTGTCAACCAGTATTCCCAAGTCTCTTTCCTGGGGGGTCTCTCCAAGTACCACCCCGGATATCCTGTATTCGTGTATAAGATTTTTGTTACCGACATGCATCACTTTACACTTATCCATGTTGAACCTCATTTGCCATGTCACGGCCCATTTCTCGAGCGTGTTTATGTCACGTTGCAGGTCTTCGCAATCCTTCTGTATCTTCACTATTCTGAATAACTTCGTATCGTCTGCAAATTTAATCACCTCACTAATCGTACCAACTTCCAGATCATTTATAAATATGTTGAAGTGCACAGGTCCAAGCAATGAACCCTGCGGCACTCCACTGGTGACGCTTTTCCAGTTTGAATATTTTCCATTTTCCCCCACTCTCTGTTTCCTATCCACCAGCAAGTTTTTAATCCGAGTATCTCACACTCGATTCCATGGTTCGCAATTTTTTGAAGTAGTCGTTCATGCGGAACGTTGTCGAACGTCTTCTGAGAGTCCAGATATACAATATCGACTAAGTCATCCTTGTCTATTTGCTTGTTTACTCCCTCGAAGAAGTGCAGCAAGTTCGTCAAGCAAGATCTTCCTTTGCTGAAGCCATGCTGGCTGGTCCTCATCAGATCGTGTCCGTCAAGGTGCTCAATGATGCAGTCCTTTATCAGCGTCTGTACCATATTTTCCGGTACCGATGTCAGACTCACCGGTCTGTAGTTTCCTGGCTCACCCCTCGAACCTTTCTTGACGATTGGCGTAAAATTCGACACCTTCCAGTCTTCTGGAATCCTTCCCGATTTGATCGACAGATTGGTTGTCAGTTGAAGCAGTTCAGCTATATTCCTTTCAGTTCCTTGATTACCCTCGGATGGATGCTATCTGGTCCCGGGGATTTATCATTTTTAAGCCTATCAATCTGCCTGCATACCTCTTCTAGACTGACCGTCAACCCTGTCAGTTTCCCATCTTTGTTTCCCACGTATGTTGTGTACATCCTCTGGTAAATATAGATTTTTAAAAATGTGTTCAGTTTGTTGGCGATGGCTTTGTCCTCCTTTAGCACTCCCTTTATTCCATGGTCATCCAGCGGCCCCACTGCTTCCTTCGTGGTTCGTTTCCCCTTAATATATTGAAAGAACAGCTTGAAGTTTTTTGCCTCCTTGGCTATTTTTTCTTCGTAGTCTCTTTTGGCCCCTCTTACCGCCTTATGGCACCTTTGATGCTGTTTGTGCTTTTTCCAGTTTTCGTCCGTTTTAGACCTTTTCCATTCCTTAAACGAAATCTTCTTTTCTCTGATCGCTTCCTTCATCGCTACAGTGAGCCACGCCAGTTCCTTGTTCTTTTTCCTCTTGGATCCCTTGTTGATACGCATTATATATAGATTTTGCGCCTCGGTTACTGTGTCCTTAAAAAGGGACCATGCTTGCTCTAGCATCTTTACACTGCTTTTCTTCTTCTTAATCTTCTTCCCCACCATGAGTTTCATCCCTTCGTAATTTCCTTTTTGGAAGTCCAGTGTCGTGGCCGTCGTTCTGGATCGATCTCTCGCACCTGTGGCCAGGTCAAAGCAGATCATATTGTGATCACTGGTTCCCAGCGTCCCCTCTACTTCTACACCTTGCGCCGCTCCTCATAGTCCATTTAGAATTAAGTCCAGAATTGCATTTACTCTCGTATTTTCCTTCACAAGTTTTTCCAGGGAGCAATCGCCTACAGCATCCAGGAACTTGGTCTCCCTACTGCACCTGGAAGTGCATAGGTTCCAGTCTATCCCCAGATAATTGAAGTCACCCATGATAACTGCGTTGCCTCCCTTGCAGTTGCATTTAATCTCATCCGTCATTTCTCCATCAATTTCTTCGGACTGCCCTGGGGGTCGGTAGTAGATGTCGATCTTCGTTTCCGTTCCATTTGTTTCTGGAATTTTGACCCATAGGGACTCTAACTTATTCTTTGTGTTCTCTCCGGTAGACTCAGTTCCCTCTTTGATGTATAGGGCAATACCCTCACCTTTTTGACCCACTCTGTCTCTGTGGTATAGCTTGTTTCCAAGTAGCACAGTGTCCCAGACATTTTCCTCGTTCCACCATGTTTCTGTGATGCCGATGTTGTCAAGGGTGTCTTTTTGTGTCCATAGCTTCTAATTCACCCATCTTATACTTTAGGCTTCTTGTGTCAGGATTTCTGTCTTAATCTGGTGAGTCTTCCCCGCTATCTTCTTGCACGGTATCCTCTGGGTATACCGGTTCCCGAACCATCAACTCTCAGTCGACTGTCGGCTTTCCTCTTCTTCCTAGTTTAAAAACTTCTCAGTTTCTCTCTTGATGTTGTTAAGTAGCCTCGTTCTGTCTGTGCTGAAGTGGAGTCCAGCTTGCTCTTGCCTCAGAACGTCATCCAGTTGCGCACGAAGTGGAATCCTTCCGTACACCAGGGTCGCATCCACGTGTTGACAGCTTGCAGCTCTGTCTGCCTCTTCTCGTCGGCCCTGGGTACCGGCAGGATCTCTGAGAACACTTCGGTCTTCAGCTTCCTTCCTAGCATCTGGAACTGGTCCTTCAGTACTTCCCTGTTGTAGTTCCTGTTGCTCATGTTGTTTGTTCACACATGGATCACCACTCCCATATCTTCCTCTTCCACTCTGTCGATGTGGTTCACTATGTCTTCTACCTTGGCTCTCGGTAGGCAGGTCACCAGCCGATCCTGTCCTCCTTCCGCTATGTGGTTGTTGACTTGTCTGATGATGGAGTCCCCCACGATGATTGCTGTCCTCTCGCCTCTCTAGCCGCAGATCTGTGTCCTTGGTGTATGACTATCTCTCCAGCCAGAGGTCCATGTCCTCTGTGCACGTCCATCTTCCCTCATCCTGGCATTGGCATGCACCGGACTCGTCTTCTTGTGGGTTCCCTCCGCTGTTTCCATTTCTTGCTGCTGTGTCACCTTTTTCTTCCTTGTGGTTGTCCTCCAGGTGGTCCTCACTCTCTGTAGGTGTATCTAGGCAGTTCCACTGTTGCCGGTGAATTTCCATGGCCTCCCTGTATGCCTCCTTGATGAACTTTTCTAACTCCCGGACTTCTTCCTCAATGGTTTTCTCTGTCTTGACATTCTCTGCATCTCTGTCTTCCTCCTCCACTGCTCGAAGTGCTTCTAGTTCCAGTATTCTGCCCTCCAGGAGTCTGACTTGTTTCTTCAGGCTTTCCGGTTCCTCGCATCGAGTGCATACATGAGACTGCCTCCCAGAGGGGAGGTAGTCAAACATATGGCAGACGGTGCAGAAAACTGGCTAGCTCAACATCCTGCTTCTATCTGCTGTTTCCATTGCTGTCTGCTTGCTGGTCTGCTGTCTGAAGTGGCTTCTCCCTGTTTCCTTATGTTGTGTACTTGATGTTACTGTGAGGTCCCTCACCTGATTTCAGACCCACTACCCTTGCTTGCTTGTGTGTCCCCAGTGGTAGAGGAGGAGGGGACCTGATAGTTTGAAAAAAAAAAAAAAAATCCTATAAGTTTTCAAAATTAGAGATGCTATCTACAGAAGCTATTGAGATTGTAGGGCTCACCTCAAAACATTAGAATATTTTATTGTATTACGGTATTGTGTTCAAGATCTTTTACAGTTGATTATTATATTGAATACCAGATTATCCTCCAATAGAAAGGTTGTATTAGGTTAATTTTTATATTGATAAATCAACAGATAATCCTTATATGAGTATTGCTGATTTTAACTGTACTACATTAGGGTGGACACAGTGGACCAACAGATGGAAATTATGTGGAAACAGATTCCGATAAAGCCAAACTACTGAATGATTACTTCTGCTCTGTCTGTACCTGCGAGGCACCAGGGCACGGGCCACAACTTGAAGCAAAACAAAGCAAAGAAGACCCATTTCAGGATTTCGAGTTCACACCAGCTGATGTTTACAGCGAACTGTCAAGACTCAAGGTGAGCAAAGCCATGGGACCGGACAAATTGCACCCAAGAGTGCTCAGAGAGCTGCGCGATGTTCTGGCGGAACCGTTAGCCATACTCTTTAATCTCTCCCTAAGTACGGGGAGAGTCCCCCTGGACTGGAAAACAGCTAACGTCGTCCCTCTGCACAAAAAGGGTTGTAGAATAGAGGCTACGAATTACAGACCAGTGAGTCTCACATCAATAGTGTGTAAACTCATGGAAACTCTAATTAAGGGTAAATTAGATAAGATTTTGGACGAGGGGAATCTAAGGGATCCCTGTCAACATGGATTCACTAAGGGTAGGTCATGCCAATCTAATCTTATCAGCTTCTTTGATTGGGTAACAGGAAAGCTAGACTCGGGAGAGTCTCTGGACATAGTGTACTTGGATTTCAGTAAAGCTTTTGACAGTGTCCCACACAGTAGACTATTAAGCAAGATGAAATCGATGGAGTTAGATGAGACACTAACCGCATAGGTCAATGATTGGCTGAGTGGAAGACTTCAGAGGGTGGTGGTCAACGGCACCCTCTCTGAGACATCGGAGGTGACTAGTGGAGTGCCACAGGGCTCAGTTCTGGGTCCTTTCCTCTTTAACATATTCATAAGGGACTGACCCGAGGGCTTCAGGGTAAAGTAACACTATTCGCCGATGACGCCAAACTATGTAATATAGTAAGTGAAAGCAATCTGCAGGATAGTATGACGCAGGATCTGATTACATTGGAAAATTGGTCCTCGACATTGCAGCTGGGCTTCAACACTAAGAAATGTAAGGTCATGCATCTCGGCAGCGGAAATCCATGCAAAACTTACACCTTGAATGGAGAAACGCTAGCTAGGACTTCAGAAGAAAGGGACTTGGGAGTAATCATCAGTGCAGACATGAAGGCTGCCAAGCAAGTGGAGAAAGCCTCATCCAAGGCAAGGCAAATGATGGGATGTATCAATAGAAGCTTCGTCAGCCGCAAACCTGTACAGAACCATGGTGCGACCTCATCTGGAATACTGTGTGCAATTCTGGAGGCCACATTACCCTAAAGACGTGCTTAGAGTTGAGTCGGTTCAGCGGATGGCCATTAGGATAATCTCCGGGCTTAAGAGTCTCTCGTACGAAGAAAGACTAAACAAATTGCAGCTCTACACTCTAGAGGAACGCAGGGAAAGGGGGGACATGATTGAGACGTTTAAGTACGTCACAGGACATGTCGAGGTGGAAGATGACATCTTCCTTCCCAAAGGACCCTCGGTCACAAGAGGGCACCCGCTCAAACTCAGAGGAGGGAAATTCAATGGTGACACCAGGAAGTATTTCTTCACAGAAAGGGTGGTAGATCAATGGAACAAACTTCCAGTGCAGGTGATCGAGGCCACCAGCGTGCTTGATTTAAGCATAAATGGGACATCCACATGGGATCCCTACGAGGGTCGAGTTAAGGAACTAGGTCATTAGCAATCTGAATTAGATGGTGGGTCAGTAGAGTGGGCAGACTTGATGGGCTATAGCCCTTTTCTGCCGTCATCTTTCTATGTTTCTATGTTCTATGTTTCTATGTTTCTATGATAAAGGTTATTGTAAGAAAGATTGAAAAGGTATCCTGGTCTGATCATTATTTGGTCTTATTTAGTTGGAGCTGTACAATTGAGTACTGTATGACTAAAGAGCCTCGTTTAACTGAAAGGTGAATACCATTTGAGATTGTTAACCTAGAACCTATTTTTAAGAAAAAGAGCAACTCATTAGGATGCCTTAATTCTGCTGATGCACTTTATCTGTGGAATTATCTTTTTCTCTAGATGAGATTGGACCTAAAACAAAATGTTTTGACCAGGCGTGTGAAACAGGTGCTATGGTTTAATGATGATTTTTTCAGGGAAAAATGGGTGTTCCGAATAGCAGAGATGGAATAGCATAAATACCCTTTTAAACCGAATTTGGAATTTTATAAAGCATGTAAACCAGGGGTGTCCAACCTTTTGGCTTCCCTGGGCCGCATTGGCCGATAAAAATGTTTCTGGGGCCACTCAAACTCGCAAACACTGCAGCAAGACAGAGGAGGGAGCCAGCAAGACGGTAAACACCCAGGGGCAGCAAAGGAAAACACTGCATCGTCTTCGACCGGGGCCGCACAAAATACTTCACTGGACCGCATGCGGCCCTCGGGCCACAGGTTGGACACCCCTGAAAACAATTCTACTGTTCTGCAGTACTGAGAGTTAAAAAAAAAAAGACTATTACAATAAAAAAATTGAAGTCTTCTTCACAAATCAAAGAATTATTTCAAACATTAGTAAGGTTAACCACGAATGAGAACCTAAATAAGGCTCTGGAAAGTTCTGCTTCATCTCAAATTATGGCTTTAGGATTAGTAAAAAAAACAAAAAAGGAGAAAATATAATTGATCAATTTAGGCTACTTTCATATCCATCAGAAATACAGCAGTTCACAGATTCTAACTCCTTTTGGTTTGATTTTAAAATCTTAGACTTAGATCAGATTGCCAGTATAGCAAAGAGTTAGTAATTTGTATTGTCTGCTAGATATTTGTCTTCCCTCCCTGGTGAAGGGTTTGAAGACTGTTTCATTAATGGCAATATATGAAATAGTGAATAAGATTTTCAGTGAAGGAACTATGCCAACTTCTTTGAAAAAAGCATCTGAACAATGCTTGTTAAAATGTCCCTCACTAGACATAAATTTGATCAGCAATTATTGACCTATTTTGAATGTCATGTTATATTATAAGCAAGCTTCTATCCTGCCAAATCCTCACACAACAGATTTCTAAGAGGGTTACAATCAAAATTTCATTTACATGGAAATAGGCATAAAAGTACTTTACATAAAAATATATATCAATGAAGATTAAGATGGATTACATTTCTAATAGTTACTTCTAAACATTGAGTTGCAAATAGTATTAGCATTCAATGAAGAGTCAGTATCAGGTTAAGTTTACAGCTGAGGTTTCTGAAAGAGCCATGTTTTCAGATTTGTATGAAACAGAACATAAACTAAGGTAGTGCATATTTCTAATGGGAGTGAATTCCATGTTTTTGCAATTTGGTATTTAAATGATTTATAGAGAAGAGCGACTGAAATGGTTAAGGAGATGGAGGAATTGCTGTACAGTGAGAGACTGGAGAAGCTGGACCTCTTCTCCCTTGAAAAGAGGAGACTGCGAGGAGACATGATCGAAACATTCAAAATACTGAAGGGAATAGACTTAGTAGAGAAAGACAGACTGTTCACCCTCTCCAAGGTAGAGAGAACGAGAGGACACTCTAAAGTTTTTTCCTTTTCTTTTTGTTGCTTTAGAATAAAGTAGTATTGTAGCGGTGTTGATAAACATGTATAAATAGAAAATGAATATAAAGTGATCTTTTTATTAGACTAATTTTAATATATTTTTGACTAACTTTCGGAGACCAAAATCCCCTTCTTCAGATCAGGATACCATAACTGCAGTATACTGTACTGACCTGAAGAAGGTGGTTTTGACATCTGAAAGCTAATTGAAAAATGTACTAGTCCAATAAAATGGTATTATCTTATTTTCCATCTTTTGTTAAATTTCTGTTTGTTAATTTGTAAAGTGGTGATTGTCTTTATTTTCAAATTTACATCTGCTGTCTTTATATTTTGCACATGCATCACTGTTTCTGAACCTGTGGTGTTGCACTATGCAGAGTCTAGCTTCTTGGTGGTTCAGTTTAACTTTTGTCTACATATTTCTAATTTTAGTTTGTGATTACTTATTCCATTCTGGCCAAGAATGTATCTGTGTTCTGCATGAATGAAAAATACATGGTTTTCTGTTAGCATTGATTGTGCAGGACCAATCTGTACTAATCTGGCTTGTTTAGTTTTACAATGGGTATATTGATGTTCTAGTGCTCACTGCATTGTTTAAGATGCTGCCTTACACCCTTGGATTTATTACTAAAAATATTTTTTTCATATAAAGGAGGGGGTGTAAAAAATAACGGGCCCTGGGTGTCAAATATAGTAGGAACGCCCCTGTTGGTCTTATTGAAAATGTATAATTAATATTCAGACAAGAAGAATAGATACCAAGCCTTTTTTATTTTGATTTTTTGGGATTGTGGTTGGAATTTGTGGGAATGTGCATCTCTTCTTATTTTTTTCACAGAACAGAGGAAACGCATTTCTGTTTTCTATTTATTTTTCCTGTGTTCTACTGCATAAAAAGTTTGTTTTCCTGAAGTTCAGTTTTTGTCTGCATATTTGTATTTCTAATTTTTAGTTACCTATCAGAAAATTTTGCTGCCGTGAAGCAAGCAACCCCCCGACACACCATCCCCAGTAGCGGGAGAGATGCTCACTCCCTCCTGCTGCCAAGCAATGCCCCCATGACACCCCCCAGCAACGGAAGAGATGCCTACTCTCTCCAGCCACCAACATCAAGCAACCTCCCACCTGACACTCCCCCCATGCAGCGGGAGAGATGCCCACTCCCTCCCACCACCACATAATCCCCCTGACACCTCCCCGTGCCTCTGACACTCTGTCCTTGCCCCTTTGCCTACTCCCTCTGGCCAGCAGGCCTGCCTCTTCAAAATGGGATGCACCTGGGAGGGGTCTAAGGCTGTGATTGGCCCAAGGTGTCTGGGCCAATCATAGCCTTAGGCCCCTCCCAGGTCACATGATAGTGACAACCTGAGCAGGTCAAGTTAGTTTTTAAAAAGTCTAAATCCTTCAATTTTGAATAAACCCTCTCAACATGTCTTAATTTTGAACCAGATCATCCATTGATCTCTAGCTTCCAAATGATCACCTACTGTAATGTCAGAAACACTCTACCCAATTGTGAATATCAGGTACAGTGTAGTCTGTGATCTTCTTGCCTTTGTACTGCAGTAGGTTTTCTCTGGGTATATCAAGGGAGGAGGCAATATTCTTGAAGATGATTTGGGAGTTGTATCCTTTGAGATTCAGTCAGGGTTTTGAGGTGTTTATCTCAGTCTTTTGGGTCAGAGCAGATATGGTGGTATTGTGTAGCTTGGCTGTGTATGATGGATTATTTGTGTGTGTGTGTGTGAGGGATGGAAGCTGGAGTTGTGGAAAAAGCTGCATTGGTCTTTAGATTTTCTATATAAAGATGTTTGTATATATCCATTGTTGGTGGAAACAGTGGCTAGAAAGTTGACTTTCTCTGAGGAGTAGTTCAATTTGATTGTAGGATGGTATGTATTGAAAGAATTGTAAAACCATCTGAAAGTCTTTCCTCCCTCAGTTCAAATCATAAAAATGTCATCAATTTAGTGGTAGTACTTCAGGGGTTTTATCTAATATGTATTTAAAAAAAAGGTCTCTTCCAGTACTGCCATGAAGAGGTTAGCATTTTGTGGGGCCATCCGGGTACCCATTGCAGTGCCTGTGATTTGCAGATTGATGATATTGTTAAAGTGGAGATAGTTGTGAGTTATAATGAATTTGATTAATGCTGTAATAGCTTCCGGTGAGTAGATGTTTTTAGGAGTTTTTCACATGAAGCAATGCCATCTCCATGGAGGATGTTGCTGTGTAGTGATTCTACATTCATTGTGACTAGCATGTGGTAGCTGCTTGATATTGTTCAATTTTTTCAGGAAGTCTGTGGTGTCTTGTATGAAGCTCTTTGTCTTGTGCACTAGGGGTTTTAAAATTCCTTCTATGAGTCCAGATATTTCCTCTGTGAGAGTGACAGTACCAGATATGATTGGTCTGCCAGGGTTACCTGGTTTGTGGATTTTAGGTAGCATGTAGAATGTGTCCACAGAAGGATGGTTAGGTATGAGTTTCTTTAAATATGGTTGTACTTGCTTTGAGAGAGTTTGATAAGGTTTAGTGTAATCCAGAGTGGGCTCTTTAGCCAGTTTCCTATAGCAGTGTTCTTCAACCGCCGGTCCGTATAAATTTTCTGCCTGTCCACAGGACTGGCACGTCCATCAGGCCCAAGACAATGTTCTTCAGCCGCTGGTCCACTGTGCGATCAACGCGGTGTCTTCGGGCCGGCTCCCTTAGTGCTGCAGTGCATAAAGCCGTGGGAAAAGGCTCCTATGAGCAGCCTGTGCTTGACCCGGAAGCCTTCTCTCTGACATCGCAACGTCAGAGGGAAGGCTTCCAGATGAGGCGTGGGACGCGCACAAGAAGCCGCTGCCCACAGCTTTGTGCAATGCAGTACTCAGGGAGCTGGCCCGAAGACGCTGCGTTGATCGCACAGTGGACCGGCCCAAAGATAACACCGGGGGGGGGGCAGGCGGGAAGGCAAGGCACATGGTGGGAGAGAGACAACGGTAGGGGAAATGCTTTTATTTTATTTTTTTTATTTAGTGATTGATTTGTCTGTTCAGGAAGAAATGCATTTGTTTGTTTTTCTCTGGGGTTGTACTGCTTCCAGAGTCTTACATCTTAGGGTTTGTTTGTAAATATTAGTACTTTTAGTTTTTGGTCCTGCATTTGCATGGAGTTATCTGTTTTCTGGTAGGAATGAATGTTGAAAAGCATACAGTGTGCTTTGTGTATTTTAATTTTGTGGTTAACCTTTATGTGTTGTTAATACAATTATATTGTGTGTGAAAAATGAATGGAAAAAAATGGTATTACAATTAGTACTATTATGGGGGTGGGGTTTGGGGTGGAGATTGAGTGGAGATGGGAACAACTTAGCTCAGTGTTCTTCAACTGCCGGTCTGTGGACCGGTACCGGGCCACAAAATAATTATTTTATTTCCACCGGTCCATAGGTGTTAAAAGGTTAAAGAACACTGTCCTATAGTACGTTTTGTCTGAGAGTCATCTGTGTCTTTCTTCAATACATTTCTGTGTGTTCATAATCATTACAAGACCCCCTTTGTCTGCGGGTTTGATAACAATGTTTTGATTATTTTGTAAGCTTTGTATGGCAGCTCATTCTGGTGGAGAAAGGTTGTACAGAATTTTCTTATGTTTGCTGGAAAGTTGTGATTTTACCATATATCTGAAATGTTCTATGTAAGTGAGTTTTGTGTTGTGTCCATCCTGTGGGATAGGTGTTTGGGTTTTTTTTTTTGTTTAAAACTGTATTCCAGTTTGTTGGAAGTGTCTTTATTGTGGAACTGTACTTTCAAGTGGAGTTTCATAAAGAATTCTTCTAGGTCTGAGTAAAGTTGAAATTTCATCCATTTTGCCTGCAGGGCAAAACGAGAGACCTTTTGATAGTAAACAGATCTCCTGTTGTGATAATTGGTAGCTGGAGAGGTTTACTATCCCCATTTGATTAGCACTTCTATCAGCGTAGTCAGTGGGAGTTTGCATGCAGATAATTAACTGGCTTACCTGAATGCCTTGTCTGTTTGAATTCTGATTTTCTTGTTCCTCAGGTGGATTGGAAAGTGTGTCCAAGTTTGGGGATGTCCCAACTGGTGTTGCACCATTGATAATCTGGGATAAGGTGCTGTTCTCTATGTGGTCCTGTAGGAGAGAAGTCAGCTTTTTGTCTTTTTTTGTGAATAGCAATGTATTGTTTCTTATCTTGGATTTCCTGCAGGTATTTATGTAGTTGGCTTCTGAGCTTGGGATTTAGCTCCTTTTGATTTCTTCTTTCTGGAATTTTATTATTTCAGTCTTCTTGTAGAGCTGATTTAAAATATAAGTTCATTTCTCAATTTCTGACTAGTATGTTTGCAGAGTTTTTCTACATAGTCAGGATTGTAAATGGTGGCCAAAGGATTTTTAATCTTGAATTCTTTATGAATGTCATTCTTCTTGCAGATTATCAGAAAATAAAGGTGACTCTTCAGTTTAGTGATTGAAAACTTGTTCAAACTGCAGGCATAATTCACCCTGATTTGCGACTCCAGAAAATTCTAACAATTCAAGGAATTCATCAACCAAATTGAATGAAAGCAGTCATACCTTATACTAAAAAGAAAGAAAAAGTGACCCAGAATCCCTGAATAAGCACATAAACCTATTTTATGCAGCCTTAAGATCAGCCTTCTCCCTAGAATTCACAATACATTCTCAGCGGTTGGAGATTGAGGAGTTGTTCTACATTTGTCTGAATGTTTTTGCAACCCCCAGTCTGATTCCCCTCGACTGGCATTGATGTTTATTGAACTAAAATCCATTTTTGGATAATTGTGATCCTATTGAGTGCAGCTATATCTAGGAATACACAGTATTTTGTTATCGGTGTTTGAGTGACTATCTGTATGTATGTGTATAAATAGTGTATGAGTCGGTTGATGGGAGTAAGGTTCACCAATTGTGAAATATTTCTAAATGATATTTATAACTTAGGTACTATTTATAATTGATTTAAGATATTGGATGGTGTTTATGTTATTAAAATAATTAAAAGAAAAAGTGTTTTAGCAACAAATAATAGTTGATCTGATTATTGTAGTAATGCATATTCATTAGGGATTTCTTGTAAACCTGACTAGTTGGAGGTCCCCAGGGACAGTTTTAAGACCCACTGCACTATTCTATAAAGGGCACAAATCCCAGAATGCCCATCATAGAATACTATTCATTACCAAATTTTTTTCTGTGTCAAATTTTAAGCACCATTTGTAGAATTTTACTCTATGTAGAAAGAGGACACACACTTTCCCAATAGCTCACACATGCGTAGTGATTCCACTGTCAGTATTGAGTGCACTTTCTTTCCAAACTGGGCGCACTATTATTAGTGAATGACAAAATGAGCGGACCGGGGCAAAGAGAGGGTGGAACATGGCCACAGCTAGTTAGCAGTGATATTCAGACTGCTTACTGGCTAGGTAAATGCATAAAGTTAGGACAGTAAAAAAAGCGAGTTTGACCGGGCACTGGTCTGAATATTGGCTGGTGCCTAGTTAAACTCAAATAAAATCTGGAGCCCCCCCCTACTTTCAATCCCTTCCTTACATACAAGAGAGAGGAGAATAAGACTACCTACTTATAACCTGGCTCTGTATAATATTTAAGAACAGATACTTAAAACATTTAAGGAAGAACTAGAATTTTAATTTTACAGAGCAAATTTGTTTATAAGATTAGGCAGGCAATGCAGTAATTTTAGTTACAATTTAAGGATCTTTAAACAAGAGAAATATGCAACAAGATAAAATACTGTTAGAGAAGTAGATTGATTAATTTAAAGTAAATCACTATGAAAAAGGCCAATGAGGTTTGTTTGCAGAACGTGGAAGGAGGAGATGATGTTCTTGCTGGAAAAAAAGTTCTTCAATTGCAGATTAACTAGGAGCATATGGTGTCTTGGATGTATAAGATCCCAGCAAGGTATGTTTCAGAATGTCCAGCGGCGATCCAAAGAGGAGGAGCTTAGGTGAATCTCTCCTTTTAATGAACTATAGGAGCTTGAAGTCAGATCCAATCATCAAGTCAGGAGTAGTGTCTAATCACATGTCAAGAATTCAGTTCAAACTTGTTTCTGTTCTAGCTGAATGATGTCATCTGCTTTGGCTGGTCATTTGATTACTAGCAGGGCAGGGCCTTGATTAGATTTTAATAGAGTACTTGTCTGGAAATGTCCAGGGCTTTTGTCTTATCCCAACCTCTGATTGCTAAGTCCTGATAAAGTTTAAAGAGAGTCTTGGGGCTAGATTCACAAAGCAAACCGATCGTTTACCGATCAGTTTGCGACCCGATTTCCCTCTGGCCTGATTCACTAACCTCTCCTGCGATCCGCTTCCAATCTGCACATGCAAATGAGGGAACGGCATGCAAAGTAGGCAGGGACGCAATTCACTAAACAAATCTGGGACACCGACTGGGTTGGCCGATCAACAGAAGTGACTGCTGGGGACCAGTCACACACGTCTCTGCCGACTCTCCTGCTTCATTGCTGTCCTGCACTCAGCCATGCCTGATCTCAGCTGTCAGTCTTAGGTTGGGTTTTTTTTTTCTGTAAGCAACAAAATGGAAGCCTGTCCAGTTCCGATCTCCCAGCCCTGCTTTCTCCCCCATGTCCTCTCTGCTCCGAGCCCTGGATCTCTGCTGCCTTCCCTGCAGTGTAAACTCACAGGTTTAAAGCGGGGCTGCATGCCGCAGTGCAGTCCCGCTTTAAACCCACGGGCTCGCACTGCAGGGAAGGTGGCAGAGAGCAGGGCATGACCAGCTGATAGTATCAGCAAAAGGGAAGAGGCTGCTGCCGCCGGGGATAGCCCTTCCCTGGGAGAGCAGGAGAGTCGGGGCCTGAAAAAAAACCAAACCAACAGACACAAAACGCATGCGCAGTCTATCTGCAGGGAAAGCAGATGGTCTGCACATGCATCAGGATCGCACACTAGCGATCCATGCGGGCAGAGGGGGGCGTTCTTCCGATCGTCCTCATTTCAATATTTGGCTGTTGTGAATTGGTTGGGCCTGCTGGATTACTAAGTATTGTCCATGTAGATTGGGGATAATTAACACTTCTGCTCTAAATCCTGTGCCCTCTTGTTCTACTTGAGCCTCTATTTGCTGTTCCTAGCTTGGAGAATAGAGTTTAGTTTAACACTGCTATATCTTATTTTATGGTGCTTATCTTGAAGAGTAAAATTATATTTAACAGTGATACTAAACCCAGCTATCTTTTTGTATTCACTGAAAGGGGGTACTTAACTTCTTCATTTCAGGCTTTCAATAGTACTAGCTAGAGCAGGGGTCCCCAAAGTCCCTCCTTGAGGGCCGAATCCAGTTGGGTTTTCAGGATTTCCCCAATGAATATGCATGAGATCTATGTGCATGCACTGCTTTCAATGCATATTCATTGGGGAAATCCTGAAAACCCGACTGGATTTGGCCCTCAAGGAGGGACTTTGGGGACCCCTGAGCTAAAGTCTCTCAGAGGCCAGGTCAGGAAACATACTTTAGTTCAGGCAATATTTATATAATTGCTAGATCCAGCAAAAATCAATCATATCATGCTATATACCCTCCAAAAGAAAATATGAGGCTGCCCTAGCCACCTCTCCCCCGATATCTGTATTCCCCTCATAGGCCTAACTAGATAGGTCTAGTGAAAAATTGGTCTAGTGAAAAATTGGGCAGAAGTGATGCCTAGCTCTTGCCCAGTTCTCCCTAGATCAACAGGTACTTTTTCAGGATGCACCAGGGAAGGGAATGCCCGCCATTTTGAAGAGGTTGGCCTGCTGTCTGCATTTGAATGAGCCTGGTTCAGGAGGTGCTACTTCACTGCATAGCTCAAAACACCAGCTGTAGCACACATTTCTTAGGTGTGAGGTGATAAACCTAATTATAATTTGATGATGAGCATTCATTTTCTAACCCAAAATGACATAAATATACCCCCAAACGACAGGTTTCTTTCCAATGTCATCAAATTTCAGCCTTTTCCCCCTTAAAGTTAATAGCTATCAGGCTTTAGCCAACCTTGGTCATGTGATCCTTGGTTTAGGGAAATAGTTGCCTTCCAAGAAAAACTACTCTACCTCAAGAGGCAGACTCTCAAATTTGCTATTGCTAGCCATTCCTAGTTTGTCTTATATTTCTTGTAATCCTAGTTCCTGTTTCTTGATTGGCTTAGCATAAGGTTACCATATTTGTGAAGCCAAAAAAGAAGACACATGGCCCCACCCCTGACTCCACACCTTGCTCCTTCCCTAGGTGGTTGCCTGCTGTGTGCAGTCAGGGTTGCAGCAAGCTATAATTGCATTCCATGCGGCATGCCCTCCATGGTGCCCCCATTCTTTCTTGTGCTGTGCCCCTGATATATCAGACTTTCAGTTGTGAATCTATAAAATGCTGAGTGGTGTAGACCAGTGGTCTCAAACTCACGGCCTGCCAGGTACTGTTTTGAGGTCCGCGGTATGTTAATCATAATCACAAAAGTAAAATAAAACAGTTTCTTAATAAGAACATAAGAAATGCCGGATCAGACCTGGGGTCCATCTAGTCCGGTGATCCGCACAAGCGGAGGCTCAGCCAGGTGTACCCTGGCGAATACCTTAGTCACTCGTATCCCTCAATGTGTCCTGCAAGAAGATGTGCGTCCAATTTTCTCTTAAATCCTAGAATGGTGGTTTCCTCCACCATCTCTTCCAGGAGAGAGTTCCAGGCGTTCACCACTCGCTGTGTGAAGCAGAACTTTCTGACATTTGTCCTGGCCCGTGTCCCCTCTCAGCTTCAGGCCATGAGTCTGAGTCACATTTGCCAATGTGAATAATGCTGTTTCTTGCTCACCTTCCTTTCCCCCTGCTATAATCATATATCTCTTTAGCTATAAATTGCAATATTATTATTAAGACTTAGCCAAAAGGAAAGATTTATAAAGAGTTTTACTTCAAGCAAAATTGTCATTTCTTTAATAAGACATTAACAATTTTTTCTGAGGCCCTCCAAGTACCTACAAATCCAAAATGTGGCCCTGCAAAGGGTTTGAGTTTGAGACCACTGGTGTAGACTAACCCTTGAGTTGATATCCATGTGGAAACATTAAAAGTCATCCAGCTATTATAACGACCTAAAAAAGAATCTCCACACTATTATAATGACCTAAAAAGGAATCTTAGGAATAACATTGTATCCATCCAGCACCATTCCAGCTGGTGAAGGTGAACCCTGCCTCATATTCCTTATGCCATCGGAGGAGAGACTAGCACAGCAGCTGGGTGCAGACAATGTTGAGGAGCTCCCTCTGAGGACATGGACACAGCTCAAGAAACTGAAGGTAGGTGCTTTAACATAAAGTACAAGGAGATACAGTGAACCTAGAACCGGACTTCTGTGCTCCCAGGTCTCTGCTCTGCCACTCCATGTACATCATTGAAAGGCCAGAGCAGCACATAAAATGACCCTTATTTTTATGTCCTGTAAATGGCATCTAACAAGATAGGCACCTATAATAAGGCACCGATTACATGCCAATCACACTAAGCGCCCATTACAGAATCGTGCCTAACTTAAGACTTAGGCACTTGTAATGTGGACCAAGGTTTTAAAACCCTACATTATAGGCACGTAGGTCTTTTAGAGAATTGCGTCTAGTGGTGCCTTAAGTCCTCCACCCCTAAACACCACCTACTTTGTGGTTAAGCACCACTAGGCACCATGCAATAGGCAGCTATCTTTTGTAGAATTGTGCCTATGAAGATAGTCACCTACCCAATTAATTTTTAATTTTTTTCAATTATGAGCTTGTTAATTAATGAGCCAATGTCCTAGCTATGACAAGACCAGTGTATAATGAAATTGATTCATGCAGAACTCAACTGTCTACAAAATCCTGAGTGGAGTAGAACGGGTACAAGTGGATTGATTTTTCACTCCGTCAAAATTACAAAGACTAGGGGACACTTGATGAAATTGCAGGGAAATACTTTTAAAATCAATAGGAGGAAACAGTTTCTCACTCAGAGAATAGTTAAGCTCTGGAACATATTGCCAGAGGTTGTGGTAAAAGCGCATAGCATAGCTGGTCTTAAGAAAGGTTTGGACAAATTCCTGGAAGAAAAGTCCATAGTCTGTTATTAAGACATAGGGGAAGCCTCTGCTTGCCCTGGATCGGTAGCATGGAATGCTGCTCCTTTTTGGGTTTTGACCAGGTACTAGTGACCTGGATTGGCCACCTTGAGAATGGGCTACTGGGCTTGATGGACCATTGATCTGACCCAGTAAGGCTATTCTTATGTTATATCCTTCCACAGCACTGCTGAAACATACCAATGATTAAAGTACTTTAGGTTCCCCAAGTTAAAAGCCCACTTTTCTGAGGCTGCTTTCAACTCCCACTCACCATAACATTTCCTATATCCTTCCTATCATTCTCTCTGCAAGGAACTCCCCTACTCCTATATGTCCTATCTGTCTGTCCAGACTAGATTGCAAGCTGTTTGGAGAAGGATCCATGTATAACATGTCAAATGTACAGCGCTGTGCACACATTTCAGCATTTTAGAAATGTTAAATAGTAGTAGTAGTTAAAAATCATAACTGAAGACATTATTTACTGTACTAGTTAAAGGCTCCTTTTTCTAAACTGTGGTAGGGCTTTTTACCACGGGCTGGTGAGGTAAATGCTCTAATGCTTATTCAGTTCCTATGAGGAAGTACCTGGCAGAAACCCAAATAGTAGTAACATTCCATGCTACCAATCCCTGGCAAGCTTCTCCCATGTCTGTCTCAGTAGAGGCTGTGGACTTTTCCTACAGGAAATTATCCAAACCTTTTTTTTAAACCCAGCTAAGTTAACCGCTGTTACCACATCCTCTGGCAACAAGTTTGAGTTTAACTGTTCATAGAAATATAGAATCATAGAGTATGATGGCAGAAAAGGGCCATCGGCCCAACAAGTCTGCCCACTCGAATAACCCTCCCCCCTAAACACTCCCTCAAAGTGATCCCACATGTTTGTCCCATTTTTTCTTAAAATCGAGCACGTTGTTGGCCTCAACTACCTGAAGTAGAAGATCACGGTCAACCACCCTTTTGGTGAAGAAATACTTCCTGATGTCACCATGAAATCTCCCACCCTTGATTTTTAACGGATGCCCTCTTGTAGTCGTAGGTCCTGTGAGGGAAAAGATGTCTTCTTCCACCTCAATACGGTCAGTAACATATTTGAACGTCTCTATCATGTCTCCCCTCTCTGCATTCCTCAAGAGTGTATAGCTGCAACTTACCTAGGTGTTCTTCATATGGGAGATCCTTGAGTCCTGAGACCATCCTAGTGGCCATTTGCTGAACCGATTCCATTCTCAGCATATCCTTTTGATAGTGTGGCCTCCAAAATTGAACACAATATTCCAGATGGGGTCTCACCATGGACCTGTACAACAGCATTATAACTTCAGGCTTTCGGCTGACAAAACTTCTTTGGATGCAACCCAGCATTTGTCTAGCCTTGGATGAAGCTTTCTCCACTTGAGTGGCAGTCTTCATATCTTCACTAATGATTACTCCCAGGTCCAGTTCTGCAACAGTTCTTGTTAAGGTCTCACCATTTAGGGTGTAAGTTCTGCATGGGTTTCCACTACCAAGGTGCATAACCTTGCACTTTTTGGCATTAAAACTCAGTTGCCAAATAGACCATTTTTCCAGTAAAAGTAGGTCCTGCATCATAGTGTCGGGCACGGTTACTCTGCCCACGTTGCACAGTTTAGCGTCATCGGCAAATAACGTAATTTTACCTTGAAGTCCCTGAGGCAGGTCCTGTACAAAGATATTAAATAGGATTGGACCCAATACCGAGCCCTGCGGCACTCCACTGATCAGTTCCGACGTTTCGGAGGGAATACCATTTTCCACCACCCTTTGAAGTCTGCCACTGAGCCAGTCTTTAACCCTTGCAGTCAATGTTTCTCCTAATCCCAATGAACTCATCTTGTTCAATAACCTATGGTATGGGACACTATCAAAAGCCTTACTGAAGTCCAAATACACAACATCCAGGGACTCTCCCTTATCTAGCTTTTTCGTTACCCAGTCAAAGAAGCTGATTAGATTGGATTGGCAGGACCTTCCCTTTGTAAATCTGTGTTGGTGGGGATCCCTCAGCCTCCCGTCGTTTAGAATCGTATCTAATTTGTGTTTAATCAATGTTTCCATAAGTTTACACACAATTGATGTGAGACTTACCGGTCTGTAATTTGCAGTCTCTGACCTGCAACCCTTTTTGTGGAGTGTAATGACGTCAGCTGTTTTCCAGTCCAATGGGACTTTTCCTGTGCTTAGGGAAAGATTGAAGAGCGCAGCTAATGGCTCCGCCAGAACATCTCTCAAGTCCCTAAGCACTCTGGGGTGTAGTTTATCCGGTCCTATGGCTTTGTTCACATTGAGCCTTGATAGTTCTTGGTGGACGCTGCTGGCGGTAAATTCAAAATTCCGGAACGGGTCTTCTGAGCTTTCCCTTGTCTGCATCTGTGGACCGGAACCTAGCGCCTCACAGGTAAAGACCGAGCAGAAGTATTCATTGAGTAATTCGGCTTTATCGGAGTCCGATTCTACATATTTACTGTCGGGTTTCCTTAGGCGCACTATTCCGTCTGTGTTCTTTTTTCTGTCACTAACATACCTGAAGAAGGATTTATCCCCTTTTTTAATATTCTTAGCCAAATTTTCTTCCATCCGGAGTTCTTTGAATGAAAAAATATTTCCTCCTATTGGTTTTAAAAGTATTTCCATTGAGTGTCCCTTAGTCTTTGTACTTTTTAATAAAGTTAAAAAAACCCAATTTGCTCTATACCACTCAGGATTTTGTAGACCTCAATATTTCTCCTCAGCCATCTCTTTTTCAAACTGAAGAGCCCCAACCTTTTTAGCCTTTCCTCATACAAAGGCATCCTATCCCCTTTATCATCTTGGTCACTCTTCTTTGAACCTTTTCTAATTCTGCTATAATGTTTTTGAGATACAGTGAATCAAAAAAGGAACATACTGTGTGTTGGTTTAACAGAAGAACCCCACTCACACTCAATCACAACTCCATACGAATGTGATATATTCAACAGAAGAAGAAGAATTTGTGAAAGTAATTTATGAAATGAAGCAGCCGGCTAGGGAGGAGGTGGGACCGCTTGATGATGGAGATAGGAAAGGAGTGGTGAAGGAGGAAAAAGAAGTGGTGGATAGACTAAACATGTTCTTTTCGTCATTATTTACAAAAGAGGACACATCCAACATGCCGGAACCTGAAAAAATCTTCAAAGGAGATCAAACAGAAGAATTAACATCCATGGAGGTAAGCCTTGAAGACGTACACAAGCAGATAGATAGATTAAAAACTGAGAAATCTCTGGGCCCGGACGGATTCCACCCTAGGGTATTGAAAGAACTAAAGGAGGAAATAGCAGAAGTACTACAGCAGGTTTGTAATCTATCCCTGAAAACAGGCGTGATCCCGGAGAATTGGAAGATAGCTAATGTTACGGCCATCTTTTAAAAAAGGATTGAGAGGTGACCCGGGGAACTACAGACTGGTAAGTTTGACTTCGGTTCCGGGGAAGATGGTGGAAGCGCTGATAAAAAGAATAAACTGATGGAAACAAGCCAACATGGCTTCTGCAAAGGAAGATTATGCCTAACAAACTTATTGCACTTCTTCAAAGGAATTAACAAACGGATGGACAAAGGGGACCCCATAGACATTGTATACTTTGATTTCCAAAAAGCCTTTGACAAGGTACCCCATGAATGCCTACTACGGAAACTGAAGAACCATGGGGTGGAAGGAGACGTACATAGATGGATCAAAAATTGGTTGGCGGGTAGAAAGCAAAGGGTAGGAGTGAAGGGCCACTACTCGGACTGGAGGAGGGTCATGAGTGGTGTTCCGCAGGGGTCGGTACTTGGACCGCTGCTGTTCAATGTATTTATAAATGATTTAGAAACAGGGACGAAGTGCGAAGTAATAAAATTCGCAGACACCAAACTATTTAGTGGAGTTGGGACTAAAGAGGACTGTAAAGATTTACAAAGGGACCTGAACAAACTAGATGAGTGGGCGACTAGATGAAGTTTAATGTAGAGAAATGTAAAGTCTTGCATGTAGGAAACAGAAACCCGAAGTACAGTTATACGATGGGAGGGCTGGTAATGGGTGAAAGTACCCAAGAAAAGGACAACACAATAAAGCCGTTGGCACAGTGCACAGCGGCCTCTAAGAAGGCGAATAGAATGCTGGGTACTTTCAAGAAAGGCATTACAACCAGAACGAAAGAAGTTATCCTGCAGTTGTATCGGGCGATGGTGCGCCCGTACCTTAAAAAGGATATGGTGATACTCGAGAGGGTTCAGAAAAGAGCGACACGATTGATAAAAGGTATAGAAAACCTTTCATATGCTGAAAGATTAGAGAAACTGGGGCTCTTTTCCCTGGAGAAGCAGAGACTTAGAGGGGACATGATAGAGACTTACAAGATCATGAAGGGCACGGAGAAAGTGGAGAGGGACAGATTCAAAAACTACAGATTCGAAAACTACAAGAACGAGAGGGCATTCGGAAAAATTAAGAGGGGACAGATTCAGAACCAATGCTAGGAAGTTTTTCTTCACCCAAAGGGTGGTGGACACCTGGAATGTGCTTTCAGAAGGTATGATAGGACAGAGTATGGTTTTGGGGTTCAAGAAGGGATTAGATAATTTCCTGAAGGAAAAGGGGATAGAAGAGTATAGAAAGAGGATTACTATACAGGTCCCTGATGGGCCGCCGCGTGAGCGGACTGCTGGGCGTGATGGATCTCTGGTCTGACCCAGCAGAGGCACTGCTTATGTTCTTATGTTTTTTTTGGACCAGTAATGAAACGAGAGGCTTAGGATACTATGTAGTCCCGGCCAATCTTGGATGAGGCCTGTTTTCTCCGTTTTTCATATTTACTATTATTATTTGAATTCTTTTGTCTGTGGAGTTGTGATTGAGTGTGAATGGGGTTCTTCTGTTAAAACAAACACACAGTACGTTCCTTTTTTGATTTTCTATTTATATACGACTGTAACCCCCTTGTTTAGTAGTTTGAGATACAGTGACCAGAATTGAATGTAGTACTCAAGGTAAGGTTTCCCCATGGAGCAATGCAGAGGCATTATAATATTCTTAATCTTATTTACCATCTCTTCCCTAATAATTCCTAGCATCCTGTTTGCTTTTATGGCTGTTGCTGCACATTGGGCAAACTTCCTATGACAAACAAGGTTGGGAGGTATGACATGAAGTGCCGAAATCTTCTAATATGTATCCAATAGAAAGGTGTTGTGTGTTGTTTCCTACAGAATCCAGCGCAAAGAAGAAAATGACTACTGAAACCTCTGGAATCCAGCCTTGCTATACTGCTCCACCTAAGCCAGATGAAGGAACCACCTTGGAGGAGATGCAGAGGAAATAGATGATGAGTACCACCAGAATTCTGCCTGACTCTCCCAAAATACCACCAGGAGGACTCCCTAGAGAGATGGCATGGTGATATTCCAAGTTGCTCCAGAGTTGAAGGTGGCAGGGTCAACAGACATACAGGTTGAATCAGAACAGATGACAACTGCTGGCCATTCCACATAACATCATCCTGAAAGGAAGTCATCAAAACACCAGAACCAACATATGATGTACCATCTACTCCAAAATTGTATAACCATGATTGATATATGATGATGTATAAACTCTTCAGGACTAGATTTTTTTACAATTCTAGTATTCAGTGGATGCTAATACATGGAGAAACAAACAATCTGGCTGACATAGTAGCCCAGAGATTTGCTACTTTAAAAGAGGCGATACAGTATCAGACAACTTCTATTTTGTGGGTTCTAAGATACACCATGGAACATGCCACAGATCAGGGGACAGAGATTATGGCCAGCAGGGCCTCAACAAGGCAAACAGATGTGGACACCACATAGGGCATAGAGTTTAATCTTGAACAAATGCATGCAATGTAAAAATAAACAGAATGATATGAAAAGCTCTGGTCAATTGCATTTGTATGAGACCATAAGGCTACTTACATACAATTGTAGACATTTGGGCTCGGATTCTGTATAGGACGCCCAGGAGGGGCATCCTATATAGAATCGGGCCTACACTAGCCCCGATTCTGTAACCAGCGTCCATGTTACAGATGCCGGTTACAGAATTGGGCTAGAGTAGACGCGGCCGCTACACTTATCGTGGCAAGGGATCTCCCTGCCTTGATAAGTTTAGCAGCCGCCTGTCCAATTTCCGGCAGGAGAATGCCCAACCACTCCTGCCGGAAGATGCTCCCCCAACACTACTGATCACCGACAGGAGAGTGACCCCCGACACTACCAATCTCTGGCAGGAGGGTGCCCAATCCCTCCTGCCAGAAGATGCCCCCCCCCCCGACACTAACGATTGCCAGCAGGAGTGTGCCCAATCCCTCTAGCCAATCAGGACTTAGGCTTCGCGGGATGGGCTGGGAAGGGGCGGGCCCACCTCATTTTGACGAGGCGGGCCTGCTGGCTGGACGGTAGCAAGACCCGTCCGACTGGCCAACAATTAGAGGTTAGTTTTTGGGGGGGAGGTTAGTTGGGGGGAGGTTAGGGGTAGTCATCGGTGGGTGTTAGCGCGGGGGAGCATTTTGCTGGCCTACATTGTAAGCATCTCTTCCTCTACTAGGGAGACAGGTAGGGTCGCCTAGGTTCGCCTAAGGCCCTTAGGCGGTCTTGCGGGCCTTCCTAGGCTCCCAGAGGCGCCTTCAATATAGGCAGCCTGCCTGAGGAGCATTTTTTAAAAATCAGCCGATTGGCTGATTTTTTAAAATCAGCCGATTGGCTGATTAGACAGCTGTAGGATGCTTTGCAAATCAGGGCCTTGATCTCCAGGCACCTCATAGAAGGTACAGGGGATGTGCTCATAAACCTGTACAGAAAATCTATTACCCTAGGAACTCAGTAAAGCTAAGGGTCTCTAACAACTGTGAAGGAAAGTAGTCTACTTTTGCAGAAAGCATACTATGGTCTGGTGAATGCATCATCAAACTACTCTCATGAACAGTGCTTGGAAAAATCACATCTATCTAAGACAAAGTATAAACATAAGACATTGCAGATGGACTCATGTAGGCCATAGCCTATTATCACAGGGATTATAAGGAACCCACAGTCTGAGTGGTATATACCAAAGACAATAATGTTGGGCATGTGTCATCTGAAACCCTAACATACACCCTAGCTGCTGCTGAGCCTACAGTAAATCTTTCCACAGTAAATCTGAAAGTGAAGAAGTATAGAAGAGGATCCTTTTTTTCTTATACCTAATAGTGGAGTTTAAGGGAATATCCACTTTATGCTTGGTGCAACTCAGATTTGCACATCATTCCCAGCACTGCCCAGAACAATAGATGCAGTGTAATTCCCTTGTACAGGATGGGCAGCACCTCTTGGTGTCAATCCTCTTTCTTAGCTGAAGTGGATGCCACACAGTGAGCTCTAGGAAACAGCTTGCATATTATTACATTAAAAACATAAGAACAGCCTTACTGGCTGAACCCATTGGTGTCTTCTGTCCCGCCAATACCTTTCAATTCTGGCGGTTTACAACAAGAGTTGGCCTGGGCATTTCATAAGAACATATGAATAGCCTCACTGGGTCAGACCAATGGTCCATCAAGCCCAGTAGCCCGTTCCCACGGTGGCCAATCCAGGTCACCAGTAACTGGCCAAAACCCAAGATGTAGCAATATTCCATGCTACCGATACAGGGCAAACAGTGGCTTCCCCTGTGTCTTTCTCAATAACAGACTATGGACATTTCCTCTAGGAACTTGTCCAAACCTTTCTTAAAACCAGCTACGCTATCCGCTTTTACCACATCCTCTGGCAACGCATTCCAGAGCTTAACTATTCTCTGAGTGAAAAATAATTTCCTCCAATTGGTTTTAAAAGTATTTCCCTGTAACTTCGAGTGCCCCCTAGTCTTTGTAATTTTTGACGGAGTGAAAAATTGATCCACTAGTACCCGTTCTACTCCACTCAGGATTTTGTAGACTTCAATCATATCTCCCCTCAGCCGTCTCTTTTCTAAGCTGTAGAGGCCTAACCGTTTTAGTGTTTCCTCATACAAGAGGAGTTTCATCCCCTTTACCGTCTTGGTCGCTCTTCTTTGAACCTTTTCAAGTGCCACTATATATTTCTTGAGATAAGGAGACCAGAATTGAACGCAATACTCCAGATGAGGTCGCACCATGGAGCGAAAAAGGGGCATTATAACATTCTTAGTCTTGTTAACCATCCCTTTTTTAATAATTCCTAGCATCTTATTTGCCTTTTTGGCCGCCACCACACATTGGACAGAAGATTTTATCGTATTGTCTACAATGACACCCAGATCCTTTTCTTGGGCGCTAATCCCCAAGGTGGACCCTTGCATCTGCGAACTGTGATTTAGGTTATTCTTCCCAATGTGCATCACTTTGGACACCCAGTCTTCCAATTTCCTAAGATCCGCCTGCAATTTTTCACAAACCGCATGTGTTTTAACAACTTTGAACAGTTTAGTGCTGACATCGGCAGTGCATGCAAATAGATCTCATGCATATTCATTGGGGAAATCTTGAAAACCCAATTGAATTCCAGCCCTTGAGGACCGGGGATGCCCATGTCTGGTTTAGTGTCATTGGCACATTCAGGGCTCCTTTTACAAAGGTGTGCTAGCGTTTTTAGTGCACACACCTGATTAGTGCACGCTACTCGAAAAACTACCATCTGCTTAAGAGGAGGTGGTAGCAGCTAGCACGCAGGACATATTAGTGCGCGCTATTCCATGCGTTAAGGCCCCAACGCACCTTTGAAAAGGAGCCTTTAATCACCTCACTCCCTGCGCCTTTTTTTTCCCTCTCTCTCTCTCTCTTGCTCTCTTCCAGCACCACCACCGCTTCTTCCTCCTCCTCCTCCTTGCTCTCTTCCACCATCATCATCATTGTACAATGTTTGCTGCGTAAACAACTTATTAACGTGCTGACATATAAAGACAGCTGAGGATTCACGTCTCTCATTGGAAGAGTTAGATTAAGGTAGTCCATTAAATTTCCAAATTCAATCCAGTCGGCTCTACTGTATTGAGCCAATGGATTCATCACTGTTCTTTGATGTTTAAAACTTTTTCCAGATTTCCTCCCACCCTTCCTTCTTGAATATGGTCAATGACCCTCCATCTCAAATCAGCTACTGTATGTTGATTGTATCATATGTTGAACCATAGGAGCCTGCAAGTTCTTATTATTTATACAGGACTTGTGTTCATTTAATCAGATTTTAATTGGGCGGTTAGTCCGTCCAATATAAATCAAATCACAGGGACAAAATATTGCATAAATCACAAATTTGCTATTACAGTTCGTATTCCCCCTGGATTTAATTATAATGTTCTTACCCGGGACATCTCAACTATCTCCCTCAATTGTTTTATCGTACCATTGACATCCCTCACACCTCCTATGTTGACCCTTCTCTACCCTTAATCTACTATGGAATTTCTTAAAGTTCAATTTCTGACCGATTGTGCAGCCCTTGCTATAAGCAATCATAGGGAATTGTTGAAAACCAGTATGTAATCCAAGTACATGCCAATAACTCTTCATAAGCTGCACCAGCTTATTAGCTGCCCCAGAGTACGGGAGTACACATCAAGTTCAAGTTTATTAGGGTTTTATATACAGCCTATCCAGGTTATCTAAGCGGTTCTACAATCAGGCACTCAAGCATTTTCATTCTTTCTTCCACAACCTGGTTTGTTTCTTTCTCTCTTATTAGCAGGTTTCTTTGGGCATACCTAGCTCTCAAAAAAACTTGTTTTATTGCTAATTTAGGATACCCTCTAGCTGTAAACCTTTGTTCTAATAATTGGGGCAGCTTATGAAGAGTTATTGGCATATACTTGAATTACATACTGGTTTTCAACAATTACCTATGATTAATTATAGCAGTCAGAAATTGAAGCAAGAAGAGTTGAACTAAAGATTGTGTACCAGGCACATCTACTAGCTCTGATCTACAGCCTTTTCTTTTCTTAACCTTTTGGAAATGAGGTAAAGTATGCAATATATATATATATATATATTCATGTGCTTTGCTTGAGTAATGTATTATTAATAATCTTTTTCTATCATTATCAAATAGGAGTCATCTTTACCCAAAAAATAGAAGTTTAGTATGCAAAATGTATATTTTTTCATGTGTTTTGCTTGAGTAATGCATTATTAAACATCAAAAAATAGAAGCCCCGTTCATATGCAGATGCCTAAATCACGTCCACCTAACTGAAGCCTATCTAGTGCCCAACTCACACTCAATAGTAGACCTGCTTTTGCAAGCAGTCCTCTTACTACTAAATAGAGGATTTAGTATGCAATATATATATTTTGTTTTTTTCATCTACTTTGAGGAACATAGAGGCCAAAAGAGGAATTGGACAAGTGTTGAAGGTACATGTTTGATATTTATCCTAGAGAAATGACTGTTTCTAAATCAAGAGGATATAAACCTCCCAGCATTTCCAGCTAGTACCACAACCATGTCAGCACACTTGGACAATTTACTATTTTCTGACTTCTTTTCACTGTGTCTAAAGGACCCCTGAAGAAGGCTAAATATTGCCAAAACATGGACCGTGTAGGTTTTTTTTATTGCAACACAGTACTATTATTGGGTTTATACTGTTGGGATATGCTTTTCGTTTTTATACTGTGAAACATTTTATTTGTTCAAAACTTTAATAAACTCAATATTTTAACTCTTGGAAGTCCAGGATCTGGTTCCACATCTCTTCTTCAATGGTTAGAGCTACAGTCTTAGCACCCTGACATGTTGGTTCAAATCCCACTCTTCTCCCTGTGACAGTAGCAAAATAATAATAAATAAGATAAATAAAATATAATAGTGGTGCCAGCATTTAACTGCATATAATTTTAATGAAAAACAGCATGTCATTGCCATTCTAATGATGTTATAATAATAAGGCATGATAATGTTGTAGACTTTGTGAAGATGTCTATGTGATGCCTAAAAGACAATTCTGTAAAGGATGTCTAACTATTTAGATGTGTCAAGACTCGCTGAGCAGCACTGAATGCAATTCTCTATAGTACATCTATGCATTATAGAATCACCTAATTTTTAGATGTCCTTTACAGAATTTGGCCCTTTGGGCCTGATTCTTAAATGTTGCCTAGGTTAGGCACCACTAGGCTTCTAGATTGGGGATGCCTAACTGAGTTTCATGTGTAACGCAAAATTGATTAATGAGCTTAAATGATGTGGTAATTGACCATGCCATTAAAAACTCATTTAAAAAATGTAAAAATGATTATGAGTTCTGTATGGAACTCGGAGTGATGCCTAGCATCATCTAAGTTAAGCTATTTAGCGACACATACCCGCACCTACCCACAAAGTAAATGTGGTTAGGGGTGGAGAATAGGTGTGGTATAACTTATGTGTCACTATGTATCTGTGTTAGGCGCTGGTAAATTAGATGAGGAAAACACTGGCTTAATTAATTAATTTTATTTAATTAATTTTCTAGCCTGTTTTCCCTATAGAGCTCAGAACGGGTTACAGATTAAACATACATATTATACAGTTAGCAGGTTAAGATTTAAATTGGATTTATCCTAATTTGACACATACTAGGGATCTAATACCAATATACATGGTATACAGTTTACAGGTTACAATTTGCCATAGTTCCAGTGAAGGTTCTTGAGTACCTGAGTGTAAAAAACTGCTTAGATAACCTTGATAGGCGATATATAAAAACCTAATAAACCTGAAACTTGCAAGGGTCTTTAATACAAGTTTTATCCTACTTAACACATACTAGAGATCTAATACCAGTAAACATAATATACAGTTTACCAGATGAAATTGACATAATTACAGTGCAAAATTTATCAGTATAAGTTTTTATCCTAATATACTACTACTTACTACTATTACTTAACACTTATATAACGTTGAAAGGCATACACAGCACTGTACATTTTTATATTTATAGACATTAATATTTGTTTATAATCTATCGGCCCTAGGTCTACTATTAGGATACCTAGTGATGCCTATGTTGAGTTAGGCAACACTAGGCACAATTCTGTAAATGGTGACCAGCAGTTGACTGACAATCATGCCGAACGGTGTCTAGAAGTTAGATGCTGCTAGGTGTCATTTATAGAATTATGCCCTTTGAGTATCACTAATAATAAAACCCTAAGCGTGCATGCACACTCCTACCTGCGTGATCCCTGCCTCCATGATCAGTAGCTCCGTGGCCGTCAGAGAAATGTTAGTGTGGGTTCGGCGCGTTCAGCAGTTTATAACGAATGTGCGTGTGGCGGTTTACTATATCCAGCAGCAGTTACTGTGTGCCGGTTGCCCGTGATAAAAAAAAAAAAAAGGTAGGTGGGAGAAGGGGCACGAGAAATAGACAAGCAGTGGGCAGGGATATTGACAGACAGACAGAAATAGAGACACACACATTGAAAGACAGGTAGGTGGGAGTGAAAGACACACACAGAAGTGCGACTGCTGAACAGGGGAAGCAGGGAAGGAGTGCTGCTGGACAGTGGGGAAGTAAAAGGAAGGGAGAAGGGCTGCTGCTGGTCAGGGGGAGCAGGGAAGAGGTGTTGCTGGACAGGGGGGGAGGTAAAATGAAGGGAGAAGGGCTGCTGCTGGACAGAGGGAGCAGGGAAGGGTTGCTGCTTGGCAAGTGGGAGGTAAAAGGAAGGGAGAAGGGCTGCTTCTGGACAGGGGGAGCAGGGAAGGGTTGCTGCTTGGCAAGTGGGAGGTAAAAGGAAGGGAGAAGGGCTGCTTCTGGACAGGGGGAGCAGGGAAGAGTTGCTGCTGGACAGGGGGAAGGTAAAAGGAAGGGAGAAGGGCTGCTGCTGCTGAACAGGGGGAGCAGGGAAGGGGTGCTGCTGGACAATGGAGAGGCAAAAGGAAGAGAGAAGGGCTACTGCAGTACAGGGGGAGCAGGGAAGGGGTGCTGCTGTACATGGAGGAGGTAAAAGGAAGGGAGAAGGGCTGGACAGGAGGAGCAGGCAAGGGGTAGTGGAGGGGTGGTGATGGACAGCCGAGGAGAGAGAGAGAGAGAAAGACAGACAGATACATCTATTCTAGCACCCATTAATGTAACAGGCTTAAAGACTAGTAATTAAATAAATGAATAAATGATTGACAGAGTGGCTAACATAAACCTTGCAAAATATACACATTGAAGATAATTTTAAAGCAAAATTCTTAGGTCCTGTCTGATTGTAAGCTCTTCTGAGCGGGGACCATCTATTGAATGTTAAATGTACAGTGCTACATATGCTTTTCAGCGCTAAAGAAATGATAAATAGTAGTAGTAGGTTACTAGGGTGCTCATAGGCCCCTATGGGACTCATTTTTGAAACATAAATGTCCAAAAAACTGCACAAAATGATAGATGGACTTTTTTTTGCTATTTTCAAAACTCATTGTTAAGACGTTTTTTGCTGCAGTTTGTCTAAATCTCAGGAGAGTATGTTGGGGGCATGTTTTGGAGGGGCTGGGATGATTGATCATGGTCGATTCATTGTAGTCGATTCATCATGGCCGTTTCATCGCTGAATCTGCCACAATGAGTCGTCCATGGCAGCACCTGACGATACTCAGTGTTCACTGGAGACCATATTTCTATTGAACAATACATATGCAAGCTTAAGCACATTAGCCAGGATTATCACTTGGGTTCTAAATACAGCTAAAGTATATCATACAGGATCTGAGTTAGATAGAGTTATCATATGGCTCCAGAAAAAGGAGGACAGATTGAGGCATCCATGTTTTATTTCTACTGAAAGCAATGGAAGCAAAGGAGGACACACAGAGATACATGGGCTTTACTTTCATTGAAAGCAATGAAAGTAAAACCCGGATGTATAAATCCGTCCTCCTTTTTTGGGAGTCATATGGTAACCCTAGAGTTAGACAAATTCTATTTTATCCTGATGTAATCAGATTGCAATCTCAAGTCCAATTCTGATGTCTCCATTTATTCTTTTCTTTAGAGCTTTGTCGTCTGTTGTAGCTTTAGGAGCAAACATAATCTGTAACAAAATACCAGGGTTGGCTCCTCGGCAACGAGCAATCTGCCAGAGCCGCCCAGATGCCATCATAGTGATTGGAGAAGGGGCACAGATGGGAATCAATGAATGTCAGTATCAGTTCCGGCATGGTAGATGGAACTGCTCTGCACTTGGAGAGAGAACAGTCTTTGGACAAGAACTTCGAGTAGGTAAGAGATTCTCTGCAGTATAATCAATAGGCGAGACGGCTTGCTTTTTTATTTCCTCGCTACAGTTTTACTAGAGTGGTCTGTTGCAATCACAGCTTCTGTTTGTCTTCATGCTTCTTGTCATCTGAAGACTTAAATTCTGAATTCTCAGGGGGGCAATATTCAACCCAAGGCAGCCGCATTTTTAAAAAAATGCTGACTGCCATGATCTGAATTAGACCTGCATATTTAATGCTGGGCCTAATCTGACTACTAGTACTGAATATCCAGGTCTTTGAGGGCTGCTGGAAGTTATCCAGGTCCAGTTGATATTCAGTGCCAGTTAACTAATCAGACATAGGGCAGCATTGCAGGGAAAATTTTTACCACAGGACACCTTCATTTAGGTACTCTGATAATTAAGGATGAGAGTCTTTTCTGTATAGACACTTGGGTGCTGTGACCACCACAATAGCCCAGGACAGGGCTCAGGACCGGACTTTCAGCAGCAATCAAAATCAACTCCACTCAAGAATAAAGTCCCAACAATAGGGTAGTTTTAAAGAAATAGTTCATTTTACTCAATTCTTTAAAGCAGGTAAGTAATTCTTCAAACTTTATAACATTAGTCAGGGTTCCTCACCACATTCAAGAAGAAGAGAAAAAAAAAACTGCCAAAATGGGCAAGCAAATAAAGCAATGCACAATCAGGTTCAAACTTTCTTCTTCTGCTTATTAAGTCTCAATTAGCTCCTGAGACCCCAGCTCTATAGAGAGCTAGCATTGCCTGCTTCAAAGCAGGTATTTTATCAAATCCAAAAATAAAGTACAGCATACAAGTTTCCTCAATTCTCAGTCAGAAAAGAAAATCAAGGAAAGCCTCTGGCAACAGAAGATGTCTGCCAGGAACAAGAGAGAGCAATAGGTTTTGCCAAAACAAAGGCCTTCAGATAGGCTTTCAAATTCCCTCCCAAGGTGGAAGCAAAACCTCTCCCCACTCTCTCCAAGCCTTCACACAAAACCAACATTCAAAAGAAAAGAAAAAAAAAACAGCACACAAACAGTTCCAAAAGAACCTCACTCACTGTTTGTGGCTTAAAGCCAAGTCCACCTGCATTGGTTCAGGAAAATTGCATTCACTGCCAGCACAAGCCTCCTGGAAGTCCATAGGCTCTTCATTCAGGTGAGGCTCATCTTCAGTCTGTTCAGCCTCAGTCAGCTCCATGGGTTGTGGCCTGTTGCCCCTGTTTGGCCCAGCAGGATCCCTAGGGAGGCAAGGCCTAAACTTCCTCCCTAACCGGCTTCCCTGTTTGAATGCCACTGCTGGCTTATCTACCCTAGGGGCGTGCCCTGTTCTGAGTGTGTCAGCTGAATTCCAGGGGCCTCTTGAGCTCCCCCGGTGGTGGCTTGGACAAAATTTGCTCTCTTCATCCTCAGATATATCTGGCTCCTCCTGGTGGTGACTTACATTATTTCCCACACTATCATCCTGGGAGATCCTGGAATTTTCCTTCCGGGATTTTACTTTTACTTTTTTTTCTAGTTTACCTGGGACCTTGGCAGGCCTTGGGTCTGACTGGTCACATTCCCCCACCCTTAAATGAAGCTTATCCCTATAAGCATGGGTATTCGAGGTGTTTTCTGGGATACGGGAAAGAATATCAACATTGGTATTCAGGCTGCCTGGTCGATGAACCACAGTGAATCTAAAAGTTTGCAGTGCTAAGTACCACCGAGTGAGACGTGCATTATTATTTCTCATCGTGCCCAACCATTTCAAAGCGGCATGATCAGTGACTAAAGTAAAAGGCCGTTCCTCTAGGTAGTGCACTAAGGTCTGCATCGCCCACTTAGCAGCCAGACATTCTAACTCCACCACAGCATAGTTTCTTTCATTAGGGTGTAATTTCCTGCTCAAATATAAGATTGGGTGTTCCACGCCCTGCTTCTCCTGACTGAGAATGGCCCCCAATCCACACCCGGAAGCATCTGTCTGTAGAGTAAACGGTTTATTAAAATCTACAGTAGTCAGGACTGGTTGCTTGCAAAGACTTCCTTTTAAGTCTTGAAAGGCCTCCGTACTGCCAGACCCCCATGGTAACTTGTCAGGACCATCCTTTTTCAACATGTTGGTTAACGGGGTGGCTCTAGTGGCAAAATCTGGGATAAACCTCCTATAATAACCCAGAAGTACCAGAAATCCCCGCAACTGCTTCTTCGAGGTTGGGCGTGGGTAGTCTTGGATACACTGGACCTTATCCACTAGTGGCTTAATATTGCCTCTCCCTACTGTGTACCCCAAGTATTTAACTTCTTTCTGCCCTAGAAAACATTTCTTTGGATTTATAGTAAATCCTGCCTTTCTAAGTGAATTGAGTACTGCAGAAACATGCTCAAGATGTTGAGCCCATGAGGAAGAATAGATAACTATATCGTCCAGGTAGGCTTCTGCGTAGGCATGATGCCCCCTTAGGGCATCATTAACTGCGTGCTGGCAAGTTACGGCAGCCCCATGAAGTCTGGTAAATTGGTAAAGCCCATAGGGTGTACTAAAGGCTGTTTTGGGTTTGGCAGCCGCTGTTAGTGGAATTTGCCAATACCCCTTGGTCAGGTCAATGGTAGATAAATATTGAGCCTGGCCAAGACGATCCAACAGCTCGTCTACCCGCGGCATGGGGAATGCATCAAATTGAGAGACTTCATTGACTTGCCGAAAGTCAATACAGAAATGGGGAGACCCGTCTGCCTTTGGGACAATCACGATTGGGCTGCACCAGGGACTCTGGGAGGGTTCGATGACTCCCAGTGCCAGCATTTCCTGTACTAATCCATTGATCAAACTTTTTTTCTCTTCCGACAACCGGTAGGGACGAACCCTCACTATCCTACCTGGGGTGGTTATAATGTCGTGGGAGATCCCCTTCGTGTGACCTGGAATAGACAAAAAAACATCAGAGAAGTTTCCCACCAGAGCCTGTACCTGTTGGGCCTGGGTCGCCGTGAGGTCTGTACCTATATTAACCTTCTCTTCACAACCCAGGTCTGCTATCTGCAGGCCTAAGTCGTCTTCCTGGCACCGCTGAGCAACTAAAGCCAAGGTTTCCCTATCCTTCCAGGGTTTTAGAAGATTAATATGATAGGTCTGGAGGTGATTTTTTCCATCTTTCACTCTATAATTCACAGGCCCTAATTTCTCTATAACTGTGGCTGGCCCTTTCCAGTGTGCGAGGAACTTGTGTGGGTCCGAGGGTACCAATACCAACACCCGTTCCCCCACTTCCAGCTGACGTTCCTTAGCCCTCTTATCGTAATATGTCTTCTGTTTATTTTGGGCCCATTCTAAGTTTTCCTTACTTATCCCTGCCAGTTGGGCAAATCTCTGCCTCAATTGGGCTAAATGAGACAATACATTCAATTCAGTTTCCTCCGGAGGATCCCAGCCCTCCTTAACTACATCTAGGGGTCCTCGGGGCGTACGCCCATACATCATTTCAAAGGGGCTAACCCCTAAAGAATCCTGTCCCTTCTCTCTAGCTGCAAACAACACATACGGCAGGAACAAATCCCAATCTCTCATATCCCCTTTTAATCCTTTCTTCAACATATGTTTCAAGGATTTGTTAAAGTTCTCCACTAGGCCATTCGCTTGGGGGTGGTAAGCGGATGTTTTTATATGCCTAATCCCTAAGTCCCTCAAAAACTCTTCCATCTCTCTAGATAGAAAGTTACTCCCCTGATCTGATAAGATTTCTCTGGGAAAACCAATCATACAGAATATATTCATTAGTTTCTTCATCAATATTTTAGATGTGGTTTTACGTAATGCAACAGCCCAGGGAAATCTTGTAGCCACATCCATTATCACGAAAATAAAACTATACCCCCTTGGAGTCCTTTCTAAAGGACCCACTATGTCCATCGCTAACCTCCTAAGGGGTTCACTCACCACCGGGATTGGAATAAGGGGTGCACGAGCCGGCTTACTCATCGTTAACCGCTGACATGTGGGGCAGGACTTGCAAAACTCCTTTATTTCCTGCCTTAACCCTGGCCAAAAAAACCTTCCCAGGACCTGGTTTTGAGTGGCTTGTATTCCCTTGTGTCCGGCTAAAGGGGAATCATGAGCCATCTGAAGGATGATCTTCCGGAATCCCTTCGGAACCACTAACTGTTTCCGTTTTTCCCCTGAAGCTTCTGGGCATACTGCCTCCCGGTAAAGGAGACCCCTATTAATCTTGAACCCTGTTTTACCTGCCTGGAGCCCAGTAGCCTGCCTCCAGAGGTCTTGTAATGATGGGTCAGTTCGTTGTTCGTTTGGAAATGTGGGGAATGTAGCAACTATCTCCCGGGGCAACCCTGGAAATTCTTGCGTCTGACCAGCTTTCTTCAATGACTCCGCTCTTTTTTTTTTCTGCCTACGATTTTGGGCCTTTGAGGTTCTCATCTGCTTCTGAGTCGGCCTCTCTATCACCCCTTCCTGAAAGGGAAATATTTTCCCAAGCTCACCTTCTGTTTCTTCTGTCGACAGACCCTGTGAGCGGGTGTTGACCAGGCTCTGTTTAACCCTTATAACTTCCTCCAACCCCGGCCAGTCCTGACCCAAAATTAGATCGTATGGGGCCCCTGGGACTAAAGCCACTGAAATTTAGTATACCCTATCCTGATATAACACTGTAGTGGATCTAAGAGAATACGATACCTCATCCCCGTGTATACATTTTATGACCACTCTCCTGGTGTGGAAAACTTCCTTCTCCCCAGGGAACACTTTCCTCCAAAACTGCATAGCCATCATGGATTGATCGGCTCCTGTATCAATCAGGGCTATTGTCTCATGTCCCCCCACGGAGACCCTAACAGTACATACAGCCAGAAGCTCTCCTCCCAGGGTATCGGACCCTGATGATTCAGAGTGTGCCCCTCTGGAGCCCTGGCTAGATAAATTTATCATTTTACCAACCATCTGGGTATGTTTCTTACTCCCTCCTTTGTAACCTTTCCTATCCGGGTATGAGTGGACTAGTCTAGGAGGGAATGTCCGAAGACTTCTTTGAGTATCTTTCCCCCTTTCTTCTTCCCTACTCTTGGCTGTGTGAGGCTTATATATTTGTATCTGGGATTGACACCTATTTTCGCCTAAGGGAACATGAGCCTCAAAGCCAGTTTCTATCTCTTCTTCCTCAGCCAAACAGGGCAACAATCGTCCCATCCCTTGTTTGGGAAAACACCCGACAGGTATCGCCCTTTCCTCCTCAGTAGTGTCCTTGGTTACAATCGATCCTAAGCTGATAGGTGAAAAGTTAAATAGTCCTACCGGATCTACAACCGATATACTGGGAGGTGGCGGTCCTTCTAGGTACATAGTCCTCTGCTCCAGGAAGTGCCTGAACAACTTATTCTGTTGTTGCATAGCTTGCATCAGTGCACCTTGCCATTGCTTCAGGTCCTCCTGGTTAGCTTGCCGGTGTTCATCCCGCGCTTTCAGGATGGCCTCCAAGTCCTCTCGCTGCAGCCGGTACTCCTCGTTAAGCTCCGCCAACAGCTGGGCTTGCTCCATAGCAAGACCTGAAAGGTAAACAAAAAGAAAAAAGGAACCCAAGTGTGGCCGCTTGGTAAGAGTTTTCCTCCCCTTACTAGCCTCCCCCAGCCTCCAGTCCTCCCCAACCAGCACTACCTAATCCTCACCAGCTACCCCGGGTACCCTTACCGGAGGCACTGATGAGTCTTCGCCTTTGTGCTGATTGGGTGCACTGCCCGTGCTGTCACCGGTCTGGAACTGGGGTTCGGTCTGGTCCACTGGTCCCTCTGGGTCCTCCTGGCACTCGGCTCCGGAAACTGCGGCCTGGTTCACTCCGACTCCAAACTCCAACTGGCTCCTCGCTGCACTCCTCCACAGGATATGCTGCAGACTTTATTCTTGTTTCCGGCTTCCGGTTGGAAGCCCCTCCTCCAGGTGGGTAACAGGAAACTCCAGATAAAGTTGTTTGAGGGAAGAAAAAAAAAAATTATGCTGCTCCAAGCACACACTTTGATCAATAGTCCAACAATCTCTATATAAACGTCCAGGATACACAAGTCCAAAACCAAAAAAAAATAAAGTCCAGAACAAAACTTTTTTTTTTTTTTTTTTTTCAATTGCAGTTCCTCAAAGTGTCCTGCAGGAGGTGCAATATCCCACTTCTGACACCAAATTATGTGACCACCACAATAGCCCAGGACAGGGCTCAGTAGAAATCTTGGTGGTTACAACAGACAGTACCTTAGCGTGTGACCCGGCATGGAGTCACCCTGCAGGACCGGACTTTCAGCAGCAATCAAAATCAACTCCACTCAAGAATAAAGTCCCAACAATAGGGTAGTTTTAAAGAAATAGTTCATTTTACTCAATTCTTTAAAGCAGGTAAGTAATTCTTCAAACTTTATAACATTAGTCAGGGTTCCTCACCACATTCAAGAAGAAGAGAAAAAAAAAACTGCCAAAATGGGCAAGCAAATAAAGCAATGCACAATCAGGTTCAAACTTTCTTCTTCTGCTTATTAAGTCTCAATTAGCTCCTGAGACCCCAGCTCTATAGAGAGCTAGCATTGCCTGCTTCAAAGCAGGTATTTTATCAAATCCAAAAATAAAGTACAGCATACAAGTTTCCTCAATTCTCAGTCAGAAAAGAAAATCAAGGAAAGCCTCTGGCAACAGAAGATGTCTGCCAGGAACAGGAGAGAGCAATAGGTTTTGCCAAAACAAAGGCCTTCAGATAGGCTTTCAAATTCCCTCCCAAGGTGGAAGCAAAACCTCTCCCCACTCTCTCCAAGCCTTCACACAAAACCAACATTCAAGAGAAAAGAAAAAAAAAACAGCACACAAACAGTTCCAAAAGAACCTCACTCACTGTTTGTGGCTTAAAGCCAAGTCCACCTGCATTGGTTCAGGAAAATTGAATTCACTGCCAGCAAAAGCCTCCTGGAAGTCCATAGGCTCTTCATTCAGGTGGGGCACATCTTCAGTCTGTTCAGCCTCAGTCAGCTCCATGGGTTGTGGCCTGTTGCCCCTATTTGGCCCAGCAGGATCCCTAGGGAGGCAAGGCCTAAACTTCCTCCCTAACCGGCTTCCCTGTTTGAATGCCACTGCTGGCTTATCTACCCTAGGGGCGTGCCCTGTTCTGAGTGTGTCAGCTGAATTCCAGGGGCCTCTTGAGCTCCCCCGGTGGTGGCTTGGACAAAATTTGCTCTCTTCATCCTCAGATATATCTGGCTCCTCCTGGTGGTGACTTACATTATTTCCCACACTATCATCCTGGGAGATCCTGGAATTTTCCTTCCGGGATTTTACTTTTACTTTTTTTTCTAGTTTACCTGGGACCTTGGCAGGCCTTGGGTCTGACTGGTCACAGTGCCCATATAGAATTTACATCAATCATACACATGCCCCCTGTTTTACGAAGCTGCGCAACAACGGCCCCAAGCCCTTTAAATCTCTATGGGCTTCAGGGCCGTTAGCGCAGTCGCTAGTGTGGCTTCGTAAAACAGGCCCATGGTGTAAATGTGGATGCCTAAATGTAGCAGGCATACAGACAACTTGTGGAGGATGTATTTCAAGAAAATGTTGAAAATGCAACTATTTGTTAATGCCTTCCTGGAATTCGGTGATATTGTGCTGGGAGGATGAATTTCAAGAATATGTTGAAAATGCATCTGACTGTTAATGCCTTCCTGTCTTAGTCTTGTTGAAACCTGATCTGCTATCTTTTGTATATGGAACTTAAGTCGATTTGTATGTAATTTGTAAACCGCATAGTTAATTTGCAGTATATACATTTTTAAATAAACTAAATATCTGCCCAGTCTATTGCCCACCTATACTCTACTCATGTGAACATCCCTTTTACAAATATCTACTCTGCCGTTTGAGTGCCTATTTTTAGAATACCACTTAAACATCCAAAATGGTATTTTTGCAGGTAAGTATATATTTAAGTGTCTGCAGAGTTGGCATGTAAATGTAAGCGACTTGTTATGGAATTGCCCCATATATGCAGTCCTACTTACCCAGTTAGTAGGGATAGGCAGCAAGAAAATTTTCATTTCATATTATTTCCTATGTTGTTTCTGGGAATTTTTGCTATATTCATTTTGTTTTGGCCATTGTTTCATCAAGGGAGCAAAGTCATTGAATGCACAGACTTTTGGTTCACTCATGCATGATAGTTTACACATGTAAGAATGGGTACCCTCGAAGCAAATAACGTGCACCATCTGAACTAGTGAGAACGGCTGCCACATCAGGGCTCCTCTGAGAGAGAAAACTTGGTTTGGAAAAGCAGCCATGAAGGTGAGGGGAAGGGAGGTAGATGGCCTAACAAGGGGAAGAGGTTGAGTGGCACTTTAGGTGTATTGTATGGCGACAGACACTGGTTGGAAGAGGGGGAGGAGTGAGAGGTTAGAGACACTGAATGGGAGAGAGAGGGGGAGGGGGGGAGTAGACACTGAATGCTATTCCCACGGAAGGAAGGGCAAAAATTAGGATCAAACATAAACATCAATAATATAACACTACAAGAAGTTTCAAAGATTAGAATATTAGGAGTTATTCTTGACCAGAAACTGAACTATCACGAATAAATAAGTTCACTGGTTAGAAGCTTTTACAGGCTACGGATGATTTGATCATTATCCCCATTCCTCGAAGAACCATTTCTGAATATTCTAATACATTCATTGGTCATATCAAAAATTGACTACTGTAATGCATTATATAAGGGAATAACATTAAATGAACTACACAGGTTACAAATAATACAAAACACTGCAATAAAAATAATTACCAAAAAGAAAAAATTTGATCATGTTACTCCCCTTTTAAAGAAAGCTCATTAGTTATCTATAAATCACAGAATCACCTATAAATTAGCTGACACATAAAACATTAATGAACAAAGCACCCACATTCTTAGAATTCCATATGATTCCATATGTTCCTACTAGATCCCTAAGATCTGAGGAGAAATCTCTCCTTTCAGTCCCTTCCCTAAGATTCATTTATACGCGGAGAGACACGATTTTCTCCCTTTCGGCACCAAAAACTTGGAATTCACTTCCGATATATATCAGGGAAGTAAAATTCAGTCTGTTTCTTTTTTAGTTGGTTGCTCTATCTTCTAGATTTCATCGGAAGAAGCTAAGTATTTTTGCTTTTTTGACTTTGTTAGAATTTGAGCCAGCCCGGGTGATTTTGGACGCTCCTTGCCCTCGGAAGAGGGGCAGAGATATCCGAACCACTTTACTGCTTAGTAATTTTTTCACGTATTATTTCACTTTATTTTTCACCAATAGCACATTTTGTGCAATAGTAAATTTAGTTGGAAACCCAGGGATGTTTCACAAGTAACACCCGTTCTGGGTTTTGATTGTGACAGCTGGTGCTTTAGGGATTTGTTCCCATAGCAAGCTGTGAGACTGAGGGTTTTCCACTCACATCACTAATTATTTGCTTTAGGTGTTCTCTTGGTTCGGATGCCTCTGCCCCTCTTCCTAATCTAGGGTCAGGGGAGACTTTTTGTGTTTGCCTTTTGCAGTTTCCCCATTTTGGGTTTTTCTAGTCCTCTTTTCTCCTATAACATTTGTAGCGTGACCGGTCCTCAGAGCTCGCAGTAACCGGCTCACGCTCACAATATTCTCCCCAGCGCGCTTCCCCAAGATGGAGGAAGTCCCTGTTGTGCAAAACTTATCCTATGAGTTTACTCAGAATGGCCTCACACAGGTAAGTTACAAAAATCAAATTTATTGTTCAATTCACAAGTCCAAGCAAAAAATATGAAAAGAACATGAATTCCAAAAGGTCTTGGTTATAAGCATGAAAACAAAATAATATGCAGGTAACCAGCCTGGTCTGGATAACTTTCTCCAAGTTCAACTATCAATGTCCCAGGTATCACAAAGTCTCTGGCAGTTCTTGACTCTCTCAAAGTCTTATTTGAAAATTGACAAACAATTATGTTATACTGCACTGTGCAGCGCTGCCCTTTCAAAAACAGAGGCATAAGGCAGGCGGATTTATCAAGGCGGCTCCTTGCTATCAAGGGCAAAATAAATTGCAAACAATTCACTAAGGTGCTGGGTAAATCCTGTTCCAGCTATCAGGATGTTTACCTCTTATGAAAAGAAAATATTGAGGTTCTTTTCATAGCAGCCATCTTGGCAAAAGAAAAAAAAACTTCCCATTAAAGCAAACACATTTTCACTAGCATACATCCCTTTAGCTAGCATGCTTACCAAAAACCTCATGCCCAGCAGAATTGGAAATATTCACAACTTAATTCCAAAAAAAAACAATTCCAAATTAACTGATTTCCATTGCTTCATGCCATCCCACCTCTGGTGAAACACTGTAATCCATATCTTCACATTCTGGATTTACCAAGGTTGTTTCAACTGGTTCAGAGTCCAACATTTCCACATCCCGTGGCTCTGGAGGAATTGGAGGCTCCTTCCACATGAGAGCTTCTCCAGTCTTCCCCTTTCTCTTGGTCAGCCAGCCCTCTAAATGCTGCCAAGCTGCTGTACCACACCCAGCCCTACTCCGGGGCTGAACTTCCTTCAGCTGTGTTGGCCTTTTCCCCTGCTTAGCCAGCTTTCCACAAAATGGAGGATTTAAAGGGGCCTTACCAGATTTCACCAGGCTGTGTTCTGCATCAGGTCTGAACACAGCCTGTGCTTTCTGGTCTTGTTCCTGCCTATCAGGGACACAGTGATTAGCCCGGACCAGTTTCAGGGGATGTTTTCTTTCATTCTTTTCTGGCACAAGGCCGGCATTGGACTCGGGCTTGTGACATACCCTCCCCCTTAAACCATGACCACCCGGGCATGGTCTAACTTCCTCCGGGTTCTCCTGCAAACGGGAAAGCCTATCCACATTAGTGCTCAGATGACCTGGCCTGTGTACTACCTTGAATCTAAATGTTTGTAGGGCAAGGTACCATCGGGTGAGCCTCGTGTTGTTATTTCTCATGGTGTTTAACCATTTGAGGGCCGCATGGTCCGTAACCAATGTGAATTCACGGCCCCCTCTGTGTTCCCTGTAGAGCCAAACCCATTTTGGCCCCTCTTTGTGTCACGGAGATGGGTCCAACGTTCCAACTTTGCATGCCAAATGCGCTCACATATCATTTGGGCAATACGTTGGCCAGGCTTAACGCTATAGTCTGCGTTCCCTTGGTTGACTAATACAACCCCTAGGTTACCCCGAAAATCAGGATCCACTACTCCTGCAGCTACATCAATGGCATGTTCTAGGGCCAAACCTGATCGTGGGGCTATCCTAAGATAGGACCCGGGCGGCATAGACACCTGCAGGTCCGTATGTACCAGGGCTCTACTCTTAGAGGGAATTATCAATTCCTCCGCAGCATACAAATCAAATCCCGCTGCCCGTGAATAAGCCTGTGTAGGGGCGTGAGCATTGTCAGAAAGAGGCACCCACCGAATTACTGGGGTCCATCTTTTCCGATGAGGCCCCCATCCCTGGGACCTGCGCCAGGAGGAACGCCTAAACTGACCACTTTCCTCTGGGATGTGGGCACCTAGCACCTGCTTGGTTACCCCTGTAAGGGAATCATTTTGTTCGTGTTTTCCCACTCCCGCTAGGTCCTTTACTGGGGTCTGGGTAAGCCAATCCCTCCCTAGAATCACCGGATAAGGAGAGGCGTCTAAGACAGCCACGGATAGATGTCTTCTTACCCCCTCATAATCAACTACAACAGGGTGTAACGGGTACTTCCTAATAACCCCATGTATGCAAACTATGGGCACCTTTTTATCGATCTTTTTACTTTGTTCCTTTCTGAGCAGCTGGTGCCAGAAGGATTGAGACACTACCGACTGTTCGGCCCCCGTGTCTACCAGAGCATTCACTTTTCGTCCTGCTATGGCCACCTGTACTCTATATTCCCCTGAAATTATATCACAGCCTCCCCGACCTATTACAAAATCTCTTCTTACCCGGCAGTTCCGCTGTATATGGCCCACTTTACCACAGCGGAAACATTTGGGTCCTTCCCTACGTGCGGGACCCCCGGGCTCAGGAGTTTTCATTTCCCTAAAGGGTGGCTTTTGGGGAATGGTGTGTTTATTGGTAGGTATAGACTCTTTCCCTACCTCACCTCGGGAAGAAGGAACTACCCTAACTTCCCCTGCAGAACCCCTAGCATCCAAATAAGCCTCAGATACTTCCAAAACTTGCATCAAGCTCTTACATCCTTGCTTTTGCACCCAGCCTCTGAGCTCCTTGGGCATTGATTCGAGGCACTGCTCTTTAATAATCTCTGCAAAGAGTGCCCTAGGGTCAGCTAGGCAAGGTTGTAACCAGCGTTCAGCCATTTTAGTTAGGCGTTGGACAAGGGCCTTAGGTCTTTCGTATTCTCCCATTATGGCCGATCTAAATTTCTGCCTATAATGTTCATGTGTGTAGCCTAAGTAGTCTAAAATGTGTGCTTTAACATTTTGGTAGTTGCTGGCTAAATCAGGGTTCAAGGTTTGGAAGGCAGCCAAAGTCTCGCCCGCCAAACATGGTAGCAATCGTGCTGCCCACTGTTCCTGCGGCCAACCAGCGGCATTGGCCGTCCTTTCAAAGGCTGATAAAAAGTCATCAGGTTCATCAGTGGGTGTAATTTTATGTAAGTGCATCCAAGCCAAAGGATTGGCTCCTACCAGCTGTTGGGGTGCTGGATTTAATAGCGGTGCACCCATCATCGGTTGCCTTGGGGCTTGAAGAAACTGTGCAAACAGTCTTGATTGCTCCCCCATTGCAGCCATGAGTTCTTGGTGCTGTGTCTGTGCGCGGTCCTGCGCCTGGTTCCAGCGATCCTGGCTTGTCTGGAAGACCTCCTGCATCTCCTGTATTTGCTTCTGGCGTTCTCCAGCGATTAAGGCCAACACCTGCTGCTGCTCCATCTCCAACACCTGAAATGGAATCCAAAAAGAAAACAAAAACCAAGTGTGGCTCCTTTTAAGTTTTGCCTGACCCTCCTCCCACAGTGTAGCCGACCAGCCTCCCTGAGTGATACTTTTATCCTCAACAGCCCGTTAGATTAGGTACTCTTACCCGCGGTACTGATGAGTCTGCGCACTGTATCACTCTGATACTCGGGAACACACCGACTCTGGTCTGGATACCACTGCTCCTCCAGGATGGGTCTTGCGTCCGACTCCGAGCCTCCCTGAGCTTGGACTTGCTCTCCAAAAGAACTGGAACACTGGCTTCCAAGGTCCCAGCGCAGCTGATTTCCGGTTGTCCTGCGGCTTGTTTTCCGGTGTCTGTAAGTCCTTAGTCCACCAGCATAAGTCCACAGCTTCTCAATAATCAGCTCCAACAAATTCAAAAGTAAGTCCAAAAAAAAACAATTACTATTTTTTTTTCCAAAAAAAAATTTTTTTCCAACAACAGGGGGTGCTGTATCCCACTCTGATACCACGTGTAGCGTGACCGGTCCTCAGAGCTCGCAGTAACCGGCTCACGCTCACAATATTCTCCCCAGCGCGCTTCCCCAAGATGGAGGAAGTCCCTGTTGTGCAAAACTTATCCTATGAGTTTACTCAGAATGGCCTCACACAGGTAAGTTACAAAAATCAAATTTATTGTTCAATTCACAAGTCCAAGCAAAAAATATGAAAAGAACATGAATTCCAAAAGGTCTTGGTTATAAGCATGAAAACAAAATAATATGCAGGTAACCAGCCTGGTCTGGATAACTTTCTCCAAGTTCAACTATCAATGTCCCAGGTATCACAAAGTCTCTGGCAGTTCTTGACTCTCTCAAAGTCTTATTTGAAAATTGACAAACAATTATGTTATACTGCACTGTGCAGCGCTGCCCTTTCAAAAACAGAGGCATAAGGCAGGCGGATTTATCAAGGCGGCTCCTTGCTATCAAGGGCAAAATAAATTGCAAACAATTCACTAAGGTGCTGGGTAAATCCTGTTCCAGCTATCAGGATGTTTACCTCTTATGAAAAGAAAATATTGAGGTTCTTTTCATAGCAGCCATCTTGGCAAAAGAAAAAAAAAACTTCCCATTAAAGCAAACACATTTTCACTAGCATACATCCCTTTAGCTAGCATGCTTACCAAAAACCTCATGCCCAGCAGAATTGGAAATATTCACAACTTAATTCCAAAAAAAAACAATTCCAAACTAACTGATTTCCATTGCTTCATGCCATCCCACCTCTGGTGAAACACTGTAATCCATATCTTCACATTCTGGATTTACCAAGGTTGTTTCAACTGGTTCAGAGTCCAACATTTCCACATCCCGTGGCTCTGGAGGAATTGGAGGCTCCTTCCACATGAGAGCTTCTCCAGTCTTCCCCTTTCTCTTGGTCAGCCAGCCCTCTAAATGCTGCCAAGCTGCTGTACCACACCCAGCCCTACTCCGGGGCTGAACTTCCTTCAGCTGTGTTGGCCTTTTCCCCTGCTTAGCCAGCTTTCCACAAAATGGAGGATTTAAAGGGGCCTTACCAGATTTCACCAGGCTGTGTTCTGCATCAGGTCTGAACACAGCCTGTGCTTTCTGGTCTTGTTCCTGCCTATCAGGGACACAGTGATTAGCCCGGACCAGTTTCAGGGGATGTTTTCTTTCATTCTTTTCTGGCACAAGGCCGGCATTGGACTCGGGCTTGTGACACATTGTAATTCAACCTGTTTTCCTCCTGTTTTGTGTATTGTTATAGTCTTAAAGTATGTGGGGTTTTTTAACTAAAATCCTGTTTTTATATTTATAAATCGCATTGGATCACGATAATGCGATCAAATCAAATTTTAAATAAACTTGAAACTTGAAGTGGAGAGGAGAGAGGGAAAAAAAAGGCACATGCTGGATTGGGGGAAGAGGATAGATTAGATACTGGAAGGGGTGAGGAAAAGAGGTGGCAAGTTGGATGGTAGATGAGAATCATCTTTCTGCTCTTGCTAACCTATTTATCTCACCATGACCTTGTGAAGTCTGGATTATTAAACATCCATTACTATCTCTGTTATGTCATATGTCCTTCATTGCAATATGTCTCTGGGAAGCAGCTGTTTGTGCATCTCCTAAGACCACAGCCATGTAGGTTTGGGCATAGGAGAGAGCAGGCAAATTACGTACAACTCTACACAAAGCTGTTTTTTTACTCAGTGACAGGCCATTCTCAAGAAACCCCTCATTTTGGACATTTGTTTTGAGAATGGACATTTTCCCTGCTTTTACTTTCAACCTTTAGGGCCTAGGCCAAAAGGGGACTTAGACTTTTTTTTTTTTTTTTGCCCCTCCACTTGAGTACCAGCTCAGGGAATAAAGGGGCTATGGAAAATCTGGGATGGCACCACTTGATTGGAAGGAATTTTTAGTAGATTATTAGATTTTATGATGGTGGAATCCTAATGTTAAGTGCCGGTATAATAGGCCAGGTTTTTCCTTGTCTAATTTAATGGCATCTAATACAGATGCCTAGCGATACCTAAGTCATACCATGCCTATTCTCCACCCCTAACCACACCTACTTTGTGGGTAGGCATTGTTTAGGTTTCAGATTTATTTAAAATTTGATTGTATCACTTATAATACATCTAAGCGATGTACAGTTTAAAAACCAGTAGGCGCCACTCCAAGTTCCATGCAGAACTTTTAATTATTTTTTAAAATAAGCTATTAATGGCATAGTTCAATTTTAAGTTCCATGCAGAACTCAGCTAGCGCCTAACCTAGGTACCATTTATAGAATCTGGTCCTTAGTGAATGCCTCTTCCATATGTCATCTGCTCTCTTTCTATGCCTCTTACAGAAATTGTCTGCCTCTCCCTTCCATCTCTCCCTCCCCCCTCATTGGTGTGGCATCCATCTACTTATCTCCGCTCCCCCATGGTGTGGCATTACATTACATTACAGATTTCTATTCCGCCATTACCTTTCGGTTCAAAGCGGATTACAATAAGAGTTGTGGAGGGAAGGGTTACAAAGTTAGATCAGAGATAGTTTCTGAGAGAGGGAAAGGTAGGATCAGGGGTAGGGGAGATGATCATGGTATTAGGCTTTACTCAGGGATTTCTTGAAGAGTATAGTTTTTATATCCTTTCTGAAGGCATCTGTCTTCTTCCCTTCCATCTCTCCCTCCCTCCCAGCAGATTTTAGCATATCTCTCTCTCCTCCTTTCTTCCCCTCAGATCTGTCTGTTCCTCTTCCTCCCATGCTCTGGCATCTCTCTCTCCTCTCCCTTCCTCCTTTTCTTCCCTGGTCTTCCTTCTCAATTTATTTTCTGCCTCTGTCTAAATTCTTTCTACAATTCAGTCCTCAATTTCCCTCTTTCATTGTGTCTACCTATATCTTGCAACTTCTTTCCCTTATCCCTTCCAGTATCTAACTCTATCCTCTTTCCCCAAACCAGCATATGCCCTTTTTTCGTTTCTCCTCCCCACATCCTTCCAGCGTCTTCTCCCCTTTCTCTACCCCATCCATCTACTGTCCACCATCTCTCTTGTCCCTTCCATCCACTGCCCTCTCTGCCTTTTCCATCCAGTGTCCACCCCCTCTCTCTCTCTCTCTCTTCCATATGGCATCTTCCCTCTTTCTATGCCCCTTCAATAAACTGTCTGTCCTGTTCCTATTTTCTCCTTTGTACATGATTCATTTCAGCTTCACCCCCTCTCCATTTTTCTGTCTCCACCCCTTCCCCTATGTTCTGGCATCTCTCTCTTCTCCTTTCCTTCCTTCCTTCCCACTCAACCCCATGGCCTGGTATCTCTCTCCTATCTTTGCGTCCAACATTGGTCTCCCTACCTAAAGAAGGATATAAAACTGCTGGAGAGGGTGCAGAGACGAGCAACAAAACTGGTGAAGGGTATGGAGAAACTGGAATACGAGGACAGACTTATAACACTAGGATTGTTCTCCCTTGAGAAAAGGAGACTGCGTGGGGATATGATTGAGACATTCAAAATACTGAAAGGAATCGACAAAATAGAGCAGAGAAGAGTATTTACATTGTCCAATTTGACACGGACTAGAGGACATGTAATGAAGCTAAAGGGGGACAGGTTCAGGATTAATGTCAGGAAGTTCTGCTTCACTCAGAGAGTGGTTGACACCTGGAATGCCCTCCCAGAGGAGATTATTGCGGAATCGACTGTCCTAGGCTTCAAGAGCAAACTAGATGCATATCTCCTTAAGAGAGGCATATAAGGATATGGTGGACTATAAATTACGCCAGGTGTACACCTGGCAGGGCCTCCGCGTGTGCGGATCGCCGGACTTGATGGACCGAAGGTCTGATCCGGAGATGGCAGTTCTTATGTTCTTATGTTCTCTCCCTCCCCCTCTATGCTCTGGCATCTCCTTTCCTTCCTTTTCCTCTGGTCTGGCATCTGTCTCCTTAGTTTCCCTTCCCTCCACCCATGCCCTGGCATCTTTCTGCTCTCCTTCTCTTCAGAAGGCAGAGAGTGGGCATAAAGGGGAAGTTCTCGGACTGGGAAAATGTGACTAGCGGTGTGCCCCAGGGCTCGGTACTTGGGCCCATCTTATTTAATATCTTCATCAATGACCTAGAGGATGGAACATCCAGTGAGATCATCAAGTTTGCAGATGACACAAAGCTATGCCGGGCCATCAAATCGCAGAAGGACAGTGAAGAACTCCAGAGTGACTTGAGCCGATTGGAGAATTGGGCAGATAAATGGCAGATGAAGTTTAATGTAGAAAAATGCAAAGTGATGCACTTAGGCAGAAAAAATAAGGAACACAAGTATAGTATGTCAGGTGCAACTCTGGGAAAATCTGAACAGGAAAAGGACCTGGGAGTATTAATCGATAGGACAATGAAGCCGTCGGTGTAATGTGCGGCGGCAGCGAAGAACGCGAATAGAATGCTAGGCATGATAAAGAAGGGAATCACGAGTAGATCGGAGAAAGTCATAATGCCGCTTTATAGAGCGATGGTCAGACCACACTTGGAATACTGCGTCCAGCATTGGTCTCCATACTTAAAGAAGGATATCATACTGCTAGAGAGGGTGCAGAGACGAGCAACAAAGCTGGTGAAAGGTATGGAGAACCTGGATTACGAGGAAAGACTTAAGAGACTGGGGTTGTTCTCCCTTGAGAAAAGGAGACTACGAGGGGATATGATCGAGACATTCAAAATACTGAAAGGAATCGAAAAAATAGAGCAGGAAAAAACGTTATTTACAATGTCCAATGTAGCACGGACAAGAGGACATGGGCTGAAGATAAGGGGGGACAAATATCAGGAAGTTCTGCTTCACATAATGAGTGGTGGACACCTGGAATGCTCTCCCAGAAGAGGTAATTGCGGAATCCACCATTCTAGGATTTAAGGGTAAGTTAGATGTACATCTCCTTATGAGTGGCATGAAGTGACATGGGTAGGGGTGTCTTTTTAATAATCATGAGAATCTCACAAAGTTATTCTTTCAAGTCTCACTTCCAATTTTTACTTTCCTTTTAAATTTTATCTTTTTAAAATTATTATCATTACCCTCCCTTTATGTGCCTTCCCTATATGTTTATTTTACCTTATTTAAAATGTAACTTCTTCCCTATATTTTCCTTTTGTTTCCAGTTTTGTCAAATTTGTCTTTAACCTTGTTAGTATTATCTTCTATGATTTTGTTTTTACAATGTAATTTTATCATATTGTACATCGCTTCGAATTTAGAAGAAGCGATTAATCAAATATGTATTAAACTTGAAACTTGGGTGGCTCATCGAATAATATATAGATGCACTTCTCTTTACGAGAAGCTTGGAGCGATATGGGGACCAAAACTATGCCAGGGTACACCTGGCGGTGCCTCCGCGTGTGCGGATCGCCGGACTTGATGGACCTAGGGTCTGTTCCGGAGATGGCGCTTCTTATGTTCTTATCTCTCCTTCTGACATTTTCACGCCTTTATCTGACATTTTCACGCCTTCCTTGCCCTTGGTCTGGCATCTGTCTCTTTCCCTTCCCTCCCCCTCCATGCTCTGGTATCTTCTTTCCTCCCCCTACCCCAATGGTCTTGGCATCTTTCTTTCTTCTCCTCTCCCTTCCCTGGTCTTCCTTCTCCTGACTTCCCTCTCTCCCCAATTGGTTACAGCAGCATTCCCCCCCCTCGACTGCCTGGTGAGGTGAGGTCAGCGTCTCTCCCTCCCACTCCCTCACTGCCTTCTTGCCCGTTGTCTGTAAGCAAACTGAACCCAGGCCACAGGGTTCTAACACTGTGTGTGCCGGCTTCCCTTCTCCTCTGAAACAGGAAGTTACATCATGAGAGGGAAGGAGAAGGGAAGCCGGCACATGCAGTGTTAGAGCCTCGCAGTCTGGGTTCATTTCACTCTAACATTGCGTGTGCCTGAGATTCCTCAGTATCCTGCCCAGATGAGGGGCCAACTTGTGCTGGACAGAGGGAGGAAGTGTTGCAAGTGCAGCTCCCAGGCCTACAAGAAATGAACTTTCCATCCTCTTGGCTGCCAATCAAATGTATGGGAATCATGAATAGAATACCAGATGCACAAGGCAGCATGAGCGAGAAGCTTGAGAGCTACCGTAGCATTAGCGAATCTATTCCCTCTAGCAGCCTCGGGGCCTGCCTCTGAGGAAAAAGTTAGTTGCATCATCAGAGGTGGGCTAGCCTAGAAAAGGCACTGAGGCTTCTGGAAGGAATCGATTTCCTAACGTTAGAGCAGTTGTTGGGCAAATTGCAATAAAGAGAGAGAACCTGCTAGTCAGGGTGGATGGTAGGGAGAGGTGCTGCTGCTAGACTGGAGCATAGTAGGGACAAAATTATGGCGATGATGGCAGGAATGTGGAAGGCATTCTAGTGCTGCAGACCTGCGTGTTGGGAATCTCTGCAGTAGATGGTGTGATGTCATCGTAGCAGCGTATCAAGCTCCCCTGAACTCCTTGTGCCCGAGGCAGGTGCCTACTAGGCCTACCCTTTAATCTGGCCCTGCTGGCACATCTCCCTTCCCTCCAGCTCCACTTCACCCACTAAATGGGCCCAGCACCTGTTTCGTTTCCTCCAATCCCCAGACCAGATCCAGCAACTGTTTTCCTTCCCTTCAACTGTAGCTGGTCCAGCAGCCCAAGCAACTCCGTCCCACCTTCGCAGGTGCAGCCTCCTCCCTATCATGGGTCAAACAGCCACCCACCCTCGCACCCTCCTTCCCTCGCTTGCTCCCGATGGTGGGCGGCAAAAAAATACCAAACAAACAAAACAACAAACCTATGACTCTCTTAGATCAGCCCCTTAGCGCCTCCCAGGGTGGGCCTACCAGCTTGTTAGAAGCTTCCTGCATGCAGGGCTGCTCCGATCAGAACCTTTTTACTGCCAAGTCCCTCCTTCTGATGTAACTTCCGGCCAGAGGGGCCAACCCAGAAGAGTCACAGGTTTGTTGGTTTTTTTGTCGCCCGCCTTCGGGAGGGTGTGAGGGTGGGGGACTGTTGGACCTGCGAGAGGGAAGGAGGGGGACTGCTGGACTCACAAGGGGGGGGGCTGCTGCTCTACCTGTGATCGAGAGAGGGGGCTGCTGGACAAGAAGGGCTGCTGACCGGGAAGGGTGGGAAGAGAGGCAACTCATAGCAGATACTTTACTTCGAGGACAAGGCCATTTACTAATCCACAGGGCAGTGAATGGCCTTGTTCCTGTATCCATGGCATCCAGTCTTTTTTTCTTTGTTCCTGTGGGTTGCCTGCAGCTACCTGCGGGTAACAGTCACCGTATCATTCTCTACTCCCACACTCTGGAATGCACTCCTTGAAAGCTTTCATTTAACACATGACTATTTCTACTTTAGGAAGCATTTGAAAGTTTGACTCTTCACCCAGGACTTTAATGGAAGAAGTAACTAACTTGTTAGTCACAGACACACAAGTATACGATAGCAGGACATGTTTATCCACTTTTGCTCTAGCTAAGAAAATATTCAAGCACCTTTTTTAAAACTTAGTCCCCTTTATTTTCTAACTCCTGTTACTCTGTCTTATCTATCTGTATGCTCCATTTTTGCTTACACCCTATGCTATACACCCTAAAGCAAATACCTTTGTAACTTATATAGTATAGGGGATGGGACTTGATATACCACTTTTCTGTGGTTACAATCAAAGCAGTTTACATATTAAATACAGGTACTTATTTTGTACCTTGGGAAATGGGGGGTTAAGCGCATAGCAGCCAACTTTTGAAAATGATTGAGGGTGCTCAACTCATAACTCACAACAAATTTGCCCTCATCCAGAAAAAAAAAGGAAAATAAAATACATCTGGTCAAGAGCAGGGCAGGTAAAGTGGAGATATTGTAACTCATGAAAAGAAAAAAAAAGAGCCTGTCAAAAGCAGGGCAGGTACAGTGGACATATTATAACTCATGAAAAAAAAAGAAAAGAAAAATGTTTAGACTTATCTGAGGATAGACTAGCCTCTCTGTACCTTTAAGAATTCAGAGCTACACGTGTCACCTGTGGAATTTCTGGACAGCACAGCTCTCTCTCCAGCAATGTTCTAAACTGCCAAGTAGTTCAGTTGGGAGGGATTTGTAAAGAAGCCAGTTGTGTTTAGTGTGATTCTGTGACTCTTGGTGAAAACTATTTCTTTATTGAGAGAAAATTTAAAAAGAGAGTTTGGATACTATATTGGGTCTGTGGAATCTTGTGACTGTAATTGTGTTGGCTTGAGGTGGTACTGTCTTTGTCTACCATATTACTTACCCTGAGAGGGGCATTTTCAAAACATATTTCTAAGTCTGATTTGGACATGTGGCATTAGATGTCCAAAGTCGGCAGTAAGAAAATGCCTATTTTCGAAAGGTAAACCACTATACTGTATGTCTAGAAATACTGTATAGATAGAGGATACAGTCTGGGCGTCCAGATAGAGGATTTTCAAATATATATATATATTTGAAAATCCTCTATCTGGACGCCCAGACTGTCAGGACATCTATCTTTATACCACATTTTCGAACAAAATTTTGTCCAAGTCCCAAACGCCCAGAACAAGACCATTTGGATGTGAGAGGGGCCAGTGGGGCACCTTAGAGGGCACTGCTGTGAACTTCACAAAAAGGGTGCCAGATAAACCTCTCACCAGAACTCCTTTATAGGTTATGGTGAGCCCTCCCCCCCCCACTATACCCACCTGTCTACAACCCCAATAGCCCTTATGGCTGCAGGTGGCACCTATTTGGCAGCAGAGTAGGGTTTGAGCATTTTGGAGGGGCTCACATTTTCCACCATAAATGTAGTGGTTACAGTGGCTTATGGTCCTGGTTCCTCCTCTCTATGGTTCACTAGCCCACCCACCAGGCTACTTAAGACACCCATGTGCAAGTCTACTAGGCTTCTCCATATCAGATACTGCTATTTTAGAGACAGGTATGTATCTTTGCGTTCTCATTTTTGTGTGGTGGAAGGGGGTCCCTTACTTAGACCCTTCTAAAACAGATCTGGTTCCAAAAATATAAGTTCCATCCAGGATGTCTTGCAAAATGTATTATTACTGCAAGACGTCCAAGTCTAACCCGCCCTTGAGACTGCCCAAAGCCCACCCATAATACACCTCCACCATGCCCATCTCGAGCTCTGAATGTACAGAGGCTGCAACACCTTGCTAGACGTACAGAAAAATGATTTCGGTTATTGGCACTTGGACGTCCTGGCGATTAGGACGTCGGACATCCAAGTGCTGATTTAGGATGTTTCTTGGACATCTATGTTTTTTTATTATGGGCCCCTGAGTATCCTGACTGTTTTTGGGGTATTGTGAAGTTGTGGTATTGATAAGCTTTGCCACTCAGGCATTGTTTACTTAAGGAAAAATAATAGTTTATCTGACAACTATATAAAAGTTGTGAGAGTAACCATTGATTATTTTTTGAGATTTGTTTTTTTTCTATTAGACTCTTGTGTAGAGGCTGTGAAAATATTTGATAGCAGTCCCAGTCCTCTCAGTGTATCTAATTAATTTTGTGACATTTTGTCAGTACTTCCCAGGAGTTTGATGACAGCTGAGATTTATTGTTTGTTTGACTGTTTTTGCAGCCAAAGTCCTGTCAGTATAATTACTGAGGAATATTTTATTTTTAATGTTGGAGCCTGAGCTCTTTGCTAGCTACAGTCAATTGACTGAGAGTAATAAAGGTTGTACTATTTTTCCAGAGTTGTGGGTGGGTATAAGTTCAGAGCAACTAAATTATTAATTCTTTTCTGTGGGTAGCTAGTTATTAATAAGAAATCAATTGCAAGCTTTAGGAAAAGATAAGGTTTTGCTCCTTTGAGTTTTTTTAGTTAGGTAGTAGGTGGTGTATCCATGTGTTTTGCTGTTTCAACAACAACTGAATCTACTATTAAGAAGAGCACTGGTACCCAACGAAAAAGAAGAAAAGAGAAAAAATACTTACTTGCACCTATTGTGAAGAAATACAGTCCAAAAACAACACCTGGGACATCTGTAAGTCATAAACAAACCACAAAGAATTAACTCCCCTATTTTATAAAACCGCAGAAGCGGTTTTTAGCTTAGGCCGGTGTGCTGAATGCTCTGCGTTGTTCCCAATGATCATAGGAACTCTATGGAGGAGAATAAACAGTGGAGTGCCGCAGGGGTCTGTCCTGGGACCGGTGCTATTTAACTTATTTATAAATGATCTGGAAATTGGAACAACGAGAGAGATGATTAAATTTACAGATGACATTAAACTGTTCAAAGTTGTTAAAACGCATGCGGATTGTGAAAAATTGCAGGCAGACCTTAGGAAATTGGAAGACTAGGTGTCCAAGTGGCAGATGAAATTTAATGTGGACAAATGCAAAGTGATGCACATTGGGAAGAATAATCCGAATCACAGTTACTGGATGCTAGGGTCCATCTTGGGGGTTAGCGATGACACCTTCCACCCAATATGCGGAAGTCGCCAAAAAATCAAGCAGGATGCTAGCAATTATTAAAAAGGGATGGTTAACAAGACTAAGAATGTTATAATGCCCCTGTATCGCTCCATGGTGCGACCTCATCTGAAGTATTGCATTCAATTCTGGTCTCCTTATCTCAAGAAAGACATAGTGACGCTAGAAAAGGTTCAAAAAAGAGCAGCCAAGATGATGAAGAGGATGGAACTCCTCTCGTATGAGGAAAGACTAAAAAGGTTAGGGCTCTTCAGCATTGGACAGAGACTGCTAAGGGGAGATATGATTGAAGTCTATAAAATCCTGAGTGGAGCAGAACAGGTACAAGTGGATTGATTTTTCACTCTGTCAAAAATTACAAAGACTAAGGGACACTCGATGAAGTTACAGGGAAATACTTTTTTTTCACTTAGAGAATAGTTAAGCTCTGGAACGCGTTGCCAGAAGTTGTGGTAAGAGCTGATAACGTAGCTGGTTTTAAGAAAGGTTTCAACCATTTTCTGGAGGAAAAGTCCATAGTCTGTTATTGAGAAAGACATAGGGAAGCCACTGCTTGCCCTGGATCGGTAACATGGAATATTGCTACTACTTGGGTTTTGGCCAGGTACTAGTGACCTGGATTGGCCACTGTGAGAACGGGCTACTGGGCTTGATGGACTCTTGGTCTGACCCAGTAAGGCTATTCTTATGTTCTTATCCTGAAGCAATGAAGCATAATGTTTAAAATCTTTAACCTAGTGCAATTTCTTCTAATTCTGATGAACTGGGGTGGCAATTTTGATACTTCAGAAGGGTATTTCTGTCTTTCAGTTTCACAAATAAGCTTGTGGAAAAACTGGTGGAATCTTGCTTTATAGAAGATCCAAAAACCAAATCTCATCAATTGAATAATTCATATAAAAACTCAAATGTTCATCACAAATCTTCAACTAAGTAGCAAAGGCGAAAAGATTTTCCAGAAAACCCTTCCAACATAAAAGAAGGTCATCTATATATCAAAGCCATTTGTAAATGCATTCTTCAAAAGTATTAGAAGAAATTGCACTGGCTTAAAAGATTTTAAACTTCATGCTTCATTACTGCAGGGTTGGAAGAAATTGCACCGGCTTAAGAGTTTAAACATCATGCTTCATTGCTGCAGGATAAGTTATTATCCAGAGGTTATCCACTTTCTGTAATATGTAATGCATATAAGAGAACCAGATATTGCAATTGAGCGGAATTTGAATACTTCAGGTAATGTTTATGTGATAACGTGTACTGAAATTCAATACACATGGGAACTAAATGGCTAACCTCATCAGAAAATATTGGAGTATTGTGAAAATACACCCTGTGTTTAAAGACACCAACATTAAGATCACCTTTTCACAAGAATAGAATTTGAAGGTTATTTTAAGTCCTGAACAGATATCTGTGGAAAGTAGAAGTAATGGTATAGGTTTGCCAAAAGGTTTTTCAAATGTTTATTCTGCAGTGTACTAAGAATCTGTAAATCCAGTTGATAGAAAATATGTATTTCTAGTGCAGTGGTTACAGCTGAGGTTGTGGGTTCAACTCCCCGCTACTCTTTGTGATCCTGGGCAACTCACTTAATCCCCCCATTGCCCCAGGTACATTAGATAGATTGTGAGCCCACAAGGACAGACAGGGAAAATGCTCAAGTACCTGAATAAATTCATGTAAACCGTTCTGAGCTCCCCTGGGAGAATGGTATAGAAAATTGAATAAATAAATAATAATAATAATTTTATTCTTATATACCGTCATACCGAAAAAGTTCTAGGCAGTTCACAACAGGGTGAGCTAATACATGGGATACAGATAAAATACAAATTAGAATAATGGACTTAAAAACAGATAAAGACAGAAAGCATTTACAATATAATGCAGAAAATACCGGCATGGCAGGGAAAGAAGTAATAAATAGAACAGATAAAATACATCAAGTTGAATATAAGGAACTTGATTGAAAAAATAAAGCAGAATGCATTAAGATACCAGCCTATCAAAGAGTTGAGTCTTTAACAATTTTCTAAAATCAAGATAGGAAGAGACCTCTAACATAATTTTTCCAAGCCATACATTCAATTTAGAGGCTTGAAATGAGAGGGTTCTCTCAAGAAACTTCTTATAATGACAGGATTTTATGGAGGGATATGAAAACAAATGTACTCTACGTGTGGTCTTTTTGGCGTGACTCAAAGAAAAATGATTGTTAGCCTATGGCACTAATTTACCAACTTGAATGAAGAACTATCCAATGATTATTAGTCAAAAAAATGTCAAAACTAATCTAACATTTGTGCTGTACTTCATTCATCACAGTGTAACCTGTCTTATTGATCCTCAGCGGGCCACCAGGCACTCAAACTTCTCTCATAGTGCCGGGCTTTATGCTCCCAATCGTTATCGGATCATCAAATTTAATTAAATTATTTAAATATTTATAAATTTTTATTTTGTATGAACTCTTAAATAAATATGTACTAAAAGTACTTAGCTGTGCAAAGACGCTTCATGCGGGGGTAGATTCACCAACATGTTTTGCCCGTGAAGTTCAAAGAGATTTTTCAAGGCTACCACTCCCTACTTTATACCATTCAAACCAACCATAGCGTGTGGTGAATGAAGTACAGCACAAATGTTAGATTAGTTCTGACATTTTTTGACTAATAATCAAAGAAAAATGATACACAAGATAACCTGGTAACAAACTCAAAACTGATTTATAACAAATACAAGAAAATTTGAACAAAATTCTCAACTCTATCGGCAACCAATGGAGTTTCAAATAAACATTATGTGGTGTATGTAATTAAATGTCTGTGTGAAAAACTGTATGTTGGTATGTCAACAAGAACCTTTAGAATATAAATCTAACTTAAAATGTAAAAGAATGATAGAGCCATTGGTAGAACATTGTTTTAATTTTAATCACATCTTTGAGCCGATAGCTGTAAGAGGAAGGGACAGAAGGCGACTGTTACAATGGAAGGCACGCTGGATTTTCAGACAATTGTTGACAGCATTGGGACTTTGATTTGATGGTGGAATGGAAAGTGTTTCTTTGATTTCCATGCACATTTATTCAGTTGGTATAAGAAGTACTATAATTGAAGTTGTCAAATTTTGCATCAATATAATAGCTGGTTCTTCTGACTACATAATTGTTAAGTGGGAGAAAATACCTGCTTTGAGGTGCTAATAGAGGAGACTTATTGCTGAGTCAGGATAGCAGCGCTCTTTTGTCCATCTAGAGCCAGTGACATCGGGAGCCGAATCTCCACGGGCATCCGTGGAGACAGCTGCACTGATGTCATCCGGGTCCTTCACTCGTCAGTGAATAGGACGCCGTGACTGCATATCCACGGAGAAAATACCTGCTTTGAGGTGCTAATAGAGGAGACTTATTGCCGAGCCAGGATAGCAGCACTCTTTTGTCCATCCAGAGCCAGTGACATTGGGAGCAGAATCTCCGCAGGCATCCGTGGAGACAGCTGTACTGATGTCATCCGGGTCCTTCACTTGTCAGTGAAAAGGAAGCCGCGACTGCGGCGCGTGGCCGCAGGGCGCGGCCAAAGGGGCATGCCCTAAGGGGCATGATATGCCCTTTGGGAGCCCCTTGGAGACACGGGAGTTATTTAAACTGTTTGTAAGGAATTGGTTTCATTATGGGGAAAAGAAAGGGGAGAGCCAAAGTTTCTACACCTATCTCAGTTGGTCCCATAGATAAACAATTTGTGTCATCCAGTGCCTTAGGCCACAGCCGAGGTGCCAATTTACTATCAGGAGCGTCTCTTATTCCCCTAGAAAGAACTTCTCCTCCTCCACCTATTACTACTGTTGGTCTGGATCCCAAGAATGGTTCCAGTTCTCAACCGGTTTGAGTATCTGACCAACAGGTATCTCATCCCCATTAGTTTATGGAGAGATACCTAAGGTCTTATCCATTCAGGAGGAGGCTATGTTTGCCAGAAAAACCAAGGTAGAGCCACAGGAAGTTTCTCTTAAGGATTTGTGGAAGATTAATACTAGAGTGGAGGGGTTACTAATGTCAGTGATGGCTCAGAATGTTAAATTTTCAAAGGATGTAGTTAGTAAAATGGAAAATGTTGATTCAAATTTGAAGAACATAAGAACATAAGCAGTGCCTCCGCCGGGTCAGACCACAGGTCCATCCTGCCCAGCAGTCCGCTCCCGCGGCGGCCCAAACAGGTCACGACCTGTCTGTATCATCAGAAGGGGCTCCCTTGCCACCTTGGTTTCTCATTTAAGTCCTGTCTTCCTATCGAAGTCCTAACCCTCCGGTCTTGCACCTGCACGACCTGGTTTGGTTTCTATACTCATTACCTGGTTAGCTTTCTATACTTGTGTTACATCCCAGCTCCTCCCTCAGTATCCCATGATCCCTTTATCCTTCAGGAATCCGTCCAATCCCTGTTTGAATCCCTGTACCGTACTCTGCCTGATCACTTCCTCCGGTAGCGCATTCCAAGTGTCCACGACCCTTTGGGTGAAAAAAAACTTCCTTGCGTTTGTTTTGAACCTATCTCCCCTCAGTTTCTCCGAATGCCCCCTCGTATTTGCTGTCCCCTTCAGTCTGAAGAATCTGTCCCTATCCACCCTCTCTATGCCCCTCATGATCTTGAAGGTCTCTATCATATCTCCCCTGAGCCTCCTTTTTTCCAGAGAGAAGAGCCCCAGCCTATCCAACCTCTCGGCGTATGGGCAGTGTTCCAGCCCTTTTACCATTTTCGTTGCTCTCCTTTGGACTCTCTCAAGTACCGCCATGTCCTTCTTGAGGTGCGGCGACCAATACTGAACGCAGTATTCCAGATGTGGATGCACCATTGCTCGATACAATGGCATGATGACTTCCCGTGTTCTGGTTGTTATGCCCTTCTTTATGATGCCAAGCATCCTGTTGGCTTTTTTCGAGGCTGCTGCGCACTGTGCAGATGGCTTCAGTGATGCATCCACCAGCACACCCAAGTCTCTCTCAAGTCTGCTGTCTCCCAACAATACCCCCCCCCAATTTGTAGTTGAACAATGGGTTCTTTTTCCCTATATGCATGACCTTGCATTTGTCCACGTTAAAGCGCATTTGCCATTTGTTTGCCCAGTCTTCTAGCTTGTCCAGGTCTCTTTGTAGGTCCTCACACTCCTCCCTGGTCCTAACTCTGCCGCACAGTTTGGTATTGTCTGCAAATTTTATAACCTCGCACTTTGCCTCCTTTTCCAGGTCATTGATAAATATGTTAAATAGAAACGGCCCCAGCACCGACCCCTGTGGTACACCGCTTGTGACTCCCCGCCAGTCAGAATATTGACCCTTTACTCCGACCCTCTGCAGTCTGCCCGACAACCAGTGCTTGATCCATCTGTGCACATCCCCTCCCACCCCGTGGTTCCACAGCTTCTTAAGCAGCCTTTCATGTGGCACCTTGTCGAAAGCCTTTTGAAAATCGAGGTAAATGATGTCTATGGGTTCCCCATTGTCCACCCGACTGCTTATTCCCTCAAAGAAGTACAGAAGGTTCGTTAGGCACGACCTTCCCTTACAGAATCCAATTGAAGATTATTGAAAAACGTATTAAAACAACAGAGTCCCATATGGCTACATTACAAGCCGTATCTTCAACAGCTGTTAAAGATTCTTATATTATCCATTTAAAATTTGAGAAAATGGAAAATAGTTTAAGGGCAAAAAAATCTACGATTGGTCAATTTTCCCAAAACTCAATTGTTGTCCCCAGAAATATTAATTCGGAAATTCTTTAAGGAAGTATTGGGATTGGCCGATGCAGAGAAATTGTCCTTAACAATCAGTTGGAACAAATGGAGTTTGACTTAACAGGTTTCCTAGAAGACTCTCAAAATATAATCCAAACTAGATCTACACTATTGATAACTTGTGCTACTGAGATAGATAAATCTTTAATTATGAAAGCTTATTTTCAAAATAAGCTAATGAAATTTTGTGGAGATGTGGCCCATACCACACAATTTCCAGATGTGGCCCATACCACACAATTGAGAAGGAAAGCCTTTTTAGCTTTGAAATCAAGGGTGTTGGCTTTGGGAGCCACATTTTTTTTGAAATTTCCATGCAAATGCTTAATTAAATTTAAAGATTGTGAATATATATATTGGGACTCTATTCAATTGGAACAATTTTTACAACTTCATGAAACTAACAAGGTCGTTACCTGACTTAATATTGGCTTTGGAGTTCGTTAAATATGATGCACCATAATTGTTTGATCTTTTTTGATCTGGATTATGTTGAATTTATTTGTTTAATTGAATGATATATTCTCCCATTAATGTGGGCTTGAGGAGATATTGAATCAGATATTTTTTCTTTGTTTTAATTTGTATGTAAATGTCCTTTCTTATTATTGTTGTTAAAATGATAATGATGAAAATTTGATAAATTAAAAAAAATTTGTTAAGTTTCACATGTATTGGAGGAGATTTTATATTCACACAATGTAATGGTTATGATGCATGGGAGATCTAACCCTACCCCCCTTTTTATAAAATGGGGGGATCGGTGCTAGGGGAAAGCAACCTTGAAAAGGACTTGGGTGTGCTAGTGGATACAACAATGAAATCAACGGCACAATGTGCAGCAGCCTCATAGAAAGCAAATAGAATGTTGGGTATTATTAAGAAGGGTATCACAACCAGGACAAAGGAAGTCACCATGCCGCTGTATCGAGCGATGGTGCGCCCGCACCTGGAGTACTGTGTCCAGTATTGGTCGCCGTACCTCAAGAAGGACATGGCGATGCTTGAGAGGGTCCAGAGAAGAGCGACGAAAATGATAAAAGGCATGGAAAACCTTTCATATGCAGATAGGTTAGAAAGGCTGGGGCTCTTCTCCCTGGAAAAGCGGAGACTCAAAGGAGACATGATAGTGACTTTCAAGATCATGAGAGGTATCGAGAAGGTAGACAGAGATAGATTCTTCAGACTAATGGGGCCCACAAGTACAAGGGGGCACTCGGAGAAGCTGAAAGGGGACAGGTTTAGAACCAATGCTAGGAAGTTCTTTTTCACTCAGAGGGTAGTGGACACATGGAACACACTGCCGGAGGCTGTGATAGGACAGAGTACACTCCAGGGTTTTAAAGAAGGATTAGATAAATTCCTGAAAGATAGGGGGATTGAGGGATACAGATAGAGGTAGAGATGGGATATAGAGAGAGTTTAGATAGAGACCAAGGGGATTTAAGGGTTCAGACAATGATCACCGTACAGGTCATGGGCCTGATGGGCCACCGCGGGTGCGGACTGCTGGGCGCGATGGACCTCTGGTCTGACTCAGCAGAGGCAACTTCTTATGTTCTTATGTTCTTATACTAAGCTGCAGTAGAGGTTTCCATTGTGGCCTGGTACCAGTCCGCAGAAATTTCCTGCCGGTCCACAGGGCCGACACTTGCATCGAGACACTTGCCCAAGACAGTGTTCTTCAGCTGTCGGTCTGCGGTGCAATCGATGCGGTGTTATCTTTGGGCCAGCTCCCTCTTCCTTAGTGCTGCAGTGTACAAAGCAGCAAGCAGCGGCTCCTACACGCATCCTGTGCCTGAACCGGAAGCCTTCTCTCTGATGTTGCAACGTCAGAGGGAAGGCTTCCAGATGAGGCACGGGAAATGCGAGGAGCTGCTGCCCGCGTCTTTGTGCACTGCAGCACTGAGGAAGAGGGAGCCGGCCCAAAGACAACACCGGGGACGGCATAAAATGGCTAGGCGGAAGCAGGCCAGAAGGTAAGGCACAGCATGGAGAGAGACAACAAAGGTAGGGGGAATGATTTTAGTTTTAAATTTAGTGATTGAATTGTGTCATTTTGAGAATTTACATCTGCTGTCTGTATTTTGCACTATTCAGGAAGAAATGCATTTGTTTCTTTTTCTCTGGGATTGTACTGCATGCAGAGTCTTGCATCTTAGGGTTTGTTTCTATATATTAGTACTTTTAGTTTTTGGTCCCGTATTTGCATAGGGGTTACCGTATTTTCACGTAGATAACGCGCACCCGTGTAAAACGCGCACACGGATATAGCGCGCGGAAAACACAAATTTATGTACAGAAATTTTTATATACCGCGCACACCCGTATACCGCGCATGCTGCCCGACTCTCCTTTCGCCCGCCCCGACTCTCCTCTGGAGACCCTGACTCTCTTTTCGCCCGCCCCGACTCTCCTTTCCCCCTTGAAGTCCTGTCCCTACCCTGAAAGCCTGATGCCCCTCCCGATGTCCGATTCACCCCCCCCCCCGCAGGACCGCTCGCACCCCCACTCCGAAGGACCGCTCGCACGCACCCGCACCCCCACCCTGAAGGACCGCTTGCATCCCCACCCCAAAGGAGCGCTCGCACTCCCACCCCGAAGGACCACTCGCACCCCCACCCGAAGTACCGCTCGCACCCCCACAGCCTCCCCCCCCCTCCCCCATGGAGAAGCTGTCTACCTTGTTTCCGGATGCCAGAGAGCCCAGCTGTTTCCTCTGCCGGCGGTCCCGCCCCTTCTCTGAGCCCTGCTGCGCTGCTTCCTCTTCCGGCGGTCCCGCCCTTTCTCTGACATCAGAGAAAGGGCGGGACCGCCTGAAGAGGAAGCAGCGCAGCACAGGGCTCTGAGAAAGGGCAGGACCGCCGGCAGAGGAAGCAGCTGGGCTGACATCCGGAAACAAGGTAGACAGCTTCTCCATGGGGGAGGGGGGGAGGCTGTGGGGGTGTGAGCGGTCCTTCGGGTGGGGGTGCAAGCGGTCCTTCGGGGTGGGAGTGCGAGCGCTCCTTCTGGGTGATGAATCGGGCGTCGGGGGGGGAACTATGTAAAAAAATTTTGTACAACACGCTTACACGTATAACGCGCAAGGTTATGCGCGGTTTGTAAAAACCATGTATAACGCGCGCGTTATATGCGTGAAAATACGGTATCTGTGTTGTGGTAGAAATGAATGTTGAGAAGCATATAGTGTGCTTTGTGTAGTTTAATTTTGTGGTTAACTATTATGTGTTGTTAATAAGATTATATTTTGTGTGTGTGTGTATATGAAAAATGAATGGAAAAAATGGTGTTACAATTAGTACTATTATGGGGACGGGGTCTGGGGCGGAGATTTGCGGGGTTTGGCCCACGACTTAGCCCAGTGTTCTTCAACCGCTGGTTTGCGGACCGGTTCCGGTCCACAAAATAATTATTTTATTTCTGCCGGTCCATAGGTGACAAAAGGTTG